>NC_091444.1:86165069-87373212 GCF_964237555.1 Oryctolagus cuniculus | reverse complement strand
ATTCCCCAAATCAGTTTGCCAGCGATTTTCAGGTGAATTGAATGAGTTTTCCAAAGCCAGTCAGCTGGGAGGGGTGGATGAATCCGGAAACAGCCTGTTTCCTTGTGATTAAATCAAGCCCACTATCAAAAAGGACTCTTCCATTTCTTTAGCTCTTCTCATATTTTTCTTCTTTATCATGGTTTGTAATGAATTTTCTGATGTGAGCTTTGATTTTGAGGCTGGAATATGGAGTTCAAGACCCGGAAGGAATGGTCTTTTTCAATCAGGGCACAGCTGTTGGCTTGCTCCAATTCTGGCTTTCTGTCATGGTTTTGGGTGCCTCAGCCGAGTTTTGTTTTTTGAGCGGCAATTTCCAAAAATATTTCTGCGTCTGAGTTGGTTTTGCCTTCTTCCTTCCCAAATTTTGTATTCTGACGCAATACAAACACGAGTTTAGACAGCAGATCCATTATGAAATAAAAAAAAAAACAAAACCAATTAGCGTGTCATGCTTAGAATTCGAGAGACAGCACGACCAACATGTGTTTTTGTGTTTTGGACAAAGAAATGGAACCCTTTTGCAGAGGGGAACGATAATTAATTCCCCAAATCAGTTTGCCAGCGATTTTCAGGTGAATTGAATGAGTTTTCCAAAGCCAGTCAGCTGGGAGGGGTGGATGAATCCGGAAACAGCCTGTTTCCTTGTGACGAAATCAAGCCCACTATCAAAAAGGACTCTTCCATTTCTTTGGCTCTTTTCACATTTTTCTTCTTTATCATGGTTTGTAATGAATTTTCTGATGTGAGCTTTGATTTTGAGGCTGGAATATGGAGTTCAAGACACGGAAGGAATGGTCTTTTTCAATCAGGGCACAGCTGTTGGCTTGCTCCCATTCTGGCTTTCTGTCATGGTTTTGGGTGCCTCAGCCGAGTTTTGGTTTCTTGAGCGGCAATTTCCTAAAGGATTTCTGGGTCTGAGTTGGTTTTGCCTTCTTCCTTCCCAAATTTTGTATTCTGACGCAACACAAACACGAGTTTAGACTGCAGATCCATTATGAAAGAAAAAAAAGAAAACCAATGAGCGTGTCATGCTTAGAATTCTAGAGGCAGCACGACCAACATGAGTTTTTGTGTTTTGGACAAAGAAATGGAACCCTTTTGCAGAGGGGAACGATAATTAATTCCCCAAATCAGTTTGCCAGCGATTTTCAGGTGAATTGAATGAGTTTTCCAAAGCCAGTCAGCTGGGAGGGGTGGATGAATCCGGAAACAGCCTGTTTCCTTGTGACTAAATCAAGCCCACTATCAAAAAGCACTCTTCCATTTCTTTGGCTCTTCTCACATTTTTCTTCTTTATCATGGTTTGTAATGAATTTTCTGATGTGAGCTTTGATTTTGAGGCTGCAATATGGAGTTCAAGACACGGAAGGAATGGTCTTTTTCAATCAGGGCACAGCTGTTGGCTTGCTCCGATTCTGGCTTTCTGTCATGGTTTTGGGTGCCTCAGCCGAGTTTTGGTTTCTTGAGCGGCAATTTCCTAAAGGATTTCTGGGTCTGAGTTGGTTTTGCCTTCTTCCTTCCCAAATTTTGTATTCTGACGCAATACAAACACGAGTTTAGACAGCAGATCCATTATGAAATAAAAAAAAAACAAACCAATTCGCGTGCCATGCTTAGAATTCTAGAGGCAGCACGACCAACATGAGTTTTTGTGTTTTGGACAAAGAAATGGAACCCTTTTGCAGAGGGGAACGATAATTAATTCCCCAAATCAGTTTGCCAGCGATTTTCAGGTGAATTGAATGAGTTTTCCAAAGCCAGTCAGCTGGGAGGGGTGGATGAATCTGGAAACAGCCTGTTTCCTTG
The DNA here is from genome assembly GCF_964237555.1 of Oryctolagus cuniculus. Taxonomy (NCBI): domain Eukaryota; kingdom Metazoa; phylum Chordata; class Mammalia; order Lagomorpha; family Leporidae; genus Oryctolagus; species Oryctolagus cuniculus. The sequence continues at coordinate 87,371,364 of NC_091444.1, read as the reverse complement.
TGATTAAATCAAGCCCACTATCAAAAAGGACTCTTCCATTTCTTTAGCTCTTCTCATATTTTTCTTCTTTATCATGGTTTGTAATAATTTTCTGATGTGAGCTTTGATTTTGAGGCTGCAATATGGAGTTCAAGACACGGAAGGAATGGTCTTTTTCAATCAGGGCACAGCTGTTGGCTTGCTCCAATTCTGGCTTGCTGTCATGGTTTTGGGTGCCTCAGCCAAGTTTTGGTTTCTTGAGCTGCAATTTCCTAAAGGATTTCTGGGTCTGAATTGGTTTTGCCTTCTTCCTTCCCAAATTTTGTATTCTGACGCAATACAAACACGAGTTTAGACAGCAGATCCATTAAGAAATAAAAAAAAAAAAAACCAATTAGCGTGTCATGCTTAGAATTCTAGAGGCAGCACGACCAACATGAGTTTTTGTGTTTTGGACAAAGAAATGGAACCCTTTTGCAGAGGGGAACGATAATTAATTCCCCAAATCAGTTTGCCAGCGATTTTCAGGTGAATTGAATGAGTTTTCCAAAGCCAGTCAGCTGGGAGGGGTGGATGAATGCGGAAACAGCCTGTTTCCTTGTGACTAAATCAAGCCCACTATCAAAAAGCACTCTTCCATTTCTTTGGCTCTTCTCACATTTTTCTTCTTTATCATGGTTTGTAATGAATTTTCTGATGTGAGCTTTGATTTTGAGGCTGGAATATGGAGTTCAAGACCCGGAAGGAAAGGTCTTTTTCAATCAGGGCACAGCTGCTGGCTTGCTCCAATTCTGGCTTTCTGTCATGGTTTTGGGTGCCTCAGCTGAGTTTTGGTTTCTTGAGCGGCAATTTCCTAAAGGATTTCTGGGTCTGAGTTGGTTTTGCCTTCTTCCTTCCCAAATGTTGTATTCTGACGCAATACAAACACCAGTTTAGACAGCAGATCCATTATGAAATAAAAAAAAAATCAAAACCAATTAGCGTGTCATGCTTAGAATTCTAGAGGCAGCATGACCAACATGAGTTTTTGTGTTTTGGACAAAAAATGGAACCCTTTTGCAGAGGGGAACGATAATTAATTCCCCAAATCAGTTTGCCAGCGATTTTCAGGTGAAATGAATGAGTTTTCCAAAGCCAGTCATCTGGGAGGTGTGGATGAATGCGGAAACAGCCTGTTTCCTTGTGACTAAATCAAGCCCACGATCAAAAAGGACTCTTCCATTTCTTTGGCTCTTGTCACATTTTTCTTCTTTATCATGGTTTGTAATGAGTTTTCTGATGTGAGCTTTGATTTTGAGGCTTGAATATGGAGTTCAAGACATGGAAGGAAAGGTCTTTTTCAATCAGGGCACAGCTGCTGGCTTGCTCCAATTCTGGCTTTCTGTCATGGTTTTGGGTGCCTCAGCCGAGTTTTGGTTTCTTGAGCGGCAATTTCCTAAAGGATTTCTGGGTCTGAGTTGGTTTTGCCTTCTTCCTTCCCAAATTTTGTATTCTGACGCAATACAAACACGAGTTTAGACAGCAGATCCATTATGAAATAAAAAAAAAACAAACCAATTAGCGTGTCATGCTTAGAATTCTAGAGGCAGCACGACCAACATGAGTTTTTGTGTTTTGGACAAAGAAATGGAACCCTTTTGCAGAGGGGAACGATAATCGATTCCCCAAATCAGTTTGCCAGCAATTTTCAGGTGAAATGAATGAGTTTTCCAAAGCCAGTCAGCTGGGAGCGGTGGATGAATCCGGAAACAGCCTGTTTCCTTGTGACGAAATCAAGCCCACTCTCAAAAAGGACTCTTCCGTTTCTTTGGCTCTTTTCACATTTTTCTTCTTTATCATGGTTTGTAATGAATTTTCTGATGTGAGCTTTGATTTTGAGCCTGGAATATGGAGTTCAAGACATGGAAGGAAAGGTCTTTTTCAATCAGGGCACAGCTGTTGGCTTGCTCCAATTCTGGCTTTCTGTCATGGTTTTGGGTGCCTCAGCCGAGTTTTGGTTTCTTGAGCGGCAATTTCCTAAAGGATTTCTGGGTCTGAGTTGGTTTTGCCTTCTTCCTTCCCAAATTTTGTATTCTGACGCAATACAAACACGAGTTTAGACAGCAGATCCATTATGAAATAAAAAAAAAAAACCAATGAGCGTGTCATGCTTAGAATTCTAGAGGCAGCACGACCAACATGAGTTTTTGTGTTTTGGACAAAGAAATGGAACCCTTTTGCAGAGGGGAACGATCATTAATTCCCCAAATCAGTTTGCCAGCGATTTTCAGGTGAAATGAATGAGTTTTCCAAAGCCAGTCAGCTGGGAGGGGTGGATGAATCCAGAAACAGCCTGTTTCCTTGTGACTAAATCAAGCCCACTATCAAAAAGCACTCTTCCATTTCTTTGGCTCTTCTCACATTTTTCTTTTTTATCATGGTTTGTAATGAATTTTCTGATGTGAGCTTTGATTTTGAGGCTGGAATATGGAGTTCAAGACACGGAAGGAATGGTCTTTTTCAATCAGGGCACAGCTGTTGGCTTGCTCCAATTCTGGCTTTCTGTCATGGTTTTGGGTGCCTCAGCCGAGTTTTGGTTTCTTGAGCGGCAATTTCCTAAAGGATTTCTGGGTCTGAATTGGTTTTGCCTTCTTCCTTCCCAAATTTTGTATTCTGACGCAATACAAACACGAGTTTAGACAGCAGATCCATTATGAAATAAAAAAAAAAAACCAATGAGCGTGTCATGCTTAGAATTCTAGAGGCAGCACGACCAACATGAGTTTTTGTGTTTTGGACAAAGAAATGGAACCCTTTTGCAGAGGGGAACGATAATTAATTCCCCAAATCAGTTTGCCAGCGATTTTCAGGTGAATTGAATGAGTTTTCCAAAGCCAGTCAGCTGGGAGGGGTGGATGAATGCGGAAACAGCCTGTTTCCTTGTGACTAAATCAAGCCCACTATCAAAAAGCACTCTTCCATTTCTTTGGCTCTTCTCACATTTTTCTTCTTTATCATGGTTTGTAATGAATTTTCTGATGTGAGCTTTGATTTTGAGGCTGGAATATGGAGTTCAAGACACGGAAGGAAAGGTCTTTTTCAATCAGGGCACAGCTGCTGGCTTGCTCCAATTCTGGCTTTCTGTCATGGTTTTGGGTGCCTCAGCCGAGTTTTGGTTTCTTGAGCGGCAATTTCCTAAAATATTTCTGCGTCTGAGTTGCTTTTCCCTTCTTCCTTCCCAAATTTTGTATTCTGACGCAATACAAACACGAGTTTAGACAGCAGATCCATTATGAAATAAAAAAAAAACAAAACCAATTAGCGTGTCATGCTTAGAATTCTAGAGGCAGCACGACCAACATGAGTTTTTGTGTTTTGGAAAAAGAAATGGAACCCTTTTGTAGAGGGGAACGATCATTAATTCCCCAAATCAGTTTGCCAGCGATTTTCAGGTGAATTGAATGAGTTTTCCAAAGCCAGTCAGCTGGGAGGGGTGGATGAATCCGGAAACAGCCTGTTTCCTTGTGATTAAATCAAGCCCACTATCAAAAAGGACTCTTCCATTTCTTTAGCTCTTCTCATATTTTTCTTCTTTATCATGGTTTGTAATGAATTTTCTGATGTGAGCTTTGATTTTGAGGCTGGAATATGGAGTTCAAGACACGGAAGGAATGGTCTTTTTCAATCAGGGCACAGCTGTTGGCTTGCTCCAATTCTGGCTTTCTGTCATGGTTTTGGGTGCCTCAGCCGAGTTTTGGTTTCTTGAGCGGCAATTTCCTAAAGGATTTCTGGGTCTGAGTTGGTTTTGCCTTCTTTCTTCCCAAATTTTGTATTCTGACACAATACACACACGAGTTTAGACAGCAGATCCATTATGAAATAAAAAAAAAAACCAGTTAGCGTGTCATGCTTAGAATTCTAGAGGCAGCACGACCAACATGAGTTTTTGTGTTTTGGACAAAGAAATGGAACCCTTTTGCAGAGGGGAACGATAATTAATTCCCCAAATCAGTTTGCCAGCGATTTTCAGGTGAATTGAATGAGTTTTCCAAAGCCAGTCAGCTGGGAGGGGTGGATGAATCCAGAAACAGCCTGTTTCCTTGTGACTAAATCAAGCCCACTATCAAAAAGCACTCTTCCATTTCTTTGGCTCTTCTCACATTTTTCTTCTTTATCATGGTTTGTAATGAATTTTCTGATGTGAGCTTTGATTTTGAGGCTGGAATATGGAGTTCAAGACACGGAAGGAAAGGTCTTTTTCAATCAGGGCACAGCTGCTGGCTTGCTCCAATTCTGGCTTTCTGTCATGGTTTTGGGTGCCTCAGCCGAGTTTTGGTTTCTTGAGCGGCAATTTCCTAAAATATTTCTGCGTCTGAGTTGCTTTTCCCTTCTTCCTTCCCAAATTTTGTATTCCGACGCAATACAAACACGAGTTTAGACAGCAGATCCATTATGAGAGAAAAAAAAAACAAAACCAATGAGCGTGTCATGCTTAGAATTCTAGAGGCAGCACGACCAACATGAGTTTTTGTGTTTTGGACAAAGAAATGGAACCCTTTTGCAGATTGGCACGATAATTAATTCCCCAAATCAGTTTGCCAGCGATTTTCAGGTGAAATGAATGAGTTTTCCAAAGCCAGTCAGCTGGGAGGGGTGGATGAATCCGGAAACAGCCTGTTTCCCTGTGACGAAATCAAGCCCACTCTCAAAAAGGACTCTTCCGTTTCTTTGGCTCTTCTCACATTTTTCTTCTTTATCATGGTTTGTAATGAATTTTCTGATGTGAGCTTTGATTTTGAGGCTGGAATATGGAGTTCAAGACACGGAAGGAAAGGTCTTTTTCAATCAGGGCACAGCTGTTGGCTTGCTCCAATTCTGGCTTTCTGTCATTGCTTTGGGTGCCTCCGCAGAGTTTTGGTTTCTTGAGTGGCAATTTCCTAAAGGATTTCTGGGTCTGAGTTGGTTTTGCCTTCTTCCTTCCCAAATTTTGTATTCTGACGCAATACAAACACGAGTTTAGACAGCAGATCCATTATGAAATAAAAAAAAAAAACCTATGAGCGTGTCATGCTTAGAATTCTAGAGGCAGCACGACCAACATGAGTTTTTGTGTTTTGAAAGAAGAAATGGAACCCTTTTGCAGAGGGGAACGATAATTAATTCCCCAAATCAGTTTGCCAGCGATTTTCAGGTGAATTGAATGAGTTTTCCAAAGCCAGTCATCTGGGAGGTGTGGATGAATCCGGAAACAGCCTGTTTCCTTGTGATTAAATCAAGCCCACTATCAAAAAGGACTCTTCCATTTCTTTAGCTCTTATCATATTTTTCTTCTTTATCATGGTTTGTAATAATTTTCTGATGTGAGCTTTGATTTTGAGCCTGGAATATGGAGTTCAAGACACGGAAGGAATGGTCTTTTACAATCAGGGCACAGCTGTTGGCTTGCTCCGATTCTGGCTTTCTGTCATGGTTTTGGGTGCCTCAGCCGAGTTTTGGTTTCATGAGCGGCAATATCCTAAAGGATTTCTGGGTCTGAGTTGGTTTTGCCTTCTTCCTTCCCAAATATTGTATTCTGACGCAATACAAACACGAGTTTAGACAGCAGATCCATTATGAAATGAAAAAAACCAAAACGAATTAGCGTGTCATGCTTAGAATTCTAGAGGCAGCACGACCAACATGAGTTTTTGTGTTTTGGACAAAGAAATGGAACCCTTTTGCAGAGGGGAACGATAATTAATTCCCCAAATCAGTTTGCCAGCGATTTTCAGGTGAATTGAATGAGTTTTCCAAAGCCAGTCAGCTGGGAGGGGTGGATGAATGCGGAAACAGCCTGTTTCCTTGTGACTAAATCAAGCCCACTATCAACAAGGACTCTTCCATTTCTTTGGCTCTTTTCACATTTTTCTTCTTTATCATGGTTTGTAATGAATTTTCTGATGTGAGCTTTGATTTTGAGGCTGGAATATGGAGTTCAAGACACGGAAGGCATGGTCTTTTTCAATCAGGGCACAGCTGTTGGCTTGCTCCAATTCTGGCTTTCTGTCATTGTTTTGGGTGCCTCCGCAGAGTTTTGGTTTCTTGAGCGGCAATTTCCTAAAGGATTTCTGGGTCTGAGTTGGTTTTGCCTTCTTCCTTCCCAAATTTTGTATTCTGACGCAATACAAACACGAGTTTAGACTGCAGATCCATTATGAAATAAAAAAAGAACGAAACCAATTAGCGTGTCATGCTTAGAATTCTAGAGGCAGCACGACCAACATGAGTTTTTGTGTTTTGGACAAAGAAATGGAACCATTTTGCAGAGGGGAACGATCAGTAATTCCCCAAATCAGTTTGCCAGCGATTTTCAGGTGAATTGAATGAGTTTTCCAAAGCCAGTCAGCTGGGAGGGGTGGATGAATCCGGAAACAGCCTGTTTCCTTGTGATTAAATCAAGCCCACTATCAAAAAGGACTCTTCCATTTCTTTGGGTCTTCTCACATTTTTCTTCTTTATCATGGTTTGTAATGAACTTTCTGATGTCAGCTTTGATTTTGAGGCTGGAATATGGAGTTCAAGACCCAGAAGGAAAGGTCTTTTTCAATCAGGGCACAGCTGTTGGCTTGCTCCAATTCTGGCTTTCTGTCATGGTTTTGGGTGCCTCAGCCGAGTTTTGGTTTCTTGAGCGGCAATTTCCTAAAGGATTTCTGGGTCTGAGTTGGTTTTGCCTTCTTCCTTCCCAAATTTTGTATTCTGATGCAATACAAACACGAGTTTAGACAGCAGATCCATTATGAAATAAAAAAAAAGAAAATCAATGAGCGTGTCATGCTTAGAATTCTAGAGGCAGCACGACCAACATGAGTTTTTGTGTTTTGGAAAAAGAAATGGAACCCTTTTGCAGAGGGGAACGATCATTAATTCCCCAAATCAGTTTGCGAGCGATTTTCAGGTGAATTGAATGAGTTTTCCAAAGCCAGTCAGCTGGGAGGGGTGGATGAATGCGGAAACAGCCTGTTTCCTTGTGACAAAATCAAGCCCACTATCAACAAGGACTCTTCCATTTCTTTGGCTCTTTTCACATTTTTCTTCTTTATCATGGTTTGTAATGAACTTTCTGATGTCAGCTTTGATTTTGAGGCTGGAATATGGAGTTCAAGACCCGGAAGGAAAGGTCTTTTTCAATCAGGGCACAGCTGTTGGCTTGCTCCAATTCTGGCTTTCTGTCATGGTTTTGGGTGCCTCAGCCGAGTTTTGGTTTCTTGAGCGGCAATTTCCTAAAGGATTTCTGGGTCTGAGTTGGTTTTGCCTTCTTCCTTACCAAATTTTGTATTCTGATGCAATACAAACACGAGTTTAGACAGCAGATCCATTATGAAATAAAAAAAAAAATAACAAAACCAATTAGCGTGTCATGCTTAGAATTCTAGAGGCAGCACGACCGACATGAGTTTTTGTGTTTTGGAAAAAGAAATGGAACCCTTTTGCAGAGGGGAACGATCATGAATTCCCCAAATCAGTTTGCCAGCGATTTTCAGGTGAATTGAATGAGTTTTCCAAAACAGTCAGCTGGGAGGGGTGGATGAATGCGGAAACAGCCTGTTTCCTTGTGACTAAATCAAGCCCACTATGAAAAAGGACTCTCCCTTTTCTTTGGCTCTTCTCACATTTTTCTTCTTTATCATGGTTTGTAATGAATTTTCTGATGTGAGCTTTGATTTTGAGGCTGGAATATGGAGTTCAAGACACGGAAGGAATGGTCTTTTTCAATCAGGGCACAGCTGTTGGCTTGCTCCAATTCTGGCTTTCTGTCATGGTTTTGGGTGCCTCAGCCGAGTTTTGGTTTCTTGAGCGGCAATTGCCTAAATGATTTCTGGGTCTGAGTTGGTTTTGCCTTCTTCCTTCCCAAATTTTGTATTCTGACGCAATACAAACACGAGTTTAGACAGCAGATCCATTATGAAATAAAAAAAAAAAAACAAAACCAGTTAGCGTGTCATGCTTAGAATTCTAGAGGCAGCACGACCAACATGAGTTTTTGTGTTTTGGACAAAGAAATGGAACCCTTTTGCAGAGGGGAACGATAATTAATTCCCCAAATCAGTTTGCGAGCGATTTTCAGGTGAATTGAATGAGTTTTCCAAAGCCAGTTAGCTGGGAGGGGTGGACGAATCCGGAAACAGCCTGTTTCCTCGAGACTAAATCAAGCCCACTATCAAAAAGGACTCTTCCATTTCTTTGGCTCTTTTCCCATTTTTCTTCTTTATCATGGTTTGTAATGAATTTTCTGATGTGAGCTTTGATTTTGAGGCTGGAATATGGAGTTCAAGACACGGAAGGAATGGTCTTTTTCAATCAGGGCACAGCTGTTGGCTTGCTCCAATTCTGGCTTTCTGTCATGGTTTTGGGTGCCTCAGCCGAGTTTTGGTTTCTTGAGCGGCAATTTCCTAAAGGATTTCTGGGTCTGAGTTGGTTTTGCCTTCTTCCTTCCCAAATTTTGTATTCTGACGCAATACAAACACGAGTTTAGACAGCAGATCCATTATGAAATAAAAAACAAAAAAACAAAACCAGTTAGCGTGTCATGCTTAGAATTCTAGAGGCAGCACGACCAACATGAGTTTTTGTGTTTTGGAAAAAGAAATGGAAGCCTTTTGCAGAGGGGAATGATCATTAATTCCCCAAATCAGTTTGCCAGCGATTTTCAGGGGAATTGAATGAGTTTTCCAAAGCCAGTCAGCTGGGAGGGGTGGATGAATCCGGAAACAGCCTGTTTCCTTGGGACTAAATCAAGCACACTATCAAAAAGGACTCTTGCATTTCTTTGGCTCTTTTCACATTTTTCTTCTTTATCATGGTTTTTAATGAATTTTCTGATGTGAGCTTTGATTTTGAGGCTGGAATATGGAGTTCAAGACCCGGAAGGCATGGTCTTTTTCAATCAGGGCACAGCTGTTGGCTTGCTCCAATTCTGGCTTTCTGTCATGGTTTTGGGTGCCTCAGCCGAGTTTTGGTTTCTTGAGCGGCAATTTCCTAAAGGATTTCTGGGTCTGAGTTGGTTTTGCCTTCTTCCTTCCCAAATTTTGTATTCTGACGCAATACAAACACGAGTTTAGACAGCAGATCCATTATGAAATAAAAAAAAAGAAAATCAATGAGCGTGTCACGCTTAGAATTCTAGAGGCAGCACGACCAACATGAGTTTTTGTGTTTTGGACAAAGAAATGGAACCCTTTTGCAGAGGGGAACGATCATTAATTCCCCAAATCAGTTTGCGAGCGATTTTCAGGTGAATTGAATGAGTTTTCCAAAGCCAGTCAGCTGGGAGGGGTGGACGAATCCGGAAACAGCCTGTTTCCTTGTGACAAAATCAAGCCCACTATCAACAAGGACTCTTCCATTTCTTTGGCTCTTTTCACATTTTTCTTCTTTATCATGGTTTGTAATGAATTTTCTGATGTGAGCTTTGATGTTGAGGCTGGAATGTGGAGTTCAAGACACGGAAGGAATGGTCTTTTTCAATCAGGGCACAGCTGTTGGCTTGCTCCAATTCTGGCTTTCTGTCATGGTTTTGGGTGCCTCAGCCGAGTTTTGGTTTCTTGAGTGGCAATTTCCTAAAGGATTTCTGGGTCTGAGTTGGTTTTGCCTTCTTCCTTCCCAAATTTTGTATTCTGATGCAATACAAACACGAGTTTAGGTAGCAGATCCATTATGAAATAAAAAACAAAACCAATTAGCGTGTCATGCTTAGAATTCTAGAGGCAGCACGACCGACATGAGTTTTTGTGTTTTGGACAAAGAAATGGAACCCTTTTGCAGAGGGGTATGATAATTTATTCCCCAATTCAGTTTGCCAGCGATTTTCAGGTGAATTGAATGAGTTTTCCAAAGCCAGTCAGCTGGGAGGGGTGGATGAATCCGGAAACAGCCTGTTTCCTTGGGAATAAATCAAGCCCACTCTCAAAAAGGACTCTTCCATTTCTTTGGCTCTTTTCCCATTTTTCTTCTTTATCATGGTTTGTAATGAATTTTCTGATGTGAGCTTTGATTTTGAGGCTGGAATATGGAGTTCAAGACACGGAAGGAATGGTCTTTTTCAATCAGGGCACAGCTGTTGGCTTGCTCCAATTCTGGCTTTCTGTCGTGGTTTTGGGTGCCTCAGCCGAGTTTTGGTTTCTTGAGCGGCAATTTCCTAAAGGATTTCTGGGTCTGAGTTGGTTTTCCCTTCTTCCTTCCCAAATGTTGTATTCTGACGCAATACAAACACGAGTTTAGGTAGCAGATCCATTATGAAATAAAAAAAAACGAAACCAATTAGCGTGTCATGCTTAGAATTCTAGAGGCAGCACGACCAACATGAGTTTTTGTGTTTTGGAAAAAGAAATGGAACCCTTTTGCAGAGGGGAACGATAATTAATTCCCCAAATCAGTTTGCCAGCGATTTTCAGGTGAATTGAATGAGTTTTCCAAAGCCAGTCAGCTGGGAGGGGTGGACGAATCCGGAAACAGCCTGTTTCCTTGGGACTAAATCAAGCCCACTATCAAAAAGGACTCTTCCATTTCTTTGCCTCTTTTCCAATTTTTCTTCTTTATCATGGTTTGTAATGAATTTTCTGATGTGAGCTTTGATTTTGAGGCTGGAATATGGAGTTCAAGACACGGAAGGAATGGTCTTTTTCAATCAGGGCACAGCTGTTGGCTTGCTCCAATTCTGGCTTTCTGTCATGGTTTTGGGTGCCTCAGCCGAGTTTTGGTTTCTTGAGCGGCAATTTCCTAAATGATTTCTGGGTCTGAGTTGGTTTTGCCTTCTTCCTTCCCAAATTTTGTATTCTGACGCAATACAAACACGAGTTTAGACAGCAGATCCATTATGAAATAAAAAAAAAAAAAAAAAAACCAGTTAGCGTGTCATGCTTAGAATTCTAGAGGCAGCACGACCAACATGAGTTTTTGTGTTTTGGACAAAGAAATGGAACCCTTTTGCAGAGGGGAACGATAATTAATTCCCCAAATCAGTTTGCCAGCGATTTTCAGGTGAATTGAATGAGTTTTCCAAAGCCAGTCAGCTGGGAGGGGTGGATGAATGCGGAAACAGCCTGTTTCCTTGTGACTAAATCAAGCACACTATCAAAAAGGACTCTCCCTTTTCTTTGGCTCTTCTCACATTTTTCTTCTTTATCATGGTTTGTAATGAATTTTCTGATGTGAGCTTTGATTTTGAGGCTGGAATATGGAGTTCAAGACACGGAAGGAATGGTCTTTTTCAATCAGGGCACAGCTGTTGGCTTGCTCCAATTCTGGCTTTCTGTCATGGTTTTGGGTGCCTCAGCCGAGTTTTGGTTTCTTGAGCGGCAATTGCCTAAATGATTTCTGGGTCTGAGTTGGTTTTGCCTTCTTCCTTCCCAAATTTTGTATTCTGACGCAATACAAACATGAGTTTAGACAGCAGATCCATTATGAAATAAAAAAAAAAAAAACAAAACCAGTTAGCGTGTCATGCTTAGAATTCTAGAGGCAGCACGACCAACATGAGTTTTTGTGTTTGGGAAAAAGAAATGGAACCCTTTTGCAGAGGGGAACGATAATTAATTCCCCAAATCAGTTTGCGAGCGATTTTCAGGTGAATTGAATGAATTTTCCAAAGCCAGTCAGCTGGGAGGGGTGGACGAATCCGGAAACAACCTGTTTCCTCGTGACTACATCAAGCCCACTATCAAAAAGGACTCTTCCATTTCTTTGGCTCTTTTCCCATTTTTCTTCTTTATCATGGTTTGTAATGAATTTTCTGATGTGAGCTTTGATTTTGAGGCTGGAATATGGAGTTCAAGACACGGAAGGAATGGTCTTTTTCAATCAGGGCACAGCTGTTGGCTTGCTCCAATTCTGGCTTTCTGTCATGGTTTTGGGTGCCTCAGCCGAGTTTTGGTTTCTTGAGTGGCAATTTCCTAAAGGATTTCTGGGTCTGAGTTGGTTTTGCCTTCTTCCTTCCCAAATTTTGTATTCTGACGCAATACAAACACGAGTTTAGACAGCAGATCCATTATGAAATAAAAAACAAAAAAACAAAACCACTTAGCGTGTCATGCTTAGAATTCTAGAGGCAGCACGACCAACATGAGTTTTTGTGTTTTGGAAAAAGAAATGGAACCCTTTTGCAGAGGGGAACGATCATGAATTCCCCAAATCAGTTTGCCAGCGATTTTCAGGTGAATTGAATGAGTTTTCCAAAGCCAGTCAGCTGGGAGGGGTGGACGAATCCGGAAACAGCCTGTTTCCTTGTGATTAAATCAAGCCCACTATCAAAAAGGACTCTTCCATTTCTTTGGCTCTTTTCACATTTTTCTTCTTTATCATGGTTTGTAATGAATTTTCTGATGTGAGCTTTGATGTTGAGGCTGGAATGTGGAGTTCAAGACACGGAAGGAATGGTCTTTTTCAATCAGGGCACAGCTGTTGGCTTGCTCCAATTCTGGCTTTCTGTCATGGTTTTGGGTGCCTCAGCCGAGTTTTGGTTTCTTGAGCGGCAATTTCCTAAAGGATTTCTGGGTCTGAGTTGGTTTTGCCTTCTTCCTTCCCAAATTTTGTATTCTGATGCAATACAAACACGAGTTTAGGTAGCAGATCCATTATGAAATAAAAAACAAAACCAATTAGCGTGTCATGCTTAGAATTCTAGAGGCAGCACGACCAACATGAGTTTTTGTGTTTTGGAAAAAGAAATGGAACCCTTTTGCAGAGGGGAACGATAATTAATTCCCCAAATCAGTTTGCCAGCGATTTTCAGGTGAATTGAATGAGTTTTCCAAAGCTAGTCAGCTGGGAGGGGTGGACGAATCCGGAAACAGCCTGTTTCCTTGGGACTAAATCAAGCCCACTATCAAAAAGGACTCTTCCATTTCTTTGCCTCTTTTCCAATTTTTCTTCTTTATCATGGTTTGTAATGAATTTTCTGATGTGAGCTTTGATTTTGAGGCTGGAATATGGAGTTCAAGACACGGAAGGAATGGTCTTTTTCAATCAGGGCACAGCTGTTGGCTTGCTCCAATTCTGGCTTTCTGTCATGGTTTTGGGTGCCTCAGCCGAGTTTTGGTTTCTTGAGCGGCAATTTCCTAAATGATTTCTGGGTCTGAGTTGGTTTTGCCTTCTTCCTTCCCAAATTTTGTATTCTGACGCAATACAAACACGAGTTTAGACAGCAGATCCATTATGAAATAAAAAAAAAAAAAACAAAACCAGTTAGCGTGTCATGCTTAGAATTCTAGAGGCAGCACGACCAACATGAGTTTTTGTGTTTTGGACAAAGAAATGAAACCCTTTTGCAGAGGGGAACGATCATGAATTCCCCAAATCAGTTTGCCAGCGATTTTCAGGTGAATTGAATGAGTTTTCCAAAACAGTCAGCTGGGAGGGGTGGATGAATGCGGAAACAGCCTGTTTCCTTGTGACTAAATCAAGCACACTATCAAAAAGCACTCTTGCATTTCTTTGGCTCTTTTCACATTTTTCTTCTTTATCATGGTTTGTAATGAATTTTCTGATGTGAGCTTTGATTTTGAGGCTGGAATATGGAGTTCAAGACACGGAAGGAATGGTCTTTTTCAATCAGGGCACAGCTGTTGGCTTGCTCCAATTCTGGCTTTCTGTCATGGTTTTGGGTGCCTCAGCCGAGTTTTGGTTTCTTGAGCGGCAATTGCCTAAATGATTTCTGGGTCTGAGTTGGTTTTGCCTTCTTCCTTCCCAAATTTTGTATTCTGACGCAATACAAACATGAGTTTAGACAGCAGATCCATTATGAAATAAAAAAAAAAAAAACAAAACCAGTTAGCGTGTCATGCTTAGAATTCTAGAGGCAGCACGACCAACATGAGTTTTTGTGTTTTGGACAAAGAAATGGAACCCTTTTGCAGAGGGGAACGATAATTAATTCCCCAAATCAGTTTGCGAGCGATTTTCAGGTGAATTGAATGAATTTTCCAAAGCCAGTCAGCTGGGAGGGGTGGACGAATCCGGAAACAACCTGTTTCCTCGTGACTACATCAAGCCCACTATCAAAAAGGACTCTTCCATTTCTTTGGCTCTTTTCCCATTTTTCTTCTTTATCATGGTTTGTAATGAATTTTCTGATGTGAGCTTTGATTTTGAGGCTGGAATATGGAGTTCAAGACACGGAAGGAATGGTCTTTTTCAATCAGGGCACAGCTGTTGGCTTGCTCCAATTCTGGCTTTCTGTCATGGTTTTGGGTGCCTCAGCCGAGTTTTGGTTTCTTGAGTGGCAATTTCCTAAAGGATTTCTGGGTCTGAGTTGGTTTTGCCTTCTTCCTTCCCAAATTTTGTATTCTGACGCAATACAAACACGAGTTTAGACAGCAGATCCATTATGAAATAAAAAACAAAAAAACAAAACCACTTAGCGTGTCATGCTTAGAATTCTAGAGGCAGCACGACCAACATGAGTTTTTGTGTTTTGGACAAAGAAATGGAACCCTTTTGCAGAGGGGAACGATCATGAATTCCCCAAATCAGTTTGCCAGCGATTTTCAGGTGAATTGAATGAGTTCTCCAAAGCCAGTCAGCTGGGAGGGGTGGACGAATCCGGAAACAGCCTGTTTCCTCTTGACTAAATCAAGCCCACTATCAACAAGGACTCTTCCATTTCTTTGGCTCTTCTCACATTTTTCTTCTTTATCATGGTTTGTAATGAATTTTCTGATGTGAGCTTTGATTTTGATTCCGTTCAAGACACGGAAGGAATGGTCTTTTTCAATCAGGGCACAGCTGTTGGCTTGCTCCAATTCTGGCTTTCTGTCATGGTTTTGGGTGCCTCAGCCGAGTTTTGGTTTCTTGAGCGGCAATTGCCTAAAGGATTTCTGGGTCTGAGTTGGTTTTGCCTTCTTCCTTCCCAAATTTTGTATTCTGACGCAATACAAACACGAGTTTAGACAGCAGATCCATTATGAAATAAAAAAAAAAAAAACAAAACCAGTTAGCGTGTCATGCTTAGAATTCTAGAGGCAGCACGACCAACATGAGTTTTTGTGTTTTGGACAAAGAAATGAAACCCTTTTGCAGAGGGGAACGATCATGAATTCCCCAAATCAGTTTGCCAGCGATTTTCAGGTGAATTGAATGAGTTTTCCAAAACAGTCAGCTGGGAGGGGTGGATGAATGCGGAAACAGCCTGTTTCCTTGTGACTAAATCAAGCACACTATCAAAAAGCACTCTTGCATTTCTTTGGCTCTTTTCACATTTTTCTTCTTTATCATGGTTTGTAATGAATTTTCTGATGTGAGCTTTGATTTTGAGGCTGGAATATGGAGTTCAAGACACGGAAGGAATGGTCTTTTTCAATCAGGGCACAGCTGTTGGCTTGCTCCAATTCTGGCTTTCTGTCATGGTTTTGGGTGCCTCAGCCGAGTTTTGGTTTCTTGAGCGGCAATTGCCTAAATGATTTCTGGGTCTGAGTTGGTTTTGCCTTCTTCCTTCCCAAATTTTGTATTCTGACGCAATACAAACATGAGTTTAGACAGCAGATCCATTATGAAATAAAAAAAAAAAAAACAAAACCAGTTAGCGTGTCATGCTTAGAATTCTAGAGGCAGCACGACCAACATGAGTTTTTGTGTTTTGGACAAAGAAATGGAACCCTTTTGCAGAGGGGAACGATAATTAATTCCCCAAATCAGTTTGCGAGCGATTTTCAGGTGAATTGAATGAATTTTCCAAAGCCAGTCAGCTGGGAGGGGTGGACGAATCCGGAAACAACCTGTTTCCTCGTGACTACATCAAGCCCACTATCAAAAAGGACTCTTCCATTTCTTTGGCTCTTTTCCCATTTTTCTTCTTTATCATGGTTTGTAATGAATTTTCTGATGTGAGCTTTGATTTTGAGGCTGGAATATGGAGTTCAAGACACGGAAGGAATGGTCTTTTTCAATCAGGGCACAGCTGTTGGCTTGCTCCAATTCTGGCTTTCTGTCATGGTTTTGGGTGCCTCAGCCGAGTTTTGGTTTCTTGAGTGGCAATTTCCTAAAGGATTTCTGGGTCTGAGTTGGTTTTGCCTTCTTCCTTCCCAAATTTTGTATTCTGACGCAATACAAACACGAGTTTAGACAGCAGATCCATTATGAAATAAAAAACAAAAAAACAAAACCACTTAGCGTGTCATGCTTAGAATTCTAGAGGCAGCACGACCAACATGAGTTTTTGTGTTTTGGACAAAGAAATGGAACCCTTTTGCAGAGGGGAACGATCATGAATTCCCCAAATCAGTTTGCCAGCGATTTTCAGGTGAATTGAATGAGTTCTCCAAAGCCAGTCAGCTGGGAGGGGTGGACGAATCCGGAAACAGCCTGTTTCCTCTTGACTAAATCAAGCCCACTATCAACAAGGACTCTTCCATTTCTTTGGCTCTTCTCACATTTTTCTTCTTTATCATGGTTTGTAATGAATTTTCTGATGTGAGCTTTGATTTTGATTCCGTTCAAGACACGGAAGGAATGGTCTTTTTCAATCAGGGCACAGCTGTTGGCTTGCTCCAATTCTGGCTTTCTGTCATGGTTTTGGGTGCCTCAGCCGAGTTTTGGTTTCTTGAGCGGCAATTGCCTAAAGGATTTCTGGGTCTGAGTTGGTTTTGCCTTCTTCCTTCCCAAATTTTGTATTCTGACGCAATACAAACACGAGTTTAGACAGCAGATCCATTATGAAATAAAAAAAAAAAAAAACAAAACCAGTTAGCGTGTCATGCTTAGAATTCTAGAGGCAGCACGACCAACATGAGTTTTTGTGTTTTGGAAAAAGAAATGGAACCCTTTTGCAGAGGGGAACGATCATGAATTCCCCAAATCAGTTTGCCAGCGATTTTCAGGTGAATTGAATGAGTTTTCCAAAGCCAGTCAGCTGGGAGGGGTGGATGAATGCGGAAACAGCCTGTTTCCTTGGGACTAAATCAAGCCCACTATCAAAAAGGACTCTTCCATTTCTTTGGCTCTTCTCACATTTTTCTTCTTTATCATGGTTTGTAATGAACTTTCTGATGTGAGCTTTGATTTTGAGGCTGGAATATGGAGTTCAAGACACGGAAGGAAAGGTCTTTTTCAATCAGGGCACAGCTGTTGGCTTGCTCCAATTCTGGATTTCTGTCATGGTTTTGGGTGCCTCAGCCGAGTTTTGGTTTCTTGAGCGGCAATTTCCTAAAGGATTTCTGGGTCTGAGTTGGTTTTGCCTTCTTCCTTCCCAAATTTTGTATTCTGATGCAATACAAACACGAGTTTAGACAGCAGTTCCATTATGAAATAAAAAAAAAAAACAAAACCAATTAGCGTGTCATGCTTAGAATTCTAGAGGCAGCACGACCAACATGAGTTTTTGTGTTTTGGACAAAGAAATGGAACCCTTTTGCAGAGGGGAACGATCATTAATTCCCCAAATCAGTTTGCCAGCGATTTTCAGGTGAATTGAATGAGTTTTCCAAAACAGTCAGCTGGGAGGGGTGGATGAATCCGGAAACAGCCTGTTTCCTTGTGACTAAATCAAGCACACTATCAAAAAGGACTCTCCCTTTTCTTTGGCTCTTCTCACATTTTTCTTCTTTATCATGGTTTGTAATGAATTTTCTGATGTGAGCTTTGATTTTGAGGCTGGAATATGGAGTTCAAGACACGGAAGGAATGGTCTTTTTCAATCAGGGCACAGCTGTTGGCTTGCTCCAATTCTGGCTTTCTGTCATGGTTTTGGGTGCCTCAGCCGAGTTTTGGTTTCTTGAGCGGCAATTGCCTAAATGATTTCTGGGTCTGAGTTGGTTTTGCCTTCTTCCTTCCCAAATTTTGTATTCTGACGCAATACAAACATGAGTTTAGACAGCAGATCCATTATGAAATAAAAAAAAAAAAACAAAACCAGTTAGCGTGTCATGCTTAGAATTCTAGAGGCAGCACGACCAACATGAGTTTTTGTGTTTTGGACAAAGAAATGGAACCCTTTTGCAGAGGGGAACGATAATTAATTCCCCAAATCAGTTTGCTAGCGATTTTCAGGTGAAATGAATGAGTTTTCCAAAGCCAGTCAGCTGGGAGGGGTGGACGAATCCGGAAACAACCTGTTTCCTCGTGACTAAATCAAGCCCACTATCAAAAAGGACTCTTCCATTTCTTTGGCTCTTTTCCCATTTTTCTTCTTTATCATGGTTTGTAATGAATTTTCTGATGTGAGCTTTGATTTTGAGGCTGGAATATGGAGTTCAAGACACGGAAGGAATGGTCTTTTTCAATCAGGGCACAGCTGTTGGCTTGCTCCAATTCTGGCTTTCTGTCATGGTTTTGGGTGCCTCAGCCGAGTTTTGGTTTCTTGAGTGGCAATTTCCTAAAGGATTTCTGGGTCTGAGTTGGTTTTGCCTTCTTCCTTCCCAAATTTTGTATTCTGACGCAATACAAACACGAGTTTAGACAGCAGATCCATTATGAAATAAAAAACAAAAAAACAAAACCAGTTAGCGTGTCATGCTTAGAATTCTAGAGGCAGCACGACCAACATGAGTTTTTGTGTTTTGGAAAAAGAAATGGAACCCTTTTGCAGAGGGGGACGATCATGAATTCCCCAAATCAGTTTGCCAGCGATTTTCAGGTGAATTGAATGAGTTTTCCAAAGCCAGTCAGCTGGGAGGGGTGGATGAATCCGGAAACAGCCTGTTTCCTTGTGACTAAATCAAGCCCACTCTCAAAAAGGACTCTTCCATTTCTTTGGCTCTTTTCACATTTTTCTTCTTTATCATGGTTTGTAATGAATTTTCTGATGTGAGCTTTGATTTTGAGGCTGGAATATGGAGTTCAAGACACGGAAGGAATGGTCTTTTTCAATCAGGGCACAGCTGTTGGCTTGCTCCAATTCTGGCTTTCTGTCATGGTTTTGGGTGCCTCAGCCGAGTTTTGGTTTCTTGAGCGGCAATTTCCTAAAGGATTTCTGGGTCTGAGTTGGTTTTGCCTTCTTCCTTCCCAAATTTTGTATTCTGACGCAATACAAACACGAGTTTAGACAGCAGATCCATTATGAAATAAAAAAAAAGAAAATCAATGAGCGTGTCATGCTTAGAATTCTAGAGGCAGCACGACCAACATGAGTTTTTGTGTTTTGGAAAAAGAAATGGAACCCTTTTGTAGAGGGGAACGATCATGAATTCCCCAAATCAGTTTGCCAGCGATTTTCAGGTGAATTGAATGAGTTTTCCAAAGCCAGTCAGCTGGGAGGGGTGGATGAATCCGGAAACAGCCTGTTTCCTTGTGACAAAATCAAGCCCACTATCAACAAGGACTCTTCCATTTCTTTGGCTCTTTTCACATTTTTCTTCTTTATCATGGTTTGTAATGAATTTTCTGATGTGAGCTTTGATGTTGAGGCTGGAATGTGGAGTTCAAGACACGGAAGGAATGGTCTTTTTCAATCAGGGCACAGCTGTTGGCTTGCTCCAATTCTGGCTTTCTGTCATGGTTTTGGGTGCCTCAGCCGAGTTTTGGTTTCTTGAGCGGCAATTTCCTAAAGGATTTCTGGGTCTGAGTTGGTTTTGCCCTCTTCCTTCCCAAATTTTGTATTCTGACGCAATACAAACACGAGTTTAGACAGCAGATCCATTATGAAATAAAAAACAAAAAAACAAAACCAGTTAGCGTGTCATGCTTAGAATTCTAGAGGCAGCACGACCAACATGAGTTTTTGTGTTTTGGAAAAAGAAATGGAAGCCTTTTGCAGAGGGGAATGATCATTAATTCCCCAAATCAGTTTGCCAGCGATTTTCAGGGGAATTGAATGAGTTTTCCAAAGGCAGTCAGCTGGGAGGGGTGGATGAATCCGGAAACAGCCTGTTTCCTTGTGACTAAATCAAGCCCACTATCAAAAAGGACTCTTCCATTTCTTTGGCTCTTTTCACATTTTTCTTCTTTATCATGGTTTGTAATGAATTTTCTGATGTGAGCTTTGATTTTGAGGCTGGAATATGGAGTTCAAGACACGGAAGGAATGGTCTTTTTCAATCAGGGCACAGCTGTTGGCTTGCTCCAATTCTGGCTTTCTGTCATGGTTTTGGGTGCCTCAGCCGAGTTTTGGTTTCTTGAGCGGCAATTTCCTAAAGGATTTCTGGGTCTGAGTTGGTTTTGCCTTCTTCCTTCCCAAATTTTGTATTCTGACGCAATACAAACACGAGTTTAGACAGCAGATCCATTATGAAATAAAAAAAAAGAAAATCAATGAGCGTGTCATGCTTAGAATTCTAGAGGCAGCACGACCAACATGAGTTTTTGTGTTTTGGAAAAAGAAATGGAACCCTTTTGTAGAGGGGAACGATCATGAATTCCCCAAATCAGTTTGCCAGCGATTTTCAGGTGAATTGAATGAGTTTTCCAAAGCCAGTCAGCTGGGAGGGGTGGATGAATCCGGAAACAGCCTGTTTCCTTGTGACAAAATCAAGCCCACTATCAACAAGGACTCTTCCATTTCTTTGGCTCTTTTCACATTTTTCTTCTTTATCATGGTTTGTAATGAATTTTCTGATGTGAGCTTTGATGTTGAGGCTGGAATGTGGAGTTCAAGACACGGAAGGAATGGTCTTTTTCAATCAGGGCACAGCTGTTGGCTTGCTCCAATTCTGGCTTTCTGTCATGGTTTTGGGTGCCTCAGCCGAGTTTTGGTTTCTTGAGCGGCAATTTCCTAAAGGATTTCTGGGTCTGAGTTGGTTTTGCCCTCTTCCTTCCCAAATTTTGTATTCTGACGCAATACAAACACGAGTTTAGACAGCAGATCCATTATGAAATAAAAAACAAAAAAACAAAACCAGTTAGCGTGTCATGCTTAGAATTCTAGAGGCAGCACGACCAACATGAGTTTTTGTGTTTTGGAAAAAGAAATGGAAGCCTTTTGCAGAGGGGAATGATCATTAATTCCCCAAATCAGTTTGCCAGCGATTTTCAGGGGAATTGAATGAGTTTTCCAAAGCCAGTCAGCTGGGAGGGGTGGATGAATCCGGAAACAGCCTGTTTCCTTGTGACTAAATCAAGCCCACTCTCAAAAAGGACTCTTCCATTTCTTTGGCTCTTTTCCAATTTTTCTTCTTTATCATGGTTTGTAATGAATTTTCTGATGTGAGCTTTGATTTTGAGGCTGGAATATGGAGTTCAAGACACGGAAGGAATGGTCTTTTTCAATCAGGGCACAGCTGTTGGCTTGCTCCAATTCTGGCTTTCTGTCATGGTTTTGGGTGCCTCAGCCGAGTTTTGGTTTCTTGAGCGGCAATTTCCTAAAGGATTTCTGGGTCTGAGTTGGTTTTGCCTTCTTCCTTCCCAAATTTTGTATTCTGACGCAATACAAACACGAGTTTAGACAGCAGATCCATTATGAAATAAAAAAAAAGAAAATCAATGAGCGTGTCATGCTTAGAATTCTAGAGGCAGCACGACCAACATGAGTTTTTGTGTTTTGGAAAAAGAAATGGAACCCTTTTGTAGAGGGGAACGATCATGAATTCCCCAAATCAGTTTGCCAGCGATTTTCAGGTGAATTGAATGAGTTTTCCAAAGGCAGTCAGCTGGGAGGGGTGGATGAATCCGGAAACAGCCTGTTTCCTTGTGACTAAATCAAGCCCACTCTCAAAAAGGACTCTTCCATTTCTTTGGCTCTTTTCACATTTTTCTTCTTTATCATGGTTTGTAATGAATTTTCTGATGTGAGCTTTGATTTTGAGGCTGGAATATGGAGTTCAAGACACGGAAGGAATGGTCTTTTTCAATCAGGGCACAGCTGTTGGCTTGCTCCAATTCTGGCTTTCTGTCATGGTTTTGGGTGCCTCAGCCGAGTTTTGGTTTCTTGAGCGGCAATTTCCTAAAGGATTTCTGGGTCTGAGTTGGTTTTGCCTTCTTCCTTCCCAAATTTTGTATTCTGACGCAATACAAACACGAGTTTAGACAGCAGATCCATTATGAAATAAAAAACAAAAAAACAAAACCAGTTAGCGTGTCATGCTTAGAATTCTAGAGGCAGCACGACCAACATGAGTTTTTGTGTTTTGGAAAAAGAAATGGAAGCCTTTTGCAGAGGGGAATGATCATTAATTCCCCAAATCAGTTTGCCAGCGATTTTCAGGGGAATTGAATGAGTTTTCCAAAGCCAGTCAGCTGGGAGGGGTGGATGAATCCGGAAACAGCCTGTTTCCTTGTGACTAAATCAAGCCCACTATCAAAAAGGACTCTTCCATTTCTTTGGCTCTTTTCCAATTTTTCTTCTTTATCATGGTTTGTAATGAATTTTCTGATGTGAGCTTTGATTTTGAGGCTGGAATATGGAGTTCAAGACACGGAAGGAATGGTCTTTTTCAATCAGGGCACAGCTGTTGGCTTGCTCCAATTCTGGCTTTCTGTCATGGTTTTGGGTGCCTCAGCCGAGTTTTGGTTTCTTGAGCGGCAATTTCCTAAAGGATTTCTGGGTCTGAGTTGGTTTTGCCTTCTTCCTTCCCAAATTTTGTATTCTGACGCAATACAAACACGAGTTTAGACAGCAGATCCATTATGAAATAAAAAAAAAGAAAATCAATGAGCGTGTCATGCTTAGAATTCTAGAGGCAGCACGACCAACATGAGTTTTTGTGTTTTGGAAAAAGAAATGGAACCCTTTTGTAGAGGGGAACGATCATGAATTCCCCAAATCAGTTTGCCAGCGATTTTCAGGTGAATTGAATGAGTTTTCCAAAGCCAGTCAGCTGGGAGGGGTGGATGAATCCGGAAACAGCCTGTTTCCTTGTGACAAAATCAAGCCCACTATCAACAAGGACTCTTCCATTTCTTTGGCTCTTTTCACATTTTTCTTCTTTATCATGGTTTGTAATGAATTTTCTGATGTGAGCTTTGATGTTGAGGCTGAAATGTGGAGTTCAAGACACGGAAGGAATGGTCTTTTTCAATCAGGGCACAGCTGTTGGCTTGCTCCAATTCTGGCTTTCTGTCATGGTTTTGGGTGCCTCAGCCGAGTTTTGGTTTCTTGAGCGGCAATTTCCTAAAGGATTTCTGGGTCTGAGTTGGTTTTGCCCTCTTCCTTCCCAAATTTTGTATTCTGACGCAATACAAACACGAGTTTAGACAGCAGATCCATTATGAAATAAAAAAAAAAAAAAAACAATTAGCGTGTCATGCTTAGAATTCTAGAGGCAGCACGACCAACATGAGTTTTTGTGTTTTGGACAAAAAATGGAACCCTTTTGCAGAGGGGAACGATAATTAATTCCCCAAATCAGTTTGCCAGCGATTTTCAGGTGAATTGAATGAGTTTTCCAAAACAGTCAGCTGGGAGGGGTGGATGAATGCGGAAACAGCCTGTTTCCTTGTGACTAAATCAAGCACACTATCAAAAAGGACTCTTCCATTTCTTTGGCTCTTCTCACATTTTTCTTCTTTATCATGGTTTGTAATGAATTTTCTGATGTGAGCTTTAATTTTGAGGCTGGAATATGGAGTTCAAGACACGGAAGGAAAGGTCTTTTTCAATCAGGGCACAGCTGTTGGCTTGCTCCAATTCTGGCTTTCTGTCAGGGTTTTGGGTGCCTCAGCCGAGTTTTGGTTTCTTGAGTGGCAATTTCCTAAAGGATTTCTGGGTCTGAGTTGGTTTTGCCTTCTTCCTTCCCAAATTTTGTATTCTGACGCAATACAAACACGAGTTTAGACAGCAGATCCATTATGAAATAAAAAACAAAACCAATTAGCGTGTCATGCTTAGAATTCTAGAGGCAGCACGACCAACATGAGTTTTTGTGTTTTGGACAAAGAAATGGAACGCTTTTGCAGAGGGGAACGATCATTAATTCCCCAAATCAGTTTGCCAGCGATTTTCAGGTGAATTGAATGAGTTTTCCAAAGCCAGTCAGCTGGGAGGGGTGGATGAATCCGGAAACAGCCTGTTTCCTTGTGACTAAATCAAGCCCACTATCAACAAGGACTCTTCCATTTCTTTGGCTCTTCTCACATTTTTCTTCTTTATCATGGTTTGTAATGAGTTTTCTGATGTGAGCTTTGATTTTGAGGCTGGAATATGGAGTTCAAGACACGGAAGGCATGGTCTTTTTCAATCAGGGCACAGCTGTTGGCTTGCTCCAATTCTGGCTTTCTGTCATGGTTTTGGGTGCCTCAGCCGAGTTTTGGTTTCTTGAGCGGCAATTTCCTAAAGGATTTCTGGGTCTGAGTTGGTTTTGCCTTCTTCCTTCCCAAATTTTGTATCCTGATGCAATACAAACACGAGTTTAGACAGCAGATCCATTATGAATTAAAAAAAAAAAACAAAACCAATTAGCGTGTCATGCTTAGAATTCTAGAGGTAGCACGACCAACATGAGTTTTTGTGTTTTGGACAAAAAATGGAAGCCTTTTGTAGAGGGGAACGATAATTCATTCCCCAAATCAGTTTGCCAGCGATTTTCAGGTGAATTGAATGAGTTTTCCAAAGCCAGTCAGCTGGGAGGGGTGGATGAATCCGGAAACAGCCTGTTTCCTTGTGACTAAATCAAGCCCACTATCAAAAAGGACTCTTCCATTTCTTTGGCTCTTTTCACATTTTTCTTCTTTATCATGGTTTGTAATGAATTTTCTGATGTGAGCTTTGATTTTGAGGCTGGAATATGGAGTTCAAGACACGGAAGGAATGGTCTTTTTCAATCAGGGCACAGCTGTTGGCTTGCTCCAATTCTGGCTTTCTGTCATGGTTTTGAGTGCCTCAGCCGAGTTTTGGTTTCTTGAGCGGCAATTTCCTAAAGGATTTCTGGGTCTGAGTTGGTTTTGCCTTCTTCCTTCCCAAATTTTGTATTCTGACGCAATACACACACGAGTTTAGACAGCAGATCCATTATGAAATAAAAAAAAAAAAAACAATTAGCGTGTCATGCTTAGAATTCTAGAGGCAGCCCGACCTTCATGTGCTTTTGTGTTTTGGAAAAAAAATGGAACCCTTTTGCAGAGGGGAACGATAATTAATTCCCCAAATCAGTTTTCCAGTGATTTTCAGGTGAATTGAATGAGTTTTCCAAAGCCAGTCAGCTGGGAGGGGTGGATGAATCCGGAAACAGCCTGTTTCCTTGTGATTAAATTAAGCCCACTATCAAAAAGGACTCTTCCATTTCTTTAGCTCTTCTCATATTTTTCTTCTTTATCATGGTTTGTAATAATTTTCTGATGTGAGCTTTGATTTTGAGGCTGGAATATGGAGTTCAAGACCCGGAAGGAATGATCTTTTTCATTCAGGGCACAGCTGTTGGCTTGCTCCATTTCTGGCTTTCTGTCATGGTTTTGGGTGCCTCAGCCGAGTTTTGGTTTCTTGAGCGGCAATTTCCTAAATGATTTCTGGGTCTGAGTTGGTTTTGCCTTCTTCCTTCCCAAATTTTGTATTCTGACGCAATACAAACACGAGTTTAGACAGCAGATCCATTATGAAATAAAAAAAAAAAATAACAATTAGCGTGTCATGCTTAGAATTCTAGAGGCAGCACGACCAACATGAGTTTTTGTGTTTTGGACAAAAAATGGAACCCATTTGCAGAGGGGAACGATAATTAATTCCCCAAATCAGTTTGCCAGCGATTTTCAGGTGAATTGAATGAGTTTTCCAAAGCCAGTCAGCTGGGAGGGGTGGATGAATCCGGAAACAGCCTGTTTCCTTGTGACTAAATCAAGCACACTATCAAAAAGGACTCTTCCATTTCTTTGGCTCTTCTCACATTTTTCTTCTTTATCATGGTTTGTAATGAATTTTCTGATGTGAGCTTTGATTTTGAGGCTGGAATATGGAGTTCAAGACACGGAAGGAATGGTCTTTTTCAATCAGGGCACAGCTGTTGGCTTGCTCCAATTCTGGCTTTCTGTCATGGTTTTGGGTGCCTCAGCCAAGTTTTGGTTTCTTGAGCGGCAATTTCCTAAAGGATTTCTGGGTCTGAGTTGGTTTTGCCTTCTTCCTTCCCAAATTTTGTATTCTGACGCAATACAAACACGAGTTTAGACAGCAGATCCATTATGAAAGAAAAAACAAAACCAATTAGCGTGCCATGCTTAGAATTCTAGAGGCAGCACGACCAACATGAGTTTTTGTGTTTTGGACAAAGAAATGGAACCCTTTTGTAGAGGGGAACGATCATGAATTCCCCAAATCAGTTTGCCAGCGATTTTCAGGTGAATTGAATGAGTTTTCCAAAGCCAGTCAGCTGGGAGGGGTGGATGAATCCGGAAACAGCCTGTTTCCTTGTGACAAAATCAAGCCCACTATCAACAAGGACTCTTCCATTTCTTTGGCTCTTTTCACATTTTTCTTCTTTATCATGGTTTGTAATGAATTTTCTGATGTGAGCTTTGATGTTGAGGCTGAAATGTGGAGTTCAAGACACGGAAGGAATGGTCTTTTTCAATCAGGGCACAGCTGTTGGCTTGCTCCAATTCTGGCTTTCTGTCATGGTTTTGGGTGCCTCAGCCGAGTTTTGGTTTCTTGAGCGGCAATTTCCTAAAGGATTTCTGGGTCTGAGTTGGTTTTGCCCTCTTCCTTCCCAAATTTTGTATTCTGACGCAATACAAACACGAGTTTAGACAGCAGATCCATTATGAAATAAAAAAAAAAAAAAAACAATTAGCGTGTCATGCTTAGAATTCTAGAGGCAGCACGACCAACATGAGTTTTTGTGTTTTGGACAAAAAATGGAACCCTTTTGCAGAGGGGAACGATAATTAATTCCCCAAATCAGTTTGCCAGCGATTTTCAGGTGAATTGAATGAGTTTTCCAAAACAGTCAGCTGGGAGGGGTGGATGAATGCGGAAACAGCCTGTTTCCTTGTGACTAAATCAAGCACACTATCAAAAAGGACTCTTCCATTTCTTTGGCTCTTCTCACATTTTTCTTCTTTATCATGGTTTGTAATGAATTTTCTGATGTGAGCTTTAATTTTGAGGCTGGAATATGGAGTTCAAGACACGGAAGGAAAGGTCTTTTTCAATCAGGGCACAGCTGTTGGCTTGCTCCAATTCTGGCTTTCTGTCAGGGTTTTGGGTGCCTCAGCCGAGTTTTGGTTTCTTGAGTGGCAATTTCCTAAAGGATTTCTGGGTCTGAGTTGGTTTTGCCTTCTTCCTTCCCAAATTTTGTATTCTGACGCAATACAAACACGAGTTTAGACAGCAGATCCATTATGAAATAAAAAACAAAACCAATTAGCGTGTCATGCTTAGAATTCTAGAGGCAGCACGACCAACATGAGTTTTTGTGTTTTGGACAAAGAAATGGAACGCTTTTGCAGAGGGGAACGATCATTAATTCCCCAAATCAGTTTGCCAGCGATTTTCAGGTGAATTGAATGAGTTTTCCAAAGCCAGTCAGCTGGGAGGGGTGGATGAATCCGGAAACAGCCTGTTTCCTTGTGACTAAATCAAGCCCACTATCAACAAGGACTCTTCCATTTCTTTGGCTCTTCTCACATTTTTCTTCTTTATCATGGTTTGTAATGAGTTTTCTGATGTGAGCTTTGATTTTGAGGCTGGAATATGGAGTTCAAGACACGGAAGGCATGGTCTTTTTCAATCAGGGCACAGCTGTTGGCTTGCTCCAATTCTGGCTTTCTGTCATGGTTTTGGGTGCCTCAGCCGAGTTTTGGTTTCTTGAGCGGCAATTTCCTAAAGGATTTCTGGGTCTGAGTTGGTTTTGCCTTCTTCCTTCCCAAATTTTGTATCCTGATGCAATACAAACACGAGTTTAGACAGCAGATCCATTATGAATTAAAAAAAAAAAACAAAACCAATTAGCGTGTCATGCTTAGAATTCTAGAGGTAGCACGACCAACATGAGTTTTTGTGTTTTGGACAAAAAATGGAAGCCTTTTGTAGAGGGGAACGATAATTCATTCCCCAAATCAGTTTGCCAGCGATTTTCAGGTGAATTGAATGAGTTTTCCAAAGCCAGTCAGCTGGGAGGGGTGGATGAATCCGGAAACAGCCTGTTTCCTTGTGACTAAATCAAGCCCACTATCAAAAAGGACTCTTCCATTTCTTTGGCTCTTTTCACATTTTTCTTCTTTATCATGGTTTGTAATGAATTTTCTGATGTGAGCTTTGATTTTGAGGCTGGAATATGGAGTTCAAGACACGGAAGGAATGGTCTTTTTCAATCAGGGCACAGCTGTTGGCTTGCTCCAATTCTGGCTTTCTGTCATGGTTTTGAGTGCCTCAGCCGAGTTTTGGTTTCTTGAGCGGCAATTTCCTAAAGGATTTCTGGGTCTGAGTTGGTTTTGCCTTCTTCCTTCCCAAATTTTGTATTCTGACGCAATACACACACGAGTTTAGACAGCAGATCCATTATGAAATAAAAAAAAAAAAACAATTAGCGTGTCATGCTTAGAATTCTAGAGGCAGCCCGACCTTCATGTGCTTTTGTGTTTTGGAAAAAAAATGGAACCCTTTTGCAGAGGGGAACGATAATTAATTCCCCAAATCAGTTTTCCAGTGATTTTCAGGTGAATTGAATGAGTTTTCCAAAGCCAGTCAGCTGGGAGGGGTGGATGAATCCGGAAACAGCCTGTTTCCTTGTGATTAAATTAAGCCCACTATCAAAAAGGACTCTTCCATTTCTTTAGCTCTTCTCATATTTTTCTTCTTTATCATGGTTTGTAATAATTTTCTGATGTGAGCTTTGATTTTGAGGCTGGAATATGGAGTTCAAGACCCGGAAGGAATGATCTTTTTCATTCAGGGCACAGCTGTTGGCTTGCTCCATTTCTGGCTTTCTGTCATGGTTTTGGGTGCCTCAGCCGAGTTTTGGTTTCTTGAGCGGCAATTTCCTAAATGATTTCTGGGTCTGAGTTGGTTTTGCCTTCTTCCTTCCCAAATTTTGTATTCTGACGCAATACAAACACGAGTTTAGACAGCAGATCCATTATGAAATAAAAAAAAAAAAAAACAATTAGCGTGTCATGCTTAGAATTCTAGAGGCAGCACGACCAACATGAGTTTTTGTGTTTTGGACAAAAAATGGAACCCATTTGCAGAGGGGAACGATAATTAATTCCCCAAATCAGTTTGCCAGCGATTTTCAGGTGAATTGAATGAGTTTTCCAAAGCCAGTCAGCTGGGAGGGGTGGATGAATCCGGAAACAGCCTGTTTCCTTGTGACTAAATCAAGCACACTATCAAAAAGGACTCTTCCATTTCTTTGGCTCTTCTCACATTTTTCTTCTTTATCATGGTTTGTAATGAATTTTCTGATGTGAGCTTTGATTTTGAGGCTGGAATATGGAGTTCAAGACACGGAAGGAATGGTCTTTTTCAATCAGGGCACAGCTGTTGGCTTGCTCCAATTCTGGCTTTCTGTCATGGTTTTGGGTGCCTCAGCCAAGTTTTGGTTTCTTGAGCGGCAATTTCCTAAAGGATTTCTGGGTCTGAGTTGGTTTTGCCTTCTTCCTTCCCAAATTTTGTATTCTGACGCAATACAAACACGAGTTTAGACAGCAGATCCATTATGAAAGAAAAAACAAAACCAATTAGCGTGCCATGCTTAGAATTCTAGAGGCAGCACGACCAACATGAGTTTTTGTGTTTTGGACAAAGAAATGGAACCCCTTTGCAGAGGGGAACGATCATTAATTCCCCAAATCAGTTTGCGAGCGATTTTCAGGTGAATTGAATGAGTTTTCCAAAGCCAGTCAGCTGGGAGGGGTGGATGAATGTGGAAACAGCCTGTTTCCTTGTGACTAAATCAAGCCCACTATCAATAAGGACTCTTCCATTTCTTTGGCTCTTTTCACATTTTTCTTCTTTATCATGGTTTGTAATGAATTTTCTGATGTGAGCTTTGATATTGAGGCTGGAATGTGGAGTTCAAGACACGGAAGGAATGGTCTTTTTCAATCAGGGCACAGCTGTTGGCTTGCTCCAATTCTGGCTTTCTGTCATGGTTTTGGGTGCCTCAGCCGAGTTTTGGTTTCTTGAGTGGCAATTTCCTAAAGGATTTCTGGGTCTGAGCTGGTTTTGCCTTCTTCCTTCCCAAATTTTGTATTCTGATGCAATACAAACACGAGTTTAGACAGCAGATCCATTATGAAATAAAAAACAAAACCTATAAGCCTG
Organism: Oryctolagus cuniculus; assembly: GCF_964237555.1. Lineage (NCBI taxonomy): Eukaryota > Metazoa > Chordata > Mammalia > Lagomorpha > Leporidae > Oryctolagus > Oryctolagus cuniculus. The sequence goes on along the minus strand of NC_091444.1, from coordinate 87,341,318 downwards.
TCATGCTTAGAATTCTAGAGGCAGCACGACCGACATGAGTTTTTGTGTTTTGGACAAAGAAATGGAACCCTTTTGCAGAGGGGTATGATAATTTATTCCCCAATTCAGTTTGCCAGCGATTTTCAGGTGAATTGAATGAGTTTTCCCAAGCCAGTCAGCTGGGAGGGGTGGATGAATCCGGAAACAGCCTGTTTCCTTGGGAATAAATCAAGCCCACTCTCAAAAAGGACTCTTCCATTTCTTTCGCTCTTTTCACATTTTTCTTCTTTATCATGGTTTGTAATGAATTTTCTGATGTGAGCTTTGATTTTGAGGCTGGAATATGGAGTTCAAGACACGGAAGGAATGGTCTTTTTCAATCAGGGCACAGCTGTTGGCTTGCTCCAATTCTGGCTTTCTGTCATGGTTTTGGGTGCCTCAGCCGAGTTTTGGTTTCTTGAGCGGCAATTTCCTAAAGGATTTCTGGGTCTGAGTTGGTTTTGCCTTCTTCCTTCCCAAATTTTGTATTCTGACGCAATACAAACACGAGTTTAGACAGCAGATCCATTATGAAAGAAAAAAAACCAAAACCAATTAGCGTGTCATGCTTAGAATTCTAGAGGCAGCACGACCAACATGAGTTTTTGTGTTTTGGACAAAGAAATGGAACCCTTTTGCAGAGGGGAACGATAATTCATTCCCCAAATCAGTTTGCCAGCGATTTTCAGGTGAATTGAATGAGTTTTCCAAAGCCAGTCAGCTGGGAGGGGTGAATGAATCCGGAAACAGCCTGTTTCCTCGTGACTAAATCAAGCCCACTATCAAAAAGGACTCTTCCATTTCTTTGGCTCTTTTCCCATTTTTCTTCTTTATCATGGTTTGTAATGAATTTTCTGATGTGAGCTTTGATTTTGAGGCTGGAATATGGAGTTCAAGACACGGAAGGAATGGTCTTTTTCAATCAGGGCACAGCTGTTGGCTTGCTCCAATTCTGGCTTTCTGTCATGGTTTTGGGTGCCTCAGCCGAGTTTTGGTTTCTTGAGCGGCAATTTCCTAAAGGATTTCTGGGTCTGAGTTGGTTTTGCCTTCTTCCTTCCCAAATTTTGTATTCTGACGCAATACAAACACGAGTTTAGGCAGCAGATCCATTATGAAATAAAAAAAAACGAAACCAATTAGCGTGTCATGCTTAGAATTCTAGAGGCAGCACGACCAACATGAGTTTTTGTGTTTTGGACAAAGAAATGGAACCCTTTTGCAGAGGGGAACGATCATTAATTCCCCAAATCAGTTTGCCAGCGATTTTCAGGTGAATTGAATGAGTTTTCCAAAGCCAGTCAGCTGGGAGGGGTGGATGAATGCGGAAACAGCCTGTTTCCTTGGGACTAAATCAAGCCCACTATCAACAAGGACTTTTCCATTTCTTTGGCTCTTTTCACATTTTTCTTCATTATCATGGTTTGTAATGAATTTTCTGATGTGAGCTTTGATTTTGAGGCTGGAATATGGAGTTCAAGACCCGGAAGGAAAGGTCTTTTTCAATCAGGGCACAGCTGTTGGCTTTCTCCAATTCTGGCTTTCTGTCATGATTTTGGGTGCCTCAGCCGAGTTTTGGTTTCTTGAGCGGCAATTTCCTAAAGGATTTCTGGGTCTGAGTTGGTTTTGCCTTCTTCCTTCCCAAATTTTGTATTCTGACGCAATACAAACACGAGTTTAGGTAGCAGATCCATTATGAAAGAAAAAACAAAACCAATTAGCGTGTCATGCTTAGAATTCTAGAGGCAGCACGACCAACATGAGTTTTTGTGTTTTGGACAAAGAAATGTAACCCTTTTGCAGAGGGGCACGATAATTAATTCCCCAAATCAGTTTGCCAGCGATTTTCAGGTGAATTGAATGAGTTTTCCAAAGCCAGTCAGCTGGGAGGGGTGGATGAATCCGGAAACAGCCTGTTTCCTTGTGACTAAATCAAGCACACTATCAAAAAGGACTCTTCCATTTCTTTGGCTCTTCTCACATTTTTCTTCTTTATCATGCTTTGTAATGAATTTTCTGATGTGAGCTTTGATTTTGAGGCTGGAATATGGAGTTCAAGACACAGAATGAATGGTCTTTTTCAATCAGGGCACAGCTGTTGGCTTGCTCCAATTCTGGCTTTCTGTCATGGTTTTGGGTGACTCAGCCGAGTTTTGGTTTCTTGAGCGGCAATTTCCTAAAGGATTTCTGGGTCTGAGTTGGTTTTGCCTTCTTCCTTCCCAAATTTTGTATTCTGACGCAATACAAACACGAGTTTAGACAGCAGATCCATTATGAAAGAAAAAACAAAACCAATTAGCGTGTCATGCTTAGAATTCTAGAGGCAGCACGACCAACATGAGTTTTTGTGTTTTGGACAAAGAAATGGAACCCTTTTGCAGAGGGGAACGATAATTAATTCCCCAAATCAGTTTGCCAGTGATTTTCAGGTGAATTGAATGAGTTTTCCAAAGCCAGTCAGCTGGGAGGGGTGGATGAATCCGGAAACAGCCTGTTTCCTTGTGACTAAATCAAGCACACTATCAAAAAGGACTCTTCCATTTCTTTGGCTCTTCTCACATTTTTCTTCTTTATCATGGTTTGTAATGAACTTTCTGATGTCAGCTTTGATTTTGAGGCTGGAATATGGAGTTCAAGACACGGAAGGAATGGTCTTTTTCAATCAGGGCACAGCTGTTGGCTTGCTCCAATTCTGGCTTTCTGTCATGGTTTTGGGTGCCTCAGCCGAGTTTTGGTTTCTTGAGCGGCAATTGCCTAAATGATTTCTGGGTCTGAGTTGGTTTTGCCTTCTTCCTTCCCAAATTTTGTATTCTGACGCAATACAAACATGAGTTTAGACAGCAGATCCATTATGAAATAAAAAAAAAAAAACAAAACCAGTTAGCGTGTCATGCTTAGAATTCTAGAGGCAGCACGACCAACATGAGTTTTTGTGTTTTGGACAAAGAAATGGAACCCTTTTGCAGAGGGGAACGATAATTCATTCCCCAAATCAGTTTGCCAGCGATTTTCAGGTGAATTGAATGAGTTTTCCAAAGCCAGTCAGCTGGGAGGGGTGAATGAATCCGGAAACAGCCTGTTTCCTCGTGACTAAATCAAGCCCACTATCAAAAAGGACTCTTCCATTTCTTTGGCTCTTTTCCCATTTTTCTTCTTTATCATGGTTTGTAATGAATTTTCTGATGTGAGCTTTGATTTTGAGGCTGGAATATGGAGTTCAAGACACGGAAGGAATGGTCTTTTTCAATCAGGGCACAGCTGTTGGCTTGCTCCAATTCTGGCTTTCTGTCATGGTTTTGGGTGCCTCAGCCGAGTTTTGGTTTCTTGAGCGGCAATTTCCTAAAGGATTTCTGGGTCTGAGTTGGTTTTGCCTTCTTCCTTCCCAAATTTTGTATTCTGACGCAATACAAACACGAGTTTAGACAGCAGATCCATTATGAAATAAAAAACAAAAAAACAAAACCAGTTAGCGTGTCATGCTTAGAATTCTAGAGGCAGCACGACCAACATGAGTTTTTGTGTTTTGGACAAAGAAATGGAACCCTTTTGCAGAGGGGAACGATCATTAATTCCCCAAATCAGTTTGCCAGCGATTTTCAGGTGAATTGAATGAGTTTTCCAAAGCCAGTCAGCTGGGAGGGGTGGACGAATCCGGAAACAGCCTGTTTCCTCGTGACTAAATCAAGCCCACTATCAAAAAGGACTCTTCCATTTCTTTGGCTCTTTTCCAATTTTTCTTCTTTATCATGGTTTGTAATGAATTTTCTGATGTGAGCTTTGATTTTGAGGCTGGAATATGGAGTTCAAGACACGGAAGGAATGGTCTTTTTCAATCAGGGCACAGCTCTTGGCTTGCTCCAATTCTGGCTTTCTGTCATGGTTTTGGGTGCCTCAGCCGAGGTTTGGTTTCTTGAGCGGCAATTTCCTAAAGGATTTCTGGGTCTGAGTTGGTTTTGCCTTCTTCCTTCCCAAATTTTGTATTCTGACGCAATACAAACACGAGTTTAGACAGCAGATCCATTATGAAAGAAAAAACAAAAAAACAAAACCAGTTAGCGTGTCATGCTTAGAATTCTAGAGGCAGCACGACCAACATGAGTTTTTGTGTTTTGGAAAAAGAAATGGAAGCCTTTTGCAGAGGGGAATGATCATTAATTCCCCAAATCAGTTTGCCAGCGATTTTCAGGGGAATTGAATGAGTTTTCCAAAGCCAGTCAGCTGGGAGGGGTGGATGAATCCGGAAACAGCCTGTTTCCTTGTGACTAAATCAAGCCCACTATCAAAAAGGACTCTTCCATTTCTTTGGCTCTTTTCCCATTTTTCTTCTTTATCATGGTTTGTAATGAATTTTCTGATGTGAGCTTTGATGTTGAGGCTGGAATGTGGAGTTCAAGACACGGAAGGAATGGTCTTTTTCAATCAGGGCACAGCTGTTGGCTTGCTCCAATTCTGGCTTTCTGTCATGGTTTTGGGTGCCTCAGCCGAGTTTTGGTTTCTTGAGTGGCAATTTCCTAAAGGATTTCTGGTTCTGAGTTGGTTTTGCCTTCTTCCTTCCCAAATTTTGTATTCTGATGCAATACAAACACGAGTTTAGGTAGCAGATCCATTATGAAATAAAAAAAAAAAAAAAACCAATTAGCGTGTCATGCTTAGAATTCTAGAGGCAGCACGACCAACATGAGTTTTTGTGTTTTGGACAAAGAAATGGAACCCTTTTGCAGAGGGGAACGATAATTAATTCCCCAAATCAGTTTGCCAGCGATTTTCAGGTGAATTGAATGAGTTTTCAAAACAGTCAGCTGGGAGGGGTGGATGAATGCGGAAACAGCCTGTTTCCTTGTGACTAAATCAAGCCCACTATGAAAAAGGACTCTCCCTTTTCTTTGGCTCTTCTCACATTTTTCTTCTTTATCATGGTTTGTAATGAATTTTCTGATGTGAGCTTTGATTTTGAGGCTGGAATATGGAGTTCAAGACACGGAAGGAATGGTCTTTTTCAATCAGGGCACAGCTGTTGGCTTGCTCCAATTCTGGCTTTCTGTCATGGTTTTGGGTGCCTCAGCCGAGTTTTGGTTTCTTGAGCAGCAATTGCCTAAATGATTTCTGGGTCTGAGTTGGTTTTGCCTTCTTCCTTCCCAAATTTTGTATTCTGACGCAATACAAACATGAGTTTAGACAGCAGATCCATTATGAAATAAAAAAAAAAAAAACAAAACCAGTTAGCGTGTCATGCTTAGAATTCTAGAGGCAGCACGACCAACATGAGTTTTTGTGTTTTGGACAAAGAAATGGAACCCTTTTGCAGAGGGGAACGATAATTAATTCCCCAAATCAGTTTGCCAGCGATTTTCAGGTGAATTGAATGAGTTTTCCAAAGCCAGTCAGCTGGGAGGGGTGGACGAATCCGGAAACAGCCTGTTTCCTCCTGACTAAATCAGGGCCACTATCAAAAAGGACTCTTCCATTTCTTTGGCTCTTTTCCCATTTTTCTTCTTTATCATGGTTTGTAATGAATTTTCTGATGTGAGCTTTGATTTTGAGGCTGGAATATGGAGTTCAAGACACGGAAGGAATGGTCTTTTTCAATCAGGGCACAGCTGTTGGCTTGCTCCAATTCTGGCTTTCTGTCATGGTTTTGGGTGCCTCAGCCGAGTTTTGGTTTCTTGAGTGGCAATTTCCTAAAGGATTTCTGGGTCTGAGTTGGTTTTGCCTTCTTCCTTCACAAATTTTGTATTCTGACGCAATACAAACACGAGTTTAGACAGCAGATCCATTATGAAATAAAAAACAAAAAAACAAAACCAGTTAGCGTGTCATGCTTAGAATTCTAGAGGCAGCACGACCAACATGAGTTTTTGTGTTTTGTACAAAGAAATGGAACCCTTTTGCAGAGGGGAACGATCATGAATTCCCCAAATCAGTTTGCCAGCGATTTTCAGGTGAATTGAATGAGTTTTCCAAAGCCAGTCAGCTGGGAGGGGTGGATGAATCCGGAAACAGCCTGTTTCCTTGTGACTAAATCAAGCCCACTCTCAAAAAGGACTCTTCCATTTCTTTGGCTCTTTTCACAGTTTTCTTCTTTATCATGGTTTGTAATGAATTTTCTGATGTGAGCTTTGATTTTGAGGCTGGAATATGGAGTTCAAGACACGGAAGGAATGGTCTTTTTCAATCAGGGCACAGCTGTTGGCTTGCTCCCATTCTGGCTTTCTGTCATGGTTTTGGGTGCCTCAGCCGAGTTTTGGTTTCTTGAGCGGCAATTTCCTAAAGGATTTCTGGGTCTGAGTTGGTTTTGCCTTCTTCCTTCCCAAATTTTGTATTCTGACGCAATACAAACACGAGTTTAGACAGCAGATCCATTATGAAAGAAAAAACAAAACCAATTCGCGTGTCATGCTTAGAATTCTAGAGGCAGCACGACCAACATGAGGTTTTGTGTTTGGGACAAAGAAATGGAACCCTTTTGCAGAGGGGAACGATAATTAATTCCGCAAATCAGTTTGCCAGCGATTTTCAGGTGAATTGAATGAGTTTTCCAAAGCCAGTCAGCTGGGAGTGGTGGATGAATCCAGAAACAGCCTGTTTCCTTGTGACGAAATCAAGCCCACTCTCAAAAAGGACTCTTCCATTTCTTTGGCTGTTTTCACATTTTTCTTCTTTATCATGGTTTGAAATGAATTTTCTGATGTGAGCTTTGATTTTGAGGCTGGAATATGGAGCTCAAGACACGGAAGGAATGGTCTTTTTCAATCAGGGCACAGCTGTTGGCTTGCTCCAATTCTGGCTTTCTGTCATGGTTTTGGGTGCCTCAGCCGAGTTTTGGTTTCTTGAGCGGCAATTTCCTAAAGGATTTCTGGGTCTGAGTTGGGTTTGCCTTCTTCCTTCCCAAATTTTGTATTCTGACGCAATACACACACGAGTTTAGGCAGCCGCTCAATTATGAAATAAAAAAAAAAAAACAAAACCAATTGGCGTGTCATGCTTAGAATTTTAGAGGTAGCACGACCAACATGAGTTTTTGTGTTTTGGACAAAGAAATGGAACCCTTTTGCAGAGGGGAACGATAATTAATTCCCCAAATCAGTTTGCCAGCGATTTTCAGGTGAATTGAATGAGTTTTCCAAAGCCAGTCAGCTGGGAGGGGTGGATGAATCCGGAAACAGCCTGTTTCCTTGTGACTAAATCAAGCCCACTCTCAAAAAGGACTCTTCCATTTCTTTGGCTCTTTTCACATTTTTCTTCTTTATCATGGTTTGTAATGAATTTTCTGATGTGAGCTTTGATTTTGAGGCTGGAATATGGAGTTTAAGACACGGAATGAGGTGTTTTTCAATCAGGGCACAGCTGTTGGCTTGCTCCAATTCTGGCTTTCTGTCATGGTTTTGGGTGCCTCAGCCGAGTTTTGGTTTCTTGAGCGGCAATTTCCTAAAGGATTTCTGGGTCTGAGTTGGTTTTGCCTTCTTCCTTCCCAAATTTTGTATTCTGACGCAATACAAACACGAGTTTAGACAGCAGATCCATTATGAAAGAAAAAACAAAACCAATTCGCGTGTCATGCTTAGAATTCTAGAGGCAGCACGACCAACATGAGGTTTTGTGTTTGGGACAAAGAAATGGAACCCTTTTGCAGAGGGGAACGATAATTAATTCCCCAAATCAGTTTGCCAGCGATTTTCAGGTGAATTGAATGAGTTTTCCAAAGCCAGTCAGCTGGGAGTGGTGGATGAATCCAGAAACAACCTGTTTCCTTGGGACTAAATCAAGCCCACTCTCAAAAAGGACTCTTCCATTTCTTTGGCTGTTTTCACATTTTTCTTCTTTATCATGGTTTGTAATGAATTTTCTGATGTGAGCTTTGATTTTGAGGCTGGAATATGGAGCTCAAGACACGGAAGGAATGGTCTTTTTCAATCAGGGCACAGCTGTTGGCTTGCTCCAATTCTGGCTTTCTGTCATGGTTTTGGGTGCCTCAGCCGAGCTTTGGTTTCTTGAGCGGCAATTTCCTAAAGGATTTCTGGGTCTGAGTTGGTTTTGCCTTCTTCCTTCCCAAATATTGTATTCTGACGCAATACAAACACGAGTTTAGACAGCAGATCCATTATGAAATAAAAAAAAAAAAAAACCTATGAGCGTGTCATGCTTAGAATTCTAGAGGCAGCACGACCAACATGAGTTTTTGTGTTTTGGAAAAAGAAATGGAACCATTTTGCAGAGTGGAACAATAATTACTTCCCCAAATCAATTTGCCAGCGATTTTCAGGTGAATTGAATGAGTTTTCCAAAGCCAGTCAGCTGGGAGGGGTGGATGAATCCGGAAATAGCCTGTTTCCTTGTGACTACATCAAGCCCACTATCAAAAAGGACTCTTCCATTTCTTTGGCTCTTTTCACAGTTTTCTTCTTTATCATGGTTTGTAAGGAATTTTCTGATGTGAGCTTTGATTTTGAGGCTGGAATATGGAGTTCAAGACACGGAAGGAATGGTCTTTTTCAATCAGGGCACAGCTGTTGGCTTGCTCCCATTCTGGCTTTCTGTCATGGTTTTGGGTGCCTCAGCCGAGTTTTGGTTTCTTGAGCGGCAATTTCCTAAATGATTTCTGGGTCTGAGTTGGTTTTGCCTTCTTCCTTCCCAAATTTTGTATTCTGACGCAATACAAACACGAGTTTAGACAGCAGATCCATTATGAAAGAAAAAACAAAACCAATTAGCGTGTCATGCTTAGAATTCTAGAGGCAGCACGACCAACATGAGTTTTTGTGTTTTGGAAAAAGAAATGGAACCCTTTTGCAGAGGGGAATGATAATTAATTCCCCAAATCAGTTTGCCAGCGATTTTCAGGTGAATTGAATGAGTTTTCCAAAGCCAGTCAGCTGGGAGGGGTCGATGAATCCGGAAACAGCCTGTTTCCTTGTGACGAAATCAAGCCCACTATCAAAAAGGACTCTTCCATTTCTTTGGCTCTTTTCACATTTTTCTTCTTTATCAAGGTTTGTAATGAATTTTCTGATGTGAGCTTTGATTTTGAGGCTGGAATATGGAGTTCAAGACCCGGAAGGAATGGTCTTTTTCAATCAGGGCACAGCTGTTGGCTTGCTCCAATTCTGGCTTTCTGTCATGGTTTTGGGTGCCTCAGCCGAGTTTTGGTTTCTTGAGCGGCAATTTCCTAAAGGATTTCTGGGTCTGAGTTGGTTTTGCCTTCTTCCTTCCCAAATGTTGAATTCTGACGCAATACAAACACGAGTTTAGACAGCAGCTCCATTATGAAAGAAAAAAAACAAAACCAATTAGTGTGTCATGCTTAGAATTCTAGAGGCAGCACGACCAACATGAGTTTTTGTGTTTGGGAAAAAGAAATGGAACCCTTTTGCAGAGGGGAACGATAATTAATTCCCCAAATCAGTTTGCCAGCGATTTTCAGGTGAATTGAATGAGTTTTCCAAAGCCAGTCAGCTGGGAGGGGTGGATGAATCCGGAAACAGCCTGTTTCCTTGTGACGAAATCAAGCCCACTATCAAAAAGGACTCTTCCATTTCTTTGGCTCTTTTCACATTTTTCTTCTTTATCAAGGTTTGTAATGAATTTTCTGATGTGAGCTTTGATTTTGAGGCTGGAATATGGAGTTCAAGACCCGGAATGAATGGTATTTTTCAATCAGGGCACAGCTGTTGGCTTGCTCCAATTCTGGCTTTCTGTCATGGTTTTGGGTGCCTCAGCCGAGTTTTGGTTTCTTGAGCGGCAATTTCCTAAAGGATTTCTGGGTCTGAGTTGGTTTTGCCTTCTTCCTTCCCAAATGTTGAATTCTGACGAAATACAAACACGAGTTTAGACAGCAGCTCCATTATGAAAGAAAAAAAACAAAACCAATTAGTGTGTCATGCTTAGAATTCTAGAGGCAGCACGACCAACATGAGTTTTTGTGTTTGGGAAAAAGAAATGGAACCCTTTTGCAGAGGGGAACGATAATTAATTCCCCAAATCAGTTTGCGAGCGATTTTCAGGTGAATTGAATGAGTTTTCCAAAGCCAGTCAGCTGGGAGGGGTGGATGAATCCGGAAACAGCCTGTTTCCTTGTGACTACATCAAGCCCACTATCAAAAAGGACTCTTCCATTTCTTTGGCTCTTTTCACATTTTTCTTCTTTATCGAGGTTTGTAATGAATTTTCTGATGTGAGCTTTGATTTTGAGGCTGGAATATGGAGTTCAAGACACGGAAGGAATGGTCTTTTTCAATCAGGGCACAGCTGTTGGCTTGCTCCCATTCTGGCTTTCTGTCATGGTTTTGGGTGCCTCAGCCGAGTTTTGGTTTCTTGAGCGGCAATTTCCTAAAGGATTTCTGGGTCTGAGTTGGTTTTGCCTTCTTCCTTCCCAAATTTTGTATTCTGACGCAATACAAACAGGGGTTTAGACAGCAGCTCCATTATGAAAGAAAAAAAACAAAACCAATTAGCGTGTCATGCTTAGAATTCTAGAGGCAGCACGACCAACATGAGTTTTTGTGTTTGGGAAAAAGAAATGGAACCCTTTTGCAGAGGGGAACGATAATTAATTCCCCAAATCAGTTTGCCAGCGATTTTCAGGTGAATTGAATGAGTTTTCCAAAGCCAGTCAGCTGGGAGGGGTGGATGAATCCGGAAACAGCCTGTTTCCTTGTGACTAAATCAAGCCCACTCTCAAAAAGGACTCTTCCATTTCTTTGGCTCTTTTCACAGTTTTCTTCTTTATCATGGTTTGTAATGAATTTTCTGATGTGAGCTTTGATTTTGAGGCTGGAATATGGAGTTCAAGACACGGAAGGCATGGTCTTTTTCAATCAGGGCACAGCTGTTGGCTTGCTCCAATTCTGGCTTTCTGTCATGGTTTTGGGTGCCTCAGCCGAGTTTTGGTTTCTTGAGCGGCAATTTCCTAAAGGATTTCTGGGTCTGAGTTGGTTTTGCCTTCTTCCTTCCCAAATGTTGTATTCTGACGCAATACAAACAGGGGTTTAGACAGCAGATCCATTATGAAAGAAAAAAAACCAAACCACTTCGCGTGTCATGCTTAGAATTCTAGAGGCAGCACGACCAACATGATTTTTTGTGTTTGGGAAAAAGAAATGGAACCCTTTTGCAGAGGGGAACGATAATTAATTCCGCAAATCAGTTTGCCAGCGATTTTCAGGTGAATTGAATGAGTTTTCCAAAGCCAGTCAGCTGGGAGGGGTGGATGAATCCGGAAACAGCCTGTTTCCTTGTGACTAAATCAAGCCCACTATCAACAAGGACTCTTCCATTTCTTTGGCTCTTGTCATATTTTTCTTCTTTATCATGGTTTGTAATGAATTTTCTGATGTGAGCTTTAATTTTGAGCCTGGAATATGGAGTTCAATACAGGGAAGGAATGGTCTTTTTTAATCAGGGCACAGCTGTTGGCTTGCTCCAATTCTGGCTTTCTGTCATGGTTTTGGGTGCCTCAGCCGAGTTTTGGTTTCTTGAGCGGCAATTTCCTAAAGGATTTCTGGGTCTGAGTTGGTTTTGCCTTCTTCCTTCCCAAATGTTGAATTCTGACGAAATACAAACACGAGTTTAGACAGCAGATCCATTATGAAATAAAAAACAAAACCAATTAGCGTGTCATGCTTAGAATTCTAGAGGCAGCACGACCAACATGAGTTTTTGTGTTTTGGACAAAGAAATGGAACCCTTTTGCAGAGGGGGACGATAATTCATTCCCCAAATCAGTTTGCCAGCGATTTTCAGGTGAATTGAATGAGTTTTCCAAAGCCAGTCAGCTGGGAGGGGTGGATGAATCCGGAAACAGCCTGTTTCCTTGTGACTAAATCAAGCCCACTCTCAAAAAGGACTCTTCCATTTCTTTGGCTCTTTTCACATTTTTCTTCTTTATCATGGTTTGTAATGAATTTTCTGATGTGAGCTTTGATTTTGAGGCTTGAATATGGAGTTCAAGACACGGAAGGAAAGGTCTTTTTCAATCAGGGCACAGCTGTTGGCTTGCTCCAATTCTGGCTTTCTGTCATGGTTCTGGGTGCCTCAGCCGAGTTTTGGTTTCTTGAGCGGCAATTTCCTAAAGGATTTCTGGGTCTGAGTTGGTTTTGCCTTCTTCCTTCCCAAATTTTGTATTCTGACGCAATACAAACACGAGTTTAGACAGCAGATCCATTATGAAAGAAAAAAAACAAAACCAATTAGCGTGTCATGCTTAGAATTCTAGAGGCAGCACGACCAACATGAGTTTTTGTGTTTGGGAAAAAGAAATGGAACCCTTTTGCAGAGGGGAACGATAATTAATTCCCCAAATCAGTTTGCCAGCGATTTTCAGGTGAATTGAATGAGTTTTCCAAAGCCAGTCAGCTGGGAGGGGTGGATGAATCCGGAAACAGCCTGTTTCCTTGTGACTAAATCAAGCCCACTCTCAAAAAGGACTCTTCCATTTCTTTGGCTCTTTTCACAGTTTTCTTCTTTATCATGGTTTGTAATGAATTTTCTGATGTGAGCTTTGATTTTGAGGCTGGAATATGGAGTTCAAGACACGGAAGGCATGGTCTTTTTCAATCAGGGCACAGCTGTTGGCTTGCTCCAATTCTGGCTTTCTGTCATGGTTTTGGGTGCCTCAGCCGAGTTTTGGTTTCTTGAGCGGCAATTTCCTAAAGGATTTCTGGGTCTGAGTTGGTTTTGCCTTCTTCCTTCCCAAATGTTGTATTCTGACGCAATACAAACAGGGGTTTAGACAGCAGATCCATTATGAAAGAAAAAAAACAAAACCAATTCGCGTGTCATGCTTAGAATTCTAGAGGCAGCACGACCAACATGATTTTTTGTGTTTGGGAAAAAGAAATGGAACCCTTTTGCAGAGGGGAACGATAATTAATTCCGCAAATCAGTTTGCCAGCGATTTTCAGGTGAATTGAATGAGTTTTGCAAAGCCAGAAAGCTGGGAGGGGTGGATGAATCCGGAAACAGCCTGTTTCCTTGTGACGAAATCAAGCCCACTATCAACAAGGACTCTTCCATTTCTTTGGCTCTTTTCACATTTTTCTTCTTTATCAAGGTTTGTAATGAATTTTCTGATGTGAGCTTTGATTTTGAGGCTGGAATATGGAGTTCAAGACCCGGAAGGAATGGTCTTTTTCAATCAGGGCACAGCTGTTGGCTTGCTCCAATTCTGGCTTTCTGTCATGGTTTTGGGTGCCTCAGCCGAGTTTTGGTTTCTTGAGCGGCAATTTCCTAAAGGATTTCTGGGTCTGAGTTGGTTTTGCCTTCTTCCTTCCCAAATGTTGAATTCTGACGCAATACAAACACGAGTTTAGACAGCAGCTCCATTATGAAAGAAAAAAAACAAAACCAATTAGTGTGTCATGCTTAGAATTCTAGAGGCAGCACGACCAACATGAGTTTTTGTGTTTGGGAAAAAGAAATGGAACCCTTTTGCAGAGGGGAACGATAATTAATTCCCCAAATCAGTTTGCCAGCGATTTTCAGGTGAATTGAATGAGTTTTCCAAAGCCAGTCAGCTGGGAGGGGTGGATGAATCCGGAAACAGCCTGTTTCCTTGTGACTAAATCAAGCCCACTATCAACAAGGACTCTTCCATTTCTTTGGCTCTTCTCACATTTTTCTTCTTTATCATGGTTTGTAATGAGTTTTCTGATGTGAGCTTTGATTTTGAGGCTGGAATATGGAGTTCAAGACACGGAAGGAATGGTCTTTTTCAATCAGGGCACAGCTGTTGGCTTGCTCCAATTCTGGCTTTCTGTCATGGTTTTGGGTGCCTCAGCCGAGTTTTGGTTTCTTGAGCGGCAATTTCCTAAAGGATTTCTGGGTCTGAGTTGGTTTTGCCTTCTTCCTTCCCAAATTTTGTATTCTGACGCAATACAAACAGGGGTTTAGACAGCAGCTCCATTATGAAAGAAAAAAAACAAAACCAATTAGCGTGTCATGCTTAGAATTCTAGAGGCAGCACGACCAACATGAGTTTTTGTGTTTGGGAAAAAGAAATGGAACCCTTTTGCAGAGGGGAACGATAATTAATTCCCCAAATCAGTTTGCCAGCGATTTTCAGGTGAATTGAATGAGTTTTCCAAAGCCAGTCAGCTGGGAGGGGTGGATGAATCCGGAAACAGCCTGTTTCCTTGTGACTAAATCAAGCCCACTCTCAAAAAGGACTCTTCCATTTCTTTGGCTCTTTTCACAGTTTTCTTCTTTATCATGGTTTGTAATGAATTTTCTGATGTGAGCTTTGATTTTGAGGCTGGAATATGGAGTTCAAGACACGGAAGGCATGGTCTTTTTCAATCAGGGCACAGCTGTTGGCTTGCTCCAATTCTGGCTTTCTGTCATGGTTTTGGGTGCCTCAGCCGAGTTTTGGTTTCTTGAGCGGCAATTTCCTAAAGGATTTCTGGGTCTGAGTTGGTTTTGCCTTCTTCCTTCCCAAATGTTGTATTCTGACGCAATACAAACAGGGGTTTAGACAGCAGATCCATTATGAAAGAAAAAAAACAAAACCAATTCGCGTGTCATGCTTAGAATTCTAGAGGCAGCACGACCAACATGATTTTTTGTGTTTGGGAAAAAGAAATGGAACCCTTTTGCAGAGGGGAACGATAATTAATTCCGCAAATCAGTTTGCCAGCGATTTTCAGGTGAATTGAATGAGTTTTCCAAAGCCAGTCAGCTGGGAGGGGTGGATGAATCCGGAAACAGCCTGTTTCCTTGTGACTAAATCAAGCCCACTATCAACAAGGACTCTTCCATTTCTTTGGCTCTTTTCACATTTTTCTTCTTTATCATGGTTTGTAATGAATTTTCTGATGTGAGCTTTGATTTTGAGCCTGGAATATGGAGTTCAATACAGGGAAGGAATGGTCTTTTTTAATCAGGGCACAGCTGTTGGCTTGCTCCAATTCTGGCTTTCTGTCATGGTTTTGGGTGCCTCAGCCGAGTTTTGGTTTCTTGAGCGGCAATTTCCTAAAGGATTTCTGGGTCTGAGTTGGTTTTGCCTTCTTCCTTCCCAAATTTTGTATTCTGACGCAATACAAACACGAGTTTAGACAGCAGATCCATTATGAAATAAAAAACAAAACCAATTAGCGTGTCATGCTTAGAATTCTAGAGGCAGCACGACCAACATGAGTTTTTGTGTTTTGGACAAAGAAATGGAACCCTTTTGCAGAGGGGGACGATAATTCATTCCCCAAATCAGTTTGCCAGCGATTTTCAGGTGAATTGAATGAGTTTTCCAAAGCCAGTCAGCTGGGAGGGGTGGATGAATCCGGAAACAGCCTGTTTCCTTGTGATTAAATCAAGCCCACTATCAAAAAGGACTCTTCCATTTCTTTAGCTCTTCTCATATTTTTCTTCTTTATCATGGTTTGTAATAATTTTCTGATGTGACCTTTGATTTTGAGGCTGGAATAGGGAGTTCAAGACACGGAAGGAATGGTCTTTTTCAATGAGGGCACAGCTGTTGGCTTGCTCCAATTCTGGCTTTCTGTCATGGTTTTGGGTGCCTCAGCCGAGTTTTGGTTTCTTGAGCGGCAATTTCCTAAAGGATTTCTGGGTCTGAGTTGGTTTTGCCTTCTTCCTTCCCAAATTTTGTATTCTGACGCAATACAAACAGGGGTTTAGACAGCAGCTCCATTATGAAAGAAAAAAAACAAAACCAATTAGCGTGTCATGCTTAGAATTCTAGAGGCAGCACGACCAACATGATTTTTTGTGTTTGGGAAAAAGAAATGGAACCCTTTTGCAGAGGGGCACGATAATTAATTCCCCAAATCAGTTTGCCAGCGATTTTCAGGTGAATTGAATGAGTTTTCCAAAGCCAGTCAGCTGGGAGGGGTGGATGAATCCGGAAACAGCCTGTTTCCTTGTGACTAAATCAAGCCCACTCTCAAAAAGGACTCTTCCATTTCTTTGGCTCTTTTCACAGTTTTCTTCTTTATCATGGTTTGTAATGAATTTTCTGATGTGAGCTTTGATTTTGAGGCTGGAATATGGAGTTCAAGACACGGAAGGCATGGTCTTTTTCAATCAGGGCACAGCTGTTGGCTTGCTCCAATTCTGGCTTTCTGTCATGGTTTTGGGTGCCTCAGCCAAGTTTTGGTTTCTTGAGCGGCAATTTCCTAAAGGATTTCTGGGTCTGAGTTGGTTTTGCCTTCTTCCTTCCCAAATGTTGTATTCTGACGCAATACAAACAGGGGTTTAGACAGCAGATCCATTATGAAAGAAAAAAAACAAAACCAATTCGCGTGTCATGCTTAGAATTCTAGAGGCAGCACGACCAACATGATTTTTTGTGTTTGGGAAAAAGAAATGGAACCCTTTTGCAGAGGGGAACGATAATTAATTCCGCAAATCAGTTTGCCAGCGATTTTCAGGTGAATTGAATGAGTTTTCCAAAGCCAGTCAGCTGGGAGGGGTGGATGAATCCGGAAACAGCCTGTTTCCTTGTGACTAAATCAAGCCCACTATCAACAAGGACTCTTCCATTTCTTTGGCTCTTTTCACATTTTTCTTCTTTATCATGGTTTGTAATGAATTTTCTGATGTGAGCTTTGATTTTGAGCCTGGAATATGGAGTTCAATACAGGGAAGGAATGGTCTTTTTCAATCAGGGCACAGCTGTTGGCTTGCTCCAATTCTGGCTTTCTGTCATGGTTTTGGGTGCCTCAGCCGAGTTTTGGTTTCTTGAGCGGCAATTTCCTAAAGGATTTCTGGGTCTGAGTTGGTTTTGCCTTCTTCCTTCCCAAATTTTGTATTCTGATGCAATACAAACACGAGTTTAGACAGCAGATCCATTATGAAATAAAAAACAAAACCAATTAGCGTGTCATGCTTAGAATTCTAGAGGCAGCACGACCAACATGAGTTTTTGTGTTTTGGACAAAGAAATGGAACCCTTTTGCAGAGGGGGACGATAATTCATTCCCCAAATCAGTTTGCCAGCGATTTTCAGGTGAATTGAATGAGTTTTCCAAAGCCAGTCAGCTGGGAGGGGTGGATGAATCCGGAAACAGCCTGTTTCCTTGTGACTAAATCAAGCCCACTCTCAAAAAGGACTCTTCCATTTCTTTGGCTCTTTTCACATTTTTCTTCTTTATCATGTTTTGTAATGAATTTTCTGATGTGAGCTTTGATTTTGAGGCTGGAATATGGAGTTCAAGACACGGAAGGAATGGTCTTTTTTAATCAGGGCACAGCTGTTGGCTTGCTCCAATTCTGGCTTTCTGTCATGGTTTTGGGTGCCTCAGCCGAGTTTTGGTTTCTTGAGCGGCAATTTCCTAAAGGATTTCTGGGTCTGAGTTGGTTTTGCCTTCTTCCTTCCCAAATTTTGTATTCTGACGCAATACAAACACGAGTTTAGACAGCAGATCCATTATGAAAGAAAAAAAAAAAAACAAAACCAATGAGCGTGTCATGCTTAGAATTCTAGAGGCAGCACGGCGAACATGAGTTTTTGTGATTTGGAAAAAGAAATGGAACCCTTTTGCAGAGGGGCACGATAATTAATTCCCCAAATCAGTTTGCCAGCGATTTTCAGGTGCATTGAATGAGTTTTCCAAAGCCAGTCATCTGGGAGGTGTGGATGAATGCGGAAACAGCCTGTTTCCTTGTGACTAAATCAAGCCCACTATCAAAAAGGACTCTTCCATTTCTTTGGCTCTTGTCATATTTTTCTTCTTTATCATGGTTTGTAATGAGTTTTCTGATGTGAGCTTTGATTTTGAGGCTGGAATATGGAGTTCAAGACACGGAAGGAAAGGTCTTTTTCAATCAGGGCACAGCTGTTGGCTTGCTCCAATTCTGGCTTTCTGTCATGGTTTTGGGTGCCTCAGCCGAGTTTTGGTTTCTTGAGTGGCAATTTCCTAAAGGATTTCTGGGTCTGAGTTGGTTTTGCCTTCTTCCTTCCCAAATTTTGTATTCTGACGCAATACAAACACGAGTTTAGACAGCAGATCCATTATGAAATAAAAAAAAAAACAAAACCAAGTAGCGTGTCATGCTTAGAATTCTAGAGGCAGCACGACCAACATGAGTTTTTGTGTTTTGGACAAAAAATGGAACCCTTTTGCAGAGGGGAACGATAATTAATTCCCCAAATCAGTTTGCCAGCGATTTTCAGGTGAAATGAATGAGTTTTCCAAATCCAGTCAGCTGGGAGGCGTGGATGAATCCGGAAACAGCCTGTTTCCTTGTGACGAAATCAAGCCCACTCTCAAAAAGTACTCTTGCATTTCTTTGGCTCTTTTCACATTTTTCTTCTTTATCATGGTTTGTAATGAGTTTTCTGATGTGAGCTTTGATTTTGAGGCTGGAATATGGAGTTCAAGACCCGGAAGGAATGGTCTTTTTCAATGAGGGCACAGCTGTTGGCTTGCTCCAATTCTGGCTTTCTGTCATGGTTTTGGGTGCCTCAGCCGAGTTTTGGTTTCTTGAGCGGCAATTTCCTAAAGGATTTCTGGGTCTGAGTTGGTTTTGCCTTCTTCCTTCCCAAATTTTGTATTCTGACGCAATACAAACACGAGTTTAGACAGCAGATCCATTATGAAAAAAAAAAAAAAACCTATGAGCGTGTCATGCTTAGAATTCTAGAGGCAGCACGACCAACATGAGTTTTTGTGTTTTGGTCAAAGAAATGGAACCCTTTTGCAGAGGGGAACGATAATTAATTCCGCAAATCAGTTTGCCAGCGATTTTCAGGTGAATTGAATGAGTTTTCCAAAGCCAGTCAGCTGGGAGGGGTGGATGAATCCGGAAACAGCCTGTTTCCTTGTGACTAAATCAAGCCCACTATCAACAAGGACTCTTCCATTTCTTTGGCTCTTCTCACATTTTTCTTCTTTATCATGGTTTGTAATGAGTTTTCTGATGTGAGCTTTGATTTTGAGGCTGGAATATGGAGTTCAAGACACGGAAGGAATGGTCTTTTTCAATCAGGGCACAGCTGTTGGCTTGCTCCAATTCTGGCTTTCTGTCATGGTTTTGGGTGCCTCAGCCGAGTTTTGGTTTCTTGAGCGGCAATTTCCTAAATGATTTCTGGGTCTGAGTTGGTTTTGCCTTCTTCCTTCCCAAATGTTGTATTCTGACGCAATACAAACACGAGTTTAGACAGCAGATCCATTATGAAAGAAAAAAAAAAAACAAAACCAATGAGCGTGTCATGCTTAGAATTCTAGAGGCAGCACGGCGAACATGAGTTTTTGTGATTTGGAAAAAGAAATGGAACCCTTTTGCAGAGGGGCACGATAATTAATTCCCCAAATCAGTTTGCCAGCGATTTTCAGGTGCATTGAATGAGTTTTCCAAAGCCAGTCATCTGGGAGGTGTGGATGAATGCGGAAACAGCCTGTTTCCTTGTGACTAAATCAAGCCCACTATCAACAAGGACTCTTCCATTTCTTTGGCTCTTGTCATATTTTTCTTCTTTATCATGGTTTGTAATGAGTTTTCTGATGTGAGCTTTGATTTTGAGGCTTGAATATGGAGTTCAAGACACGGAAGGAAAGGTCTTTTTCAATCAGGGCACAGCTGTTGGCTTGCTCCAATTCTGGCTTTCTGTCATGGTTTTGGGTGCCTCAGCCGAGTTTTGGTTTCTTGAGCGGCAATTTCCTAAAGGATTTCTGGGTCTGAGTTGGTTTTGCCTTCTTCCTTCCCAAATTTTGTATTCTGACGCAATACAAACACGAGTTTAGACAGCAGATCCATTATGAAATAAAAAAAAAAACAAAACCAAGTAGCGTGTCATGCTTAGAATTCTAGAGGCAGCACGACCAACATGAGTTTTTGTGTTTTGGACAAAAAATGGAACCCTTTTGCAGAGGGGAACGATAATTAATTCCCCAAATCAGTTTGCCAGCGATTTTCAGGTGAATTGAATGAGTTTTCCAAAGCCAGTCAGCTGGGAGGGGTGGATGAATCCGGAAACAGCCTGTTTCCTTGTGACTAAATCAAGCCCACTATCAACAAGGACTCTTCCATTTCTTTGGCTCTTCTCACATTTTTCTTCTTTATCATGGTTTGTAATGAGTTTTCTGATGTGAGCCTTGATTTTGAGGCTGGAATATGGAGTTCAAGACACGGAAGGAATGGTCTTTTTCAATCAGGGCACAGCTGTTGGCTTGCTCCAATTCTGGCTTTCTGTCATGGTTTTGGGTGCCTCAGCCGAGTTTTGGTTTCTTGAGCGGCAATTTCCTAAAGGATTTCTGGGTCTGAGTTGGTTTTGCCTTCTTCCTTCCCAATTTTTGTATTCTGACGCAATACAAACACGAGTTTAGACAGCAGATCCATTATGAAATAAAAAAAACAAAACCAATTAGCGTGCCATGCTTAGAATTCTAGAGGCAGCACGACCAACATGAGTTTTTGTGTTTTGGACAAAGAAATGGAACCCTTTTGCAGAGGGGAACGATAATTAATTCCCCAAATCAGTTTGCCAGTGATTTTCAGGTGAATTGAATGAGTTTTCCAAAGCCAGTCAGCTGGGAGGGGTGGATGAATCCGGAAACAGCCTGTTTCCTTGT
This sequence comes from Oryctolagus cuniculus, assembly GCF_964237555.1. Lineage (NCBI taxonomy): Eukaryota > Metazoa > Chordata > Mammalia > Lagomorpha > Leporidae > Oryctolagus > Oryctolagus cuniculus. The sequence continues at coordinate 87,320,787 of NC_091444.1, read as the reverse complement.
GACTAAATCAAGCCCACTATCAACAAGGACTCTTCCATTTCTTTGGCTCTTCTCACATTTTTCTTCTTTATCATGGTTTGTAATGAGTTTTCTGATGTGAGCTTTGATTTTGAGGCTGGAATATGGAGTTCAAGACACGGAAGGAATGGTCTTTTTCAATCAGGGCACAGCTGTTGGCTTGCTCCAATTCTGGCTTTCTGTCATGGTTTTGGGTGCCTCAGCCGAGTTTTGGTTTCTTGAGCGGCAATTTCCTAAATGATTTCTGGGTCTGAGTTGGTTTTGCCTTCTTCCTTCCCAAATTTTGTATTCTGACGCAATACAAACACGAGTTTAGACAGCAGATCCATTATGAAATAAAAAAAAAAAACCAATTAGCGTATCATGCTTAGAATTCTAGAGCCAGCACGACCAACATGAGTTTTTGTGTTTGGGAAAAAGAAATGGAACCCTTTTGCAGAGGGGAACGATAATTAATTCCGCAAATCAGTTTGCCAGCGATTTTCAGGTGAATTGAATGAGTTTTCCAAAGCCAGTCAGCTGGGAGGGGTGGATGAATCCGGAAACAGCCTGTTTCCTTGTGACTAAATCAAGCCCACTATCAAAAAGGACTCTTCCATTTCTTTGGATCTTTTCACATTTTTCTTCTTTATCATGGTTTGTAATGAATTTTCTGATGTGAGCTTTGATTTTGAGGCTGGAATATGGAGTTCAAGACACGGAAGGAATGCTCTTTTTCAATCAGGGCACAGCTGTTGGCTTGCTCCAATTCTGGCTTTCTGTCATGGTTTTGGGTGCCTCAGCCGAGTTTTGGTTTCTTGAGCGGCAATTTCCTAAAGGATTTCTGGGTCTGAGTTGGTTTTGCCTTCTTCCTTCCCAAATGTTGTATTCTGACGCAATACAAACACGAGTTTAGACTGCAGATCCATTATGAAAGAAAAAAAAGAAAACCAATTAGCGTGTCATGCTTAGAATTCTAGAGGCAGCACGACCAACATGAGTTTTTGTGTTTTGGACAAAGAAATGGAACCCTTTTGCAGAGGGGAACGATAATTAATTCCCCAAATCAGTTTGCCAGCGATTTTCAGGTGAATTGAATGAGTTTTCCAAAGCCAGTCAGCTGGGAGGGGTGGATGAATCCGGAAACAGCCTGTTTCCTTGTGACTAAATCAAGCCCACTATCAACAAGGACTCTTCCATTTCTTTGGCTCTTCTCACATTTTTCTTCTTTATCATGGTTTGTAATGAGTTTTCTGATGTGAGCCTTGATTTTGAGGCTGGAATATGGAGTTCAAGACACGGAAGGAATGGTCTTTTTCAATCAGGGCACAGCTGTTGGCTTGCTCCAATTCTGGCTTTCTGTCATGGTTTTGGGTGCCTCAGCCGAGTTTTGGTTTCTTGAGCGGCAATTTCCTAAAGGATTTCTGGGTCTGAGTTGGTTTTGCCTTCTTCCTTCCCAATTTTTGTATTCTGACGCAATACAAACACGAGTTTAGACAGCAGATCCATTATGAAATAAAAAAAACAAAACCAATTAGCGTGCCATGCTTAGAATTCTAGAGGCAGCACGACCAACATGAGTTTTTGTGTTTTGGACAAAGAAATGGAACCCTTTTGCAGAGGGGAACGATAATTAATTCCCCAAATCAGTTTGCCAGTGATTTTCAGGTGAATTGAATGAGTTTTCCAAAGCCAGTCAGCTGGGAGGGGTGGATGAATCCGGAAACAGCCTGTTTCCTTGTGACTAAATCAAGCCCACTATCAACAAGGACTCTTCCATTTCTTTGGCTCTTCTCACATTTTTCTTCTTTATCATGGTTTGTAATGAGTTTTCTGATGTGAGCTTTGATTTTGAGGCTGGAATATGGAGTTCAAGACACGGAAGGAATGGTCTTTTTCAATCAGGGCACAGCTGTTGGCTTGCTCCAATTCTGGCTTTCTGTCATGGTTTTGGGTGCCTCAGCCGAGTTTTGGTTTCTTGAGCGGCAATTTCCTAAATGATTTCTGGGTCTGAGTTGGTTTTGCCTTCTTCCTTCCCAAATTTTGTATTCTGACGCAATACAAACACGAGTTTAGACAGCAGATCCATTATGAAATAAAAAAAAAAAACCAATTAGCGTATCATGCTTAGAATTCTAGAGCCAGCACGACCAACATGAGTTTTTGTGTTTGGGAAAAAGAAATGGAACCCTTTTGCAGAGGGGAACGATAATTAATTCCGCAAATCAGTTTGCCAGCGATTTTCAGGTGAATTGAATGAGTTTTCCAAAGCCAGTCAGCTGGGAGGGGTGGATGAATCCGGAAACAGCCTGTTTCCTTGTGACTAAATCAAGCCCACTATCAAAAAGGACTCTTCCATTTCTTTGGATCTTTTCACATTTTTCTTCTTTATCATGGTTTGTAATGAATTTTCTGATGTGAGCTTTGATTTTGAGGCTGGAATATGGAGTTCAAGACACGGAAGGAATGCTCTTTTTCAATCAGGGCACAGCTGTTGGCTTGCTCCAATTCTGGCTTTCTGTCATGGTTTTGGGTGCCTCAGCCGAGTTTTGGTTTCTTGAGCGGCAATTTCCTAAAGGATTTCTGGGTCTGAGTTGGTTTTGCCTTCTTCCTTCCCAAATGTTGTATTCTGACGCAATACAAACACGAGTTTAGACTGCAGATCCATTATGAAAGAAAAAAAAGAAAACCAATTAGCGTGTCATGCTTAGAATTCTAGAGGCAGCACGACCAACATGAGTTTTTGTGTTTTGGACAAAGAAATGGAACCCTTTTGCAGAGGGGAACGATAATTAATTCCCCAAATCAGTTTGCCAGCGATTTTCAGGTGAATTGAATGAGTTTTCCAAAGCCAGTCAGCTGGGAGGGGTGGATGAATCCGGGAACAGCCTGTTTCCTTGTGACTAAATCAAGCCCACTATCAACAAGGACTCTTCCATTTCTTTGGCTCTTCTCACATTTTTCTTCTTTATCATGGTTTGTAATGAGTTTTCTGATGTGAGCTTTGATTTTGAGGCTGGAATATGGAGTTCAAGACACGGAAGGAATGGTCTTTTTCAATCAGGGCACAGCTGTTGGCTTGCTCCAATTCTGGCTTTCTGTCATGGTTTTGGGTGCCTCAGCCGAGTTTTGGTTTCTTGAGCGGCAATTTCCTAAATGATTTCTGGGTCTGAGTTGGTTTTGCCTTCTTCCTTCCCAAATTTTGTATTCTGACGCAATACAAACACGAGTTTAGACAGCAGATCCATTATGAAATAAAAAAAAACAAAACCAATTCGCGTGCCATGCTTAGAATTCTAGAGGCAGCACGACCAACATGAGTTTTTGTGTTTTGGACAAAGAAATGGAACCCTTTTGCAGAGGGGAACGATAATTAATTCCCCAAATCAGTTTGCCAGCGATTTTCAGGTGAATTGAATGAGTTTTCCAAAGCCAGTCAGCTGGGAGGGGTGGATGAATCCGGAAACAGCCTGTTTCCTTGTGACTAAATCAAGCCCACTATCAAAAAGGACTCTTCCATTTCTTTAGCTCTTCTCATATTTTTCTTCTTTATCATGGTTTGTAATAATTTTCTGATGTGAGCTTTGATTTTGAGGCTGCAATATGGAGTTCAAGACACGGAAGGAATGGTCTTTTTCAATCAGGGCACAGCTGTTGGCTTGCTCCCATTCTGGCTTTCTGTCATGGTTTTGGGTGCCTCAGCCGAGTTTTGGTTTCTTGAGCGGCAATTTCCTAAAGGATTTCTGGGTCTGAGTTGGTTTTGCCTTCTTCCTTCCCAAATTTTGTATTCTGACGCAATACAAACACGAGTTTAGACAGCAGCTCCATTATGAAATAAAAAAAAAAAAAAACAATGAGCGTGTCATGCTTAGAATTCTAGAGGCAGCACGACCAACATGAGTTTTTGTGTTTTGGACAAAGAAATGGAACCCTTTTGCAGAGGGGAACAATAATTAATTCCCCAAATCAGTTTGCCAGCGATTTTCAGGTGAATTGAATGAGTTTTCCAAAGCCAGTCAGCTGGGAGGGGTGGATGAATCCGGAAACAGCCTGTTTCCTTGTGACTAAATCAAGCCCACTATCAACAAGGACTCTTCCATTTCTTTGGCTCTTTTCACATTTTTCTTCTTTATCATGGTTTGTAATGAATTTTCTGATGTGAGCTTTGATTTTGAGGCTGGAATATGGAGTTCAAGACACGGAAGGCATGGTCTTTTTCAATCAGGGCACAGCTGTTGGCTTGCTCCAATTCTGGCTTTCTGTCATTGTTTTGGGTGCCTCAGCCGAGTTTTGGTTTCTTGAGCGGCAATTTCCTAAAGGATTTCTGGGTCTGAGTTGGTTTTGCCTTCTTCCTTCCCAAATGTTGTATTCTGACGCAATACAAACACGAGTTTAGACTGCAGATCCATTATGAAAGAAAAAAAAGAAAACCAATTAGCGTGTCATGCTTAGAATTCTAGAGGCAGCACGACCAACATGAGTTTTTGTGTTTTGGACAAAGAAATGGAACCCTTTTGCAGAGGGGAACGATAATTAATTCCCCAAATCAGTTTGCCAGCGATTTTCAGGTGAATTGAATGAGTTTTCCAAAGCCAGTCAGCTGGGAGGGGTGGATGAATCCGGAAACAGCCTGTTTCCTTGTGACTAAATCAAGCCCACTATCAAAAAGCACTCTTCCATTTCTTTGGCTCTTCTCACATTTTTCTTCTTTATCATGGTTTGTAATGAATTTTCTGATGTGAGCTTTGATTTTGAGGCTGCAATATGGAGTTCAAGACACGGAAGGAATGGTCTTTTTCAATCAGGGCACAGCTGTTGGCTTGCTCCGATTCTGGCTTTCTGTCATGGTTTTGGGTGCCTCAGCCGAGTTTTGGTTTCTTGAGCGGCAATTTCCTAAAGGATTTCTGGGTCTGAGTTGGTTTTGCCTTCTTCCTTCCCAAATTTTGTATTCTGACGCAATACAAACATGAGTTTAGACAGCAGATCCATTATGAAATAAAAAAAAAAACAAAACCAATTCGCGTGCCATGCTTAGAATTCTAGAGGCAGCACGACCAACATGAGTTTTTGTGTTTTGGAAAAAGAAATGGAACCCTTTTGCAGAGGGGAACGATAATTAATTCCCCAAATCAGTTTGCCAGCGATTTTCAGGTGAATTGAATGAGTTTTCCAAAGCCAGTCAGCTGGGAGGGGTGGATGAATCCGGAAACAGCCTGTTTCCTTGTGATTAAATCAAGCCCACTATCAAAAAGGACTCTTCCATTTCTTTAGCTCTTCTCATATTTTTCTTCTTCATCATGGTTTGTAATAATTTTCTGATGTGAGCTTTGATTTTGAGGCTGCAATATGGAGTTCAAGACACGGAAGGAATGGTCTTTTTCAATCAGGGCACAGCTGTTGCCTTGCTCCGATTCTGGCTTTCTGTCATGGTTTTGGGTGCCTCAGCCGAGTTTTGGTTTCTTGAGCGGCAATTTCCTAAAGGATTTCTGGGTCTGAGTTGGTTTTGCCTTCTTCCTTCCCAAATTTTGTATTCTGACGCAATACAAACACGAGTTTAGACAGCAGCTCCATTATGAAATAAAAAAAAAAAAACAATGAGCGTGTCATGCTTAGAATTCTAGAGGCAGCACGACCAACATGAGTTTTTGTGTTTTGGACAAAGAAATGGAACCCTTTTGCAGAGGGGAACGATAATTAATTCCCCAAATCAGTTTGCCAGCGATTTTCAGGTGAATTGAATGAGTTTTCCAAAGCCAGTCAGCTGGGAGGGGTGGATGAATCCGGAAACAGCCTGTTTCCTTGTGACTAAATCAAGCCCACTATCAACAAGGACTCTTCCATTTCTTTGGCTCTTTTCACATTTTTCTTCTTTATCATGGTTTGTAATGAATTTTCTGATGTGAGCTTTGATTTTGAGGCTGGAATATGGAGTTCAAGATACGGAAGGCATGGTCTTTTTCAATCAGGGCACAGCTGTTGGCTTGCTCCAATTCTGGCTTTCTGTCATTGTTTTGGGTGCCTCAGCCGAGTTTTGGTTTCTTGAGCGGCAATTTCCTAAAGGATTTCTGGGTCTGAGTTGGTTTTGCCTTCTTCCTTCCCAAATGTTGTATTCCGACGCAATACAAACACGAGTTTAGACTGCAGATCCATTATGAAAGAAAAAAAAGAAAACCAATTAGCGTGTCATGCTTAGAATTCTAGAGGCAGCACGACCAACATGAGTTTTTGTGTTTTGGAAAAAGAAATGGAACCCTTTTGCAGAGGGGAACGATAATTAATTCCCCAAATCAGTTTGCCAGCGATTTTCAGGTGAATTGAATGAGTTTTCCAAAGCCAGTCAGCTGGGAGGGGTGGATGAATCCGGAAACAGCCTGTTTCCTTGTGATTAAATCAAGCCCACTATCAAAAAGGACTCTTCCATTTCTTTAGCTCTTCTCATATTTTTCTTCTTTATCATGGTTTGTAATAATTTTCTGATGTGAGTTTTGATTTTGAGGCTGGAATATGGAGTTCAAGACACGGAAGGAATGGTCTTTTTCAATCAGGGCACAGCTGTTGGCTTGCTCCAATTCTGGCTTTCTGTCATGGTTTTGGGTGCCTCAGCCGAGTTTTGGTTTCTTGAGCGGCAATTTCCTAAATGATTTCTGGGTCTGAGTTGGTTTTGCCTTCTTCCTTCCCAAATTTTGTATTCTGACGCAATACAAACACGAGTTTAGACAGCAGATCCATTATGAAATAAAAAAAAAAAAAACCAATGAGCGTGTCATGCTTAGAATTCTAGAGGCAGCACGACCAACATGAGTTTTTGTGTTTTGGAAAAAGAAATGGAACCCTTTTGCAGAGGGGAACGATAATTCATTCCCCAAATCAGTTTGCCAGCGATTTTCAGGTGAATTGAATGAGTTTTCCAAAGCCAGTCAGCTGGGAGGGGTGGATGAATCCGGAAACAGCCTGTTTCCTTGTGACTAAATCAAGCCCACTATCAAAAAGCACTCTTCCATTTCTTTGGCTCTTCTCACATTTTTCTTCTTTATCATGGTTTGTAATGAATTTTCTGATGTGAGCTTTGATTTTGAGGCTGCAATATGGAGTTCAAGACACGGAAGGAATGGTCTTTTTCAATCAGGGCACAGCTGTTGGCTTGCTCCGATTCTGGCTTTCTGTCATGGTTTTGGGTGCCTCAGCCGAGTTTTGGTTTCTTGAGCGGCAATTTCCTAAAGGATTTCTGGGTCTGAGTTGGTTTTGCCTTCTTCCTTCCCAAATTTTGTATTCTGACGCAATACAAACACGAGTTTAGACAGCAGATCCATTATGAAATAAAAAAAAAACAAAACCAATTCGCGTGCCATGCTTAGAATTCTAGAGGCAGCACGACCAACATGAGTTTTTGTGTTTTGGAAAAAGAAATGGAACCCTTTTGCAGAGGGGCACGATAATTAATTCCCCAAATCAGTTTGCCAGCGATTTTCAGGTGAATTGAATGAGTTTTCCAAAGCCAGTCAGCTGGGAGGGGTGGATGAATCCGGAAACAGCCTGTTTCCTTGTGATTAAATCAAGCCCACTATCAAAAAGGACTCTTCCATTTCTTTAGCTCTTCTCATATTTTTCTTCTTTATCATGGTTTGTAATAATTTTCTGATGTGAGTTTTGATTTTGAGGCTGGAATATGGAGTTCAAGACACGGAAGGCATGGTCTTTTTCAATCAGGGCACAGCTGTTGGCTTGCTCCAATTCTGGCTTTCTGTCATGGTTTTGGGTGCCTCAGCCGAGTTTTGGTTTCTTGAGCGGCAATTTCCTAAAGGATTTCTGGGTCTGAGTTGGTTTTGCCTTCTTCCTTCCCAAATTTTGTATTCTGACACAATACAAACACGAGTTTAGACAGCAGATCCATTATGAGAGAAAAAAAAAACAAAACCAATGAGCGTGTCATGCTTAGAATTCTAGAGGCAGCACGACCAACATGAGTTTTTGTGTTTTGGACAAAGAAATGGAACCCTTTTGCAGAGGGGCACGATAATTAATTCCCCAAATCAGTTTGCCAGCGATTTTCAGGTGAAATGAATGAGTTTTCCAAAGCCAGTCAGCTGGGAGGGGTGGATGAATCCGGAAACAGCCTGTTTCCTTGTGACTAAATCAAGCCCACTATCAAAAAGCACTCTTCCATTTCTTTGGCTCTTCTCACATTTTTCTTCTTTATCATGGTTTGTAATGAATTTTCTGATGTGAGCTTTGATTTTGAAGCTGGAATATGGAGTTCAAGACACGGAAGGAATGGTCTTTTTCAATCAGGGCACAGCTCTTGGCTTGCTCCGATTCTGGCTTTCTGTCATGGTTTTGGGTGCCTCAGCCGAGTTTTGGTTTCTTGAGCGGCAATTTCCTAAAAGATTTCTGGGTCTGAGTTGGTTTTGCCTTCTTCCTTCCCAAATTTTGTATTCTGACGCAATACAAACACGAGTTTAGACAGCAGCTCCATTATGAAATAAAAAAAAAAAACAAAACCAATTCGCGTGCCATGCTTAGAATTCTAGAGGCAGCACGACCAACATGAGTTTTTGTGTTTTGGACAAAGAAATGGAACCCTTTTGCAGAGGGGAACGATAATTAATTCCCCAAATCAGTTTGCCAGCGATTTTCAGGTGAATTGAATGAGTTTTCCAAAGCCAGTCAGCTGGGAGGGGTGGATGAATCCGGAAACAGCCTGTTTCCTTGTGATTAAATCAAGCCCACTATCAAAAAGGACTCTTCCATTTCTTTAGCTCTTCTCATATTTTTCTTCTTTATCATGGTTTGTAATAATTTTCTGATGTGAGTTTTGATTTTGAGGCTGGAATATGGAGTTCAAGACACGGAAGGAATGGTCTTTTTCAATCAGGGCACAGCTGTTGGCTTGCTCCAATTCTGGCTTTCTGTCATGGTTTTGGGTGCCTCAGCCGAGTTTTGGTTTCTTGAGCGGCAATTTCCTAAATGATTTCTGGGTCTGAGTTGGTTTTGCCTTCTTCCTTCCCAAATTTTGTATTCTGACACAATACACACACGAGTTTAGACAGCAGATCCATTATGAAATAAAAAAAAAAAAACCAATGAGCGTGTCATGCTTAGAATTCTAGAGGCAGCACGACCAACATGAGTTTTTGTGTTTTGGACAAAGAAATGGAACCCTTTTGCAGAGGGGAACGATCATTAATTCCCCAAATCAGTTTGCCAGCGATTTTCAGGTGAATTGATTGAGTTTTCCAAAGCCAGTCAGCTGGGAGGGGTGGATGAATGCGGAAACAGCCTGTTTCCTTGTGACTAAATCAAGCCCACTATCAAAAAGCACTCTTCCATTTCTTTGGCTCTTCTCACATTTTTCTTCTTTATCATGGTTTGTAATGAATTTTCTGATGTGAGCTTTGATTTTGAGGCTGGAATATGGAGTTCAAGACACGGAAGGAAAGGTCTTTTTCAATCAGGGCACAGCTGCTGGCTTGCTCCAATTCTGGCTTTCTGTCATGGTTTTGGGTGCCTCAGCCGAGTTTTGGTTTCTTGAGCGGCAATTTCCTAAAATATTTCTGCGTCTGAGTTGCTTTTCCCTTCTTCCTTCCCAAATTTTGTATTCCGACGCAATACAAACACGAGTTTAGACAGCAGATCCATTATGAGAGAAAAAAAAAAAACAAAACCAATGAGCGTGTCATGCTTAGAATTCTAGAGGCAGCACGACCAACATGAGTTTTTGTGTTTTGGACAAAGAAATGGAACCCTTTTGCAGAGGGGCACGATAATTAATTCCCCAAATCAGTTTGCCAGCGATTTTCAGGTGAAATGAATGAGTTTTCCAAAGCCAGTCAGCTGGGAGGGGTGGATGAATCCGGAAACAGCCTGTTTCCTTGTGACTAAATCAAGCCCACTATCAAAAAGGACTCTTCCATTTCTTTGGCTCTTGTCACATTTTTCTTCTTTATCATGGTTTGTAATGAATTTTCTGATGTGAGCTTTGATTTTGAGGCTGCAATATGGAGTTCAAGACACGGAAGGAATGGTCTTTTTCAATCAGGGCACAGCTGTTGGCTTGCTCCGATTCTGGCTTTCTGTCATGGTTTTGGGTGCCTCAGCCGAGTTTTGGTTTCTTGAGCGGCAATTTCCTAAAGGATTTCTGGGTCTGAGTTGGTTTTGCCTTCTTCCTTCCCAAATTTTGTATTCTGACGCAATACAAACACGAGTTTAGACAGCAGATCCATTATGAAATAAAAAAAAAACAAAACCAATTCGCGTGCCATGCTTAGAATTCTAGAGGCAGCACGACCAACATGAGTTTTTGTGTTTTGGAAAAAGAAATGGAACCCTTTTGCAGAGGGGCACGATAATTAATTCCCCAAATCAGTTTGCCAGCGATTTTCAGGTGAATTGAATGAGTTTTCCAAAGCCAGTCAGCTGGGAGGGGTGGATGAATCCGGAAACAGCCTGTTTCCTTGTGATTAAATCAAGCCCACTATCAAAAAGGACTCTTCCATTTCTTTAGCTCTTCTCATATTTTTCTTCTTTATCATGGTTTGTAATAATTTTCTGATGTGAGTTTTGATTTTGAGGCTGGAATATGGAGTTCAAGACACGGAAGGAATGGTCTTTTTCAATCAGGGCACAGCTGTTGGCTTGCTCCAATTCTGGCTTTCTGTCATGGTTTTGGGTGCCTCAGCCGAGTTTTGGTTTCTTGAGCGGCAATTTCCTAAATGATTTCTGGGTCTGAGTTGGTTTTGCCTTCTTCCTTCCCAAATTTTGTATTCTGACACAATACACACACGAGTTTAGACAGCAGATCCATTATGAAATAAAAAAAAAAAAACCAATGAGCGTGTCATGCTTAGAATTCTAGAGGCAGCACGACCAACATGAGTTTTTGTGTTTTGGACAAAGAAATGGAACCCTTTTGCAGAGGGGAACGATAATTAATTCCCCAAATCAGTTTGCCAGCGATTTTCAGGTGAATTGATTGAGTTTTCCAAAGCCAGTCAGCTGGGAGGGGTGGATGAATGCGGAAACAGCCTGTTTCCTTGTGACTAAATCAAGCCCACTATCAAAAAGCACTCTTCCATTTCTTTGGCTCTTCTCACATTTTTCTTCTTTATCATGGTTTGTAATGAATTTTCTGATGTGAGCTTTGATTTTGAGGCTGGAATATGGAGTTCAAGACACGGAAGGAAAGTTCTTTTTCAATCAGGGCACAGCTGCTGGCTTGCTCCAATTCTGGCTTTCTGTCATGGTTTTGGGTGCCTCAGCCGAGTTTTGGTTTCTTGAGCGGCAATTTCCTAAAATATTTCTGCGTCTGAGTTGCTTTTCCCTTCTTCCTTCCCAAATTTTGTATTCCGACGCAATACAAACACGAGTTTAGACAGCAGATCCATTATGAGAGAAAAAAAAAAAACAAAACCAATGAGCGTGTCATGCTTAGAATTCTAGAGGCAGCACGACCAACATGAGTTTTTGTGTTTTGGACAAAGAAATGGAACCCTTTTGCAGAGGGGAACGATAATTAATTCCCCAAATCAGTTTGCCAGCGATTTTCAGGTGAAATGAATGAGTTTTCCAAAGCCAGTCAGCTGGGAGGTGTGGATGAATGCGGAAACAGCCTGTTTCCTTGTGACTAAATCAAGCCCACTATCAAAAAGCACTCTTCCATTTCTTTGGCTCTTGTCACATTTTTCTTCTTTATCATGGTTTGTAATGAGTTTTCTGATGTGAGCTTTGATTTTGAGGCTTGAATATGGAGTTCATGACATGGAAGGAAAGGTCTTTTTCAATCAGGGCACAGCTGCTGGCTTGTTCCAATTCTGGCTTTCTGTCATGGTTTTGGGTGCCTCAGCCGAGTTTTGGTTTCTTGAGCGGCAATTTCCTAAAGGATTTCTGGGTCTGAGTTGGTTTTGCCTTCTTCCTTCCCAAATTTTGTATTCTGACGCAATACAAACACGAGTTTAGACAGCAGATCCATTATGAAATAAAAAAAAAAAAAACCTATGAGCGTGTCATGCTTAGAATTCTAGAGGCAGCACGACCAACATGAGTTTTTGTGTTTTGGACAAAGAAATGGAACCCTTTTGCAGAGGGGAACGATCATTAATTCCCCAAATCAGTTTGCCAGCGATTTTCAGGTGAATTGAATGCGTTTTCCAAAGCCAGTCAGCTGGGAGGGGTGGATGAATCCGGAAACAGCCTGTTTCCTTGTGACTAAATCAAGCCCACTATCAAAAAGCACTCTTCCATTTCTTTGGCTCTTCTCACATTTTTCTTCTTTATCATGGTTTGTAATGAATTTTCTGATGTGAGCTTTGATTTTGAGGCTGCAATATGGAGTTCAAGACACGGAAGGAATGCTCTTTTTCAATCAGGGCACAGCTGTTGGCTAGCTCCGATTCTGGCTTTCTGTCATGGTTTAGGGTGCCTCAGCCGAGTTTTGGTTTCTTGAGCGGCAATTTCCTAAAGGATTTCTGGGTCTGAGTTGGTTTTGCCTTCTTCCTTCCCAAATTTTGTATTCTGACGCAATACAAACACGAGTTTAGACAGCAGATCCATTATGAAATAAAAAAAAAACAAAACCAATTCGCGTGCCATGCTTAGAATTCTAGAGGCAGCACGACCAACATGAGTTTTTGTGTTTTGGAAAAAGAAATGGAACCCTTTTGCAGAGGGGAACGATAATTAATTCCCCAAATCAGTTTGCCAGCGATTTTCAGGTGAATTGAATGAGTTTTCCAAAGCCAGTCAGCTGGGAGGGGTGGATGAATCCGGAAACAGCCTGTTTCCTTGTGATTAAATCAAGCCCACTATCAAAAAGGACTCTTCCATTTCTTTAGCTCTTCTCATATTTTTCTTCTTTATCATGGTTTGTAATAATTTTCTGATGTGAGTTTTGATTTTGAGGCTGGAATATGGAGTTCAAGACACGGAAGGAATGGTCTTTTTCAATCAGGGCACAGCTGTTGGCTTGCTCCAATTCTGGCTTTCTGTCATGGTTTTGGGTGCCTCAGCCGAGTTTTGGTTTCTTGAGCGGCAATTTCCTAAATGATTTCTGGGTCTGAGTTGGTTTTGCCTTCTTCCTTCCCAAATTTTGTATTCTGACACAATACACACACGAGTTTAGACAGCAGATCCATTATGAAATAAAAAAAAAAAAACAATGAGCGTGTCATGCTTAGAATTCTAGAGGCAGCACGACCAACATGAGTTTTTGTGTTTTGGACAAAGAAATGGAACCCTTTTGCAGAGGGGAACGATCATTAATTCCCCAAATCAGTTTGCCAGCGATTTTCAGGTGAATTGAATGAGTTTTCCAAAGCCAGTCAGCTGGGAGGGGTGGATGAATGCGGAAACAGCCTGTTTCCTTGTGACTAAATCAAGCCCACTATCAAAAAGCACTCTTCCATTTCTTTGGCTCTTCTCACATTTTTCTTCTTTATCATGGTTTGTAATGAATTTTCTGATGTGAGCTTTGATTTTGAGGCTGGAATATGGAGTTCAAGACACGGAAGGAAAGGTCTTTTTCAATCAGGGCACAGCTGTTGGCTTGCTCCGATTCTGGCTTTCTGTCATGGTTTTGGGTGCCTCAGCCGAGTTTTGGTTTCTTGAGCGGCAATTTCCTAAATGATTTCTGCGTCTGAGTTGCTTTTCCCTTCTTCCTTCCCAAATTTTCTATTCCGACGCAATACAAAGACGAGTTTAGACAGCAGATCCATTATGAGAGAAAAAAAAAAAACAAAACCAATGAGCGTGTCATGCTTAGAATTCTAGAGGCAGCACGACCAACATGAGTTTTTGTGTTTTGGACAAAGAAATGGAACCCTTTTGCAGAGGGGCACGATAATTAATTCCCCAAATCAGTTTGCCAGCGATTTTCAGGTGAAATGAATGAGTTTTCCAAAGCCAGTCAGCTGGGAGGGGTGGATGAATCCGGAAACAGCCTGTTTCCTTGTGACGAAATCAAGCCCACTCTCAAAAAGGACTCTTCCGTTTCTTTGGCTCTTTTCACATTTTTCTTCTTTATCATGGTTTGTAATGAATTTTCTGATGTGAGCTTTGATTTTGAGGCTGGAATATGGAGTTCAAGACACGGAAGGAATGGTCTTTTTCAATCAGGGCACAGCTGTTGGCTTGCTCCAATTCTGGCTTTCTGTCATGGTTTTGGGTGCCTCAGCCGAGTTTTGGTTTCTTGAGCGGCAATTTCCTAAAGGATTTCTGGGTCTGAGTTGGTTTTGCCTTCTTCCTTCCCAAATATTGTATTCTGACGCAATACAAACACGAGTTTAGACAGCAGATCCATTATGAAATAAAAAAAAAAAAAAACCTATGAGCGTGTCATGCTTAGAATTCTAGAGGCAGCACGACCAACATGAGTTTTTGTGTTTTGGAAAAAGAAATGGAACCCTTTTGCAGAGGGGAACGATCATTAATTCCCCAAATCAGTTTGCCAGCGATTTTCAGGTGAATTGAATGAGTTTTCCAAAGCCAGTCAGCTGGGAGGGGTGGATGAATCCGGAAACAGCCTGTTTCCTTGTGACTAAATCAAGCCCACTATCAAAAAGCACTCTTCCATTTCTTTGGCTCTTCTCACATTTTTCTTCTTTATCATGGTTTGTAATGAATTTTCTGATGTGAGCTTTGATTTTGAGGCTGCAATATGGAGTTCAAGACACGGAAGGAATGGTCTTTTTCAATCAGGGCACAGCTGTTGGCTAGCTCCGATTCTGGCTTTCTGTCATGGTTTTGGGTGCCTCAGCTGAGTTTTGGTTTCTTGAGCGGCAATTTCCTAAAGGATTTCTGGGTCTGAGTTGGTTTTGCCTTCTTCCTTCCCAAATTTTGTATTCTGACGCAATACAAACACGAGTTTAGACAGCAGATCCATTATGAAATAAAAAAAAACAAAACCAATTCGCGTGCCATGCTTAGAATTCTAGAGGCAGCACGACCAACATGAGTTTTTGTGTTTTGGAAAAAGAAATGGAACCCTTTTGCAGAGGGGAACGATAATTAATTCCCCAAATCAGTTTGCCAGCGATTTTCAGGTGAATTGAATGAGTTTTCCAAAGCCAGTCAGCTGGGAGGGGTGGATGAATCCGGAAACAGCCTGTTTCCTTGTGATTAACTCAAGCCCACTATCAAAAAGGACTCTTCCATTTCTTTAGCTCTTCTCATATTTTTCTTCTTTATCATGGTTTGTAATAATTTTCTGATGTGAGTTTTGATTTTGAGGCTGGAATATGGAGTTCAAGACACGGAAGGAATGGTCTTTTTCAATCAGGGTACAGCTGTTGGCTTGCTCCAATTCTGGCTTTCTGTCATGGTTTTGGGTGCCTCAGCCGAGTTTTGGTTTCTTGAGCGGCAATTTACTAAATGATTTCTGGGTCTGAGTTGGTTTTGCCTTCTTCCTTCCCAAATTTTGTATTATGACACAATACACACACGAGTTTAGACAGCAGATCCATTATGAAATAAAAAAAAAAAAACCAATGAGCGTGTCATGCTTAGAATTCTAGAGGCAGCACGACCAACATGATTTTTTGTGTTTTGGACAAAGAAATGGAACCCTTTTGCAGAGGGGAACGATAATTAATTCCCCAAATCAGTTTGCCAGCGATTTTCAGGTGAATTGAATGAGTTTTCCAAAGCCAGTCAGCTGGGAGGGGTGGATGAATGCGGAAACAGCCTGTTTCCTTGTGACTAAATCAAGCCCACTATCAAAAAGGACTCTTCCATTTCTTTGGCTCTTCTCACATTTTTCTTCTTTATCATGGTTTGTAATGAATTTTCTGATGTGAGCTTTGATTTTGAGGCTGGAATATGGAGTTCAAGACACGGAAGGAAAGGTCTTTTTCAATCAGGGCACAGCTGTTGGCTTGCTCCAATTCTGGCTTTCTGTCATGGTTTTGGGTGCCTCAGCCGAGTTTTGGTTTCTTGAGCGGCAATTTCCTAAAATATTTCTGCGTCTGAGTTGCTTTTCCCTTCTTCCTTCCCAAATTTTGTATTCTGACGCAATACAAACACGAGTTTAGACAGCAGATCCATTATGAGAGAAAAAAAAAAACAAAACCAATGAGCGTGTCATGCTTAGAATTCTAGAGGCAGCACGACCAACATGAGTTTTTGTGTTTTGGAAAAAGAAATGGAACCCTTTTGCAGAGGGGCACGATAATTAATTCCCCAAATCAGTTTGCCAGCGATTTTCAGGTGAAATGAATGAGTTTTCCAAAGCCAGTCATCTGGGAGGTGTGGATAAATGCGGAAACAGTCTGTTTCCTTGTGACTAAATGAAGCCCACTATCAAAAAGGACTCTTCCATTTCTTTGGCTCTTGTCACATTTTTCTTCTTTATCATGGTTTGTAATGAGTTTTCTAATGTGAGCTTTGATTTTGAGGCTTGAATATGGAGTTCAAGACACGGAAGGAAAGGTCTTTTTCAATCAGGGCACAGCTGTTGGCTTGCTCCAATTCTGGCTTTCTGTCATGGTTTTGGGTGCCTCAGCCGAGTTTTGGTTTCTTGAGCGGCAATTTCCTAAAGGATTTCTGGGTCTGAGTTGGTTTTGCCTTCTTCCTTCCCAAATTTTGTATTCTGACGCAATACAAACACGAGTTTAGACAGCAGATCCATTATGAAATAAAAAAAAAACAAAACCAATTAGCGTGTCATGCTTAGAATTCTAGAGGCAGCACGACCAACATGAGTTTTTGTGTTTTGGACAAAAAATGGAACCCTTTTGCAGAGGGGAACGATAATTAATTCCCCAAATCAGTTTGCCAGCGATTTTCAGGTGAAATGAATGAGTTTTCCAAAGCCAGTCAGCTGGGAGGGGTGGATGAATCCGGAAACAGCCTGTTTCCTTGTGAGGAAATCAAGCCCACTCTCAAAAAGGACTCTTCCATTTCTTTGGCTCTTCTCATATTTTTCTTCTTTATCATGGTTTGTAATAATTTTCTGATGTGAGCTTTGATTTTGAGGCTGGAATATGGACTTCAAGACACGGAAGGAATGGTCTTTTTCAATCAGGGCACAGCTGTTGGCTTGCTCCAATTCTGGCTTTCTGTCATGGTTTTGGGTGCCTCAGCCGAGTTTTGGTTTCTTGAGCGGCAATTTCCTAAAGGATTTCTGGGTCTGAGTTGGTTTTGCCTTCTTCCTTCCCAAATTTTGTATTCTGACACAATACACACACGAGTTTAGACAGCAGATCCATTATGAGAGAAAAAAAAAAAAAAAACCAATGAGCGTGTCATGCTTAGAATTCTAGAGGCAGCACGACCAACATGATTTTTTGTGTTTTGGACAAAGAAATGGAACCCTTTTGCAGAGGGGGACGATAATTAATTCCCCAAATCAGTTTGCCAGCAATTTTCAGGTGAATTGAATGAGTTTTCCAAAGCCAGTCAGCTGGGAGGGGTGGATGAATCCGGAAACAGCCTGTTTCCTTGTGATTAAATCAAGCCCACTATCAAAAAGGACTCTTCCATTTCTTTAGCTCTTCTCCTATTTTTCTTCTTTATCATGGTTTGTAATAATTTTCTGATGTGAGCTTTGATTTTGAGGCTGCAATATGGAGTTCAAGACACGGAAGGAATGGTCTTTTTCAATCAGGGCACAGCTGCTGGCTTGCTCCAATTCTGGCTTTCTGTCATGGTTTTGGGTGCCTCAGCCGAGTTTTGGTTTCTTGAGCGGCAATTTCCTAAAGGATTTCTGGGTCTGAGTTGGTTTTGCCTTCTTCCTTCCCAAATTTTGTATTCTGACGCAATACAAACACGAGTTTAGACAGCAGATCCATTATGAAATAAAAAAAAAACAAAACCAATTAGCGTGTCATGCTTAGAATTCTAGAGGCAGCACGACCAACATGAGTTTTTGTGTTTTGGACAAAAAATGGAACCCTTTTGCAGAGGGGAACGATAATTAATTCCCCAAATCAGTTTGCCAGCGATTTTCAGGTGAAATGAATGAGTTTTCCAAAGCCAGTCAGCTGGGAGGGGTGGATGAATCCGGAAACAGCCTGTTTCCTTGTGAGGAAATCAAGCCCACTCTCAAAAAGGACTCTTCCATTTCTTTGGCTCTTCTCATATTTTTCTTCTTTATCATGGTTTGTAATAATTTTCTGATGTGAGCTTTGATTTTGAGGCTGGAATATGGACTTCAAGACACGGAAGGAATGGTCTTTTTCAATCAGGGCACAGCTGTTGGCTTGCTCCAATTCTGGCTTTCTGTCATGGTTTTGGGTGCCTCAGCCGAGTTTTGGTTTCTTGAGCGGCAATTTCCTAAAGGATTTCTGGGTCTGAGTTGGTTTTGCCTTCTTCCTTCCCAAATTTTGTATTCTGACACAATACACACACGAGTTTAGACAGCAGATCCATTATGAGAGAAAAAAAAAAAAAAAACCAATGAGCGTGTCATGCTTAGAATTCTAGAGGCAGCACGACCAACATGATTTTTTGTGTTTTGGACAAAGAAATGGAACCCTTTTGCAGAGGGGGACGATAATTAATTCCCCAAATCAGTTTGCCAGCGATTTTCAGGTGAATTGAATGAGTTTTCCAAAGCCAGTCAGCTGGGAGGGGTGGATGAATCCGGAAACAGCCTGTTTCCTTGTGATTAAATCAAGCCCACTATCAAAAAGGACTCTTCCATTTCTTTAGCTCTTCTCCTATTTTTCTTCTTTATCATGGTTTGTAATAATTTTCTGATGTGAGCTTTGATTTTGAGGCTGCAATATGGAGTTCAAGACACGGAAGGAATGGTCTTTTTCAATCAGGGCACAGCTGCTGGCTTGCTCCAATTCTGGCTTTCTGTCATGGTTTTGGGTGCCTCAGCCGAGTTTTGGTTTCTTGAGCGGCAATTTCCTAAAGGATTTCTGGGTCTGAGTTGGTTTTGCCTTCTTCCTTCCCAAATTTTGTATTCTGACACAATACACACACGAGTTTAGACAGCAGATCCATTATGAAATAAAAAAAAAAAAAAACAATGAGCGTGTCATGCTTAGAATTCTAGAGGCAGCACGACCAACATGAGTTTTTGTGTTTTGGAAAAAGAAATGGAACCCTTTTGCAGAGGGGCACGATAATTAATTCCCCAAATCAGTTTGCCAGCGATTTTCAGGTGAAATGAATGAGTTTTCCAAAGCCAGTCATCTGGGAGGTGTGGATAAATGCGGAAACAGCCTGTTTCCTTGTGACTAAATGAAGCCCACTATCAAAAAGGACTCTTCCATTTCTTTGGCTCTTGTCACATTTTTCTTCTTTATCATGGTTTGTAATGAGTTTTCTAATGTGAGCTTTGATTTTGAGGCTTGAATATGGAGTTCAAGACACGGAAGGAAATGTCTTTTTCAATCAGGGCACAGCTGTTGGCTTGCTCCAATTCTGGCTTTCTGTCATGGTTTTGGGTGCCTCAGCCGAGTTTTGGTTTCTTGAGCGGCAATTTCCTAAAGGATTTCTGGGTCTGAGTTGGTTTTGCCTTCTTCCTTCCCTAATTTTGTATTCTGACGCAATACAAACACGAGTTTAGACAGCAGATCCATTATGAAATGAAAAAAACCAAAACGAATTAGCGTGTCATGTTAGAATTCTAGCGGCAGCATGACCAACATGAGTTTTTGTGTTTTGGACAAAGAAATGGAACCCTTTTGCAGAGGGGAACGATAATTAATTCCCCAAATCAGTTTGCCAGTGATTTTCAGGTGAATTGAATGAGTTTTCCAAAGCCAGTCATCTGGGAGGTGTGGATGAATCCGGAAACAGCCTGTTTCCTTGTGACTAAATCAAGCCCACTATCAAAAAGGACTCTTCCATTTCTTTAGCTCTTATCATATTTTTCTTCTTTATCATGGTTTGTAATAATTTTCTGATGTGAGCTTTGATTTTGAGGCTGCAATATGGAGTTCAAGACACGGAAGGAATGGTCTTTTTCAATCAGGGCACAGCTGTTGGCTTGCTCCGATTCTGGCTTTCTGTCATGGTTTTGGGTGCCTCAGCCGAGTTTTGGTTTCTTGAGCGGCAATATCCTAAAGGATTTCTGGGTCTGAGTTGGTTTTGCCTTCTTCCTTCCCTAATTTTGTATTCTGACGCAATACAAACACGAGTTTAGACAGCAGATCCATTATGAAATGAAAAAAACCAAAACGAATTAGTGTGTCATGCTTAGAATTCTAGAGGCAGCACGACCAACATGAGTTTTTGTGTTTTGGACAAAGAAATGGAACCCTTTTGCAGAGGGGAACGATAATTAATTCCCCAAATCAGTTTGCCAGCGATTTTCAGGTGAATTGATTGAGTTTTCCAAAGCCAGTCAGCTGGGAGAGGTGGATGAATCCGGAAACAACCTGTTTCCTTGTGACTAAATCAAGCCCACCATCAACAAGGACTCTTCCATTTCTTTGGCTCTTTTCACATTTTTCTTCTTTATCATGGTTTGTAATGAATTTTCTGATGTGAGCTTTGATTTTGAGGCTGGAATATGGAGTTCAAGACACGGAAGGAATGGTCTTTTTCAATCAGGGCACAGCTGTTGGCTTGCTCCAATTCTGGCTTTCTGTCATGGTTTTGGGTGCCTCAGCCGAGTTTTGGTTTCTTGAGCGGCAATTTCCTAAAGGATTTCTGGGTCTGAGTTGGTTTTGCCTTCTTCCTTCCCAAATTTTGTATTCTGACGCAATACAAACACGAGTTTAGACAGCAGATCCATTATGAAATAAAAAAAAAGAAAATCAATGAGCGTGTCATGCTTAGAATTCTAGAGGCAGCACGACCAACATGAGTTTTTGTGTTTTGGACAAAGAAATGGAAGCCTTTTGCAGAGGGGAACGATAATTCATTCCCCAAATCAGTTTGCCAGCGATTTTCAGGTGAATTGAATGAGTTTTCCAAAGCCAGTCAGCTGGGAGGGGTGGATGAATCCGGAAACAGCCTGTTTCCTTGTGACTAAATGAAGCCCACTATCAAAAAGGACTCTTCCATTTCTTTGGCTCTTCTCACATTTTTCTTCTTTATCATGGTTTGTAATGAATTTTCTGATGTGAGCTTTGATTTTGAGGCTGGAATATGGAGTTCAAGACACGGAAGGAAAGGTCTTTTTCAATCAGGGCACAGCTGCTGGCTTGCTCCAATTCTGGCTTTCTGTCATGGTTTTGGGTGCCTCAGCCGAGTTTTGGTTTCTTGAGCGGCAATTTCCTAAAATATTTCTGCGTCTGAGTTGCTTTTCCCTTCTTCCTTCCCAAATTTTGTATTCTGACGCAATACAAACACGAGTTTAGACAGCAGATCCATTATGAGAAAAAAAAAAAACAAAACCAATGAGCGTGTCATTCTTAGAATTCTAGAGGCAGCACGACCAACATGAGTTTTTGTGTTTTGGAAAAAGAAATGGAACCCTTTTGCAGAGGGGCACGATAATTAATTCCCCAAATCAGTTTGCCAGCGATTTTCAGGTGAAATGAATGAGTTTTCCAAAGCCAGTCATCTGGGAGGTGTGGATAAATGCGGAAACAGCCTGTTTCCTTGTGACTAAATGAAGCCCACTATCAAAAAGGACTCTTCCATTTCTTTGGCTCTTGTCACATTTTTCTTCTTTATCATGGTTTGTAATGAGTTTTCTAATGTGAGCTTTGATTTTGAGGCTTGAATATGGAGTTCAAGACACGGAAGGAAAGGTCTTTTTCAATCAGGGCACAGCTGTTGGCTTGCTCCAATTCTGGCTTTCTGTCATGGTTTTGGGTGCCTCAGCCGAGTTTTGGTTTCTTGAGCGGCAATTTCCTAAAGGATTTCTGGGTCTGAGTTGGTTTTGCCTTCTTCCTTCCCAAATTTTGTATTCTGACGCAATACAAACACGAGTTTAGACAGCAGATCCATTATGAAATAAAAAAAAAAACAAAACCAATTAGCGTGTCATGCTTAGAATTCTAGAGGCAGCACGACCAACATGAGTTTTGTGTTTTGGACAAAGAAATGGAACCCTTTTGCAGAGGGGAACGATAATTAATTCCCCAAATCAGTTTGCCAGCGATTTTCAGGTGAATTGAATGAGTTTTCCAAAGCCAGTCATCTGGGAGGTGTGGATGAATCCGGAAACAGCCTGTTTCCTTGTGACTAAATCAAGCCCACTATCAAAAAGGACTCTTCCATTTCTTTAGCTCTTATAATATTTTTCTTCTTTATCATGGTTTGTAATAATTTATTGATGTGAGCTTTGATTTTGAGGCTGCAATATGGAGTTCAAGACACGGAAGGAATGGTCTTTTTCAATCAGGGCACAGCTGTTGGCTTGCTCCGATTCTGGCTTTCTGTCATGGTTTTGGGTGCCTCAGCCGAGTTTTGGTTTCTTGAGCGGCAATATCCTAAAGGATTTCTGGGTCTGAGTTGGTTTTGCCTTCTTCCTTCCCTAATTTTGTATTCTGACGCAATACAAACACGAGTTTAGACAGCAGATCCATTATGAAATGAAAAAAACCAAAACGAATTAGCGTGTCAAGCTTAGAATTCTAGAGGCAGCACGACCAACATGAGTTTTTGTGTTTTGGACAAAGAAATGGAACCCTTTTGCAGAGGGGAACGATCATTAATTCCCCAAATCAGTTTGCCAGCGATTTTCAGGTGAATTGAATGAGTTTTCCAAAGCCAGTCAGCTGGGAGGGGTGGATGAATCCGGAAACAGCCTGTTTCCTTGTGATTAAATCAAGCCCACTATCAAAAAGGACTCTTCCATTTCTTTAGCTCTTCTCATATTTTTCTTCTTTATCATGGTTTGTAATAATTTTCTGATGTGAGCTTTGATTTTGAGGCTGGAATATGGAGTTCAAGACACGGAAGGAATGGTCTTTTTCAATCAGGGCACAGCTGTTGGCTTGCTCCAATTCTGGCTTTCTGTCATGGTTTTGGGTGCCTCAGCCGAGTTTTGGTTTCTTGAGCGGCAATTTCCTAAAGGATTTCTGGGTCTGAGTTGGTTTTGCCTTCTTCCTTCCCAAATTTTGTATTCTGACGCAATACAAACACGA
Source organism: Oryctolagus cuniculus (assembly GCF_964237555.1). Lineage (NCBI taxonomy): Eukaryota > Metazoa > Chordata > Mammalia > Lagomorpha > Leporidae > Oryctolagus > Oryctolagus cuniculus. Next base: position 87,297,805 of record NC_091444.1, on the reverse strand, counting down.
GTTTAGACAGCAGATCCATTATGAAATAAAAAAAAAGAAAATCAATGAGCGTGTCATGCTTAGAATTCTAGAGGCAGCACGACCAACATGAGTTTTTGTGTTTTGGACAAAAAATGGAAGCCTTTTGCAGAGGGGAACGATAATTCATTCCCCAAATCAGTTTGCCAGAGATTTTCAGGTGAATTGAATGAGTTTTCCAAAGCCAGTCAGCTGGGAGGGGTGGATGAATCCGGAAACAACCTGTTTCCTTGTGACTAAATCAAGCCCACTATCAAAAAGGACTGTTCCATTTCTTTGGCTCTTCTCACATTTTTCTTCTTTATCATGGTTTGTAATGAATTTTCTGATGTGAGCTTTGATTTTGAGGCTGGAATATGGAGTTCAAGACACGGAAGGAAAGGTCTTTTTCAATCAGGGCACAGCTGCTGGCTTGCTCCAATTCTGGCTTTCTGTCATGGTTTTGGGTGCCTCAGCCGAGTTTTGGTTTCTTGAGCGGCAATTTCCTAAAATATTTCTGCGTCTGAGTTGCTTTTCCCTTCTTCCTTCCCAAATTTTGTATTCTGACGCAATACAAACACGAGTTTAGACAGCAGATCCATTATGAGAAAAAAAAAAAACAAAACCAATGAGCGTGTCATTCTTAGAATTCTAGAGGCAGCACGACCAACATGAGTTTTTGTGTTTTGGAAAAAGAAATGGAACCCTTTTGCAGAGGGGCACGATAATTAATTCCCCAAATCAGTTTGCCAGCGATTTTCAGGTGAAATGAATGAGTTTTCCAAAGCCAGTCATCTGGGAGGTGTGGATAAATGCGGAAACAGCCTGTTTCCTTGTGACTAAATGAAGCCCACTATCAAAAAGGACTCTTCCATTTCTTTGGCTCTTGTCACATTTTTCTTCTTTATCATGGTTTGTAATGAGTTTTCTAATGTGAGCTTTGATTTTGAGGCTTGAATATGGAGTTCAAGACACGGAAGGAAAGGTCTTTTTCAATCAGGGCACAGCTGTTGGCTTGCTCCAATTCTGGCTTTCTGTCATGGTTTTGGGTGCCTCAGCCGAGTTTTGGTTTCTTGAGCGGCAATTTCCTAAAGGATTTCTGGGTCTGAGTTGGTTTTGCCTTCTTCCTTCCCAAATTTTGTATTCTGACGCAATACAAACACGAGTTTAGACAGCAGATCCATTATGAAATAAAAAAAAAAACAAAACCAATTAGCGTGTCATGCTTAGAATTCTAGAGGCAGCACGACCAACATGAGTTTTTGTGTTTTGGACAAAAAATGGAACCCTTTTGCAGAGGGGAACGATAATTAATTCCCCAAATCAGTTTGCCAGCGATTTTAAGGTGAAATGAATGAGTTTTCCAAAGCCAGTCAGCTGGGAGGGGTGGATGAATCCGGAAACAGCCTGTTTCCTTGTGACGAAATCAAGCCCACTATCAACAAGGACTCTTCCATTTCTTTGGCTCTTCTCACATTTTTCTTCTTTATCATGGTTTGTAATGAATTTTCTGATGTGAGTTTTGATTTTGAGGCTGGAATATGGAGTTCAAGACATGGAAGGAATGGTCTTTTTCAATCAGGGCCCAGCTGTTGGCTTGCTCCAATTCTGGCTTTCTGTCATGGTTTTGGGTGCCTCAGCCGAGTTTTGGTTTCTTGAGCGGCAATTTCCTAAAGGATTTCTGGGTCTGAGTTGGTTTTGCCTTCTTCCTTCCCAAATTTTGTATTCTGACGCAATACAAACACGAGTTTAGACAGCAGATCCATTATGAAATAAAAAAAAAAAAAACAATGAGCGTGTCATGCTTAGAATTCTAGAGGCAGCACGACCAACATGAGTTTTTGTGTTTTGGACAAAGAAATGGAACCCTTTTGCAGAGGGGAACGATAATTAATTCCCCAAATCAGTTTGCCAGCGATTTTCAGGTGAATTGAATGAGTTTTCCAAAGCCAGTCATCTGGGAGGTGTGGATGAATCCGGAAACAGCCTGTTTCCTTGTGACTAAATCAAGCCCACTATCAAAAAGGACTCTTCCATTTCTTTAGCTCTTATCATATTTTTCTTCTTTATCATGGTTTGTAATAATTTATTGATGTGAGCTTTGATTTTGAGGCTGCAATATGGAGTTCAAGACACGGAAGGAATGGTCTTTTTCAATCAGGGCACAGCTGTTGGCTTGCTCCGATTCTGGCTTTCTGTCATGGTTTTGGGTGCCTCAGCCGAGTTTTGGTTTCTTGAGCGGCAATATCCTAAAGGATTTCTGGGTCTGAGTTGGTTTTGCCTTCTTCCTTCCCTAATTTTGTATTCTGACGCAATACAAACACGAGTTTAGACAGCAGATCCATTATGAAATGAAAAAAACCAAAACGAATTAGCGTGTCAAGCTTAGAATTCTAGAGGCAGCACGACCAACATGAGTTTTTGTGTTTTGGACAAAGAAATGGAACCCTTTTGCAGAGGGGAACGATCATTAATTCCCCAAATCAGTTTGCCAGCGATTTTCAGGTGAATTGAATGAGTTTTCCAAAGCCAGTCAGCTGGGAGGGGTGGATGAATCCGGAAACAGCCTGTTTCCTTGTGATTAAATCAAGCCCACTATCAAAAAGGACTCTTCCATTTCTTTAGCTCTTCTCATATTTTTCTTCTTTATCATGGTTTGTAATAATTTTCTGATGTGAGCTTTGATTTTGAGGCTGGAATATGGAGTTCAAGACACGGAAGGAATGGTCTTTTTCAATCAGGGCCCAGCTGTTGGCTTGCTCCAATTCTGGCTTTCTGTCATGGTTTTGGGTGCCTCAGCCGAGTTTTGGTTTCTTGAGCGGCAATTTCCTAAAGGATTTCTGGGTCTGAGTTGGTTTTGCCTTCTTCCTTCCCAAATTTTGTATTCTGACGCAATACAAACACGAGTTTAGACAGCAGATCCATTATGAAATAAAAAAAAAAACAAAACCAATTAGCGTGTCATGCTTAGAATTCTAGAGGCAGCACGACCAACATGAGTTTTTGTGTTTTGGACAAAAAATGGAACCCTTTTGCAGAGGGGAACGATAATTAATTCCCCAAATCAGTTTGCCAGCGATTTTAAGGTGAAATGATTGAGTTTTCCAAAGCCAGTCAGCTGGGAGGGGTGGATGAATCCGGAAACAGCCTGTTTCCTTGTGACGAAATCAAGCCCACTATCAACAAGGACTCTTCCATTTCTTTGGCTCTTCTCACATTTTTCTTCTTTATCATGGTTTGTAATGAATTTTCTGATGTGAGTTTTGATTTTGAGGCTGGAATATGGAGTTCAAGACATGGAAGGAATGGTCTTTTTCAATCAGGGCCCAGCTGTTGGCTTGCTCCAATTCTGGCTTTCTGTCATGGTTTTGGGTGCCTCAGCCGAGTTTTGGTTTCTTGAGCGGCAATTTCCTAAAGGATTTCTGGGTCTGAGTTGGTTTTGCCTTCTTCCTTCCCAAATTTTGTATTCTGACGCAATACAAACACGAGTTTAGACAGCAGATCCATTATGAAATAAAAAAAAAAAACCAATGAGCGTGTCATGCTTAGAATTCTAGAGGCAGCACGACCAACATGAGTTTTTGTGTTTTGGACAAAGAAATGGAACCCTTTTGCAGAGGGGAACGATAATTAATTCCCCAAATCAGTTTGCCAGCGATTTTCAGGTGAATTGAATGAGTTTTCCAAAGCCAGTCATCTGGGAGGTGTGGATGAATCCGGAAACAGCCTGTTTCCTTGTGACTAAATCAAGCCCACTATCAAAAAGGACTCTTCCATTTCTTTAGCTCTTATCATATTTTTCTTCTTTATCATGGTTTGTAATAATTTATTGATGTGAGCTTTGATTTTGAGGCTGCAATATGGAGTTCAAGACACGGAAGGAATGGTCTTTTTCAATCAGGGCACAGCTGTTGGCTTGCTCCGATTCTGGCTTTCTGTCATGGTTTTGGGTGCCTCAGCCGAGTTTTGGTTTCTTGAGCGGCAATATCCTAAAGGATTTCTGGGTCTGAGTTGGTTTTGCCTTCTTCCTTCCCTAATTTTGTATTCTGACGCAATACAAACACGAGTTTAGACAGCAGATCCATTATGAAATGAAAAAAACCAAAACGAATTAGCGTGTCAAGCTTAGAATTCTAGAGGCAGCACGACCAACATGAGTTTTTGTGTTTTGGACAAAGAAATGGAACCCTTTTGCAGAGGGGAACGATCATTAATTCCCCAAATCAGTTTGCCAGCGATTTTCAGGTGAATTGAATGAGTTTTCCAAAGCCAGTCATCTGGGAGGTGTGGATGAATCCGGAAACAGCCTGTTTCCTTGTGATTAAATCAAGCCCACTATCAAAAAGGACTCTTCCATTTCTTTAGCTCTTCTCATATTTTTCTTCTTTATCATGGTTTGTAATAATTTTCTGATGTGAGCTTTGATTTTGAGGCTGGAATATGGAGTTCAAGACACGGAAGGAATGGTCTTTTTCAATCAGGGCACAGCTGTTGGCTTGCTCCAATTCTGGCTTTCTGTCATGGTTTTGGGTGCCTCAGCCGAGTTTTGGTTTCTTGAGCGGCAATTTCCTAAAGGATTTCTGGGTCTGAGTTGGTTTTGCCTTCTTCCTTCCCAAATTTTGTATTCTGACGCAATACAAACACGAGTTTAGACAGCAGATCCATTATGAAATAAAAAAAAAAACAAAACCAATTAGCGTGTCATGCTTAGAATTCTAGAGGCAGCACGACCAACATGAGTTTTTGTGTTTTGGACAAAAAATGGAAGCCTTTTGCAGAGGGGAACGATAATTCATTCCCCAAATCAGTTTGCCAGCGATTTTCAGGTGAATTGAATGAGTTTTCCAAAGCCAGTCAGCTGGGAGGGGTGGATGAATCCGGAAACAACCTGTTTCCTTGTGACTAAATCAAGCCCACTATCAAAAAGGACTGTTCCATTTCTTTGGCTCTTCTCACATTTTTCTTCTTTATCATGGTTTGTAATGAATTTTCTGATGTGAGCTTTGATTTTGAGGCTGGAATATGGAGTTCAAGACACGGAAGGAAAGGTCTTTTTCAATCAGGGCACAGCTGCTGGCTTGCTCCAATTCTGGCTTTCTGTCATGGTTTTGGGTGCCTCAGCCGAGTTTTGGTTTCTTGAGCGGCAATTTCCTAAAATATTTCTGCGTCTGAGTTGCTTTTCCCTTCTTCCTTCCCAAATTTTGTATTCTGACGCAATACAAACACGAGTTTAGACAGCAGATCCATTATGAGAGAAAAAAAAAAAAACAAAACCAATGAGCGTGTCATGCTTAGAATTCTAGAGGCAGCACGACCAACATGAGTTTTTGTGTTTTGGAAAAAGAAATGGAACCCTTTTGCAGAGGGGCACGATAATTAATTCCCCAAATCAGTTTGCCAGCGATTTTCAGGTGAAATGAATGAGTTTTCCAAAGCCAGTCAACTGGGAGGTGTGGATAAATGCGGAAACAGCCTGTTTCCTTGTGACTAAATGAAGCCCACTATCAAAAAGGACTCTTCCATTTCTTTGGCTCTTGTCACATTTTTCTTCTTTATCATGGTTTGTAATGAGTTTTCTAATGTGAGCTTTGATTTTGAGGCTTGAATATGGAGTTCAAGACACGGAAGGAAAGGTCTTTTTCAATCAGGGCACAGCTGTTGGCTTGCTCCAATTCTGGCTTTCTGTCATGGTTTTGGGTGTCTCAGCCGAGTTTTGGTTTCTTGAGCGGCAATTTCCTAAAGGATTTCTGGGTCTGAGTTGGTTTTGCCTTCTTCCTTCCCAAATTTTGTATTCTGACGCAATACAAACACGAGTTTAGACAGCAGATCCATTATGAAATAAAAAAAAAACAAAACCAATTAGCGTGTCATGCTTAGAACTCTAGAGGCAGCACGACCAACATGAGTTTTTGTGTTTTGGACAAAAAATGGAACCCTTTTGCAGAGGGGAACGATAATTAATTCCCCAAATCAGTTTGCCAGCGATTTTAAGGTGAAATGAATGAGTTTTCCAAAGCCAGTCAGCTGGGAGGGGTGGATGAATCCGGAAACAGCCTGTTTCCTTGTGACGAAATCAAGCCCACTATCAACAAGGACTCTTCCATTTCTTTGGCTCTTCTCACATTTTTCTTCTTTATCATGGTTTGTAATGAATTTTCTGATGTGAGTTTTGATTTTGAGGCTGGAATATGGAGTTCAAGACATGGAAGGAATGGTCTTTTTCAATCAGGGCCCAGCTGTTGGCTTGCTCCAATTCTGGCTTTCTGTCATGGTTTTGGGTGCCTCAGCCGAGTTTTGGTTTCTTGAGCGGCAATTTCCTAAAGGATTTCTGGGTCTGAGTTGGTTTTGCCTTCTTCCTTCCCAAATTTTGTATTCTGACGCAATACAAACACGAGTTTAGACAGCAGATCCATTATGAAATAAAAAAAAAAAAACCAATGAGCGTGTCATGCTTAGAATTCTAGAGGCAGCACGACCAACATGAGTTTTTGTGTTTTGGACAAAGAAATGGAACCCTTTTGCAGAGGGGAACGATAATTAATTCCCCAAATCAGTTTGCCAGCGATTTTCAGGTGAATTGAATGAGTTTTCCAAAGCCAGTCATCTGGGAGGTGTGGATGAATCCGGAAACAGCCTGTTTCCTTGTGACTAAATCAAGCCCACTATCAAAAAGGACTCTTCCATTTCTTTAGCTCTTATCATATTTTTCTTCTTTATCATGGTTTGTAATAATTTATTGATGTGAGCTTTGATTTTGAGGCTGCAATATGGAGTTCAAGACACGGAAGGAATGGTCTTTTTCAATCAGGGCACAGCTGTTGGCTTGCTCCGATTCTGGCTTTCTGTCATGGTTTTGGGTGCCTCAGCCGAGTTTTGGTTTCTTGAGCGGCAATATCCTAAAGGATTTCTGGGTCTGAGTTGGTTTTGCCTTCTTCCTTCCCTAATTTTGTATTCTGACGCAATACAAACACGAGTTTAGACAGCAGATCCATTATGAAATGAAAAAAACCAAAACGAATTAGCGTGTCAAGCTTAGAATTCTAGAGGCAGCACGACCAACATGAGTTTTTGTGTTTTGGACAAAGAAATGGAACCCTTTTGCAGAGGGGAACGATCATTAATTCCCCAAATCAGTTTGCCAGCGATTTTCAGGTGAATTGAATGAGTTTTCCAAAGCCAGTCAGCTGGGAGGGGTGGATGAATCCGGAAACAGCCTGTTTCCTTGTGATTAAATCAAGCCCACTATCAAAAAGGACTCTTCCATTTCTTTAGCTCTTCTCATATTTTTCTTCTTTATCATGGTTTGTAATAATTTTCTGATGTGAGCTTTGATTTTGAGGCTGGAATATGGAGTTCAAGACACGGAAGGAATGGTCTTTTTCAATCAGGGCACAGCTGTTGGCTTGCTCCAATTCTGGCTTTCTGTCATGGTTTTGGGTGCCTCAGCCGAGTTTTGGTTTCTTGAGCGGCAATTTCCTAAAGGATTTCTGGGTCTGAGTTGGTTTTGCCTTCTTCCTTCCCAAATTTTGTATTCTGACGCAATACAAACACGAGTTTAGACAGCAGATCCATTATGAAATAAAAAAAAAAAACAAAACCAATTAGCGTGTCATGCTTAGAATTCTAGAGGCAGCACGACCAACATGAGTTTTTGTGTTTTGGACAAAGAAATGGAACCCTTTTGCAGAGGGGAACGATCATTAATTCCCCAAATCAGTTTGCCAGCGATTTTCAGGTGAATTGAATGAGTTTTCCAAAGCCAGTCAGCTGGGAGGGGTGGATGAATCCGGAAACAGCCTGTTTCCTTGTGATTAAATCAAGCCCACTATCAAAAAGGACTCTTCCATTTCTTTAGCTCTTCTCATATTTTTCTTCTTTATCATGGTTTGTAATAATTTTCTGATGTGAGCTTTGATTTTGAGGCTGGAATATGGAGTTCAAGACACGGAAGGAATGGTCTTTTTCAATCAGGGCACAGCTGTTGGCTTGCTCCAATTCTGGCTTTCTGTCATGGTTTTGGGTGCCTCAGCCGAGTTTTGGTTTCTTGAGCGGCAATTTCCTAAAGGATTTCTGGGTCTGAGTTGGTTTTGCCTTCTTCCTTCCCAAATTTTGTATTCTGACGCAATACAAACACGAGTTTAGACAGCAGCTCCATTATGAAATAAATAAAACAAAACCAATTAGCGTGTCATGCTTAGAATTCTAGAGGCAGCACGACCAACATGAGTTTTTGTGTTTTGGAAAAAGAAATGGAACCCTTTTGCAGAGGGGAACGATAATTAATTCCCCAAATCAGTTTGCCAGCGATTTTCAGGTGAATTGAATGAGTTTTCCAAAGCCAGTCAGCTGGGAGGGGTGGATGAATGCGGAAACAGCCTGTTTCCTTGTGACTAAATCAAGCCCACTATCAAAAAGGACTCTTCCATTTCTTTGGCTCTTTTCACATTTTTCTTCTTTATCATGGTTTGTAATGAATTTTCTGAGGTGAGCTTTGATTTTGAGGCTGGAATATGGAGTTCAAGACCCGGAAGGAATGGTCTTTTTCAATCAGGGCACAGCTGTTGGCTTGCTCCAATTCTGGCTTTCTGTCATGGTTTTGGGTGCCTCAGCCGAGTTTTGGTTTCTTGAGCGGCAATTTCCTAAAGGATTTCTGGGTCTGAGTTGGTTTTGCCTTCTTCCTTCCCAAATTTTGTATTCTGACGCAATACACACACGAGTTTAGACAGCAGATCCATTATGAAATAAAAAAAAAAAAACAATTAGCGTGTCATGCTTAGAATTCTAGAGGCAGCACGACCAACATGAGTTTTTGTGTTTTGGAAAAAGAAATGGAACCCTTTTGCAGAGGGGCACGATAATTAATTCCCCAAATCAGTTTGCCAGCGATTTTCAGGTGAAATGAATGAGTTTTCCAAAGCCAGTCATCTGGGAGGTGTGGATAAATGCGGAAACAGCCTGTTTCCTTGTGACTAAATGAAGCCCACTATCAAAAAGGACTCTTCCATTTCTTTGGCTCTTGTCACATTTTTCTTCTTTATCATGGTTTGTAATGAGTTTTCTAATGTGAGCTTTGATTTTGAGGCTTGAATATGGAGTTCAAGACACGGAAGGAAAGGTCTTTTTCAATCAGGGCACAGCTGTTGGCTTGCTCCAATTCTGGCTTTCTGTCATGGTTTTGGGTGTCTCAGCCGAGTTTTGGTTTCTTGAGCGGCAATTTCCTAAAGGATTTCTGGGTCTGAGTTGGTTTTGCCTTCTTCCTTCCCAAATTTTGTATTCTGACGCAATACAAACACGAGTTTAGACAGCAGATCCATTATGAAATAAAAAAAAAACAAAACCAATTAGCGTGTCATGCTTAGAATTCTAGAGGCAGCACGACCAACATGAGTTTTTGTGTTTTGGACAAAAAATGGAACCCTTTTGCAGAGGGGAACGATAATTAATTCCCCAAATCAGTTTGCCAGCGATTTTAAGGTGAAATGAATGAGTTTTCCAAAGCCAGTCAGCTGGGAGGGGTGGATGAATCCGGAAACAGCCTGTTTCCTTGTGACGAAATCAAGCCCACTATCAACAAGGACTCTTCCATTTCTTTGGCTCTTCTCACATTTTTCTTCTTTATCATGGTTTGTAATGAATTTTCTGATGTGAGTTTTGATTTTGAGGCTGGAATATGGAGTTCAAGACATGGAAGGAATGGTCTTTTTCAATCAGGGCCCAGCTGTTGGCTTGCTCCAATTCTGGCTTTCTGTCATGGTTTTGGGTGCCTCAGCCGAGTTTTGGTTTCTTGAGCGGCAATTTCCTAAAGGATTTCTGGGTCTGAGTTGGTTTTGCCTTCTTCCTTCCCAAATTTTGTATTCTGACGCAATACAAACACGAGTTTAGACAGCAGATCCATTATGAAATAAAAAAAAAAAAACCAATGAGCGTGTCATGCTTAGAATTCTAGAGGCAGCACGACCAACATGAGTTTTTGTGTTTTGGACAAAGAAATGGAACCCTTTTGCAGAGGGGAACGATAATTAATTCCCCAAATCAGTTTGCCAGCGATTTTCAGGTGAATTGAATGAGTTTTCCAAAGCCAGTCAGCTGGGAGGGGTGGATGAATGCGGAAACAGCCTGTTTCCTTGTGACTAAATCAAGCCCACTATCAAAAAGGACTCTTCCATTTCTTTGGCTCTTTTCACATTTTTCTTCTTTATCATGGTTTGTAATGAATTTTCTGAGGTGAGCTTTGATTTTGAGGCTGGAATATGGAGTTCAAGACCCGGAAGGAATGGTCTTTTTCAATCAGGGCACAGCTGTTGGCTTGCTCCAATTCTGGCTTTCTGTCATGGTTTTGGGTGCCTCAGCCGAGTTTTGGTTTCTTGAGCGGCAATTTCCTAAAGGATTTCTGGGTCTGAGTTGGTTTTGCCTTCTTCCTTCCCAAATTTTGTATTCTGACGCAATACACACACGAGTTTAGACAGCAGATCCATTATGAAATAAAAAAAAAAAAACAATTAGCGTGTCATGCTTAGAATTCTAGAGGCAGCACGACCAACATGAGTTTTTGTGTTTTGGAAAAAGAAATGGAACCCTTTTGCAGAGGGGCACGATAATTAATTCCCCAAATCAGTTTGCCAGCGATTTTCAGGTGAAATGAATGAGTTTTCCAAAGCCAGTCATCTGGGAGGTGTGGATAAATGCGGAAACAGCCTGTTTCCTTGTGACTAAATGAAGCCCACTATCAAAAAGGACTCTTCCATTTCTTTGGCTCTTGTCACATTTTTCTTCTTTATCATGGTTTGTAATGAGTTTTCTAATGTGAGCTTTGATTTTGAGGCTTGAATATGGAGTTCAAGACACGGAAGGAAAGGTCTTTTTCAATCAGGGCACAGCTGTTGGCTTGCTCCAATTCTGGCTTTCTGTCATGGTTTTGGGTGTCTCAGCCGAGTTTTGGTTTCTTGAGCGGCAATTTCCTAAAGGATTTCTGGGTCTGAGTTGGTTTTGCCTTCTTCCTTCCCAAATTTTGTATTCTGACGCAATACAAACACGAGTTTAGACAGCAGATCCATTATGAAATAAAAAAAAAACAAAACCAATTAGCGTGTCATGCTTAGAATTCTAGAGGCAGCACGACCAACATGAGTTTTTGTGTTTTGGACAAAAAATGGAACCCTTTTGCAGAGGGGAACGATAATTAATTCCCCAAATCAGTTTGCCAGCGATTTTAAGGTGAAATGAATGAGTTTTCCAAAGCCAGTCAGCTGGGAGGGGTGGATGAATCCGGAAACAGCCTGTTTCCTTGTGACGAAATCAAGCCCACTATCAACAAGGACTCTTCCATTTCTTTGGCTCTTCTCACATTTTTCTTCTTTATCATGGTTTGTAATGAATTTTCTGATGTGAGTTTTGATTTTGAGGCTGGAATATGGAGTTCAAGACATGGAAGGAATGGTCTTTTTCAATCAGGGCCCAGCTGTTGGCTTGCTCCAATTCTGGCTTTCTGTCATGGTTTTGGGTGCCTCAGCCGAGTTTTGGTTTCTTGAGCGGCAATTTCCTAAAGGATTTCTGGGTCTGAGTTGGTTTTGCCTTCTTCCTTCCCAAATTTTGTATTCTGACGCAATACAAACACGAGTTTAGACAGCAGATCCATTATGAAATAAAAAAAAAAAACCAATGAGCGTGTCATGCTTAGAATTCTAGAGGCAGCACGACCAACATGAGTTTTTGTGTTTTGGACAAAGAAATGGAACCCTTTTGCAGAGGGGAACGATAATTAATTCCCCAAATCAGTTTGCCAGCGATTTTCAGGTGAATTGAATGAGTTTTCCAAAGCCAGTCAGCTGGGAGGGGTGGATGAATCCGGAAACAGCCTGTTTCCTTGTGACTAAATCAAGCCCACTATCAAAAAGGACTCTTCCATTTCTTTAGCTCTTATCATATTTTTCTTCTTTATCATGGTTTGTAATAATTTATTGATGTGAGCTTTGATTTTGAGGCTGCAATATGGAGTTCAAGACACGGAAGGAATGGTCTTTTTCAATCAGGGCACAGCTGTTGGCTTGCTCCGATTCTGGCTTTCTGTCATGGTTTTGGGTGCCTCAGCCGAGTTTTGGTTTCTTGAGCGGCAATATCCTAAAGGATTTCTGGGTCTGAGTTGGTTTTGCCTTCTTCCTTCCCTAATTTTGTATTCTGACGCAATACAAACACGAGTTTAGACAGCAGATCCATTATGAAATGAAAAAAACCAAAACGAATTAGCGTGTCAAGCTTAGAATTCTAGAGGCAGCACGACCAACATGAGTTTTTGTGTTTTGGACAAAGAAATGGAACCCTTTTGCAGAGGGGAATGATCATTAATTCCCCAAATCAGTTTGCCAGCGATTTTCAGGTGAATTGAATGAGTTTTCCAAAGCCAGTCAGCTGGGAGGGGTGGATGAATCCGGAAACAGCCTGTTTCCTTGTGATTAAATCAAGCCCACTATCAAAAAGGACTCTTCCATTTCTTTAGCTCTTCTCATATTTTTCTTCTTTATCATGGTTTGTAATAATTTTCTGATGTGAGCTTTGATTTTGAGGCTGGAATATGGAGTTCAAGACACGGAAGGAATGGTCTTTTTCAATCAGGGCACAGCTGTTGGCTTGCTCCAATTCTGGCTTTCTGTCATGGTTTTGGGTGCCTCAGCCGAGTTTTGGTTTCTTGAGCGGCAATTTCCTAAAGGATTTCTGGGTCTGAGTTGGTTTTGCCTTCTTCCTTCCCAAATTTTGTATTCTGACGCAATACACAAACGAGTTTAGACAGCAGATCCATTATGAAATAAAAAAACAAAACCAATTAGCGTGTCATGCTTAGAATTCTAGAGGCAGCACGACCAACATGAGTTTTTGTGTTTTGGAAAAAGAAATGGAACCCTTTTGCAGAGGGGAACGATCATTAATTCCCCAAATCAGTTTGCCAGCGATTTTCAGGTGAATTGAATGAGTTTTCCAAAGCCAGTCAGCTGGGAGGGGTGGATGAATCCGGAAACAGCCTGTTTCCTTGTGATTAAATCAAGCCCACTATCAAAAAGGACTCTTCCATTTCTTTAGCTCTTCTCATATTTTTCTTCTTTATCATGGTTTGTAATAATTTTCTGATGTGAGCTTTGATTTTGAGGCTGGAATATGGAGTTCAAGACACGGAAGGAATGGTCTTTTTCAATCAGGGCACAGCTGTTGGCTTGCTCCAATTCTGGCTTTCTGTCATGGTTTTGGGTGCCTCAGCCGAGTTTTGGTTTCTTGAGCGGCAATTTCCTAAAGGATTTCTGGGTCTGAGTTGGTTTTGCCTTCTTCCTTCCCAAATTTTGTATTCTGACGCAATACAAACACGAGTTTAGACAGCAGATCCATTATGAAATAAAAAAAAAAAAAACCAATGAGCGTGTCATGCTTAGAATTCTAGAGGCAGCACGACCAACATGAGTTTTTGTGTTTTGGACAAAAAATGGAACCCTTTTGCAGAGGGGAACGATCATTAATTCCCCAAATCAGTTTGCCAGCGATTTTCAGGTGAATTGAATGAGTTTTCCAAAGCCAGTCAGCTGGGAGGGGTGGATGAATGCGGAAACAGCCTGTTTCCTTGTGACTAAATCAAGCACACTATCAAAAAGGACTCTTCCATTTCTTTGGCTCTTCTCACATTTTTCTTCTTTATCATGGTTTGTAATGAATTTTCTGATGTGAGCTTTGATTTTGAGGCTGGAATATGGAGTTCAAGACACGGAAGGAATGGTCTTTTTCAATCAGGGCACAGCTGTTGGCTTGCTCCAATTCTGGCTTTCTGTCATGGTTTTGGGTGCCTCAGCCGAGTTTTGGTTTCTTGAGTGGCAATTGCCTAAAGGATTTCTGGGTCTGAGTTGGTTTTGCCTTCTTCCTTCCCAAATTTTGTATTCTGACGCAATACAAACACGAGTTTAGACAGCAGATCCATTATGAAAGAAAAAACAAAACCAATTAGCGTGTCATGCTTAGAATTCTAGAGGCAGCACGACCAACATGAGTTTTTGTGTTTTGGACAAAGAAATGGAACCCTTTTGCAGAGGGGAACGATAATTAATTCCCCAAATCAGTTTGCCAGCGATTTTCAGGTGAATTGAATGAGTTTTCCAAAGCCAGTCATCTGGGAGGTGTGGATGAATCCGGAAACAGCCTGTTTCCTTGTGACTAAATCAAGCCCACTATCAAAAAGGACTCTTCCATTTCTTTGGCTCTTATCATATTTTTCTTCTTTATCATGGTTTGTAATAATTTTCTGATGTGAGCTTTGATTTTGAGGCTGCAATATGGAGTTCAATACACGGAAGGAATGGTCTTTTTCAATCAGGGCACAGCTGTTGGCTTGCTCCGATTCTGGCTTTCTGTCATGGTTTTGGGTGCCTCAGCCGAGTTTTGGTTTCTTGAGCGGCAATATCCTAAAGGATTTCTGGGTCTGAGTTGGTTTTGCCTTCTTCCTTCCCTAATTTTGTATTCTGACGCAATACAAACACGAGTTTAGACAGCAGATCCATTATGAAATGAAAAAAACCAAAACGAATTAGCGTGTCATGCTTAGAATTCTAGAGGCAGCACGACCAACATGAGTTTTTGTGTTTTGGACAAAGAAATGGAACCCTTTTGCAGAGGGGAACGATAATTAATTCCCCAAATCAGTTTGCCAGCGATTTTCAGGTGAATTGAATGAGTTTTCCAAAGCCAGTCAGCTGGGAGAGGTGGATGAATCCGGAAACAACCTGTTTCCTTGTGACTAAATCAAGCCCACTATCAACAAGGACTCTTCCATTTCTTTGGCTCTTTTCACATTTTTCTTCTTTATCATGGTTTGTAATGAATTTTCTGATGTGAGCTTTGATTTTGAGGCTGGAATATGGAGTTCAAGACACGGAAGGCATGGTCTTTTTCAATCAGGGCACAGCTGTTGGCTTGCTCCAATTCTGGCTTTCTGTCATTGTTTTGGGTGCCTCCGCAGAGTTTTGGTTTCTTGAGCGGCAATTTCCTAAAGGATTTCTGGGTCTGAGTTGGTTTTGCCTTCTTCCTTCCCAAATTTTGTATTCTGACGCAATACAAACACGAGTTTAGACTGCAGATCCATTATGAAAGAAAAAAAAGAAAACCAATTAGCGTGTCATGCTTAGAATTCTAGAGGCAGCACGACCAACATGAGTTTTTGTGTTTTGGAAAAAGAAATGGAACCCTTTTGCAGAGGGGAACGATAATTAATTCCCCAAATCAGTTTGCCAGCGATTTTCAGGTGAATTGAATGAGTTTTCCAAAGCCAGTCAGCTGGGAGGGGTGGATGAATCCGGAAACAGCCTGTTTCCTTGTGACTAAATCAAGCCCACTATCAAAAAGGACTCTTCCATTTCTTTGGCTCTTCTCACATTTTTCTTCTTTATCATGGTTTGTAATGAATTTTCTGATGTGAGCTTTGATTTTGAGGCTGGAATATGGAGTTCAAGACACGGAAGGAATGGTCTTTTTCAATCAGGGCACAGCTGTTGGCTTGCTCCAATTCTGGCTTTCTGTCATGGTTTTGGGTGCCTCAGCCGAGTTTTGGTTTCTTGAGCGGCAATTTCCTAAAGGATTTCTGGGTCTGAGTTGGTTTTGCCTTCTTCCTTCCCAAATTTTGTATTCTGACGCAATACACAAACGAGTTTAGACAGCAGATCCATTATGAAATAAAAAAACAAAACCAATTAGCGTGTCATGCTTAGAATTCTAGAGGCAGCACGACCAACATGAGTTTTTGTGTTTTGGAAAAAGAAATGGAACCCTTTTGCAGAGGGGAACGATCATTAATTCCCCAAATCAGTTTGCCAGCGATTTTCAGGTGAATTGAATGAGTTTTCCAAAGCCAGTCAGCTGGGAGGGGTGGATGAATCCGGAAACAGCCTGTTTCCTTGTGATTAAATCAAGCCCACTATCAAAAAGGACTCTTCCATTTCTTTAGCTCTTCTCATATTTTTCTTCTTTATCATGGTTTGTAATAATTTTCTGATGTGAGCTTTGATTTTGAGGCTGGAATATGGAGTTCAAGACACGGAAGGAATGGTCTTTTTCAATCAGGGCCCAGCTGTTGGCTTGCTCCAATTCTGGCTTTCTGTCATGGTTTTGGGTGCCTAAGCCGAGTTTTGGTTTCTTGAGCGGCAATTTCCTAAAGGATTTCTGGGTCTGAGTTGGTTTTGCCTTCTTCCTTCCCAAATTTTGTATTCTGACGCAATACACAAACGAGTTTAGACAGCAGATCCATTATGAAATAAAAAAACAAAACCAATTAGCGTGTCATGCTTAGAATTCTAGAGGCAGCACGACCAACATGAGTTTTTGTGTTTTGGAAAAAGAAATGGAACCCTTTTGCAGAGGGGAACGATCATTAATTCCCCAAATCAGTTTGCCAGCGATTTTCAGGTGAATTGAATGAGTTTTCCAAAGCCAGTCAGCTGGGAGGGGTGGATGAATCCGGAAACAGCCTGTTTCCTTGTGATTAAATCAAGCCCACTATCAAAAAGGACTCTTCCATTTCTTTAGCTCTTCTCATATTTTTCTTCTTTATCATGGTTTGTAATAATTTTCTGATGTGAGCTTTGATTTTGAGGCTGGAATATGGAGTTCAAGACACGGAAGGAATGGTCTTTTTCAATCAGGGCCCAGCTGTTGGCTTGCTCCAATTCTGGCTTTCTGTCATGGTTTTGGGTGCCTAAGCCGAGTTTTGGTTTCTTGAGCGGCAATTTCCTAAAGGATTTCTGGGTCTGAGTTGGTTTTGCCTTCTTCCTTCCCAAATTTTGTATTCTGACGCAATACAAACACGAGTTTAAACAGCAGATCCATTATGAAATAAAAAAAAAAACAAAACCAGTTAGCGTGTCATGCTTAGAATTCTAGAGGCAGCACGACCAACATGAGTTTTTGTGTTTTGGAAAAAGAAATGGAAGCCTTTTGCAGAGGGGAACGATAATTAATTCCCCAAATCAGTTTGCGAGCGATTTTCAGGTGAATTGAATGAGTTTTCCAAAGCCAGTCAGCTGTGAGGGGTGGATGAATCCGGAAACAACCTGTTTCCTTGTGACTAAATCAAGCCCACTATCAACAAGGACTCTTCCATTTCTTTGGCTCTTTTCACATTTTTCTTCTTTATCATGGTTTGTAATGAATTTTCTGATGTGAGCTTTGATGTTGAGGCTGGAATGTGGAGTTCAAGACACGGAAGGAATGGTCTTTTTCAATCAGGGCACAGCTGTTGGCTTGCTCCAATTCTGGCTTTCTGTCATGGTTTTGGGTGCCTCAGCCGAGTTTTGGTTTCTTGAGTGGCAATTTCCTAAAGGATTTCTGGGTCTGAGTTGGTTTTGCCTTCTTCCTTCCCAAATTTTGTATTCTGATGCAATACAAACACGAGTTTAGACAGCAGATCCATTATGAGAGAAAAAAAAAACAAAACCAATGAGCGTGTCATGCTTAGAATTCTAGAGGCAGCACGACCGACATGAGTTTTTGTGTTTTGGACAAAGAAATGGAACCCTTTTGCAGAGGGGTATGATAATTTATTCCCCAATTCAGTTTGCCAGCGATTTTCAGGTGAATTGAATGAGTTTTCCAAAGCCAGTCAGCTGGGAGGGGTGGATCAATGCGGAAACAGCCTGTTTCCTTGTGACTAAATCAAGCCCACTATCAAAAAGGACTCTTCCATTTCTTTGGCTCTTCTCACATTTTTCTTCTTTATCATGGTTTGTAATGAACTTTCTGATGTCAGCTTTGATTTTGAGGCTGGAATATGGAGTTCAAGACACGGAAGGAAAGGTCTTTTTCAATCAGGGCACAGCTGTTGGCTTGCTCCAATTCTGGCTTTCTGTCATGGTTTTGGGTGCCTCAGCCGAGTTTTGGTTTCTTGAGCGGCAATTTCCTAAAGGATTTCTGGGTCTGAGTTGGTTTTGCCTTCTTCCTTCCCAAATTTTGTATTCTGATGCAATACAAACACGAGTTTAGACAGCAGATCCATTATGAAATAAAAAAGAAAAAACAAAACGAATTAGCGTGTCATGCTTAGAATTCTAGAGGCAGCACGACCAACATGAGTTTTTGTGTTTTGGACAAAGAAATGGAACCCTTTTGCAGAGGGGAACGATAATTAATTCCCCAAATCAGTTTGCTAGCGATTTTCAGGTGAATTGAATGAGATTTCCAAAGCCAGTCAGCTGGGAGGGGTGGATGAATCCGGAAACAGCCTGTTTCCTTGTGACAAAATCAAGCTCACTATCAACAAGGACTCTTCCATTTCTTTGGCTCTTTTCACATTTTTCTTCTTTATCATGGTTTGTAATGAATTTTCTGATGTGAGCTTTGATGTTGAGGCTGGAATGTGGAGTTCAAGACACGGAAGGAATGGTCTTTTTCAATCAGGGCACAGCTGTTGGCTTGCTCCAATTCTGGCTTTCTGTCATGGTTTTGGGTGCCTCAGCCGAGTTTTGGTTTCTTGAGCGGCAATTTCCTAAAGGATTTCTGGGTCTGAGTTGGTTTTGCCTTCTTCCTTCCCAAATTTTGTATTCTGATGCAATACAAACACGAGTTTAGACAGCAGATCCATTATGAAATAAAAAAAAAAAAACAAAACCAGTTAGCGTGTCATGCTTAGAATTCTAGAGGCAGCACGACCAACATGAGTTTTTGTGTTTTGGACAAAAAATGGAACCCTTTTGCAGAGGGGAATGATAATTAATTCCCCAAATCAGTTTGCCAGCGATTTTCAGGTGAATTGAATGAGTTTTCCAAAGCCAGTCAGCTGGGAGGGGTGGATGAATCCGGAAACAACCTGTTTCCTTGTGAATAAATCAAGCCCACTCTCAAAAAGGACTCTTCCATTTCTTTGGCTCTTGTCACATTTTTCTTCTTTATCATGGTTTGTAATGAATTTTCTGATGTGAGCTTTGATTTTGAGGCTGGAATATGGAGTTCAAGACACGGAAGGAAAGGTCTTTTTCAATCAGGGCACAGCTGTTGGCTTGCTCCAATTCTGGCTTTCTGTCATGGTTTTGGGTGCCTCAGCCGAGTTTTGGTTTCTTGAGCGGCAATTTCCTAAAGGATTTCTGGGTCTGAGTTGGTTTTGCCTTCTTCCTTCCCAAATTTTGTATTCTGATGCAATACAAACACGAGTTTAGACAGCAGATCCATTATGAATTTAAAAAAAAAAAAACAAAACCTATGAGCGTGTCATGCTTAGAATTCTAGAGGCAGCAGGACCAACATGAGTTTTTGTGTTTTGGAAAAAGAAATGGAACCCTTTTGCAGAGGGGAACGATAATTACTTCCCCAAATCAGTTTGCCAGCGATTTTCAGGTGAATTGAATGAGTTTTCCAAAGCCAGTCAGCTGGGAGGGGTGGACGAATCCGGAAACAGCCTGTTTCCTTGTGACTAAATCAAGCCCACTCTCAAAAAGGACTCTTCCATTTCTTTGGCTCTTCTCATATTTTTCTTCTTTATCATGGTTTGTAATAATTTTCTGATGTGAGCTTTGATTTTGAGGCTGGAATATGGAGTTCAAGACACAGAAGGAATGGTCTTTTTCAATCAGGGCACAGCTGTTGGCTTGCTCCAATTCTGGCTTTCTGTCATGGTTTTGGGTGCCTCAGCCGAGTTTTGGTTTCTTGAGCGGCAATTTCCTAAAGGATTTCTGGGTCTGAGTTGGTTTTGCCTTCTTCCTTCCCAAATTTTGTATTCTGACGCAATACACAAACGAGTTTAGACAGCAGATCCATTATGAAATAAAAAAAAAAAAACAAAACCTATGAGCGTGTCATGCTTAGAATTCTAGAGGCAGCACGACCAACATGAGTTTTTGTGTTTTGGACAAAGAAATGGAACCCTTTTGCAGAGGGGAACGATCATTAATTCCCCAAATCAGTTTGCCAGCGATTTTCAGGTGAATTGAATGAGTTTTCCAAAGCCAGTCAGCTGGGAGGGGTGGATGAATGCGGAAACAGCCTGTTTCCTTGGGACTAAATCAAGCCCACTATCAAAAAGGACTCTTCCATTTCTTTGGCTCTTCTCACATTTTTCTTCTTTATCATGGTTTGTAATGAACTTTCTGATGTGAGCTTTGATTTTGAGGCTGGAATATGGAGTTCAAGACACGGAAGGAAAGGTCTTTTTCAATCAGGGCACAGCTGTTGGCTTGCTCCAATTCTGGCTTTCTGTCATGGTTTTGGGTGCCTCAGCCGAGTTTTGGTTTCTTGAGCGGCAATTGCCTAAAGGATTTCTGGGTCTGAGTTGGTTTTGCCTTCTTCCTTCCCAAATTTTGTATTCTGACACAATACAAACACGAGTTTAGACAGCAGATCCATTATGAAATAAAAAACAAAAAAACAAAACCAGTTAGCGTGTCATGCTTAGAATTCTAGAGGCAGCACAACCAACATGAGTTTTTGTGTTTTGGAAAAAGAAATGGAAGCCTTTTGCAGAGGGGAACGATCATGAATTCCCCAAATCAGTTTGCGAGCGATTTTCAGGTGAATTGAATGAGTTTTCCAAAGCCAGTCAGCTGGGAGGGGTGGACGAATCCGGAAACAGCCTGTTTCCTTGTGACTAAATCAAGCCCACTATCAAAAAGGACTCTTCCATTTCTTTGGCTCTTCTCACATTTTTCTTCTTTATCATGGTTTGTAATGAACTTTCTGATGTCAGCTTTGATTTTGAGGCTGGAATATGGAGTTCAAGACACGGAAGGAAAGGTCTTTTTCAATCAGGGCACAGCTGTTGGCTTGCTCCAATTCTGGCTTTCTGTCATGGTTTTGGGTGCCTCAGCCGAGTTTTGGTTTCTTGAGCGGCAATTTCCTAAAGGATTTCTGGGTCTGAGTTGGTTTTGCCTTCTTCCTTCCCAAATTTTGTATTCTGATGCAATACAAACACGAGTTTAGACAGCAGATCCATTATGAAATAAAAAAAAAAAAAAAACAATTAGCGTGTCATGCTTAGAATTCTAGAGGCAGCACGACCAACATGAGTTTTTGTGTTTTGGAAAAAGAAATGGAACCCTTTTGCAGAGGGGAACGATAATTAATTCCCCAAATCAGTTTGCCAGCGATTTTCAGGTGAATTGAATGAGTTTTCCAAAACAGTCAGCTGGGAGGGTTGGATGAATGCGGAAACAGCCTGTTTCCTTGTGACTAAATCAAGCCCACTATGAAAAAGGACTCTCCCTTTTCTTTGGCTCTTCTCACATTTTTCTTCTTTATCATGGTTTGTAATGAATTTTCTGATGTGAGCTTTGATTTTGAGGCTGGAATATGGAGCTCAAGACACGGAAGGAATGGTCTTTTTCAATCAGGGCACAGCTGTTGGCTTGCTCCAATTCTGGCTTTCTGTCATGGTTTTGGGTGCCTCAGCCGAGTTTTGGTTTCTTGAGCGGCAATTGCCTAAATGATTTCTGGGTCTGAGTTGGTTTTGCCTTCTTCCTTCCCAAATTTTGTATTCTGACGCAATACAAACATGAGTTTAGACAGCAGATCCATTATGAAATAAAAAAAAAAAAAAACAAAACCAGTTAGCGTGTCATGCTTAGAATTCTAGAGGCAGCACGACCAACATGAGTTTTTGTGTTTTGGACAAAGAAATGGAACCCTTTTGCAGAGGGGAACGATAATTAATTCCCCAAATCAGTTTGCCAGCGATTTTCAGGTGAATTGAATGAGTTTTCCAAAGCCAGTCAGCTGGGAGGGGTGGACGAATCCGGAAACAGCCTGTTTCCTCGTGACTAAATCAAGCCCACTATCAAAAAGGACTCTTCCATTTCTTTGGCTCTTTTCCCATTTTTCTTCTTTATCATGGTTTGTAATGAATTTTCTGATGTGAGCTTTGATTTTGAGGCTGGAATATGGAGTTCAAGACACGGAAGGCATGGTCTTTTTCAATCAGGGCACAGCTGTTGGCTTGCTCCAATTCTGGCTTTCTGTCATGGTTTTGGGTGCCTCAGCCGAGTTTTGGTTTCTTGAGCGGCAATTTCCTAAAGGATTTCTGGGTCTGAGTTGGTTTTGCCTTCTTCCTTCCCAAATTTTGTATTCTGACGCAATACAAACACGAGTTTAGACAGCAGATCCATTATGAAAGAAAAAAAAAAAAACGAAACAAATTAGCGTGTCATGCTTAGAATTCTAGAGGCAGCACGACCAACATGAGTTTTTGTGTTTTGGAAAAAGAAATGGAAGCCTTTTGCAGAGGGGAATGATCATTAATTCCCCAAATCAGTTTGCCAGCGATTTTCAGGGGAATTGAATGAGTTTTCCAAAGCCAGTCAGCTGGGAGGGGTGGATGAATCCGGAAACAGCCTGTTTCCTTGTGACTAAATCAAGCCCACTATCAAAAAGGACTCTTCCATTTCTTTGGCTCTTTTCACAGTTTTCTTCTTTATCATGGTTTGTAATGAATTTTCTGATGTGAGCTTTGATTTTGAGGCTGGAATATGGAGTTCAAGACACGGAAGGCATGGTCTTTTTCAATCAGGGCACAGCTGTTGGCTTGCTCCAATTCTGGCTTTCTGTCATGGTTTTGGGTGCCTCAGCCGAGTTTTGGTTTCTTGAGCGGCAATTTCCTAAAGGATTTCTGGGTCTGAGTTGGTTTTGCCTTCTTCCTTCCCAAATTTTGTATTCTGACGCAATACAAACATGAGTTTAGACAGCAGATCCATTATGAAATAAAAAAAAAAAAAACCAATGAGCGTGTCATGCTTAGAATTCTAGAGGCAGCACGACCAACATGAGTTTTTGTGTTTTGGAAAAAGAAATGGAACCCTTTTGCAGAGGGGAATGATCATTAATTCCCCAAATCAGTTTGCCAGCGATTTTCAGGTGAATTGAATGAGTTTTCCAAAGCCAGTCAGCTGGGAGGGGTGGATGAATCCGGAAACAGCCTGTTTCCTTGTGACAAAATCAAGCCCACTATCAACAAGGACTCTTCCATTTCTTTGGCTCTTTTCACATTTTTCTTCTTTATCATGGTTTGTAATGAATTTTCTGATGTGAGCTTTGATTTTGAGGCTCGAATATGGAGTTCAAGACACGGAAAGCATGGTCTTTTTCAATCAGGGCACAGCTGTTGGCTTGCTCCAATTCTGGCTTTCTGTCATGGTTTTGGGTGCCTCAGCCAAGTTTTGGTTTCTTGAGCGGCAATTTCCTAAATGATTTCTGGGTCTGAGTTGGTTTTGCCTTCTTCCTTCCCAAATTTTGTATTCTGACGCAATACAAACACGAGTTTAGACAGCAGATCCATTAGGAAAGAAAAAACAAAACCAATTAGCATCTCAAGCTTAGAATTCTAGAGGCAGCACGACCAACATGAGTTTTTGTGTTTTGGACAAGGAAATGGAACCCTTTTGCAGAGGGGAACAATAATGAATTCCCCAAATCAGTTTGCCAGCGATTTTCAGGTGAATTGAATGAGTTTTCCAAAGCCAGTCAGCTGGGAGGGGTGGATGAATCCGGAAACAGCCTGTTTCCTTGTGACTAAATCAAGCCCACTATCAAAAAGGACTCTTCCATTTCTTTGGCTCTTTTCACATTTTTCTTCTTTATCATGGTTTGTAATGAATTTTCTGATGTGAGCTTTGATTTTGAGGCTGGAATGTGGAGTTCCAGACACGGAAGGCATGGTCTTTTTCAATCAGGGCACAGCTGTTGGCTTCCTCCAATTCTGGCTTCCTGTCATTGCCTTGGGTTCCTCAGCCGAGTTTTGGATTCCTGAGCGACAATTTCCTAAAGGATTTCTGGGTCTGAGTTGGTTTTGCCTTCTTCCTTCCCAAATTTTGTATTCTGACGCAATACACACACGAGTTTAGGTAGCAGATCCACTGTGAAAGAAAAAACAAAACGAATTAGCGTGTCATGCTTAGAATTCTAGAGGCAGCACGACCAACATGAGTTTTTGTGTTTTGGACAAAGAAATGGAACCCTTTTGCAGAGCGGAAGGATAATTAATTCCCCAAATCAGTTTGCCAGCGATTTTCAGGTGAATTCAATGAGTTTTCCAAAGCCAGTCAGCTGGGAGGGGTGGATGAATCCGGAAACAGCCTGTTTCCTTGTGACTAAATCAAGCCCACTATCAACAAGGACTCTTCCATTTCTTTGGCTCTTTTCACATTTTTCTTCTTTATCATGGTTTGTAATGAATTTTCTGATGTGAGCTTTGATTTTGAGGCTGGAATATGGAGTTCAAGACACGGAAGGCATGGTCTTTTTCAATCAGGGCACAGCTGTTGGCTTGCTCCAATTCTGGCTTTCTGTCATTGTTTTGGGTGCCTCAGCCGAGTTTTGGTTTCCTGAGTGGCAATTTCCTAAATGATTTCTCGGTCTGAGTTGGTTTTGCCTTCTTCCTTTCCAAATTTTGTATTCTGACATAATACAAACACGAGTTTAGACAGCAGATCCATTATGAAATAAGAACCAAAACCAATTAGCGTGTCATGCTTAGAATTCTAGAGGCAGCACGAACAACATTTGAAGCTACAAGTAACATGACCAAGGTGAGATTTTTTGTTTTGGAAAATAAAATGGAACACTTTGGCTGAGCTGACAGATATTAATTGCCTCCAAACTCAATTTCACTGCAATTTTCAGGTTAATTCAGTCCGAATTCCACAGGCAGTCAGCTGGAGGGGTGTATGCATCTGGGAACAGCCGGTTTCCTTGTGACTAAATCCAGCCCAATATCATCATGGATTCTTGCATTTCTTTGGCTTTTTTCTCATTTTTCTTATTTATCGTGGTTTGTAATGAATTTTCTGATGTGAGCTTTGGATTTGAGGCTGCCATATGGACTTCTGGGCATAAGAGGAAGGTTGTTATTCAATCAGGGCACAGCTGTAGGCTTGCTCCAATTCTGGCTTGCTGTCATGGTTTTGGGTGCCTCAGCTGACTTTTAGAAACAACAGTTTGGACAGAGTAGCAAATATGAAATAAAAAACACAACAAATAGGCGTTTGAAGCTTAGAAATCTACAGGTAACACGACCAAGTGAGTTTTTGTGTTTTGTAAAATAAAGTGGAACACATTGTCTGAGGTGACAGAGATTAATTGCTTCCAAACTGAGTTTCACTGCGATTTTCAGGTTAATTCAGTCAGAATTCCACAGGCTGTCAGCTGGAGGGTTGGATGAATCCGGGAATAGCCGGTTTCCTTGCCACTAAATCCAGCCCAATATCATTCTGGATTCTTGCGTTTGTTTGGCTATTTTCTCATTTTTCTTATTTATCATGGTTTGTAATGAATTTTCTGATGTGAGCTTTGGTTTTGAGGCTGCAATATAGAGTTCAGGGCACCGGAGGAATGTTCTTTTTCAATCAGGGCACAGCTGCTGGCTTGCTCCATTTCTGGCTTGCTGTCATTGTTTTGGGTGCCTCTGCCGATTTTAGGTTTCTTGAGTGGCAATTTCCTAAACGTTTTCTTAGTCTGAGTTGGTTTTGTCCTCTTCCTTCCCAAATTTTGTATTCTGACGCAATAGAAACAAGAGTTTGGGCAGAATAGCCATTATGAAATAAAAAAAACACATCAAATAGGCTTTTGAAAGCTACAGGTAACACGACCAAGGTGAGATTTTGCTTTGGATAATAAAATGGAACACTTTGGCTGTGATGACAGATATTAACTGCCTCCTTTCAGGTTAATTCAGTCAATATTCCTCAGGCAGTCAGCTGGAGGATTGGATGAATCTGGGAATAGCCGTCTTCCTTTTGACTAAATCCAGCTCAATATCATTATGGATTCTTGCATTTCTTTGGCTTTTTTCTCATTTTTCTTATTTATCGGGGTTTGTAATGAATTTTCTGATGTGAGCTTTGGTTTTGAGGCTGGAATATGGAGTTCAGGGCACAAGAGGAAGGTTCTTATTCAATCAGGGCACAGCTGCTAGCTTGCTACAATTCTGGCTTGCTGTCATTGTTTTGGGTGCCTCCGCTGATTTGAGGTTTCTTGAGCATGAATTTGCTAAATATTTTATGAGTCTCAGTTGGTTTTCCTTCTTCCTTCCCAAATTTTGTAATCTAACGCAATAGAAAGAAGAATTTGGACAGAGTAGCCATTATGAAAAAAAAAAAAAAAACATCAAATAGGCTTTTGAAGCTACAGGTAACACGAACAAGGTGACATTTTGTATTTTGGAAAATAAAATGAACACGTTGGCTGAGGTAACAGATATTAACTGCTTCTATTCAGGTTAATTCAGTCCGAATTCCACAGGCAGTCAGCTGGAGGGGTGGATGAATCCGGGAACAGCCGGTTTCCTTGCGACTAAATCCAGCCCAATATCATTATGGATTCTTGCATTTCTTTGTCTTTTTTCTCTTTTTTCTTATTTATCATGGTTTGTAATGAATTTTCTGATGTGAGCTTTGGTTTTGAGGCTGCAATATGGAGTTCAGGGCACCGGAGGAATGGTCTTTTTCAAACTGGGCACAGCTGTTGGCTTGCTCCAATTCTGGCTTGCTGTCATTGGTTTCGGTGCCTCAGCTGACTTTTAGTTTCTTGAACGGCAATTTCCTAAATGTTTTCTGGGTCTGAGTGGGTTTTGCCTTATTCCTTCCCAAATGTTGTATTCTGATGCAATACAAACAAGACTTTGGACAGAGTACCATTATGAAAGAAAAAAAAAATTGCCCTTTCAGGAGTAGAAATCTACAGGTAACATGACCAAGATGAGTTTCTGTGTTTTGGAAAAAGACATGGAACACTTTGGCTGAGGTGACAGATATTAATTGCCTCCAAACCGAGTTTCACTGCGAATTTCATTTTAATTCAGTCAGAAACCACAGACACTCAGCTGGGAGGTGTGGAAGAATCTGGAAACAGACATTAACAAGGGAGTAAATCAAGCCCAATATCACTAAGAACTCCTGCATTTCTTTGGATTTTTTCTGATTTTTCTTATTTATCATTGTTTGTAATGAATTTCCTGATGTGAGGTTTGGTTTTGAGGTTGCAATATCGAGTTCAGGGCACAAGAGGAAGGTTCTTTTTCAATCAGGGCACAGCTGTTGGCTTGCTCCAATTCTATCTTGCTTTCAAGGTTTTGGATGCCTCCGCGGCCCTTTGTTTCTTGAGCGGCAATTTCCTAAATGTTTTCTGGGTCTGAGTTGGTTTTGCCTTCTTCCTTCCCAAAATTTGTATTCTGCCCAAATACAAACAAGAGTTTGGGCAGAGTAGCCATTATGAAACAAAAAACACAACAAATAGGCATTTGAAGCTTAGAAATCTACAGGGAACACGACCAAGGTGAGTTTTTGTGTTTTGGAAAATCAAATGGTACACTTTGGCTGAGGTGGCAGATAGTAATTGCCTCCAAACTGAGTTTCACTGCGATTTTCAGGTTAATTCAGTCAGAATTCCACAGGAACTCAGCAGGAGGGTTGGATGAATCTGGGAACATCCGGTTTCCTTGCGTCTAAATCAAGCCCAATATCATTATGGATTCTTGCATTTCTTTGGATTTTTTCTCTTTTTTCTTATGTATCATGGTTTGTAATGAATTTTCTGATGGGAGCTTTGGTTTTGAGGCTGCAATATTGAGTTCAGGGCACAAGAGGAAGGTTCTTTTTCAATCAGGGCACAGCTGCTGGCTTGCTCCAATTCTGGCTTGCGGTCATTGTTTTGGATGCCTCAGCCAATTTGTGGTTTCTAGTGTGGCAATTTCCTAAATGTTTGCTGAGTCTCAGTTCATTTTGCCTTCTTCCTTCCCAAATTTTGTATTCTCACACCATACAAACAAGAGTTTGAACAGAATAGCCATTATGAAATAAAAAAAACAACAAATAGGCTTTTGAAGCTACAGGTAAAATGACCAAGGTGAGATTTTTTGTTTTGGAAAATAAAATGGAACACTCTTGCTGTGGTGACAGATATTAACTGCCTCCAAACTCAGTTTCACTGCAATTTTCAGGTTAATTCAGTCAGAATTCCACAGGCAGTCAGCTGGAGGAGTGGATGCATCTGGGAACAGCCGGTTTCCTTGCGACTAAATCCAGCCCAATATCATCATGGATTCTTGCATTTCTTTGGCTTTTTTCTCATTTTTCTTATTTTTCGTGGTTTGTAATGAATTTTCTGATGTGAGCTTTGGATTTGAGGCTGCCATATGGACTTCAGGGCATAAGAGGAAGGTTCTTATTCAATCAGGGCACAGCTGTTGGCTAGCTCCAATTCTGGCTTGCTGTCATTGTTTTGAGTGCCTCAGCTGATCTGTGTTTCCTTGAGCAGCAATTTCCTAAATGTTTTCTGGGTCTGAGTTGGTTTTGCCTTCTTCCTTCCCAAATTTTGTATTCTGATGCAATACAAACAAGAGTTTGGGCAGAGTTTCCATTATGAAATAAAAAACACAACAAATAGGCGTTTGAAGCTTAGAAATCTACAGGTAACACGACCAAGGTGAGTTTTTGTGTTTTGGAAAATCAAATGGAACACTTTGGCTGAGGTGACAGATAGTAATTGCCTCCAAACTGAGTTTCACTGCGATTTTCAGGTTAATTCAGTCAGAATTCCACAGGCAGTCAGCTGGGAGGTGTGGATGCATCTGGGAACAGCCGGTTTCCATGCTACTAAATCCAGCTCAATATCATTATGGATTCTTGCATTTCTTTGGCTTTTTTCTCATCTTTCTTATTTATCATGGTTTGTAATGAATTTTCTGATGTGAGCTTTGGTTTTGAGGCTGGCATATTGAGTTCAGGTCACTTTTTCAATGAGGCACAGCTGTTGGCCTGCTCCAATTCTGGCTTGCTGTCATTGTTTTGGGTGTCTCAGCTGACTTCTGGTTCCTTGAGCGTCAATTTCCTAAATGTTTTCTGGTTCTGAGTTGGTTTTACCTTCTTCCTTCCCAAATTTTGTATTCCGACCCAATACAAACAAGAGTTTGGACACAGTAGCCATTATGAATTAACAAACACAACAAATACACATTTGAAGCTTATACGTCTACAGGTAACACAACCAAGGTGAGTTTTTGTGTTTTGGAAAATCAAATGGAACACTTTGGCTGAGGTGACAGATATTAATTGCCTCCAAACTGAGTTTCACTGCGATTTTCAGGTTAATTCATTCAGAATTCCACAGGCAGTCAGCTGGAGGGGTGGATGAATCTGGGAACAGCAGGTTTCTTGTGACTAAATCCAGCCTAACATCATTATGGATTCTTGCAGTTCTTTGGCTTTTTTCTCTTTTTTCTTATGTATCATGGTTTGTAATGAATTTTCTGATGTGAGCTTTGCTTTTGAGGCTGGCATATGGAGTTCAGGGAACAAGAGGAAGGTTCTTTTTCAATCAGGGCACATCCGTTGGCCTGCTCCAATTCTGGCTTGGTGTCATTGTTTTGAGTGCCTCAGCCGATTTGTGGTTTCTTGAGCGGCAATTTCCTACATGTTTTCTGGATCTGAGTTGGTTTTGCCTTCTTTCTTCCCAAATTTTGTATTCTCACACCATACAAACAAGAGTTTGGACAGAGTAGCCTTTATGAAATAAAAAACACAACAAATAGGCATTTGAAGCTTTGAAATCTACAGGTAACATGACCAAGTGAGTTTTTGTGTTTTGGAAAATAAAATGGAACACGTTGGCTGAGGTGACAGATATTAACTGCCTCCGTTCAGGTTAATTCAGTCAATATTCCAGAGGCAGTCAGCTGGATGGGTGGATGAATCCGGGAATAGCCGGTTTCCTTGCCACTAAATCAAGCCCAATAACATTATGGATTCTTGCATTTCTTTGGCTTTTTTCTCATCTTTCTTATTTATCATGGTTTGTAATGAATTTTCTGATGTGAGCTTTGGTTTTGAGGCTGGCATATTGAGTTCAGGGCACAAGAGGAATGTTCTTTTTCAATCAGGGCACAGCTGTTGGTTTGCTCCAATTCTGGCTTGCTGTCATTGTTTTAGGTGCCTCAGCTGACTTTTGGTTTGTTGAGCAGCAATTTCCTAAATGTTTTTTGGGTCTGAGTTTGTTTTGCCTTCCTCCTTCCCAAATTTTGTATTCTGATGCAATGCAAACAAGAGTTTGGACAGAGTAGCGATTATGAAATAAAAAACACAGCAAATAGGCGTTTGAAGCTTAGAAATCTACAGGTAACATGACCAAGGTGAGGTTTTGTGTTTTGGAAAATCAAATGGAACACTTTGGCTGAGGTGACAGATAGTAATTGCCTCCAAACTGAGTTTCACTGCGATTTTCAGGTTAATTCAGTCAGAATTCCACAGGCAGTCAGCTGGAGGAGTGGATGCATCTGGGAACAGCCGGTTTCCTTGCGACTAAATCCAGCCCAATATCATCATGGATTCTTGCATTTCTTTGGCTTTTTTCTCATTTTTCTTATTTTTCGTGGTTTGTAATGAATTTTCTGATGTGAGCTTTGGATTTGAGGCTGCCATATGGACTTCAGGGCATAAGAGGAAGGTTCTTATTCAATCAGGGCACAGCTGTTGGCTAGCTCCAATTCTGGCTTGCTGTCATTGTTTTGAGTGCCTCAGCTGATCTGTGTTTCCTTGAGCAGCAATTTCCTAAATGTTTTCTGGGTCTGAGTTGGTTTTGCCTTCTTCCTTCCCAAATTTTGTATTCTGATGCAATACAAACAAGAGTTTGGGCAGAGTTTCCATTATGAAATAAAAAACACAACAAATAGGCATTTGAAGCTTAGAAATCTACAGGTAACACGACCAAGGTGAGTTTTTGTGTTTTGGAAAATCAAATGGAACACTTTGGCTGAGGTGACAGATAGTAATTGCCTCCAAACTGAGTTTCACTGCGATTTTCAGGTTAATTCAGTCAGAATTCCACAGGCAGTCAGCTGGGAGGTGTGGATGCATCTGGGAACAGCCGGTTTCCATGCTACTAAATCCAGCTCAATATCATTATGGATTCTTGCATTTCTTTGGCTTTTTTCTCATCTTTCTTATTTATCATGGTTTGTAATGAATTTTCTGATGTGAGCTTTGGTTTTGAGGCTGGCATATTGAGTTCAGGTCACTTTTTCAATGAGGCACAGCTGTTGGCCTGCTCCAATTCTGGCTTGCTGTCATTGTTTTGGGTGTCTCAGCTGACTTCTGGTTCCTTGAGCGTCAATTTCCTAAATGTTTTCTGGTTCTGAGTTGGTTTTACCTTCTTCCTTCCCAAATTTTGTATTCCGACCCAATACAAACAAGAGTTTGGACACAGTAGCCATTATGAATTAACAAACACAACAAATACACATTTGAAGCTTATACGTCTACAGGTAACACAACCAAGGTGAGTTTTTGTGTTTTGGAAAATCAAATGGAACACTTTGGCTGAGGTGACAGATATTAATTGCCTCCAAACTGAGTTTCACTGCGATTTTCAGGTTAATTCATTCAGAATTCCACAGGCAGTCAGCTGGAGGGGTGGATGAATCTGGGAACAGCAGGTTTCTTGTGACTAAATCCAGCCTAACATCATTATGGATTCTTGCAGTTCTTTGGCTTTTTTCTCTTTTTTCTTATGTATCATGGTTTGTAATGAATTTTCTGATGTGAGCTTTGCTTTTGAGGCTGGCATATGGAGTTCAGGGAACAAGAGGAAGGTTCTTTTTCAATCAGGGCACATCCGTTGGCCTGCTCCAATTCTGGCTTGGTGTCATTGTTTTGAGTGCCTCAGCCGATTTGTGGTTTCTTGAGCGGCAATTTCCTACATGTTTTCTGGATCTGAGTTGGTTTTGCCTTCTTTCTTCCCAAATTTTGTATTCTCACACCATACAAACAAGAGTTTGGACAGAGTAGCCTTTATGAAATAAAAAACACAACAAATAGGCATTTGAAGCTTTGAAATCTACAGGTAACACGACCAAGTGAGTTTTTGTGTTTTGGAAAATAAAATGGAACACGTTGGCTGAGGTGACAGATATTAACTGCCTCCGTTCAGGTTAATTCAGTCAATATTCCAGAGGCAGTCAGCTGGATGGGTGGATGAATCCGGGAATAGCCGGTTTCCTTGCCACTAAATCAAGCCCAATAACATTATGGATTCTTGCATTTCTTTGGCTTTTTTCTCATCTTTCTTATTTATCATGGTTTGTAATGAATTTTCTGATGTGAGCTTTGGTTTTGAGGCTGGCATATTGAGTTCAGGGCACAAGAGGAATGTTCTTTTTCAATCAGGGCACAGCTGTTGGTTTGCTCCAATTCTGGCTTGCTGTCATTGTTTTAGGTGCCTCAGCTGACTTTTGGTTTGTTGAGCAGCAATTTCCTAAATGTTTTTTGGGTCTGAGTTTGTTTTGCCTTCCTCCTTCCCAAATTTTGTATTCTGATGCAATGCAAACAAGAGTTTGGACAGAGTAGCGATTATGAAATAAAAAACACAGCAAATAGGCGTTTGAAGCTTAGAAATCTACAGGTAACATGACCAAGGTGAGGTTTTGTGTTTTGGAAAATCAAATGGAACACTTTGGCTGAGGTGACAGATAGTAATTGCCTCCAAACTGAGTTTCACTGCGATTTTCAGGTTAATTCAGTCATAATTCCACAGGCAGTCAGCTGGAGGGGTGGATGAATCCGGGAACAGCCGGTTTCCTTGCGACTGAATCAAGCCCAAAATCATTATGGATTCTTGCATTTCTTTGGCTTTTTTTCCACTTATTCATTTTTATCATGGTTTGTAATGAATTTTCTGATGTGAGCTTTGGTTTTCAGGCAGCAATATGAAGTTCAGGGCACCGGGGGAATGGTCTTTTTCAAACAGGGCACAGCTGTTGGCCAGCTCCAATTCTGGCTTGCTGTCATTGTTTTGGGTGCTTCAGCTGACTTTTGGTTTCTTCAGCAGCAATTTCCTAAATGTTTTCTGGGTCTGAGTTGGTTTTGCCTCCTTCCTTCCCAAATTTTGTATTCTCACGCAATACAAACAAGAGTTTGGACAGAGTAGCCATTATGAAATAAAAAACACAACAAATAGGCGTTTGAAGCTTAGAAATCTACAGGTAACACGACCAAGGTGAGTTTTTGTGTTTTGGAAAATCAAATGGAACACTTTGGCTGAGGTGACAGATAGTAATTGCCTCCAAACTGAGTTTCACTGCGATTTTCAGGTTAATTCAGTCAGAATTCCACAGGCAGTCAGCTGGAGGGGTGGATACATCCGGGAACAGCCGGTTTCCTTGCAGCTAAATCAAACCCAATATCATTATGGATTCTTGCATTTCTTTGGCTTTTTTTCTCATCTTTCTTATTTATCATGGTTTGTAATGAATTTTCTGATGTGAGCTCTGGTTTTGAGGCTGGCATATTGAGTTCAGGTCACTTTTTCAATCAGCGCACAGCTGTCTGCTTGCTCCAATTCTGGCTTGCTGTCATTGTTTTGGGTGTCTCAGCTGACTTCTGGTTCCTTGAGCGTCAATTTCCTAAATGTTTTCTGGTTCTGAGTTGGTTTTACCTTCTTCCTTCCCAAATTTTGTCTTCTGACCCAATACAAACAAGAGTTTGGACACAGTAACCATTATGAAATAAAAAACACAACAAATATGCATTTGAAGCTTATACATGTACAGGTAACACAACCAAGGTGAGTTTTTGTGTTTTGGAAAATAAAATGGAACACTTTGGCTGAGGTGACAGATATTAATTGCCTCCAAACTGAGTTTCACTGCGATTATCAGGTTAATTCAGTCCGAATTCCACAGGCAGTCAGCTGGAGGGGTGGATGAATCCGGGAACAGCCGGTTTCCTTTCGACTAAATCAAGCCCAATATCATTATAGATTCTTGCATTTCTTTGGCTTTTTTCTCATTTTTCTAATTTACCATGGTTTGTAATGAATTTTCTGATGTGAACTTTGGTTTTGAGGCTGCAATATGGAGTTCAGGGCACCGGAGGAATCGTCTTTTTCATACAGCCACAGCTGTTGGCCTGCTCCAATTCTGGCTTGCTGTCATTGTTTTGAGTGCCTCAGCTGATCTGTGTTTCCTTGAGCAGCAATTTCCTAAATGTTTTCTGGGTCTGAGTTGGTTTTGCCTTCTTCCTTCCCAAATTTTGTATTCTGATGCAATACAAACAAGAGTTTGGGCAGAGTTTCCATTATGAAATAAAAAACACAACAAATAGGCATTTGAAGCTTAGAAATCTACAGGTAACACGACCAAGGTGAGTTTTTGTGTTTTGGAAAATCAAATGGAACACTTTGGCTGAGGTGACAGATAGTAATTGCCTCCAAACTGAGTTTCACTGCGATTTTCAGGTTAATTCAGTCAGAATTCCACAGGCAGTCAGCTGGGAGGTGTGGATGCATCTGGGAACAGCCGGTTTCCATGCTACTAAATCCAGCTCAATATCATTATGGATTCTTGCATTTCTTTGGCTTTTTTCTCATCTTTCTTATTTATCATGGTTTGTAATGAATTTTCTGATGTGAGCTTTGGTTTTGAGGCTGGCATATTGAGTTCAGGTCACTTTTTCAATGAGGCACAGCTGTTGGCCTGCTCCAATTCTGGCTTGCTGTCATTGTTTTGGGTGTCTCAGCTGACTTCTGGTTCCTTGAGCGTCAATTTCCTAAATGTTTTCTGGTTCTGAGTTGGTTTTACCTTCTTCCTTCCCAAATTTTGTATTCCGACCCAATACAAACAAGAGTTTGGACACAGTAGCCATTATGAATTAACAAACACAACAAATACACATTTGAAGCTTATACGTCTACAGGTAACACAACCAAGGTGAGTTTTTGTGTTTTGGAAAATCAAATGGAACACTTTGGCTGAGGTGACAGATATTAATTGCCTCCAAACTGAGTTTCACTGCGATTTTCAGGTTAATTCATTCAGAATTCCACAGGCAGTCAGCTGGAGGGGTGGATGAATCTGGGAACAGCAGGTTTCTTGTGACTAAATCCAGCCTAACATCATTATGGATTCTTGCAGTTCTTTGGCTTTTTTCTCTTTTTTCTTATGTATCATGGTTTGTAATGAATTTTCTGATGTGAGCTTTGCTTTTGAGGCTGGCATATGGAGTTCAGGGAACAAGAGGAAGGTTCTTTTTCAATCAGGGCACATCCGTTGGCCTGCTCCAATTCTGGCTTGGTGTCATTGTTTTGAGTGCCTCAGCCGATTTGTGGTTTCTTGAGCGGCAATTTCCTACATGTTTTCTGGATCTGAGTTGGTTT
This sequence comes from Oryctolagus cuniculus, assembly GCF_964237555.1. Lineage (NCBI taxonomy): Eukaryota > Metazoa > Chordata > Mammalia > Lagomorpha > Leporidae > Oryctolagus > Oryctolagus cuniculus. The sequence continues at coordinate 87,262,678 of NC_091444.1, read as the reverse complement.
TGCCTTCTTTCTTCCCAAATTTTGTATTCTCACACCATACAAACAAGAGTTTGGACAGAGTAGCCTTTATGAAATAAAAAACACAACAAATAGGCATTTGAAGCTTTGAAATCTACAGGTAACATGACCAAGTGAGTTTTTGTGTTTTGGAAAATAAAATGGAACACGTTGGCTGAGGTGACAGATATTAACTGCCTCCGTTCAGGTTAATTCAGTCAATATTCCAGAGGCAGTCAGCTGGATGGGTGGATGAATCCGGGAATAGCCGGTTTCCTTGCCACTAAATCAAGCCCAATAACATTATGGATTCTTGCATTTCTTTGGCTTTTTTCTCATCTTTCTTATTTATCATGGTTTGTAATGAATTTTCTGATGTGAGCTTTGGTTTTGAGGCTGGCATATTGAGTTCAGGGCACAAGAGGAATGTTCTTTTTCAATCAGGGCACAGCTGTTGGTTTGCTCCAATTCTGGCTTGCTGTCATTGTTTTAGGTGCCTCAGCTGACTTTTGGTTTGTTGAGCAGCAATTTCCTAAATGTTTTCTGGGTCTGAGTTTGTTTTGCCTTCCTCCTTCCCAAATTTTGTATTCTGATGCAATGCAAACAAGAGTTTGGACAGAGTAGCGATTATGAAATAAAAAACACAGCAAATAGGCGTTTGAAGCTTAGAAATCTACAGGTAACATGACCAAGGTGAGGTTTTGTGTTTTGGAAAATCAAATGGAACACTTTGGCTGAGGTGACAGATAGTAATTGCCTCCAAACTGAGTTTCACTGCGATTTTCAGGTTAATTCAGTCATAATTCCACAGGCAGTCAGCTGGAGGGGTGGATGAATCCGGGAACAGCCGGTTTCCTTGCGACTGAATCAAGCCCAAAATCATTATGGATTCTTGCATTTCTTTGGCTTTTTTTCCACTTATTCATTTTTATCATGGTTTGTAATGAATTTTCTGATGTGAGCTTTGGTTTTCAGGCAGCAATATGAAGTTCAGGGCACCGGGGGAATCGTCTTTTTCAAACAGGGCACAGCTGTTGGCCAGCTCCAATTCTGGCTTGCTGTCATTGTTTTGGGTGCTTCAGCTGACTTTTGGTTTGTTGAGCAGCAATTTCCTAAATGTTTTCTGGGTCTGAGTTGGTTTTGCCTCCTTCCTTCCCAAATTTTGTATTCTCACGCAATACAAACAAGAGTTTGGACAGAGTAGCCATTATGAAATAAAAAACACAACAAATAGGCGTTTGAAGCTTAGAAATCTACAGGTAACACGACCAAGGTGAGTTTTTGTGTTTTGGAAAATCAAATGGAACACTTTGGCTGAGGTGACAGATAGTAATTGCCTCCAAACTGAGTTTCACTGCGATTTTCAGGTTAATTCAGTCAGAATTCCACAGGCAGTCAGCTGGAGGGGTGGATACATCCGGGAACAGCCGGTTTCCTTGCAGCTAAATCAAACCCAATATCATTATGGATTCTTGCATTTCTTTGGCTTTTTTTCTCATCTTTCTTATTTATCATGGTTTGTAATGAATTTTCTGATGTGAGCTCTGGTTTTGAGGCTGGCATATTGAGTTCAGGTCACTTTTTCAATCAGCGCACAGCTGTCTGCTTGCTCCAATTCTGGCTTGCTGTCATTGTTTTGGGTGTCTCAGCTGACTTCTGGTTCCTTGAGCGTCAATTTCCTAAATGTTTTCTGGTTCTGAGTTGGTTTTACCTTCTTCCTTCCCAAATTTTGTCTTCTGACCCAATACAAACAAGAGTTTGGACACAGTAACCATTATGAAATAAAAAACACAACAAATATGCATTTGAAGCTTATACATGTACAGGTAACACAACCAAGGTGAGTTTTTGTGTTTTGGAAAATAAAATGGAACACTTTGGCTGAGGTGACAGATATTAATTGCCTCCAAACTGAGTTTCACTGCGATTATCAGGTTAATTCAGTCCGAATTCCACAGGCAGTCAGCTGGAGGGGTGGATGAATCCGGGAACAGCCGGTTTCCTTTCGACTAAATCAAGCCCAATATCATTATAGATTCTTGCATTTCTTTGGCTTTTTTCTCATTTTTCTAATTTACCATGGTTTGTAATGAATTTTCTGATGTGAACTTTGGTTTTGAGGCTGCAATATGGAGTTCAGGGCACCGGAGGAATCGTCTTTTTCATACAGCCACAGCTGTTGGCCTGCTCCAATTCTGGCTTGCTGTCATTGTTTTGAGTGCCTCAGCTGATCTGTGTTTCCTTGAGCAGCAATTTCCTAAATGTTTTCTGGGTCTGAGTTGGTTTTGCCTTCTTCCTTCCCAAATTTTGTATTCTGATGCAATACAAACAAGAGTTTGGGCAGAGTTTCCATTATGAAATAAAAAACACAACAAATAGGCGTTTGAAGCTTAGAAATCTACAGGTAACACGACCAAGGTGAGTTTTTGTGTTTTGGAAAATCAAATGGAACACTTTGGCTGAGGTGACAGATAGTAATTGCCTCCAAACTGAGTTTCACTGCGATTTTCAGGTTAATTCAGTCAGAATTCCACAGGCAGTCAGCTGGGAGGTGTGGATGCATCTGGGAACAGCCGGTTTCCATGCTACTAAATCCAGCTCAATATCATTATGGATTCTTGCATTTCTTTGGCTTTTTTCTCATCTTTCTTATTTATCATGGTTTGTAATGAATTTTCTGATGTGAGCTTTGGTTTTGAGGCTGGCATATTGAGTTCAGGTCACTTTTTCAATGAGGCACAGCTGTTGGCCTGCTCCAATTCTGGCTTGCTGTCATTGTTTTGGGTGTCTCAGCTGACTTCTGGTTCCTTGAGCGTCAATTTCCTAAATGTTTTCTGGTTCTGAGTTGGTTTTACCTTCTTCCTTCCCAAATTTTGTATTCCGACCCAATACAAACAAGAGTTTGGACACAGTAGCCATTATGAATTAACAAACACAACAAATACACATTTGAAGCTTATACATCTACAGGTAACACAACCAAGGTGAGTTTTTGTGTTTTGGAAAATCAAATGGAACACTTTGGCTGAGGTGACAGATATTAATTGCCTCCAAACTGAGTTTCACTGCGATTTTCAGGTTAATTCATTCAGAATTCCACAGGCAGTCAGCTGGAGGGGTGGATGAATCTGGGAACAGCAGGTTTCTTGTGACTAAATCCAGCCTAACATCATTATGGATTCTTGCAGTTCTTTGGCTTTTTTCTCTTTTTTCTTATGTATCATGGTTTGTAATGAATTTTCTGATGTGAGCTTTGCTTTTGAGGCTGGCATATGGAGTTCAGGGAACAAGAGGAAGGTTCTTTTTCAATCAGGGCACATCCGTTGGCCTGCTCCAATTCTGGCTTGGTGTCATTGTTTTGAGTGCCTCAGCCGATTTGTGGTTTCTTGAGCGGCAATTTCCTACATGTTTTCTGGATCTGAGTTGGTTTTGCCTTCTTTCTTCCCAAATTTTGTATTCTCACACCATACAAACAAGAGTTTGGACAGAGTAGCCTTTATGAAATAAAAAACACAACAAATAGGCATTTGAAGCTTTGAAATCTACAGGTAACATGACCAAGTGAGTTTTTGTGTTTTGGAAAATAAAATGGAACACGTTGGCTGAGGTGACAGATATTAACTGCCTCCGTTCAGGTTAATTCAGTCAATATTCCAGAGGCAGTCAGCTGGATGGGTGGATGAATCCGGGAATAGCCGGTTTCCTTGCCACTAAATCAAGCCCAATAACATTATGGATTCTTGCATTTCTTTGGCTTTTTTCTCATCTTTCTTATTTATCATGGTTTGTAATGAATTTTCTGATGTGAGCTTTGGTTTTGAGGCTGGCATATTGAGTTCAGGGCACAAGAGGAATGTTCTTTTTCAATCAGGGCACAGCTGTTGGTTTGCTCCAATTCTGGCTTGCTGTCATTGTTTTAGGTGCCTCAGCTGACTTTTGGTTTGTTGAGCAGCAATTTCCTAAATGTTTTCTGGGTCTGAGTTTGTTTTGCCTTCCTCCTTCCCAAATTTTGTATTCTGATGCAATGCAAACAAGAGTTTGGACAGAGTAGCGATTATGAAATAAAAAACACAGCAAATAGGCGTTTGAAGCTTAGAAATCTACAGGTAACATGACCAAGGTGAGGTTTTGTGTTTTGGAAAATCAAATGGAACACTTTGGCTGAGGTGACAGATAGTAATTGCCTCCAAACTGAGTTTCACTGCGATTTTCAGGTTAATTCAGTCATAATTCCACAGGCAGTCAGCTGGAGGGGTGGATGAATCCGGGAACAGCCGGTTTCCTTGCGACTGAATCAAGCCCAAAATCATTATGGATTCTTGCATTTCTTTGGCTTTTTTTCCACTTATTCATTTTTATCATGGTTTGTAATGAATTTTCTGATGTGAGCTTTGGTTTTCAGGCAGCAATATGAAGTTCAGGGCACCGGGGGAATGGTCTTTTTCAAACAGGGCACAGCTGTTGGCCAGCTCCAATTCTGGCTTGCTGTCATTGTTTTGGGTGCTTCAGCTGACTTTTGGTTTCTTCAGCAGCAATTTCCTAAATGTTTTCTGGGTCTGAGTTGGTTTTGCCTCCTTCCTTCCCAAATTTTGTATTCTCACGCAATACAAACAAGAGTTTGGACAGAGTAGCCATTATGAAATAAAAAACACAACAAATAGGCGTTTGAAGCTTAGAAATCTACAGGTAACACGACCAAGGTGAGTTTTTGTGTTTTGGAAAATCAAATGGAACACTTTGGCTGAGGTGACAGATAGTAATTGCCTCCAAACTGAGTTTCACTGCGATTTTCAGGTTAATTCAGTCAGAATTCCACAGGCAGTCAGCTGGAGGGGTGGATACATCCGGGAACAGCCGGTTTCCTTGCAGCTAAATCAAACCCAATATCATTATGGATTCTTGCATTTCTTTGGCTTTTTTTCTCATCTTTCTTATTTATCATGGTTTGTAATGAATTTTCTGATGTGAGCTCTGGTTTTGAGGCTGGCATATTGAGTTCAGGTCACTTTTTCAATCAGCGCACAGCTGTCTGCTTGCTCCAATTCTGGCTTGCTGTCATTGTTTTGGGTGTCTCAGCTGACTTCTGGTTCCTTGAGCGTCAATTTCCTAAATGTTTTCTGGTTCTGAGTTGGTTTTACCTTCTTCCTTCCCAAATTTTGTCTTCTGACCCAATACAAACAAGAGTTTGGACACAGTAACCATTATGAAATAAAAAACACAACAAATATGCATTTGAAGCTTATACATGTACAGGTAACACAACCAAGGTGAGTTTTTGTGTTTTGGAAAATAAAATGGAACACTTTGGCTGAGGTGACAGATATTAATTGCCTCCAAACTGAGTTTCACTGCGATTATCAGGTTAATTCAGTCCGAATTCCACAGGCAGTCAGCTGGAGGGGTGGATGAATCCGGGAACAGCCGGTTTCCTTTCGACTAAATCAAGCCCAATATCATTATAGATTCTTGCATTTCTTTGGCTTTTTTCTCATTTTTCTAATTTACCATGGTTTGTAATGAATTTTCTGATGTGAACTTTGGTTTTGAGGCTGCAATATGGAGTTCAGGGCACCGGAGGAATCGTCTTTTTCATACAGCCACAGCTGTTGGCCTGCTCCAATTCTGGCTTGCTGTCATTGTTTTGAGTGCCTCAGCTGATCTGTGTTTCCTTGAGCAGCAATTTCCTAAATGTTTTCTGGGTCTGAGTTGGTTTTGCCTTCTTCCTTCCCAAATTTTGTATTCTGATGCAATACAAACAAGAGTTTGGGCAGAGTTTCCATTATGAAATAAAAAACACAACAAATAGGCGTTTGAAGCTTAGAAATCTACAGGTAACACGACCAAGGTGAGTTTTTGTGTTTTGGAAAATCAAATGGAACACTTTGGCTGAGGTGACAGATAGTAATTGCCTCCAAACTGAGTTTCACTGCGATTTTCAGGTTAATTCAGTCAGAATTCCACAGGCAGTCAGCTGGGAGGTGTGGATGCATCTGGGAACAGCCGGTTTCCATGCTACTAAATCCAGCTCAATATCATTATGGATTCTTGCATTTCTTTGGCTTTTTTCTCATCTTTCTTATTTATCATGGTTTGTAATGAATTTTCTGATGTGAGCTTTGGTTTTGAGGCTGGCATATTGAGTTCAGGTCACTTTTTCAATGAGGCACAGCTGTTGGCCTGCTCCAATTCTGGCTTGCTGTCATTGTTTTGGGTGTCTCAGCTGACTTCTGGTTCCTTGAGCGTCAATTTCCTAAATGTTTTCTGGTTCTGAGTTGGTTTTACCTTCTTCCTTCCCAAATTTTGTATTCCGACCCAATACAAACAAGAGTTTGGACACAGTAGCCATTATGAATTAACAAACACAACAAATACACATTTGAAGCTTATACGTCTACAGGTAACACAACCAAGGTGAGTTTTTGTGTTTTGGAAAATCAAATGGAACACTTTGGCTGAGGTGACAGATATTAATTGCCTCCAAACTGAGTTTCACTGCGATTTTCAGGTTAATTCATTCAGAATTCCACAGGCAGTCAGCTGGAGGGGTGGATGAATCTGGGAACAGCAGGTTTCTTGTGACTAAATCCAGCCTAACATCATTATGGATTCTTGCAGTTCTTTGGCTTTTTTCTCTTTTTTCTTATGTATCATGGTTTGTAATGAATTTTCTGATGTGAGCTTTGCTTTTGAGGCTGGCATATGGAGTTCAGGGAACAAGAGGAAGGTTCTTTTTCAATCAGGGCACATCCGTTGGCCTGCTCCAATTCTGGCTTGGTGTCATTGTTTTGAGTGCCTCAGCCGATTTGTGGTTTCTTGAGCGGCAATTTCCTACATGTTTTCTGGATCTGAGTTGGTTTTGCCTTCTTTCTTCCCAAATTTTGTATTCTCACACCATACAAACAAGAGTTTGGACAGAGTAGCCTTTATGAAATAAAAAACACAACAAATAGGCATTTGAAGCTTTGAAATCTACAGGTAACACGACCAAGTGAGTTTTTGTGTTTTGGAAAATAAAATGGAACACGTTGGCTGAGGTGACAGATATTAACTGCCTCCGTTCAGGTTAATTCAGTCAATATTCCAGAGGCAGTCAGCTGGATGGGTGGATGAATCCGGGAATAGCCGGTTTCCTTGCCACTAAATCAAGCCCAATAACATTATGGATTCTTGCATTTCTTTGGCTTTTTTCTCATCTTTCTTATTTATCATGGTTTGTAATGAATTTTCTGATGTGAGCTTTGGTTTTGAGGCTGGCATATTGAGTTCAGGGCACAAGAGGAATGTTCTTTTTCAATCAGGGCACAGCTGTTGGTTTGCTCCAATTCTGGCTTGCTGTCATTGTTTTAGGTGCCTCAGCTGACTTTTGGTTTGTTGAGCAGCAATTTCCTAAATGTTTTCTGGGTCTGAGTTTGTTTTGCCTTCCTCCTTCCCAAATTTTGTATTCTGATGCAATGCAAACAAGAGTTTGGACAGAGTAGCGATTATGAAATAAAAAACACAGCAAATAGGCGTTTGAAGCTTAGAAATCTACAGGTAACATGACCAAGGTGAGGTTTTGTGTTTTGGAAAATCAAATGGAACACTTTGGCTGAGGTGACAGATAGTAATTGCCTCCAAACTGAGTTTCACTGCGATTTTCAGGTTAATTCAGTCAGAATTCCACAGGCAGTCAGCTGGAGGAGTGGATGCATCTGGGAACAGCCGGTTTCCTTGCGACTAAATCCAGCCCAATATCATCATGGATTCTTGCATTTCTTTGGCTTTTTTCTCATTTTTCTTATTTTTCGTGGTTTGTAATGAATTTTCTGATGTGAGCTTTGGATTTGAGGCTGCCATATGGACTTCAGGGCATAAGAGGAAGGTTCTTATTCAATCAGGGCACAGCTGTTGGCTAGCTCCAATTCTGGCTTGCTGTCATTGTTTTGAGTGCCTCAGCCGATTTGTGGTTTCTTGAGCGGCAATTTCCTACATGTTTTCTGGATCTGAGTTGGTTTTGCCTTCTTTCTTCCCAAATTTTGTATTCTCACACCATACAAACAAGAGTTTGGACAGAGTAGCCTTTATGAAATAAAAAACACAACAAATAGGCATTTGAAGCTTTGAAATCTACAGGTAACATGACCAAGTGAGTTTTTGTGTTTTGGAAAATAAAATGGAACACGTTGGCTGAGGTGACAGATATTAACTGCCTCCGTTCAGGTTAATTCAGTCAATATTCCAGAGGCAGTCAGCTGGATGGGTGGATGAATCCGGGAATAGCCGGTTTCCTTGCCACTAAATCAAGCCCAATAACATTATGGATTCTTGCATTTCTTTGGCTTTTTTCTCATCTTTCTTATTTATCATGGTTTGTAATGAATTTTCTGATGTGAGCTTTGGTTTTGAGGCTGGCATATTGAGTTCAGGGCACAAGAGGAATGTTCTTTTTCAATCAGGGCACAGCTGTTGGTTTGCTCCAATTCTGGCTTGCTGTCATTGTTTTAGGTGCCTCAGCTGACTTTTGGTTTGTTGAGCAGCAATTTCCTAAATGTTTTCTGGGTCTGAGTTTGTTTTGCCTTCCTCCTTCCCAAATTTTGTATTCTGATGCAATGCAAACAAGAGTTTGGACAGAGTAGCGATTATGAAATAAAAAACACAGCAAATAGGCGTTTGAAGCTTAGAAATCTACAGGTAACATGACCAAGGTGAGGTTTTGTGTTTTGGAAAATCAAATGGAACACTTTGGCTGAGGTGACAGATAGTAATTGCCTCCAAACTGAGTTTCACTGCGATTTTCAGGTTAATTCAGTCATAATTCCACAGGCAGTCAGCTGGAGGGGTGGATGAATCCGGGAACAGCCGGTTTCCTTGCGACTGAATCAAGCCCAAAATCATTATGGATTCTTGCATTTCTTTGGCTTTTTTTCCACTTATTCATTTTTATCATGGTTTGTAATGAATTTTCTGATGTGAGCTTTGGTTTTCAGGCAGCAATATGAAGTTCAGGGCACCGGGGGAATGGTCTTTTTCAAACAGGGCACAGCTGTTGGCCAGCTCCAATTCTGGCTTGCTGTCATTGTTTTGGGTGCTTCAGCTGACTTTTGGTTTCTTCAGCAGCAATTTCCTAAATGTTTTCTGGGTCTGAGTTGGTTTTGCCTCCTTCCTTCCCAAATTTTGTATTCTCACGCAATACAAACAAGAGTTTGGACAGAGTAGCCATTATGAAATAAAAAACACAACAAATAGGCGTTTGAAGCTTAGAAATCTACAGGTAACACGACCAAGGTGAGTTTTTGTGTTTTGGAAAATCAAATGGAACACTTTGGCTGAGGTGACAGATAGTAATTGCCTCCAAACTGAGTTTCACTGCGATTTTCAGGTTAATTCAGTCAGAATTCCACAGGCAGTCAGCTGGAGGGGTGGATACATCCGGGAACAGCCGGTTTCCTTGCAGCTAAATCAAACCCAATATCATTATGGATTCTTGCATTTCTTTGGCTTTTTTTCTCATCTTTCTTATTTATCATGGTTTGTAATGAATTTTCTGATGTGAGCTCTGGTTTTGAGGCTGGCATATTGAGTTCAGGTCACTTTTTCAATCAGCGCACAGCTGTCTGCTTGCTCCAATTCTGGCTTGCTGTCATTGTTTTGGGTGTCTCAGCTGACTTCTGGTTCCTTGAGCGTCAATTTCCTAAATGTTTTCTGGTTCTGAGTTGGTTTTACCTTCTTCCTTCCCAAATTTTGTCTTCTGACCCAATACAAACAAGAGTTTGGACACAGTAACCATTATGAAATAAAAAACACAACAAATATGCATTTGAAGCTTATACATGTACAGGTAACACAACCAAGGTGAGTTTTTGTGTTTTGGAAAATAAAATGGAACACTTTGGCTGAGGTGACAGATATTAATTGCCTCCAAACTGAGTTTCACTGCGATTATCAGGTTAATTCAGTCCGAATTCCACAGGCAGTCAGCTGGAGGGGTGGATGAATCCGGGAACAGCCGGTTTCCTTTCGACTAAATCAAGCCCAATATCATTATAGATTCTTGCATTTCTTTGGCTTTTTTCTCATTTTTCTAATTTACCATGGTTTGTAATGAATTTTCTGATGTGAACTTTGGTTTTGAGGCTGCAATATGGAGTTCAGGGCACCGGAGGAATCGTCTTTTTCATACAGCCACAGCTGTTGGCCTGCTCCAATTCTGGCTTGCTGTCATTGTTTTGAGTGCCTCAGCTGATCTGTGTTTCCTTGAGCAGCAATTTCCTAAATGTTTTCTGGGTCTGAGTTGGTTTTGCCTTCTTCCTTCCCAAATTTTGTATTCTGATGCAATACAAACAAGAGTTTGGGCAGAGTTTCCATTATGAAATAAAAAACACAACAAATAGGCGTTTGAAGCTTAGAAATCTACAGGTAACACGACCAAGGTGAGTTTTTGTGTTTTGGAAAATCAAATGGAACACTTTGGCTGAGGTGACAGATAGTAATTGCCTCCAAACTGAGTTTCACTGCGATTTTCAGGTTAATTCAGTCAGAATTCCACAGGCAGTCAGCTGGGAGGTGTGGATGCATCTGGGAACAGCCGGTTTCCATGCTACTAAATCCAGCTCAATATCATTATGGATTCTTGCATTTCTTTGGCTTTTTTCTCATCTTTCTTATTTATCATGGTTTGTAATGAATTTTCTGATGTGAGCTTTGGTTTTGAGGCTGGCATATTGAGTTCAGGTCACTTTTTCAATGAGGCACAGCTGTTGGCCTGCTCCAATTCTGGCTTGCTGTCATTGTTTTGGGTGTCTCAGCTGACTTCTGGTTCCTTGAGCGTCAATTTCCTAAATGTTTTCTGGTTCTGAGTTGGTTTTACCTTCTTCCTTCCCAAATTTTGTATTCCGACCCAATACAAACAAGAGTTTGGACACAGTAGCCATTATGAATTAACAAACACAACAAATACACATTTGAAGCTTATACGTCTACAGGTAACACAACCAAGGTGAGTTTTTGTGTTTTGGAAAATCAAATGGAACACTTTGGCTGAGGTGACAGATATTAATTGCCTCCAAACTGAGTTTCACTGCGATTTTCAGGTTAATTCATTCAGAATTCCACAGGCAGTCAGCTGGAGGGGTGGATGAATCTGGGAACAGCAGGTTTCTTGTGACTAAATCCAGCCTAACATCATTATGGATTCTTGCAGTTCTTTGGCTTTTTTCTCTTTTTTCTTATGTATCATGGTTTGTAATGAATTTTCTGATGTGAGCTTTGCTTTTGAGGCTGGCATATGGAGTTCAGGGAACAAGAGGAAGGTTCTTTTTCAATCAGGGCACATCCGTTGGCCTGCTCCAATTCTGGCTTGGTGTCATTGTTTTGAGTGCCTCAGCCGATTTGTGGTTTCTTGAGCGGCAATTTCCTACATGTTTTCTGGATCTGAGTTGGTTTTGCCTTCTTTCTTCCCAAATTTTGTATTCTCACACCATACAAACAAGAGTTTGGACAGAGTAGCCTTTATGAAATAAAAAACACAACAAATAGGCATTTGAAGCTTTGAAATCTACAGGTAACACGACCAAGTGAGTTTTTGTGTTTTGGAAAATAAAATGGAACACGTTGGCTGAGGTGACAGATATTAACTGCCTCCGTTCAGGTTAATTCAGTCAATATTCCAGAGGCAGTCAGCTGGATGGGTGGATGAATCCGGGAATAGCCGGTTTCCTTGCCACTAAATCAAGCCCAATAACATTATGGATTCTTGCATTTCTTTGGCTTTTTTCTCATCTTTCTTATTTATCATGGTTTGTAATGAATTTTCTGATGTGAGCTTTGGTTTTGAGGCTGGCATATTGAGTTCAGGGCACAAGAGGAATGTTCTTTTTCAATCAGGGCACAGCTGTTGGTTTGCTCCAATTCTGGCTTGCTGTCATTGTTTTAGGTGCCTCAGCTGACTTTTGGTTTGTTGAGCAGCAATTTCCTAAATGTTTTCTGGGTCTGAGTTTGTTTTGCCTTCCTCCTTCCCAAATTTTGTATTCTGATGCAATGCAAACAAGAGTTTGGACAGAGTAGCGATTATGAAATAAAAAACACAGCAAATAGGCGTTTGAAGCTTAGAAATCTACAGGTAACATGACCAAGGTGAGGTTTTGTGTTTTGGAAAATCAAATGGAACACTTTGGCTGAGGTGACAGATAGTAATTGCCTCCAAACTGAGTTTCACTGCGATTTTCAGGTTAATTCAGTCAGAATTCCACAGGCAGTCAGCTGGAGGAGTGGATGCATCTGGGAACAGCCGGTTTCCTTGCGACTAAATCCAGCCCAATATCATCATGGATTCTTGCATTTCTTTGGCTTTTTTCTCATTTTTCTTATTTTTCGTGGTTTGTAATGAATTTTCTGATGTGAGCTTTGGATTTGAGGCTGCCATATGGACTTCAGGGCATAAGAGGAAGGTTCTTATTCAATCAGGGCACAGCTGTTGGCTAGCTCCAATTCTGGCTTGCTGTCATTGTTTTGAGTGCCTCAGCTGATCTGTGTTTCCTTGAGCAGCAATTTCCTAAATGTTTTCTGGGTCTGAGTTGGTTTTGCCTTCTTCCTTCCCAAATTTTGTATTCTGATGCAATACAAACAAGAGTTTGGGCAGAGTTTCCATTATGAAATAAAAAACACAACAAATAGGCATTTGAAGCTTAGAAATCTACAGGTAACACGACCAAGGTGAGTTTTTGTGTTTTGGAAAATCAAATGGAACACTTTGGCTGAGGTGACAGATAGTAATTGCCTCCAAACTGAGTTTCACTGCGATTTTCAGGTTAATTCAGTCAGAATTCCACAGGCAGTCAGCTGGGAGGTGTGGATGCATCTGGGAACAGCCGGTTTCCATGCTACTAAATCCAGCTCAATATCATTATGGATTCTTGCATTTCTTTGGCTTTTTTCTCATCTTTCTTATTTATCATGGTTTGTAATGAATTTTCTGATGTGAGCTTTGGTTTTGAGGCTGGCATATTGAGTTCAGGTCACTTTTTCAATGAGGCACAGCTGTTGGCCTGCTCCAATTCTGGCTTGCTGTCATTGTTTTGGGTGTCTCAGCTGACTTCTGGTTCCTTGAGCGTCAATTTCCTAAATGTTTTCTGGTTCTGAGTTGGTTTTACCTTCTTCCTTCCCAAATTTTGTATTCCGACCCAATACAAACAAGAGTTTGGACACAGTAGCCATTATGAATTAACAAACACAACAAATACACATTTGAAGCTTATACGTCTACAGGTAACACAACCAAGGTGAGTTTTTGTGTTTTGGAAAATCAAATGGAACACTTTGGCTGAGGTGACAGATATTAATTGCCTCCAAACTGAGTTTCACTGCGATTTTCAGGTTAATTCATTCAGAATTCCACAGGCAGTCAGCTGGAGGGGTGGATGAATCTGGGAACAGCAGGTTTCTTGTGACTAAATCCAGCCTAACATCATTATGGATTCTTGCAGTTCTTTGGCTTTTTTCTCTTTTTTCTTATGTATCATGGTTTGTAATGAATTTTCTGATGTGAGCTTTGCTTTTGAGGCTGGCATATGGAGTTCAGGGAACAAGAGGAAGGTTCTTTTTCAATCAGGGCACATCCGTTGGCCTGCTCCAATTCTGGCTTGGTGTCATTGTTTTGAGTGCCTCAGCCGATTTGTGGTTTCTTGAGCGGCAATTTCCTACATGTTTTCTGGATCTGAGTTGGTTTTGCCTTCTTTCTTCCCAAATTTTGTATTCTCACACCATACAAACAAGAGTTTGGACAGAGTAGCCTTTATGAAATAAAAAACACAACAAATAGGCATTTGAAGCTTTGAAATCTACAGGTAACACGACCAAGTGAGTTTTTGTGTTTTGGAAAATAAAATGGAACACGTTGGCTGAGGTGACAGATATTAACTGCCTCCGTTCAGGTTAATTCAGTCAATATTCCAGAGGCAGTCAGCTGGATGGGTGGATGAATCCGGGAATAGCCGGTTTCCTTGCCACTAAATCAAGCCCAATAACATTATGGATTCTTGCATTTCTTTGGCTTTTTTCTCATCTTTCTTATTTATCATGGTTTGTAATGAATTTTCTGATGTGAGCTTTGGTTTTGAGGCTGGCATATTGAGTTCAGGGCACAAGAGGAATGTTCTTTTTCAATCAGGGCACAGCTGTTGGTTTGCTCCAATTCTGGCTTGCTGTCATTGTTTTAGGTGCCTCAGCTGACTTTTGGTTTGTTGAGCAGCAATTTCCTAAATGTTTTCTGGGTCTGAGTTTGTTTTGCCTTCCTCCTTCCCAAATTTTGTATTCTGATGCAATGCAAACAAGAGTTTGGACAGAGTAGCGATTATGAAATAAAAAACACAGCAAATAGGCGTTTGAAGCTTAGAAATCTACAGGTAACATGACCAAGGTGAGGTTTTGTGTTTTGGAAAATCAAATGGAACACTTTGGCTGAGGTGACAGATAGTAATTGCCTCCAAACTGAGTTTCACTGCGATTTTCAGGTTAATTCAGTCATAATTCCACAGGCAGTCAGCTGGAGGGGTGGATGAATCCGGGAACAGCCGGTTTCCTTGCGACTGAATCAAGCCCAAAATCATTATGGATTCTTGCATTTCTTTGGCTTTTTTTCCACTTATTCATTTTTATCATGGTTTGTAATGAATTTTCTGATGTGAGCTTTGGTTTTCAGGCAGCAATATGAAGTTCAGGGCACCGGGGGAATGGTCTTTTTCAAACAGGGCACAGCTGTTGGCCAGCTCCAATTCTGGCTTGCTGTCATTGTTTTGGGTGCTTCAGCTGACTTTTGGTTTCTTCAGCAGCAATTTCCTAAATGTTTTCTGGGTCTGAGTTGGTTTTGCCTCCTTCCTTCCCAAATTTTGTATTCTCACGCAATACAAACAAGAGTTTGGACAGAGTAGCCATTATGAAATAAAAAACACAACAAATAGGCGTTTGAAGCTTAGAAATCTACAGGTAACACGACCAAGGTGAGTTTTTGTGTTTTGGAAAATCAAATGGAACACTTTGGCTGAGGTGACAGATAGTAATTGCCTCCAAACTGAGTTTCACTGCGATTTTCAGGTTAATTCAGTCAGAATTCCACAGGCAGTCAGCTGGAGGGGTGGATACATCCGGGAACAGCCGGTTTCCTTGCAGCTAAATCAAACCCAATATCATTATGGATTCTTGCATTTCTTTGGCTTTTTTTCTCATCTTTCTTATTTATCATGGTTTGTAATGAATTTTCTGATGTGAGCTCTGGTTTTGAGGCTGGCATATTGAGTTCAGGTCACTTTTTCAATCAGCGCACAGCTGTCTGCTTGCTCCAATTCTGGCTTGCTGTCATTGTTTTGGGTGTCTCAGCTGACTTCTGGTTCCTTGAGCGTCAATTTCCTAAATGTTTTCTGGTTCTGAGTTGGTTTTACCTTCTTCCTTCCCAAATTTTGTCTTCTGACCCAATACAAACAAGAGTTTGGACACAGTAACCATTATGAAATAAAAAACACAACAAATATGCATTTGAAGCTTATACATGTACAGGTAACACAACCAAGGTGAGTTTTTGTGTTTTGGAAAATAAAATGGAACACTTTGGCTGAGGTGACAGATATTAATTGCCTCCAAACTGAGTTTCACTGCGATTATCAGGTTAATTCAGTCCGAATTCCACAGGCAGTCAGCTGGAGGGGTGGATGAATCCGGGAACAGCCGGTTTCCTTTCGACTAAATCAAGCCCAATATCATTATAGATTCTTGCATTTCTTTGGCTTTTTTCTCATTTTTCTAATTTACCATGGTTTGTAATGAATTTTCTGATGTGAACTTTGGTTTTGAGGCTGCAATATGGAGTTCAGGGCACCGGAGGAATCGTCTTTTTCATACAGCCACAGCTGTTGGCCTGCTCCAATTCTGGCTTGCTGTCATTGTTTTGAGTGCCTCAGCTGATCTGTGTTTCCTTGAGCAGCAATTTCCTAAATGTTTTCTGGGTCTGAGTTGGTTTTGCCTTCTTCCTTCCCAAATTTTGTATTCTGATGCAATACAAACAAGAGTTTGGGCAGAGTTTCCATTATGAAATAAAAAACACAACAAATAGGCATTTGAAGCTTAGAAATCTACAGGTAACACGACCAAGGTGAGTTTTTGTGTTTTGGAAAATCAAATGGAACACTTTGGCTGAGGTGACAGATAGTAATTGCCTCCAAACTGAGTTTCACTGCGATTTTCAGGTTAATTCAGTCAGAATTCCACAGGCAGTCAGCTGGGAGGTGTGGATGCATCTGGGAACAGCCGGTTTCCATGCTACTAAATCCAGCTCAATATCATTATGGATTCTTGCATTTCTTTGGCTTTTTTCTCATCTTTCTTATTTATCATGGTTTGTAATGAATTTTCTGATGTGAGCTTTGGTTTTGAGGCTGGCATATTGAGTTCAGGTCACTTTTTCAATGAGGCACAGCTGTTGGCCTGCTCCAATTCTGGCTTGCTGTCATTGTTTTGGGTGTCTCAGCTGACTTCTGGTTCCTTGAGCGTCAATTTCCTAAATGTTTTCTGGTTCTGAGTTGGTTTTACCTTCTTCCTTCCCAAATTTTGTATTCCGACCCAATACAAACAAGAGTTTGGACACAGTAGCCATTATGAATTAACAAACACAACAAATACACATTTGAAGCTTATACGTCTACAGGTAACACAACCAAGGTGAGTTTTTGTGTTTTGGAAAATCAAATGGAACACTTTGGCTGAGGTGACAGATATTAATTGCCTCCAAACTGAGTTTCACTGCGATTTTCAGGTTAATTCATTCAGAATTCCACAGGCAGTCAGCTGGAGGGGTGGATGAATCTGGGAACAGCAGGTTTCTTGTGACTAAATCCAGCCTAACATCATTATGGATTCTTGCAGTTCTTTGGCTTTTTTCTCTTTTTTCTTATGTATCATGGTTTGTAATGAATTTTCTGATGTGAGCTTTGCTTTTGAGGCTGGCATATGGAGTTCAGGGAACAAGAGGAAGGTTCTTTTTCAATCAGGGCACATCCGTTGGCCTGCTCCAATTCTGGCTTGGTGTCATTGTTTTGAGTGCCTCAGCCGATTTGTGGTTTCTTGAGCGGCAATTTCCTACATGTTTTCTGGATCTGAGTTGGTTTTGCCTTCTTTCTTCCCAAATTTTGTATTCTCACACCATACAAACAAGAGTTTGGACAGAGTAGCCTTTATGAAATAAAAAACACAACAAATAGGCATTTGAAGCTTTGAAATCTACAGGTAACACGACCAAGTGAGTTTTTGTGTTTTGGAAAATAAAATGGAACACGTTGGCTGAGGTGACAGATATTAACTGCCTCCGTTCAGGTTAATTCAGTCAATATTCCAGAGGCAGTCAGCTGGATGGGTGGATGAATCCGGGAATAGCCGGTTTCCTTGCCACTAAATCAAGCCCAATAACATTATGGATTCTTGCATTTCTTTGGCTTTTTTCTCATCTTTCTTATTTATCATGGTTTGTAATGAATTTTCTGATGTGAGCTTTGGTTTTGAGGCTGGCATATTGAGTTCAGGGCACAAGAGGAATGTTCTTTTTCAATCAGGGCACAGCTGTTGGTTTGCTCCAATTCTGGCTTGCTGTCATTGTTTTAGGTGCCTCAGCTGACTTTTGGTTTGTTGAGCAGCAATTTCCTAAATGTTTTCTGGGTCTGAGTTTGTTTTGCCTTCCTCCTTCCCAAATTTTGTATTCTGATGCAATGCAAACAAGAGTTTGGACAGAGTAGCGATTATGAAATAAAAAACACAGCAAATAGGCGTTTGAAGCTTAGAAATCTACAGGTAACATGACCAAGGTGAGGTTTTGTGTTTTGGAAAATCAAATGGAACACTTTGGCTGAGGTGACAGATAGTAATTGCCTCCAAACTGAGTTTCACTGCGATTTTCAGGTTAATTCAGTCATAATTCCACAGGCAGTCAGCTGGAGGGGTGGATGAATCCGGGAACAGCCGGTTTCCTTGCGACTGAATCAAGCCCAAAATCATTATGGATTCTTGCATTTCTTTGGCTTTTTTTCCACTTATTCATTTTTATCATGGTTTGTAATGAATTTTCTGATGTGAGCTTTGGTTTTCAGGCAGCAATATGAAGTTCAGGGCACCGGGGGAATGGTCTTTTTCAAACAGGGCACAGCTGTTGGCCAGCTCCAATTCTGGCTTGCTGTCATTGTTTTGGGTGCTTCAGCTGACTTTTGGTTTCTTCAGCAGCAATTTCCTAAATGTTTTCTGGGTCTGAGTTGGTTTTGCCTCCTTCCTTCCCAAATTTTGTATTCTCACGCAATACAAACAAGAGTTTGGACAGAGTAGCCATTATGAAATAAAAAACACAACAAATAGGCGTTTGAAGCTTAGAAATCTACAGGTAACACGACCAAGGTGAGTTTTTGTGTTTTGGAAAATCAAATGGAACACTTTGGCTGAGGTGACAGATAGTAATTGCCTCCAAACTGAGTTTCACTGCGATTTTCAGGTTAATTCAGTCAGAATTCCACAGGCAGTCAGCTGGAGGGGTGGATACATCCGGGAACAGCCGGTTTCCTTGCAGCTAAATCAAACCCAATATCATTATGGATTCTTGCATTTCTTTGGCTTTTTTTCTCATCTTTCTTATTTATCATGGTTTGTAATGAATTTTCTGATGTGAGCTCTGGTTTTGAGGCTGGCATATTGAGTTCAGGTCACTTTTTCAATCAGCGCACAGCTGTCTGCTTGCTCCAATTCTGGCTTGCTGTCATTGTTTTGGGTGTCTCAGCTGACTTCTGGTTCCTTGAGCGTCAATTTCCTAAATGTTTTCTGGTTCTGAGTTGGTTTTACCTTCTTCCTTCCCAAATTTTGTCTTCTGACCCAATACAAACAAGAGTTTGGACACAGTAACCATTATGAAATAAAAAACACAACAAATATGCATTTGAAGCTTATACATGTACAGGTAACACAACCAAGGTGAGTTTTTGTGTTTTGGAAAATAAAATGGAACACTTTGGCTGAGGTGACAGATATTAATTGCCTCCAAACTGAGTTTCACTGCGATTATCAGGTTAATTCAGTCCGAATTCCACAGGCAGTCAGCTGGAGGGGTGGATGAATCCGGGAACAGCCGGTTTCCTTTCGACTAAATCAAGCCCAATATCATTATAGATTCTTGCATTTCTTTGGCTTTTTTCTCATTTTTCTAATTTACCATGGTTTGTAATGAATTTTCTGATGTGAACTTTGGTTTTGAGGCTGCAATATGGAGTTCAGGGCACCGGAGGAATCGTCTTTTTCATACAGCCACAGCTGTTGGCCTGCTCCAATTCTGGCTTGCTGTCATTGTTTTGAGTGCCTCAGCTGATCTGTGTTTCCTTGAGCAGCAATTTCCTAAATGTTTTCTGGGTCTGAGTTGGTTTTGCCTTCTTCCTTCCCAAATTTTGTATTCTGATGCAATACAAACAAGAGTTTGGGCAGAGTTTCCATTATGAAATAAAAAACACAACAAATAGGCGTTTGAAGCTTAGAAATCTACAGGTAACACGACCAAGGTGAGTTTTTGTGTTTTGGAAAATCAAATGGAACACTTTGGCTGAGGTGACAGATAGTAATTGCCTCCAAACTGAGTTTCACTGCGATTTTCAGGTTAATTCAGTCAGAATTCCACAGGCAGTCAGCTGGGAGGTGTGGATGCATCTGGGAACAGCCGGTTTCCATGCTACTAAATCCAGCTCAATATCATTATGGATTCTTGCATTTCTTTGGCTTTTTTCTCATCTTTCTTATTTATCATGGTTTGTAATGAATTTTCTGATGTGAGCTTTGGTTTTGAGGCTGGCATATTGAGTTCAGGTCACTTTTTCAATGAGGCACAGCTGTTGGCCTGCTCCAATTCTGGCTTGCTGTCATTGTTTTGGGTGTCTCAGCTGACTTCTGGTTCCTTGAGCGTCAATTTCCTAAATGTTTTCTGGTTCTGAGTTGGTTTTACCTTCTTCCTTCCCAAATTTTGTATTCCGACCCAATACAAACAAGAGTTTGGACACAGTAGCCATTATGAATTAACAAACACAACAAATACACATTTGAAGCTTATACATCTACAGGTAACACAACCAAGGTGAGTTTTTGTGTTTTGGAAAATCAAATGGAACACTTTGGCTGAGGTGACAGATATTAATTGCCTCCAAACTGAGTTTCACTGCGATTTTCAGGTTAATTCATTCAGAATTCCACAGGCAGTCAGCTGGAGGGGTGGATGAATCTGGGAACAGCAGGTTTCTTGTGACTAAATCCAGCCTAACATCATTATGGATTCTTGCAGTTCTTTGGCTTTTTTCTCTTTTTTCTTATGTATCATGGTTTGTAATGAATTTTCTGATGTGAGCTTTGCTTTTGAGGCTGGCATATGGAGTTCAGGGAACAAGAGGAAGGTTCTTTTTCAATCAGGGCACATCCGTTGGCCTGCTCCAATTCTGGCTTGGTGTCATTGTTTTGAGTGCCTCAGCCGATTTGTGGTTTCTTGAGCGGCAATTTCCTACATGTTTTCTGGATCTGAGTTGGTTTTGCCTTCTTTCTTCCCAAATTTTGTATTCTCACACCATACAAACAAGAGTTTGGACAGAGTAGCCTTTATGAAATAAAAAACACAACAAATAGGCATTTGAAGCTTTGAAATCTACAGGTAACACGACCAAGTGAGTTTTTGTGTTTTGGAAAATAAAATGGAACACGTTGGCTGAGGTGACAGATATTAACTGCCTCCGTTCAGGTTAATTCAGTCAATATTCCAGAGGCAGTCAGCTGGATGGGTGGATGAATCCGGGAATAGCCGGTTTCCTTGCCACTAAATCAAGCCCAATAACATTATGGATTCTTGCATTTCTTTGGCTTTTTTCTCATCTTTCTTATTTATCATGGTTTGTAATGAATTTTCTGATGTGAGCTTTGGTTTTGAGGCTGGCATATTGAGTTCAGGGCACAAGAGGAATGTTCTTTTTCAATCAGGGCACAGCTGTTGGTTTGCTCCAATTCTGGCTTGCTGTCATTGTTTTAGGTGCCTCAGCTGACTTTTGGTTTGTTGAGCAGCAATTTCCTAAATGTTTTCTGGGTCTGAGTTTGTTTTGCCTTCCTCCTTCCCAAATTTTGTATTCTGATGCAATGCAAACAAGAGTTTGGACAGAGTAGCGATTATGAAATAAAAAACACAGCAAATAGGCGTTTGAAGCTTAGAAATCTACAGGTAACATGACCAAGGTGAGGTTTTGTGTTTTGGAAAATCAAATGGAACACTTTGGCTGAGGTGACAGATAGTAATTGCCTCCAAACTGAGTTTCACTGCGATTTTCAGGTTAATTCAGTCATAATTCCACAGGCAGTCAGCTGGAGGGGTGGATGAATCCGGGAACAGCCGGTTTCCTTGCGACTGAATCAAGCCCAAAATCATTATGGATTCTTGCATTTCTTTGGCTTTTTTCTCCTTTTTCTTATGTATCATGGTTTGTAATGAATTTTCTGATGTGACCTTTGGTTTTGAGGCTGCAATATGGAGTTTAGGGCACTGGAGGAATTGTCTTTTTGAAACAGGTCACAGTTTTGGCTTGCTCCAATTCTGGGTTGCTGTCATTGTTTTGGGTGCCTCAGCTGACTTTTGGTTTCTTGAGTGGCAATTTCCTAACTGGTTTCTGGATCTGAGTTGGTTTTGCCTTCTTCCTTCACAAATTTTGTATTCTGACGCAATACTAACAAGAGTTTGGGCAGAGTAGCCATTATGGAATAAAAAACACAACAAATAGGCATTTGAAGCTTAGAAATCTACAGGTAACACGACCAAGGTGAGTTTTTGTGTTTTGGAAAATCAAATGGAACACTTTGGCTGAGGTGACAGATATTAATATCCTCCAAACTGAGTTTCACTGCAATTTTCAGGTTAATTCAGTCAGAATTCCACAGGCAGTCAGCTGGAGGGGTGGATGAATCCGGGAACAGCTGGTTTCCTTGCGACTAAAACAAGCCCAATATCATTATGAATCCTGGCATTTCTTTGGCATTTTTTTTCATTTTTTTTTATTTATCATGGTTTGTAATGAATTTTCTGATGTGAACTTTGGTTTTGAGGCTGCAATATGGAGTTCAGGGCACAAGAGGAAGGTTCTTTTTCAATCAGGGCACAGCTGTTGGCTTGCTACAATTCTGGCTTCCTGTCATTGGTTTGGGTGCCTCAGCCGATTTGTGGTTTCTTGAGCGGCAATTTTCTAAATGTTTTCTGGGGCTGAGTTGGTTTTGCCTTCTTCCTTCCCAAATTTTGTATTCTGACACAATACAAATAAAGTTTGGACAGAGTAACCATTATGAAATAAAAAAAACACAACAAATAGACTTTTGAAGCTTAGACATCTATAGGTAACATGACCAAGGTGAGAGTTTGTGTTTTGGAAAATCAAATGGAACACTTTGGCTGAGGTGACAGATATTTATTGCTTCCAAGCTGAGCTTCCCTGAGATTTTCAGGTTAATTCAGTCAGAATTCCACAGGCAGTCAGCTGGAGGGGTGGATGAATCCGGGAACGCCCGGTTTCCTTGCGACTAAATCAAGCCCAATATCATTATGGATTCTTGCATTTCTTTGCCTTTTTTCTCATTTTTCTTATGTATCATGGTTTCTAATGAATTTTCTGATGTGAGCTTTGGTTTTGAGCCTCCAATTTGAGTTCAGGGCACAAGAGAATTGGTCTTTTTCAAACAGGGCACAGCTGTTGGCTTGCTCCAATTCTGTCTTGCTGTCATGGTTTTGGGTGCCTCAGCCAATTTGTGGTTTCTTGAGTGCAAATTTCCTAAATATTTTCTGGGTCTGAGTCGTTTTTGCCTTCTTATTCTCAAATTTTGTATTCTGATGCAATACAAGCAAGATTTTGGACAGAGTAGCCATTAGGAAAGAAAAAAAAAAAACACAGCAAATTGCCCTTTCGGGATTAGAAATCTACAGGCAACACGACCAAGATGAGTTTCTGTTTTTGGGAAATGACATGGAACCCTTTTCCTGAGGGGACAAATTCTAACTCCCTAAAAATTGAGTGTGAGTGTGATTTTGAGGTGAATTCACTCAGAATTCCAAAGTCAGTCTGAGGAAGGGGCAATGAATCTGGAAACAGCCAGTTTCCTTGTGTCTAAATCCAGCCAAATATCACAAAGGACTCTTGCATTTCTTTGGCTTTTTCACATTTCCCTTATTTATCATGGTTTGTAATGAATTTTCTGATGTGAGCTTTGGTTTTGAGGCTGGCATATTGAGTTCAGGGCACAAGAGGAAGCTTATTTTTCAATCATGGCACAGCTGTTGGCTTGCTCCAATTCTGGCTTGCTGTCATTGTTTTGGATGCCTCAGCAGATTTGTGGTGTCTTCAGTGGCAATTTCCTACATGTTTTCTGGGTCTGAGTCGGTTCTTGCCTTCTTATTCCCAAATTTTGTATTCTGATGCAATACAAACAAGAGTTTGGACAGAGTAGCCATTATGAAATAAAAAACATAACAAATAGGCGTTTGAAGCTTAGAAATCTACAGGTAACACGACCAAGGTGAGTTTTTGTGTTTTGGAAAATCAAATGGAACACTTTGGCTGAGGTGATAGATATTTATTGCCTCCAAACTGAGTTTCACTGTGATTTTCAGGTTAATTCCGTCAGAATTCCACAGGCAATCAGCCGGAGGGGTGGATGAATCCGGGAATGGCTGGTTTCCTTGCGACTAAATCAAGTCCAATATCATTATGGATTCTTGCATTTCTATGGCTTTTTTCTCTTTTTTCTTATGTATCATGGTTTGTAATGAATTTTCTGATGTGAGCTTTGGTTTTGAGGCTGCAATATGGAGTTCAGGGCACAAGAGGAAGGTTCTTTTTCAATCAGGGCACAGCTGTTGGCTTGCTCCAATTCTGGCTTGCTGTCATTGTTTTGGGTGCCTCAGCCGATTTGTGGTTTCTTGAGTGGCAATTTCCTACATGTTTTCTGGGTCTGAGTCGGTTTTGCCTTCTTATTCCCAAATTTTGTATTCTGATGCAATACAAGCAAGATTTTGGACAGAGTAGCCATTAGGAAAGAAGAAAAAAACATAGCAAATTGGCCTTTCAGGATTAGAAATCTACAGGCAACACGACCAAGATGAGTTTCTGTGTTTTGGAAAATGACTTGGAACCCTTCTGCTGAGGGGACAGATGCTAATACCCTCCAAATTGAGTGTGAGTGCGATTTTCAGGTGAATTCAATCAGATTCCAAAATCAGTCTGTGGAAGGGGAACGAATCTGGAAACAGCCAGTTTCCTTGTGTCTAAATCCAATCAAATATTACAAAGGATTCTTGCATTTCTTTGTTTTTTTTCACATTTACCTTATTTATCATGGTTTGTAATGAATTTTGTGATGTGAGCTTTGGTTTTGAAGCTGGAATATGGAGTTCAGGGCACGGGAGGAATGGTCTTTTTCAAACAGGGCACAGCTGTTGGCTTGCTCCAATTCTGGCTTGCTGTCATTGTTTTGGGTACCTCAGCTGATTTTGGTTTCTTGAGCGGCAATTTCCTAAATGTTTTCTGGGTCTGAGTTGGTTTTGCCATCTTCCTTCCCAAATTTTGTATTCTGACACAATACAAACAAGAGTTTGGACAGAGTAGCCATTATGAAATAAAAAACACAACAAATAGGCGTTTGAAGCTTAGGAATCTACAGGTAACACGACCAAGGTGAGCTTTTGTGTTTTGGAAAATCAAATGGAACACTTTGGCTGAGGTGACAGATATTAATTGCCTCCAAATTGAGTTTCACTGTGATTTTCAGGTTAATTCAGTCAGAATTCCACAGGCAGTCAGCTGGAGCGGTGGATGAATCCGGGAACGGTCGGTTTCCCTGCGACTAAATCCAGCCCAATAACATTATGGATTCTTGCATTTCTTTGGATTTTTTCTCTTTTTTCTTATGTATCATGGTTTGTAATGAATTTTCTGATGTGAGCTTTGGTTTTGAGGCTGCAATATTGAGTTCAGGGCACAAGAGGAAGGTTCTTTTTCAATCAGGGCACAGCTGTTGGCTTGCTCCAATTCTGGCTTGCTGTCATTGTTTTGGGTGCCTCAGCTGACTTTTGGTTTCTTGAGCGGCAATTTCCTACATGTTTTCTGGGTCTGAGTCGGTTTTGCCTTCTTATTCCCAAATTTTGTATTCTGATGCAATACAAGCAAGATTTTGGACAGAGTTAGCTCTGTGTCCATTCTTCTGACTCTGCACTAGATGAATAAAAAGACAATGTAAAATGATTTGAAAAGAACTATAAGGGGTCAGCGCTGTGGTTCTGCTGCCAATTGGGGAGTGAACCAGCAGATGGAAAACACCTCTCTCTCTCTCTCTCTCTCTCTCTGTGCCTCTCCTTCTCTGTAACTCTGACTTCCAAATAAATAAATGAATCTTAAAAGAAGTATAAACATCAATAAAACACAAATGAAAATTGTATTCTCAAAACTGGATATTAAACCATGCCTTCTACACCTCTGTTAAAAGTTACATTCTATCATAGTCATTTATGATTTCTAGGGCCAAAGTAGTAAGTAAGATTTTTCTGGAAGAGACAGAGGTTATGAGGGAGCCAGGATTTGGGGTCAGTTAGCAGAAGTGAGTGTCACTCTTTCAGATTTGATGCAGGAAAGGAACAGCAACTGATCCCTTAGATTTTGGTGTGGGAAGGAAAGGAAGGAGGGACTTAACAAAAGCAAATGCCCTCTTGTTGTGGGCACCCACCCCTGACTGCAGCTTTTCGGAGGAACAGCTGGTGTCTCTAGGGATGCTGCAGCCTGGACTCCATTTCCCAGAGTTCCCAGTAGCTCCGAGGTATTCTGCTTTCCAAATACCTGTGGGCATGCACCTGCCACTGCCAGTCCCTGGGGCTCAGAGTTGGACCAGGGGAGTTCATTCCTTGATCAGTGTCAGCCCTGGGGGCTGTGCTGCTCCTTCTCTGGCATTTACTGCAACTCCTGCTCTGCATGTGCGATCCCAGGCAGTTTCTGAGTGCTCACCCTGAGCCTGCCTCCTGCTGCTTCTTCCCTCTTCATCCACCAACTGTGGGTCCCACATGTCAGGGCCTCTTTTCCCCACACTCCCAATTTCACTCCCCGTGTGTCCGGAAGAAAGGGTCCCTGCTCCAGGGACTTTCTGCTGCAGGTTTGGCATGCAGGAAGGGGCGAGGACATGTGTGGGAGAAGTGTGCCAGCGATCCTGGCAGCTTCTCCCGAGGTCAGGGCTGGGACCCGGGCTGCTCTGTCTCCCACCTCTATTTCCCAGGCTCAAAGTGCCCAGATTCTCTCCTGCAGAACCTCACCTAAACTGTCCCTAATGCACTTTATTTAGTGGTTACAGGAGAGAGGGGGCAGCGTTCTGGGAACCTGCACTCACAGGGAAGGAAGGCAGAAAGACTCCTGATCTCCACAGTTAAATAAGCCAGGTTCCCACTGTGGGTGTTTTCAGAATGCAGTCTGGCCTGGTCTCTTGATGTTTCCTGGGCTGGTTCCTGCAGGGTGGGGCTGGATGGCCCTCAGGAGGGAGCCTGGGGCAGCAGAGTGGTGGGCAGGAGGATCTGTCTAGGATCTGCCCCACTGCTCTCATCCTGCACCTCATCTTCCTGGTGGGGATCAGTGTGAAGCGTGAATAGCTGCTTTGTGTGTTGATCCCTCTCAAGTATTAATTATCAAATTTTTCCAATGTGGAATTTGAAGCTGTTCCAGAAACCTGGGGTGGGAAAACTCCCTTCTTTCAAACAGGCACAGAGACAGTGGCGGATCCAAGGAGTTTCTATTAATGGACCTAGGCTCAGCTGGAATGATTTCCTGATAATTGAGCATCAAATTCAAGTTTCTTAGCTGTTACAGCATTGGTGGGTTTAAATGGCAGCCTACATGATTAGAACCACATTTCCAATGGTCAATGTGTCCAGTATATTTGTAAAAGAGATTTGGAACCTTACCCAAAACTGTTGTCTATGCTTATGTTTTATAGTTTCTCATATGTTTACTTAGTTTCTGGTTTTATATTTAGACTTTTAATTCACCTTGAGTTGCTTTTACATAGTGTATGAGGTTTTGGGTATATTTTCAGGCTTCTACATATGGATTTATTAGGACAGATTTATGACTGGAGTTTACAAAAGCAGAACTTAGGACATCTTCCCTCCCTAGACAAGATTTCAGTGGGCAGCTGTTTCACTCATTAATTGTGAGCATCCACTTTTAAAGGTTTGTGTTGGATGGGGTCCACTTCTCTTTCTTTGATGATGTATTTGGCTGCTTTTCATTTTCTGTCTTCAGCTATCACTTCTCCTGTTAGCAAGGCTGTCAACTGTTTTGACCTGCCACTGATCCCTTTGCAAAGTGAGAAGGGAACCAAAATTAATGCAAGTCTACTGTGTTGTCAATAACTGGAGCTACTTTTTTAAAGATTTATTTATTCATTTGAAAGAGTTACACAGAGAGAGGAGAGAGAGAGAGAAAGAGAGAGAGGTCTTCCATCCGATGGTTCATTCCCCAATTGGCAGCAATAGCTGGAGGTGTGCCAATTTGAAGCCAGTAGCCAGGAGCTCCTTCTGAGATGAAGCTGTTTTTTTAAATAATTATTTATTTATTTGAAAGGCAGAACTTTGTCCAGGTCTCATAGGTGGGTGTAGGAATTGAGGGATTTGGGCCAACTTCTACTGTTTTCCCAGTCCACAGCAGAGAGCTGGATGGGAAGTGCAGCAGCCAGGATCCCAACTGGCATCCATATAGGATGATGACAAGGCAGGCAGTAGCTTTACCCACTATGCAACAGTGCTGCCCACTAACGGGAGCTCTTTTAATCTGAGTTTGCATAAAGAGGAGAATTACAGCATCATAAATACAGATAAGTAACAGTTTTTCTCTGCCCAGCACTTTACATTACCCAGTGCTCCACTGAGAATCTTACATTTCACACTGTGTAATGAAGAAGGCCAGTTACTTATCTTATTTTGGGTTCTGTGTTTAAACCCATGACACTTTTGACATGGGAGGATATTAGTTCTACAATTTGATAGAGACTGGTCTGTGGAAGCATCGATAGAAGTTATAACTGTGAGAGTGGTAAGAAAGAAGAGGGGAAGAAATAAGTGCCCCTTACCCCCCACAGAGATGTCCACAAGTGCAGTAGAAGATATGGCCTTATGGTTGACTTTCTGGGACAAACTGTGTTTGAGTGCTTCACATGTTCTGATAGAAAGGTGTTGCCACCAGGTTTTTAGTATATTTTGTTAGTTTTTAAAGATTTATTTATTTATTTGAAAATCAGAGCTACACAGAGAGAGAAGGAGAGGCAGAGAGAGAGAGAGAGAGAGAGAGGTCTTCCATCAGGTTCATTTCCCCAGTGGCTTCATCATTGTGAACTTTGCTCAGTTCCTGACCTATACCTTTCCTTTAACCTAGTACTTTGCCATGTAGTAGCCCATGAAAACTGCAGACTGCATAAATGAATGAATACTTGGAGGGTTGTGATTTCTTAGAGGAACATCATGAGACAGAAGGAATGAAACAAAACAAAAGTATCCTCCATATATAGAAGGTACACTGTTTTTACAAGCCACAGAGAAGAGGAAAAAGCAGGGAAGTAGTGAGACTGGAAAGTTTGTGGCAAAGGTAATAGGCACTGGTCAAGAATTTAACAAGCCCATTAGGAAAACATTAAGGTTTCCTTACTTCCATGTAGACTCTGCACTATAATGTTAAACGGCGTCCTCTAAACCCACTTGTTGCACAAATGAAAACCCAAGCATTGTCTTCTCCCACAGATGGAGTCTGCTATTGGTTTTGATTTACATTTCCCTAATGGCTAGTGATATTGGGCATGTTCATATATGTCTTGACCATTGAGATTTCTTCTTCTGAGAAACATCTGTTTTGATCCTTGCCCATTTCTTAGCTGTACATTTTGCTTCTTATTTTGAGATTTTCCCAGTTCTATATATGTATGTTCTGGCTATCAATCTTTTGTCATAATCAGAGTTTTCAATGTTTCCTGCCATTCTGTCCATTGTATGTTCACTCTGTTGATTACTTTGTAGTGAAGATGTATCTTAATATGATATGCTCAAATTTCTATATTTTATTTTTTTTACTTGTGCTTTTGGAATCTGACCCAAAACTGTTGTCTATGCTTATGTTTTATAGTTTCTCATATGTTTACTTAGTTTCTGGTTTTATATTTAGACTTTTAATTCACCTTGAGTTGCTTTTACATAGTGTATGAGGTTTTGGGTATATTTTCAGGCTTCTACATATGTATAATAACTTTCCTTTAAACCATTTGCTAAAGGGGTTCTTCTTTCTCCTGTTTGTTTTCTTTCCTTTGTTATATAGGAGTTGCCTGTAGAAAAATCGGTTTATTTCAGCTGCCTATACTTTTACTTTGAACTATGAGTCTGTTTTCCAACAGTGCTAACACTGTTTCTATATTTTTAAGATTTATTTATTTATTGGAAAGGCCAGATGCTTCTTCCAAGTCTCTCATGTGGGTGCCAGCACCCTAGAACACAGTCCATCTTCCACCAATTTCCCAGGTGCATTAGTAGGGAGCTGGATTGGAAGTGGAGCACCTGGTCTCCTAGCAGCAACATATGGGACACATGCACAGCAGATCAAGGCTTTAACCCACTACACCACAGAACCAAACCCTTCCTTATTTACTTCTGCTGTGATCTTTCATTATTCACTTTTTTCTACTGCCCTGCAACTTGACTCCTTCCTGTTTTTTTTCTGGGTCCTGGAGGATGGTAGTAGGTGGCTTCTGGGATATCTTTTTGTGTTAGTAGATACTTGGTAATCTAAAATCACAGTTTTTAGTTTCTATATTTCTCTGCTAATCACTAGGGCCTTCTGGATGACAATAGAAAATGCTGGCAGAAATGAGGATATATTAATTTGCTAAGAAAATACCACAGAGAATATGATTTAAATCATGGAATTTTACTTCTCAGAGTTGTAGAGCTTGAAAATATCAGATCAAGGTGCTTAAATAGGCTCGATTTTTCAGAAGCCTTTCTCCGATGTGACAGACACATCTACCATTTGATCTGCTTAAAAGCACTTTCTTCAGGTAGAGTCATGTTGCTGGTTAGCACTTCCGTGTTAGAGTTTTAGGGAGGCACATTTCAGTCCATAACAGCAAAAGGGACCCTGTGGTCTACTTCAATGACAGCCATCTCTGTGGAGGACAGAAAGTTTGGAATCAGTGTTAGGATTTCTCACAGTATTAGTGTCAGTGCTATCTCCATCAAATGTGCATTCATGTACACACAAATCTACCTGTACTCATAAACACATTCAACAGTGGAAATGCCTGATGGTTGTGTACGGGTAACATCAATATAATAATCCATAAGATGGCCTATTAGCAGACATTAAAAAGAGAATTAGAAAGAATGACAACAAAATCTGCAGTTACCTATATTTATGTCTATATGTATGATATTCAGTATTTATAGTTGCTAAAAGATGAATACTGATGTGTGGGAATAAAAGCTAAACCTTACCTTGCAATATTGCAGCCTAGTCTACATGAAAGCTGTCTTCCTAAAACCATTCACTGGGCCCACTCTGTGGCATAGTAGATTAAACATCCACCTGCAGCACCAGCATCCCACATGGGCACCAGTTTGAGTCCCTGCTCCTGCACTTCCAATCCAGCTCTTTACTAATGGCCTAGGAAAGCAGTGCAATATGCCCTGAGTGCTTGGGCCCCTGCACCCATGTGAGAGACCTGGAGGAAGCTGCTGACTCCTGGCTTCTGGCACCTGGCTTCAGATCGGCCCAGCTCCAGCCATTCTGGCCATTTAGGGGTGAACCAGTCGATAGAAGACCTCTCTTTCTCTTCCTCTCTATATCTGTAACTCTGCCTCACAATAAAGAAATACATTTTTTAAAAACCTTTCACATGTTAAATTTCTTAATTGTTTTAAAGATTTATTTATTTATGTACTAGTCGAGTTACAGAGAGGAGAGCCAGAGAGAAAGAGAGAGGTCTTCCATCTGATGTTCACTCCCTAATTGATTGCAACTGCCAGAGCTGTGCTGATCCGAAGCCAGGAGCCAGGAGCTAGTTCCAGGTCTCCCAGATGGGTACAGGGGCCCAAAGACTTGGGCCATCTTGTACTACTTTGCCAGGCCATAGCAGAGAGCAGGATCAGAAGTGGAGCAGCTGAGTATTGAACCGGCCCCCATATGGGATGCTGGCGCTTCAGACCAGGGAGTTAACCTGCTCCACCACAGCACCAGTCCAACATTTTAAATTTCTGATACTCTAAAGTAGTACAGGACTGCATTACATCTAGGAAAGATGCATTTAAAAATTATAAATCTAGTGCATTTTAGCAGAAGTTTTAACAAATACTTCTGATTTTCTCAGCATTATATATAAATAAATGACATAATGAGTCATTGTCAGATTTTTAGCTTTTGACAGCCACTTATAATATTTCACAGCTTTTTGAAATGTATTGCTAGTGTGTTTTTCTCAACACATGCACTGGATTTTACCTATAAGGTTGCCTCTTATAGGATTTGCATTTTAATGGGTTTTCATGGCACATGTAATCAACATCTGCAAAGCCTCTAAAACACATAAATAATAACATGAATCAGGCTTTTTTCTTAAATATTAATTTATTTATTTGAAAGAGTTGCACAAATAGAGGAGAGGTAGAGAGAGAGAGACAGACAGACAGAGACAGAGAGGTCTTCCATCTGCTGGTTTACTCCCAGTTGGCCGCAATGTGTGGTCTGTGTCAATCTGAAGCCAGGAGCTTCTTCAGGGTCTTTCACATGTGTGCAAGGCCCCAAGGACTTGGGCCACCTTCTACTGCTTTCCCAGGCCATAGCAGAGAGCTGGTTCAGAAGTGGAGCAGCCACAACTTGAACTGGCACCCATATGGCTTGCCAGCACCGCAGGCAACAACTTTATCTGCTATGCCACAGCGCCAGCCCCACATTGCATCTTTTTAAGATGATATGGATTTAAGTTCATGAGAAATTATTAGCATCGTGGGAACTGATAGATATGGATGAAGCAGGATGGACTTGTTAGGAATGGTGATGTTAATTTTCTTATAAAATAAATAAGAAATTAAATATGGTCAGACATAAATGAAGACTAAATTTTATTAGTGGTAATCCAGAAAACACTGATCTCAGGTCTTTTTCTTCCAGTGTTAAGTTTACATTTTTAAATGCATATTAAGTGAACAAATTTCATGTAATTTATATATACAGATTGAAGAGCAAACTGATAACATCCTATCCTATCTTCCCTTGTTCTCATATTTCCAGCTCCCTCCTTCTTGTTTTATTTTCTTTTAATTTTGACAGCTGCATGCTTTGATTTTATTTTAGAATCACAAGCTTTAACCCTCTACAAAATAAAGAATTCAGCAAGTAGTAGAAGAAATATCAATGAGTATATGTTGTGTACTCTATCAAAGAGTACAGAAAAGTGCTATGAACAATACTCAAATCTCAAAATGTCAGTTTAACTCATATGCTGCTTTTTGTTGTCGATATATTAATTACCACCAGTCAGAGAAAACATATGGTGTGGGGAGCAACTCGGACTAGACTAAGTTACTGGAATTAAGACTTATTCTATGCATCTGCTCTCCCACAATATGGCGCTGGGAGAGGAGAAAACAGCTTCTACACAGCTGCCTCCAGTTCAGCCAATAAACTGTAGGACTTGCTCCTGATTGGAGGAGAGCAGCGTACTCGGAATTTGGGCAGCCGAGTTGGGATTGGCAGAGGAGGACTATAAAGGAGGAGAGAGACGGCATGCACCAGGAACATCTAAGGGGAACATCTAAGGGGAACACCTGTGCAGCCCCCGAGAGAGCCGGCCGGTGGTGTGCCGCTCCCCCACGGAAGTGGGGAAGGTGGCAGGGGGAACCGCCCTTCCACGGAGGTGGAAGGGACAGTAGCCAACCCGGGAAGAACCAGCAGCAAACCCGGGGAGGGCCGAGCAGACGAAAGAACAGCACAGGGTACTGTGTCGTTCCTCCACGAAGATGGGGAGCGACATAATGGTGCCGTGACTCGGATATGAAGCCTAGGCAGGGTTCAGTGTCGTTCCTCCATGAAGAGGGGGAGCGACAATATGGTATTTGTCTTTTGGGGACTGGCTTCTTTCATGAAGCATACTTGTTTCCAGTTCATCCATTTAGTTACAGAAGATGGGATTTCATTCTCAATTATGGCTGAATAGTATTTTACACTGTATATATAGCTCATATTTTTGTTCCAGTCACCAGCTGATGGACATCTGGGTTGATTCCATGTTAGCTATTGTGAATTGAGCTGTAACAAACATGAGGGTACAGATAACTCATGCCTGTGCATATTCTATTTCATTTCATGCGGATAAATTCCCAGTAGTCAGATGGCAGGATCACATGGTATGTTTGTTTTCAGATTTCTGAGGAACTTTGATACTGCCTTCCATAATGGTTGCACTAGCTTCATTCCCACCAACAGTGGGTTAGGGTACCTTTTTCTCTCCCTCTCCACCAGCCTTTATTGTTTGTTGACCTTTTCAAAAGAATTATTTATTTGAAAGATTGAGTTACAGAGATGGAGAGGCAGAGGCAGAGAGACATAAGTATTTTATCTGCTTGTTTATGCTCCATATGGCCCAACAGGTAGTGCTGGTCCAATCGGAAGCCAGAGTCAGGAGCATCTCCCTGGTCACCCATGCGGGTGCAGGGACCCAGGCACTTGGGCCATCCTCCACTGCCCTCCCAGTCCAGTGCAGAAAGCTGGACTGGAAGAGGAGCAACCGGGACCAGAACTGGCACCCATATGGAATGCCGGCTCCACGGGTGGAGGATCAACCCAGTGTGCTATGGCACTGGCCCCCATCAGGGATATTTTTCTATAGTACTCTCTCTCAACTGTATCTTTTTCTAGTTGAAGAATTAAGGTGATGCAGGATTAATCGAAGGAGTTTGAGAGGATTGTCTCTCTTTCAATTGTGTTGAATAGTTTGAGAAGCATTAGTTCTTTAAAAGTCCTGTAGAATTCAATAGTGAGGCTGTCTGATCCTGGACTTTTCCTTGTTGGGAGGGTCTTTATTACTCATCCAATCTCTGTCTTGGTTTTTGCTTTGTTTAGCTTTTCTATGTGTCTTCATGACTCAATTTTGGTATATTGTGTATGTCCAGGAATCTGTTGATTTTTCCTCTAGGATTTCCAATTTGTTCGCAGTCACAACAGATGCCCACCTCCTATATTGCAGTGCTAATCTGAGTTTTGGGTACTACACTTCCAAATCAGCTTCATGTTAATATCCCTGGAAAGTAATGTATAATAGCTCAAATTCTTTCATTCCTGTCGTCAAATTGGAGAACTGTAACCTATATGGGGACTTGAGAACCTGGTCTTGCACAGTGGTAGCCATATAGAAAGTGAACCAGCAGATGGGAGATCTCTCTGCTTCTCTTTCCTTCTCTCTTTGTCTCTGTGTCTCTCTGCCTTTTTTCATATTAAAATATTTAATTACTTACTTGAAAGAGTTACAGAGAGAGGGAGAGACAGAAATCTTCCACCACCTAATTCATTTTTGAGATGACTTTAATAGCCAGAGTGTGGCCAGGTTGAAGCCAGGAGCTTTCCCTCCGATGTGCATGGCAGCAAGGAGCTTTTCCTGCAATGTGCGTGGCAGCATCCCAGGCACTTGGGCCATCTTTCCCTGCTTTTTCAGTCCATTGGTAAGGAGCTGGATCAGAAATGGAATAGCTGGTACTTGAACTGGTGCACATACAGGATGCCAATGTAACAGATAGCAGCTTTGTCCACTGCACCACAACCACCAGCTCTTCTATCTGCCTTTCCAATAAATAAATCTTTTGAAAAGGAACTGAAGGTAGTAAAAGTCATCATGACTGAGCAATGGCAAATTTATTGAAGTGATCTATTTTCTTAAAGATCTATTTATGAATTTGAAAGGCAGCACTAGAAAGAGAGAGTGGGAGAGATGGATCTTCCTCCTGGTTTGTTCACTCCTCAAATGGCTGCAATGGCTGCGGCTAGGCCAGACTGATATCAGGAGCCAGGGACTTCTTCCAGGTCTCTCACAAGGGTGCAGGAGCCCCAATATTTGAGTCACCCTGTGCTGCTTTTCCAGACACATTAGCAGAGAACTGGATCCGTTTGGAGCATTAATGTCTATGATACTCTCCTTGCAGTTGAAGGATTTAGAATCCATTTTGATTATGGGTGGGCCAAGTACAATGTCTTCCAATTGTCCAAGGGTTAGATTAGATGGGTTCTTAGAAATTTTGTTAAAATAGTTATTAATCATAACTCTCAGTTTAAGCTTTTCTTACCAAATTTTCGTGTTTGCTGATGTTTATATCTATGGGAAAATTGGGTCTCTGGATTGCAACCAATGAAAGCATCCAGACTAACAGTAATAAGGTCAACAGTCAGCAGAATGATGTCCAGCTGAACTGAAATAGCTTTTCTTATTTGGTAGAGGGGTTACCTCCTGCATTATGCTGACATACTGACATAGACAGTAGATATTGGAGCCTGTCCCTTCTGCCAAATGGAGAATACCATATTTTGGTCCATCATATATATAGTCATATATTATAATATATATTATATTATATATTTCTATACATAATATAGAATTACATATAATAATTATAAATATATAATTGTATATAATTATTATATATGAATTTGTTATTTATATATAAATAATTATTTCTGATCCAGCTCCTTACCAATGGATTGAAAAAGCAGTGAAAGATGCTCCAAGTACCTGGGTTCCTGGGACACACATCAGAGGAAAAGCTCCTGGTTTCAACCTGGCCACACTCTGGCTATTGAAGTCATCTCAATAATATATATATATTATATATATATAATACATATAATAAATTATATAATATTATCTGTTTATAATTATATATTATATAATATATTGTATGATAAATTATAATATATCTTATATATGAATATATTTATATACATAAATATATAAATAAATGTAAATATATATATAAAGAATTTATTTATGTAGTTGACAGGTTTACTTACAGAGAGTGAGAAGAAGAGACACAGAAAGGTCTTCCATATGCTCATTTACTCCCCTAATGACTGCAATGTCTGCAGCTGGGCCAATCTGAGCTAGGAGCTTCCAGGTCTCCCATATTTTGGCAGAGACCAAAGCACTTGGAACAGCTTCTACTGCTTTCCCAGGCTATTGCAGAGAGCTGGATGGCAAAAGGAGAAATGGGGACTAGAACTGGTGCTCATATGGGGTGCCAGCACTGCAGGTAAAGGATTACACCACTGCACCACAGTGCTGGCCCCAGTCTATTCTTTATTAAGGAGATCTCAGTAATCATGTTCAGGTATTGCTGTCCTATATTCATGGCCAAAGTCCTAGCAGGCAACATGGTTTGGAGAATCATAAGCACAAGGTGTGTTGGAGACTTCATTTCTCATACAGCACAGTTAATAACAAGGTTCCAAGAGGGGAAATTACTTGCATCATAGTCTTTGAGAACTAATGGACATCACAGGTGATCTAAAGAATGTAGAAGGTTTGTGAGCCCCTAGAGTGAAAAAGTCACTGGGAGCACAAGGACAGTGCCTAGAGTTTATTTTGATGGATTTTAGCCCCTTGCATTGGAGGGAGGCCTGAAGAAGCTGGACTGATTTGTAAACCTCAGAAGTGTCTTTTCAAGGTGAAGGCAAACTTAAGACTGGGGTTTTTGGAAAAACTTGGAGCAAAATGCATTTGCACACTTGGTTAAGACACATCATTTATCTATTGATTTTCATCAGATCTGTTAACATTAAATATAAGGTACAGGGGACATGGTGGATTTCATATAGCAATATGATTTTAGTAACATATCATGAGGTGCTTTTTTCTTTTAATGGATTTAG
The DNA here is from genome assembly GCF_964237555.1 of Oryctolagus cuniculus. Lineage (NCBI taxonomy): Eukaryota > Metazoa > Chordata > Mammalia > Lagomorpha > Leporidae > Oryctolagus > Oryctolagus cuniculus. The sequence continues at coordinate 87,225,710 of NC_091444.1, read as the reverse complement.
CAGGTAAAATTGGGCTACCTAATGGGATATAGCTGGAATAATCACCTTTTTGTTAAATAAATCTGAGGTAATAAATGTTAGTATATGAATACATTGAGTTTTCTTTTATTGGGCCTTCTTGGCTATTTTAATCTGGGATCTGCGAATTCTCATTTTCTCTAGGCAAGTTGTAACTGAAAATCTTTATTTTATTCTTCATCATGTTGGACCAACTGTGCTGCTTCTGGGATTTTTTTAGTACACCTGACAATTGGAAATTTAGACAATAGTATAGTTAATATGAGATGTACCAAGTAAAGTACTTATTTTTACTCAGATAATATATTTTGGGAATTCTTCTAAAATTCCTATTGAGTATCCTTGTTAAATTTAGTTGCATCCCAGGTTAAGACTTATTGGAGACAGGTGCCATGGCTCAATAGGCTAATCCTCCACCTGCGGTGTAGGCACACCGAGTTCTAGTCCTGGTGGGAGCACCAGATTCTGTCCCAGTTGCTCCTCTTCCAGTCCAGCTCTCTGCTATGGCCCAGGAGTGCAGTGGAGGATGGCCCAAGTGCTTGGGCCCTGCACCTGCATGGGAGATCAGGAGGAAGCACCCCGCTCCTGCTTTTGGATCAGCGCAGTGTGCCGGCCGCAGCACACTGGCCGCAGCGGCCACTGGGGGGTAAACCAACAGAAAAAGGAAGACCTTTCTCTCTGTCTCTCTCTCTCACTGTCCACTCTGCCTGTCAAACTAAAAAATAATTTTTATAAAAAGACTTATTGGAGCCACTCTAGTGATTATACCCATGAAACTTTGTTAATTAATGCAAATAGAACCTGGGAAAATTGATGTATATCTTATGCTGTAGAGACTTAAGATTGAACATCTTTTTTATCTTTTTTAATTATATAATTTAAAAACAAATTTTAGACTTTTTTTGACTTTCCTAAGCCTCAGCTCTGGCCCCATTAATATGTCTTAACAATGTCTTTTCCTCTCAGACTTATCTCTATTGTTTCAGTTAACTGCATGTCTTTTCTTTAGATTCAGATTCTCTCAGCTGTCAAAGCTTATTCATCTTAATTCTGTTGTTCCTATTTCCCTCCATTTTATTCTGTCCCTAGGCTAATTGAGGTCATGATTCTCCATTCCTTCTGTGTGGTGTCACAGTAGCCTTGAAGTGTTCTTTTTCTCTTCTGATTTCTAAAGAAAGAAATTATGTATTCACCCAGTTTAGATATTTTAATAATTCATTCCAAAACAAAGGTTAAATGTTCTTAATTTGACAAGAATTTTTGGGGCCAGTGGTGTGGCATAGTGGGTAGAGCCACCACTTGTAGTGCTGGCATCTCATATGGATCCAGATCTCTGCTATAGCCTGGGAAAGCAGTAGAAGATGGCCCAAGTCCTGGGCCCCTGCACCCATGTGGGAGACCTGGAAGAAGCTCCTTGCTCCTGGCTTTGGATTCGCACAACTCTGGCCATTGCAGCCAACTGGGGAGTGAACCAGTGGATGGAAGACCCCTCTCTCTTCTCTGCCTCTCTCTGTGTAACTCTGACTTTCAAATAAATAAATCTTTAAAAAAAGAAGTTTTTCTAATTTTAGATTTGTTCTAATTCATTGCCACTTCATTGTATGTGTAAAGAGTGCATATCCAGTTTTTCTATTTTGGATTTTTGGGATTTTGTATTAACTCTGCTGTGTATTCATTTTTCTTGAGCATTGGTGATATCTTCTCCTTAGTTGTATTAAGAGAGAGAGCAATAGCCCTCATGTCTTTTTAGGTAAGTAAGACATATTAAAAACAGAGCATTCAGTATACATTCATAGTAGTTTGACTTGTTCAATTGATTTTCCTGAACTCCCTTGGATATTCTTGGTTTTTGCTGTACAAGTTTGTATACTCATTAGTTCTTTGATATTCCCAAATCCAGGAAATAAATGACTCAACAGCTGTGTTCCTGTATTTGCTGGGACTCAGGGTAAGAAGCAAAGTGGAGGTGTTCAGGAATCTAAAGGTACATGCTACATAGCAAAGCACATCATTTCCTATACAAAGTGACTGGGAAATCCAGAATCTTTTGCACACTATATTGGATCCTGAACTATTACTGACCTATTCAGTAAGATTTTAATGTATTTATTTTCTGTGTGTGTGTTTGTATTTCTAAATAAACTCTGCTGGGCTACTTAACATTAACATGTATTGCAGAATTCTTTCATCAGCTTTTACTTTTAAAAAGTTTCTCTTTCAGTTTTATGGGAGAGGGTAGAAGTTTTCTGCTATGTAACTGAAAATTCATTCATTCATTAAACTTAAAAATATTTGTTGGAAATGAGGGGAATACTATTAATTCTCGTGTGATTTTCATGAAACTAAATACATTCTCCATTTTGTTTTGCTTAATATTTCTGCATGTGTGGACTTCTTTTTTCCTTCTTGCCCCAAATCCCTTTGTGTATTGGGATGGTAAATGGGTTTTACACTGGAGAAAACATGTTATTTTGGCAAAGAAGTACTTAGCCTTGCTGCTTCAAGTATTCAAATATTACATTAGAAATCAGTAAATTTGTTTACTGTACAAATGTCTTTTATACAATTTTGTAATATTCTGGGATATGAGAGGGAGCAGGAAATAGGAGGGTTATGGGTGGGAGGGATGTTTTGGGGAGGGGAACCTACTGTAATCCAAAAGCTGTACTTTGGAAATTTGTATTTATTAAATAAAAGTTAAACAATTTTATAATATTCATCTTCCTTTTTATTTCGTCCTTTTTTTAAAAAAAGATTCATTTATTTTCCTTGAAAGTCAGCGTTACACACACAGAGAAGGAGAGAGAGAGAGAGAGCAGTCTTCCAACCACTAGTTCACTCCCCATTTGGCCACAATGGCTGGAGCTGTGCCGATCCATAGCCAGGAGCTAGCAGCATCTTTTGGGTCTCCTATGCAGGTGCAGGAGCCCAAGGGCCTGGGTCATCCTCTACTGCTGGATAGTAAGTCTTACTTGCCTAAAAAGTTGGATAGTAATTTGAGTAGCCAGGACTTGAACTGGCACCCATGTGGGATGTCAGCACTGCAAGCCACAGCTTTACTTGCTACACCACAGCATCGGATCCTTTATTCTTATGACTATTGCTACACTATTGAAATTTATAATTGATAATGCTGAACAATTGAAACTGTCTTATTTACAATTGTAGGACTGGATATGGCAATTTTACTTGAAGTAAATTATTTAGCCTGCTTATTGTATGATTTTTGGAAAAGCATGTATTTATATATAACAGCAGATCTGTTAATCATTTAAAAGTGAATTATCATGATTACCCAGATGTAAAGAATGCAATATGTGCTAATGAGTTAGCAGTCACAGACATTTAGAATTAGAGGGATTTTGGAACCTTTTCAATACTGCAGTTTTTATGAAAAACTAATAATTTTTTATTTGACAGGTAGAGTTATAGACAGTGAGAAAGACAGAAAGGTCTTCCTTCCGTTGGTTCACTCCCCAAATGGCTGCCACAGTTGGAGCTGTGCCCATCCAAAGCCAGGAGTCAGGTGCTTTCTCCTGGTCTCCCATCTGGGTGCAGGGCCCAAGCACTTGGGCCATCCTCCACTGCCTTCCTGGGCCATAGCAGAGAGCTGGACTGAAAGAGGAGCAACCAGGACTAGAACCCTTTGCCCATATGGGATACCCACACTACAGGCAGAGAATTAACCAAGTGAGCCATGGCGCTGGCCCCCAATAAATTTACTCTTAACAAAATATCAAAATATCTTATTCAGTATAAAGTTAGTAGTGAAAAAGAGACTACCTTGTTGAACACAGAAATTTGAGATTATATTTCTTGATATTAATTTGCATCTTAAGGCTTATTGCCTAGTTTATTTCAACATTTCAATCTAATATTACTAATAATATCTTGTACTTAGTGGTTCACTGTGTGCCAGACAATATTCTTTTGATTTTTAAAAAGATTTATTTATTTATTTATTTGGAAGTCAGAGTTACACAGATAGTGAACAAGAGGAAGAGAGAGAGAGAGAGAGGTCCTCCATCTGCTGGTTCACTCCCCAGATGGCCTAAAAGGTCAGAGATATGCCAATCTGAAGCTAGGAGCCAGGATCTCTTCAGGGTCTCCAATGCAGATTCAGGGTCCCAAGGACTTGGGCCAACTTCCTACTGCTCTCCCAGGCTATAGCAGACAGCTGGATGGAAAGTGGAGCAGCTGGGACTTGAACCAGCCTCCATATGGGATGCCCACACTGCATGCAGTGGCTTTACTGGCTACACCACAGCACTGGCCTCAAGACAATGCTCTAAAATGATGCATTAATTATTCTCAAATATTGAAAAGTGGCATGGTACACATTTGAATGTGTTGTTTTGTACTAGTTGTAGAAAGAGTTTAAAATATATTTAGATTTAAAAATGTAAGCTTTGATCTAAAGGTTTGCTTTCCCCTAAGGTGCCTGTTCAGAAACTGAGAGATCATTGAAGTCTCAAGATAGAGTACAACTGATCTTATCCAAGCCTCCTTTATCACATGAGGATGCTAAATGCCAAGGCCCAGAGAAGTAAAGTGAATTGTTCAAGGTCACATAGGTAAGTTGTAGCAGGGATAATTCTGTATTAGCATTAGGTACCCTGATACATAGGCCACTATTCTGTCAATTTCATACTCCTTCTGGAGTTAAAGATTCTAAGTTGTGGAAAATTAAGTTTGGAAATTTAGTGGTTGCTATGTTGTTATGGTGAGAAATTTCTGTGTATAGCTATGAGTTGCTTAAATTTTATTCAATATATTTTTCTAGTATGTTTGCTATTTATTTGAAATGTATAACAAATAGCTTCATCTATTTGCCAAAAGAATTTTTTAAAGATTTATTTATATTATTTGAAAATCAGAATTACACAGAGAGAGAAGGAGAGGCAGAGAGAGTGGTCTTCCATTCACTGGTTCACTCCACAGTTGGCCTCCATGGCTGGAGCTGTGCTGACTGGAAGGCAGGAGCCAGGAGCCTCTTCCTGGTCTCCTATGCAGGTGCAGGGGCCCAAGGATTTGGACCATTTTATAGTGCTTTCCCAGGCCGTAGCAGAGAGCTGGATAGGAAGTGGAGCAGCCAGGTCTTGAACTGATGCCCCTATGGAATACCAGCACTGCAGGTGGCAGCCTCACCCACTATGGCACAGTGCCAGCCCTTGCCAAAAGAATTTATAGAAGCTATTCCATATATACACTTCACAATTATTTAGTTACTTGACATGAACTATCCCTGCATATTTGAAAATTTTGAATGGTATCACTTGGGTTTTAAGAATGTTATATTTTAGGTCTCTTAATATTTTTAGTGATGATGTTTTAAAGGCCCTTTCTGTTTAATGGAAAATGATAAGGATTTTGTTTTACAATGGCCATAGTATTACCACTTAAAGCAATAGATTAAATAACACTTTTAAACAAAGTCATTTAATACTGAATTCTAAAACACTGGTATATTTTAAGTGAGAAGCCGGATTTCTTTCAGATATTCTAAATAAGAATGATAATCAAAATTGAAAACATCTACAGTTTTTAATCACTTGTTTTAAATATTAGTCATAATGGTCCAATTTAGAGTTTTAATTTTCATTAGCTTTTAAAAGATTCAGTACGGTTTATAGAAAAAATTCAGAGAACATAATTATATACTCAACCTCCCTCCCTTCTTTTTCCTCCTTTGTCATTTTTTTTAGCTTATGATATGACATTTTCCATTTACATTACATTAAAAAAGGGTGTTGAATCAAGGGACAAGTTTAACAGGCAAAAAGCAGAAAGATCGTAATTTAGAGGGAATACAGACAATGGCTCTAAACAATATTTGAATATCACATCTAAACAATATTTGAAGAAATTGATAAAATAAATATTTTAATTTCTCCTACTAAAATGCTCAGAGAAAGTCTTTCATTATTTATCAAATATTAGTGCAAATATATGGATTTAAATGATCCCAAAAAGTGATAATTTTTGTGTAATAAAGTCCAATTTTTGTCAAGGCTTTTTGACAGTCTCACAGAAAACTTATGTTTGTGAATGGGAAGAATAATATCAAAATGTCCATACTATCAAAAGCAATTTGCAAATTCAATGCAATTCCAATCAATATACCAACGATGTTCTCAGAGCTAGAAAAAATGATGCTAAAATTCATATAGAAACATGAGAGATGCTTAACATCTAAAGAAATATTATAAAACAAAAAAAAAGCTGGAGACATCACACCATGTTTTAAGACATATTACAGGGGTCAGCACTATGACAAAGCAGGTAAAGTCACCGTCTGCAGTGCCGGCATCTCATATGGGTGCCAGTATGTTTCCCAGCTGCTCCACTTCTTATACCCCTCTCTGGTATAGCCTGAGAAAAAAGTAGAAAATGGCCAAAGTCTTTGGGCCCCTGCACCTGCATAGAGACCTGGAAGAAGCTCCTGACACTTGGATTCAGATCAACAGAGCTTCGGCCATTGTGGCCATTTGGGGAGTAAACCAGTGGATGGAAGACCTCTCTCTCTCTCTCTGCCTCTACCTCTCTGTGACCCTTCCTTTCAAATAAATAAATAAACTGCAAAAAAAAAAACACAAAAAGAAGAAGTGTTAGCACTGATATAATAATAGACACATAGTTCAATGGAAAAAACTAGGTAGCATAGAAATAAACCCAAATTTCTACCAGCAACTCATATTTAACAAAGGAACTAAAATGAACTGGAGAAAGAAGAATCTTTTTCACAAGTGGTGCAGAGGAACTTGATGATCCAAATGTAGAAGCCTGAAAATAGACTCCAACATCACTTACACTATGTGAAAGTGAACTCACAGTGAATGAAAAATCTAATCATAAGACCCAAACCCAAGTAAACATAGGGAAACTCTAAATATTGTCAACACACAATAGCTTTTCGGTAAGATTCCAATAGCAATAGTCACAAAAATAAAAACAGAGACATTTGAGTATATCCAACTAAGATACTTCTTCACAACAAAGTAAACATCAAAGTGTAGATACAATGAACAGATGGCAGGAAAAATTAAAACTCTGAATGTTTACAGATTTCCAGAACATTTACATGAATTGGAAAAACTCCAAAAAATACAGTGAAGAAACAGGCAAGGATCTGAATAGACATTTCTCAGAAGAAATGTAAATGGTCAAAACATGTGAATATGCCTGATGTCACTAGCCATTATGTAAATATAAATCAGAACACCATATCAGTCTCCAACACCTGTGGGAGAATACAACACTCAGGTGTTTGTGTGTGCAACAAGTGGGTTTAGAGGACCCTGTTCACCTCTGGAGAGCAGAGTCTACAGGGAGACAAAGAAACCTTACTGCTTTCCTAATGGGCTTATTAAGTTCTTGACCAGTGCCTGTTAGTCTTGCCACAAACTTTCTAGTCTCACTACTTTCCTTCTTCTTCCTCTTCTCTGTGACTTGTAAAATAGTATACATTCTGTATACTGTGGATACTTTAGATTTATTTTATTCCTTCAGTCTCCTATGAAGTTCCTCCACAAAAACACAGCCCTCAAAATATTCATTCATTTATGCAGTCTGCAGATTTCATGAACTACTAAATTCCAAATAGTATATTAAAGGCAAGATCTAGGCCTAAGAGAAAAGTGGTCTGAATTCTGTGCCTAGAAGAGGATTTGGGACATAGTAGAATTTCGGTGAAGTGCTATGTGAATGACATGCACTCAGTAAATGAGTAATCTAAAGCATACACTGCATTCAAGCAACACAGCAGCCCTACTCACCTCAGGTAGAGCAATTGAGAGGAATAATGTGAACAAAAATAAGACATCAATAAGTTGAGTAATAACAGAGAAAAAACAAAATGAGATAGATGCCAACATTACTGACCTATTTTTGAGGAATTAAATTGATAGAGGGGCTGGCATTGTGGCTAAGTGGGGTAAGCTGCAATCTGTGAGGCCAGCATATCATGTGAGTTCCACTTTGAGCTTAGGAATCTCCACTTCCAATTTAGCTCACTGCTAAACACCTGGGAAACCAGCAGAAGATGGACGAAGGACTTGGGTCCTTGCCACTGATGTGGGAGACTTGGATGAAGCTCCTGACTTCAGCATGCCCCAGGCTCAACTGTTGAAACTCTCTGGGGTGTGAGCCAGCAGATGAAAGCTATCTATGTCTTTCCCCCTCTCTCTAAATCCACTTTTCAAATAAACAAAGATTTAATAAACAAATTAACTGATTTCAAAATACACAAAAACATGAACAATACTATATCATCTTGATGCCAAACTGATAAAAAATAACAAATGCTAGAGAGCACATGGGAAAAGAAAAGTGTCATATATGGTGGGTGAAAACACAAGTTAGTACAGATGTTATGCAGAACAGTATGGCCATTCCTTAAAAAGGATAAAAATTGGGCCGGCGCTGTTGTGCAGCGCCTGAGGGGCCAGCATCCCATTTGGGTGCCAGTTCTAGTTCCAGCTGCTCTTTTTCCAATACAGCTCTCTGCTATCTCCTGGGATAGCAGTAGAAGATGGCCCAAGTCCTTGGGCCCATGCACCCATGTGGGAGACCCAGAGGAAGCTCCTGTCTCCAGGTTTCAGAATGGCATAACTCTGGCCTTTGTAGTCATCTGTAGAGCGAACCAGCTAATGGAGGACCTCTCTGTGTCCCTATCTCTATTGTAACTCTTTCAAATAAATAACAAAAATTTCAAATAAGATAAAAATTGACCTACCATTTGAGATTTATCTTGCTCTTGGCTATATATAATAAGGAACTTTTATTAGAAGGAAAGGAGAAGAGCATATCAAAGATACAGCAATTTTCCCATAACACAGCCACTATAACACAGTTCACTGCAGCCAGGATTTGAAACCAATCTAGCTATCCATCAATGAAAAAAATGGACAGGGGAACTTCATTTAGATACAAAAAAGAACAAAATATTATTAAATTAATTGAAATAAGCCAGAAGCAGGAACACAAATGTCACCTGGTCCTTGTCACATGTGGAAGTGAGAGAAAATAATGGATCTGAACACAGAACTGTGATTACTAGAGGCTGCGAAGGGAAGCAGCTAGGGATAGAGGGGGATTGGATAATAGGTAACAAAATACAAAGAGGCAGAAAGAACTTCTGGTGTCCCATAATATAATGAGATGACTACATTCAACCATATTAGGTTCTGTGTAAAGAACTGAAAGAGAGGAGCTGGTAGTCTCAAATCATGGAGAAGAATTAGAAACTGTAGTTGCTTGGGGGCCAGCATTATGGCACAGTGGGCTAACACCCTGGCCTGAAGCACCAGCATCCCCTGTGGGTACCAGTTCTAGTCCTGGCTGCTCCTCTTCTGACCCAACTCTCTGCTATGGCCTGGGAAAGCAGTAGAAGATGGCCCAAGTCCTTGGGTCCCTGCACCCAAGTGGGAGATCTGGAAGAAGCTCCTGGTTCCTGGCATCAGATTGGCAGAGCTCCGGCCATTGCGGCCACCTGGGGAGTGAACCAGCAGAGGAAGACCTCTCTCTCTCTCTGCTGCTACTTCTCTCTGTAACTCTGTCTTTCAAATAAATAAATCTTTAAAAAATTAATAAAACTGTAGTTGCTTAGCTTGATCACTTTTTACTGCATAAATGTGTGCAAATATTGCACTGCACCCTGTAATAATGCATGACTAGGACACATTAATCACAAATTATTTCAATGAAATTTTAAAAATTAGAAGCATTTCTTTATATTAACAATGAACTATTTGAAAATGAAATTAGAGAAACATTTCCATGCATAGCAGCATAAGAACCAGGAACCAATGTCTTCAATGTTATCAGTGATGAATCAGATTCACAGACCCCAGCACTCAGTTTTTGCCATAGACCTTACCATGGCAATTGTGGGCATATAGTAGTAAATCAATGGACAGGAATCCTTTGTCTCTATATCTGTTAAATAAATAAACAAGGAATTCATCAAAGAAAAAGAGATATCAATTTGGATGCCAGGTCACAAAAACACATGCACTTGAGCTATCCTCCAGTTTGTGATGCCAACAAATCTTTCAGACATGTTACATTTTCAGAGACTTTTCTGTAATCTTGCTAAGCTTTCTGGAAATCTGCCTTATAGCAAAGCGATTCCCAATTCCATTACACTCATGATTATTCTTTTGTGTGAGTTATTAGTTTACCATCTAGAGATAATTTATGGTACAAAACTTTTCTATGCATGCATGTTTTCTCATTTGTGAGTGTATTCATGGGAATTGAAGACTGATTTATAGCAGAAATACATTTTCCAAATTCATTGCATAGACTTTTGTTCCTTATGAATTCTCTGAAGTCTGTTGACGTCTAATTTCTGGCTAAAGGTTTTATCGTATTTACAGCATGCAAAGAGTACCACCTTTTGTGAATTCTGTATCTATACAAGCCTGAAACAAAGAAAATGTTTTTATACAATCAGTATACTCCTAAGAAACCACCTGTGTCAATTCTCTGATGTACCATTGACTTCTGACAAACAACCTTTTCACACTAATAATATTTATAAGCTTTCTCCTTTACATGAGTCTCTGTTGGATAGGATGTGATTTCCAGCAAAAGGTTTTGTCACAATACTTACATGAATTTTGGAGAAAAGCTCTTCCACATTCATTATATTGTTAAGGTCTCTCCCTTGTTCAAATTCCATGATGGATTATGAGGCATTACCTATGTGAAATGACTTTCTCACATTTATTTCATTCATTAGATATATATGTTGTGCATTCTGATATAAGGAGAGATTTGGGCAGAGCTTTCCAACACTCATTACACCCATAAGGTTTCTCTCCCACGTGAATTCCCTGTTGTCGTATGAGGTATGGCTTCTAATTAAAGGGATTTTACTTTCAAAGGAGTTTTTCCCTATATGAATTTGATGATGTACAATGAGGGCTGAATTATGGTAAAAGGCTCTGAGTCATTACATTCATAAAATTGCTCCCCATGAGAATTCTTTTATGTTTGATGAGGTCTGATTTGCACCACAAAGGCTATTCACATGTATTACATTCATGCATTTCTCCCCTTGGTGAATTCTCTAATATTTCATGAGATATAACTTGCACAAAAAGGTCAAGTAGAAAATTCCCTGTGTGGATTCTCTGATATCTTATGAGTTATGAAGTACAGCAAAGAGGCTTTCCACCATCCTTCCATCCATAAAACCTACCTAAATTGAGCAACAAAGATATAGAAAACCTAAACACACACATAACCAGATGGAAATGATACCAGTAATAAAGACCCTCGCCGCCAAGAAAACCCCAAAACTGGAAGGCTTCACTGCTGAATTCTAACAGACATTTAAAGCACTAACTGCAATTCTTCTCAAGTTATTCAAAACAATTGAGAGAGAGGCGATTCTCCCAAATTCTTTCTATGAAGCCAACATCACCTTCATTCCTAAACTTGAAAAAAGTGCAACAAAGAAAGTAATTATAGACCAATTTCCCTGATGAACATACATGCAAAGATCTGCAACAGAATTCTGGCCAATTGAATCCAACAATGCATCAGAAAGATCATCCACCCAGACCAAGTGGGATTTATCCTTGGTATGCAAGGATGGGACCAAAGGCTTTTCCACAGTCATTTCATTTATAAGCTTTCTCCATGGTGTGAAGGCTCTGATACTTTCTGAGGTTTGACTTCTCAGCAAAGGTTTTTCCACAGTCATTGCACTCATAAGGTTTCCCCCCAGTACAAATTGTCTGGTGCTTTGTGAGTTTTGACTTCTCAGCAAAGGCTTTTCCACAATGATTGCATTCATAAGGTTTCTCCCCTGTGTGACTTCTCTGATGCATTTTGAGTTGTGATTTCTGGCCAAAGCTTTTTCCGCAGGCATTGCATTCATAATGCTTGTCTTCTGTGTGAATTCTCTGATGCTTTCTGAGGTTTGAATTCTGGCCTAAGGTTTTTCCACAGTCATTGCATTCATAAGGTTTCTCCCCTGTGTGAATTCTCTGATGATTTATGAGGTTTGCTTCTGGCCAAAGGCTTTTCCACAGTCATTGCATTCATAAGGCATAGCCCCTGTGTGAATTATCTGATGATTTATGAGGTGTGGCTTCTGGCCAAAGAGTTTTACATAGTCATTGCACTCATAAACACTTATCCCCTGTGTGACTTCTCTGATGATTTATGAGGTTTGACTTCTGGCCCAAGGTTTTTCCACAGTCATTGCATTCATAAGGTTTCTCCCCTGTGTGACTTCTCTGATGATTTGTGAGTGTTGATATCTGGCCAAAAGCTTTTCCACAATGATTACACTCATAAGGTTTCTCCCCTGTGTGAATTCTCTGATGATTTAGGAGGTTTGCCTTCTGGCCAAAGGATTTTCCACAGTCATTACATTCATAAGGTTTCTCACCTGTGTGAATTCTCTGATGATTTATGAGGTATTTCTTCTGGCCAAAGAACTTCCCACAGTCATTACATTTATAAGATTTCAACCCTGTGTGAATTCTCTGATGTCTAATGAGATCTGACTTCTGGTGAGTGGTTTCTCCACAATCATTACACACATGAGGGTTTTCCACTTATATGAGTGCTGTGATGGAGGGTATGGCAGAATTTAATACTGAATGACTTCCCACAAGGTTTACATGCATAGGATTTCTTCCTTATATTTGGTCTATGATTCAGTCTAACATGTGATTGGTAAATAACAGGTTCCACAGGCCCAATATACTTATAAACGTTCTCTCTTTTGGGACTTTGTTGATGTATACTGAGGTTAGAATTCTTATGGAAATCTTGTACTATTTGAGTTGTCTTGCCAATAGTGGCAATTGACTTATTACAGGTTTCTACCATAAAAAGCTTCTCAGATTCACAGAATATATTCTTGCTTTTGAAGACTTTCCCTTGTCCAATTTGTTCAAGTGCCTGCTCCATGGTCTGAATATTGTGCTGTTGATTAAGAGGTTCACAGAACTGGAGAGTGTTCCCAGGTACCTTAGTAGCACAAAATTTCTCTCCAGCTTGTAGTTGATCAGGCCCACAATGGGGACACATATTGTGACATATACTGCATTCTTCAGGTTTTATTCCTGAATAGTTTCTCTTTTTGATACTCAGTTTTGGAATATGGCTTATACTTAAATTAAGTGTTTTTCTGAATTCAACTCCCTTGGGAGTTAATGTCTTATTATTTGTCATAACATCCTGATTCAGATTTTTCTCCAGACTGTTCTGGTTGGTCTTAATCAGTTCATCCAGTTTCATGGCAACTGAAGTGAGGAAAAAATGATGTCACTACATCAAATATAATTGTTTCTTCTAGCATACTCGTGTAAAAGGAATGAAGTTACTTGTATTTAAGAGGGATAAGATGTTAGGAAAAGTTCTGCATTTGTGCCTCCTCACACAGGGCACCAAAATGTTAGGAAAAGAGTTGTAGAATAGAGGAGAAAGTGTATGAATTTACAGCCAGACAGAATTTATTCAGAGAAAATTAATCTACAGAGGTGGGTGACCAACTGCCTGTCTGTACAAGATGGAGCATGAAGGCCCCAATTCCCAGGGGCCAGACCTTTTTAAGGAGGGCTAAGGCTGGGCATGACGGTAGGGGGCAGCAGTGGAGGGGAATTCCAGGAACTGGGTGGGGGCCTTAGGAACCTGGAAAATAATGCAGGGTGGGGTATGAAGGCAATAGGCTGTGAGACCCAATTGAGTTTCAAGGGCAAGGAATGCATTCCAAAGTTTATCTACTTTGGGCAATGAGGGAGAATGGCTCAGGCTTATATCCTCGTTCCATCATAAGATTTTCAAAAAATGATTAGAAGATACATATTTATGAATATACAGGTTTTCTCCATTATACATTAATATATTAAATTGTATCCATAGATTTTCCAATGTTCATCCATGATCCTGTTTACTACCAGAATTTTTTCCAAGTATGATTGAATGGTTTTTGTGGTAAGATGTCTTAAGTCACTGCTTGGGATGCCTGTATCTCAAAACAGTGCCAGTTTAAGCCGAGGCTACTCTGCTTCCAATACAGCTCTGAGATAATAGATACTGGAAAGCAGCAGATAATGGTTCATGTGCTTGGGACCCTGTGATAGAGATGAGTAGGTGAAATTCCAGGCTTCTGGCTTCAGATTAGTCATAACTGTTGATAGTATTTGGGGAGAGAGTTAATAGAAGATCTATTCCTCACTGTTTCTCTCTCACTTTCTACTTTCACTAAAATGAATAAGACTTCACAGAATGGACTAATATTTGATAAATATATTCACCTGTAATCTAGAAACCAATTTTTCCCTGTCCATTTTTTCAGTTCATTTTTAATGTATTTTTATTTCTTTATTTATTTGTGAGAATTAGACTGTGAGAGACAGAGACAAAGATCTTCCTTCCATTGGCTCACCCCTCAAATGGCAAATATGCTTGGAACTATGCCAATCCAAATCCAGGAGCCAGGTGCTTCCTCCTTATCTCCATTGTAGGTGCAGGGGCCCAAGCATTTGGGCCATCCTCCACTGCCCTCCTGGGCCACAGCAGAGAGCTAGACTGGAAGAGGAGCAACCAGGACTAGAACCCGGGGCCCATATGGGATGCTGGCGCTGCAGGGGAAGGATTAACCAAGTGAGCCATGGCGCCAGCCCCTTTTTCAATTCATTTTTAGAAAAATTGTGGGTTTTGTACTTCTGTGATATTTCAACCATAAATATGGGGAAGTTTTACTAGATCATTTCCTTGAAGGTAAAGAGTGAAATGTGTCTATACTCTAAGCAGGATCACATTCATGGGACAAGATTTGAATATGTGGTTGTCTTGTGTTCTGTCTTCCCAGGCAAACAGCATTTGTGGGATTTTTCTAATGAAAATCTCTGTTTTATCTGCACTCTTATAGTTTCCCCATATTTCTAAGGAAACCTGACATCCTAATCTTCTTAGAACTACAACAGTTACAGAAAGTCCCAATATACCACCTTGGCTATACATTCCCACCAGTTGAAATAATTTGTTTCTGCAACCCAGAGTCTGCTCAATTATTGAAAATTGATTCCTAACTCATTGTGAAGACGTCAGCCCTGGTTACCTCCTCTTGTTTCTTTCTATAAACACTCCTCTGTGATAATTTGAGTTTCTGGAGGTTTTTGATCAGTTGTTGATTTTCACAGAAAACTTCATTTCCTTTGCCTTTACCAGAGATACTGATCTCCATAGATACTGTAGAATGTCTGTGTCTGAATCACAGGACCAGCTGTCTTCAGGAGTAAGACTTGGGAAAAACTCATGGAAAGAACACCAGTCAATATCTGTTGCACTGCTTCTACTTTGGCCTCCCTGCCCGTTATGTACACACTGACCTGGTAGGCATTATTTCCCCATCCAGGGCTCTGCTCCTTGCTCCAACTTGAAGATCAAGTCAGGTTTGGTCCTGCAGTGCCCTACTAATGGAAACAATATAGACTTTGTGAAATCACTATCTTGGGTTAATGAAAGGAGTACAGCTTGGTCCAGGAGCTATGCAACAAATGTTCCAATGTGAAATCCTTCCCAGGTGGTAGATATTCAGATTCTTCATGGACTCAAATTCTATACCTGTCCCTCATTCAACTTTATGAATAGTGCTCACTTAGTTGTCAAATAGCAAGAAAATGTTACCATTGGGCATGTGATGAGTGTCACTCACCCAGGGAGAACAGGCTGCTGTAGGTCTCCAGCATCACATCCCTGTACAGGATTTTCTGAGCTTGGTTCATGTTCTGCCATTCCTCCCAGGTAAAGTACACAGCCAGGTCTTCAAATGCTATCATCACCTGTGACAGAACACTCCTGGTCAACATGTCAACTCTGTCACCTAACAAACAATGGCAGTTGTATATCTTCTACATGGGTATGGATGAAGAAGCAAGAATGCCATTTCATTTCAGATTTGGGAGCATTTGGGCAGCCACACAGAAGCATTCAACAGGGGATCAAACCTATGGTATAAAGGCTGTGAAAATTGCCCAAGCTGGAGGGAAACAGGAATTTCTGTTCACAAAGGCCAGACTATATCAAGGGCAATTGCACAGTAGGCTGAAAGGGGGACAAGAGTCACTCTGGAATGAGCAGTGTTCAGAAGAATGTAGAAGTATTCAGGGAAAAAGACAAGAAACCATCTGGGAAGTTATGCAGGGATTTGCAATTATGGCAGAAAAAAAATTTTTTAAAAGAGACAGTAGGCATTTAACTTAGTGTTTATGATGCCAGCTCAGATACTCTCTCTCTGCATCAAATTTCCAAAGTTGGATTTCAGTGCCAGCTCCAGTTTCCAGCTCCCAGCTAATGCAGACCAGGGGAAGCAATGGTGATGCCAACCAAGAGGGAGGCCTAGATTCCATTCCTGACTCTTGGCTTCAGTTGTGCCCCACCTCTGCTTGATATTTTTATTTAGGCAGTGAAGAAGTGCATGGGAGCTCTCTAGATTTCTCTCACTGCATCAATTTCTTTCTCTATCAGGCTCATAAATATTTTAAGTAAGGGAGGAGATTCAAGAAAGAATAGAAAGTAGCTTTTGCTTTTTCTATAATTATTCTACTCATAAACATTTAAAGAACTGAAATAACATGATAACAAATTAAAGTAAAAGCTATGGAGTTATTTACCCAAGAACAGAACCTGAGAAATTCTGTACTGTAATCTGCATTTGTGACTGAGGGAAATACAGAGAGCTTTGTTTGAGAACCTGCAGTAGGCACCAGCATTGTGGTACAGCAGGTAAGTCTCCACCTGCAATTCAGGCATCCCATGTGGACAGACAATTTGAGTCCTTAGTGCTCCACTTCCAATTGAGTTCCCTGCTAAAGTGGCTGAAAGAGCAGTGAAAGATGGCCTGAGTATTTGGGCCAATTCCACAAATATGGGAGACCCAGATAGAGTTCCAGACTCCTGGCTTTGGCCTGGCCAACCATTGTGGCCATTTGTTGAATGAACCAGCAGATGGAAGATATCTCTTTCTCACTACCCATCTCTCCCTATCTCTATTACTCTGCCTTTCAAATAAGTTAATAAATAAACCTTGGGGCTGGCACTGTGGCACAGTGGGTTAATGCCCTGGCCTAAAGCACCAGCATCCCATATGGGCACCGTTTCAAGACCCAGCTGCTCTACTTTTGATCCAGCTCTCTGCTATGACCTGGGAAAGCAGTAGAAGAAGGCCCATGGATTTGGGCCTTTGTAGCTGTGTGGGAGACCCAGAAAAACCTCCTGGCTCCTGGCTTTAGATGGGTGCAGCCCGGCCAGTGCAGCCAATTGGAGAGTGAAATGTTGAATGAAAGATCTCTCCTCTCTCTCTTTCTCTCTGCCTCTCCTCTCTCTGTGTAACTCTTTCAAATAAATAAATAAATTGTTAAATACAATCTTAAAACCTGAAAGAACATGCAGTAGATTATTTTCCCCACTGTGTTCTTACTCTAGCTGGGAATCAAGTTCATCTCCTCAAACTATTAAGGACTGCATTACTCTAACAATTAAAAAAATAAATGCAGCCAGCTCCGCGGCTCACTAGGCTAATCCTCCTTCTTGTGGCACTGGCACACTTCATTCTAGTCCCAGTCGGGTTGCCAGATTGTGTCCCAGTTGCCCCTCTTCCAGGCCAGCTCTCTGCTGTGACCAGGGAGTGCAGTGGAGGATGGCCCAAGTCCTTGGGCCCTGCACCCCATGGGAGACCAGGATAAGTACCTGGTTCCTGCCATCAGATCAGCACAGTGGGCCGGCTGCAGTGCAGCAGCCATGGTGGCCATTGGAGGGTGAACCAACGGCAAAGGAAGACCTTTCTCTCTGTCTCTCTCTCTCTCACTGTCCACTCTGCCTGTCAAAAAAAATAATAAATATCACTGATTTGTGGTTTAGCCCTAGGTAAGTAATTCTCTTGCAGAATGCTAAGTGTTTATTTCCAGGGTGGAACTAAAACACTGCCCACTACATCATCTGTATAACACTAAAGAATGTGTTGGACATTATGACCCCAAAATTTAGAATATTGTCCTTGACTTCAATTGAAATCATATAACAAATATATATTTTGCTATGGCAACAGAAAATGAGACATGACATTGCCTTTCCTTGGATAAATGCAATGATTGATAGTCATGACAAATTCATCATACATCTTGTTTCTATATATTCCCTGAGAATAAAATTTACCTTCCTACATCCATTTTCATTAATAAATTCTTATAAATCTAAAAACAAAACAGACAGAAAGCTGGGAATAATTAAGAAAACCACTTACAGGGGCCAGTGCTATCGCACGGTGGGTTAAAGCCCCAGTCCGCAGAACCAGCACCAGATATTAATTCCCACCAAATCAGGTGTGAGTGCGATTTTCAGGTGAATTCAATCAGAATTCCACAGCCATTCAGCTGGGAGGGGTGGATGAATCCAGAAACAGCCAGTTTACATGGGACTAAATCAAGCCTAATATCACAAAGGACTCTTGCATTTCTTTGGTTTTTCACATTTCTCTTATTTATCATGATTTGTAATGAATTTTCTGATGTGAGCTTTAGTTTTCAGACTGGAATATGGAGCCCAGGGCACGGGAGGAATGGTCTTTTTCATTCAGGGCACAGATGTTGGCTTGCTCCAATTCTGGCTTGCTGTCATTGTTTTGGGTGCCTCAGCCAATTTTTGGTTTTGAGCAGCAATTTTCTAAATGTTTTCTTGGTCTGAGTTTCTTTTGCCTTCTTCCATCCCAAATTTTGTATTCTGACGCAGTACAAACAAGAAGTTAGACAGAGGATCCATTATGAAATAAAAAAAAAAAAACACAATAAATTGGCTTTTCAGGCTTAGAAATCTACAGGCAGGATGACTAAGATGAATTTTTGTGTTTTGGAAAATGAAATGGACCAATTTGCTGTGGGGACAGATATTAATTCCCTCCAAATCGAGTTTCACTGTGATTTTCAGGAATATTCAATCAGAATTCCACAGCAAGTCAGCTGGGAGGGGTGGATGTATCCAGAAACAGCCGGGTTCCTTGTGACTAAATCAAGCCCAATATCACTAAGGACTCTTGCTTTTCTTTGGCTTTTTTCACAGTTTTCTTATTTATCATGGTTTGTAATGAATTTTATGATGTTAGCTTTGGTTTGGAGGCTGGAATAAGGAGTTCAGGGTACAGCAGGAATCGTCTTTTTGAATCAGGGCATAGCTGTTGGCTTGCTCCAATTCTGGCTTTCTGTCACTGTTTTGTGTGCCTCTGCTAATTTTGGTACTTAAGCAGCAATTTTCTAAATGTTTTCTGGGTCTGAGTTGGTTTTGCCTTCTTCCTCCCAAAATTTTGTATTCTGATGCAATACAAACAAGAGTTCAGACAGAGTAGCTATTATGAAATAAAAAAAAAAAAAACAAAGTGTTGTTTCATGCTTAGAAATTTACAGGCAACGCAACCAACATGAGTTTTTGTGGTTTGGAAAAAGAAATGGAACCCTTTTACTGAGGGGACAGATATTAATTCCCTCCAAATCAAGTGGGAGTGGGATTTTCAGGTGAATTCAATCAGAATTCCACAGCCAGTCAGCTGGGAGGGGTGGATGAATCCAGAAACAGCCGGTTTCCTTGTGACTAAATCAAGCTGCTGCTCCCTGTGGACTTGTCCTCCTCAGCCTCTGACTAGAGCACAGCCACCTCTCCAATGCTGACATCCTCTGACACATGTTTCACTCTTATGTTCTCTCTAAACTGCAGACTCTTGGGCAACATATGTAACTCTAATGCATCAACTTGCATAGAAGCACACACCTGAGGACTCCAGAGTCTTGGATTTCAGGTTGTAATTAACTTTCCTTTTCAGAGGACTTGTGAAAAAACAAGTCTGGAAGCCAGGGTGTAGCCTTGTGGTTCAAATGCCTATGTCTCATATTGGAGTTTCTTGGTTTGATTCCTGGTTCCAGTACCTGCCTCCAAATTCCTGATAATGTAGACCCTGGGAGCTAGCAAGAAATGGCTCAGATGATTGGGTTCCCTACTCCTGGGACAGCCCTGGCCACTGGGGACATTTCAGCAGTGAACTAGAGGGTGAATACTACTTCTCTGTCTACTTGTTCATTTCTTTGCATCTCCAATTAAAAAACAAAAAAGTATGTTTGTATCATCCATTAAAATAACTTCCTCAATGGAAAAAAAGAGTTTCATTGTTAAATTGGGGAAAATAATGCTTCTTGGTTGTGACATTAGAATAATGCATAACTGTACATCGGACATCCATTGTGGACAAGGAAGAGAAAGATGGAAGCAATAATTTTTATTTCTGGCTTTGGTACTTGTCATGTAACCTTGAAAAATTCATTTAAACTCATGGTTCCTGAGTGTCCTTAAAATTACAGGCTCATCTAGTTGAGGCAGGTGGTGTAAGGGGAGGTGGCAGGAAGCTGAGAGCTTTCCTTGTTTCTGTGCCAACAGAGCTAAGTGACATTAGCAAGTCATTTGACCCCTCTGGATCTTCCTCCCTTGTGAGATAAGATTGTCTTTATAGTTAAAGGATTTATTCTACACAGTCCTATCTTATGGTTAGGCTCACATGACTGTGAAGTGTTTTATAAACTGGCAGTGCAATAATCAAGTTGGCACTGAAGATGAAATGCTAAACAGCATAGAAATTCTAAAGCTTGTAGTTCTATGAGGAGCTACACAGAAACATTCAAGTTCATGGGCATTTTTAAATTTAAAAACAGAATCATTGAATCACTGTTCAGAATCAGTATAGTTGCTAAAATTCTTATTTATAATCACTGAGATTGGTAGTGTAATTACTGATAGCATACTCCTAGTGTTCTATATTTTAGTTTATACAATACTTAGACTATATAAAATATAGGTAGCATGGGAAGTGCGATACACAGCAGTCTTGTAGAATGGCAGATGTCCTAAACAGCACTCTGGCCTCAGAATCAGCCCTTAAGGCCCTCAGATCTAGCTGAAGAGCCCATGAGAGTATTTTAGGTATGGAAAGCCACTCTGGCAAAAAAGAAAAAAAAGGACCTAAATAAAAGATCTCTGTGAGTGAGATCCCAGTAGAAAGAACGGGCCATCAAAGAAGGAGGTGCCCTTCTCTGAAGGGAGGAGAGAACTTCCACTTTGACTATGACCTTGTCTAAATAAGATCGAAGTCAGTGAACTCAAGAGGCTTCCATAGCCTTGGCAACTCATGACTAGAGCCCAGGGAGATTTCTGATGCCATAAACAAGAGTGTCAGATTGTTCAGTCAACAACAGGAATCACTGTGTGCTTACTCCTTTTGTGGGATCTCTGTCCTTAATGTGTTGTCCAATGTGAAGTAATGCTATAACTAGTACTCAAACAGTATTTTACACTTTATGTTCTGTGTGCTGCAAACTGATGAAAACTTAATATAAACTAAATCGATCTTCTTTGTATAAAGATGATTGAAAAAGAATCTTGATGTAAATGGAATGGGAGAGGGAGTGGGAGATGGGCGGGGTGCTGGTGGGAGGGGAGTTATGGGGGGAAGCCTTTGTAATCCATACACTGTACTTTGGAAAATTATATTCACTAAATAAAAGTTTAAAAATATTAAAAAATAAAAATATAGGTAGCAATATTTAATGCTTCTCTTACTGTTCCTGGATTGGATTATAGCATACATTAATAAACCTTTTTTAAAGATTTATTTATTTATTTATTTGAAAGACAGCATTATAGAGAGTGACACATAAATAGAGATGATCTGTCTG
This sequence comes from Oryctolagus cuniculus, assembly GCF_964237555.1. NCBI lineage: Eukaryota > Metazoa > Chordata > Mammalia > Lagomorpha > Leporidae > Oryctolagus > Oryctolagus cuniculus. The sequence goes on along the minus strand of NC_091444.1, from coordinate 87,203,955 downwards.
CTCTTTTAATCCCCACGTGGCTGCAAGCAGCTGGAGCTGGGCTAATCCAAAGCCAGGTGCTTCTTCCATCTCTCTCACATGGATTCAGGCACCCAAGTATTTGGGCCATCTCCTGCTGCTTTCCCCAGCACATTAGCAGGGAGCTAGATTAGAAGCAGAGCAGCTGGGACATGAACCAGTGCCCATAGGGAATGCCAGCACTGCAGGTGGTGGCTTTACCTTATATGCCACAGCACCAGCTACAGCCTATTCATTTTAAATTAATAACTAAAGATTATCTGCTTTTCAGCCTCAAGGCTTTGGCTTGGCCCAGCCTCTGCTGTTGTGGACATTTGGGGAGTGAACCAGAGGTTGAAAGATCTCTCTTCTTATGTCTCTCCCTCTCTAACCTTGCCTTTCAAATAAATAAATGAGTCTTTGAAATAAAAATACATGCATACATACACACACACACATACACACACACACACGGTACCAACACAGTGGGTAAAGCCATGGCCTGCTGTGCCAGCATCCCATATGGGTGCTGATTCAAGTCCCAGCTGCTCCACTTCCAATCTAGCTCCCTGCTAATGTGCCTGGGAAAGCATCAGAAGGTGGCCCAAGTGCTCGAACCACTGCATTCATGTGGGAGGCCTGGCAGAAGTGCCTGGCTTTAGATTGGCTCAGCTGAGGCCAATTTGGGAAGTGAACCAGCAGATGGAAGATCTGTCCCTACCCCTTCTCTATAAGTCTGCCTTTCAAATAAATAATAGATTTTAAAAATGGGGGAAAAGGGCAGTTTTGTTGCCTTCCCTTTACCTAGAGTAACATAATCAAAATCTGTTAGGCAAAGAATAAGGGAAATTCTGAGATCATGTATTGACCATAGAAGAGAATGGATTCCTTGCGCATTTTCTGGAAGCCCATGCTAGTTGGAACCAAGGGAAGGATAACAAAAAAGGGGAGGCCTATATCCCTCTTATTTGTCTTCTTTGTTCATTGGAGCAGTGGAGAGTTGAGTAATGTAATATTGGTGTTTGTCTCCATACAGTTCATGTCTATTTAGCTGGTTCTTTTTATTTGCATTTCTTTTTTATTTATTTTAAGAGATTTATTTGAAAGGCATACAGACAGGGGTCTTCGATCTGCTGGTTTGATTCCCCAATGTTTGGGTGAGGCTGAAGGCCCATGAGCCCCCTCCCATCTCCATGTTGTGTGGGGTCCAAGCACCTGTCCATCACCACTGCACTCGTTGGCTGGAGTTGGAAAGGAAGTAGGGCGTCAGGGAATGGAACTGGTGCCCATGATGTGGGCCATGCAGGCTGTGGTTGCACCCCCATGCCATGAGTCCGTCCTCGATGAACCTTTCTTTAAAGTGGAATTAGGGGTAAAAATTGTCTGAGGTGCATGCACGTTTCTGTTGTGAGAGAGGCTGAGGCCCCGTGGGTGCCTGGGGGCCAACAGAAACACCTGAAGCCTTGGCCCCCAGGTCCCGGTGTCTCCCCTCTGCTTCTGCCCTGCCTGCAGGCCTGGCCCCGGGCTCCAGTGGTGCCTCAGGGATTTCGGCACCAAACTGGTCACTTTAGGTCATTTTGTGATGCCTGACTTCTGCCCAAAGAAGGAAGCAAGAAGGGGCCCAGCAGGCTTCCCCCGACCTCTGGAGCCCCGAGCCATGGTGCCGGCCCACGACCCAGGGAGCCCATGATGATTCTGGACCAGCCATTGGGACCCACGACCCCTGACCCCAGGCTCCAACCCCTTCGAGGTCACCACCGCAGCCTCCTATTTAGCTGGTTCTTAATCCTCAAGAAGGGATTTAGGTCAATGTTCTATTCTCATTAAAGACCTTTATGTTTAATTAAAGATTCTGTTAGTAATTTTAACCCTGGGTCATTCTAAAGATGTGCTGTGACTTAGGTTTAGAAAAGAGCATCTTCCTTGCCACCCTCATCTCAGCTCTGGGGGCTGTCAGTTCTCCCTGCACAGATTCAGTAATGCATGCTTCTTCTCTACTACAAAGATCTTATGTTGGTCATATTTCCAGTTACCAAAATCAAATCAACTCACACCTGGACTCTGAGTATTCAATGACATTAGTTATCAAAATAAATGTATTCAAATATTCAAAGACCACTTCAAAGCTTAACTGCCTTCAAGAGTGTTTGGCACTTGGAACAGCCACTGTGGTTTTCTACACATGAGCACTCACTATTTTATATACCATTTAACAATTCAAACATCACTTCAGCTTCAGCAATACACAACAATAGAATGGATGATTCTACATAATAAACATGTTACATTAGTTTGGACTTAAAACCTAGAATTAAAACCATGTGGTAATATGGATGGATTTAAGGAAAGATGTATAGCTAGGTAGCTAAGGCTACAGAATCCCAGACCTATTGATTTTAAGTGAGTCTGGAACAACAGCATTCCATTGCATTATCTTCCATCTCAGAGTCCTGCTTTTCCAGTGAGACCCACCCCACTCAGACCACGTATTTCCTGCCTGTGTCTTCACGGTGGTGGAAGCTGTTCTGATACAGGCATCTCCTGGACAGTCACCAGCTTCCTGATTTACTACCTGAACTGGAATCCCCAGTTGCGACGTATATTTCCCAAACACCCAGGCTGAATTGAATGTTCGTCTCTGGCAGTCAAAAACTTCTGCCTCAGGAAACAGAACATGTCCTCTACTCTGGGGCTCCTTTTTCTTCTCATGGGGTTCTGTGGTGATCTGTGGTTTTCAACACAAGTCTGGGAGCATTCTGACTCAAAAGAAAGACCAGGGATAAGAGTTCTTTCTGGGGGCTGGTGTTGTGGCATAGCAAGTTACACTGCTGCCTGCAGCACTAACAACCCACATGGATGCCGGTTTGACTCCCAGCTGCTCTACTTCTTCCACAACTCCTTGCTGGGTAAAGCAGCAGAGAATGGCCCAAGCGCTTGGTCCTCTGCCCCCACATGGGAGACCTGGAGGAAGCTGCTGGCTTCAGCCTGGCCCAGCCCTGGCCATTGTGGCCATTTAGGGAGTGAGCCAGCAGATGGACCGCTGTCTTTCCCTCTCTTTTTCTCTCTGTAACTCTGCCTTGCAAAAAAATACAACTTCAGAAAGTTATTCTCCATCAAGCAATAAACACTTTTCGAGGCAGTTGTAAAGCTGGGAGTCATAGCTTCTCTTATATTTTGGATAATAAGAGTTTTGTTTTGAAAGCATGTTCACCTGAAACAAAGATCACTCATTATCCTTTGTTAGAGAAGGGGGCTCTGCTCTTTGAAAGTGAAAATCAGAAGCTGTAATGTGTGATGAGCTCCACCTGCCAGGTCTGGGGAGACTTATTTGAAAGACAGGGCATCAGGAGAGGAAGCTTTTCAGATTCCCTGGCCCTTGCTTTAGTCTTATGTCTTTACTTCTTTTGTTGCTTCTTGATGTCAAGAGTGTACACTTTATGCTGAAATGAGGAATTGTGTCTAACCTCTTTTGGGCCTTTTTCTAAGAAGAGTGTATATATTTTTCTTGCATATAAGGAAAGCTTCTGGGGTGGGTGGATTTTTTTGGAAGTTTTCACAAGCTAGCCAGTAGCCTATATTTTCTTCACAAAATTCAGTTTTTAAAAAAGCTTCCAATACAGCCAGACCATCTGTAGGTAGGGAAGAGCAGGCAGAAAAATAAAAAGAAACATGAGGAATATGAGGAAGCTAATGATCAAACATTCCCTTGTGCTTTTCTAGTACTAGGATTAGCTATTCTCTTGTTTTTACTCAATCCTGTAATCCTGTGGATTTAGCTCTTTAAAGACAAAGATGCCAGGAGGCAAAATACTTAAGTTGATTCCATACTACTAAAACAGAAATACTTCAGTTTGTTTTAGTGCCAAAAATGTATTTACAGGAGAGGCATAAATCCTCAGGGAACTAAGTCTCTTGCAAACACTGCATGCAATGAAAAGCATCCTCAGCCTCAACCAAGAGCACTGCCATTACAGAGCTTAAGGCTGATTTATCTTCCCCACCTGGTGTGAATATGTTGAGAAATAAGCGGAGATAAACAGACCTTCTAGGTTAAGTCAAATTCTCCTTGGTGAGCTGCTGATTTGAGGACACAGCCTTTCTGCACTCTTGTGATATTTGCAATGGATTCAATTCAAGCCTAATTCACAATTGCTGGCCAGCAGCTCCTGGAATGCTTCTGACCACAACAGTGCTTTCTTCGGGGAAGGTCTGCAAGAGCAGTTCTCTAATGAGTTGTGCTCAGAGCAGTTCCCCTCCCAGCTCAGCAGTGAGCTCTTCAGATTGCAAACACAGGAATCTCAACTTACTTGATGAAAGCTTGCTACCTGCTTTTCTTGCCAATTGTGGCCTTCCCAGGAATGGTGGAGTTTTGCCATAGGTAGCTCAACCCAGTCTTCAATACTCTTATTCTTACAAAAAAAAAAAAAAAAGACAATTCACTAAGTGGTCATCCTTGAATACACTACTGAGCCTGAATGCATTTTTACCAAATAAAGTTGCCCAATAGCTATAAACCAAAAGCCAACAACAGGCTTGCCCACCTAATATTACACTCAGCCCCGAAGTACTGAGCAGTTTCATCAATTCCTCAGAATGTAACTATGCTGTGAGGACTATAGAGAGGGATGCCCAAATTTTAATTATCAATACACTGCACAGCTAATAAAGCAGATGCTGTCTCTTGCCCACAAAAGGAGACAGTTTCTCTGCAAGGTTAACCACAATCGGGAGACATTTTGCACCTGATGGAACCCACAGCGGGACTGCTTTGAGCCAGCTCCTCTCCTTCCCTTTCCACCTTCGGTCCAGGATGGGACAGAGACCATGCACAGGAGGTGCCACCAGTCACCCGTTTCCCCCTGTCCACCTGCAATGCTCCTGGGAGGCAGATGCCACAAAACAGTGATTTGTTCCATGATTGTCACTGTGTGAGATCAGCCCATCATGAGAAAATGACCATGGATTCCAATGAGATATGAACCGCAGAAGCACTGTCCCCAGCATCAGTGCAGGAGGGTGGATGATGGAAGGCACAGCATGGCCAGGATCTCTAGGGATCCCGCAGGACTCTGCTGCCCTGGATGCCTACAGCAGGCAGCAGCACAAAGGCCCAGTGCACCTCCAGCACCCTTCTACCAAACCCTTCCCCCTGTCTGCCCATGCAGACCACACAGATGCTGTGTCAGTGAGTAAATCAGCACCACACACTTGGTTTTCCTGATGAGACTTGGCCTTCATTGCTTCCCCAAGTGCAGCACGTGCTGCAAGCCTCAGCCAGCAGGGCTGGCAGGAGAGGTGGGCAGTCGCACTCACCAGGTCTGTCTCTTCTTCTCCTGCCCCTCCTGACTCAGGGGCCACTGCCGGCATTTTAGCCCCAAGGCACGAAACGGGATGGCCAAGAACCTAACACCACCCATGTCACGCGCACACACTGCAACTACCAGCTGCCCACCAATGTCCACCAACTTTATAGCCAGCCTAGCATGGGGTGGGTCTTGCAGCACTGGTCCTGCCTCAGGGCAGCAATGATTGTCCTGTGGCCCCCTGCTGGACTGAGCCTGAACTGCCCTGCAGCAGATTCTGGAAGCAAGAGAGCTGCTGATGGCTGAGGCCCTGGCTCAGAGTACACTTAGAGAGACCCTATGCCTGGCAAGGGCACTGGGGCCCTGGACTTTCCCAGGCTGCAGTCCTAGGGTGGAGGCTGGCTTGGCCTTTCCTCCCCCAGCCCTGCCGCAGGTGGAGCGGGGTTCCCACGGGGGCATCTTCCTTCGAGGGAGAGCGGGTGAACCCCAAATGCCATGACTCCCGGTGCCGGGTGCTGGCCTGCAGCCTTCCGGGAGGGAGTAGGTGACAGTGACTTTGTGGGGAGGTGACACTTAAGCTGGTCCTGTATTTTGGGTTAGTTCTGGATGCACATCCCAGTGCACCTGGACCTGCGGGTCTGCTGCAGGCCTCCTGGAGGCTCTGGGAGCTGGGCATCCTGGTGGCAAGGGCAGTGGGAGTTCGAGGTGCTGAGCTCCCGCTGGGTGCACCAGACACTTTGGAGCTGTTCAGAGTAAGGAGTCGAGGTCACCTCCTGAACCACTCCTGGTCCCAAATTCCTGGTTTGGGATTTGCCAGAACCCTGAAGTAGGGGTGTGGTGGGGGTGGTAGTGGTTGGCTTCAATGCACTGTATTTGTGAATTCTTCAAACACAGCTTCTCCCTACTCCTGCAGGCTTTCAAGTGATTGACGAGGACAGAGTCCCTCAGCTGCAAAGTGACTGAAGTTTGAAAACTACGTCCAGAACTTCACAGTGTGTATTCAGGTGATCATCCTTCAGGCCTGCAGGTGGACACCAAGAGCCACAGTAAGATATTAATTACTGTAGATACTCTCCTTTCTTTCCGGTAGACCCACCAAAAGAGAATGGGAGATGAGTACTTGAACATTGGAAGCAGTCAGCATGCTAGGGTGAGCTGCAGTACTTGGAGCTCAGGAGTGGACATGGAGAGCAAAACATGCATTGTTACTAAAGAGGACAGTCAGGTATTTTACTGTGAAAAGGGAAATCATTTAGATGTGAACAAGACACCTTAAGAAAAGGTCTGTATAGTTATTTTTGTTTATTTGCAAGACAGAGAGAGCCCTTCCATTTACTGCTCATTCCTCAAATGTCTGCACCAACCAGAGCTGGGTCAGGCTGAAGCCAGGAACTCAGTGTGGGTCTCCCACACAGGTGGCAGAGACTCAAGTACTTGAGCCATCAGCTGCTGCCTCCCAGGGTTCTGTTAGCAGGAAGCCAGAAGCAGAAGCAGGGCTAGGGCTTGAGCCCTGAGCATTCTGACTGGGATGTGGAAGGCTTTACCACTATGCCAAACACATGCTCCAGTAAGGTGTTTCAACACGTTTGCAAAATGTAAGAATGTGGTTTTAAATATATGCTCTTCATCTTAAAAATTTGCATAATCTTATATTCAGTTTCATATGATTCAATACTTATTATTAAATACAAGTAACATTTAGACACATGCTTTCCTCACCAATACAAACCTCAGTAATTTTTTCACTTAGAACCTTGAATATTAGCATTCATTCAGACTGAAGTTCACTCATAGGCTGGGAATTCTGACAGAGACAGTAGGGAAAAAAATCTAGATGTGTATCTGATACCTAGTAAGATTCTGAACCTGACTGATAGAATCTCAGTAACTGTTCAGAGAGTCACTTCATACCTCTCCCCTCTGTAATGAGAAGACTGTGTCCTTTGGCCACTTTCACATGATGTTATGTAAATCTTACCTGAAAAGCCTTTTATAAATTCTGAAGTACCATACAGAAGCATATTATGCATTTCCATATATGTGAAAAAAGGCAATGTCAAAGGCATAGCTATTCCAGAGAGAAGTTAGGAGGATTAGCTCAGTTTGTAAATGTGTAAGTACCATTAAATATCTACATATTTGAAATAGATTTATAGAGTGTGGAGTTCATGATAGATATTGAATAAATGCACTCTGGATAATAAGCAAATATCAGAAGTGATGCCACACCCATCAGTGTTTAAACTCTTCAGACAGCTCCATGCCAGGGAAGTGCAGTGATCCCCATAAATTAACAAAAATCAATCTGTGTATACCCATGGAAGCCACTGGTTTATATGCAGTCTATACTAGAGGATTTTGTGCTTAGTAAAATTACTTGATTTTTTAATGAATGCTTTCAGACTGATACCTGATACTGAGTGGCAGACAATTTTTTCTGAAAAGTATGTGGTTGAGAAATATAAATATAAATCAGTTTATAATTTTTGTGTCTGAATATTTTTCTGCATTGAAACAAAACCTGCAATAATCAGAAGACTTTTCCTCAACAAGTTGCTATATTGATGCATCTTCATTTATGTATGTAATGTATGCTTAGGTAAAAGGAATAGAGAGAGAGATCTCTATCTTCCATCTGCTGGCTCAGTTCCAGATGGCCACAAAAGCTGGGGCTGAGCCAGGCTGAAGCCAGGACCCTGGAACTCTGTCCCAGTACCCAATGTGGGTGCAGGAACCCAAACTCTTGGGCAATCTTTGCTGCTTTCCCAAGCAAAGAGCTGGATGAGAAGTGAAGGTGGTGAGTCTCAAAGCAGTGCCATAAGGCATGCTGCTGTTGCAGTTGGCAACTTACCTCTTTGTACCACAATGCTGTCCCTGGATTGATGACATATTGAAGTGCTGCCACTGGCTTTTGGCTAAATAGGATGACTTAACGTGTTTTCCACTCTGTGGAAGAGGAACAAATAAGGCAGTTGGTTGTAAAAGTTGCCCATGGAAACCACAGCCTGAGAAAGATGAATCAACTCACCTTGCATTTTCCACCTTGCATCTACACCACCCTTTTCTGGACAAACATCTGATGGTATGCCCTTGTGATGGAGGTTCTCAGGGTGCTGGAACATTTTGTAATTTTTTAAAAATATAGATTAAGAAGAAGGCAAATAAACAAAATTTACAAACTGCTGCCAATACCAAGAAGAGATTATTGAGAGTAAAAGGTCACCTGTTGGAGCCAGCACTGTGGCACATCAGGTTAAAGCCCTGGCCTGAAATACAGGCATCCCATATGAGTGCTGGTAGAGTTCCGGCTGCTCCACCTCCAGTCCAGCCTTCTGCTAATGCACCTGGGAAAGCAGTAGAGGATGGCCCAAGTCCTTGAGACCTTTTGCACATGTGGGAGACCCAGAAGAAACTCCTGGCTCCTGGCTTCAGTTCAGCTCAGCTCTGTCCATTGTAGCCATTTGGGCAGTGAACCAGCAGATAGAAGATTCTCTCTCTCTCTCTCTCTCTCTCTCTCTCTGTCTCCCTATCTATATAACTTTTTCAAATAAATAAAATAATTTTTCTAAAAAAAGGTATCCTGCCATACTTCTTTCTTCCCTGTTAATTACTAGGAATTATAAATTGTTATGGAGCCAGCACTGTGGTAAAATGGGTTATACCAACAACTGCAGCACTAGCATCCTCTATGGGCACCAATTGCATGTTCTACTTCTGATCCAGCTCCCTGCTAACATACCTGGGAAAGCAGCAGAATATGGTACAAATCCTTAGGTCCTGCACCCAAGCTGGGACCTGGATGAAATTTCCCTGACTCCTGGCTTTTTTTTTAAAAATTTGTTTATTTATTTGAAAGAGTTACACACACAGAGAGAGAGTGAGAGAGAGAAAGAGAGAGAGAGGGAGGGAAGTCTTCCATCTGATGGTTTACTCCCCAACTGGTTGTAATGGCTGGAGCTGCACTGATCTGAAGCCAGGAACGAGGGACTTCTTCCACGTCTCCCACTTAGGCTTGGGCCCAAGGACTTGGGCCTTCTCCTACTGCTTTCCCAGGCCATAAGCTGAAAGCTTGATCAGAAGTTGAGCAGCCCGGTCTTGAACCAGCGCCCTTATGGGATGACAGTGCTTCAGGCCAGGGTGTTAATCTGCTGGGCCATAGCTCTGGCCTCCCATGCATGTGCATGGGCCCAAGCACTTGGGACATTTTCTACTGCTTTCCCAGGCCATAGCAAGTAGCTGGATCAGAAGTGGAGCAGCAAGGAGCAAGGACTCAAACCAGTTCCCAAATGGGATGCCCATAATGTTTTCTTTAATTGGAGAAATGTTCCTTTGATAGAATGAGCGTATGACCCCACAATATTCTCTACTTACTCATAATAGGGTCTGAGATGTAAAAGTCATGATTAATTTCTTAGAAGAAAATTTACATACCCAGAAGCAAAGAGTGAAAATTAACCTTTTGTTTTTCTCATGAATAAATCAGAGTTTCAAAACTAATACTTAACTTGTATTTTAGAGGGGTTAATGACTTAACCATCTCTTCTATTAGAAATACTACGTTGTGGCCAGTGCTGTGGCACAGCAGGTTAAAGCACTGGCCTGAAGTGCCAGCATCCCATATGGGCTCCGGTTCTAGTCCCAGCTGCTCCTCTTCTGATCCAGCTCTCTGCTATGGCCTGGGAAAGCAATAGATGGCCCACATCTTTGGGCTGTTCTGAGGCTCTTAGCATAGTGAACATATATTAGATTCTCATTAGTGAAATCTTTAGAAATGTCAGAAAGCATGTAACTTTCTTTAACGATCTGAAACAGAGATGAGATCCATAAGGGCAGAACTGCTCAGCAGCCACACTGCAGGAATATGTATCTTTCTGACGATATCTTCATCTGCTTCTTGCAGTTGCAGCCAATCTGTGAGCTCTTGGTCTGTTTTCTGCCCTTGGGAGGGCCTAGGGTGCTCTATATTGTCTGTAAGGATACAAAATTTGTTGTATGTTAGTGTCTAATCATAAAATTTCCAAAGTGACAAGCTGCATGTAATAAAATATGCAGGACTACAAAAAAAATACAAACATGGTGTACTGTCTATAAATTACAGCGGTAAATCTCTATTATAGAGATACACATCTCTACACAATTCTCTCTTTCTTTCCCTCTGAAAGTCTACATTCAGCTCTCGATGGTGTGATTACTTAGGAATAGATTTCATATACTTACTTTCATAATCAGTGAACTCGGTATTATTATTGTAGTATTGAGGATTGTACTGACTAAAACACTATGTTTATTCCATGTTAAATAACATCATCCCATCTTTGGATTCCATTTGTCCTGCTACTGATGTATTCACAGGAGAGGGGAGGTGGGAGGAAAACCCAAGATCCATCAGGGTAGAGGAGGAATGTCAGAGGCTGTGGTTCTATTGTACTGCAGCTTGGGTTCTGGAAGAACACATTAATGGACCCAGATGGTTTGAAGCTAACTGAGGGCCTATGTTCTGTACACTTGTCTGTGGTACTGCATTTTCATTTATGTAAAATTTATTTTCTTCAAGCAATATATTAATTTGGATGAAAATGAAGATGTTAAGGAATTTTCAGAATGGGTCTGTTTAACCCTCATTGGCTTTGTTTTTAGGCACTTAACTCAGAAAAGAAAAGATAGAAAAATACATTTTGGGTTCTCTTCATCTATACCACGGCACTCTTTGGTTAAGATTTATCATTTTGTCATATTTGATTCTCTAGACTCCCTGAAATATCCCCTACTTCATTAGATGGAGTCCGTGTCTCACCATGGCAGTGAAAAGTTTAAAATGTTCCAGCTGTGCATTTAGCTAGGCCATGGACACCTGCCATGGCACTTGCCAGCCAATTGTGTCAGGGGCATCATCTGAATCAGAATTACTTGCATGAAAACAAGGAGTTGCAGATTCTTGCAGTGAAAGTGGAGAGGAGCAGGAGCTGCAGAACATTGCCAGGGTTGAGTGTGCCATGGGATGCCATGTGGTGGCTGGTGTCTGGGGTGCTGGTTCTGCAGAAGATAGGGCTTATGGGGGCTGGTGCTGTGATATAGCAGGTAAGGCTGCCGCCTGCAGTGCCAGCATCCCATATGGTCACTGGTTCAAGTCCCGCTGCTCCATTTCTGATCCAGCTCTACTATGGCCTGAGACAGCATTAGAAGATTGCCCACATCCTTGGACTCCTGAACCCACATGGGAGACCTGGAAGAAGCTCCTAACTCCTGGCTTTGGATCAGCTCAGCTCTGGCCATTGCATCCAATTGGGGAGTAAACCAGCAGATGGAAGATTCTCTCTCTCTCTCTCTCTCTCTCTCTCTCTCTCTGCCTCTCTTCTCTCTGTGTAACTCTGACTTTCAAATAAATAAATCTTTCTTTTTTTTAAAATAGGTTATGCTGATGGGTAATGGTCATGGAAAATGTATGGGACATTTTGCAGCAAGATTTTGAATGAATTTTCCAACCCCTGAACCTCCTAGAGATTGGAATAGACTTCTAATGCGTAACTTCCTCTTATGCTTAATTAGGTTTTTGTTTTGAATTGTTTTTGATGAAACAGCAAGGAATTCTGAGTTATAGACTTCCTATTTCAGAGACAGGAGAACAGTGATGCCTGCATTTTAATTAAATAATGCCTATCACCCTTTCTTAAGCAACAAATGATCACAGATTCTCTCTTTGCTGCTAAGTAATGAGCATGGTGATTCTTCCCTCCATAACCACCTTCCCACCTACACTCCCTCCCCTCTTCCTCCTTCCTCTCCTATTGACATGGAATGCCTTACATAGCTAGGGTGAACATTTAACCCGCTGGCCCTAGGTGTTCATACACTTCAACTCTGTGTTATTATTCATATGCCCTTTTTATGACCAAGCTTATGTCAGAACGACAAATTATATATTCACCTAATACTGAGAGTCATCAAATTGATTTCTATTTTCTTCTCTCTTAGGCAGTTCTTGAGGGGCAGAAATATTTATTTTGTATATCATGTATTTATTCAACTAAAAGACTGACTGTCAAGATGCTGAGTTTTAGTGTCAAAGCAAATATGTTTCTAGACCCCATGAAGTTTACAGTCTGACAAGAAAGAGCAATCTACCCAAAGAATATTGTTTAACATAGTAAATGCTGGTGTGAAGCCAGTGGATAAAGATTGAAGCATTCTTAATCTAGCACCAACTCTAATCCCATGATCTCTAATTGAGAGAAGTAATCAGAAACACAGAACTCCATGTTACCCAGTTATCTCTTTGAATTTCTGATTAAAAAATAAAACATATCAAACAACACACAAATACCCAGGAGTGCATAATATTTATATACTATCTTGATATTAAAAATAAGAAAAACTAACCATTAAATAATAGCAACTTTGAATCTCCTTTGTTTTCTAGACAAGTTATAATCCTATGTGGTTCTTTACAGTAAATTATTACAGTAAATTACAGTACATCATTACAGTAAATTATTACAGTAAATAACTATAGTAAATTATTTTTGTAGGTACACTTCATCTCTCTCACATTTTTCCATTTGATAAATCAGATTATAAAAACTGAGACCCAAGAGAAAAGAAAGATTTTTAAGCTAGTGTTATATGTTGATTGGCTCTCTAAAAAAAGATTTATTTATTTATTTGAAAGAGTTACACAGAGTAGAAGGCGAGAGAGACATCTTCCATCTTTTGGCTCACTCAGCAGTTGGTCACAATGGCTGGAGCTGTACTGCTGTAATGCCAGCAGCCAGGAGCTTCTTCTGGGTCTCCCACACAGGTGCAGCTTCCCAAGGACTTCGGCCATCTTCCACCACTTTCCCTGGCCATAGCAGAGAGTTGGATCAAAAGCAGAGTAGCCGGGACTCAACCTCCACCCATATGGAATGTCCATGCTGGCAGTAGCTTTACCTGCTATTTCACAGTGCTGGCCCCTTGATTAGACTTTATCTTAGACTTTTTAATGATATTAAAAAACACGATGCTTTTCTAAGCTCTTTCCATTCAGTTTCTACTTTGTAAACTCCAGATAATACTGTCCCCAGAATTAATCTAAGGTATAAATGCTATGATATAAGGCATTTAACCCCTTAACCTGTCTCCTTGAATACTCAGCTATGTTAGCTCTGTGTCCATTCTTCTGTCTCTGTACTAGATGAATAAAAAGAAAGCGTAAAATGATTTGAAAAGAACTATAAGGAGTCGGTGCCGTGGTGCTGCTGCCAATTGGGGACTGAACCAACAAATGGAAAACCTCTCTCTCTCTCTCTGTATCTGCCTCTCCTTCTCTGTAACTCTGACTTCCAAATAAATCAATAAATCTTAAAAGAACTATAAACATCAATAAAACACAAATGAAAATTGTATTCTCAAAACTGGATATTAAACCATGCCTTCTACACCTCTGTTAAAAGCTACATTCTATCATAGTCATTTATGATTTCTAGGGCCAAAGTAGTAAATAAGATTTTTCTGGAAGAGACTGAGGTTATGAGGGAGCCAGGATTTGGGGTCAGTTAGCAGCAGTGAGTGTCACTCTTTCAGATTTGATGCAGGAAAGTAACAGCAACTGATCCCTGAGATTTTGGTGTGAGAAGGAAAGGAAGGAGGGACTTAACAAAAGCAAAGGCCCTCTGGTTGTGGGCACCCACCCCTGACTGCAGCCTTTGCGAGGGCCAGCTGGTGTCTCTAGGATTGCTGCGGCCTGGACTCCATTTCCCAAAGTTCCCAGGAGCTCTGACATATTCTGCCTTCCACATGCCTGTGAGCATGCTCATGCCACTGCCAGTCCCTGGGGGTCTGAGTTGGACCAGAGGGAGTTCATTCCCTGATCAGGGTCAGCCCTGGGGGCTGTGGTGCTCCTTCTCTCTCATTTACTGCATCACCTGCTCTGCACGTGCAATCCCAGGCAGTTTCCAAGTGCTCACCCTAAGCCTGCCTCCTGCTGCTTCTTCCCTCTTCATTGTCCACCTGTGGGACCCAGTTACCAGGGACTCTGTTCCCCACACTCCCTGCTTTGCTCCCCGTGTTTCTGGAAGAAAGCGTACCTGCTCTGGGACTTTCTGCTGCAGGTTTGGCATGCAGGAAGGGGTGGGGACATGTGTGGGAGAAGGGTGGGTGCCAGGGCACCAGGGATCCTGGCAGTTTCCCCCGAGGTCAGGGCTGGGACCTGGGCTGTTCTGTCTCCCACCTCTGCTTCTCAGGCTCCCAGTGCCTGGACTCTCTACTGCAGAACCTCACCCAAACTGTCCCTAATGTGCTTAATTTAGTGGTTACAGGAGAGAGAGGGCAGCGTTCTGGGAACCTGCACACGCAGAGAAGGAAGGCGGAAAGACTCCCACTCTCCACAGTTAAATAAGCTGGGTTCCCACTGTGGGTGGTCTCAGAATACAGTCGGGCTGGGCCTCTTGATGTTCCCTGGGCTGGTTTCTGCAGGGTGGGGCTGGATGGCCTTCAGCAGGGAGCCTGTGGCAGCAGAGGGGGGGGAAGAAGAATCTGACTAGGATCTGCCCCACTGCTCTCATCCTGCACCTCATCTTCCTGGTGGGGAGCAGTGTGAAGCGTGAATAGCTGCTTTGTGCATTGATCCCTCTCAAGTATTAATTATCAGACTTTTACAATGTGGAATTTGAAGCTGTTACAGAAACCTGGGGTGGGAAAACTCCCTTCTTTCAAACAGGCACAGAGACAGGGGAGGATCCAAGGAGTTTCTATTAATGGCCCTAGGCTCAGCTGGAATGATTTCCTGAGAACTCAGCATCAAATTCAAGTTTCTTAGCTGTTACAGCATTGGTGGGTTTAAATGGCAGCCTACATGACTTAGGACCACAATTTCCAATGGTCAGTGGGTCCAGTATGTTTGTAAAAGAGATGCTGGGGACAGATTTATTAGGACAGATTTATGACTGGAGTTTACAGAAGCAGAACTTAGGACATCTTCCCTCCCTAGATAAGATTTCAGTGGGCAGCTGTTTCACTCGTTAATTGTGAGCATCCACTTTTAAAGGTTTGGTTGGATGAGGTCCACTTCTCTTTCTTTGATGATGTATTTGGCTGCTTTTCATTTTCTGTCTTCAGCTATCTCTTCTCCTGTTAGCAAGGCTCTCAAATGTTTTTAACTGCCACTGATCCCTTTGCAAAGTGAGAAGGGAACTAAAATTAATGCAAGTCTACTGTGTTGTCAATAACTGGAGCTACTATTTTAAAGATTTATTTATTCATTTGAAAGAGTTACACAGAGAGAGGAGAGAGAGAGAGAGAGAAAGAGAGAGACATCTTCCATCCGATTGTTCCCTCCCCAATTGGTAGCAACAGCTGGAGCTGTGCCAGTCTGAAGCCAGTAGCCAGGAACTTCTTCTGGGATGAAGCTGTTTTTTGAAATAATTATTTATTTATTTGAAAGGCAGAGTTACAGAGTGGCAGAAACAGAGATCAATGGCTGGAGCTGTTTGGATCCAAAACCAGAAGCCAGGAGCTTTGTCCAGGTCTCATAGGTGGGTGCAGGAGATGAGGGATTTGGGCCATCTTCTGCTGTTTTCCCAGGCCACAGCAGAGAGCTGGATGGGAAGTGCAGCAGCCAGGATCATAACCGGCACCCATATAGGATGCTGACACTGCAGGCAGTAGCTTTACCCACTATGCAACAGTGCTGCCCACTAATGGGAGCTCATTTAATCTGAGTATGCATAAAGTGGAGAATTACAGCATCATAAATACAGATAAGTTACAGTTTTTCTCTGCGCAGTACTTTACAGTTACCCAGTGCTCCATTGAGAATCTTACTTTCCACACTGTATAAATAAGAAGGTCAGTTACTTGTCTTATTTTGGGTTCTGTGTTTAAACCCATGAGATTTTTGACATGGGAGGATATTAGTTCTACAATTTCATAGAGACTGGTCTGTGGAAGCATCGATAGAAGTTATAACTGTGAGAGTGGTAAGAAAGAAGAAGGGAAGAAATAAGTGCCCCTTACGCCACACAGAGGTGTCCACAAATGGAGTAGAAGACGTGCCCTTGAAAACTATGGCTGACTTTCTGGGACAAACTGTGTTTGAGTGCTTCACATGTTCTGATAGAAAGGTGTTGCCACCAGGTTTTTAGTATATTTATTTAGTTAGTTCTTAAAGATTTATTTATTTATTTGAAAATCAGAGCTACACAGAGAGAGAAGGAGAGGCAGAGAGAGAGAGAGAGAGAGAGGTCTTCCATCAGGTTCATTTCCCCAATGGCTTCATCATTGTGAACTTTGCTCAGTTCCTGACCTATACCTTTCCTTTAACCTAGTACTTTGCCATGTAGTAGCCCATGAAAACTGCAGACTGCATAAATGAATGAATACTTGGAGGGTTGTGATTTCTTAGAGGAACATCATGAGACAGAAGGAATAAAACAAAACAAAAGTATCCTCCGTATATAGAAGGTATACTGTTTTTGCAAGCCACAGCGAAGAGGAAGAAGCAGGAAAGTAGTGAGACTGGAAAGGTTGTGGCAAAGGTAATATGCACTGGTCAAGAATTTAACAAGCCCATTAGGAAAACATTAAGGTTTCCTTACTTCCATGTAGACTCTGCACTATAATGGTGAACAGGGTCCTCTAAACCCACTTGTTGCACAAATGAAAACCCAAGCATTGTCTTCTCCCACAGATGGAGTCTGCTATTGGTTTTGATTTACATTTCCCTAATGGCTAGTGATATTGGGCATGTTCATATATGTCTTGACCATTGAGATTTCTTCTTCTGAGAAACATCTATTCAGATCATTCTCCATTTCTGAACTGTACATTTTGCTTCTTGTTTGGAGTTTTTCCAGTTCTATATAAATATGTTTTGGCTATCAATCTTTTGTCATAGTCAGAGTTTTCAATGTTTCCTGCCATTCTGTCCATTGTATCTTCACTCTGTTGAATACTTTGTTGTGAAGATGTATCTTAATTTGATATGCTCAAATTTCTATATTTTATTTTGTTACTTGTGCTTTTGGAATCTGACCCAAAACTGTTGTCTATGCTAATATTTTACAGTTTCTCATATGTTTACTTAGTTTTTGGTTTTATATTTAGACTTTTAATTCACCTTGAGTTGCTTTGACATAGTGTATGAGGTGTTGGGGTATCTTTTCAGGCTTCTACATATGGATAATCACTTTCCTTTAAACCATTTGCTAAAGGGATTCTTCTTTCTCCTGTTTGTTTTCTTTCCATTGTTAAATAGGAGTTACCTGTAGAAAAGTCGGTTTATTTCAGCTGCCTATTCTTTTCCATTGAACTATGTGTCTGTTTTTGCAACAGTGCTAACACTGCTTCTATTTTTTTAAGATTTATTTATTTTTTGGAAAGGCCAGATGCTTCTTCCAAGTCTCTCATGTGGGTGCCAGCACCGTAGAACACCAATTTCCCAGGTGCATTAGTAGGGAGCTGGATTGGAAGTGGAGCACCTGGTCTCCTAGCAGCAACATATGGGATGCATGCACAGCAGGTCAAGGCTTTAACCCACTACACCACAGCACCAAACCCTTCCTTATTTACTTCTGCTGTGATCTTTCATTATTCACTTTTTTCTACTGCCCTGCATCTTGACTCATTCCTGTTTCTTTCTGGGTCCTGGAGGATGGTAGTAGGTAGCTTCTGGGATATCTTTTTTGTGTTAGTAGATACTTGGTAATCTAAAATCACAGTTTTTAGTTTCTATATTTCTCTGCTATCACAAGGACCTTCTAGATGACAGCAGAAAATGCTGGCAGAAATGAGGATATATTAATTTGCTAAGAAAATACCACAGAGAATATGATGTAAATCATGGAATTTTACTTCTCAGAGTTGTAGAGGTTGAAAATGTAGATCAAGGGGCTTAAATAGGCTCAATTCTTCCAGAAGCGTTTCTCCGATGTGACAGACACATCTATCATTTTATCTACTTAAAAGCACTTTCTTCAGGTAGAGTCATGTTGGTGGTTAGCACTTCAGTGTTTGAGTTTTAGGGAGGCACATTTCAGTTCACAACAGCAAAAGGGTCCCTGTGGTCTACTTCAGTGACAGCCATCTCTGCAGAGGACAGAAAGTTTAAAATCAGCATTAGGAGTTCTCACAGTATTACTGTCAGTGCTATCTCCATCAAATGTGCATTCATGTACACACAAACAAAACTACCTGTACACATAAACACATTCAACAGTGGAAATGCCTGATGGTTGTGTACAGGTAACATCAATATAATAATCCATAAGATGGCCTATTAGCAGACATTAAAAAGAGAATTAGAAAGAATGACAACAAAATCTGCAGTTACCTATATTTATGTCTATATGTATGATATTCAGTATTTATAGTTGCTAAAAGATGAATACTGATGTGTGGAAATAAAAGCTAAACCTTACCTTGCAATATTGCAGCCTAGTCTACATGAAAGATGTCTTCCTAAAACCTTTCCCTGGGCCCACTCTGTGGCATAGTAGATTAAGCATCCACCTGCAGCACCAGCATCCCACATGGGCACCAGTTTGAGTCCCTGCTCCTGCACTTCCAATCCAGCTCTTTGCTAATGGCCTAGGAAAACAGTGGAATATGCCCTGAGTGCTTGGGCCCCTGCACCCATGTGAGAGACCTGGAGGAAGCTGCTGACTCCTGGCTTCTGGCACCTGGCTTCAGATCAGCCCAGCTCCAGCCATTCTGGCCATTTAGGGGTGAACCAGTTGATAGAAGACCTCTCTTTCTCTTCCTCTCTATATCTGTAACTCTGCCTCACAATAAATAAATGCATTTTTTAAAAACCTTTCACATTTTAAATTTCTTAATTGTTTTAAAGATTCATTTATTTATTTATTTACAAGTCGAGTTACAGACAGAGAGGAGAGCCAGAGAGAAAGAGAGAGGTCTTCCATCTGATGTTCACTCCCTAATTGATTGCAACTGCCAGAGCTGTGCTGATCTGAAGCCAGGAGCCAGGAGCTAGTTCCAGGTCTCCCAGATGGGTACAGGGGCCCAAGGCCCAAGGCCATCTTCTACTACTTTGCCAGGCAATAGCAGAGAGCAGGATCAGAAGTGGAGCAGCTGAGTATTGAACCGGCCCCCATATGGGATGCTGGCACTTCAGTCCAGGGTGTTAACCTGCTCCACCACAGCACCAGTCCAACATTTTAAATTTCTGATACTCTAAAGTAGCACAGGACTGCATTATATCTAGGAAAGATGCATTTAAAAATTATAAATCTAGTGCATTTTAGCAGAAGATTTAACAAATACTTTTGATTTTCTCAGCATTATGTACTAAATAAATGACTTAATGAGTCATTGTCAGATTTTTAGCTTTTGACAGCCACTTATAATATTTCACAGCTTTTTGAAATGTATTGCTAGTGTGTTTTTCTCAACACATGCACTGGATTTTACCTATAAGGTTGCCTCTTATAGGATTTGCATTTTAATGGGTTTCCATGGCACATGTAATCAACATCTGGAAAGCCTCTAAAACACATAAATAATAACATGAATCAGGCTTTTTTCTTAAAGATTTATTTATTTATTTGAAAGTGCTGCACAAATAGAGGAGAGGTAGAGCTAGAGACAGACAGACAGACAGAGACAGAGAGGTCTTCCATCTGCTGGTTTACTTCCAGTTAGCCGCAATGGCTGGTCTGTGTCAATCCGAAGCCAGGAGCTACTTCCGGATCTCTCATGTGTGCAAGGCCCCAAGGACTTGGGCCACCTTCTACTGCTTTCCCAGGCCATAGCAGAGAGCTGGTTCAGAAGTGGAGCAGCCACAACTTGAACTGGCACCCATATGGCTTGCCAGCACTGCAGGCAGCAACTTTATCTGCTATGCCACAGCGCCTGCCCCACATTGCATCTCTTTAAGATGATATGGATTTAAGTTCATGAGAAATTATTAGCATCATGGGAACTGATAGATATGGATGAAGCAGGATGGACTTGTTAGGAAGGGTGATGTTAATTTTCTTATAAAATAAATAAATAAGAAATTAAATATGGTCAGACATAAATGAAGACTAAATTTTATTAGTGGTGATCCAGAAAACACAGATCTCAGGTCTTTTTCTTCCAGTGTTAAGTTTACATTTTTAAATGCATATTAAGTGAACAAATTTCATGTAATTTATATATACAGTTTGAAGAGCAAACTGATAACATCCTATCCTATCTTCCCTTGGTCTCATATTTCCAACTCGCTCCTTCTCATTTTATTTTCTTTTAATTTTGACAGCTGCATGCTTTGATTTTATTTTAGAATCACAAGCTTTAACCCTCTACAAAATAAAGAATTCAGCAAGTAGTAGAAGAAATATCAATGAGTATATGTTGTGTACTCTATCAAAGAGTACAGAAAAGTGCTATGAACAATACTCAAATCTCAAAATGTCATATTAACTCATGCTACTTTTCGTTGTCTATATATTAATAGCCACCAGTCAGAGAAAACATATGGTATTTGTCTTTTGGGGACTGGCTTCTTTCATGAAGCATACTTGTTTCCAGTTCATCCATTTAGTTACAAAAGATAGGATTTCATTCACAATTATGGCTGAATAGTATTTTACACTGTATTTATAGCTCATATTCTTTTTCCAGTCACCAGTTGATGGACTTCTGGGTTGATTCCATGTTAGCTATTGTGAATTAAGTTGTAATAAACATGAGGTACAGATAACTCATGCCTATGCATATTCTATTTCATTTAATGTGGATAAATTCTCAGGAGTCAGATGGCAGGATCATATGGTATGTTTGTTTTCAGATTTCTGAGGAACTTTGATACTGCCTTCCATAATGGCTGTACTAGCTTCATTCCCACCAACAGTGGGTTAGGGTACCTTTTTCTCTCCCTCTCCACCAGCCTTTATTGTTTGTTGACTTTTTCAAAAGAATTATTTATTTGAAAGGTGGAGTTAATTATAGGGAGAGGCAGTGGCAGAGAGACAGAAGTATTTTATCTGCCTGTTTATTCTCCATATGGCACAACAGGTGGTGCTGGTCCAATCAGAAGCCAGAGTTAGGAGCATCTCCCTGGTCACCCAAGTGGGTACAGGGACCCAGGCACTTGGGCCATCCTCCACTGCCTTCCCAGTGCAGAGCAGAAAGCTGGACTGGAAGAGGAGCAACCGGGACCAGAACTGGCACCCATAGGGGATGACAGCTCCACGGGTGGAGGATCAAGCCAGTGTGCCACGGCACTGGCCCCCATCAGGGATATTTTTCTATAGTACTCTCTATCCACTGTATCTTTTTCTAGTTGAAGAATTAAGGTGATGCAGGATTAATCGAATGAGTTTGAGAGGATTGTCTCTCTTTCAATTCTTTTGAATAGTTTGAGAAGTATTGGAATTAGTTCTTTAAACATCCTGTAGAATTCAATAGTGAGGCTGTCTGATCCTGGACTTTTCCTTGTTGGGAGGGTCTTTATTACTCATCCAATCTCTGTCTTGGTTTTTGATTTGTTTAGCTTTTCTATGTGTCTTCATGACTCAATTTTGATATATTGTGTATGTCCAGGAATCTGTTGATTTTTCCTCTAGGATTTCCAATTTGTTAGCCATCACAACCGATGCCCACATCCTATATTGCAGTGCTAATCTGAGTTTTGGGTACTCCACTTCCAAACCAATTTCATGTTAATACCCCTAGGAAGCAACGGATAATAGCTCAAATTCTTTCCTTCCTGTCATCTAATTTGGAGAACTGTAACCTCAATGGGGACTTGAGAACCTGGTCTTGCACAGTTGTAGCCATATAGAAAGTGAACCAGCAGATGGGAGATCTCTCTGCTTCTCTTTCCTTCTCTCTTTGTCTCTGTGTCTCTCTGCCTTTTTTATCATATTAAAATATTTAATTACTTACTTGAAAGAGTTACAGAGAGAGGGAGAGACAGAAATCTTCCACCACCTAATTCATTTTTGAGATGACTTTAATAGCCAGAGTGTGGCCAGGTTGAAGCCAGGAGCTTTTCCTCCAATGTGTGTGGCAGCATCCCAGGCACTTGGGCCATCTTTCCCTGCTTTTTCAGTCCATTGGTAAGGAGCTGGATCAGAAATGAAATAGCTGGTACTTGAACTGGTGCACATACAGGATGCCAATGTAACAGACAGCAGCTTTGTCCACTGCACCACAACCACCAGCTCCTCTTTCTGCCTTTCCAATAAATAAATCTTTTGAAAAAGAACTTAAGGTAGTAAAAGTCATCATGACTGAGCAATGGCAAATTTATTGAAGTGATTGACTTTCTTAAAGATCTATTTATGAATTTGAAAGGCAGCACTAGAAAGAGAGAGTGGGAGAGATGTATCTTCCTCCTGGTTTGTTCACTCCTCAAATGGCTGCAATGAGTGTGGCTAGGCCAGACTGATACCAGGAGCCGGGGGCTTCTTCCAGGTCTCTCACAAGTGTGCAGGAGCCCCAATATTTGAGTCACCCTGTGCTGCTTTTCCAGACACATTAGCAGGGAACTGGATCCGTTTGGAGCATTAATGTCTATGATACTCTCCTTGCAGTTGAAGGATTTAGAATCCATTTCGATTATGGGTGGGCCAAGTACAACAGCTCCCAATTGTCCAAGGTTTGGATTAGATGGGTTCTGAGAAATTTTGTTAAAATAGTTATTAATCATAACTCTCAGTTTAAGCTTTTCTTACCAAATTTTCGTGTTTGCTGATGTTTATATCTATGGGAAAATTGGGTCTCTGGATTGCAACCAATGAAAGCATCCAGACTAACAGTAATAAGGTCAACAGTCAGCAGAATGATGTCCAGCTGAACTGAAATAGCTTTTCTTATTTGGTAGAGGGGTTACCTCCTGCATTATACTGACATACTGACATAGACAGTAGATATTGGAGCCTGTCCCTTCTGCCAAATGGAGAATACCATATTTTGGTTCATCATATATATATTTATATATTATAATATATTATATTATATTATATTATATATTTCTATACATAATATAGAATTACATATAATTATTATAAATATATAATTATATAATTATTATATATGAATTTATTATTTATATAAAATATATAATTATTTCTGATCCAGCTCCTTACCAATGGATTGAAAAAGCAGTGAAAGATGCTCCAAGTACCTGGGTTGCTGGGACACACATCGGAGGAGAAGCTCCTGGCTTCAACCTGGACACACTCTGGCTATTGAAGTCATCTCAATAATATATATATAATATATAATACAATAAATTATATAATATTATCTGTTTGTAATTATTATATTTATATACATAAATATATAAATAAATGTAAATATATATATAAAGAATTTATTTATGTAGTTGACAGGTTTACTTACAGAGAGTGAGAAGAAGAGACACAGAAAGGTCTTCACTGTTACAGCATTGGTGGGTTTAAATGGCAGCCTACATGACTTAGGGCCACTTTTCCAATGGTCAGTGGGTCCAGTATGTTTGTAAAAGAGATGCCAGGGACAGATTTATTAGGACAGATTTATGACTGGAGTTTACAGAAGCAGAACTTAGGACATCTTCCCTCCCTAGATAAGATTTCAGTGGGCAGTTGTTTCACTCGTTAATTGTGAGCATCCACTTTTAAAGGTTTGTGTTGGATGAGGTCCACTTCTCTTTCTTTGATGATGTATTTGGCTGCTTTTCATTTTCTGTCTTCAGCTATTTCTTCTCCTGTTAGCAAGGCTCTCAAATGTTTTTAACTGCCACTGATCCCTTTGCAAAGTGAGAAGGGAACTAAAATTAATGCAAGTCTACTGTGTTGTCAATAACTGGAACTACTTTTTTAAAGATTTATTTATTCATTTGAAAGAGTTACACAGAGAGAGGAGAGAGAGAGAAAGAGAGAGAGACGTCTTCCATCGGATGGTTCACTCCCCAAATGGTAGCAACAGCTGGAGCTGTGCCAGTCTGAAGCAAGTAGCCAGGAGCTTCTTCTGGGATGAAGCTGTTTTTTAAAATAATTATTTATTTATTTTAAAGGCAGAGTTACAGAGTGGCAGAAACAGAGATAGATGGCTGGAGATGTTTGGATCCAAAACCAGAAGCCAGGAGCTTTGTCCAGGTCTCATAGGTGGGTGCAGGAGATGAGGGATTTGGGCCATCTTCTGCTGTTTTCCTAGGCCACAGCAGAGAGCTGGATGGGAAGTGCAGCAGCCAGGATCCCAACCGGCACCCATATAGGATGCTGACACTGCAGGCAGTAGATTTACCCACTATGCAACAGTGCTGCCCACTAACTGGAGCTCTTTTAATCTGAGTTTGCATAAAGTGGAGAATTACAGCATCATAAATACAGATAAGTAACATCTTTTTCTCTGCCCAGTACTTTACAGTTACCCAGTGATCCACTGAGAATCTAACATTCCACACTGTGAAATTAAGAAGGCCAGTTACTTGTCTTATTTTGGGTTCTATGTTTAAACCCATGACATTTTTGATATGGGAGGATATTAGCTCTACAATTTGATAGAGACTGGTCTGTGGAAGCATCGATAGAAGTTATAACTGTGAGAGTGGTAAGAAAGAAGAGGGGAAGAAATAAGTGCCCCTTACCCCACACAGAGATGTCCACAAATGGAGTAGATGTGCATTTGAAAACTATGGCTGACTTTCTGGGACAAACTGTGTTTGAGTGCTTCACATGTTCTGATAGAAAGGTGTTGCCACCAGGTTATTAGTATATTTATTTAGTTAGTTTTTAAAGATTTATTTATTTGAAAATCAGAGCTACACAGAGAGAGAAGGAGAGGCAGAGAGAGAGAGAGAGAGAGAGAGAGAGAGGTCTTCCATCAGGTTCATTTCCCCAATGGCTTCATCATTGTGAACTTTGCTCAGTTCCTGACCTATACTTTTCCTTTAACCTAGTACTTTGCCATGTAGTAGCCCATGAAAACTGCAGACTGCATAAATGAATGAATACTTGGAGGGTTGTGACTCCTTAGAGGAACATCATGAGACAGGAGGAATAAAACAAAACAAAAATATCCTCCGTGTATAGAAGGTACACTGTTTTTGAAAGCCACAGAGAAGAGGAAGAAGAAGGAAAGCAGTGAGACTGGAAAGGTTGTGGCAAAGGTAATAGGCACTAGTCAAGAATTCAACAAGCCCATTAGGAAAGTATTAAGGATTCTTTACTTCCATGTAGACTCTGCCCTCTTATGGTGAACAGGGTCCTCTAAACCCACTTGTTGCACAAATGAAAACCCAATCATTGTCTTCTCCCACAGATGGAGTGTGCTATTGGTTTTGATTTACATTTCCCTAATGGCTAGTGATATTGGGCATGTTCATTTATGTCTTGACCATTGAGATTTCCTCTTCTGAGAAACCTCTATTCTGATCATTGCCCATTTCTTACGTGTACATTTTGCTTCTTGTTTGGAGTTTTTCCAGATCTATATATGTATGTTCTGGCTATCAATCTTTAGTCATAGTCGGAGTTTTCAATGTTTCCTGCCATTCTGTCCATTGTATCTTCACTCTGTTGAATACTTTGTTGTGAAGATGTATCTTAATTTGATATGCTCAAATTTCTATATTTTATTTTTGTTACTTGTGCTTTTGTAATCTTACGCAAACTGTTGTCTCTGCTAATGTTTTACAGTTTCTCATATGTTTACTTAGTTTCTGGTTTTATATTTAGACTTTTAATTCACCTTGAGTTGCTTTTACATAGTGTATGAGGTGTTGGGTATATTTTTAGGCTTATACATATGGATAATCACTTTCCTTTAAACCATTTGCGAAAGGGATTCTTCTTTTTCCTGTTTGTTTTTTTTCCTTTGTTAAATATGAGTTGCCTGTAGAAAAGTCGGTAAATTTCAGCTGCCTATTCTTTTCCATTGAACTATGTGTCTGTTTTCCTACAGTGCTAACACTGCTTCTATTTTTTTAAGAGTTATTTATTTATTTGCAAGGCCAGATGCTTCTTCCAAGTCTCTCATGTGGGTGCCAGCACCCTAGCAAATGGTCCATCTTTCACCAATTTCCCAGGTGCATTAGTAGGGAGCTGGATTGGAAGTGGAGTACCTGGTCTTCTAGCAATAACATATGGGATGCATGCACAGCAGGTCAAGGCTTTAACCCACTACACCACAGAACCAAACCCTTCCTTATTTACTTCTGCTGTGATCTTTCATTATTCACTTTTTTCTACTGCCCTGTAACTTGAATCATTCCTGTTTTTTTCTGGGTTCTGGAGGATGCCAGTAGGTTGCTTCTGGGATATCTTTTTTGTGTTAGTAGATACTTGGTAATCTAAAATCACAGATTTGGTTTCTATATTTCTCTGCTAATCATGAGGACCTTCTAGATGACAGCAGAAAATGCTGGCAGAAATGAGGATATATTAATTTGCTAAGAAAATACCACAAAGAATATGATGTAAATCATGGAATTTTACTTCTCAGAGTTGTAGAGGTTGAAAATATCAGATCAAGGTCCTAATAGGCTTGATTTTTCCAGAAGCCCTTCTCTGATGTGACAGAAACATCTATCATTTGATCTGCTTAAAACTACTTTCTTCAGGTAGAGTCATGTTGGTGGTTAGCACTTCAGTGTTTGAGTTTTAGGGAGGCACATTTCAGTCCACAACAGCAAAGGGGCCCTGTGGTCTACTTCAATGACAGCCATCTCTGCGGAGGACAGAAAGTTTGAAATCAGCATTAGGAGTTCTCACAGTATTACTGTCAGTGCTATCTCCATCAAATGCGCATTCATGTACACACAAACAAAACTACCTGTACACATAAACACATTCAACAGTGGAAATGCCTGATGGTTGTGTACAGGTAACATCAATATAATAATCCATAAGATGGCCTATTAGCAGACATTAAAAAGAGAATTAGAAAGAATGACAACAAAATCTGCAGTTACCTATATTTATGTCTATATGTATGATATTCAGTATTTATAGTTGCTAAAAGATGAATACTGATGTGTGGAAATAAAAGCTAAACCTTACCTTGCAATATTGCAGCCTAGTCTATATGAAAGATGTCTTCCTAAAACCATTAACTGGGCCCACTTTGTGGCATAGTAGATTAAGCATCCACCTGCAGCACCAGCATCCCACATGGGCACCAGTTTGAGTCCCTGCTCCTGCACTTCCAATCCCGCTCTTTGCTAATGGCCTAGGAAAACAGTGGAATATGCCCTGAGTGCTTGGGCCCCTGCACCCATGTGAGAGACCTGGAGGAAGCTGCTGACTCCTGGCTTCTGGCACCTGGCTTCAGATCCGCCCAGCTCCAGCCATTCTGGCCATTTAGGGGTGAACCAGTTGATAGAAGACCTCTCTTTCTCTTCCTCTCTATATCTGTCACTCTGCCTCACAATAAATAAATGCATTTTTTAAAAACCTTTCACATTTTAAATTTCTTAATTGTTTTAAAGATTTATTTATTTATTTATTTACAAGTCGAGTTACAGACAGAGAGGAGAGACAGAGAGAAAGAAAGGGGTCTTCCATCTGATGTTCACTCCCTAATTGCAACTGCTAGAGCTATGCTGATCTGAAGCCATGAGCCAGGAGCCAGTTCCAGGTCTCCCAGATGGGTACAGGGGCCCAAGGGCTTGGGCCATCTTTTACTACTTTCCCAGGTCATAGTGGAGAGCAGGATCAGAAGTGGAGCAGCTGAGTATTGAACCGGCCCCCATATGGGATGCTGGCACTTCAGGCCAGGGTGTTAACCTGCTCCACCACAGCACCAGTCCTACATTTTAAATTTCTGATACTCTAAGGTAGCACAGGACTACATTACATCTAGGAAAGATGCATTTAAAAATTATAAATCTAGTGCATTTCAGCAGTTTTAACAAATACTTCTGATTTTCTCAGCATTATGTATAATTAAATGAGATAATGAGTCATTGTCAGATTTTTAGCTTTTGACAGCCACTTATAATATTTCACAGCTTTTTGAAATGTATTGCTAGTGTGTTTTTCTCAACACATGCACTGGATTTTACCAGTTTAGTGCACAGTGTGTTGCCTCTTATAGGATTTGTATTTTGATGGGTTTTCATGGCACATGTAATCAACATCTGCAAAGCCTCAAAAACACATAAATAATAACATGAATCAGGCTTTTTTCTTAAAGATTCATTTATTTATTTGAAAGAGTTGCACAAATAGAGGAGAGGTAGAGAAAGAGAGACAGACAGACAGAGAGGTCTTCCATCTGCTGGTTTACTCCCAGTTGGCTGCAATGGCTGGTCTGTGTTGATCAGAAGCTAGGAGCTTCTTCCGGTCTCTCACATGTGTGCAAGGCCCCAAGGACTTGGGCCACCTTCTACTGCTTTCTCAGGCCATAGCAGAGAGCTGGTTCAGAAGTGGAGCAGCCACGACTTGAACTGGCACCCATATGGCTTGCCAGCACTGCAGGCAGCAACTTTATCTGCTATGCCACAGCGCCTGCCCCACATTGCATCTCTTTAAGATGATATGGATTTAAGTTCATGAGAAATTATTAGCATCGTGGGAACTGATAGATATGGATGAAGCAGGATGAACTTGTTAGGAATGGTGATGTTAATTTTCTTATAAAATAAATAAATAAGAAATTAAATATGGTCAGACATAAATGAAGACTAAATTTTATTAGTGGTGATCCAGAAAACACTGATCTCAGGTCTTTTTCTTCCAGTGTTAAGTTTATATTTTTAAAGGCATATAAAGTGAACAAATTTCATGTAATTTATATATACAGTTTGAAGAGCAAACTGATAACATCCTATCCTATCTTCCCTTGGTCTCATATTTCCAACTCGCTCCTTCTCATTTTATTTTCTTTTAATTTTGACAGCTGCATGCTTTGATTTTATTTTAGAATCACAAGCTTTAACCCTCTACAAAATAAAGAATTCAGCAAGTAGTAGAAGAAATATCAATGAGTATATGTTGTGTACTCTATCAAAGAGTACAGAAAAGTGCTATGAACAATACTCAAATCTCAAAATGTCCATTTAACTCATATGCTACTTTTCGTTGTCTATATATTAATTACCACCAGTCAGAGAAAACATATGGTATTTGTCTTTTGGGGGCTAGCTTTTTTCATGAAGCATACTTGTTTCCAGTTCATCCATTTAGTTACAGAAGATGGGATTTCATTCTCAATTATGGCTGAATAGTATTTTACACTGTATTTATAGCTCATATTTTTTTTCTAGTCACCAGTTGATGGACATCTGGGTTGATTCCATGTTAGCTATTGTGAATTAAGTTGTAATAAACATGAGGTACAGATAACTCATGCCTATGCATATTCTATTTCATTTAATGTGGATAAATTCTCAGGAGTCAGATGACAGGATCATATGGTATGTTTGTTTTCAGATTCCTGAGGAACTTTGATACTGCCTTCCATAATGGTTGTACTAGCTTCATTCCCACCAATAGTGGGTTAGGGTACCTTTTTCTCTCCCTCTCCACCAGCCTTTATTGTTTGTTGACATTTTCAAAAGAATTATTTTTTTGAAAGGTGGAGTTACAGAGAGGGAGAGACAGAGGCAGAGGCAGAGAGACATAAGTATTTTATCTGCTTGTTTATTCTCCATATGGCACAACAGGTAGTGCTGGTCCAATCGGAAGCCAGAGTTAGGAGCATCTCCCTGGTCACCCAAGTGGGTACAGGGACCCAGGCACTTGGGCCATCCTCCACTGCCCTCCCAGTCCAGTGCATAAAGCTGGACTGGAAGAGGAGCAACCGGGACCAGAACTGGCACCCATATGGGATGCCGGCTCCACGGGTGGAGGATCAAGCCAGTGTGCCACGGCACTGGCCCCCATCAGGGTTATTTTTCTATAGTTCCCTCTCTCCACTGTATCTTTTTCTAGTTGAAGAATTAAGGTGATGCAGGATTAATCGAAGGAGTTTGAGAGGATTGTCTCTCTTTCAATTCTTTTGAATAGTTTGAGAAGAATTGGGATTAGTTCTTTAAACATCCTGTAGAATTCAATAGTGACCCTGTCTGTACTGGACTGTTCTTTGTTGGGAGGGTCTTTATTACTCATCCAATCTCTGTCTTGGTTTTTGATTTGTTTAGCTTTTCTATGTGTCTTCATGACTCAATTTTGATATATTGTGTATGTCCAGGAATCTGTTGATTTTTCCTCTAGGATTTCCAATTTGTTAGCCATCACAACCGATGCCCACATCCTATATTGCAGTGCTAAT
This sequence comes from Oryctolagus cuniculus, assembly GCF_964237555.1. Classification (NCBI taxonomy): domain Eukaryota; kingdom Metazoa; phylum Chordata; class Mammalia; order Lagomorpha; family Leporidae; genus Oryctolagus; species Oryctolagus cuniculus. The sequence goes on along the minus strand of NC_091444.1, from coordinate 87,173,473 downwards.
CTGAGTTTTGGGTACTCCACTTCCAAATCAATTTCATGTTAATATCCCTGGGAAGCAATAGATAATAGCTCAAATTCTTTCATTCCTGTCATCTAATTTGGAGAACTGCAACCTCAATGGGGACTTGAGAACCTGGTCTTGCACAGTTGTAGCCATATAGAAAGTGAACCAGCAGATGGGAGATCTCTCTGCTTCTCTTTCCTTCTCTCTTTGTCTCTGTGTCTCTCTGCCTTTTTTATCATATTAAAATATTTAATTACTTACTTGAAAGAGTTACAGAGAGAGGGAGAGACAGAAATCTTCCACCACCTAATTCATTTTTGAGATGACTTTAATAGCCAGAGTGTGGCCAGGTTGAAGCCAGGAACTTTTCCTCCAATGTGCGTGGCAGCATCCCAGGCATTTGGGCCATCTTTCCCTGCTTTTTCAGTCCATTGGTAAGGAGCTGGATCAGAAATGGAATAGCTGGTACTTGAACTGGTGCACATACAGGATGCCAATGTAACAGACAGCAGCTTTGTCCACTGCACCACAACCACCAGCTCCTCTTTCTGCCTTTCCAATAAATAAATCTTTTGAAAAAGAACTTAAGGTAGTAAAAGTCATCATGACTGAGCAATGGCAAATTTATTGAAGTGATTGACTTTCTTAAAGATCTATTTATGAATTTGAAAGGCAGCACTAGAAAGAGAGAGTGGGAGAGATGTATCTTCCTCCTGGTTTGTTCACTCCTCAAATGGCTGCAATGAGTGTGGCTAGGCCAGACTGATACCAGGAGCCGGGGGCTTCTTCCAGGTCTCTCACAAGTGTGCAGGAGCCCCAATATTTGAGTCACCCTGTGCTGCTTTTCCAGACACATTAGCAGGGAACTGGATCCATTTGGAGCATTAATGTCTATGATACTCTCCTTGCAGTTGAAGGATTTAGAATCCATTTCGATTATGGGTGGGCCAAGTACAACAGCTCCCAATTGTCCAAGGTTTGGATTAGATGGGTTCTGAGAAATTTTGTTAAAATAGTTATTAATCATAACTCTCAGTTTAAGCTTTTCTTACCAAATTTTCGTGTTTGCTGATGTTTATATCTATGGGAAAATTGGGTCTCTGGATTGCAACCAATGAAAGCATCCAGACTAACAGTAATAAGGTCAACAGTCAGCAGAATGATGTCCAGCTGAACTGAAATAGCTTTTCTTATTTGGTAGAGGGGTTACCTCCTGCATTATACTGACATACTGACATAGACAGTAGATATTGGAGCCTGTCCCTTCTGCCAAATGGAGAATACCATATTTTGGTTCATCATATATATATTTATATATTATAATATATTATATTATATTATATTATATTATATTATATATTTCTATACATAATATAGAATTACATATAATTATTATAAATATATAATTATATAATTATTATATATGAATTTATTATTTATATAAAATATATAATTATTTCTGATCCAGCTCCTTACCAATGGATTGAAAAAGCAGTGAAAGATGCTCCAAGTACCTGGGTTGCTGGGACACACATCGGAGGAGAAGCTCCTGGCTTCAACCTGGACACACTCTGGCTATTGAAGTCATCTCAATAATATATATATAATATATAATACAATAAATTATATAATATTATCTGTTTGTAATTATTATATTTATATACATAAATATATAAATAAATGTAAATATATATATAAAGAATTTATTTATGTAGTTGACAGATTTACTTACAGAGAGTGAGAAGAAGAGACACAGAAAGGTCTTCCATATGCTCATTTACTCCCCTAATGACTGCAGTGTCTGCAGCTGGGCCAATCTGAGCTAGGAGCTTCCAGGTCTCCCACATTTTGGCAGGGACAGAAGCACTTGGAACAGCTTCTACTGCTTTCCCAGGATGGGAAAAGGAGAAATGGGTACTAGAACTGGTACTCATATGGGGTGCCAGCACTGCAGGTAAAGGATTACACCACTGCACCACAGTGCTGGCCCCAGTCTATCCTTTATTAAGGAGATCTCAGTAATCATGTTCAGGTATTACTGTCCTATATTCATGGCCAAAGTCCTAGCAGACAACATGGTTTGGAGAATCGTAAGCACAAGGTGTGTAGGAGACTTCATTTCTCATACAGCACAGTTAATAACAAGGTTCCAAGAGGGGAAATTACTTGCATCTTAGTCTTTGAGAACTATTGGACATCACAGGTGATCTAAAGAATTTAGAAGGTTTGTGAGCCCCTAGAGTGAAAAAGTCACTGGGAGCACAAGGACAGTGCCTAGAGTTTATTTTTATGGATTTTAGCCCCTTGCATTGGAGGGAGGCCTGAAGAAGCTGGACTGATTTGTAAACCTCAGAAGTGTCTTTTCAATGTGAAGGCAAACTTTTTGGAAAAACTGAACAAAATGCATTAGCCACACTTGGTTAAGATACATCATTTATCTATTGATTTTCATCAGATCTGTTAACATTAGGTATAAGGTACAGTGGACATGGTGGTCGGCATATAACAATATGATTTTAGTAATATATCATGAGGTGCTTTTATTTTTAGTGGATTTAGCAGGTAAAATTGGGCTACCTAATGGGATATAGCTGGAATAATCACCTATTTGTTAAATAAATCTGAGGTAACAAATGTTAGTTAATGAAGACATTGAGTTTTCTTTTATTGGGCCTTCTTGGTTATTTTAATCTGGGATCTGCGAATTCTCATTTTCTCTAGGCAATTTGCAACTGAAAAATTTTATTTTATTCCTCATCATTTCAGACCAACTCTGCTGCTTCTGGGATTTTTTAGTACATCTGACAATTGGAAATTTAGACAATAGTATAGTTAAAAAGAGATGTACCAATAAAGTATTTATTTTTATTCTGATACATATTTTGGAATTCTTCTAAAATTCCTATTGAGTATCCTTGTTAAATTTAGTTGCATCCCAGGTTAAGACTTATTGGAGGCAGGCGCCATGGCTCAATAGGCTAATCCTCCAGCTGCAGTGCAGGCACACCGAGTTCTAGTCCTGCTGGAAGCACCAGATTCTGTCCCAGTTGCTCCTCTTCCAGTCCAGCTCTCTGCTATGGCCCAGGAGTGCAGTGGAGGATGGCCCAAGTGCTTGGGCCCTGCACCTCCATGGGAGACCTGGAGGAAGAACCTGGCTCCTGCTTTGGATCAGCGCAGTGTACCGGCTGAAGCACACTGGCCACAGCAGCCACTGGGGGGTAAACCAATAGAAAAAGGAAGACTTTTCTGTCTGTCTCTCTCTCTCACTGTCCACTCTGCCTGTCAAAATAAAAAATAATTTTTATAAAAAGACTTATTGGAGCCACTCTAGTGATTATAGACATGAAACTTTGTTAATTAATGCAAATAGAACCTGGGAAAATTGATGTATATCTTATGCTGTAGAGACTTAAGATTGAACATCTTTTTTTTTTAATCTTTTTTAATTATATAATTTAAAAACAAATTTTAGATTTTTTTTGACTTTAGTAAGCCACAGCTCTGGCCCCATTAATATGTCTTAACAATGTTTTTTCCTCTCAGACTTATCTCTATTGGTTCAGTTAACTGCATGCCTTTTCTTTACATTCAGATTCTCTCAGCTGTCAAAGCTTATTCATCTTAATTCTGTTGTTCCTATTTCCCTCCCTTTTATTCTGTCCCTAGGCTAATTGAGGTCATGATTCTCCATTCCTTCTGTGTGGTGTCACAGTAGGCTTGAAGTGTTCTTTTTCTCTTCTGATTTCTAAAGAAAGAAATTATGTATTCCCCCAGTTTAGATATTTTAATAATTCATTCTAAAACAAAGGTTAAATGTTCTTAATTTGACAAGAATTTTCAGGGCCAGTGGTGTGGCATAGTGGGTAGAACCACCACTTGCAGTGCTGGCAGCTCATATGGATCCAGATCTCTGCTAAAGCCTGAGAAAGCAGTAGAAGATGGCCCAAGTCCTTGGCCCCTGCACCCATGTGGGAGACCTGGAAGAAGCTCCTTGCTCCTGGCTTTGGATTGGCACAACTCTGGCCATTGCAGCCAACTGGGGAGTGAACCAGTCGATGGAAGACCCCTCTCTCTTCTCTGCCTCTCTGTGTAATTCTGACTTTCAAATAAATAAATAAATCTTTAAAAAAAGAAGTTTTTCTAATTTTAGATTTGTTCTCCTTCATTGTCACTTCAGGGTGTGTGTAAGGAGTGCATATCCAGTTTTTCTATTTTGGATTTTTGGGATTTTGTATTAGCTCTGCTGTGTATTCATTTTTCTCGAGCATTGGTGATATCTTCTCCTTAGTTGTATTAAGAGAGAGAGCAATAGCCCTCATGTCTTTTTAGGTAAGTAAGACATATTAAAAACAGAGCATTCAGTATACATTCATAGTAGTTTGACTTGTTCAATTGATTTACCTGACCTCCCTTGGACATTCTTGGTCTCTGCTGTACAACTTTCTATACTCATTAGTTCTTTGATATTCCCAAATCCAGAAAATGAATGACTCAACAGCTGTGTTCCTGTATTTGCTGGGACTCAGGGTAAGAAGCAAAGTGGAGGTGTTCAGGAATCTAAAGGTACATGCTACATAGCAAAGCACATCATTTCCTATACAAAGTGACTGGGAAATCCAGAATCTTTTGCACACATATTGGATCCTGAACTATTACTGGACTATTCAGTAAGATTTTAATGTATTTATTTTCTGTGTGTGTGTTTGTATTTCTAAATAAACTCTGCTGGGCTACTTAACATTAACATGTATTGCAGAATTCTTTCATCAGTTTTTACTTTTAAAAAGTTTCTCTTTCAGTTTTATGGGAGAGGGTAGAAGTCTTCTGCTATATAACTGAAAATTCATTCATTCATTAAACTTAAAATATTTGTTTGAAATTGGTAGAATACTATTAATTCTTGTGTGATTTACATGAAACTAAATACATTCTCTATTTTGTTTTGCTTAAAATTTCTGCATGTGTGGACTTCTTTTTTCCTTCTTGCCCCAAATCCCTTTGTGTATTGGGATGGCAAATGGGTTTTACACTGGACAAAACATGTTATTTTGGCTAAGAAGTACTTAGCCTTCTGGCTTCAAGTATTCAAATATTACATTAGAAATCAGTAAATTTGTTTACTGTACAAATGTCCTTCATACAATTTTGTAATATTCTGGAATGTGAGAGGAAGCAGGAAATAGGAGTTTTATGGGTGGGAAGGAAGTTTGGGGGGAGGGGAAACCACTGTAATCCAAAAGCTGTACTTTGGAAATTTATATTTATTAAATAAAAGTTAAACAATTTTGTAATCTCCATCTTCCTTTTTATTTTTTCCTTTTTTAAAAAAGATTCATTTATTTTACTTTAAAGTCAGAGTTACATGCACAGAGAAGGAGAGAGAGATAGAAAGAGCAGTCTTCCAACTGCTGGTTCACTCTCCATTTGGCCACAATGGCTGGATTTGTGCCGATTCAAAGCCAGGAGCCAGCAGCTTCTTTTGGGTCTCCTATGCAGGTGCAGGAGCCCAAGGGCTGGGCCATCCTCTACTGCTGGATACTTGCCTAAAAAGCTGGATAATAATTTGAGTAGCCAGGACTTGAACTGGCACCCTTGTGGAAAGTCAGCACTGCAAGCCACAGCTTTACTTGCTACTCCACAGCATCAGCCCCCTAAATACTTATGACTATTGCTACGCTATTGGAATTTATAATTGATAATGCTGAACAATTGAAACTGTCTTATTTACAATTGTAGGACTGGATATGGCAGTTTTACTTGAAGTACAGTATGTAGCCTGCTTATTGTATGATTTTTGGAAAAGCATGTATTTATATACAACAGCAGACCTGTAATCATTTAAAAGTGAATTATCATGATTACCCAGATGTAAAGAATGCAATATGTGCTAATGAGTTAGCAGTCACAGACATTTAGAATTAGAGGGATTTTGGAACCTTTTCAATACTGCAGTTTTTATGAAAAACTAATAATTTTTTTTATTTGACAGGTAGAGTTATAGACAGTGAGAAAGACAAAAAGGTCTTCCTTCCGTTGGTTCACTCCCCAAATGGCTGCCACAGTTGGAGCTGTGCCCATCCAAAGCCAGGAGTCAGGTGCTTTCTCCTGGTCTCCCATCCGGGTGCAGGGCCCAAGCATTTGGGCCATCCTCAACTGCCTTCCCGGGCCATTGCAGAGAGCTGGACTGAAAGAGGTGTAACCAGGACTAGAACCCTTTGACCTTATGGGATACCAGCACCACAGGTGGAGAATTAACCAAGTGAGCCATGGCGCTGGCCCCCAATAAATTTACTCTTAACAAAATATCAAAATATCTTATTCAGTATAAAGTTAGTAGTGAAAAAGAGACTACCTTGTTGAACACAGAAATTTGAGATTATATTTCTTGGTATTAATTTGCATCTTAAGGCTTATTGCCTAGTTTATTTCAACATTTCAATCTAATATTACTAATAATATCTTGTACTTAGTGGTTCACTGTGTGCCAGACAATATTCTTTTGATTTTTAAAAAGATTTATTTATTTATTTATTTGGAAGTCAGAGTTACACAGATAGTGAACAAGAGGAAGAGAGAGAGAGAGAGAGGTCCTCCATCTGCTGGTTCACTCCCCAGATGGCCTAAAAGGTCAGAGATATGCCAATCTGAAGCCAGGAGCCAGGACCTCTTCAGGATCTCCCATGCAGATTCAGGGGCCCAAGGACTTGGGCCAACTTCCTACTGCTCTCCCAGGCTATAGCAGAGAGCTGGATGGAAAGTGGAGAAGCCGGGACTTGAACTGGTCTCCATATGGGATGCCCACACTGCATGCAGTGGCTTTACTGGCTACACCACAGCACTGGCCTCAAGACAATGCTCTAAAATGATGCATTAATTATTCCCAAATATTGAAAAGTGGCATGGTACACATTTGAATGTGTTGTTTTGTACTAGTTGTAGAAACAGTTTAAAATATATTTGTATTTAAAAATGTAAGCTATGATCTAAAGTTTTACTTTCCCCTAAGGTGCCTGTTTGGTAACTGAGAGATCGTTGAAGTCTCAAGTTAGAGTACAACTGATATTATCCAAGCCTCCTTTATCACATGAGGATGCTAAATGCCAAGGCCCAGAGAAGTAAAGTGAATTGTTCGAGGTCACATAGGTAAGTTGTAGCAGGGATAATTCTGTATTAGCATTAGGTATCCTGATACATAGGCCACTATTCTGTCAATTTTGTACTCCTTCTGGAGTTAAAGATTCTAAGTTGTGGAAAATTAAGTTTGGAAATTTAGTGGTTGCTATGTTGTTATGGTGAGAAATTTCTGTGTATAGCTATGAGTTGCTTAAATTTTATTCAATATATTTTTCTAGTATGTTTGCAATTTATTTGAAATGTATAACAAATAGCTTCATCTATTTGCCAAAAGAATTTTTTAAAGATTTATTTATATTATTTGAAAGTCAGAATTACACAGAGAGAGAAGGAGAGGCAGAGAGAGTGGTCTTCCATTCACTGGTTCACTCCACAGTTGGCCTCCATGGCTGGAACTGTGCTGACTGGAAGGCAGGAGCCAGGAGCCTCTTCCTGGTCTCCTATGCAGGTGCAGGGGTCCAAGGACTTGGACCATTTTATAGTGCTTTCCCAGGCCGTAGCAGAGAGCTGGATAGGAAGTGGAGCAGCCAGGTCTTGAACTGATGCCCCTATGAAGAAGAAGTGTTAGCACTGACATAATAACAGACACATAGTTCAATGGAAAAGACTAGGTAGCATAGAAATAAACCCAAATTTCTACCAGCAACTCATATTTAACAAAGGAACTAAAATGAACTGGAGAAAGAAGAATCTATTTCACAAGTGGTGCAGAGGAACTTGATTATCCATATGTAGAAGCCTGAAAAGAGATTCCAACATCTCTTACACTATCTGAAACTGAACTCACAGTGAATTAAACATCTAATCATAAGACCCAAACCCAAGTAAACATAGGGAAACTCTAAATATTGTCAACACACAATAGCTTTTGGGTAAGATTCCAATAGCAATAGTCACAAAAATAAAAACAGAGACATTTGAGTATATCCAACTAAGATACTTCTTCACAACAAAGTAAACATCAGAGTGTAGATACAATGAACAGATGGCAGGAAAAATTAAAACACTGAATGTTTACAGATTTCCAGAACATTTACATGAATTGGAAAAACTCCAAAAAATACAGTGAAGAAACAGGCAAGGATCTGAATAGACATTTCTCAGAAGAAATGTAAATGGTCAAAACATGTGAATATGCCCGATGTCACTAGCCATTATGTAAATATAAATCAGAACACCATATCAGTCTCCAACACCTGTGGGAGAATACAACACTCAGGTGTTTGTGTGTGCAGCAAGTGGGTTTAGAGGACCCTGTTCACCTCTGGAGAGCAGAGTCTACAGGGAGACAAAGAAACCTTACTGCTTTCCTAATGGGCTTATTAAGTTCTTGACCAGTGCCTGTTAGTCTTCCCACAAACTTTCTAGTCTCACTACTTTCCTTCTTCTTCCTCTTCTCTGTGACTTGTAAAATAGTATACATTCTATATACTGTGGATACTTTTGATTTATTTTATTCCTTCAGTCTCCTATGAAGTTCCTCCACAAAAGCACAGCCCTTAGATATTCATTCATTTATGCAGTCTGCAGATTTCATGAGCTACTAAATCCCAAATAGTATGTTAAAGGCAAGATCTAGGCCTAAGAGAAAAGTGGTCTAAATTCTGTGCCTAGAAGAGGATTTGGGACATAGTAGAACTTCAGTGAAGTGCTATGTGAATGACATGCACTCATTAAATGAGTAATCTAAAGCATACACTGCATTTAAGCAGCACAGCAGCCCTACTCACCTCAGGTAGAGCAACTGAGAGGAATAATGTGAAGAAAAATAAGACATCAATAAGTTGAATAATAACAGAGAAAAAAACAAAATGAGATAGATGCCAACATTACTGACCTATTTTTGAGGAATTAAATTGATAGAGGGGCTGGCATTGTGGCTAAGTGGGGTAAGCTGCAATCTGTGAGGCCAGCATATCATGTGAGTTCCACTTTGAGCTTAGGAATCTCCACTTCCAATTTAGCTCACTGCTAAACACCTGGGAAACCAGCAGAAGATGGACGAAGGACTTGGGTCCTTGCCACTGATGTGGGAGACTTGGATGAAGCTCCTGACTTCAGCATGCCCCAGGCTCAACTGTTGAAACTCTCTGGGGTGTGAGCCAGCAGATGAAAGCTATCTCTGTCTTTCCCTCTCTCTCTAAATCCACCTTTCAAATAAAGATTTAATAAAGAAATTAACTGATTTCAAAATACACAAAAACATGAACAATACTATATCATCTTGATGCCAAAATGATCAAAAATAACAAATGCTAGAGAGCATATGGGAAAAGAAAACCGTCATATATGGTGGGTGAAAACACAAGTTAGTACAGATGTTATGCAGAACAGTATGGTCATTCCTTAAAAAGGATAAAAATTGGGGCCGGCGCTGTTGTGCAATGAGTTAAAGCCCTGGCCTGAAGGGCCAGCATCCCATTTGGGTGCCAGTTCTAGTTCCAGCTGCTCTTCTTCCAATACAGCTCTCTGCTATCTCCTGGGATAGCAGTAGATGGCCCAAGTCCTTGGGCCCATGCACCCATGTGGGAGACCCAGAGGAAGCTCCTGTCTCCAGGTTTCAGAATGGCATAACTCTGGCCTTTGTAGTTATCTGTAGAGTGAACCAGCTAATGGAGGACCTCTCTGTGTCTCTACCTCTATTGTAACTCTTTCAAATAAATAACAAAAATTTAAAATAAGATAAAAATTGACCTACCATGTGAGAGTTATCTTGCTCTTGGCTATATAGAATAAGGAAATTTTATTAGAAGGAAAGGAGAAGAGCATATCAAAGATACAGCAATTTTACCATAACACAGCCACTATAACACAGTTCACTGCAGCCAGGATTTGAAACCAATCTAGCTATCCATCAATGAAAAAAATGGACAGGGGAACTTCATTTAGATACAAAAAAAGAACAAAATATTATTAAATTAATTGAAATAAGCCAGAAGCAGGAACACAAATGTCACCTGGTCCTTGTCACATGTGGAAGTGAAAGAAAATAATGGATCTGAACACAGAACTGTGATTACTAGAGGCTGAGAAGGGAAGCAGCTAGGGATAGAGGGGGATTGGATAATAGGTAACAAAATACAAAGAGGCAGAAAGAACTTCTGGTGTCCCATAATATAATGAGATGACTACATTCAACCATATTAGGTTCTGTGTAAAGAACTGAAAGAGAGGAGCTGGTAGTCTCAAATCATGGAGAAGAATTAGAAACTGTAGTTGCTTGGGGGCCAGCATTATGGCACAGTGGGCTAACACCCTGGCCTGAAGCACCAGCATCCCCTGTGGGTACCAGTTCTAGTCCTGGCTGCTCCTCTTCTGACCCAACTCTCTGCTATGGCCTGGGAAAGCAGTAGAAGATGGCCCAAGTCCTTGGGTCCCTGCACCCAAGTGGGAGATCTGGAAGAAGCTCCTGGTTCCTGGCATCAGATTGGCAGAGCTCCGGCCATTGCGGCCACCTGGGGAGTGAACCAGCAGAGGAAGACCTCTCTCTCTCTCTGCTGCTACTTCTCTCTGTAACTCTGTCTTTCAAATAAATAAATCTTTAAAAAATTAATAAAACTGTAGTTGCTTAGCTTGATCACTTTTTACTGCATAAATGTGTGCAAATATTGCACTGCACCCTGTAATAATGCATGACTAGGACACATTAATCACAAATTATTTCAATGAAATTTTAAAAATTAGAAGCATTTCTTTATATTAACAATGAACTATTTGAAAATGAAATTAGAGAAACATTTCCATGCATAGCAGCATAAGAACCAGGAACAAATGTCTTCAATGTTATCAGTGATGAATCAGATTCACAGACCCCAGCACTCAGTTTTTGCCATAGACCTTACCATGGCAATTGTGGGCATATAGTAGTAAATCAATGGACAGGAATCCTTTGTCTCTATATCTGTTAAATAAATAAACAAGGAATTCATCAAAGAAAAAGAGATATCAATTTGGATGCCAGGTCACAAAAACACATGCACTTGAGCTATCCTCCAGTTTGTGATGCCAACAAATCTTTCAGACATGTTACATTTTCAGAGACTTTTCTGTAATCTTGCTAAGCTTTCTGGAAATCTGCCTTATAGCAAAGCGATTCCCAATTCCATTACACTCATGATTATTCTTTTGTGTGAGTTATTAGTTTACCATCTAGAGATAATTTATGGTACAAAACTTTTCTATGCATGCATGTTTTCTCATTTGTGAGTGTATTCATGGGAATTGAAGACTGATTTATAGCAGAAATACATTTTCCAAATTCATTGCATAGACTTTTGTTCCTTATGAATTCTCTGAAGTCTGTTGACGTCTAATTTCTGGCTAAAGGTTTTATCGTATTTACAGCATGCAAAGAGTACCACCTTTTGTGAATTCTGTATCTATACAAGCCTGAAACAAAGAAAATGTTTTTATACAATCAGTATACTCCTAAGAAACCACCTGTGTCAATTCTCTGATGTACCATTGACTTCTGACAAACAACCTTTTCACACTAATAATATTTATAAGCTTTCTCCTTTACATGAGTCTCTGTTGGATAGGATGTGATTTCCAGCAAAAGGTTTTGTCACAATACTTACATGAATTTTGGAGAAAAGCTCTTCCACATTCATTATATTGTTAAGGTCTCTCCCTTGTTCAAATTCCATGATGGATTATGAGGCATTACCTATGTGAAATGACTTTCTCACATTTATTTCATTCATTAGATATATATGTTGTGCATTCTGATATAAGGAGAGATTTGGGCAGAGCTTTCCAACACTCATTACACCCATAAGGTTTCTCTCCCACGTGAATTCCCTGTTGTCGTATGAGGTATGGCTTCTAATTAAAGGGATTTTACTTTCAAAGGAGTTTTTCCCTATATGAATTTGATGATGTACAATGAGGGCTGAATTATGGTAAAAGGCTCTGAGTCATTACATTCATAAAATTGCTCCCCATGAGAATTCTTTTATGTTTGATGAGGTCTGATTTGCACCACAAAGGCTATTCACATGTATTACATTCATGCATTTCTCCCCTTGGTGAATTCTCTAATATTTCATGAGATATAACTTGCACAAAAAGGTCAAGTAGAAAATTCCCTGTGTGGATTCTCTGATATCTTATGAGTTATGAAGTACAGCAAAGAGGCTTTCCACCATCCTTCCATCCATAAAACCTACCTAAATTGAGCAACAAAGATATAGAAAACCTAAACACACACATAACCAGATGGAAATGATACCAGTAATAAAGACCCTCGCCGCCAAGAAAACCCCAAAACTGGAAGGCTTCACTGCTGAATTCTAACAGACATTTAAAGCACTAACTGCAATTCTTCTCAAGTTATTCAAAACAATTGAGAGAGAGGCGATTCTCCCAAATTCTTTCTATGAAGCCAACATCACCTTCATTCCTAAACTTGAAAAAAGTGCAACAAAGAAAGTAATTATAGACCAATTTCCCTGATGAACATACATGCAAAGATCTGCAACAGAATTCTGGCCAATTGAATCCAACAATGCATCAGAAAGATCATCCACCCAGACCAAGTGGGATTTATCCTTGGTATGCAAGGATGGGACCAAAGGCTTTTCCACAGTCATTTCATTTATAAGCTTTCTCCATGGTGTGAAGGCTCTGATACTTTCTGAGGTTTGACTTCTCAGCAAAGGTTTTTCCACAGTCATTGCACTCATAAGGTTTCCCCCCAGTACAAATTGTCTGGTGCTTTGTGAGTTTTGACTTCTCAGCAAAGGCTTTTCCACAATGATTGCATTCATAAGGTTTCTCCCCTGTGTGACTTCTCTGATGCATTTTGAGTTGTGATTTCTGGCCAAAGCTTTTTCCGCAGGCATTGCATTCATAATGCTTGTCTTCTGTGTGAATTCTCTGATGCTTTCTGAGGTTTGAATTCTGGCCTAAGGTTTTTCCACAGTCATTGCATTCATAAGGTTTCTCCCCTGTGTGAATTCTCTGATGATTTATGAGGTTTGCTTCTGGCCAAAGGCTTTTCCACAGTCATTGCATTCATAAGGCATAGCCCCTGTGTGAATTATCTGATGATTTATGAGGTGTGGCTTCTGGCCAAAGAGTTTTACATAGTCATTGCACTCATAAACACTTATCCCCTGTGTGACTTCTCTGATGATTTATGAGGTTTGACTTCTGGCCCAAGGTTTTTCCACAGTCATTGCATTCATAAGGTTTCTCCCCTGTGTGACTTCTCTGATGATTTGTGAGTGTTGATATCTGGCCAAAAGCTTTTCCACAATGATTACACTCATAAGGTTTCTCCCCTGTGTGAATTCTCTGATGATTTAGGAGGTTTGCCTTCTGGCCAAAGGATTTTCCACAGTCATTACATTCATAAGGTTTCTCACCTGTGTGAATTCTCTGATGATTTATGAGGTATTTCTTCTGGCCAAAGAACTTCCCACAGTCATTACATTTATAAGATTTCAACCCTGTGTGAATTCTCTGATGTCTAATGAGATCTGACTTCTGGTGAGTGGTTTCTCCACAATCATTACACACATGAGGGTTTTCCACTTATATGAGTGCTGTGATGGAGGGTATGGCAGAATTTAATACTGAATGACTTCCCACAAGGTTTACATGCATAGGATTTCTTCCTTATATTTGGTCTATGATTCAGTCTAACATGTGATTGGTAAATAACAGGTTCCACAGGCCCAATATACTTATAAACGTTCTCTCTTTTGGGACTTTGTTGATGTATACTGAGGTTAGAATTCTTATGGAAATCTTGTACTATTTGAGTTGTCTTGCCAATAGTGGCAATTGACTTATTACAGGTTTCTACCATAAAAAGCTTCTCAGATTCACAGAATATATTCTTGCTTTTGAAGACTTTCCCTTGTCCAATTTGTTCAAGTGCCTGCTCCATGGTCTGAATATTGTGCTGTTGATTAAGAGGTTCACAGAACTGGAGAGTGTTCCCAGGTACCTTAGTAGCACAAAATTTCTCTCCAGCTTGTAGTTGATCAGGCCCACAATGGGGACACATATTGTGACATATACTGCATTCTTCAGGTTTTATTCCTGAATAGTTTCTCTTTTTGATACTCAGTTTTGGAATATGGCTTATACTTAAATTAAGTGTTTTTCTGAATTCAACTCCCTTGGGAGTTAATGTCTTATTATTTGTCATAACATCCTGATTCAGATTTTTCTCCAGACTGTTCTGGTTGGTCTTAATCAGTTCATCCAGTTTCATGGCAACTGAAGTGAGGAAAAAATGATGTCACTACATCAAATATAATTGTTTCTTCTAGCATACTCGTGTAAAAGGAATGAAGTTACTTGTATTTAAGAGGGATAAGATGTTAGGAAAAGTTCTGCATTTGTGCCTCCTCACACAGGGCACCAAAATGTTAGGAAAAGAGTTGTAGAATAGAGGAGAAAGTGTATGAATTTACAGCCAGACAGAATTTATTCAGAGAAAATTAATCTACAGAGGTGGGTGACCAACTGCCTGTCTGTACAAGATGGAGCATGAAGGCCCCAATTCCCAGGGGCCAGACCTTTTTAAGGAGGGCTAAGGCTGGGCATGACGGTAGGGGGCAGCAGTGGAGGGGAATTCCAGGAACTGGGTGGGGGCCTTAGGAACCTGGAAAATAATGCAGGGTGGGGTATGAAGGCAATAGGCTGTGAGACCCAATTGAGTTTCAAGGGCAAGGAATGCATTCCAAAGTTTATCTACTTTGGGCAATGAGGGAGAATGGCTCAGGCTTATATCCTCGTTCCATCATAAGATTTTCAAAAAATGATTAGAAGATACATATTTATGAATATACAGGTTTTCTCCATTATACATTAATATATTAAATTGTATCCATAGATTTTCCAATGTTCATCCATGATCCTGTTTACTACCAGAATTTTTTCCAAGTATGATTGAATGGTTTTTGTGGTAAGATGTCTTAAGTCACTGCTTGGGATGCCTGTATCTCAAAACAGTGCCAGTTTAAGCCGAGGCTACTCTGCTTCCAATACAGCTCTGAGATAATAGATACTGGAAAGCAGCAGATAATGGTTCATGTGCTTGGGACCCTGTGATAGAGATGAGTAGGTGAAATTCCAGGCTTCTGGCTTCAGATTAGTCATAACTGTTGATAGTATTTGGGGAGAGAGTTAATAGAAGATCTATTCCTCACTGTTTCTCTCTCACTTTCTACTTTCACTAAAATGAATAAGACTTCACAGAATGGACTAATATTTGATAAATATATTCACCTGTAATCTAGAAACCAATTTTTCCCTGTCCATTTTTTCAGTTCATTTTTAATGTATTTTTATTTCTTTATTTATTTGTGAGAATTAGACTGTGAGAGACAGAGACAAAGATCTTCCTTCCATTGGCTCACCCCTCAAATGGCAAATATGCTTGGAACTATGCCAATCCAAATCCAGGAGCCAGGTGCTTCCTCCTTATCTCCATTGTAGGTGCAGGGGCCCAAGCATTTGGGCCATCCTCCACTGCCCTCCTGGGCCACAGCAGAGAGCTAGACTGGAAGAGGAGCAACCAGGACTAGAACCCGGGGCCCATATGGGATGCTGGCGCTGCAGGGGAAGGATTAACCAAGTGAGCCATGGCGCCAGCCCCTTTTTCAATTCATTTTTAGAAAAATTGTGGGTTTTGTACTTCTGTGATATTTCAACCATAAATATGGGGAAGTTTTACTAGATCATTTCCTTGAAGGTAAAGAGTGAAATGTGTCTATACTCTAAGCAGGATCACATTCATGGGACAAGATTTGAATATGTGGTTGTCTTGTGTTCTGTCTTCCCAGGCAAACAGCATTTGTGGGATTTTTCTAATGAAAATCTCTGTTTTATCTGCACTCTTATAGTTTCCCCATATTTCTAAGGAAACCTGACATCCTAATCTTCTTAGAACTACAACAGTTACAGAAAGTCCCAATATACCACCTTGGCTATACATTCCCACCAGTTGAAATAATTTGTTTCTGCAACCCAGAGTCTGCTCAATTATTGAAAATTGATTCCTAACTCATTGTGAAGACGTCAGCCCTGGTTACCTCCTCTTGTTTCTTTCTATAAACACTCCTCTGTGATAATTTGAGTTTCTGGAGGTTTTTGATCAGTTGTTGATTTTCACAGAAAACTTCATTTCCTTTGCCTTTACCAGAGATACTGATCTCCATAGATACTGTAGAATGTCTGTGTCTGAATCACAGGACCAGCTGTCTTCAGGAGTAAGACTTGGGAAAAACTCATGGAAAGAACACCAGTCAATATCTGTTGCACTGCTTCTACTTTGGCCTCCCTGCCCGTTATGTACACACTGACCTGGTAGGCATTATTTCCCCATCCAGGGCTCTGCTCCTTGCTCCAACTTGAAGATCAAGTCAGGTTTGGTCCTGCAGTGCCCTACTAATGGAAACAATATAGACTTTGTGAAATCACTATCTTGGGTTAATGAAAGGAGTACAGCTTGGTCCAGGAGCTATGCAACAAATGTTCCAATGTGAAATCCTTCCCAGGTGGTAGATATTCAGATTCTTCATGGACTCAAATTCTATACCTGTCCCTCATTCAACTTTATGAATAGTGCTCACTTAGTTGTCAAATAGCAAGAAAATGTTACCATTGGGCATGTGATGAGTGTCACTCACCCAGGGAGAACAGGCTGCTGTAGGTCTCCAGCATCACATCCCTGTACAGGATTTTCTGAGCTTGGTTCATGTTCTGCCATTCCTCCCAGGTAAAGTACACAGCCAGGTCTTCAAATGCTATCATCACCTGTGACAGAACACTCCTGGTCAACATGTCAACTCTGTCACCTAACAAACAATGGCAGTTGTATATCTTCTACATGGGTATGGATGAAGAAGCAAGAATGCCATTTCATTTCAGATTTGGGAGCATTTGGGCAGCCACACAGAAGCATTCAACAGGGGATCAAACCTATGGTATAAAGGCTGTGAAAATTGCCCAAGCTGGAGGGAAACAGGAATTTCTGTTCACAAAGGCCAGACTATATCAAGGGCAATTGCACAGTAGGCTGAAAGGGGGACAAGAGTCACTCTGGAATGAGCAGTGTTCAGAAGAATGTAGAAGTATTCAGGGAAAAAGACAAGAAACCATCTGGGAAGTTATGCAGGGATTTGCAATTATGGCAGAAAAAAATTTTTTAAAAGAGACAGTAGGCATTTAACTTAGTGTTTATGATGCCAGCTCAGATACTCTCTCTCTGCATCAAATTTCCAAAGTTGGATTTCAGTGCCAGCTCCAGTTTCCAGCTCCCAGCTAATGCAGACCAGGGGAAGCAATGGTGATGCCAACCAAGAGGGAGGCCTAGATTCCATTCCTGACTCTTGGCTTCAGTTGTGCCCCACCTCTGCTTGATATTTTTATTTAGGCAGTGAAGAAGTGCATGGGAGCTCTCTAGATTTCTCTCACTGCATCAATTTCTTTCTCTATCAGGCTCATAAATATTTTAAGTAAGGGAGGAGATTCAAGAAAGAATAGAAAGTAGCTTTTGCTTTTTCTATAATTATTCTACTCATAAACATTTAAAGAACTGAAATAACATGATAACAAATTAAAGTAAAAGCTATGGAGTTATTTACCCAAGAACAGAACCTGAGAAATTCTGTACTGTAATCTGCATTTGTGACTGAGGGAAATACAGAGAGCTTTGTTTGAGAACCTGCAGTAGGCACCAGCATTGTGGTACAGCAGGTAAGTCTCCACCTGCAATTCAGGCATCCCATGTGGACAGACAATTTGAGTCCTTAGTGCTCCACTTCCAATTGAGTTCCCTGCTAAAGTGGCTGAAAGAGCAGTGAAAGATGGCCTGAGTATTTGGGCCAATTCCACAAATATGGGAGACCCAGATAGAGTTCCAGACTCCTGGCTTTGGCCTGGCCAACCATTGTGGCCATTTGTTGAATGAACCAGCAGATGGAAGATATCTCTTTCTCACTACCCATCTCTCCCTATCTCTATTACTCTGCCTTTCAAATAAGTTAATAAATAAACCTTGGGGCTGGCACTGTGGCACAGCAGGCTAATGCCCTGGCCTAAAGCACCAGCATCCCATATGGGCACCGTTTCAAGACCCAGCTGCTCTACTTTTGATCCAGCTCTCTGCTATGACCTGGGAAAGCAGTAGAAGAAGGCCCATGGATTTGGGCCTTTGTAGCTGTGTGGGAGACCCAGAAAAACCTCCTGGCTCCTGGCTTTAGATGGGTGCAGCCCGGCCAGTGCAGCCAATTGGAGAGTGAAATGTTGAATGAAAGATCTCTCCTCTCTCTCTTTCTCTCTGCCTCTCCTCTCTCTGTGTAACTCTTTCAAATAAATAAATTGTTAAATACAATCTTAAAACGTGAAAGAACATGCAGTAGATTATTTTCCCCACAGTGTTCTTACTCTAGCTGGGAATCAAGTTCATCTCCTCAAACTATTAAGGACTGCATTACTCTAACAATTAAAAAAATAAATGCGGCTGGCCCCGCGGCTCACTAGGCTAATCCTCCGCCTGTGGCGCTGGCACACTTGGTTCTAGTCCCAGTCAGGGTGCCAGATTCTGTCCCAGTTGCCCCTCTTCCAGGCCAGCTCTCTGCTGTGACCAGGGAGTGCAGTGGAGGATGGCCCAAGTCCTTGGGCCGTGCACCCCATGGGAGACCAGGATAAGTACCTGGTTCCTGCCATCCGATCAGCACAGTCTGCCAGCTGCAGTGCACCGGCCATGGTGGCCATTGGAGGGTGAACCAACGGCAAAGGAAGACCTTTCTCTCTGTCTCTCTCTCTCTCACTGTCCACTCTGCCTGTCAAAAAAAAAATAATAAATGTCACTGATTTGTGGTTTAGCCCTAGGTAAGTAATTCTCTTGCAGAATGCTAAGTGTTTATTTCCAGGGTGGAACTAAAACACTGCCCACTACATCATCTGTATAACACTAAAGAATGTGTTGGACATTATGACCCCAAAATTTAGAATATTGTCCTTGACTTCAATTGAAATCATATAACAAATATATATTTTGCTATGGCAACAGAAAATGAGACATGACATTGCCTTTCCTTGGATAAATGCAATGATTGATAGTCATGACAAATTCATCATACATCTTGTTTCTATATATTCCCTGAGAATAAAATTTACCTTCCTACATCCATTTTCATTAATAAATTCTTATAAATCTAAAAACAAAACAGACAGAAAGCTGGGAATAATTAAGAAAACCACTTACAGGGGCCAGTGCTATCGCACAGTGGGTTAAAGCCCCAGCCCGCAGAACCAGCACCAGATATTAATTCCCACCAAATCAGGTGTGAGTGCGATTTTCAGGTGAATTCAATCAGAATTCCACAGCCATTCAGCTGGGAGGGGTGGATGAATCCAGAAACAGCCAGTTTACATGGGACTAAATCAAGCCTAATATCACAAAGGACTTTTGCATTTCTTTGGCTTTTTTCACATTTGTCTTATTTATCATGATTTGTAATAAATTTTCTGATGTGAGCTTTAGTTTTGAGACTGGAATATGGAGTTCAGGGCCCCGGAGGAATGGTCTCTTTCAATCAGGGCACAGATGTTGGCTTGCTCCAATTCTGGCTTGCTGTCATTGTTTTGGGTGCCTCAGCCGCTTTGTGGTTTTGAGCAGCAATTTTCTAAATATTTTCTTGGTCTGAGTTTCTTTTGCCTTCTTCCATCCCAAATTTTGTATTCTGACGCAGTACAAACAAGAAGTTAGACAGAGGATCCATTATGAAATAATGTAGTAAGAAATAAAAAAAAAAACCAAATTGGTGTTTCATGCTTAGAAATTTACAGGCAATGCAACCAACATGAGTTTTTGTGGTTTGGAAAAAGAAATGGAACCCTTTTACTGAGGGGACAGATATTAATTCCCTCCAAATCAAGTGGGAGTGGGATTTTCAGGTGAATTCAATCAGAATTCCACAGCCAGTCAGCTGGGAGGGGTGGATGAATCCAGAAACAGCCGGTTTCCTTGTGACTAAATCAAGCTGCTGCTCCCTGTGGACTTGTCCTCCTCAGCCTCTGACTAGAGCACAGCCACCTCTCCAATGCTGACATCCACTGACACATGTTTCACTCTTATGTTCTCTCTAAACTGCAGACTCTTGGGCAACATAAGTAAATCTAATGCATCAACTTGCATAGACACACACACTGGAGGACTCCAGAGTCTTGGATTTCAGGTTGTAATTAACTTTCCTTTTCAGAGGACTTGTGAAAAAACAAGTCTGGAAGCCAGGGTGTATCCTTGTGGTTCAAATTCCTATGTCCCACTTTGGAGTTTCTTGGTTTGATTCCTAGTTCCAGTACTTGCCTCCAAATTCCTGATAATATAGACCCTAGGAGCTAGCAAGTAATGGCTCAGATGATTGGGTTCTCTACTCCTTGGACAGCCCTGGCCACTGGGGACATTTCAGCAGTGAACTAGAGGGTGAATACCACTTCTCTATCTACTTGTTCATTTCTTTGCATCTCAAATTAAAAAACAAATCAAGTATGTTTGTATCATCCATTAAAATAACTTCCTCAATGGAAAAAAAGAGTTTCATTGTTAAATTTGGGGAAAAATAATGCTTCTTGGTTGTGATATTAGAATAATGTATAACTGTACATCGGACTTCCATTGTGGACAAGGAAGAGAAAGATGGAAGCAATAATTTTTGCTTCTGGTTTTGGTACTTGTCATGTAACCTTGAAAAATTCATTTAAACTCATGGGGCCTGAGTGTCCTTAAAATTACAGGCTCATCTAGTTGAGGCAGGTGGTGTAAGGGGAGGTGGCAGGAAGCTGAGAGCTTTCCTTGTTTCTGTGCTCACAGAGCTAAGTGACCATAGCAAGTCATTTGACCCCTCTGGATCTTCCTCCCTTGTGAGATAAGATTGTCTTTATAGTTAAAGGATTTATTCTACACAGTCCTATCTTATGGTAAGGTTCACATGACTGTGAAGTGTTTTATAAACTGGCAGTGCAATAATCAAGTTGGCACTGAAGATGAAATGCTAAACAGCATAGAACTTCTAAGGCTTGTAGTTCTATGAGGAGCTACACAGAAACATTCAAGTTCATGGGCATTTTTAAATTTAAAAACAGAATCATTGAATCACTGTTCAGAATCAGTATAGTTGCTAAAATTCTTATTTATAATCACTGAGATTGGTAGTGTAATTACTGATAGCATACTCCTAGTGTTGTATATTTTAGTTTATACAATACTTAGACTATATAAAATATAGGTAGCATGGGAAGTGTGATACACAGCAGTCTTGTAGAATGGCAGATGTCCTAAACAGCACTCTGGCCTCAGAATCAGCCCTTAAGGCACTCAGATCTAGCTGAAGAGCCCATGAGAGTATTTTAGGTATGGAAAGCCACTCTGGCAAAAAAGAAAAAAAGGACCTAAATAAAAGATCTCTGTGAGTGAGACCCCAGTAAAAAGAATGGGCCATCAAAGAAGGAGGTGCCTTTCTCTGAAGGGAGGAGAGAACTTCCCCTTTGACTATGACCTTGTCTAAGTAAGATCGAACTCAGTGAACTCAAGAGGCTTCCATAGCCTTGGCAACTCATGACTAGAGCCCAGGGAGATTTCTGATGCCATAAACAAGAGTGTCAGATTGTTCAGTCAACAACAGGAATCACTGTGTGCTTACTCCTTTTGTGGGATCTCTGTCCTTAATGTGTTGTCCAATGTGAATTAATGCTATAACTAGTACTCAAACAGTATTTTACACTTCATGTTCTGTGTGCTGCAAACTGATGAAAACTTAATATAAACTAAATCGATCTTCTATGTATCAAGATAATTGAAAATGAATCTTGATGTGAATGGAATGGGAGAGGCAGTGGGAGATGGGCAGGGTGCTGGTGGGAGGGGAGTTATGGGGGGAAGCCTTTGTAATCCATACACTGTACTTTGGAAAATTATATTCACTAAATAAAAGTTTAAAAAAATTAAAAACTAAAAATAAATAAAAATATAGGTAGCAATATTTAATGCTTCTCTTACTGTTCCTGGATTGGATTATAGCATACATTAATAAACCTTTTTTAAAGATTTATTTAATTGAAAGACAGCATTATAGAGAGAGACACATAAATAGAGATGATCTGTCTGCTGTTTTGCTCCCCAAGTGGCTGCAAGCAGCTGGAGCTGGGCTAATCCAAAGCCCGGTGCTTCTTCCAGGTCTCCCACATGGATTCAGGGGCCCAAGTATTTGGGCTACCTCCTGCTGCTTTCCCAGGCACATTAGCAGGGAGCTAGATTAGAAGCAGAGCAGCTGGGATATGAACCAGTGCCCATAGGGGATGCCAGCACTGCAGGTGGTGGCTTTACCTTATATGCCACAGCACCAGCTACAGCCTATTCATTTTAAATTAATAACTAAAGATTATCTGCTGTTCAGCCTCCAGGCTTTGGCTTGGCCAAGCCTCTGCTGTTGTGGACATTTGGGGAGTGAACCAGAGGTTGAAAGATCTCTCTTCTTATGTCTCTCACTCTCTAACCTTGCCTTTCAAATAAATAAATGAGTCTTTGAAATAAAAATACATGCATACATACACAGAAACACACACACACACACACAGTACCAACATGGTGGGTAAAGCCATGGCCTGCTGTGCCAGCATCCCATATGGGTGCTGATTCAAGTCCCAGCTGCTCCACTTCCAATCTAGCTCCCTGCTAATGTGCCTGGGAAAGCATCAGAAGGTGGCCCAAGTGCTTGAACCACTGCATTCATGTGGGAGGCCTGGCAGAAGCACCTGGCTTTAGATTGGCTCAGCTGAGGCCAATTTGGGAAGTGAACCAGCAGATGCAAGATCTGTCTCTACCCCTTCTCTATAACTCTGCCTTTCAAATAAATAATAGATTTTTAAAATGGGGGAAAAGGGCAGTTTTGTTGCCTTCCCTTTACCTAGAGTAACATAATCAAAATCTGTTAGGCAAATGAATAAGGGAAATTCTGAGATCATGTATTGACCACAGAAGAGAATGGATTCCTTGTGCATTTTCTGCAAGCCCATGCTAGTTGGAACCAAGGGAAGCATAACAAAAAAGGGGAGGCCTATATCCCTCTTATTTGTCTTCTTTGTTCATTGGAGCAGTGGAGAGTTGAGTAATGTAATATTGGTGTTTGTCTCCATACAGTTCATGTCTATTTAGCTGGTTCTTTTTATTTGCATTTCTTTTTTATTTATTTTAAGAGATTTATTTGAAAGGCATGGAGACAGGGGTCTTCGATCTGCTGGTTTGATTCCCCAATGTTTGGGTGAGGCTGAAGGCCCATGAGCCCCCTCCCATCTCCCATGTCCTGTGGGGTCCAACCACCTGTCCATCACCACTGCACTCGTTGGCTGGAGTGGGAGAGGAAGTAGGGCATCATGGAATGGAACTGGTGCCCATGATGCGGGCCATGCAGGCTGTGGTTGCACCCCCATGCCACGGTGCCGTCCTCGATAAACCTTTCTTTAAAGTGGAATTAGGGGTAAAAATGGTCTGAGGTGAATGTGCGTTTCTGTTGTGAGAGAGGCTGAGGCCCCGCGGGTGCCTGGGGGCCAACAGGAACACCTGCAGCCTTGGCCCCCAGGTCCCGGTGTCTCCCCTCTGCTTCTGCCCTGCCTGCAGGCCCGGCCCAGGCTCCAGTGGTGCCTCAGGGATTTCGGCACCAAACTGGTCACTTTAGGTCACTTTGTGATGCCTGACTTCTGCCCAAAGAAGGAAGCAAGAAGGGGCCCAGCAGGCTTCCCCCGACCTCTGGAGCCCCGAGCCATGGTGCCGGCCCACGACCCAGGGAGCCCATGATGATTCTGGACCAGCCATTGGGACCCACGACCCCTGACCCCAGGCTCCAACCCCTTCGAGGTCACCACCGCAGCCTCCTATTTAGCTGGTTCTTAATCCTCAAGAAGGGATTTAGGTCAATGTTCTATTCTCATCAAAGACCTTTATGTTTAATTAAAGATTCTGTTAGTAATTTTAACCCTGGGTCATTCTAAAGTTGTGCTGTGACTTAGGTTTAGAAAAGAGCATCTTCCTTGCCACCCTCATCTCAGCTCTGGGGGCTGTCAGTTCTCCCTGCACAGATTCAGTAATGCATGCTTCTTCTCTACTACAAAGATCTTATGTTGGTCATATTTCCAGTTACCAAAATCAAATCAACTCACACCTGGACTCTGAGTATTCAATGACATTAGTAATCAAAATAAATGTATTCAAATATTCAAAGACCACTTCAAAGCTTAACTGCCTTCAAGAGTGTTTGGCACTTGGAACAGCCACTGTGGTTTTCTACACATGAGCACTCACTATTTTATATACCATTTAACAATTCAAACATCACTTCAGCTTCAGCAATACACAACAATAGAATGGATGATTCTACATAATAAACATGTTACATTAGATTGGACTTAAAAACTAGAACTAAAACCATGCGGCAACATGGATGGTTTTAAGGAAAGATGTATAGCTAGGTAGCTAAGGCTACAGAATCCCAGACCTATTGATTTTAAGTGAGTCTGGAACAACAGCATTCCATTGCATTATCTTCCATCTCAGAGTCCTGCTTTTCCAGTGAGACCCACCCCACTCAGACCACGTATTTCCTGCCTGTGTCTTCACGGTGGTGGAAGCTGTTCTGATACAGGCATCTCCTGGACAGTCACCAGCTTCCTGATTTACTACCTGAACTGGAATCCCCAGTTGCGAGGTATATTTCCCAAACACCCAGGCTGAACTGAATGTTCGTCTCTGGCAGTCAAAAACTTCTGCCTTAGGAAACAGAACATGTCCTCTACTCTGGAGCTCCTTTTTCTTCTCATGGGGTTCTGTGGTGATCTGTGGTTTTCAACACAAGTCTGGGAGCATTCTGACTCAAAAGAAAGACCAGGGATAAGAGTTCTTTCTGGGGGCTGGTGTTGTGGCATAGCAAGTTACACTGCTGCCTGCAGCACTAACAACCCACATGAATGCTGGTTTGACTCCCAGCTGCTCTTCTTCTTCCACAACTCCTTGCTGGGTAAAGCAGCAGAGAATGGCCCAAGCGCTTGGTCCTCTGCCCCCACATGGGAGACCTGGAGGAAGCTGCTGGCTTCAGCCTGGCCCAGCCCTGGCCATTGTGGCCATTTAGGGAGTGAGCCAGCAGATGGACCGCTGTCTTTCCCTCTCTTTTTCTCTCTGTAACTCTGCCTTGCAAAAAAATACAACTTCAGAAAGTTATTCTCCATCAAGCAATACACCCTTTTCCAGGCAGTTGTAAAGCTGGGAGTCATAGCTTCTCTTATATTTTGGATAATAAGAGTTTTGGTTTGAAAGCATGTTCATCTGAGACAAAGATCACTCATTATCCTTTGTTAGAGAAGGGGGCTCTGCTCTTTGAAAGTGAAAATCAGAAGCTGTAATGTGTGATGAACTCCACCTGCCAGGTCTGGGGAGACTTATTTGAAAGACAGGACACGAGGAGAGGAAGCTTTTCAGATTCCCTGGCCCTTGCTTTAGTCTTATGTCTTTACTTCTTTTGTTGCTTCTTGATGTCAAAAGTGTACACTTTATGCTGAAATGAGGAATTGTGTCTAACCTCTTTTGGGCCTTTTTCTAAGCAGAATGTATATATTTTTCTTGCATATAAGGATAGCTTCTGGGGTGGGTGGATTTTTTTGGAAGTTTTCACAAGCTAGCCAGTAGCCTATATTTGCTTCACAGAATTCAGTTTTTAGAAAAGCCTCCAATACAGCCAGAACATCTGTAGGTAGGGAAGAGCAGGCAGAAAAATAAAAAGAAACATGAGGAATATGAGGAAGCTAATGATCAAATAATCCCTTGTGCTTTTCTAGTACTAGGATTAGCTATTCTCTTGTTTTTACTCAATCCTGTAATCCTGTGGATTTAGCTCTTTAAAGACAAAGATGCCTGTAGGCAAAATACTTCATTGGTTCCATACTACTAAAATAGAAATACTTCAGTTTGTTTTAGTGCCAAAAATGTATTTACAGGAGAGGCATAAATCCTCAGGGAACTAAGTCTCTTGCAAACACTGCATGCAATGAAAAGCATCCTCAGCCTCAACCAAGAGCACTGCCATTACAGAGCTGAAGGCTGATTTATCTTCCCCACCTGGTATGAATATGCTGCGAAATAAGCGGAGATAAACAGACCTTCTAGGTTAAGTCGAATTCTCCTTGGTGAGCTGCTCATTTGAGGACACAGCCTTTCTGCACTCTTGTGATACTTGCAATGGATTCAATTCAAGCCTAATTCACAATTGCTGGCCAGCAGCTCCTGGAATGCTTCTGACCACAACAGTGCCTCCTTCAGGGAAGGTCTGCAAGAGCAGTTCTCTAATGAGTTGTGCTCAGAGCAGTTCCCCTCCCAGCTCAGCAGTGAGCTCTTCAGATTGCAAACACAGGAATCTCAACTTACTTGATGAAAGCTTGCTACCTGCTTTTCTTGCCAATTGTGGCCTTCCCAGGAATGGTGGAGTTTTGCCATAGGTAGCTCAACCCAGTCTTCAATACTCTTATTCTTACAAAAAAAAAAAAAAGACAATTCACTAAGTGGTCATCCTTGAATACACTACTGAGCCTGAATGCATTTTTACCAAATAAAGTTGCCCAATAGCTATAAACCAAAAGCCAACAACAGGCTTGCCCACCTAATATTACACTCAGCCCCGAAGTACTGAGCAGTTTCATCAGTTCCTCAGAATGTAACTACGCTGTGAGGACTACAGATAGGGATACCCAAATTTCAATTATCAATACACTGCAAAGCTAATAAAGCAGATGCTGTCTCTGGCCCACAAAAGGAGACAGTTTCCCTGCAAGGTTAACCGCAATCGGGAGACATTTTGCACCTGATGGAACCCACAGCAGGACTGCTTTGAGTCAGCTCCTCTCCTTCCCTTTCCACTTTCGGTCCAGGATGGGACAGAGACCATGCACAGGAGGTGCCACCAGTCACCCATTTCCCCGTGTCCACCTGCAATGCTCCTGGGAGGCAGATGCCGCAGAACAGTGATTTGTTCCATGATTGTCACGGTGTGAGATCAGCCCACCATGAGAAAATGACCATGGACTCCAATGAGATATCAACCACAGAAGCACTGCCACCAACAGCAGTGCAGGAGGGTGGATGATGGAAGGCACAGCATGGCCAGGATCCCTAGGGACCCCGCAGGACTATGCTGCCCTGGATGCCTACAGCAGGCAGCTGCACGAGGGCCCAGTGCACCTCCAGCACCCTTCTACCAAACCCTTCCCCCTGTCTGCTCATGCAGACCACACAGATGCTGTGTCAGTGAGTAAATCAGCACTGTGCACTAGATTGTCCTGCTGAGACTTGCCCTTCATTACTTCCCCAAGTGCAGCACGTGCTGCAAGCCTCAGCCAGCAGGGCTGGCGGGAGAGGTGAGCAGTCGCACTCACCAGGTCTGTCTCTTCTTCTCCTGACCCTCCTGACTCAGGGGCCACCGATGGCATTTTAGCCCCAAGGCACGAAATGGGACGGCCAAGAACCTAACACCACCCATGTCACGCGCACACACTGCAACAACCAGCTGCCCACCAATGACCACCGACTTTGTAGCCAGCCTGGCATGGGGCGGGTCTTGCAGCACTGGTCCTGCCTCAGGGCAGCAAAGATTGTCTTGAGGCCCCCTGCTGGACTGAGCCTGAACTGCCCTGCAGCAGATTCTGGAAGCAAGAGAGCTGCTGATGGCTGAGGCCCTGGCTCAGAGTACACTTAGAGAGACCGTATGCCTGGCAAGGGCACCGGGGCCCTGGACTTTCCCAGGCTGCAGTCCTAGGGTGGAGGCTGGCTCGGCCCTTCCTTCCTCAGCCCTGCCCGCAGGTGGAGCAGGGTTCCCACGGGGGCATCTTCCTTCGAGGGAGAGTGGGTCAACCCCAAATGCCATGACTCCCGGTGCCGGGTGCTGGCCTGCAGCCTTCCTGGAGGGAGTAAGAGACAGTGACTTTGTGGGGAGGTGACACTTGAGCTGGGCCTGTATTTTGGGTTAGTTCTAGATGCACATCCTAGTCACCTGGACCTGCAGGTCTGCTGCAGGCCTCCTGGAGGCTCTGGGAGCTGGGCATCCTGGAAGCAAGGGCAGGAGGGTGGGAGGTCGAGGCGCTGAGCTCCCACTGGGTGCACCAGGCACTTTGGAGCTGTTCAGAGTAAGG
The DNA here is from genome assembly GCF_964237555.1 of Oryctolagus cuniculus. NCBI lineage: Eukaryota > Metazoa > Chordata > Mammalia > Lagomorpha > Leporidae > Oryctolagus > Oryctolagus cuniculus. The sequence goes on along the minus strand of NC_091444.1, from coordinate 87,145,144 downwards.
AGTCGAGGTCACCTCCTGAACTACTCCTGGTTCCAAACTCCTGATTTGGGATTTGCCAGAACCCTGAATTAGGGGTGTGGTGGGGGTGGTAGTGGTTGGCTTCAATGCACTGTATTTGTGAATTCTTCAAACACAGCTTCTCCCTACTCCTGCAGGCTTTCAGGTGATTGACGAGGACAGAGTCCCTCCACTGCAAAGTGACTGAAGTTTGGAAACTACGTCCAGAACTTCACAATGTGTATTCAGGTGATCATCCTTCAGGCCTGCAGGTGGACAGCAAGAGCAACAGTAAGATATTAATTACTGTAGATACTCTCCTTTCTTTTCGGTAGACCCACCAAAAGAGAATGGGAGATGAGTACTTGAACATTGGAACCAGTCAGCATGCTAGGGTGAGCTGCCAGTACTTGGAGCTCAGGAGTGGACATGGAGAGCAAAACACGCATTGTTACTAAAGAGGACAGTTAGGCATTTTACTGTGAAAAGGGAAATCATTTAGATGTGAGCAAGACACCTTAAGTAAATGTCTGTATATTTATTTCTGTTTATTTGCAAGGCAGAGAGAGCCCTTCCATTTACTGCTCATTCCTCAAATGTCTGCACCAACCAGAGCTGGGTCAGGCTGAAGCCAGGAACTCAGTGTGAGTCCCCCACACAGGTACCAGGGACTCAAGTACTTGAGCCATCAGCTGCTGCCTCCCAGGGTTCTGTTAGCAGGAAGCCAGAAGCAGAAGCAGGGCTAGGGCTTGAGCCCTGAGAATTCTGACTGGGATGTGGAAGGCTTTACCACTATGCCAAACACATGCTCCAGTAAGGTGTTTCAACACGTTTGCAAAATGTAAGAATGTGGTTTTAAATATATGCTCTTTATCTTAAAAATTTGCATAATCTTATATTCAGTTTCATGTGATTCAATACTTATTATTAAATACAAGTAACATTTAGACACATGCTTTCCTCACCAATACAAACCTCAGTAATTTTTTTCACTTAGAACCTTGAACATTAGCATTCATTCAGACTGAAGTTCACTCATAGGCTGGGAATTCTGACAAAGAGACAGTAGGGAAAAAAATCTAGATGTGTAGCTGATACCTAGTAAGATTCTGAACCTGACTGATAGAATCTGAGTAACTGTTCAGAGTCACTTCATACCTCTCCCCTCTGTAATGAGAAGACTGTGTCCTTTGGCCACTTTCACATGATGTTATGTAAATCTTACCTGAAAAGCCTTTTATAAATTCTGAAGTACCATACAGAAGCATATTATGCATTTCCATATATGTGAAAAAAGGCAATGTCAAAGGCATAGCTATTCCAGAGAGAAGTTAGGAGGATTAGCTCAGTTTGTAAATGTGTAAGTACCATTAAATATCTACATATTTGAAATAGATTTATATATAGAGTGTGGAGTTCATGATAGATATTGAATAAATGCACTCTGGATAATAAGCAAATATCAGAAATAATGCCACACCCATCATTGTTTAAACTCTTCAGACAGCTCCATGCCAGGGAAGTGCAGTGATCCCCGTAAATTAACAAAAATCAATCTGTGTATACCCATGGAAGCCACTGGTTTATATGCAGTCTATACTAGAGGATTTTGTGCTTAGTAAAATTACTTGATTTTTTAATGAATGCTTTCAGACTGATACCTGATACTGAGTGGCAGACAATTTTTTCTGAAAAGTATGTGGTTGAGAAATATAAATATAAACCAGTTTATAATTTTTGTGTCTGAATATTTTTCTGCATTGAGACAATACCTGCAATAATCAGAAGACTTTTCCTCAACAAGTTGCTACATTGATGCATCTTCATTTATGTATGTAATGTATGTTTAGGTAAAAGGAAGAGAGAGAGAGAGATCTCTATCTTTCATCTGCTGGCTCAGTTCCAGATGGCCACAAAAGCTGGGGCTGAGCCAGGCTGAAGCCAGGACCCTGGAACTCTGTCCCAGTCCCCCATGTGGGTGCAGGAACCCAAACACTTGGGCAATCTTTGCTGCTTTCCCAAGCAAAGAGCTGGACGAGAAGTGAAGCAGGTGAGTCTCAAACAGTGCCATAAGGCATGCTGCTGTTGCAGTTGGCAACTTACCTCTTTGTACCGCAATGCTGGCCCTAGATTGATGACATGTTTAAGTGCTGCCACTGGCTTTTGGCTAAATAGGATGACTTAACATGTTTTCCACTCTGTGGAAGAGGAACGAATAAGGCAGTTGGTTGTAAAAGTTGCCCATGGAAACCACAGCCTGAGAAAGATGAATCAACTCACCTTGCATTTTCCACCTTGCATCTACACCACCCTTTTCTGGACAAACATCTGATTGTATGCCCTTGTGATGGAGGTTCTCAGGGTGCTGGAACCTTTTGTAATTTTTTAAAAATATAGATTAAGAAGAAGGCAAATAAACAAAAAATTACAAACTGCTGCCAATACCAAGAAGAGATTATTGAGAGTAAAAGGTCACCTGTTGGAGCCAGCACTGTGGCACATCAGGTTAAAGCCCTGGCCTGAAATACAGGCATCCCATATGAGTGCTGGTAGAGTTCCGGCTGCTCCACCTCCAGTCCAGCCTCTTGCTAATGCACCTGGGAAAACAGTAGAGGATGGCCCAAGGACCATTTTGCTCATGTGGGAGACCCAGAAGAAGCTCCTGGCTCCTGGCTTCAGATCAGCTCAGCTCTGTCCATTGTAGCCATTTGGGCAGTGAACCAGCAGACAGAAGATTCTCTCTCTCTCTCTCTCTCTCTCTCTCTCTCTCTCTTTCTCTCTCTCTCCCTATCTATATAACTTTTTCAAATAAATAAAATATTTTTTTCTAAAAAAAGGTATCCTGCCATACTTCTTTCTTCCCTGTTAATTACTAGGAATTATAAATTGTTATGGGGCCAGCACTGTGGCAAAATGGGTTATACCAACAGCTGCAGCACTAGCATCCTCTATGGGCACCAATTGCATGTTCTACTTCTGATCCAGCTCCCTGCTAACATACCTGGGAAAGCAGCAGAATATGGTACAAATCCTTGGGTCCTGCACCCAAGCTGGGACCTGGATGAAATTTCCCTGACTCCTGGCTTTTTTTTTAAAGATTTGCTTATTTCTTTGAAAGAGTTACACACACACACACACAGAGAGAGAGAGAGAGAGAGAGAGAGAGAGAGAAAGGGAAGTCTTCCATCTGATGGTTTACTCCCCAACTGGTTGTAATGGCTGGAGCTGCACTGATCTGAAGCCAGGAACGAGGAGCTTCTTCCACGTCTCCCACTTAGGCAGGGGCCCAAGGACTTGGGCCATCTCCTACTGCTTTCCCAGGCCATAAGCTGAAAGCTTGATCACAAGTGGAGCAGCCCGGTCTTGAACCAGCACCCTTATGGGATGCCAGTGCTTCAGGCCAGGTTGTAAATCTGCTGGGCCATAGCTCTGGCCTCCCATGCATGTGCATGGGCCCAAGCACTTGGGACATTTTCTACTGCTTTCCCAGGCCATAGCAAGGAGCTGGATCAGAAGTGGAGCAGTAAGGACTCAAACCAGTGCCCATATGGGATGCCCATAATGTTTTCTTTAATTGGAGAAATGTTCCTTTGAGAAAATGAGTGTATGACCCCACAATATTCTCTACTTACTCATAATAGGGTCTGAGATGTAAAAGTCATGATTAATTTCTTAGAAGAAAATTTACATACCCAGAAGCAAAGAGAGAAAATTAACCTTTTGTTTTTCTCATGATTGAATCAGAGTTTCAAAACTAATACTTAAGTTGTATTTTAGAGGAGTTAATGACTTAACCATCTCTTCTATTAGAAATACTATGTTGTGGCCAGTGCTGTGGCACAGTAGGTTAAAGCACTGGCCTGAAGTGCCAGCATCCCATATGGGTTCCGGTTCTAGTCCCAGCTGCTCCTCTTCTGATCCAGCTCTCTGCTATGGCCTGGGAAAGCAGTAGAAGATGGCCCAAGTCTTTGGGCTGTTCTGAGGCTCTTAACGTAGTGAAGATATCTTAGATTCTCATTAGTGAAATCTTTAGAAATGTCAGAAAGCATGTAACTTTCTTTAACGATCTGAAACAGAGATGAGATCCATAAGGGCAGAACTGCTCAGCAGCCACACTGCAGGAATATGTATCTTTCTGACGATATCTTCATCTGCTTCTTGCAGTTGCAGCCAATCTGTGAGCTCTTGGTCTGTTTTCTGCCCTTGGGAGGGCCTAGGGTGCTCTATATTGTCTGTAAGGATTCAAAATTTGTTGTATATTAGTGTCTAATCATAAAATTTCCAAAGTGACAAGCTGGATGTAATAAACTATGCCAGAATGCAAAAAAAAAAAAATACAAACATGGTGTACTGTCTATAAAGTACAGCGGTAAATCTGTATTATAGAGATACACATCTCTACACAATTCTCTCTTTCTTTCCCTCTGAAAGTCTACATTCAGCTCTCGATGTTATGATTACTTAGGAATAGATTTCTTATACTTACTTTCATAATCAGTGAACTCGGAATTATTATTGTAGTATTGAGGATTGTACTGACTAAAACACTATGTTTATTCCATGTTAAATAACATCATCGTATCTTTGGATTCCATTTGTCCTGCTACTGATGTATTCACAGGAGAGGGGAGGTGGGAGGAAAACCCAAGATCCATCAGGGTGGAGGAGGAATGTCAGAGGCTGTGGTTCTATTGTACTGCAGCTTGGGTTCTGGAAGAACACATGAATGGACCCAGATGGTTTGAAGCTAACTGAGGGCCTATGTTCTGTACACTTGTCTGTGGTACTGCATTTTCATTTATGTAAAATTTATTTTCTTCAAGCAATATATTAATTTGGATGAAAATGAAGATGTTAAGGAATTTTCAGAATGGGTCTGTTTAACCCTCATTGGCTTTGTTTTTAGGCACTTAACTCAGAAAAGAAAAGATAGAAAAATACATTTTGGGTTCTCTTCATCTGTACCACGGGACTCTTTGGTTAAGATTTGTCATTTTGTCATATTTGATTCTCTAGACTCCCTGAAAAATCCCCTACTTCATTAGATGGAGTCCGTGTCTCACCATGGCAGTGAAAAGTTTAAAATGTTCCAGCTTTGCATTTAGCTAGGCCGTGGACACATGCCATGGAACTTGCCAGCCAATTGTGTCAGGGGCATCATCTGAATCAGAATTACTTGCATGAAAACAAGGAGTTGCAGATTCTTGCAGTGAAAGTGGAGAGGAGCAAGAGCTGCAGAACATTGCCAGGGTTGAGTGTGCCATGGGATGCCATGTGGTGGCTGGTGTCTGGGGTGCTGGTTCTGCAGAAGATAGGGCTTATGGGGGCTGGTGCTGTGGTGTAGCAGGTAAGTCTGCCGCCTGCAGTGCCAGCATCCCATATGGTCACTGGTTCAAGTCCTGCTGCTCCATTTCCGATCCAGCTCTACTATGGCCTGAGACAGCATTAGAAGATTGCCCACATCCTTGGACTCCTGAACCCACATGGGAGACCTGGAAGAAGCTCCTAACTCCTGGGTTTGGATCAGCTCAGCTCTGGCCATTGCATCCAATTGGGGAGTAAACCAGCAGATGGAAGATTCTCTCCCTCTCTCTCTCTCTCTCTCTCTCTGCCTCTCCTCTCTCTGTGTAACTCTGACTTTCAAATAAATAAATCTTTCTTTTTTTTAAAATAGCTTATGCTGATGGATAGTGATCATGGAAAATGTATGGGACATTTTTCTGCAAGATTTTGAATGAATTTTCCAACCCCTGAACCTCCTAGAGATTGGAATAGACTTCTAATGCGTAACTTCCTCTTATGTTTAATTAGGTTTTTGTTTTGAATTGTTTTTGATGAAACAGCAAGGAATTCTGAGTTATAGACTTCCTATTTCAGAGACAGAAGAACACTGATGCCTGCATTATAATTAAATAATGCCTATCACCCTTTCTTAAGCAACAAATGATCACGGATTCTCTCTTTGCTGCTAAGTAATGAGCATGGTGATTCTTCCCTCCATAACCACCTTCCCACCTACACTCCCTCCCCTCTTCCTCCTTCCTCTCCTATTGACATGGAATGCCTTACATAGCTAGGGTGAACATTTAACCCGCTGGCCCTAGGTGTTCATACACTTCAACTCTGTGTTATTATTCATATGCCCTTTTTATGACCAAGCTTATGTCAGAACGACAAATTATATATTCACCTAATACTGAGAGTCATCAAATTGATTTCTATTTTCTTCTCTCTTAGGCAGTTCTTGAGGGGCAGAAATATTTATTTTGTATATCATGTATTTATTCAACTAAAAGACTGACTGTCAAGATGCTGAGTTTTAGTGTCAAAGCAAATATGTTTCTAGACCCCATGAAGTTTACAGTCTGACAAGAAAGAGCAATCTACCCAAAGAATATTGTTTAACGTAGTAAATTCTGGTGTGAAGCCAGTGGATAAAGATTGAAGCATTCTTAATCTAGCACCAACTCTAATCCCATGATCTCTAATTGAGAGAAGTAATCAGAAACACAGAACTCCATGTTACCCAGTTATCTCTTTGAATTTCTGATTAAAAAATAAAACATATCAAACAACACACAAATACCTAGGAGTGCATAATATTTATATACTATCTTGATATTAAAAATAAGAACAAATAACCATGAAAAATAGCAACTTTGAATCTCCTTTGTTTTCTAGACAAGTTATAATCCTATGTGGTTCTTTACAGTAAATTATTACAGTAAATTACAGTACATCATTACAGTAAATTATTACAGTAAATAACTATAGTAAATTACCTTTGTAGGTAAACTTCATCTCTCTCACATTTTTCCATTTGATTTTAAAAACTGAGACCCAAGAGAAAAGAAAGATTTTTAAGCTAGTGTTATATGTTGATTGGCTCTCTAAAAATGATTTATTTATTTATTTGAAAGTCAGAGTTACACAGAGTAGAAGGCGAGAGAGAGAGAGAGACATCTTCCATCTTTTGGTTCACTCACCAATTGGTCACAATGGCTGGAGCTGTACTGCTCCAATGCCAGCAGCCAGGAGCTTCTTCTGGGTCTCCCACACAGATGCAGCTGCCCAAGGACTTGGGCCATCTTCCACCACTTTCCCTGGCCATAGCAGAGAGTTGGGTCAAATGAAGAGTAGCCGGGACTCAACCTCCACCCATATGGAATGTCCATGCTGGCAGTAGCTTTACCTGCTATGCCACAGTGCTGGCCCCTTGATTAGCCTTTATCTTAGACTTTTTAATGATATTAAAAAACACCGTATTTTTCTAAGCTCTTTCCATTCAGTTTCTACTTTGTAAATTCCAGATAATACTGTCCCCAGAATTAATCTAAGGTATAAATTATATGATATAAGGCATTTAACCCCTTAACCTGTCTCCTTGAATACTCAGCTATGTTAGCTCTGTGTCCATTCTTCTGTCTCTGTACTAGATGAATAAAAAGAAAGTGTAAAATGATTTGAAAAGAACTATAATGGGTCAGTACTGTGGTGCTGCTGCCAATTGGGGAGTGAACCAGCAGATGGAAAACACCTCTCTCTCTCTCTCTCTCTGTCTCTGCCTCTCCTTCTCTGTAACTCTGACTTCCAAATAAATCAATAAATCTTAAAAGAACTATAAACATCAATAAAACACAAATGAAAATTGTATTCTCAAAACTGGATATTAAATCATGCCTTCTACACCTCTGTTAAAAGTTACATTCTATCATAGTCATTTATGATTTCTAGGGCCAAAGTAGTAAATAAGATTTTTCTGGAAGAGACAGAGGTTATGAGGGAGCCAGGATTTGGGGTCAGTTAGCAGCAGTGAGTGTCACTCTTTCAGATTTGATTCAGGAAAGGAAGAACAGCAACTGATCCCTGAGATTTTGGGTTGGGAAGGAAAGGAAGGAGGGACTGAATAAAAGCAAAGTCCCTCTGGTTGTGGGCACCCACCCCTGACTGCAGCCTTTGGGGAGGGCCAGCTGGTGTCTCTATGGATGTTGCGGCCTGGACTCAGTTTCCCTGAGTTCCCAGGAGCTCCAACATATTCTGCCTTCTGAATGGCTGTGCCCATTCGCCTGCTATAGCCAGTCCCTGGGGGTCTGAGTTGGACCAGAGGGAGTTCATTCCCTGATCAGGGTCAGCCCTGGGGGCTGTGCTGCTCCTTCTCTGGCATTTACTGCATAACCTGCTCTGCAAGTGCAATCCCAGGCAGTTTCTGAGTGCTCACCCCGAGCCTGCCTCCTGCTGCTTCTTCCCTCTTCATCCTCCACCTGTGGGTCCCAGTTACCAGGGACTCTGTTCCCCACACTCCCTGCTTTGCTCCCCGTGTTTCTGGAAGAAAGTGTACCTGCTCTGGGACTTTCTGCTGCAGGTTTGGAATGCAGGAAGGGGCGGCAACATGTGTGGGAGAAGGGTGGGTGCCAGGGCACCAGAGATCTTGGCAGTTTCCCCCGAGGTCAGGGCTGGGACCTGGGCTGTTCTGTCTCCCACCTCTGCTTCCCAGGCTCCCAGTGCCTGGACTCTCTCCTGCAGAACCTTACCCAAACTGTCCCTAATGTGCTTTATTTAGTGGTTACAGGAGAGAGAGGGCAGCGTTCTGGGAACCTGCACATGCAGAGAAGGAAGGAGGAAAGACTCCCACTCTCCACAGTTAAATAAGCTGGGTTCCCACTGTGGGTGGTCTCAGAATGCAGTCGGGCTGGGCCTCTTGATGTTTTCTGGGCTGTTGGTTCCTGCAGGGTGGGGCTGTATGGCCTTCAGCAGGGAGCCTGTGGCAGCAGAGGGGTGGGAAGAAGGATCTGACTAGGATCTGCCCCACTGCTCTCATCCTGCACCTCATCTTCCTGGTGGGGAGCAGTGTGAAGCATGAATAGCTGCTTTGTGCATTGATCCCTCTCAAGTATTAATTATCAGACTTTTCCAATGTGGAATTTGAAGCTGTTCCAGAAACCTGGGGTGGGAAAACTCCCTTCTTTCAAACAGGCACAGAGACAGGGGAGGATCCAAGGAGTCTCTATTAATGGCCCTAGGCTCAGCTGGAATGATTTCCTGAGAACTGAGCATCAAATTCAAGTTTCTTAGCTGTTACAGCATTGGTGGGTTTAAATGGCAGCCTACATGACTTAGGACTGTTAGAGTTGGATTGCTCTTGCCACCCCCAAAACGCTCCAAGAGACCTTCTCTCATGCAATTAACAAAGGGTAAGGTTTATTGATGATCTGACATGTCGGGGCCCCCGTCCCAGTACAGGCGAGCGGCCCCAAATAGTCTTGGGTTAGGGTTTTTATACATGTTTAAACAAAGAAAATCAATCATTGCATAGATCAGACAGAGGTATAGAGTAAACAATTGATACAAGTTAAGTGATTTTACAACCAGTTGATTTATGAATACAGGGAGTACAGGATATCGAGTAAGGGCCTGATTAGACCTCAGAGAACCATATGGCCTATACAGGGAGTATCAAAAAGCCTCCTATTGCCAAAAGGGAGGGCCACACAACAAACATAACAAGGTTGCAGGAACTGCCTTGATGATACCTAGGAATGCAGCTGAATGGCAATAAGGGACACATGGTGGGGTCAGGGGTCCAGGAGGCAAAGAGATATATGGTGACTTCTTCTATCTTACTTAGGTGAAACTACGGTTACGCTCACATTGGGGTAATTTACTGACTAATTAACTTTATAGAGAATGGCGATGCAGAGCAAGTCTAAGGAGGTCAGGAAAGTTCACCAGAGGAGGTTGGTGGGGGGAGCGGCTTTTAACTTTTTAACCCTTCAGGACCACATTTCCAATGGTCAGTGGGTCCAGTATGTTTGTAGAAGAGATGCCAGGGACAGATTTATTAGGACAGATTTATGACTGGAGTTTACAGAAGCAGAACTTAGGACATCTTCCCTCCCTAGATAAGATTTCAGTGGGCAGCTGTTTCACTCATTAATTGTGAGCATGCACTTTTAAAGGTTTGTGTTGGATGAGGTCCACTTCTCTTTCTTTGATGATGTATTTGGCTGCTTTTCATTTTCTGTCTTCAGCTATTTCTTCTCCTGTTAGCAAGGCTCTCAACTGTTTTTACCTGATGCTGATCCCTTTGCAAAGTGAGAAGGGAACTAAAATTAATGCAAGTCTACTGTGTTGTCAATAACTGGAGCTACTTTTTTAAAGATTTATTTATTCATTTGAAAGAGTTACACAGAGAGAGGAGAGAGAGAGAGAAAGAGAGAGACACCTTCCATCCGATTGTTCCCTCCCCAATTGGTAGCAACAGTTGGAGCTGTGCCAGTCTGAAGCCAGTAGCCAGGAGCTTCTTCTGGGATGAAGCTGTTTTTTAAAATAATTATTTATTTATTTTAAAGGCAGAGTTACAGAGTGGCAGAAACAGAGATGGATGGCTGGAGCTGTTTGGATCCACAACCAGAAGCCAGGAGCTTTGTCCAGGTCTCATAGGTGGGTGCAGGAGATGAGGGATTTGGGCCATCTTCTACTGTTTTCCCAGGCCACAGCAGAGAGCTGGATGGGAAGTGCAGCAGCCAGGATCCCAACCGGCACCCATATAGGATGCTGACACTGCAGGCAGTAGCTTTACCCACTATGCAACAGTGCTGCCCACTAACGGGAGCTCTTTTAATCTGAGTATGCATAAAGTGGAGAATTACAGCATCATAAATACATATAAGTTACAGTTTTTCTCTGCCCAGTACTTTACAGTTACCCAGTGATCCACTGAGAATCTTACTTTCCACACTGTGTAATTAAGAAGGTCAGTTAATTGTCTTATTTTGGGTTCTGTGTTTAAACCCATGACATTTTTGAAATGGGAGGATATTAGTTCTACAATTTCATAGAGACTGGTCTGTGGAAGCATCGATGGAAGTTATAACTGTGAGAGTGGTAAGAAAGAAGAATGGAAGTAATAAGTACCCCTTACGCCACACAGAGGTGTCCACAAATGGAATAGAAGATGTGCCCTTGAAAACTATGGCTGACTTTCTGGGACAAACTGTGTTTGAGTGCTTCACATGTTCTTATAGAAAGGTGTTGCCACCAGGTTTTTAGTATATTTTGTTAGTTTTTAAAGATTTATTTATGTATTTGAAAATCAAAGTTTCACAGAGAGAGAAGCAGAGGCAGAGAGAGAGAGAGAGAGAGAGAGGTCTTCCATCAGGTTCATTTCCCCAATGGCTTCATCATTGTGAACTTTGCTCAGTTCCTGACCTATACCTTTCCTTTAACCTAGTACTTTGCCATGTAGTAGCCCATGAAAACTGCAGACTGCATAAATGAATGAATACTTGGAGGGTTGTGATTTCTTAGAGGAACATCATGAGACAGAAGGAATAAAACAAAACAAAAGTATCCTCCGTGTATAGAAGGTATACTGTTTTTACAAGCCACAGAGAAGAGGAAGAAGAAGGAAAGTAGTGAGACTGCGAAGTTTGCGGCAAAGGAAATAGGCACTGGTCAAGAATTTAACAAGCCCATTAGGAAATATTAAGGTTTCCTTACTTCCATGTAGACTCTGCACTATAATGTTAAACGGCGTCCTCTAAACCCACTTGTTGCACAAATGAAAACCCAAGCATTGTCTTCTCCCACAGATGGAGTCTGCTATTGGTTTTGATTTACATTTCCCTAATGGCTAGTGATATTGGGCATGTTCATCTATGTCTTGACCATTGAGATTTCCTCTTCTGAGAAACATCTATTCAGATCATTCTCCATTTCTGAACTGTACATTTTGCTTCTTGTTTGGAGTTTTTCCAGTTCTATATAAGTATGTTTTGGCTATCAATCTTTTGTCATAGTCAGAGTTTTCAATGTTTCCTGCCATTGCGTCCATTGTATGTTCACTCTGTTGATTACTTTGTTGTGAAGGTGTATCTTAATTTGATATGCTCAAATTTGTATATTTTATTTTGTTACTTGTGCTTTTGGAATCTGACCCAAAACTGTTGTCTATGCTAATGTTTTGCAGTTTCTCATATGTTTACTTAGTTTTTGGTTTTATATTTAGACTTTTAATTCACCTTGAGTTGCTTTGACATAGTGTATGAGGTGTTGGGGTATCTTTTCAGGCTTCTACATATGGATAATCACTTTCCTTTAAACCATTTGCTAAAGGGATTCTTCTTTCTCCTGTTTGTTTTCTTTCCATTGTTAAATAGGAGTTACCTGTAGAAAAGTCGGTTTATTTCAGCTGCCTATTCTTTTCCATTGAACTATGTGTCTGTTTTTGCAACAGTGCTAACACTGCTTCTATTTTTTTAAGATTTATTTATTTATTGGAAAGGCCAGATGCTTCTTCCAAGTCTCTCATGTGGGTGCCAGCACCGTAGAACACCAATTTCCCAGGTGCATTAGTAGGGAGCTGGATTGGAAGTGGAGCACCTGGTCTCCTAGCAGCAACATATGGGATGCATGCACAGCAGGTCAAGGCTTTAACCCACTACACCACAGCACCAAACCTTTCCTTATTTACTTCTGCTGTGATCTTTCATTATTCACTTTTTTCTACTGCCCTGCATCTTGACTCATTCCTGTTTTTTTCTGGGTCCTGGAGGATGGTAGTAGGTAGCTTCTAGGATATCTTTTTTGTGTTAGTAGATACTTGGTAATCTAAAATCACAGTTTTTAGTTTCTATATTTCTCTGCTATCACAAGGACCTTCTAGATGACAGCAGAAAATGCTGGCAGAAATGAGGATATATTAATTTGCTAAGAAAATACCACAGAGAATATGATGTAAATCATGGAATTTTACTTCTCAGAGTTGTAGAGCTTGAAAATATCAGATCAAGGTGCTTAAATAGGCTCTATTTTTCCAGAAGCGTTTCTCTGATGTGACAGACACATCTATCATTTGATCTACTTAAAAGCACTTTCTTCAGGTAGAGTCATGTTGGTGGTTAGCACTTCAGTGTTTGAGTTTTAGGGAGGCACATTTCAGTCCACAACAGCAAAGGGGCCCTGTGGTCTACTTCAATGACAGCCATCTCTGTGGAGGACAGAAAGTTTAAAATCAGCATTAGGAGTTCTCACAGTATTACTGTCTGCTATCTCCATCAAATGTGCATTCATGTACACACAAACAAAACTACCTGTACACATAAACACATTCAACAGTGGAAATGCCTGATGGTTGTGTACAGGTAACATCAATATAATAATCCATAAGATGGCCTATTAGCAGACATTAAAAAGAGAATTAGAAAGAATGACAACAAAATCTGCAGTTACCTATATTTATGTCTATATGTATGATATTCAGTATTTATAGTTGCTAAAAGATGAATACTGATGTGTGGAAATAAGAGCTAAACCTTACCTTGCAATATTGCAGCCTAGTCTACATGAAAGATGTTTTCCTAAAACCTTTCCCTGGGCCCACTCTGTGGCATAGTAGATTAAGCATCCACCTGCAGCACCAGCATCCCACATGGGCACCAGTTTGAGTCCCTGCTCCTGCATTTCCAATTCAGCTCTTTGCTAATGCCCTAGGAAAGCTGTGGAATATGCCCTGAGTGCTTGGGCCCCTGCACCCATGTGAGAGACCTGGAGGAAGCTGCTGACTCCTGGCTTCTGGCACCTGGCTTCAGATCAGCCCAGCTCCAGCCATTCTGGCCAGTTAGGGGTGAACCAGTCGATAGAAGACCTCTCTTTCTCTTCCTCTCTATATCTGTAACTCTGCCTCACAATAAATAAATGCATTTTTTAAAAAACCTTTCACATTTTAAATTTCTTAATTGTTTTAAAGATTCATTTATTTATTTATTTACAAGTCGAGTTACAGACAGAGAGGAGAGCCAGAGAGAAAGAGGGAGGTCTTCCATCTGATGTTCACTCCCTAATTGATTGCAACTGCCAGAGCTGTGCTGATCTGAAGCCAGGAGCCAGGAGCTAGTTCCAGGTCTCCCAGATGGGTACAGGGGCCCAAGGCCCAAGGCCATCTTGCACTACTTTGCCAGGCCATAGCAGAGAGCAGGATCAGAAGTGGAGCAGCTGAGTATTGAACCGGCCCCCATATGGGATGCTGGCACTTCAGTCCAGGGTGTTAACCTGCTCCACCACAGCACCAGTCCAACATTTTAAATTTCTGATACTCTAAAGTAGCACAGGACTGCATTATATCTAGGAAAGATGCATTTAAAAATTATAAATCTAGTGCATTTTAGCAGAAGTTTTAACAAATACTTCTGATTTTCTCAGCATTATGTATAAATAAATGACATAATGAGTCATTGTCAGATTTTTAGCTTTTGACAGCCACTTATAATATTTCACAGCTTTTTGAAATGTATTGCTAGTGTGTTTTTCTCAACACATGCACTGGATTTTACCAGTTTAGTGCACAGTGTGTTGCCTCTTATAGGATTTGCATTTTAATGGGTTTTCATGGCACATGTAATCAACATCTGCAAAGCCTCTAAAACACATAAATAATAACATGAATCAGGCTTTTTTCTTAAAGATTAATTTATTTATTTGAAAGAGTTGCACAAATAGAGGAGAGGTAGAGAGAGAGAGACAGACAGACAGAGACAGAGAGGTCTTCCATCTGCTGGTTTACTCCCAGTTGGCCGCAATGGGTGGTCTGTGTCAATCCGAAGCCAGGAGCTACTTCCGGATCTCTCATGTGTGCAAGGCCCCAAGGACTTGGGCCACCTTCTACTGCTTTCCCAGGCCATAGCAGAGAGCTGGTTCAGAAGTGGAGCAGCCACAACTTGAACTGGCACCCATATGGCTTGCCAGCACTGCAGGCAGCAACTTTATCTGCTATGCCACAGCGCCTGCCCCACATTGCATCTCTTTAAGATGATATGGATTTAAGTTCATGAGAAATTATTAGCATCGTGGAAACTGATAGATATGGATGAAGCAGGATGGACTTGTTAGGAAGGGTGATGTTAATTTTCTTATAAAATAAATAAATAAGAAATTAAATATGGTCAGACATAAATGAAGACTAAATTTTATTAGTGGTGATCCAGAAAACACAGATCTCAGGTCTTTTTCTTCCAGTGTTAAGTTTACATTTTTAAATGCATATTAAGTGAACAAATTTCATGTAATTTATATATACAGTTTGAAGAGCAAACTGATAACATCCTATCCTGTCTTCCCTTGGTCTCATATTTCCAACTCGCTCCTTCTCGTTTTATTTTCTTTTAATTTTGACAGCTGCATGCTTTGATTTTATTTTAGAATCACAAGCTTTAACCCTCTACAAAATAAAGAATTCAGCAAGTAGTAGAAGAAATATCAATGAGTATATGTTGTTTACTCTATCAAAGAGTACAGAAAAGTGCTATGAACAATACTCAAATCTCAAAATGTCATATTAACTCATATGCTACTTTTCGTTATCTATATATTAATTACCACCAGTCAGAGAAAACATATGGTATTTGTCTTTTGGGGACTGGCTTCTTTCATGAAGCATACTTATTTCCAGTTCATCCATTTAGTTACAAAAGATAGGATTTCATTCTCAATTATGGCTGAATAGTATTTTACACTGTATTTATAGCTCATATTCTTTTTCCAGTCACCAGTTGATGGACTTCTGGGTTGATTCCATGTTAGCTATTGTGAATTAAGTTGTAATAAACATGAGGGTACAGATAACTCATGCCTATGCATATTCTATTTCATTTCATGTGGATAAATTCCTAGGAGTCAGATGGCAGGATCATATGGTATGTTTGTTTTCAGATTTCTGAGGAACTTTGATACTGCCTTCCATAATGGTTGTACTAGCTTCATTCCCACCAACAGTGGGTTAGGGTACCTTTTTCTCTCCCTCTCCACCAGCCTTTATTGTTTGTTGACTTTTTCAAAAGAATTATTTATTTGAAAGGTAGAGTTACTTATAGGGAGAGGCAGAGGCAGAGGCAGAGAGACATAAGTATTTTATCTGCTTGTTTATTCTCCATATGGCACAACAGGTGGTGCTGGTCCAATCGGAAGCCAGAGTTAGGAGCATCTCCCTGGTCACCCAAGTGGGTGCAGGGACCCAGGCACTTGGGCCATCCTCCACTGCCCTCCCAGTCCAGAGCAGAAAGCTGGACTGGAAGAGGAGCAACCGGGACCAGAACTGGCACCCATAGGGGATGCCAGCTCAATGGGTGGAGGATCAACCCAGTGTGCCACAGCACTGGCCCCCATCAGGGATATTTTTCTATAGTACTCTCTCTCCACTGTATCTTTTTCTAGTTGAAGAACTAAGGTGATGCAGGATTAATCGAAGGAGTTTGAGAGGATTGTCTCTCTTTCAATTGAGTTGAATAGTTTCAGAAATACTGGAATTAGTTCTTTAAAAGTCCTGTAGAATTCAATAGTGAGGCTGTCTGATCCTGGACTTTTCCTTGTTGGGAGGGTCTTTATTACTCATCCAATCTCTGTCTTGGTTTTTGATTTGTTTAGCTTTTCTATGTGTCTTCATGACTTAATTTTGGTATATTGTGTATGTCCAGGAATCTGTTGATTTTTCCTCTAGGATTTCCAATTTGTTAGCCATCACAACAGATGCCCACATCATATATTGCAGTGCTAATCTGAGTTTTGGGTACTCCACTTCCAAATCAATTTCATGTTAATACCCCTAGGAAGCAATGGATAATAGCTCAAATTCTTTCCTTCTTGTCATCTAATTTGGAGAACTGTAACCTCAATGGGGACTTGAGAACCTGGTCTTGCACAGTTGTAGCCATATAGAAAGTGAACCAGCAGATGGGAGACCTCTCTGCTTCTCTTTCCTTCTCTCTTTGTCTCTGTGTCTCTCTGCCTTTTTTATCATATTAAAATATTTAATTACTTATTTGAAAGAGTTACAGAGAGAGGGAGAGACAGAAATCTTCCACCACCTAATTCATTTTTGAGATGACTTTAATAGCCAGAGTGTGGCCAGGTTGAAGCCAGGAGCTTTTCCTCCGATGTGCGTGGCAGCATCCCAGCCACTTGGGCCATCTTTCCCTGCTTTTTCAGTCCATTGGTAAGGAGCTGGATCAGAAATGGAATAGCTGGTACTTGAACTGGTGCACATACAGGATGCCAATGTAACAGATAGCAACTTTGTCCACTGCACCACAACCACCAGCTCCTCTTTCTGCCTTTCCAATAAATAAATCTTTTGAAAAAGAACTTAAGGTAGTAAAAGTCATCATGACTGAGCAATGGCAAATTTATTGAAGTGATCGACTTTCTTAAAGATCTATTTATGAATTTGAAAGGCAGCACTAGAAAGAGAGAGTGGGAGAGATGGATCTTCCTCCTGGTTTGTTCACTCCTCAAATGGCTGCAATGACTGTGGCTAGGACAGACTGATATCAGGAGCCAGGGGCTTCTTCCAGGTCTCTCACATGGGTGCAGGAGCCCCAATATTTGAGTCACCCTGTGCTGCTTTTCCAGACACATTAGCAGGGAACTGGATCCATTTGGAGCATTAATATCTATGATATTCTCCTTGCAGTTGAAGGATTTAGAATCCATTTCAATTATGGGTGGGCCAAGTACAACAGCTTCCAATTGTCCAAGATGTGGATTAGATGGGTTCTGAGAAATTTTGTTAAAATAGTTATTAATCATAACTCTGAGCTTAAGCTTTTCTTACCAAATTTTCGTGTTTGCTGATGTTTATATCTATGGGAAAATTGGGTCTCTGGATTGCAACCAATGAAAGCATCCAGACTAACAGTAATAAGGTCAACAGTCAGCAGAATGATGTCCAGCTGAACTGAAATAGCTTTTCTTATTTGGTAGAGGGGTTACCTCCTGCATTATGCTGACATACTGACATAGACAGTAGATGTTGGAGCCTGTCCCTTCTGCCAAATGGAGAATACTACATTTTGGTCCATCATATATATATTTATATATTATAATATATATTATCTTATATATTTCTATACATAATATAGAATTACATATAATTATTATAAATATATAATTATATATGAATTTATTATTTATATAAAATATATAATTATTTCTGATCCAGCTCCTTACCAATGGATTAAAAAAGCCATGAAAGATGGTCCAAGTGCCTGGGTTACTGTGACACAGAGCGGAGGAGAAGCTCCTGGTTTCAAACTGGCCACACGCTGGCTTTTGAAGTCTTCTCAATAATATATATGTATATTATATATAATATTAATAATAAATTATATAATATCTGTTTATAATTATTATATATTATATAATATATTGTATGTTAAATTATAATATATTATATATTGAATGTATTTATATACATAAATATATAAATTAATGTATATGTATATAAATTATTTATTTATGTATTTGACAGGTGTACTTACAGACAGTGAGAGGAAGAGACAGAGAAAGGTCTTCCATATGCTTATTTACTCCCCTAATGACTGCTGGGAGCACAAGGACAGTGCCTAGAGTTTATTTTGATGGATTTTAGCCCCTTTCATTGGAGGGAAGCCCAATGAAGCTGGACTGATTTGTAAACCTCAGAAGTGTCTTTTCAAGGTGAAGGCAAACTGAGACTGAGGGGTTTCTGGAAAAACTTGGAACAAAATGCATTTGCCACACTTGCTTAAGACACATCATTTATCTATTGATTTCATCAGATCTGTTAACATTAAGATAAGGTACAGGGGACATGGTGGATGGCATATAGCAATATGATTTTAGTAATATATCATGAGGTGCTTTTATTTTTAGTGGATTTAGCAGGTAAAATTGGGCTACCTAATGGGATGTAGCTGGAATAATCACCTTTTTGTTAAATAAATCTGAGGTAATAAATGTTAGTGTATGAAGACATTGAGTTTTCTGTTATTGGGCCTTCTTGGTTATTTTAATCTGGGATCTGCAAATTCTCATTTTCTTTATTTTATTCCTCATCATGTCGGACCAACTCTGCTGCTTTGGGGATTTTTTTAGTACATCTGACATTTGGAAATTTAGACAATAGTATAGTTAAAAAGAGATCTACCAAGTAAAGTATTTATTTTTATTCTGATACATATTTTGGAATTCTTCTAAAATTCCTATTGAGTATCCTTGTTAAATTTAGTTGCATCCCAGGTTAAGACTTATTGAAGACAGGTGCCATGGCTCAATAGGTTAATCCTCCACCAGCAGTGCAGGCACACCGAGTTCTAGTCCTGCTGGGAGAGCCAGATTCTGTCCCAGTTGCTCCTCTTCCAGTCCAGCTCTCTGCTATGGCCCAGGAGTGCAGTGGAGGATGGCCCAAGTGCTTGCGCCCTGCACCTGTATAGGAGATCAGGAGGAAGCACCTGGCTCCTGCTTTTGTATCAGCACAGTGTGCCGGCCGCAGCACACTGGCCACAGCGGCCACTGGGGGGTAAACCAACAGAAAAAGGAAGACCTTTCTCTCTGTCTCTCTCTCTCACTGTCCACTCTGCCTGTCAAAATAAAAAATAATTTTTATAAAAAAGACTTATTGGAGCCACTCTAGTGATTATACCCATGAAACTTTGTTAATTAATGCAAATAGAACCTGGGAAAATTGATGTATATCTTATGCTGTAGAGACTTAAGATTGAACATCTTTTTTATCTTTTTTAATTATATAATTTAAAAACAAATTTTAGACTTTTTTTGACTTTCCTAAGCCTCAGCTCTGGCCCCATTAATATGTCTTAACAATGTCTTTTCCTCTCAGACTTATCTCTATTGTTTCAGTTAACTGCATGTCTTTTCTTTAGATTCAGATTCTCTCAGCTGTCAAAGCTTATTCATCTTAATTCTGTTGTTCCTATTTCCCTCCATTTTATTCTGTCCCTAGGCTAATTGAGGTCATGATTCTCCATTCCTTCTGTGTGGTGTCACAGTAGGCTTGAAGTGTTCTTTTTCTCTTCTGATTTCTAAAGAAAGAAATTATGTATTCCCCCAGTTTAGATATTTTAATAATTCATTCTAAAACAAAGGTTAAATGTTCTTAATTTGACAAGAATTTTCAGGGCCAGTGGTGTGGCATAGTGTTTAGAGCCATCACTTGCAGTGCTGGCAGCTCATATGGATCCAGATCTCTGCTAAAGCCTGAGAAAGCAGTAGAAGATGGCCCAAGTCCTTGGCCCCTGCACCCATGTGGGAGACCTGGAAGAAGCTCCTTGCTCCTGGCTTTGGATTCGCACAACTCTGGCCATTGCAGCCAACTGGGGAGTGAACCAGTGGATGGAAGACCCCTCTCTCTTCTCTGCCTCTCTCTGTGTAATTCTGACTTTCAAATAAATAAATAAATCTTTAAAAAAAGAATTTTTTCTAATTTTAGATTTGTTCTCCTTCATTGTCACTTCAGGGTGTGTGTAAGGAGTGCATATCCAGTTTTTCTATTTTGGATTTTTGGGATTTTGTATTAGCTCTGCTGTGTATTCATTTTTCTTGAGCATTGGTGATATCTTCTCCTTAGTTGTATTAAGAGAGAGAGCAATAGCCCTCATGTCTTTTTAGGTAAGTAAGACATATTAAAAACAGAGCATTCAGTATACATTCATAGTAGTTTGACTCGTTCAATTGATTTTCCTGAACTCCCTTGGACATTCTTGGTCTCTGCTGTACAAGTTTGTATACTCATTAATTCTTTGATATTCCCAAATCCAGAAAATGAATGATTCAACAGCGGTGTTCCTGTATTTGCTGGGACTCAGGGTAAGAAGCAAAGTGGAGGTGTTCAGGAATCTAAAGGTACATGCTACATAGCAAAGCACATCATTTCCTATACAAAGTGACTGGGAAATCCAGAATCTTTTGCATACTATATTGGATCCTGAACTATTACTGACCTATTCAGTAAGATTTTATTGTATTTATTTTCTGTGTGTGTGTTTGTATTTCTAAATAAACTCTGCTGGGCTACTTAACATTAACATGTATTGCAGAATTCTTTCATCAGTTTTCACTTTTAAAAAATTTCTCTTTCAGTTTTATGGGAGAGGGTAGAAGCTTTCTGCTATGTAACTGAAAATTCATTCATTCATTAAAGTAAAAATATTTGTTGCAAATGGGTGGAATACTATTAATTCTTGTGTGATTTTCATGAAACTAAATACATTCTCTATTTTGTTTTGCTTAAAATTTCTGCATGTGTGGACTTCTTTTTTCCTTCTTGCCCCAGATCCCTTTGTGTATTGGGATGGCAAATGGGTTTTACACTGGAGAAAACATGTTATTTTGGCAAAGAAGTACTTAGCCTTCCTGCTTCAAGTATTCAAATATTGCATTAGAAATCAGTATATTTGTTTACTGTACAAATGTCCTTCATACAATTTTGTAATCTTCTGGGATGTGAGAGGGAGCAGGAAATAGGAGGGTTATGGGTGGGGGGGAAGTTATGATTGTCAGCATAAATTATTGCCCTACACTTTTTATAGACACTCTTCAAAGCATATCCTCAAACTAATTCAATTAATTTAAAGGATTTATTAAATGATAGACTACATGAAATTTATCGATGTATTTTATCAAGCAATCATCCAATGTAAATGATTACCATATGTTTGCACTTCAGGGAATCATTCTATTGTGAATATTTTGGCATCAATATAATTTTGTTTAAAATTTCTTTATGAAAAAATATCTAGACTAGAAATCAATTGAATGCGTTGTATGGTTTTGTTACCTAATGACAAATTGCCTTCACTGAGGTTTATAATTATTTATTCTTTCAACACTAATGTTATGTGCTTACCAAATACAGTAATGTTAATATACATTTGGGGTTGGCACTGTGGCATAGCGGGTAAAGCTGCAGCCTGGCAGTGCTAGCATCCCAAATGGA
Organism: Oryctolagus cuniculus; assembly: GCF_964237555.1. NCBI lineage: Eukaryota > Metazoa > Chordata > Mammalia > Lagomorpha > Leporidae > Oryctolagus > Oryctolagus cuniculus. The sequence goes on along the minus strand of NC_091444.1, from coordinate 87,123,384 downwards.
TGCCAGTTTGAGTCCCAGCTGCTCCATTTCTGGGCCACCTCTCTGCTAAGGCCTGGGAAAGCACTGGAAGATGGTCCAAGTCCATGAGCCCCAGAACTCGCATGGGGGACCCAGACGATGCTCCTGGCTCCTGGCTTTGGGTCGGTGCAGCTCTAGTCATTGCAGCCAATTGGGGAGTGAACCAGCAGATGGAAGACCTCCCTCTCTCCTTTCTGCCTCTTCTCTCTCTGTGTAACTCTGGCTTTCAAATAAATAAGTAAATAGATAAATAATTTTTAAAAAGATACATTTGTTTGCAAACAATATGTGACATCAATACAACTACTTAAATTTTCTCATACAAGTAGTTTAATTTGGAGGCCTGAATTATGGCTGATTGGTTCTGTAGTCTAATGATATCTTTGAACCCAACTATTTTCCCCTTCTTTATGAATTTCAGTGTTGTATATTACTAGAATTCTGAAAAAAATTCACAGAAACTTTAGGCATCATCTAAACATCATAATCTCCAAAGAGCAAAAATCATTGCAAACTATGATTTTCTAGAATTATTTCTTTGGATAATGCTACAATTTTATTGTAGCTTTAAATTGAGCACATACACACACACACACACACACCCATGTACCATACATACATTCACAAATGTACATACACAATCAGCAAGTCTCCAATGCATTTACCAAAGTGCATCAATGTGCTAGTTTAAGATTACTGCCAAAGAATAGTCCCTTTCTTTAAATACCAATTTACTCTATTGATTTATTTTTGACCAAAAATGATGCAGTTTAGTTACTGTTTTGACAAAGAGGCAGGTATCATCACAAAGCACAAATGAGTGAATAAGTTACATTATCCAGGGAATTAGATAAGAAATGGCTCACTCATCAAATTAAAAGGAATTGAATCTAGTTTGAGTTACCATGTCAAGCAAAATATGAAGTTTTACAAAACTTGAATGTATATAATTTCAAATAAATTTTGAGTTGTATCTAAATGTGTACACTACAACATTAAGCATAAAGGCACAGATATTTAAATACCTTTATTTAGGAAAATGTGAATAGATAATAATAATAATTGCTAACATTTATTTTATACCAGGTGATGTTTCCTGAATTTTATGTTTCCAGAAAAATGGAGGTAGCTCCTGTTATTTTAACTTTAAAGAAAATGCAACTGAGGCATGAAGAGGTAAGTAACTGGTTTGCCCAAGGATATATAATCATGAAGTGGCAAAGCCTTAGACTTGGCATGATCTGAATGGCAGCCATTTTTTTTCACAAATTCAATGTTTGATCTATTTCATATATTCACTAAAAGGATTTACTATCAAATGATACTTTCTGATAAAACCTATGAAAACTGCAGAGGAGTATTGCTCCAAAGCAAATACTTGAGGCTAGCATTACGTGTAGCAGGTAAAGCCATTGTCTTTAAATTTAGCTAAGATATGCCTTGTTAGATGAGTGTACTTTGTGTAATTCTTCTTGTCAGTGTATACACTTTAGAAATTGATTACAGAGCACAGCATGTTAAAACCCCAACCTAGGGTGCCAGCATCCCATATGGGTGCTGGTTTGAGTTCCAGTTGCTCCACTTCTGATCTGGCTCCTTGCTAATGCACCTGGGAAAGCATCAGAGGATGGCTCAAGTCCTTGGGCCCCTGCACCCGTGTGGGAGACCTGAGAAAAGCTCCTGGCTCCGGGCTTCAGATCAGCTCAGCTCAGGCTTTTGCAGCCAATTGGGAAGAGAACCAGCAGATTGAAGATTTTCTCTCTGTCTCTACCTCTCTATATAACTCTGTCTTTCAAATAAATAAAAATAAATCTAGAAAAAAAGAAATTGATTACATCAGGCAACACATATGAACTTTTTTATAGAAAGATTGACCTTTAGAAAAATTTTAGACCTACAGAAAAAAAAATGTGGTACAAATGTGAACTTTTGAATAAGAATCTATTTTTCCTGAAAGCATGGTGTTATAAAACAGAGCAATACCTCACTGAGAACCAAAAATAAATTGGACTATCTCATTCTGTGATTTGAAATCTAGGGACAAATGTCCTTTATTTTTCTTACAGAGAATGTAAATAGTGTTGTGATATCAAACTCATTCTAAGTTTAGGTACCCCATGGAAAGTTTGATCTAATGAAAGCAAATCTGTTGGATCATTTACCTCATACATTCCACTACCATGAAAATAATATATCTGTCATAATACATCAAGAAGAAAACATATTTATGCCTAAAAATACAAATTCAACTATTACAAACTGTCCAGCAAAATTTAAATTGTATGTTTTTAATATTCTAAAATGGAACATTTTTCTTTGCTTCTCAATAAAAATGTGAAACACTTTAACATCTTCAGAATAAGAACTGAGAGTGTACAAGGCAAAATTTATTTATTTATTTATTTATTTTTTGCCAGGCAGAGTTAGACAGTGAGAGAGACAGAGAGAAAGGTCTTCCTTCCATTGGTTCACCCACCAAATGGCCACCATGGCCTCCTGATCTCCCATGTGGGTGCAGGGCCCAAGCACTTGGGCCATCCTCCATTGCTCTCCTGGGCCACAGCAGAGAGATGGACTGGAAGAGGAGCAACCGGGACTAGAACCTGGGGTGCCAGCACTGCAGGCAGAGGATTAGCCTTGTGAGCCACGTACCCGGTGAAATATAGTTTAAAGAGAGAATTTATAACGTTCATTTTTAAAGTAACAAAAACATTTTTCACTTCTTGGTTTGCATTTTAAATTTGTACATATATATATATATATATATATATATATATATTAGCCATCCTTACTGGTTATTGCAAATTACCACATCCCAAAATTAATTGCTTCTCAACATTTACAATTTGTTTCTTCACTTTAAAGAAAAATATTTGTGTCTCTTGAGTAAACAAGTAAATATAATGATTTGGCATCATTTTATAAAACTCAAATCTGTAAGAGCTCAAAAACCACTGCAGAAATATTCTATAAGAATGTACTCATGCATATTGTTCTTACAATAGATTCACCCATGTCATAGGAGAGCAACTCCTTGCTCAACATTCAAAATGTTCACAGTCTTCGAAATATTCCTTTTAGCATAGTGACCACAGTTGGACACAAGAGAGTCTTTAAAATTAAAAGAAACAATTTGGGTATGCTGACTTTCCTAGTCTTCTTGTTTTCCTGGGACAGAGTATCTTTTTTGAATGTAGGCTGACAAGGATACAACCCCCTCCACAAAGTAAAATGCCTAAACATTAGAGCACTGCTCCTGACCCCTGCTCACTTGTTCCTCTATGTGGGATTTATGAATGACTTGCATGAATGGAGAGATGAAAGAGGCAATGAGCTACCACCCCCCTTTTTCTTTATTTAGCACTTTTCTAGGATGCCTATGAGAACATGGGTTCTTGTCTGCCCTTTTTTATACTGTAAATTTAGCAAAAAACCTGTGCTCTGTAAGTGACTAGGTAAGGATGCAATGTAATGTACTAGGGCAATGGAAAGGAATTTTTGTTGCTAAGCACCAAGACCAACAACTCTGTGGGCTAGAACGCTTACATTTTGACTTCTTTCCATGTCCAGCTTGAACCATTCAGAATTCAGAGAAAGTAGGAATGTAAGTTATGAGCACACTTCACTGCCACAAATGTTGATACTCATCAGTTTGTAATCAGGAATGACTTAAAATTTAACCAAAAATACCACAGTAAACTATGGCAGATTCATCAACACCTACACTTATAACTAACATCCACATTTATAATTGTATCTTTCTATGAAGGATCTGAAGGAATTATTATCTGGGATGGATAATTAACAACTCCTTATACAATTTTTATAATGTACCAAAAAAGTGAACTTTGAATCCTTTGGGAATTGGATAAGCTAAATATATTTGTATTTGATGAATTCAGGCTGAGAACTTGTAAGTATAATACCAACCATAATACCTACTAAAAAATTAAATACCTTGGAATAAATTTAACTAAGAATTTGAAAGATCTTCACAATGAAAATTACAAAATATTAAAGGAAGAAATAGAAGAACACACACAAAAATGGAAAAATATTTCATGTTTGTGCACTGGAAAAAATAATATCATCAAAATGTTCATACTACCCAAAGCGATTTATAGATTCAATGAGACCCCAATCAAAACTCCAAGAACATTCTTCTCAGATCTAGAAAAAAAGAATGCTTAAATTTGTGTAGAAACACAAGAGACCCCCAAATAGCTAAAGCAACATTAAACAAGAAAAAGTTGGAAGTATCAGAAGACCAGATTTCAAGACATACTACAGGGCAGTTACAAACAAAACAGCCTGGGACTGGAACAGAAAAAGACATGTATACCAATGAAACAAAATATAAACCAAAAAAATTAATCCATGCAGCTACAACCAACTAGTCTTTGACAAATGAGCTAAAATCAATCCCTGGAGAAAGGACAGTCTCTTCAACAAATAGTGTTGGGAAAATTGGATCTCAACATGCAGACATATGAAACAAAACCTGTACTTACACCCATACAAAAATCAACTCACAACTGATCATGACTCTAAATCTATGGCCTGATATCAACAAATTACTAGAGGAAAATATTGGGAAAACTGCAAGACATTAGCATAGGAAAGACTTCTTGGAAAAGACCCCAGAAGCACAGGCAATGAAAGCAGAAAGAGACAAAAGGGATTACATCAAGCTTAGAAGATTTGTGCTGCAAAGGAAACACTAAGCAAGGTGAAGAGTGGTAGAAAATATTTGCAAACTATATAACTGATAAAGGGTTAATATCTTGAAGTAACACCTTGACAGTAGGGACTCCATTTTGGAGCACTTGAGACTCCATTCTGGGAAGGTACCCCCCCCACACCATGACACTCTGGTCTGAGACTATGATCTAAAACAGTTGAATAATAGCAGTCCACTACATCTCACTTGGCAGAGCACAGAAACCCCCTAGCATGATCGCTCAAGCTTGGAAGTGGATAGACTACACCTGGGTTAATGATAAAAAATGTAATTTGTCTAAGTCCTACGTATGATTAAAACCAATACCTGGATTAATGTCAAGATTATAATTGGAATTGTTAAGATTGTAACTGGTATTGTCAATATTATAATTGATACTAGCTTATTGATACTAGCTTATTGATAGTAGATTATAATTGATACTAGTTTCATATAGGTTTTAGGTCAGTAACCAGTAACCAGTAACCATGTATTCCCCCCTATTCCTAGCAACCATGAATTCCCCTCCCGATTTTGTGGTTTTTGCCTTTGTAAACCCTGTTGCTTTGGGCTTCAGGGTCGAGAGTTCTTTAGGGCATGAGCCCACTCTCCACCACCTGCAATAAAGGACCACCAAATTTTATCAATCTGTGGAGCTCTTTTGTTTGCACTCACTCAGGTACAACAATCTGATGTTCATAAAGATCTTAAGAGACTCAACTTCAATAAAATAATGCAGTTAAGAAATGGGCAAAGGACATGCACAGAAAATTTTCAAAGGATGCAATCAATACAAATGGCCTACAGACACATGAAAAGATACTCAACATCACTAACCATCAGGGAAATGCAAAAACACCATAAAGTTTCATCTCATCCCAGTTAGAATGTCTATCATCCAAAAATGAAAAAAATAATAAATGCTGGTAAGGATGTTGGAGAAAAGGCACACTTATACGCTGTTCATAGGAATGTAAAGTAGTACAACCATTATGGAAGACAGTAAGGATATTCCTCAGAAATCTGAAAATAGATCTACTATATGACCCAACAATCCCACCCATGGGAATTTACCCAAACAAGATGAAATCAGGCTTTGGAAGAGTTATTTATAACCCCCATGTTTACTGCACCTCAATTGGCAATAATTAAGATAAGCAATCAAATCAGATTCCCATTAACTGATGTCTGGAAAAAGAAAATGAGTAGTATGGAATACTGCTCAGTCATAAAAAAGAATGAAACCCTGTCTTTGCAATACATGAATGCAACTGCAAACCATTATGCTTATTGAAATGAGCAATTCAAGAAAGATAAATGTCATTTCTTCCCTGATACGTTCTGATTAATATAGGATACAAGAATAAATAAGAATGAAATGGATTTATGATTTGATTATTGTTTTTAGCCCTTGTGAATACTCTAGTCAAACTGTGGTTTTGGATTTTTTTTATTTGTTGAATAGTATGGTTAGTGGTGCACTAAACCCAAGGTTCAAAAGAAAATTGTGAAATCATGTTTTTTTGAATTTATGTTTTTGCAAAACTTATAGAGAAAAAGGAAAGGTGAGTGGGGATTGATGGAGGGAGTGAGGGGACTATGGATATCTTCTTAGCATTGTATTTATAAAATACATGATATCTGTTCTCTTTATATTAATAAAAAATTTTGGAGAGCCTAAAGGTAAACATCTCCTACGAGCTGATCTTCAGCAGAAATGCTAAGAATATTCACTGCAGAAAGGACAGTCTTTTCAATGAATGGTGCTTTGAATATTGAATATTCACACATAGAAGATTTAAACTTTATCTCTCATCATATACAAAACTGAACTCAAAGGTGTTCATTTACCCTAGGCATTAAGATGTCAGTTAAGATGCTAGTGTCTCATATCAAAGTACCTAGTAGATACCCAGCTCTGACTCCTGACTCCAGTTTCCTGCTAATGCAGATACTGGGAGGGAGTAGGGATAACTCAAGTACTGGGTTCCTTCCACCATGCAGGAAAGCTGGGTTGAATTCCACACTATTGGCTTCTGTTTGGCCCAGTCCTGTCCTTTGTGGGCATTTGTGGAGTCAATCAACATGAGAGCTCTCTCTTTTTGTTTATCTGCTCTCAAATAAATAATTTTACACTCAATTCAAAATTATTTAAAGACTTAAATGTAAGATCTGAAAGTACTAGGAAAAAAATGCTTCAGGACATTGGATTGAGTAAGTATTTGAAGGATACGACAACAAAGCACTAGAAGAAAAAAGCAAAAATAGTCAAATGGACTTTTTTATTTATTTAACAGGTAGAGTTATAGACAGTGAGAGACAGAGACAAAGAGAAAGGTCTTCCTTCCATTGGTTCACTCCCCAAATGGCCACTATGGTGGCGCCATGCCAGGAGCAAAGCCAGGAGCAAGGTGCTTCCTTGTGGTCTCCCATATGGGTGCAGGGCCCAAGCACTTGGGCCATCCTCCACTGCCATTCTGGGATGCAGCAGAGAGCTGGACTGGAAGAGGAGCAACTGGGACTAGAACCCAGTGCCCATATGGAATGCCGGCACTGCAGCAAGTGAGCCACGGCACTGGCCCTGGAATTTTACCAAATTAAAAAACTTCTGCAAAGCAAACAAAATAATCAACATAACAAAGAGACAATATGAAATTGGAGAAAATATTTAGAAAATATACACCTATTAAGGTGTATACACCCTTTAAGACATTTTAAAAACTCAATGAAAAATGAACAGATTTTAAAATTGGCATTAGATCTAAATGCTCATTTGTCAAAGAAAGGCATACAAATGGCCAAGAAGTACATGAAAAATGTTCAGCATCACTAATTAACAGGGAAATACAAATACAAATCAAAACCACAATTAGACACCAAGTTACTCCAGTTAGAATGCCTATTATCAAAGGCAAAACAGTGGCTGGTATTGTCACACAGCAGGTTAAGCCATGCTCTGTGACACTGGCATCCCATATGAGCACTAGTTCAACTCCACATCCCATCCAGCTCCCTGCTAATGTGTCTGGGGAAGCAGCAGAAGGTGACCCAAGTGGTTGGGACCCTGTCATCCACATGGGAGACCCAGATGGAGTTCCAGGCTTCTGGCTTCAGTCTGGCACAGAACCAGCCATTGTGGTCATTTTTAGAGTGAACCAGTGATGAAAGATCTGTCTCTCTGTCTCACTATGTGTCTCCCTCTTTGTAACTGTTCCTTTCAAATAAATAAATTAATCGTATAAAAAAGAAAAATACACACTTGAAGGAATTGTATGCAAATTTAACAAAAACTTGGAGAACTCAGTAACAGGAAAATAAATGCCTTCAAATTTAACTACTGCCAGAATACATAGAGACACACGTAAAATGCATAATAAAATAAACATATACGGGGCTGGCACCATGGCTCACTTGGTTAATCCTCCACTTGTAGTGCTGGCATCCCATATGGGCACAGGGTTCTAGTCCCAGTTGCTCCTCTTCCAGTCCAGCTCTCTGTTGTGGCCTGGGAGTGCAGTGGAGGATGGCCCAAGTGCTTGGGCTCTGCACCCACGTCAGAGACCAGGAGGAAGCACCTGGCTCCTGGCTTCGGATCAGCATAGTTCCAGCCATAGTGGCCATTGGGGGATGCACCAATGGAAGGAAGACCTTTCTCTCTGTCTCTCTCTTTCTTTCTCACTGTCTAACTCTATCTGTCAAATAAATAAAAAAGCATATAAACCAATCTGAATATTAGAGAATTCTGAGAAAAAGAAATGTACTGTACATAAAGGAAGAGCACATTTAGACAGCAACAAGATGGATACACTGTGTATCAGGATGGTTACACTTAAAAACACACATTACAAATGCTTTCAAGGATAGAGTAGCAGGACATCTCATTCATTCCTGGTGAGAATGCATCATGGGGTAGATGCTTTATCAGACATCTTGGCATGTTATTAGGAATCCAACACCGTGTCATACACCATACATGTTCTAATATATTTACAGAGCTGGTGTGAAAACGTATGCCTTGATAAAAGCTGACATGAAAATATATATAGCAGCTTTATTCACAATGGCTAAATCTCATAGAAAACCACATTGTTCCTCAACAGTTAACCACATAACCAAACCTTCAAAGTGCATGGAGACCCTGGGAAGAGAACAGGAGATGAAGACACATGAGATGTTTAGGGTGCAGGCATTTAGCATGGGGACACAAGAAAAAAGCCGAGGCTGAAGTCATAGGGGATCTAGAAGCCCAAGGAAGACAATGACTTCAAGCAAAGGGCAGAGAGGTATCTGAAGGCTGCCATGAGCTGAAGGCTCAGGCTATGAAGTCACTCCAGGGTAGCAGGATAATACTCCGGAGTAGAGATGCAGATAACTGATGGGAGATCACGGCTTCATGCAGAGGGGCTGGAGGACCTGACAGCTGGCTTGGGATGCAGGCACAGATGGACACTCAAGGAAAGATGTGATGGAGGGTCTGGCATTGTGGTGCAGTGGGTTACACCACTACCTATAATGTTGGCATTCCATATGGGTGCTGGTTTGTATGCTGGCTGTTCCCGTTCAGATCCAGCTCCCTGCCAAAGACCTGGGAAAGCAGTGGAAGATGGCCTTACTGTTTTGTCCTCTGCCACCCACGTAGGAGACCCAGAAGAAGCTCCAAAGGCCTGACTCCTGGCTTCAGATGGGCCCAACCCTGGCCATTGCAACCAATTGGGGAGTGAGCCAGAGGATGGAAGCCCTTTCTGTCTCTCTATGCCTCTGTCTCTCCCTCTATGTGATAAGGAAATAACTTGAGATATTAAATTTCATGGGGTTTTTTTGGACAGAGTTAGGCAGCGAGAGAGAGATAAAGATCTTCCTTCCATTGATTCACACCCCAAATGGTTGCCACGGCCAGTGCATAGTGGCAATCCAAAGCCAGGAGCCAGGTGTTCCCTCCTGGTCTCCATGCGGGTGCAGGGTCCAAGTAAGTTGAGCCATCCTCCACTGCCTTCCCGGGCCACAGCAGAGAACTGGACTGGAAGTGGAGCAACCAGGACTAGAACCTAGAGTGCCAGTGCCACAGCCAGAGGATTAGCCTAGTGAGCCATGGCACTGGCCCTCTATGTAATTTTCAAATAAATCTTTTTTAAAAAGAGGTGCTGGAGACACAGGGGATGGAGACTTATGAAGGCACATGGAATAAGACTGTGTCTAGGGAGGCCATTCAGGCATCAGAATTCTACTTCTCCACTGTCTGTTTGTCATGATAAAGCCTCCATTGAGCAACCACCATTTAAAGATGCCACGTGATAGACTCCTTGTCTCTGAGGCTAATATGTGTCCGTAAAGCCTACTTTAGAAGTAAGAAGTACAGATAATCATAACAAAATCTGTGACTGCCTCTGGAAGACTGAGGGACCAGGGGGTGTGGAAAAACACAAAATTGGGGCCAGTGCCGTGGCTCACTTGGTTAATCCTCCACATGTAGTGCCAGCATCTTATATGGGCACCGGGTTCTAGTCCTGGCTGCTCCTCTTGCAGTCCAGCTCTCTGCTGTGGCCTGGGAAGGCAGTGGAAGATGGCCGAACTGCCTGGGCCCTGCACCCATATGAGAGACCATGAGGAGGTATCTGGCAGCTGGATTTGGATCAGTGCTGCACACTGGCTGTAGCAGCCATTTGGGGGGTGAACCAATGGAAGGAAGATTTTTCTGTCTCTCTCTCACTGTCTAACTTTGCCAAAAAATAAAAATAAAAAACACAAAATTTAATATCTCAATTTATTTCCTATCACTTCTTTTTTTTCTTTTAATTTTCACAGCAATGTCTTGCAATCACTTGGAAACAGGTAACAACATAGGGACCTAACATATAGACTGAAAGGATTGCAGACTCAAAACACAAACCTGGTTATTCACATCGAATGCACCTTTGCTTTAGAATGACACTGACTGCTGACTGTGAGTTTCCAGCAGTTCTTAGGATGCCAAGTCTTCTGAAAACACTTTGAAACCTGTCTTCCCAGACTGAGAACCCATGGATAACAGGACTGGAGAGAGCAGTGCTCTAAGACTAGCTCAGCATCTGCTTCCACCCTTGGCAGGCACACTGAGGGGGAGTACCTGCATTCTCTGTGCCCTCCAGCAGGCATGTGTACCAGGGTTCACTCCCAGCCCTGGGGCCTCCAGAAACCCTGCAGCCAGCCTTCCTCCACAGCCATGTGGTGGGGTCATGGGTTGGCTCCCACAGGGTGTACGGGGCACCTGGTGGCCCTCACCCCCCACCATTCCCTGACCTCTGGTCTGGTGCCCCCACCTCCGGGTTGGAAAAATCCCAGAATCAGTTGAGAGCCAGAGATAAGAAGGGAGGATTGGCACAGCACTGGCTAGGAGAGACCCTGAGGGGCCCTGTGGCACCCATGGGTTGGCCTCAAGGTCCCAGGGTGGCTGCAGCAGGGCCTGCGCAGGTCACCCCTGCACTCTACCCAGACCCAGCTATCTGGAGTTCGCAAGTACAGAGATCCTGCATCCTTCAGTGCTGGGAGCACACTTCCTCAGGGTCTCCCACAGCCAGAAGTTCACAAAGGGCCACCACTTCCTCCTGTGCATCCATTTCCTCACTCCTGAGTCAGCACCATCCATTTATGCTGAGTCATCATGAAATTTCTGCTGGGTCATCATTACCATACCTTCTGAGTCATCATGAAATTTCTGCTGACTCATCATTAACACCTACCTGGTCCCCACATGTTCTCTTTAGAGACCTGAGCCCTGTCAAGGGGTCCTGAGAGATAGGGTGGTCCCCAGCAGCTCCATCCTAGTATCTAGCAGGTATACATTGCCCCATCTGGGTCCCCAGGGCTCCATTCAGTCTCTAGGGCCTTCATACAGATCTCCTGGTCTCCATCCGGGTCTCCAGGCCACCAGCCAGGTCCCCAGGTCCTCCATCCAAGTGCCGGGGCCTCCATCCAGGTCTCTAGGGCTCCATCCGGGTCTCTAGCAGGTGCACAGGGATCCATACAGTCTCTAGGAGCCTCATCTGGGTTTCCATGGCTCCATCTGGTTCTCCAGTGCTCCATCTGGGTCTCCAGAGCTCAATTTGGGTCCCCAGGGGCTCCATCCTGGTTTCCAGCAGGTGCATGGGGTCCTCAGGACCTCCATCCAGTCCCAGCAGGTGCAAGGGGCCCCTCCTTCCTTCCTTGCAACCTTGGGTTAGATTTAGGGGTAGAAGCATGACTCAGCTGGCCTGGTGCCATGACTCAGCAGGTTAGGTTTGATGTCAAGGTTAGGGTGGGGATGGGATTCGGGTTAGGGTTCATGTTTGAAGCATGACTCACCAAGTTTAGAAGCACAACTCAGGAGGTCTGGAAGCATGATTCGGCAATTTTAGAAGTGCGACTCACTGGCCTAAGAGTATGACTTGGCAGGTGTAGTTGTCTACCTTTGTGGGTAAGGATGCCTGGTAGGTAATGATGACTCAGCAGGTATAAAATGGTGACTCAGCAGAAGTTTCTCAATGACTCACCAGGTCTGGGATAATGAGGATTAAGTGGGTATGTATAATGATGGCTCACGAGGTGTGTGCTAGTGATGATTCAGCAGAATTTCCTGATGACTCAGCAGGAGTCTCAGCATGACTCATCCCTTCCTTCCTTCCCTCCCCTCTTTGCATTCATTTCTGGTCCACTTTCAATTTCCTAAACCCACTTCTGGTCATTTTAGACCCACTTCCAGTCCACTTCTGCATTCCCAGAGTCAATTCCAGTCAACTTCCCGATTCCTACAGTCACTAACTTCCAGCTAATTTATGTCACTTCGGGGTTCTCAGACTCACTTTAGTCTACTTCTGGGTTCCTAAGTCACTTCCGGTCCACTTCCGGCCATTGTATACCCATTTTCAGTCACTTTGGTTCTGTTTATACCCATTTTTGGGTACTTCTGGTGTACTTCCAGGTTCTTATAGTCACTTCCCAGAGGGTCTCTGTTGGTCCCTGGGGGTCTCTGTGGGTCCCAGTTGTCTCTGGGGTTCTCTCAGGGTCTTTCAGCATCTCTGGGGGTCTCTGAGGGTCTCTGGGGGTCCCAGGGCTCTTGGCGGGGACACCTGTCCATCACCCAGTCACCCTTGTCCATCACTCAGAAACCTGTCCATCACTCAGAATAGACCTGTCACTCAGGAAAAACATTTTAATTCTCATACAAGTTTCTGTCAGCAAATTGGTCCTGGGTCTGAAAGACACCTTTTCTTACAGGGACTCCCTTGAGTTTTTGTCAGAGAAAATTTGTCAGGATCCAATATGGCTATAGCTCCTGTCAAAACAATTGCCAGAATCCAAGATGGCCACCACTGACATCAGAAAACACACTGCCACACTCCAACATGGCTGCCACTCCTGTCAGAAAAATTTGCCAGCCTCCAAGATGCCTGTCATTCCTGTCATAATGAGAATTTGCCAGGATCCAACATTCTGCTGCTGATGTCAGAATGAGAATTTGCCAGATTCCAATATGGCTGTCATCAGAAAATCTAAAAATACATTTCTTAAAAATTTCATTTAAAAATTCATTAAAAATTAAAAATTAAGTAAAAATTAAAAATGTAAAAAGACATTCAAATTCCATTTAAAAATTCATTAAAATTGGCCGGCGCCGCGGCACACTAGGCTGATCCTCCGCCTTTCAGCACCAGCACACCGGGTTCTAGTCCCAGTCGGGGCACCGGATTCTGTCCCAGTTGCCCCTCTTCCAGTCCATCTCTCTGCTGTGGCCCAGGAGTGCAGTGGAGGATGTCCCAAGTGCTTGGGCCCTGCACCCCATGGGAGACCAGGAGAAGTACCTGGCGCCTGCCATCGGATCAGCGTGGTGCGCTGGCCGCAGCGCGCTGGCGGCAGCAGCCATTGGAGGGTGAACCAATGGCAAAGGAAGACCTTTCTCTCTGTCTCGCTCTCTCACTGCCCACTCTGCCTGTCAAAAAATAAAAAATAAATTCATTAAAATTCTTTTAAAATTAATTTAAAAAATAATTAAATAATTAGTGTGCATGAGTGGGATTGCCTAGCAACTTGCTTAAGCCAGAGGCCCTGAACGCACCTTTGAGGGATTGCCTAGCAACTGGGTTAAGCCCCGCAGCCCCGGGCAAGCCTGCACGGGGTTGCCTAGCAACGAGAGAAAGCCAGAGGCGTGGAGGATGCCTTCATGGAGTTGCCTAGCCATGTTCCCACAGTCTCTGCATTTTCCACGGTTCTGGCCCAGGGGCCTTGGGGGTCCCCAGCTTTGGGGGGAGGGTTCCAGCTGGACTGGAAATGGAGCTCCTGGGGGCCCTGGGCACCTGCTGGGGACCTGGATGAAGCCCTGGGGACCCAGATGGAGGCCCGGTGCACTTGCTAGAGACCTGGATGCAACCCCTGGAGACCCAATGGAGCCCTGGAGACCTGTATGGAGCCCCTAGATACCCAGATGGAGCCCCTGGAGACCTGGATGGAGCCCTAAAGACCTGGAAGGAGCTCCTGGGAGGCCCCGGCACCTGCTAGAGACCCAGATGGAGCCTCTAGAGACCCAGATGGAGCCCCTAGAGATATGGGTAGAGCCTTGGGGACCCAGATGGAGCCTTAGAGACCTGGATGAATCCCTGGAGACCCAGATGGAGCTCCTGCAGACTCGGATGGAGCCTTAAAGACCTGGATGGAGCTCCTGGGAGCCCCAGGCACTTGCTAGAGACCCAGATGGAGCCCTAGAGACCTGGATGGAGCTCCTTGGGGCCCAATGCACCTGTTAGAGATCTGGATGGAGCCCCTAGAGACCCAGATGGAGCCCCTAGAGATATGGGTAGAGCCTTGGGGACCCAGATGGAGCCTTAGAGACCTGGATGGATCCCTGGAGACCCAGATGCAGCCCCTGGAGACCCAGATGGAGCCCTAAAGACCCAGATGGGGCTCCTGGGAGCCCCAGGCACCTGCTAGAGACTCAGATGGAGCCTCTAGAGATATGGATGGAGCCATGGGGACCCGGATGGAGCCCTGTGCACCTGTTAGAGAACTGGTCGTAGCCCCCGAGACCCAGATGGAGCCCTAGAGACCTGGATGGAGCTCCTGGTGGGCCCATGCACCTGCTAGAGACCTGGATGGAGCCTTAGAGATCTGGATGGAGCCCCTGGAGATATGGATGGAGCCATGGGGACTTGGATAGAGCTCTGGAGACCCGGATGAAGCCCTAGAGACCCGTATGGAGCCCCTGGGGACCCATATGGAGCCTTTGAGACCCAGATGGAGACCTGTATGGAGCTTTAGAGACACCAATGCAGCCCCTGGTGCAGGCTTGGGGCCTGGAAATGGGCAGGGCTATGGTGATTGATAGTCCTGATCCCCAACCCCATGTTCCCACAAGGTGTGGGTGGTGGGGAAGATGGCTCTGGAGTAGGGGACCTAGGGGTTTCTGGGAGCCAGAAGTGAGGGCGTGGCTTCTCCCAGGGGATTCTGAGCCAGACATGGGGGCCCCAAGGGCCTCTGGGAGCCAGATGTGGGAGCATTCCAGAGAGACCACAGAATCCACAGTCGTGTGCAATCAGTTTATGACATCAATGAGAAAGAGAAACTGAGAGCGAGCTGGGGACAGAGGCTTATGGGACATTCCAGAACATTCTGGAACATTCTGAAAACATCCCAGAACATTCCAGAAGCTTCCAGCAGAGATTGCAAGTGAGGGGCAGGGAGACGTTGGCTTTTTACCTGTTGGGGATGAGAAAAAAATGTGGAGCATTCTGGAAATGTCGCAGAATGCTCTGGAATGTTCCAGAATATTCCTGTTGCCTGAACATCTAGAACATTCTGGGATATTTCGGAAACACTCTAGAATGTTCCCCTGGGAAGGTGTGAGGACTGGCTGGCACCACACTGCTCACCTGGGCGTCAGCATCATCACTGGGGACAGGTGTCTGTCAGGGAGGAGAAATTGGCTGAGTCAGCACAGGATGGCCTGGTGGCTCCCTGGAACGT
The DNA here is from genome assembly GCF_964237555.1 of Oryctolagus cuniculus. Taxonomy (NCBI): domain Eukaryota; kingdom Metazoa; phylum Chordata; class Mammalia; order Lagomorpha; family Leporidae; genus Oryctolagus; species Oryctolagus cuniculus. The sequence goes on along the minus strand of NC_091444.1, from coordinate 87,107,678 downwards.
TCTAGAGTTTTCTAGATTTTTCTGGAACCCCCTGGAATGTTCCACCCAGGCCACACCCACCAGTTCATTCCCATCCACCCAGACCACACCTGATTCTCATCCATGTCAGCCATGCCCTCAGCTCACAGCCATGCCTCCACCCTGACCACACCCCTGGCTCACTCATGACAGCCATGCCCATCCTGGCCATGAACCCTCCACACTGGCCACACCCCCAGCTCACCCATGCTGGCCACACACTCCATGTTCTCCCGGGGATCCCGTTCTCCTTCATTAACACCAAGAACTGTGCCAGGTGCTCATCGCTCAGCTCCTGGTCCTGGGCTGTGGGTGGCGCCAGCTGTATACACTTGCCCTGTCTAGTGGGCGCTGACGGTATACAGCCAGCCAGACGCACCTCAGGCAGCATGGGCTCCGTGCTGTGTACACCGAGGGTGCCTCTGTCTAGAGGGTGCCCACTAACTACCACTGGGTCTGCACCAACTGTATACAGTCACAGTCAGGATGGCTCCTTCTAGTGTGTGCTGACTGTATACAGTCAACCAAAATCACCCAGGATAGGATGGGGCTGGGATGGTTCTGTTCAGTAAGCACTGACTGTATACATTCAGCAAAACCTGCCCCAGATATCTAGTAGGTGCTGACTGTATGTGCTTGCCCCATCTAGTGGGTGCTGACTGTATACAGTCAGCCAAGCCCACCCTGGACAGGATGGGATCTACTTAGTATGCACTGACTGTATACAGCTGGCCGAGCCCCCCTCTAGGGTGTGCTGGGGTTGAGGATCTTGTATTTAGTAGGTGCTGCCTGAACACAGCCAGGGTCAGGCTCTCTCTCTAGTGTGTGCCACCAGTATACAGCTGGCCAAGCCCCTCTAGGATGCACCAGGGTCAAAGTTATTCTGCATAGTAGGCACTGACTGTATACGGTCACAGTCAGAATGTATCTCCCTCTAGTGGGTGCTAACTGTATACAGCAGGGTCAGGCTTTCAGGTTGCAATGTGTGTCTCTAGTAGGAGCCGACTGTATACACTCAGGATCCATGTATACAGTCAGGGTCAAGCTCTGGACTGGCTGCATACACTCAGGGTCTGTGTATACAGTCAGGGTCAGACTCTCTTTCTAGCAGGTGCTGGCTGTATCCACATGTGTGTGCAGGGGGCTCACCAGCAGTAAGGGTGACGCAGGTGGCAGTGCCATTGGTGCCCACATTCTGATTGAGAAAGAAGATGTGGCCATTCTCCTGCACCAGGAACTTGAAGTAGTTCTGGCCTTCAACTTCAGGGGGAGAGGTGGGCATTCAGGGTGTGCCAGGGCATGCTGGAACATGGTGGAATGTTTCAGGGCATTGTGGAGCATGCTGGGACATCCTGGGGCATGCTGGGACGTTCCAGAAGCATTTTCTAGAACATTCTGGAACATTCTAGAACATTATGGAATTTTTCTGGAACACTCTGGATGCTTCCCTAGGGCCTGCTAGAGTCTACTGGGACTGTCTGTAACATTCTGGAATGTTCTGTTATATTCTGGGGGAGAGATTCTAGAGCATTCCAGAACATCCTAGAATTGTTAGAAACAAAATTGGATAGATTCTGGAACATTCTAGAACATTGTGGAATTGTCTGGATGTGTTCTAGAACATCCTGGAATATTCTGGAACATTCCAGTTGCTCCCGTAGGGCCTGCTAGAGAGTCTATTGCAATCATCTGGAACATTCTGGAACATTCTAGGACATTATGGAACATTGCACAAATGATGCGAGTGATTGATACCTGGGCACAGGCCACGCCCACCACAAGGGCAAGAATGAGAGCCTTCATCATCGTCTTTTCGTCGTCTGGAACCGGCTGCTACCAGGCATCTCTTTATAGCCAGGGCTTGGGAGAAGTGGGCAGGGCTGAGGTTGTGCAAACATCCAGGTTGGCACTGGGATGGGATGAGGTCCCGGGGCATTCCAGAATGTTCCAGGAGCTTCCAGGAGCTTCCATTATGGATTCTCTGGGGCTAGGGATTTTCCAGAATTTTCTAGAATGTTTCAAGGACACTAGGCGAGTGTTTCTCAGGTCTTAGAATATTCTAGAATTTTATGGAGTTTTTTTTAGAACTTTCTAGAATGTTCTTAGAACTTTTTCTAGAATACCTGCTGAGTGTCTTCAGGGATCATAGAATTTACTAAAACGTTCTAGAATACACTCAGAATTTTCAAGAATGCTCTCAGAAATTTTTCCAGAATGTTTCCAGAATGTTCTTGGAATTTTTCCTGAACACCAGGTAGGCATCATTGGGGTTTTAGAAATGTTCTAGAAACAATGGTGAATATTCTCAGAATTTTCTAGAATGTTCCCAGAACATGCAGTGAAAGTCTTTGGGGGTCCTGGAATTTTTTAGAATGTTCTCAGTATTTCTAGATTTTTGTAGAATGTCCTAGAACATTCCAGATTGCCCGGTGACCATCTTGGGGGGCCGAGGACCTCTTCTGATGGGCTGGAAATTACTACAGCCCCCAGAGATCAGCACAGGATATCCTGGAGTGGCCACACCCCCTTGACTCTCCTCCCATGTGTGCAGGTGCTTAGGCTATGTGCGCTGTGTAAATGTCAGCCGGGCTGGGCACAGCACCAGGACACCCGCCACACCTGGCTGGGGAATTTCCACTCAGACCTGCATCCCAGAATAACCCTAGGATCACTAGGTGGCATTTTGGAACATTCTGGAACATCCTACAAAATCTCTAGGACATTCTGGGAAAATTCTAGAATATTCTAGAATGCTCCAGAAGATTCCAGAATCTGGATTTTTTTTTTTCCAACTTTTTCCCTGCCAGGTGTCCAGGCATGGTCTTGTGAGCTCCGGGGAGGTCATTCTGGGTCTCTGTCTCTCAGTGAAAAAACTGGCTTGGAGCAGTTTTGCAGCATGAAATCCTTTAATCCCATTTCCTACTCCAATGACCCCAGGGTTCTGGCTGGCTCCAGCCAAAACAAACTGCCCAGGGGAACCACAGGAGTTTGTGGGGGGCCCCCTGAGAACAGGCAGTGCCGAATCTGGAAGATGCTATGGTGTTCTGGCTTGTACTCTCTTGTACAAAAGTGGTTAAAAGACATCCTCATACTTAAGAATGAGGTATGCCTCCTAAGTAGTGGTTTACCCTGCTGCACCACAATGCTCATCCTTGGCATTTTATCTGATGTTTCCCTGGCATTTGGACTTGTTTACCTAAGTTCATTTGTTGGAGCCAGTGTTGTGATGCATTAGGACAATCTGTTGCCACTGATGCTGGCATCCCATATGGCCACTGTTTGTGTCTCAGCTGCTGTACTTCCCATCCAGCTCTCTGCCAATGCATCTGAGAAAGCAGCAGACAACCCAAGTTCTTGAGTCCCTGCCACCCATGAGGGAGACTTGGGTGGAGTTCCAGATCCTGGCTTTGATCTGACCCAGTCCCAGACATTGTGAGTATTTGGTGGGTTGACCTGCAGATGGAAGATCTCTCTCTCCCCCTCCCTGTCTCTCCTTCTTTATAACTCCATCTTCCAGATAAATAAATCCTTTTCACATATTTGTTTTTCAACATTTTTTCTCCTTACTTGCTAGTATAGCATTCTCCCTTGGTGCTGCTGCTCTCTGTGGACTTGTCCTCCTCAGCCTCTGACTAGAGCACAGCCACCTCTCCAATGCTGACATCCTCTGACACATGTTTCACTCTTCTGTTCTCTCTAAACTGCAGACTCTTGGGCAACCTAAGTAACTCTCATGCATAAACTTGCATAGACACACACACTTGAGGACTACTTAGTCTTGGATTTCAGGTTGTAATTAACTTTAATTTTCAGAGGACTGGTGAAAAAACAAGTCTGGAAGCCAGGGTGCAGCCTTATGGTTCAGATGTCTGTGTCCCACATTGGAGTTTTTGGGTTTGATTCCCGGTTCCAGCCCCTGACTCCAACTTTCAGATAATGTAGACCCTGGTAGCTAGCAAGTGATGGTTCAGATGATTAGGTTCCCTGCTCCTGGGCCAGCCCTGACTGCTGTGGACATTTCAGCAGTTAACTAGAGGGTGAATACCACTTCTCTGTCTACTTGTTCATTTCTTTGCATCTCAAAGTAAAAAACAAAACAAGTATGTTTGCATGATCCATTAAAATAACTTCCTCAATGGAAAAAGTAGTGTCATTGTTATTTTTGGGGAAAAATAATGCTTCTTGGTTGTAAATGATATTTGAATAATGCATAAGTGTACATCAAACTTCCATTGTGGACAAGGAAGAGAAAGATGGAAGCAATAATTTTTACTTCTGGCTTTGGTACTTGTCATGTAACCTTGAAAAATTCATTTAAACTCATGGGACCTGAGCATCCTTAAAATTACAGGCTCATCTAGTTGAGGCAGGTGGTGTAAGGGGAGGTGGCAGGAAGGTGAGAGCTTTCCTTGTTTCTGTGCCAACAGAGCTAAGTGACATTAGCAAGTCATTTGACCCCTCTGGATCTTCCTCCCTTGTGAAATAAGATTGTCTTTGTAGTTAAAGGATTTATTCTACACAGTCCTATCTTATGGTAAGGTTCACATGACTGTGAAGTGTTTTATAAACTGGCAGTGTAAAAATCAAGTTGGCACTGAAGATGAAATGTTAAACAGCATAGAACTTCTAAGGCTTGTAGTTCTATGAGGAGCTACACAGAAACATTCAAGTTCAGGGGCATTTTTAAATTTAAAAACAGAAACATTGAATCACTGTTCAGAATCAGTATAGTTGCTAAAATTCTTATTTATAATCACTGAGATTGGTAGTGTAATTACTGATAGCATACTCCTAGTGTTGTATATTTTAGTTTATACAATACTTAGACTATATAAAATATAGGTAGCATGGGAAGTGCGATACACAGCAGTCTTGTAGAATGGCAGATGTCCTAAACAGCACTCTGGCCTCAGAATCAGCCCTTAAGGCACTCAGATCTGGCTGAAGAGCCCATGAGAGTATTTTAGGTATGGAAAGCTGTGGGGAGCAACTCGGACTATACTGTTACTGGAATTAAGACTTATTCTATGCATCTGCTCTCCCACAATGTGGCGCTGGGAGAGAAGCGTACAGCTTCTACCCAGCTTCCCCTTACCAACTTGATAAGCTGCAAGAGCCACTCCTGATTGGAGGAGAGCGGCGCGCTCGGCGTGTGGGTAGCAGAGCACAGATTGGTGGAGAGGACTATATAGGAGGAGAGAGACGGCATGGTGGTGTGGGTTGGTTGGAGAGTGCGTTGGAGAGTTCGCAGGGAAGTTCGTTACTTCATTCTTTCTCACTTCTCTCTACTCATTCTTGCTTTGGGAGTTTGCTGTTTACTTATTCTTACTTTACTATAGAAAGGACTTGTAAAAAAAGGGAACAACAAGCGTCCAGTCCGGTGTGGCTCCTCCGTGTGCGGAGGAGCAGCAAATGGTGCCGTGACTCAGATAGGAAACCTAGGAGGGAAAAAATGGGAAGAAGTGGGAAATTACCGGAGAGAGAGACTAGCAAAGAGCCTAGGGGAAGGCCGGACGGAAAGAGTGCCGGTGAAAAGCTAGTTAGAACCCAGGAAAAAAGCCGTGGGGGAAGAAAATTAGAAGCTAGGAAAGAGGTATTAACTGGGAACGTCTGGGAGACTCAGTCTTCCATTACGCCCACCGCTCCAACATGTCACAGACAGTACAGACAATGGAGTTCTTTGGCTACTCTTTGCCCACTGGCTACCTCTTCCTCCTGCTAGGCACCATTCTCTATTTCTCCCTAAAGATCATCCATTGTGGGCTGAATGTGGTTTCTCTCTCTTCCTACTCCCCACCTCCTCGCAGCTTTTCTTCTAAGCGAGGGAAACGAGGGGGCAGGAAAATTCATGCATTCGTAAGAGCAGTCGTGGAGACGTCCCCCTGGTTTCTACAGCAGTGGAGGCAGGTGGGACGGAAATTACGTGAGGCTGGGGAATCGATAGAAGTGCTGAAGCTGTGGCAACTCGTTGATCAGGTGCTTCAGGACCCCACGGAAGGGATCGAGTTGTTGCTTAATGAGGGGAGTGAATTGCAGGAAGAATTATGGCAGGGCAGCCAGGCGAGCAGCTATTGTAACAAACAGGTGAGAAGAAAATCAAAGAAGGATTTAGAGAGCCAGGAAGCTTACGTGGGGGAGAAGGAAGCTGAAGAGGGAACCTTGCCCCCGAGAGAGATGCCAAGAATATATCCTGGCCCTACAAGGCTGGCAAATTCAACCATAAAGGATGAATCACCACCCCGGTATCGCCCATTAGTACTACCAAAGTTTCCTCCTGTAAAGAAAAGCCCCTTTTTTCCACATGAGATTGAAGAAGAGTGGGAGGAGGAAAAAGGAGTGATGGAGGGAGTAGGTATGCAGGAGGTGATAGAAAGGCCGAGAACCGAAAGCAAGCAAAGGGGAGCTGTTTATAGAAAACCTGCTTGGGAGCAGTACCAGGAACCAGGCCAGGTGTTTCCTGTAATTCAGGATCAACAGGGAAACAGGGGTTGGACGCCTCTTGACCATAAATTACTTAAAGAGTTGCAACAATCAGTACAATTGTATGGGCCCCATGCAAGTTACACTCAGGCAATCCTTGATAACATTGGGCAGCAAGGCCTAATACCCGAGGATTGGAGAAACTTAGTAAAGGCGGTGTTGGGCGGGGGTGACTTCCTCTTATGGTTAGCTGCTTATAAAGAATTCACGCGAGAATATTCAAAGCAGAACTATCAAGCAGGGAATCAAGCATGGGATGAGGAAATGTTAAATGGAGAAGGGCGATTTGCCAATCCCGATGAGCAGGCCCGATTACCAACAGCTGTCCTCTTACAAGTGAGAGAGATAGCAAGAAGAGCCTGGAAGGTGATACCCAGAAAAGGAGAAATAAGACACAGCCTAACTAAGATAGTACAGGGCCCTACTGAACCTTACGCTGACTTCGTGAACAGATTAATGGAAGCAGCAGGAAACATTTTTGAAACTGTGGAAGAAGCAATGCCCTTAGTCAGAAGATTGGCGTATGAACAGGCCAATAAAACATGTCGTGAAGCTCTTAGAAAATGGCAGCATAAAGACATCCCTACCTTTTTGAAAATCTGTAGGGATGTCATGGATGATGTAGCTTCTGGATCACATGCTGCAGTAGCTGTAACCCGACAATTTAGACAGAAAATGAGGGGACGAAAATGCTTTAGATGTGGTCGAGAAGGGCATCTAATGAGGGAATGTAGGGCGAAATTTCCAGCCCGAGATCGGCAGGGCATAGAGAACTCAAGAAGACCAGGCCTTTGCCCACGCTGTAGAAGAGGGAATCATTGGGTCAGTGAATGTTACTTTAAAATGAAAAGCGCAGGCAATCCCCTGAGGATGCCAAATGAGCCGGGCCCCATAAGAAGATCAGGTGTATATGGACAACAGCAAAAAAACGGAATGTGGGCCCCTGCACCCTGGGGCCAAAACAATCGGTGGGTGCCACGGTCCCAACAATACAAAAACCAAATATTTACTGCGCAGAGTTACGAGACACTGAATATTCGGTACTAACACCTCAAATGGGGCCACAAGCCATAGAGGTGAGGGCAGAAACAATTTCAGTGGAGCATAAGGGACTTGGAATAATCATAGGAAAAGAAACAAATGCTTTAAGAGGCCTAATGGTCATTACCGGAGTCATTCAATTACCTTTTGATAAGTTAAAAGTGCTAATACAATCTACAAAGGGTATTATTCAAATCAAGCCAGAAGAACCTGTGGCTCAAATGCTGATCATGATTGGAGCACAGGATGTTCATGGACCCCAAGGGGAGAAATTTGCAGCCTTGTCCCTATCTTTAGCAGATCGACCTCTGTGGACCTTAACCATTAGAGGAAAGTCGATTCAGGGCCTGCTAGATACAGGTGCAGATGTAAGTATAATTTCAGAAAATGATTGGCCGAAGTCATGGCCCCTTCAGCCAGGAGATAATACTTTAGTAGGCCTAGGTGCGGCCATGACACCATCAAGAAGTGCTCAGGTGCTTCATTGGCAGGATCAAGAAGGGAACAAGGGAAATGTGCAACCTTATGTTAGTGCACTCCCTATCACATTATGGGGAAGAGACATTTTAGAACAATTGGGACTGACATTAACAAATGAGGACCAATTGGAGAGTTCTACAGGACGGCGTATTATGTATAAAAAGGGATATCAGGAGAGAGGATTAGGCTCCAGAGAAGGCAGAAGGGACCTAGCCCAGCCCAAAGGCGATTTTAAAAGACAGGACACGGGTTTTTCGTGGGGGCCACTGAGATGCAGCCGCTGCCATTGTCATGGCTGGACAACAAGCCAAAGTGGATACCACAGTGGCCCCTTACCCAGGAAAAGTTGGCTGCGGTAAATGATATAGTGTTACAACAATTAGAGGCAGGCCATTTGCAACCATCAACCTCCCCATGGAATACGCCAATATTCGTGATAAAGAAAAAATCGGGGAAATACCGGTTGTTGCATGATTTACGGGCTGTTAATCAGCAGATGCAACCCATGGGGGCATTACAACCCGGACTCCCGGTTCCTACTATGATCCCAAAGCATTGGCCATTAATAGTACTCGATCTGAAGGACTGCTTTTTTAGCATACCTCTACATGAACAAGACATTCAGAGGTTTGCTTTCACCGTACCTTCCATTAATCATCAAGGTCCCGACAAAAGATATGAATGGAAGGTACTTCCCCAAGGAATGACTAACAGTCCTGCCATATGCCAGCTATATGTTGACCAGGCAGTAGAGCCGGTTCGACAACAGTGCCCAAAAGTACAAATTTTACACTACATGGATGATTTGTTAATAACGGCTGAAAGTGAAAGTCACCTTATGGAAGCATATAAGCTGCTGCTATTATATTTGGAAAAAGTTGGGTTACAAGTAGCGCCAGAGAAGATACAAAAAGGGGAAGTAGTACAGTACTTAGGGCTTTAAGTAACTTCTGAAAAGGTGACCCCATTAGAATTTGAAATTGCAATAGATGGGTTGCAGACCCTTAATGACTTCCAAAAATTATGTGGCAATTTAAATTGGTTGAGGCCCTATTGTAAATTAACCACCGAAGATATGATGCCATTATTCAATATTTTAGAAGGAGATGCCCAGCTTGATTCCCCTCGTAGATTGACAAAAGAAGCCCACTTGGCGTTACAGAAAATCGAAAAACAAATTAAAGCAATGCAGATGGAAAGATGTGATCCACAACAAGCCCTAGAAATATTAATTTTTATGGAACAGCTGTATCCCTTCGCAGTCATTTGGCAAGGAGGACCCTTGTTGTTTGTATACCCACATTCACATGCACCGCGTGTACTATACACCCAAGGCATAGCGGTGGCTGATTTGATATTAACAGCAATAAAAAAAGGTGACAGAAATGGCGGGGAAGACTCCAAAGCGATGTGTAGTTCCCTTTGCTCAAGAGGCAGTAGAAGCCTTTACAAGGGAATGCTGGCAATGGGCATACATAGTTCTCATTCTACAAATAGAGATTGACAATCACTACCCTCGCCATCCATTTGTTAACTTCTGCACACAGGTTTCAATAAAACGGGTGCAGAAGGTGCGAAGGGATCCAATTCAAGGGGCAGTTACCATATTTACGGATGGAGCTAAAGGCGGAACAGGAGCAGCTATATTTAACAATCAACGATATTTTGTCTTAACAGCATCCCCTTCTCCACAACATGCAGAATTAGCTATTATCGCAACAGTATTACGCAGAGAGAGCGCACCCATGAATATTTTGTCTGATAGTGCATATGTGGTGAATGCAGTTCAGATGCTTGCTACACAGTGCCTTATTCTTAAATCCTCCTCAGTCTATTCTTATTTAAGTGAAAATCAGGGGTTATTAAATCAAAGAGAGCATGCTATTTACATAGGCCACATAAGAGCTCATTCTAATTTACCTGGCCCACTTACTCGAGGAAACATGATGGCAGATCATTATTCAAGATTCTTGCTTGCATGCACCGCTTTGGAACAAGCTAAAGAATATCACTCTAAATGGCATGTTAACACCCACACTTTAAGTTTTAAATTTAATATTCCCCGCAAGCAAGCAGAAGATATTATTAGATCCTGTGAAAAGTGCGTTGTTACCATAGTTCCAAAGATTCCTGCGGGAGCCAATCCCCGTGGCCTTAAACCAGGACATATCTGGCAGATGGACGTTACACATATCCCCTCTTTTGGGCGACAAAGCTGTGTTCACGTCACTGTAGATACATATTCAGGTGTAGTTATGGCCACAGCCATGAATAAAGAAGGAGTACAACAAGTAATCCAACACTGCTTGCAGGCTTTTGCAGCCTGGGGAGTTCCTCATGTGATCAAAACGGATAACGGCCCAGCGTATACATCAACTCGTTTTGCTGCATTTTTGAAAGAATTCGGAATCTCCCATATTACCGGTATTCCATACAATCCACAAGGGCAAGCTGTGGTAGAACGCACTCACTTATATTTAAAAAATTTAATAATTAAACAAAAAGGGGGAATAGGGGAAATGGCCACATCCAACAAGGATGCCTTGGCCCTAGCTCTTTATACAATTAATTTTTTGAACAAGAAAAAGAACGGTAAAACACCTGCAGAAATGCATGCTCAATCAGCTGATAAGGAATCAATACAGTGGGTAATGTGGAAGGATTTACAGGACAACCAATGGAAAGGCCCATTCCCCTTACTCAGAAGAATACGAGGCGCCGTTTGTTTTTTTCCACAGGTGCGGCACAACCAATATGGACCCCTGAGAGAAGAATTCGGTTGGTAAACCTACCAGCAGAAGAGCTAGAAGAAAAAAACTCGAGCCAGCGCCGTGGCTCAATAGGCTAATCCTCCACCTAGCGGCGCCGGCACACCGGGTTCTAGTCCCAGTTGGGGCGCCGGATTCTGTCCCGGTTGCCCCTCTTCCAGGCCAGCTCTCTGCTATGGCCAGGGAGTGCAGTGGAGGATGGCCCAGGTGCTTGGGCCCTGCACCCCATGGGAGACCAGGAAAAGCACCTGGCTCCTGGCTCCTGCCATCGGATCAGCGCGGTGCGCCGGCTGCAGCGGCGGCCATTGGAGGGTGAACCAACGGCAAAGGAAGACCTTTCTCTCTGTCTCTCTCTCTCACTGTCCACTCTGCCTGTCAAAAATAAAAATAAATAAATAAAAAAAAAGTGAGAAAAAAAACTCTATTTGAGGAAGAAAAACAATGAATAACCAATCCCTGGGATCTTGAATATGGGACATTTTTCAACGAACTCTGAAGTAGCACGACAAACAAGACAGTCAATAGCATGAAGATCACGCTGAACTTTACACACGCGCGTATCAACGCCAAAAAAATAAAAAGAAAGGGGGATCTGTGGGGAGCAACTCAGACTATACTGTTACTGGAATTAAGACTTATTCTATGCATCTGCTCTCCCACAATGTGGTGCTGGGAGAGGAGTGTACAGCTTCTACCCAGCTGCCCCTTACCAACTTGATAAGCTGCAAGAGCCGCTCCTGATTGGAGGAGAGCGGCGCACTTGGCGTGTGGGTAGCAGAGCACGGATTGGTGGAGAGGACTATATAGGAGGAGAGAGACAGCATGGTGGTGTGGGTTGGTTGGAGAGTGCGTTGGAGAGTTCGCGGGGAAGTTCGTTACTTTGTTCTTTCTCACTTCTCTCTACTCATTCTTGCTTTGGGAGTTTGCTGTTTACTTATTCTTACTTTACTATAGAAAGGACTTGTAAAAAAAGGGAACAACAAGCATCCGGTCCGGTGTGGCTCCTCCGCGTGCGGAGGAGCAGCAGAAAGCCACTCTGGCAAAAAAGAAAAAAAAAAGGACCTAAATAAAAGATCTCTGTGAGTGAGATCCCAGTAGAAAGAACAGGCCATCAAAGAAGGAGGTACCTTTCTCTGAAGGGAGGAGAGAACTTCCCCTTTGACTATGACCTTGTCTAAGTAAGATCGAACTCAGTGAACTCAAGAGGCTTCCATAGCCTTGGCAACTCATGACTAGAGCCCAGGGAGATTTCTGATGCCATAAACAAGAGTGTCAGATTGTTCAGTCAACAACAGGAATAACTGTGTGCTTACTCCTTATGTGGGATCTCTGTCCTTAATGTGTTGTCCAATGTGAAGTAATGCTATAACTAGTACTCAAACAGTATTTTACACTTTATGTTCTGTGTGCTGCAAACTGATGAAATCTTAACTTAATATAAACTAAATCGATCTTCTGTGTATAAAGATAATTGAAAATTAATCTTGATATGAATGGAATGGGAGAGGGAGTGGGAAATGGGAGGGGTGCTGGTGGGAGGGAAGTTATGGGGGGGGAAGCCTTTGTAATCCATAAACTGTACTTTGGAAAATTATATTTACTAAATAAAAGTTTAAAAAATTAAAAAATAAAAAATAAATAAAAATATAGGTAGCAATATTTAATGCTTCTCTTACTGTTCCTGGATTGGATTATAGTATATGTTAATAAACCCTTTTTAAAGATGTATTTATTAATTTGAAAGACAGAATTATAGAGAGAGACACAGAAATAGACAGAGATGTTCTGTATGCTGTTTTACTCCCCACATGGCTGCAAGCAGCTGGAGCTGGGCTAATCCAAAGCCAGGTGCTTCTTCCAGTTCTCCCACATGGATTCAGGGGCCCAAGTATTTGGGCCATCTCCTGCTGCTTTCCCCGGCACATTAGCAGGGAGCTAGATTAGAAGCAGAGCAGCTAGGATATGAACCAGTGCCCATAGGGGATGCCAGCACTGCAGATGGTGGCTTCACCTTATATGCCACAGCACCAGCTACAGCCTATTCATTTTAAATTAATAACTAAAGATTATCTGCTGTTCAGCCTCAAGGCTTTGGCTTGGCCCAGCCTCTGCTGTTGTGGACATTTGGGGAGTGAACCAGAGGTTGAAAGATCTCTTTTCTTATGTCTCTCCCTCTCTAACCTTGCCTTTCAAATAAATAAATGAGTCTTTGAAATAAAAATACACACACACACACACACACACACAGTACCAACACAGTGGGTAAAGCCATGGCCTGCTGTGCCAGCATCCCATATGGGTGCTGATTCAAGTCCCAGCTGCTCCACTTCCAATCTAGCTCCCTGCTAATGCGCCTGGGAAAGCATCAGAAGGTGGCCCAAGTGCTTGAACCACTGCATTCATGTGGGAGGCCTGGCAGAAGCACCTGGCTTTAGATTGGCTCAGCTGAGGCCAATTTGGGAAGTGAACCAGCAGATGGAAGATCTGTCTCTACCACTTCTCTGTAACTCTGCCTTTCAAATAAATAATAGATTTTTAAAATGGGGGAAAAGGGCAGTTTTGTTGCCTTCCCTTTCCTTAGAGTAACATAATCAAAATCTGTTAGGCAAATGAATAAGGGAAATTCTGAGATCATGTATTGACCACAGAAGAGAATGGATTCCTTGTGCATTTTCTGCAAGCCCATGCTAGTTAGAACCAAGGGAAGCATAACAAAAAAGGGGAGGCCTATATCCCTCTTATTTGTCTTCTTTGTTCATTGGAGCAGTGGAGAGTTGAGTAATGTAATATTGGTGTTTGTCTCCATACAGTTCACTTCTATTTAGCTGGTTCTTTTTATTTTTGCATTTCTTTTTTATTTATTTTAAGAGATTTATTTGAAAGGCATAGAGACAGGGGTCTTCGATCTGCTGGTTTGATCCCCCAATGTTTGGGTGAGGTTGAAGGCCGATGAGCCCCCTTCCAGTTCTCCCATGTGGTGTGGGGTCCAAGCACCTGTCCATCACCACTGCACCTGTTGGCTGGAGTGGGACAGGAATTTGGGCGGCAAGGACTTCAATCAGCAACTGTGATGCAGGTCCTGCAGTTCTGGTTGCACCCCCAAACCATGGTGCCAGCCTTGATAAACTTTTCTTTAAAGTGGAATTAGGGGTAAAAACGATCTGAGGTGCATGTGCGGTTCCATTGTGAGAGGGGCTGAGGCCCCACGGGTGACCAGGGGCCAATAGGAACACCTGCAGCCTTGGCCCACAGGTCCCAGGCATCTCCCCTCTCCTTCTGCCCCACCGACAGCAGCCCGGCCCAGGCCCAGTCGTGCCTTAGGGATTTCCACCCCAAACTGGTCAATTCAGGTCACTTTGTGATCCCTGAACAGATTCAGTAATGCATGCTTCTTCTCTACTACAAAGATCTTATGTTGGTCATATTTCCAGTTACCAAAATCAAATCAACTCACACCTGGACTCTGAGTATTCAATGACATTAGTTATCAAAATAAATGTATTCAAATATTCAAAGACCACTTCAAAGCTTAACTGCCTTCAAGAGTTTTTGACACTGGAACAGCCACTGTGGTTTTCTACACATGAGCACTCACTATTTTATATACCATTTAACAATTCAAACATCACTTCAGCTTCAGCAATACACAACAATAGAATGGATGATTCTACATAATAAACATGTTACATTAGTTTGGACTTAAAACCTAGAATTAAAACCATGTGGTAATATGGATGGATTTAAGGAAAGATGTAGAGCTAGGTAGCTAAGGCCACAGAATCCCAGACCTATTGATTTTAAGTGAGTCTAGAACAACAGCATTCCATTGCATTATCTTCCATCTCAGAGTCCTGCTTTTCCAGTGAGACCCACCCCACTCAGACCACGTATTTCCTGCCTGTGTCTTCACGGTGGTGGAAGCTGTTCTCATACAGGCATCTCCTGGACAGTCACCAGCTTCCTGATTTACTACCTGAACTGGAATCAACAGTTGTGAGGGATGTTTCCCAAACAACCAGGCTGAACTGAATGTTTGTCTCTGGCAGTCAAAAACTTCTGCCTTAGGAAACAGAACATGTCCTCTACTCTGGGGCTCCTTTTTCTTCTCATGGGGTTCTGTGGTGATCTCTGGTTTTCAACACAAGTCCTGGGAGCATTCTGACTCAAAAGAAAGACCAGGGATAAGAGTTCTTTCTGGGGGCTGGTGTTGTGGCATAGCAAGTTACACTGCTGCCTGCAGTACTAACATCCCACATGGATGCCAGTTTGACTCCCAGCTGCTCTACTTCTTCCCTAGCTCCTTGCTGGGTAAAGCAGCAGAGAATGGCCCAAGCACTTGGTCCTCTGCCCCCACATGGGAGACCTGCAGGAAGCTGCTGGCTTCAGCCTGGCCCTGCCCTGGCCATTGTGGCCATTTAGGGAGTGAGTCAGCAGATGGACCTCTGTCTTTCCCTCTCTTTTTCTCTCTGTAACTATGCCTTGCAAAAAAATACAACTTCAGAAAGTTATTCTCCATCAAGCAATACACCCTTTTCCAGGCAGTTGTAAAGCTGGGAGTCATAGCTTCTTGTATATTTTGGATAATAAGAGTTTTGGTTTGAAAGCATGTTCATCTGAAACAAAGATCACTCATTATCCTTTGTTAGAGAAGGGGGCTCTGCTCTTTGAAAGTGAAAATCAGAAGCTGTAATGTGTGATGAGCTCCACCTGCCAGGTCTGGGGAGACTTATTTGAAAGACAGGACACCAGGAGAGGAAGCTTTTCAGATTCCCTGGCCCTTGCTTTAGTCTTATGTCTTTACTTCTTTTGCTGCATCTTGATGTCAAGAGTGTACTCTTTATGCTGAAATGAGGAATTGTGTCTTACCTCTTTTGGGCCTTTTTCTAAGAAGAGTGTATATATTTATCTTGGATATAAGGATGGCTTCTGGGGTGGGTGGATCTTTTTTGGAAGTTTTCACAAGCCAGCCAGTAGCCTATATTTTCTTCACAGAATTCAGTTTTTAGAAAAGCCTCCAATACAGCCAGACCATCTGTATGTAGGGAAGAGAAGGTAGAAAAATAAAAAGAAACATGAGGAATATGAGGAAGCTAATGATCAAATAATCCCTTGTGCTTTTCTAGTACTAGGATTAGCTATTCTCTAGTTTTTACTCAACCCTGTAATCCTGCGGATTTAGCTCTTTAAAGACAAAGATGCCTGTAGGTAAAATACTTCAGTTGATTCCATAGTACTAAAACAGAAATACTTCAGTTTGTTTTAGTGCCAAAAATGTATTTACAGGAGAGGCATAAATCCTCAGGGAACTAAGTCTCTTGCAAACACTGCATGCAATGAAAAGCATCCTCAGCCTCAACCAAGAGCACTGCCATTGCAGAGCTGAAGGCTGATTTATCTTCCCCACCTGGTGTGAATATGCTGAGAAATAAACAGAGATAAACAGACCTTCTAGGTTAAGTCAAATTCTCCCTGGTGAGCTGCTGATTTGAGGACACAGCCTTTCTGCACTCTTGTGATACTTGCAATGGATTCAATTCAAGCCTAATTCACAATTGCTGGCCAGCAGCTCCTGGAATGCTTCTGACCACAACAGTGCTTCCTTAGGGGAAGGTCTGCAAGAGCAGTTCTCTAATGAGTTGTGCTCAGAGCAGTTCTCCTCCCAGCTCAGCAGTGAGCTCTTCAGATTGCAAACACAGGAATCTCAACTTACTTGATGAAAGCTTGCTACCTGCTTTTCTTGCCAATTGTGGCCTTCCCAGGAATGGTGGAGTTTTGCCATAGGTAGCTCAACCTGGTCTTCAATACTCTTATTCTTAAAAAAAATACAATTCACTAAGTGGTTATCCTTGAATACACTACTGAGCCTGAATGCATTTTTACCAAATAAAGTTGCCCAATAGCTATAAACCAAAAGCCAACAACAGGCTTGCCCATCTAATATTACACTCAGCCCTGAAGTACTGAGCAGTTTCATCAGTTCCTCAGAATGTAACTACGCTCTGAGGACTAAAGATAGGACTGCCCAAATTTTAATTATCAATACACTGCACAGCTAATAAAGCAGATGCTGTCTCTGGCCCAAAAAAGGAGACAATTTCCCTGCAAGGTTAACCGCAATCAGGAGACATTTTGCACCTGATGGAACCCACAGCAGAACTGCCTTGAGCCGGCTCCTCTCCTTTCCTTTCCACCTTCGGTCCTGGATGGGCCAGAGACCATGCACAGGAGGTGCCATTGGTCACCCGTTGCCCCCTGTCTACCTGCAATGCTCCTGGTAGGAAGATGCCGCAGAACAGTGATTTGTCCCATGATTGTCACTGTGTGAGATCATCCCATCATGAGAAAATGACCATGGATTCCAATGAGATATCAACCGCAGAAGCACTTCCCCCAGCATCAGTGCAGGAGGGTGGATGATGGAAGGCACAGCATGGCCAGGACTCTAGGGACCCTGCAGGACTCTGCTGCCCTGGATGCCTATAGCAGGCAGCTGCATGCGGCCCAGTGTGCCAACAGCGCCCTCCTACGAAACCTTTCCCCCTGTCTGCCCATGCAGACCACACAGATGCTGTGTCAGTGAGTAAATCAGCACCGCACACTTGGTTTTCCTGATGAGACTTGGCCTTCATTACTTCCCCAAGTGCAGCACGTGCTGCAAGCCTCAGCCAGCAGGGCCGGTGGGAGAGGTGGGCAGTCGCACTCACCAGGTCTGTCTCTTCTTCTCCTGACCCTCCTGACTCTGGGGCCTCCACCTGCATTCTAGCCCCAAGGTACAAAACAGCCAAGAAGCTAAACGACCCACATCACCGGCCTACACTGCAACTACCAGCTGCCCAACAATGACCACCGCCTTTATAGCCAGCCTACATGGGGCGGGTCTGGCAGCACTGGTCCTGCCCCAGGGCAGGAAGGATTGGCCCGAGGTTCCCCCGCTGGGCGGAGCCTGAGCTGTCCTGCAGCAGATTCTGGAAGCAAGAGAGCTGCTGATGGCTGAGGCCCTGGCTCAGAGCACACTTAGTGAGACCCCATGCCCGGCAAGGGCGCTGGGGCCCTGGACTTTCCCAGGCTGCAGTCCTAGGGTGGAGGCTGACTCGGCCCTCCTTCCCCAGCCCTGCCCACAGGTGGAGCGGGGTTCCCATGGGGCATCTTCCTTCATGGGAGCATGAGTGAACCCCAAATGCCGCGACTCCCAGTTCTGAGTGCTGGCCCGCAGCCTTCCGGGAGGGAGTAGGATACAGAGACTTTGTGGGGAGGTGACACTTGAGCTGGGCCTGTATTTTGGGTTTGCTCTGGATGCACAACCCAGTGCGCCTGGACCTGCGGGTCTGCTGCAGGCCTTCTGGAGGCTCTGGGAGCCGGGCGTCCTGGTGGCAAGGGCAGGAGGGCGGGAGGTCGAGGCGCTGAGCTCCCGCTGGGTGCACCAGGCACTTTGGAGCTGTTCAGAGTAAGGAGTTGAGGTCACCTCCTGAACCACTCCTGGTCCCAAACTCCTGGTTTGGGATTTGCCAGAACCCTGAAGTAGGGGTGTGGTGGGGGTGGTAGTGGTTGGCTTCAATGCACTGTATTTGTGAATTCTTCAAACACAGCTTCTCCCTACTCCTGCAGGCTATCAGGTGATTGACGAGGACAGAGTCCCTCCGCTGCAAAGTGACTGAAGTTTGGAAACTACATCCAGAACATCACAGTGTGTACTCAGCTGATCATCCTTCAGGCCTGCAGGTGGACAGCAAGAGCAACAGTAAGATATTAACTACTGTAGATACTCTCCTTTCTTTCCGGTAGACCCACCAAAAGAGAATGGGAGATGAGTACTTGAACATTGGAACCAGTCAGCATGCTAGGGTGAGCTGCCAGTACTTGGAGCTCAGGAGTGGACATGGAGAGCAAAACATGCATTGTTACTAAAGAGGACAGTTAGGCATTTTACTGTGAAAAGGGAAATCATTTAGATGTGAACAAGACACCTTAAGTAAATGTCTGTATATTTATTTTTGTTTATTTGCAAGGCAGAGAGAGACCTTCCATTTATTGCTCATTCCTCAAATGTCTGCACCAACCAGAGCTGGGTCAGGCTGAAGCCAGGAACTCAGTGTGGGTCTCCCACACAGGTGGCAGGGACTCAAGTACTTGAGCCATCAGCTGCTGCCTCCCAGGGTTCTGTTAGCAGGAAGCCAGAAGCAGAAGCAGGGCTAGGGCTTGAGGCCTGGGCATTCTGACTGGGATGTGGAAGGCTTTACCACTATGCCAAACACATGCTCCAGTAAGGTGTTTCAACACGTTTGCAAAATGTCAGAATGTGGTTTTAAATATATGCTCTTCATCTTAAAAATTTGCATAATCTTATATTCAGTTTCATGATTCAATACTTATTATTAAATACAAGTAACATTTAGATACATGCTTTACTCACCAATACAAACCTCAGTAACTTTTTCACTTAGAACCTTGAATAATAGCATTCATTCAGACTGAAGTTCACTCATAAGCTGGGAATTCTGACAAAGAGACAGTAGGGAAAAAATCTAGATGTGTATCTGATACCTAAGAAGGTTCTGAACCTGATTGACAGAATCTGAGTAACTGTTCAGAGAGTCACTTCATACCTCTCCCCTCTGTAATGAGAAGACTGTGTCCTTTGGCCACTTTCACATGATGTTATGTAAATCTAACCTGAAAAGCCTTTTATAAATTCTGAAGTACCATACAGAAGCATATTATGCATTTCCATATGTGTGAAAAAAGGCAATGTCAAAGGCATAGCTATTCCAGAGAGAATTTAGGAGGATTAGCTCAGTTTTTAAGTGTGTAAGTACCATTAAATATCTACATATTTGAAATAGATTTATATATAGAGTGTGGAGTTCATGATAGATATTGAATAAATGCACTCTGGATAATAAGCAAATATCAGAAATAATGCCACACCCATCATTGTTTAAACTCTTCAGACAGCTCCATGCCAGGGAAGTGCAGTGATCCCTGTAAATTAACAAAAATCAATCTGTGTATACCCATGGAAGCCACTGGTTTATATGCAGCCTATACTAGAGGTTTTTGTGTTTAGTTAAATTACTTGATTTTTTAATGAATGCTTTCAGACTGATACCTGATGCTGAGTGGCAGACAATTTTTTCTGAAAAGTATGTGGTTGAGAAATATAAATATAAATCAGTTTATAATTTTTGTGTCTGAATATTTTTATGCATTGAGACAGTACCTGCAATAATCAGAAGACTTTTCCTCAAAAGGTTGCTACATTGATGCATCTTCATTTATGTATGTAATGTATGTTTAGGTAAAAGGAAGAGAGAGAGAGAGAGAGAGAGAGAGAGATCTATCTTTCATCTGCTGGCTCACTTCCAGATGGCCACAATAGCTGGGGTGAGCCAGGCCGAAGCCAGGACCCTGGAACTCTGTCCCAGTCCCCCATGTGGGTGCAGGAACCCAAACTCTTGGGCAATCTTTGCTGCTTTCCCAAGCAAACAGCTGGACGAGAAGTGAAGGAGGTAAGTCTCAAAGCAGTGCCATAAGGCATGCTGCTGTTGCAGTTGGCAACTTACTCCTTTGTGCCACAATGCTGGCCCTGGATTGATGACGTATTGAAGTGCTGCCACTGGCTTTTGGCTAAATAGGATGACTTAACATGTTTTCCACTCTGTGGAAGAGGAACAAATAAGACAGTTGGTTGTAAAAGTTGCCCATGGAAACCACAGCCTGAGAAAGATGAATCAACTCACCTTGCATTTTCCACCTTGTATCTACACCACCCTTTTCTGGACAAACATCTGATTGTATGCCCTTGTGATGGAGGTTCTCAGGGTGCTGGAACTTTCTGTAATTTTTTTAAAAATATAGATTAAGAAGAAGGCAAATAAACAAAAAATTACAAACTGCTGCCAATACCAAGAAGAGATTATTGAGAGTAAAAGGTCACCTGTTGGAGCCAGCACTGTGGCACATCAGGTTAAAGCCCTGGCCTGAAATACAGGCATCCCATATGAGTGCTGGTAGAGTCCCAGCTGCTCCACTTCCAGTCCAGCCTCCTGCTAATGCACCTGGGAAAACAGTAGAGGATGGCCCAAGTCCTTGGGCCCTTTTGCTCATGTGGGTGACCCAGAAAAAGCTCCTGGCTCCTGGCTTCTGATCAGCTCACTCTCTACCTCTCCATATAACTTTTTCAAATGAATAAAATTTTTTTAAAAAAGGTATCCTGCCATACTTCTTTCTTCCCTGTTAATTCCTAGGAATTAAAAATTGTTACGGGGCAAGCACTGTGGCAAAATGGGTTATAGCAACACCTGCAGCACTAGCATCCTCTATGGGCCCCATTGCATGTTCTACTTCTGATGCAGGTCTCTGAAAACATACTGGGAAAGCAGTAGAATATGGTAGAAATCCTTGAGTCTTGCACCCAAGCGAGAGACCTGGATGAAATTTCCCTGACCCCTGGCTTTTTTTTTAAAGATTTGTTTATTTATTTGAAAGAGTTACAAACACCCACCCACAGAGAGAGAGAGAGAGAGAGAGAGAGAGAGAGGTCTTCCATCTGATGGTTTACTCCCCAGCTGGTTGCAATGGCTGGAGCTGCGCTGATCTGAAGCCAGGAGCTAAGAACTTCAAGTTCTCCCATGCATGTGCATGGGCCCAAGCACTTGGGCCATTTTCTACTGCTTTCCCAGGACATAGCCAGGAGCTAGATCAGAAGTGGAGCAGCAAGGACTCAAACCAGTGCCCATATGGGATGCCCATAATGTTTTCTTTAATTGGAGAAATGTTCCTTTGATAGAATGAGCGTATGACCCCACAATATTCTCTACTTACTCATAATAGGGTCTGAGATGTAAAAGTCATGATTAATTTCTTAGAAGAAAATTTACATACCCAGAAGCAAAGAGTGAAAATTAACCTTTTGTTTTTCTCATGAATGAATCAGAGTTTCAAAACTAATACTTGTATTTTAGAGGAGTTAATGACTTAACCATCTCTTCTATTAGAAATACTACGTTGTGGCCAGTGCTGTGGCACAGCAGGTTAAAGCACTGGCCTGAAGTGCCAGCATCCCATATGGGTTCCGGTTCTAGTCCCAGCTGCTCCTCTTCTGATCCAGCTCTCTGCTATGGCCTGGGAAAGCAATAGATGGCCCACATCTTTGGGCTGTTCTGAAGCTCTTAGCATAGTGAACATATTTAGATTCTCATTATTGAAATCTTTAGAAATGTCAGAAAGCATGTAACTTTCTTTAACGATCTGAAACAGAGATGAGATCCATAAGGGCAGAACTGCTCAGCAGCCACACTGCAGGAATATGTATCTTTCTGACGATATCTTCATCTGCTTCTTGCAGTTGCAGCTAGTCTATGAGCTCTTGGTCTGTTTTCTGCCCTTGGGAGGGCCTAGGGTGCTCTATATTGTCTGTAAGGATTCAAAATTTGTTGTATATTAGTGTCTAATCATAAAATTTCCAAAGTGACAAGCTGGATGTAATCAACTATGCCAGACTGCAAAAAAAAAAAAAAAAAAAAAAAAAAAAAAAACAAGAAAATACAAACATAGTGTACTGTCTATAAAGTACAGCGGTAAATCTCTATTATAGAGATACACATGTCTACACAATTCTCTGTTTCTTTCCCTCTGAAAGTCTACATTCAGCTCTCGATAGTACGATTACTTAGGAATAGATTTCATATACTTAGTTTCATAATCAGTGAACTCGGAATTATTATTGTAGTATTGAGGATTGTACTGACTAAAACACTATGTTTATTCCATGTTAAATAACATCATCGTATCTTTGGATTCCATTTATCCTGCTACTGATGTATTCACAGGAGAGGGGAGGTGGGAGGAAAACCCAAGATCCATCAGGGTGGAGGAGGAATGTCAGAGGCTGTGGTTCTATTGTACTGCAGCTTGGGTTCTGGAAGAACACATTAATGGACCCAGATGGTGTGAAGCTAACTGAAGGGCTATGTTCTGTACAATTGTCTGTGGTACTGCATTTTCATTTATGTAAAATTTATTTCCTTCAAGTAATATATTAATTTGGATGAAAATGAAGATGTTAAGGAATTTTCAGAATGGGTCTGTTTAACCCTCATTGGCTTTGTTTTTAGGCACTTAACTCAGAAAAGAAAAGATAGAAAAATACATTTTGGGTTCTCTTCATCTGTACCATGGCACTCTTTGGTTATGATTTGTCATTTTGTCATATTTGATTCTCTAGACTCCCTGAAAAATCCCCTACTTCATTAGATGGAGTCCGTGTCTCACCATGGCAGTGAAAAGTTTAAAATGTTCCAGCTTTGCATTTAGCTAGGCCATGGACACATGCCATGGCACTTGCCAGCCAATTGTGTCAGGGGCATCATCTGAATCAGAATTACTTGCATGAAAACAAGGAGTTGCAGATTCTTGCAGTGAAAGTGGAGAGGAGCAAGAGCTGCAGAACATTGCCAGGGTTGAATGTGCCATTGGATGCTATGTGGTGGCTGGTGTCTGGGGTGCTGGTTCTGCAGAAGATAGGGCTTATGGGGGCTGGTGCTGTGATATAGCAGGTAAGGCTGCCTCCTGCAGTGCCAGCATCCCATATGGTCACCGGTTGGAGTCCAGCCTGCTCCACTTCCAATCCAGGTGTGCTGTGGCCTGAGAAAGCAGTAGAAAATGGCCCATGTCCTTGGACCCCTGAACCCACATGGGAGACCTGGAAGAAACTCCTAGCTCCTGGCTTTGGATCAGCTCAGCTCTGGCCATTGCATCCAATTGGGGAGTAAACCAGCAGATGGAAGATTCTCTCTCTCTCTCTCTCTCTCTCTCTCTGCCTCTCCTCTCTCTGTAATTCTGACTTTCAAATAAATAAATCTTTTTTTTAAAAAGCTTATGCTTCAGGGTAGTGTTCATGGAAAATGTGTGGGACATTTTTCAGCAAGATTTTAGATGAATTTTCCAACCCCTGAACCTCCTAGAGATTAGAATAGACTTCTAATGCACAACTTCCACTTATGCTTAATTAGGTTTTTGTTTTGAATTGTTTTTGATGAAACAGCAAGGAATTCTGAGTTATAGACTTCCTATTTCAGAGACAGGAGAACAGTGATGCCTGCATTTTAATTAAATAATGCCTATCACCCTTTCTTAAGCAACAAATGATCACAGATTCTCTCTTTGCTGCTAAGTAATGAGCATGGTGATTCTTCCCACCATAACCACCTTCCCACCTACACTCCCTCCCCTCTTCCTCCTTCCTCTCCTATTGACATGGAATGCCTTACATAGCTAGGCTGAACATTTAATCCACTTGGCCCTAGGTGTTCATGCACTTCAACTCTGTGTGATTATTCATATGCCCTTTTTATGACAAGGCTTATGTCAGAATGACAAATTATATATTCACCTAATACTGAGAGTCATCAAATTGATTTCTATTTTCTTCTCTCTTAGGCAGTTCTTGAGGGGCAGAAATATTTATTTTGTATATCATGTATTTATTCAACTAAAAGACTGACTGTCAAGATGCTGAGTTTTAGTGTCAAAGCAAATATGTTTCTAGACCCCATGAAGTTTACAGTCTGGCAAGAAAGAGCCATCTACCCAAAGAATATTGTTTAACATAGTAAATGCTGGTGTGAAGTCAGTGGATAAAGATTGAAGCATTCTTAATCTAGCACTAACTCTAATCCCATGATCTCTAATTGAGAGAAGTAATCAGAAACACAGAACTCCATGTTACCCAGTTATCTCTTTGAATTTCTGATTAAAAAATAAAACATATCAAAGAACACACAAATACCTAGGAGTGCATAATATTTATATACTATCTTGATATTAAAAATAAGAAAAAATAACCATGAAATAATAGCAACTTTGAATCTCCTTTGTTTTCTAGACAAGTTATAATCCTATGTGGTTCTTTATAGTAAAATATTACAGTAAATTACAGTACATCATTACAGTAAATTATTACAGTAAATAATTACAGTAAATTATTTTTGTAGGTACTCTTCATCTCACTCACATTTTTTCCTTTTGATAAATCAGATTTTAAAAACTGAGACCCAAGAGAAAAGAAAGATTTTTAAGCTAGTGTTATATGTTGATTGGCTCTCTAAAAAAGATTTATTTATTTATTTGAAAGTCAGAGTTACACAGAGTAGAAGGGGAGAGAGAGACAGAGAGACATCTTCCATCTTTTGGTTCACCCACCAATTGGTCACAATGGCTCGAGCTGTACTGATCTGATGCCAGCAGCCAGGAGCTTCTTCTGGGTCTCCCACACAGATGCAGCTGCCCAAGGACTTGGGCCATCTTCCACCGCTTTCCCTGGCCATAGCAGAGAGTTGGATCGAAAGCAGAGTAGCCGGGTTCAACCTCCACCCATATGGAATGTCAATGCTTTACATGCTATGCCACAGTGCTGGCCCCTTGATTGGCCTTTAACTTAGACTTTTTTATGATATTAAAAAACACCATGCTTTTCTAAGCTCTTTCCATTCAGTTTCTATTTTGTAAACTCCAGATAATACTGTCCCCAGAATTAATCTAAGGTATAAATGCTATGATATAAGGCATTTAACCCCTTAACCTGTCTCTTTGAATACGCAGCTATGTTAGCTCTGTGTCCATTCTTCTGTCTCTGTACTAGATGAATAAAAAGACAGTTTAAAATGATTTGAAAAGAACTATAAGGGGTCGGTGCTGTGCTGCTGCTGCCAATTGGGGAGTGAACCAGCAGATGGTAAACCTCTCTCTCTCTCTCTGTCTCTGCCTCTCCTTCTCTGTAACTCTGACTTCCAAATAAATCAATAAATCTTAAAAGAACTATAAACATCAATAAAACACAAATGAAAATTGTATTCTCAAAACTGGATATTAAACCATGCCTTCTACACCTCTGTTAAAAGCTACATTCTATCATAGTCATTTATGATTTCTAGGGCCAAAGTAGTAAATAAGATTTTTCTGGAAGAGACAGAGGTTATGAGGGAGCCAGGATTTGGGGTCAGTTAGCAGCAGTGAGTGTCACTCTTTCAGATTTGATTCAGGAAAGGAAGAAAGCAACTGATCCCTGAGATTTTGGTGGGGGGAAGGAAAGGAAGGAGGGACTGAATAAAAGCAAAGGCCCTCTGGTTGTGGGCACCCAGCCCCGACTACAGCCTTTGGGAGGGTCAGCTGGTGTCTCTAGGGATGCTGCGGCCTGTACTCCATTTCCCAGAGTTCCCAGGAGCTCAGATGTATTATGCCTTCTGAATGCCTGTGCACATGCGTGTGCTGCTGCCATTCCCTGGGGCCTGAGTTGGAACAGAGGGAGTTCATTCCCTGATCAGGGTCAGCCCTGGGGGCTGTGCTTCTCCTTCTCTGGCATTTACTCCATTTGCTGCTCTGCACGTGCGATCCCAGGCAGTTTCCAAGTGCTCACCCTAAGCCTGCCTCCTACTGCGTCTTCCCTCTTCATCCTCCACCTGTGGGTCCCACTTACCAGGGAGTCTCTTCCCGCCACTCCCCGAATCGCTCCCCGTGTGTCCGGAAGAAAGGGTACCTGCTCCAGGGACTTTCTGCTGCAGGTTTGGCATGCAGGAAGGGGCGGGGACATGTGTGGGAGAAGGGTGGGTGCCAGGGTGCCATCGATCATGGCAGCTTCCCCCGAGGTCAGGACTGGGACCCGGGCTGTTCTGTCTCCCACCTCCACTTCCCAGGCTCCCAGTGCCTGGAATCTCTCCTGCAGGACCTCACCCAAACTGTCCCTAATGTGCTTTATTTAGTGGTTACAGGAGAGAGGGGGCAGCATTCTGGGAACATGCACACGCAGGGAAGGAAGGCAGAAAGACTCCGGCTCTCCACAGTTAAATAAGCTGGGTTCCCACTGTGGGTGGTCTCAGAATGCAGTCAGGCTGGGCCTCTTGATGTTTCCTGGGCTGGTTCCTGCAGGGTGGGGCTGGGTGGCCTTCAGCAGGGAGCCTGGGGCAGCAGAGGGGTGGGCAGAAGGATCTGACTAGGATCTGCCCCACTGCTCTCATCTTGCACCTCATCTTCCTGGTGGGGAGCAGTGTGAAGTGTGCATTGATCCCTCTCATATTAATTATCAGATTTTTCCAATGTGGAATTTGAAGCTGTTCCAGAAACCTGGGGTGGGAAAACTCCCTTCTTTCAAACAGACACAGAGACAGGGGAGGATCCAAGGAGTTTCTATTAATGGCCCTAGGCTCAGCTGGAATGATTTCCTGAGAACTGAGCATCAAATTCAAGTTTCTTAGCTGTTACAGCATTGGTGGGTTTAAATGGCAGCCTTCATGACTTAGGTCCACATTTCCAATGGTCAGGGGGTCCAGTATGTTTGTAAAAGAGATGCTGGGGACAGATTTATTAGGATAGCTTTATGACTGGAGTTTACAGAAGCAGAACTTAGGACATCTTCCCTCCCTAGATAAGATTTCAGTGGGCAGCTGTTTCACTCGTTAATTGTGAGCATCCACTTTTAAAGGTTTGTGTTGGATGGGGTCCACTTCTCTTTCTTTGATGATGTATTTGGCTGCTTTTCATATTCTGTCTTCAGCTATTTCTTCTCCTGTTAGCAAGGCTGTCAACTGTTTTGACCTGCCACTGATCCCTTTGCAAAATAAGAAGAGAACTAAAATTAATGCAAGTCTACTGTGTTGTCAATAACTGGAGCTACTTTTTTAAAGATTTATTTATTCATTTGAAAGAGTTACACAGAGAGAGGAGAGAGAGAGAAAGAGAGAGAGACGTCTTCTGTCCGATGGTTCACTCCCCAATTGGCAGCAACAGCTGGAGCTGTGCCAGTCTGAAGCCAGGAGCTTCTTCTGGGATGAAGCTGGTTTTTAAAATAATTATTTATTTATTTGAAAGGCAGAGTTACAGAGTGGTAGAAGCAGAGATGGATGGCTGGAGCTGTTTGGATCCAAAACCAGAAGCCAGGAGCTTTGTCCAGGTCTCATAGGTGGGTGCAGGAGATGAGGGATTTGGGCCATCTTCTACTGTTTTCCCAGGCCACAGCAGAGAGCTGGATGGGAAGTGCAGCAGCCAGGATCCCAACCGGCACCCATATAGGATGCTGACACTGCAGGCAGTAGCTTTACCCACTATGCAACAGTGTTGCCCACTAACTGGAGCCCTTTTAATCTGAGTTTGCATAAAGTGGAGAATTACAGCATCATAAATACATATAAGTAACATCTTTTTCTCTGCCCAGTACTTTACAGTTACCCAGTGCTCCACTGAGAATCTTACATTCCACACTGTGTAATTAAGAAGGCCAGTTACTTGTCTTATTTTGGGTTCTGTGTTTAAACCCATGACATTTTTGAAATGGGAGGATATTAGTTCTACAATTTCATAAAGACTGCTCTGTGGAAGCATCAATAGAAGTTATAACTGTGAGAGTGGTAAGAAAGAAGAATGGAAGAAATAAGTACCCCTTACGCCACACAGAGATGTCCACAAATGGAGTAGAAGATGTGCCCTTGAAAACTATGGCTGACTTTCTGGGACAAACTGTGTTTGAGTGCTTCACATGTTCTGATAGAAAGGTGTTGCCACCAGGTTATTAGTATATTTATTTATTTAGTTTTTAAAGATTTATTTATTTATTTGAAAATCAGAGCTACACAGAGAGAGAAGGAGAGGCAGAGAGAGAGAGAGAGAGAGAGGTCTTCCATCAGGTTCATTTCCCCAATGGCTACATCATTGTGAACTTTGCTCAGTTCCTGACCTATACCTTTCCTTTAACCTAGTACTTTGCCATGTAGTAGCCCATGAAAACTGCAGACTGCATAAATGAATGAATATTTGGAGGGTTGTGATTTCTTAGAGGAACATCATGAGACAGAAGGAATAAAACAAAACAAAAGTATCCTCCGTATATAGAAGATATACTGTTTTTGCAAGCTATAGAGAAGAGGAAGAAGAAGGAAAGTAGTGAGACTGGAAAGGTTGTGGCAAAGGTAATAGGCACTAGTCAAGAATTCAACAAGCCCATTAGGAAAGTATTAAGGATTCTTTACTTCCATGTAGACTCTGCCCTCTAATGGTGAACAGGGTCCTCTAAACCCACTTGCTGCACAAATGAAAACCCAAGCATTGTCTTCTCCCACAGATGGAGTCTGCTATTGGTTTTGATTTACATTTCCCTAATGGCTAGTGATATTGGGCATGTTCATATATGTCTTGACCATTGAGATTTCTTCTTCTGAGAAACATCTATTCTGATCATTGCCCATTTCTTACGTGTACATTTTGCTTCTTGTTTGGAGTTTTTCCAGTTCTATATATGTATGTTCTGGCTATCAATGTTTTGTCATAGTCAGAGTTTTCAATGTTTCCTGCCATTCTGTCCATTGTATCTTCACTCTGTTGATTACTTTGTTATGAAGATGTATCTTAATTTGATATGCTCAAATTTGTATATTTTATTTTGTTACTTGTGCTTTTGGAATCTGACCCAAAACTGTTGTCTATGCTAATGTTTTACAGTTTCTCATATGTTTACTTAGGTTTTGGGTTTTTTTTAACATACATAATTTTATTACAAAATTTTTTTAAAAAAAACAACACAGAATGCAACATCCTAACAAAAAATCCAAATTTACAAATGATACTAATTCCTACAACTTTGCTGTGCTACCATACACAAGTCAAGAAATTAAAGAAACCATTAAATATTTAGGAACATTCAACATCAGAAGCTTTAAAATCTAACTGTATGTAGTAGCCCCTCAAAAAGCTACAACCTGCATTTTTTAAAAAAAGTATTTTCTCTACAAAGAATCTTATCAGCTATACAAAAATCTGTACAGTTTTTTTTATACTGAAGCTAATATTGAGCTGCACTTGAATTCACATTCTTAGCAAAACAACTGCC
The DNA here is from genome assembly GCF_964237555.1 of Oryctolagus cuniculus. Taxonomy (NCBI): domain Eukaryota; kingdom Metazoa; phylum Chordata; class Mammalia; order Lagomorpha; family Leporidae; genus Oryctolagus; species Oryctolagus cuniculus. The sequence goes on along the minus strand of NC_091444.1, from coordinate 87,078,020 downwards.
TGAGCACACACGCACACTCCACACTCATCATTACAGGATAGCCATTTATTCTTCATCTTCATCCTCTTCCTCATCATCTTCATCTTCTTCCTCTTCCTCTTCTTCCTCCTCATCTTCAGGTTCATTCTTCTTCTTTGAGCCTGTGGGCCTACCAGGGCCCTTCTTTCCCGCTTCACTTTTGCCCTTGGCACGGTATGCAGCAATATCCTTTTCATATTTCTCCTTTAGCTTAGCTGCTTTCTGTTCATATGGTTGTTTATCTTTGGCTGACTGTTCAGACCACATCTCACCCAATTTTTTTGCAGTGTCCCCAATGGACAGGCCAGGGTGTTCACTTTTGATCTTTGGGCGATGTTCAGAGCAAAAGAGAAAGAAGGCAGATGGTGGTCTTTTAGGAGCATTAGGATCCTTTTTCTTTCCCTTCTTAGCACCCTTGGGAGGAACGTAATTTTTCATCTCCCTGTCATAACGAGCTTTATCACTTTTTGCCATATCTTCAAACTTGGACTTTTCCTTTGCAGACATGGTCTTCCATCTCTCCGAGCATTTCTTAGAGAATTCTGTGAAACTGACCGAAGAGTCAGGGTGTTTCTTCTTGTGCTCTTCCCGGCACGTCTGCACGAAGAAGGCATAGGAGGACATTTTGCCCCTCGGCTTGTTGGGGTCTCCTTTACCCATGACAACGGAACGGCGGCCACCTGGTGCGAGTTGTTCCTCAGACTCCCGCAGAGCGGCCAGATCCGACGGCATTGCTTCCTTCCCTCAGCTCAGGCATGAACTCAGGATGTGAGGGCGATCTGGCTGCGACATCTGTCACCCCATTGATCGCCAGGGTTGCTTCGGCTGATCTGGCTGGCTAGGCGGGTGTCCCCTTCCTCCCTCACCACTCCATGTGCGTCCCTCCCGAAGCTGCGTGCTCCGTCGAAGAGGACGACCTTCCCCGCTAGAGGAGGACTGGTCTTCGGTCAAGGGTATACGAGTAGCTGCGCTCCCCTGCTAGAACCTCAAAACAAGCTCTCAAGGTTTTGGTTTTATATTTAGACTTTTAATTTACCTTGAGTTGCTTTTACATAGTGTATGAGGTGTTGGGGTATCTTTTCAGGCTTCTACATATGGATAATCACTTTCCTTTAAACCATTTGCTAAAGGGATTCTTCTTTCTCCTGTTTGTTTTATTTCCTTTATTAAATAGGGGTTGGCTGTAGAAAAGTCAGTTTATTTCAGCTGCCTATTTTTTCCATTGAACTATGTGTCTGTTTTTCCAACAGTGCTAACACTGCTTCTATTTTTTTAAGATTTCTTTATTTGAAAGGCCAGATGCTTCTTCCAAGTCTCTCATGTGGGTGCCAGCACCCAAGAACATGGTCCATCTTCCACCAATTTCCCAGGTGCATTAGTAGGGAGCTGGATTGGAAGTGGAGAACCTGGTCTTCTAGCAACAACATATGGGATGCATGCACAGCAGGACAAGGCATTAACCTACTACACCACAGCATCAAACCCTTCCTTATTTACTTCTGCTGTGATCTTTCATTATTCACTTTTCTACTGCCCCACAACTTGACTCATTCCTGTTTTTTTTTTTTTTTTTTTTTTTTCTGGGTCCTGGAGGATGGTAGTAGGTTGCTTCTGGGATATCTTTTTTATGTTAGTAGATACTTGGTAATCTAAAATCATAGTTTTTACTTTCTATATTTCTCTGCTAATCACAAGGACCTTCTAGATGACAGCAGAAAATGCTAGCAGAAATGAGGATATATTAATTTGCTAAGAAAATACCACAGAGAATATGATTTAAATCATGGAATTTTACTTCTCAGAGTTGTAGAGTTTGAAAATATCAGATCAAGATGCTAATAGGCTCGATTTTTCCAGAAGCCCTTCTCTGATGTGACAGACACATCTATCATTTGATCTGCTTAAAAGCACTTTCTTCAGGTAGAGTCATGTTGGTGGTTAGCACTTCAGTGTTTGAGTTTTAGGGAGGCACATTTCAGTCCACAACAGCAAAGGGGCCCTGTGGTCTATTTCAATGACAGCCATCTCTGCGGAGGACAGAAAGTTTGAAATCAGCATTAGGAGTTCTCACAGTATTACTGTCAGTGCTATCTCCATCAAGTGTGCATTCATGTACACACAAACAAAACTACCTGTACACATAAACACATTCAACAGTGGAAATGCCTGATGGTTGTGTACAGGTAACATCAATATAATAATCCATAAGATGGCCTATTAGCAGACATTAAAAGAGAATTAGAAAGAATGACAACAAAATCTGCAGTTACCTATATTTATGTCTATATGTATGATATTCAGTATTTATAGTTGCTAAAAGATGAATACTGATGTGTGGAAATAAAAGCTAAACCTTACCTTGCAATATTGCAGCCTAGTCTACATGAAAGATGTCTTCCTAAAACCTTTCCCTGGGCCCACTCTGTGGCATAGTAGATTAAGCATCCACCTGCAGCACCAGCATCCCACATGGGCACCAGTTTGAGTCCCTGCTCCTGCACTTCCAATCCAGCTCTTTGCTAATGGCCTAGGAATGCAGTGGAATATGCCCTGAGTGCTTGGGCCCCTGCACCCATGTGAGAGACCTGGAGGAAGCTGCTGACTCCTGGCTTCTGGCACCTGGCTTCAGATCCGCCCAGCTCCAGCCATTCTGGCCATTTAGGGGTGAACCAGTGGATAGCAGACCTCTCTTTCTCTTCCTCTCTATATCTGTCACTCTGCCTCACAATAAATAAATACATCTTTTAAAAATCTTTCCCTTTTTAAATTTCTTAATTGTTTTAAAGATTTATTTATTTATTTATTTACAAGTTGAGTTACAGACAGAGAGGAGAGACAGAGAGAAAGAGGGAGGTCTTCCATCTGATGTTCACTCCCTAATTGATTGCAACTGCCAGAGCTGTGCTGATCCGAAGCCAGGAGCCAGGAGCTAGTTCCAGGTCTCCCAGATGGGTACAGGGGCCCAAGGACTTGGGCCATCTTCTACTACTTTGCCAGGCCATAGCAGAGAGCAGGATCAGAAGTGGAGCAGCTGAGTATTGAACCGGCCCCCATATGGGATGCTGGAGCTTCAGGCCAGGGTGTTAACCTGCTCCACCGCAGCACCAGTCCAACATTTTAAATTTCTGATACTCTAAAGTAGCAAAGGACTGCATTACATCTAGGAAAGATGTATTTAAAAATTATAAATCTAGTGCATTTTAGCAGAAGTCCTAACAAATACTTCTGATTTTCTCAACATTATGTATAAATAAATGATAGAATCAGTCATTGTCAGATTAATAGAAGTAGTTTGAGAGGATTGTCTCTCTTTCAATTGTGTTGAATAGTTTGAGAAGCATTCGTTCTTTAAAAGACTTGTAGAATTCAATAGTGAGGCTGTCTGATCCTGGACTTTTCTTTCTTGGGAGGGTCTTTATTACTCATCCAATCTCTGTCTTGGTTTTTGATTTGTTTAGCTTTTCTATGTGTCTTCATGACTCAATTCTGGTATATTGTGTATGTCCAGGAATCTGTTGATTTTTCCTCTAGGTTTTCCAATTTGTTAACCATCACAACAGATGCCCGCATCATATATTGCAGTGCTAATCTGAGTTTTGGGTACTCCACTTCCAAATCAGTTTCATGTTAATATCTCTGGGAAGCAATGGATAATAGCTCAAATTCTTTCCTTCTTGTCATCTAATTTGGAGAACTGTAACCTCAATGGGGACTTGAAACCTGGTCTTGCACAGTTGTAGCCATATAGAAAGTGAACCAGCAGATGGGATATCTCTCTGCTTCTCTTTCCTTCTCTCTTTGTCTCTGTGTCTCTCTGCCATTTTTTATCATATTAAAATATTTAATTACTTATTTGAAAGAGTTACATGGAGAGGGAGAGACAGAAATCTTCCACCACCTAATTCATTTTTGAGATGACTTTAATAGCCAGAGTGTGGCCAGGTTGAAGCCAGGAGCTTTTCCTCCGCTGTGCGTGGCAGCATCCCAGCACTTGGGCCAACTTTCCCTGCTTTTTCAGTCCATTGGTAAGGAGCTGGATCAGAAATGGAATAGCTGGTACTTGAACTGGTGCACATACAGGATGGCAATGTAACAGATAGCAACTTTGTCCACTGCACCACAACCACCAGCTCCTCTTTCTGCCTTTCCAATAAATAAATCTTTTGAAAAAGAACTTAAGGTAGTAAAAGTCATCATGACTGAGCAATGGCAAATTTATTGAAGTGATCAACTTTCTTAAAGGTCTATTTATGAATTTGAAAGGAAGCACTAGAAAGAGAGAGTGGGAGAGATGGATCTTCCTCCTGGTTTGTTCACTCCTCAAATGGCTGCAATGACTGTGGCTAGGCCAGACTGATATCAGGAGCCAGGGGCTTCTTCCAGGTCTCTCACATGGGTGCAGGAGCCCCAATATTTGAGTCACCCTGTGCTGCTTTTCCAGACACATTAGCAGGGAACTGGATCCGTTTGGAGCATTAATGTCTATGATACTCTCCTTGCAGTTGAAGGATTTAGAATCCATTTTGATTATGGGTGGGCTAAGTACAACAGCTCCCAATTGTCCAAGGTTTGGATTAGATGGGTTCTGAGAAATTTTGTTAAAATAGTTATTAATCATAACTCTCAGTTTAAGCTTTTCTTACCAAATTTTCATGTTTGCTGATGTTTATATCTATGGGAAAATTGGGTCTCTGGATTGCAACCAATGAAAGCATCCAGACTAACAGTAATAAGGTCAACAGTCAGCAGAATGATGTCCAGCTGAACTGAAATAGCTTTTCTTATTTGGTAGAGGGGTTACCTCCTGCATTATACTGACATACTGACATAGACAGTAGATATTGGAGCCTGTCTCTTCTGCCAAATGGAGAATGCCGCATTTTGATCCATCGTATATATATTTATATATTATAATATATATTATATATTTCTATACATAATATGGAATTACATATAATTATCATAAATATATAATATATAATTATATATAAATATTACATATGAATTTATTTATATATAAATATATAATTATTTCTGATCCAGCTCCATACCAATGGATTGAAAAAGCAGTGAAAGATGGTCCAAGTGCCTGGGTTGCTGCCACACACATTGGAGGAGGAGCTCCTGGCTTCAACCTGGCCACACTCTGGCTATTGAAGTCATCTCAATAATATATATATATAATATATATAATAGTTTTAGTAAATTATATAATATTATCTGTTTATAATTATTATATATTATATAATATATTATATGATAAAGCATAATATATTTTATATATGAATATATTTATATACATAAATATATATAAATAAATGTAAATATATATATATATAGAATTTATTTACGTATTTGACAGGTGTACTTACAGACAGTGAAAGGAAGAGACAGAGAGAAAGGTCTTCCATATGCTCATTTACTCCCCTAATGACTGCAATGTCTGCAGCTGGGCCAATCTGAGCTAGGAGCTTCCAGGTCTCCCACATTTTGGCAGGGACCAAAGCACTTGGAACAGCTTCTACTGCTTTCCCAGGCTATTGCAGAGAGCTGGATGGGAAAAGGAGAAATGGGGACTAGAACTGGTGCTCATATGGGGTGCCAGCACTGCAGGTAAAGGATTACACCACTGCACCACAGTGCTGGCCCCAGTCTATCCTTTATTAAGGAGATCTCAGTAATCATGTTCAGGTATTGCTGTCCTATATTCATGGCCAAAGTCCTAGCAGGCAACATGGTTTGGAGAATCGTAAGCACAAGGTGTGTAGGAGACTTCATTTCTCATACAGCACAGTTAATAACAAGGTTCCAAGAGGGGAAATTACTTGCATCATAGTCTTTGAGAACTAATGGACATCACAGGTGATCTAAAGAATTTAGAAGGTTTGTGAGCCCCTAGAGTGAAAAAGTCACAGGGAGCACAAGGACAGTGCCTAGAGTTTATTTTGATGGATTTTAGCCCCTTTCATTGGAGGGAGGCCCGAAGAAGCTGGACTGATTAGTAAACCTCAGAAGTGTCTTTTCAATGTGAAGGCAAACTGAGACTGAGGGGTTTTTGGAAAAACGTTGAACAAAAGACATTTCCCACACTTGGTTAAAACACATCATTTATCTACTGATTTTCATCAAATCTGTTAACATTAGGTATAAGGTACAGTGGACATGGTGGATGGCATATAGCAATATGATTTTAGTAATATATCATGAGGTGCTTTTTTTAAATGGATTTAGCAGGTAAAATTGGGCTACCTAATGGGATGTAGCTGGAATAATCACCTTTTTGTTAAATAAATCTGAGGTAATAAATGTTAGTGTATGAAGACATTGAGTTTTCTGTTATTGGGCCTTCTTGGTTATTTTAATCTGGGATCTGCGAATTCTCATTTTCTTTATTTTATTCCTCATCATGTCGGACCAACTCTGCTGCTTTGGGGATTTTTTTAGTACATCTGACATTTGGAAATTTAGACAATAGTATAGTTAAAATGAGATGTACCAAGTAAAGTATTTTTATTCTGATACATATTTTGGAATTCTTCTAAAATTCCTATTGAGTATCCTTGTTAAATTTAGTTGCATCCCAGGTTAAGACTTCTTGGAGGCAGGCACCATGGCTCAATAAGCTAATCCTCCACCTGCGGTGCAGGCACACCAAGTTCTAGTCCTGCTGGGAGAGCCAGATTCTGTCCCAGTTGCTCCTCTTCCAGTCCAGCTCTCTGCTATGGCCCAGGAGTGCAATGGAGGATGGCCAAAGTGCTTGGGCCCCGTACCTGCATGGGAGACCAGGAGGAAGCACTTGGCTCCTGGCTTTGGATCAGCGCCATGTGCCAGCCGCAGCACACTGGTGGCAGCGGTCACTAGGGGGTAAATCAACAGAAAAAGGAAGACCTTTCTCTCTGTCTCTCTCACTGTCCACTCTGCCTGTCAAAATAAAAAATAATTTTTATAAAAAGACTTATTGGAGCCACTTTAGTGATTATACCCATGAAACTTTGTTAATAAATGCAAATAGAACCTGGGAAAATTGATGTATATCTTATGCTGTAGAGACTTAAGATTGAACATCTTTTTTTAATCTTTTTTAATTATATAATTTAAAAACAAATTTGAGATTTTTTTTTTACTTTACTAAGTCACAGCTCTGGCCCCATTAATATGACTTAACAATGTTTTTTCATCTCAGACTTATCTCTATTGTTTCAGTTAACTGCATGCCTTTTCTTTACATTCAGATTCCCTCAGCTCTCAAAGCTTATTCATCTTAATTCTGTTGTTCCTATTTCCCTCCCTTTTATTCTGTCCCTAGGCTAATTGAGGTCATGATTCTCCATTCCTTCTGTGTGGTGTCACAGTAGGCTTGAAGTGTTCTTTTTCTCTTCTGATTTCTAAAGAAAGAAATTATGTATTCCCCCAGTTTAGATATTTTAATAATGCACTCTAAAACAAAGGTTAAATGTTCTTAATTTGACAAGAATTTTCAGGGCCAGTGGTGTGGCATAGTGGGTAGAGCCACCACTTGCAGTGCTGGCAGCTCATATGGATCCAGATCTCTGCTAAAGCCTGGGAAAGCAGTAGAAGATGGCCCAAGTCCTGGGCCCCTGCACCCATGTGGGAGACCTGGAAGAAGCTCCTTGCTCCTGGCTTTGGATTGGCACAACTCTGGCCATTGCAGCCAACTGGGGAGAGAACCAGTGGATGGAAGACCCCTCTCTCTTCTCTGCCTCTCTCTGTGCAACTCTGACTTTAAAATAAATAAATAAATCTTTAAAAAAAGAATTTTTTCTAATTTTAGATTTGTTCTACTTCATTGCCACTTCAGGGTGTGTGTAAGGAGTGCATATCCAGTTTTTCTATTTTGGAATTTTGGGATTTTGTATTAGCTCTGCTGTGTATTCATTTTTCTTGAGCACTGGTGATATCTTCTCCTTAGTTGTATTAAGAGAGAGAGCAATAGCCCTCATGTCTTTTTAGGTAAGTAAGACATATTAAAAACAGAGCATTCAGTATACATTCATAGTAGTTTGACTTGTTCAATTGATTTTCCTGAACTCCCTTGGATATTCTTGGTCTTTGCTGTACAACTTTCTATACTCATTAATTCTTTGATATTCCCAAATCCAGAAAATGAATGACTCAACAGCTGTGTTCCTGTATTTGCTGGGACTCAGGGTAAGAAGCAAAGTGGAGGTGTTCAGGAATCTAAAGGTACATGCTACATAGCAAAGCACATCATTTCCTATACAAAGTGACTGGGAAATCCAGAATCTTTTGCACACATATTGGATCCTGAACTATTACTGGACTATTCAGTAAGATTTTAATGTATTTATTTTCTGTGTGTGTGTTTGTATTTCTAAATAAACTCTGCTGGGCTACTTAACATTAACATGTATTGCAGAATTCTTTCATCAGTTTTTACTTTTAAAAAGTTTCTTTTTCAGTTTTATGGGAGAGGGTAGAAGTTTTCTGCTATGTAACTGAAAATTTATTCATTCATTAAAGTTAAAAATATTTGTTGGAAATGGGTGGAATACTATTAATTCTTGTGTGATTTTCATGAAACTAAATACATTCTCTATTTTGTTTTGCTTAAAATTTCTGCATGTGTGGACTTCTTTTTTCCTTCTTGCCCCAAATCCCTTTGTGTATTGGGATGGCAAATGGGTTTTACACTGGACAAAACATGTTATTTTGGCAAAGAAGTACTTAGCGTTCCTGCTTCAAGTATTCAAATATTGCATAGGAAATCAGTATATTTGTTTACTGTACAAATGTCCTTCATACAATTTTGTAATCTTCTGGGATGGGAGAGGAAGCAGGAAATAGGAGGATTATGGGTGGGAGGGATGTTTTGGGGAGGGGAAGCCACTGTAATCCAAAAGCTGTACTTTGGAAATTTATATTTATTAAAAAAATTAAACAATTTTGTAATCTTCATCTTCCTTTTTATTTCATCCTTTTTAAAAAAAGATTCATTTATTTTACTTGAAAGTCAGAGTTACACAGAGAAGGAGAGAGAGAGAGGGAGAGCAGTCTTCCAACCACTGGTTCACTCCCCATTTGGCCACAATGGCTGGAGCTCTGCCAATACAAAGCCAGGAGCCAGCAGCTTCTTTTGGGTCTCCTATGCAGGTGCAGGAGCCCAAGGGCTGGGCCATCATCTACTGCTGGATAGTAAGTCTTACTTGCCTAGAAAGATGGATAGTAATTTGAGTAGCCAGGACTTGAACTGGCACCCAATTGGAATGTCAGCACTGCAAGCCACAGCTCTACTTGCTACTCCACAGCATCAGCCCCCTAAATTCTTATGAGTATTGCTACACGATTGGAATTTATAATTGATAATGCTGAACAATTGAAACTGTCTTATTTACAATTGTAGGACTGGATATGGCAGTTTTACTTGAAGTAAAGTATGTAGCCTGCTTATTGTATGATTTTTGGAAAAGCATGTATTTATATACAACAGCAGACCTGTAATCATTTAAAAGTGAATTATCATGATTACCCAGATGTAAAGAATGCAATATGTGCTAATGAGTTAGCAGTCACAGACATTTAGAATTAGAGGGATTTTAGAACTTTTTCAATACTGCAGTTTTTATGAAAAACTAATATTTTTTTATTTGACAGGTAGAGTTATATACAGTGAGAAATCAGAAAGGTCTTCCTTCCATTGGTTCAGTCCCCAAATGGCTGCCACAGTTGGAGCTGTGCCCATCCAAAGCCAGGAGTCAGGTGCTTTCTCCTGGTCTCCCATCCGGGTGCAGGGCCCAAGCACTTGGGCCATCCTCCACTGCCTTCCTGGGCCATAGCAGAAAGCTGGACTGAAAGAGGAGCAACCAGGACTAGAACACTTTGCCCATAAGGGATACCAGCACCACAGGTGGAGAATTAACCAAGTGAGCCACAGCGCTGGCCCCCGATAAATTTACTCTTAACAAAATATCAAAATATCTTATTTAGTATAAAGTTAGTAGTGAAAAAGAGACTACCTTGTTGAACACAGAAATTTGAGATTATATTTCTTGGTATTAATTTGCATCTTAAGGCTTATTGCCTAGTTCATTTCAATATTTCAATCTAATATTACTAATAATATCTTGTACTTAGTGGTTCACTGTGTGCCAGACAATATTCTTTTGATTTTTTAAAGATTTATTTATTTATTTATTTGGAAGTCAGAGTTACACAGATATTGAACAAGAGGAAGAGAGAGAGAGAGAGGTCCTCCATCTGCTGGTTCACTCCCCAGATGGCCTAAAAGGTCAGAGATATGCCAATCTGAAACCAGGAGCCAGGACCTCTTCAGGGTCTCCCATGCAGATTCAGGGGCCCAAGGACTTGGGCCAACTTCCTACTGCTCTCCCAGGCTATAGCAGACAGCTGAATGGAAAGTGGAGCAGCCTGGACTTGAACCGGCCTCCATATGGGATGCCCCCACTGCATGCAGTGGCTTTACTAGGTACACCACAGCACTGGCCTCAAGACAATGCTCTAAAATGATGCATTAATTATTCCCAAATATTGAAAAGTGGCATGGTACACATTTGAATGTGTTGTTTTGTACTAGTTGTAGAAACAGTTTAAAATATATTTGTATTTAAAAATGTAAGCTTTGATCTAAAGGCTTACTTTCCCTTAAGGTGCCTGTTTGGAAACTGAGAGATCATTGAAGTCTCAAGATAGAGTACAACTGATCTTATCCAAGCCTCCTTTATCACATGAGGATGCTAAATGCCAAGCCCAGAGAAGTTAAGTGAACTGTTCAAGGTCACATAGGTAAGTTGTGGCAGGGATAATTCTGTATTAGCATTAGGTATCCTGATACATAGGCCACTGTTCTGTCAATTTTGTACTCCTTCTGGAGTTAAAGATTCTAAGTTGTGGAAAATTGAATTTGGAAATTTAGTGGTTGCTATGTTGTTATGGTGAGAAATTTCTGTGTATAGCTATGAGTTGCTTAAATTTTATTCAATATATTTTTCTAGTATGTTTGCTATTTATTTGAAATGTATAACAAGTAGCTTCATCTATTTGCCAAAAGAATTTTTTGAAGATTTATTTATATTATTTGAAAGTCAGAATTACACAGAGAGAGAAGGAGAGGCAGAGAGAGTGGTCTTCCATTCACTGGTTCACTCCACAGTTGGCCTCCATGGCTGGAGCTGTGCTGACTGGAAGGCAGGAGCCAGGAGCCTCTTCCTGGTCTCCTATACAGGTGCAGGGGCCCAAGGACTTGGACCATTTTATAATGCTTTCCCAGGCCATAGCAGAGAGCTGGATAGGAAGTGGAGCAGCCAGGTCTTGAACTGATGCCCCTATGGAATACCAGCACTGCAGGTGGCAGCCTCACCCACTATGGCACAGTGCCAGCCCTTGCCAAAAGAATTTATAGAAGCTATTCCATATATACACTTCACAATTATTTAGTTACTTGACACGAACTATCCCTGCATATTTGAAAATTTTGAATGGTATCACTTGGGTTTTAAGAATGTTATATTTTAGGTCTCTTAGTATTTTTAGTGATGATGTTTTAAAGGCCCTTTCTGTTTTATGAAAAATGATAAGGATTTTGTTTTACAATGGCCATAGTATTACTACTTAAAGCAATAGATTAAATAACACTTTTAAACAAAGTCATTTAATACTGAATTCTAACACACTGGTATATTTTAAAGTGAGAAACCGGATTTCTTTCAGATATTCTAAAGAAGAATGATAATCAAAATTGAAGACATCTACAGTTTTTAATCACTTGTTTTAAATATTGGTCATAATGGTCCAATTTTGAGTTTAATTTTAATTAGCTTTTAAATGATTCAATATGTTTTATAGAAAAAATTCGGAGAACATAGTTATATACTCAACCTCCCTCCCTTCTTTTTCCTTCTTTGTCATTTTTTTTAGCTTATGAAATGACATTTTCAGTTTACATTACATTAAAAAGGGTTGTTGAGTCAAGGGACAAGTTTAACAGGCAAAAAGCAAAAAGATCCTAATTTAGAGGGAATACAGACAATGGCTCTAAACAATATTTGAATATCACATCTAAACAATATTTGAAGAAATTGATAAATATTTTAATTTCTCCTACTAAAATGCTCAAAGTCTTTAATGATTTATCAAATATTAGTGCAAAATTATGTATTTAAATGATCCCAAAAAGTGATGAATTTTTGTGTAATAAAGTCCAATTTTTGTCAAGGCTTTTTGACAGTCTCACAGAAAACTTATGTTTGTGAATGGGAAGAATAATACCAAAATATCCATACTACCAAAAACAATTTGCAAATTCAATGCAATCCCAATCAACATACCAACGATGTTCTCAGAGCTAGAAAAAATGATGCTAAAATTCACATAGAAACATGAGAGATGCTTAACATCTAAAGCAATATTATAAAGCAAAAAAAAGCTGGAGACATCACACCATATTTTAAGACATATTACAGGGGTCAGCACTATGACAAAGCAGGTAAAGTCACCGTCTGCAGTGCCGGCATCTCATATGGGTGCCAGTATGTTTCCCAGCTGCTCCACTTCTTATACCCCTCTCTGGTATAGCCTGAGAAAAAAGTAGAAAATGGCCAAAGTCTTTGGGCCCCTGCACCTGCATAGAGACCTGGAAGAAGCTCCTGACACTTGGATTCAGATCAACAGAGCTCCGGCCATTGTGGCCATTTGGGGAGTAAACCAGTGGATGGAAGACCTCTCTCTCTCTCTGCCTCTACCTCTCTGTAACTCTGCCTTTCAAATAAATAAACTGCAAAAAAAAAAAAAGAAGAAGTGTTAGCACTGATATAATAACAGACACATAGTTCAATGGAAAAGACTTGGTAGCATAGAAATAAACCCAAATTTCTACCAGCAACTCATATTTAACAAAGGAACTAAAATGAACTGGAGAAAGAAGAATCTCTTTCACAAGTGGTGCAGAGGAACTTGATTATCCATATGTAGAAGCCTGAAAAGAGACTCCAACATCTCTTACACTATGTGAAAGTGAACTCATAGTGAATTAAAATGTAATCATAAGACCCAAACCCAAGTAAACATAGGGGAACTCTAAATATTGTCAACACACAATAGCTTTTGGGTAAGATTCCAATAGCAATAGTCACAAAAATAAAAACAGAGACATTTGAGTATATCCAACTAAGATACTTCTTCACAACAAAGTAAACATCAGAGTGTAGATACAATGAACAGATGGCAGGAAAAATTAAAACTCTGAATGTTTACAGATTTCCAGAACATTTACATGAATTGGAAAAACTCCAAAAAATACAGTGAAGAAACATCTGAATAGACATTTCTCAGAAGAAATGTAAATGGTCAAAACATGTGAATATGCCCGATGTCACTAGCCATTATGTAAATATAAATCAGAGCACCATATCAGTCTCCAACACCTGTGGGAGAATACAACACTCAGGTATTTGTGTGTGCAGCAAGTGGGTTTAGAGGACCCTGTTCACCTCTGGAGAGCAGAGTCTACAGGGAGGTAAAGAAACCTTACTCTGCAGGGGCATGCTAATCTTCTCTGTATCATTCCAATTTTAGTATATGTGCTGCCGAAGCGAGCACATGTGCTGCCGAAGCGAGAAAGAGATGAAAAGAATTTATCTCAGCTAGCCACTAATATTCAAGAAACAAGGTCTTCAGGAAAGCCAACTCAACTGACATTTTCATGTCATTGTTAAATAAAGGAAAAATTATCTAGGTTCAGCAATACGTAGTTTATAAGAGAAAGACTACAGAGTAATTTCCTTGGCATAGAAATAACTTTGTCTTTTTTTTTTTATCTATGAGGGCTTGCTATCACCACCACACACCCACATCCCATATACAAATGCCTGGCTTGAGTGGTAGCTTCTCTGCTTTTAGGCAAGTTTCTGCTAGTGTGCACCCTGGGAGGAGATGGAGGATGGCAGAAGTGCTTGGGTCCTTGCACCCAAATGGGACATCCAGAATGAATTCCCAGTTCCTGGTTTTGGCTTGGTCAAGCTTTGGCTATTGCAAGTGTCTGGGGAGTGAAACAGTGGTTCCCTCTTCCTGTCACTCTGCCTTTCAAATCAATAACTGTTGTTGGTAATGACTAATAATGATATTCACTGATTGTCAAATTTTGAATCTATTAATTATAGACAATTTCTCTTTGTAATTTTAAACTTTCATAATGTTCTGTTGCCAATTTCATCACTAGAAATAAAAACATTTCCTCAAAAAAAAAGAAACCTTACTGCTTTCCTAATGTGCTTATTAAGTTCTTGACCAGGGCCTGTTAGTCTTCCCACAAACTTTCTAGTCTCACTACTTTCCTTCTTCTTCCTCTTCTCTGTGACTTGTAAAATAGTATACATTCTATATACTGTGGATACTTTTGATTTATTTTATTCCTTCAGTCTCCTATGAAGTTCCTCCACAAAAGCACAGCCCTTAGATATTCATTCATTTATGCAGTCTGCAGATTTCATGAGCTACTAAATTCCAAGTAGTATGTTAAAGGCAAGATCTGGGCCTAAGAGAAAAGTGGTCTAAATTCTGTGCCTAGAAGAGGATTTGGGACATAGTAGAACTTCAGTGAAGTGCTATGTGAATGACATGCACTCATTAAATGAGTAATCTAAAGCATACACTTCATTTAAGCAACACAGCAGCCCTACTCACCTCAGGTAGAGCAATTGAGAGGAATAATGTGAACAAAAATAAGACATCAATAAGTTGAATAATAACAGAGAAAAAACAAAATGAGATAGATGCCAACATTACTGAGCTATTTTTGAGGAATTAAATTGATAGAGGGGCTGGCATTGTGGCCAAGTGGGGAAAGCTGCAATCTGTGAGGCCAGCATAACATCTGAGTTCCACTTTGAGTTTAGGAATCTCCACTTCCAATTTAGCTCACTGCTAAACACCTGGGAAACCAGCAGAAGATGGACGAAGGACTTGGGTCCTTGCCACTGATGTGGGAGACTTGGATGAAGCTCCTGACTCCAGCATGCCCCAGGCTCAACTGTTGAAACTCTCTGGGGTGTGAGCCAGCAGATGAAAGCTATCTATGTCTTTCCCTCTCTCTCTAAATCCACCTTTCAAATAATAAAGATTTAATAAACAAATTAACTGATTTCAAAATACACAAAAACATGAACAATACTATATCATTTTTATGCCAAACTGATAAAAAATAACAAATGCTAGAGAGCACATGGGAAAAGAAAACCGTCATATATGGTGGGTGAAAACACAAGTTAGTACAGATGTTATGCAGAACAGTATGGTCATTCCTTAAAAAGGATAAAAATTGGGCCGGTGCTGTTGTGCAGTGAGTTAAAGCCCTGGCCTGAAGGGCCAGCATCCCATTTGGGTGCCAGTTCTAGTTCCAGCTGCTCTTCTTCCAATACAGCTCTCTGCTATCTCCTGGGATAGCAGTAGAAGATGGCCCAAGTCCTTGGGCCCATGCACCCATGTGGGAGACCCAGAGGAAGCTCCTGTCTCCAGGTTTCAGAATGGCATAACTCTGGCGTTTGTAGTCATCTGTAGAGTGAACCAGCTGATGGAGGACCTCTCTGTGTCTCTACCTCTATTGTAACTCTTTCAAATAAATAACAAAAATTAAACTAAGATAAAAATTGACCTACCATGTGAGAGTTATCTTGCTCTTGGCTATATAGAATAAGGAAATTTTATTAGAAGGAAAGGAGGAGAGCATATCAAAGATACAGCAATTTTCCCATAACACAGCCACTATAACACAGTTCACTGCAGCCAGGATTTGAAACCAATCTAGCTGTCCATCAGTGAAAAACAATGGACAGGGCAACCTCTTTTAGATACAAAAAAAGAACAAAATATTATTAAATTAATTGAAATAAGCCAGAAGCAGGAACACAAATGTCACCTGGTCCTTGTCACATGTGGAAGTGAAAGAAAATAATGGATCTGAACACAGAACTGTGATTACTAGAGGCTGAGAAGGGAAGCAGCTAGGGATAGAGGGGGATTGGATAATAGGTATCAAAAATCAAAGAGGCAGAAAGAACTTCTGGTGTTCCATAATATAATGAGATGACTACATTCAACCATATTAGGTTCTGTGTAAAGAACTGAAGGAGAGGAGCTGGTAGTCTCAAATCATGGAGAAGAATTAGAAACTGTAGTTGCTTGGGGGCCAGCATTGTGGCACAGTGGGCTAACACCCTGGCCTGAAGCACCAGCATCCTATGTGGGTACCAGTTCTAGTCCTGGCTGCTCCTCTTCTGATCCAACTCTCTGCTATGGCCTGGGAAAGCAGTAGAAGATGGCCCAAGTCCTTGGGTCCCTGCACCCAAGTGGGAGATCTGGAAGAAGCTCCTGGTTCCTGGCATCAGATTGGCAGAGCTCCGGCCATTGTGGCCATCTGGGGAGTGAACCAGCAGAGGAAGACCTCTCTCTCTCTCTGCTGCTACTTCTCTCTGTAACTCTGTCTTTCAAATAAATAACTCTTTAAAAACTTAATAAAACTGTAGTTGCTTAGCTTGATCACTTTTTACTGCATAAATGTGTGCAAATATTGCACTACACCCTGTAATAATGCATGACTAGGACACATTCATCACAAATTATTTCAATGAAATTTTAAAAATTAGAAGCATTTCTTTATATTAACAATGAACTATTTGAAAATGAAATTAGAGAAACATTTCCATGCATAGCAGCATAAGAACCAGGAACCAATGTCTTCAATGTTATCAGTGATGAATCAGATTCACAGCCCCCAGCACTCAGTTTTTGCCATATACCTTACCATGGCAATTGTGGGCATATAGTAGTAAATCAATGGACAGGAATCCTTTGTCTCTAAATCTGCTAAATAAATAAACATGGAATTCATCAAAGAAAAAGAGATATCAATTTGGATGCCAGGCACAAAAACACATGCACTTGAGCTATCCTCCAGTTTGTGATGCCAACAAATCTTTCAGACATGTTACATTTTCAGAGACTTTTCTGTAATCTTGCTAAGCTTTCTGGAAATCTGCCTTATAGAAAAGGGTTTCCCAATTCCATTACACTCATGATTTTTCTTTTGTGTGATATATTAGTTTACCATCTAGAGATAATTTATGGTACAAAACTTTTCTATGCATGCATGTTTTCTCATTTGTGAGTCTATTCATGGGAATTGAAGACTGATTTATAACAGAAATACATTTTCCAAATTCATTGCATAGACTTTTGTTCCTTATGAATTCTCTGAAGTCTGTTGATGTCTAATTTCTGGCTAAAGGTTTTATCGTATTTACAGCATGCAAAGACTATCACCTTTTGTGAATTCTGTATCTATACAAGCCTGAAATAAAGAAAATGTTTTTGCACAATCAGTATACGCCTAAGAAACCACCTGTGTCAATTCTCTGATGTACCATTGACTTCTGACTCTAATAATATTTATAAGCTTTCTCCTTTACATGAGTCTCTGTTGGATAGGATGTGATTTCCAGCAAAAGGTTTTGTCACAATACTTACATGAATTTTGGAGAAAAGCTCTTCCACATTCATTATATTGTTAAGGTCTCTCCCTTGTTCAAATTCCATGATGGATTATGAGGCATTACCTATGTGAAATGACTTTCTCACATTTATTTCATTCATTAGATATATATGTTGTGCATTCTGATATAAGGAGAGATTTGGGCAGAGCTTTCCAACACTCATTACACCCATAAGGTTTCTCTCCCACGTGAATTCCCTGTTGTCGTATGAGGTATGGCTTCTAATTAAAGGGATTTTACTTTCAAAGGAGTTTTTCCCTATATGAATTTGATGATGTACAATGAGGGCTGAATTATGGTAAAAGGCTCTGAGTCATTACATTCATAAAATTGCTCCCCATGAGAATTCTTTTATGTTTGATGAGGTCTGATTTGCACCACAAAGGCTATTCACATGTATTACATTCATGCATTTCTCCCCTTGGTGAATTCTCTAATATTTCATGAGATATAACTTGCACAAAAAGGTCATGTAGAAAATTCCCTGTGTGGATTCTCTGATATCTTATGAGTTATGAAGTACAGCAAAGAGGCTTTCCACCATCCTTCCATCCATAAAACCTACCTAAATTGAGCAACAAAGATATAGAAAACGTAAACACACACATAACCAGATGGAAATGATACCAGTAATAAAGACCATCACTAGCAAGAAAACCCCAAAACTGGAAGGCTTCACTGCTGAATTCTAACAGACATTTAAAGCACTAACTGCAATTCTTCTCAAGTTATTCAAAACAATTGAGAGAGAGGCGATTCTCCCAAATTCTTTCTATGAAGCCAACATCACCTTCATTCCTAAACTTGAAAAAAGTGCAACAAAGAAAGTAATTATAGACCAATTTCCCTGATGAACATACATGCAAAGATCTGCAACAGAATTCTGGCCAATTGAATCCAACAATGCATCAGAAAGATCATCCACCCAGACCAAGTGGGATTTATCCTTGGTATGCAAGGATGGGACCAAAGGCTTTTCCACAGTCATTTCCTTTATAAGCTTTCTCCATGGTGTGAAGGCTCTGATACTTTCTGAGGTTTGACTTCTCAGCAAAGGTTTTTCCACAGTCGTTGCAATCATAAGGTTTCCCCCAGTACAAATTGTCTGATGCTTTGTGAGCTTTGATTTCTCAGCAAAGGCTTTTCCACAATGATTGCATTCATAAGGTTTCTCCCCTCTGTGAATTCTCTGATGATTTATGAGGTTTGCCTTCTGGCCAAAGGATTTTCCATAGTCATTGCATTCATAAGGTTTCTCACCTGTGTGAATTCTCTGATGATTTATGAGGTGTTTCTTCTGGCCAAAGAACTTCCCACAGTCATTACATTTATAAGATTTCAACCCTGTGTGAATTCTCTGATGTCTAATGAGATCTGACTTCTGGTGAGTGGTTTCCACACAATCATTACACACATGAGGGTTTTCCACAATATGAGTGCTGTGATGGAGGGTATGGCAGAATTTAATACTGAATGACTTCCCACAAGGTTTACATGCATAGGATTTCTTCCCTATATTTGGTCTATGATTCAGTCTAACATGTGATTGGTAAATGACAGGTTCCACAGTCCCAATATACTTATAAATGTTCTCTCTTTTCAGGTGAATACAATCAGAATTCCACAGTCAGTCAGCTGGGAGGGGTGGATGAATCCGGATACAGCTGGTTTCCTTGTACTAAAACAAGCGCCATATCACAAAGGACTCTTACATTTCTTTTTCTTTTTTGCATTTTTCACATTTTCTTATTTATCATGGTTTGTAATAAATTTTCTGATGTGGGTTGTGGTTTTGAGGCTGGCTTAAGGAGTTCAGGGAACCAGAGGAATGGTCTTTTTCAATTAGGGCACAGCTGTTGGCTCTCTCCAATTCTGGCTTTCTGTCATTGCTTTGGGTGCCTCAGCCAATTTTTCGTTTTGAGCAACTTTTTCCCAAATGTTTTGTTGGTCTGAGTTGGTTTTGCCTTTTTCCTTTTCAAATTGTGTATTCTGATGCAATACAAACAAGGGTTTAGAACGAGGATCCATTATGAAATTGAAAAACAGAACATACTGGGTTTTGATGATTAGAAATCATAGGCAACATGACCAAGATGAGTTTTTGGGTTTTGGAAAATGACATAGAACCCTTCCACTGAGGGGCAGATATTAATTTCCTCCAAATCGAGAGTGAGTGCGATTTTCAGGTGAATTCAATCAGAATTCCACAGCCAGTCAGCTAGGAGGGGTGGATGAATCTGGAAACAGCTGGTTTCCTTGTGTCTAAATGCAGCCGAATATCACAAAGGACTCTTGCATTTCTTTGGCTTTTTTCTCATTTTTCTTTTTTTCATGGTTTGTAATGAATTTTCGATGTGAGCTTTGGTTTTGAGGCTGCAATATAGAGTTCAGGGCACCGGAGGAATGGTCTTTTTGAAACACGGCACAGCTGTTGGCGTGCTCCAATTCTGGCTTTTGTCATTGTTTTGGGTGCCTCAGCTAACTTTTGGTTTCTTGAGTGGCAATTTCCTAAATGATTTCTGGGTCTCAGTCGGTTTTGCCTTCTTATTCCCAAATTTTGTATTCTGATGCAATACAAGCAAGATTTTGGACAGAGCAGCCATTATGAAAGAAAAAAAAAAGCACAGCAAATTGCCCTTTCAGGATTAGAAATCTATAGGCAACACGACCAAGATGAGTTTCTGTGTTTTGGAAAATGGCATGGAAAGCTTCTGCTGAGGGGACAGATTCTAATTCCCTCCAAATGGAGTGTGAGAGCGATTTTGAGTTGAATTCAATCAGAATTCCAAAGTCAGTCTCTGGAAGGGGGGGATGAATCTGGTAACAGCCAGTTTCCTTGTGTCTAAATCCAGCCAAATATCAAAAAGGACTCTTGCATTTCTTTGGCTTTTTCACATTTCCCTTATTTATCATGGTTTGTAATGAATTTTCTGATGTGAGCTTTGATTTTGAGGCTGGAATACGGAGTTCAAGACACGGAAGGCATGGTCTTTTTCAATCAGGGCACAGCTGTTGGCTTGCTCCACTTCTGGCTTGCTGTCATTGTTTTGGGTGCCTCAGCTGATTTGTGGTTTCTTGTGTGGCAATTTCCAAATGTTTTCTGGGTCTGAGTTGGTTTTGCCTTCTTCCTTCCCAATTTTGTATTCTGATGCAATGCAAAGAAGAGTTTGGACAGAGTAGCCATTATGAAATAAAAAACAGAGCAAATAGGCATTTGAAGCTTATAAATCTATAGGTAACATGTCCAAGGTGAGTTTTTGTGTTTTGAAAAATACAGTGGAACACTTTGGCTGAGGTGACAGATATTAATTGCCTCCAAACTGAGTTTCACTGTGATTTTCAGGTTAATTCAGTCAGAATTCCACAGGCAGTCAGCTGGAGGGGTGGATGAATCTGGGAACAGCCAGTTTCCTTGCAACTAAATCAAGCCCAATATCATTATGGATTCTTGCATTTCTTTGGCTTTTTTCTCTTTTTTGTTATTTATTATGGTTTGTAATGAATTTTCTGATGTGAGCTTTGGTTTTGAGGCTGCAATATGGAGTTCAGGCCACAAGAGGAAGGTTCTTTTTCAATCAGGGCACAGCTGTTGCCGTGCTCCAATTCTGGCTTGCTGTCATTGCTTTGGGTGCTTCAGCTGACTTTTGGTTTCTTGAGCAGCAATTTCTAAAATGATTTCTGGGTCTGAGTCGGTTTTGCTTCTTATTCCCAAATTTTGTATTCTGATGCAATACAAGCAAGACTTTGGACAGAGTAGCCATTATGAAAGAAAAAAAAAAAAGACAGCGCATTGCCCTTTCAGGATTAGAAACCCATAGGTAACACAACCAAGATGATTTTCTGTGTTTTGGAAAATGACATGGAACGCTTCTGCTGAGGTGACAGATTCTACTTCTCTCCATATTGAGTGTGAGTGCGATTTTGAGGTGAATTCAATCAGAATTCCAAAGTCAGTCTGTGGAAGTGGGGGATGAATCTGGAAACAGCCAGTTTCCTTGTGTCTAAATCCTTTCAAATATCACAAAGGAGTCTTGCATTTCTTTGGCATTTTCACATTTCCCTTATTTATCATGGTTTGTAATGAATTTTCTGATGTGAGCTTTGGTTTTGAGACTGCAATATGGAGTTCAGGGCACTGGAGGAATGGTCTTTTTCAAACAGGGTACAGCTGTTGGCTTGCTCCAACAATTCTGGCTTGCTGTCATTGTTTTGGGTGCCTCAGCTGATTTGTGGTTTCTTGTGTGGCAATTTCCTAAATGTGTTCTGGGTCTGGGTTGGCTTTGCCTTCTTCCTTCCCAAATTTTGTATTCTGACGCAATACAAACAAGAGTTTGGACAGAGTAGCCATTATGAAATAAAAAACACAACAAATAGGCGTTTGAAGCTTAGAAATCTACAGGTAACATGACCAAGGTGAGTTTTTGTGTTTTGGAAAATAAAATGGAACACTTTGGCTGAGGTGACAGATATTAATTGCCTCCAAACTGAGTTTCACTGCGATTTTCAGGTTAATTCAGTTAATTCAGTTAGGATTCCACAGGCTTGCATTTCTTTGGCTTTTTCACATTTCCCTTATTTATCATGGTTTGTAATGAATTTTCTGCTGTGAGCTTTGGTTTTGAGGCTGCAATATGGAGTTCAGGGTACTGGAGGAATGGTCTTTTTCAAACAGGGCACAGCTGTTGGCTTGCTCCAATTCTGGCTTGCTGTCATGGTTTTGGGTGCCTCAGCTGAAATTTGGTTTCTTGAGTTTCACTGTGATTTTCAGGTTAATTCAGTCAGAATTCCACAGGCAGTCAGCTGGAGGGGTGGATGAATCCGGGAACAGCTGGTTTCCTTGTGAATAAATCAAGCCCAATATCATTATGGATTCTTGCATTTCTTTGGCTTTTTTCCCTTTTTTCTTATTTATCATGGTTTGTAATGAATTTTCTGATGTGAGCTTTGGTTTTGAGGCTGCAATATGGAGTTCAGGGTACAAGACGAACGTTCTTTTTCAATCAGGGCACAACTGTTGGCTTGCTCAAATTCTGGCTTGCTGTCATTGTTTTGGGTGTTTCAGCTGACTTTTGGTTTCTTGAGCAGGAATTTCCAAAATGTTTTCTGGGTCTGAGTTGGTTTTGCCTTCTTATTTCCAAATTTTGTATTCTGATGCAATACAAGCAAGATTTTGGACAGAGTAGCCATTATGAAAGAAAAAAAAAAAAAAGACAGCGCATTGCCCTTTCAGGATTAGAAATCCATAGGCAACACAACCAAGATGAGATTCTGTGTTTTGGAAAATGACATGGAACGCTTCTGCTGAGGTGACAGATTCTAATTCCCTCCAAATGGAGTGTGAGAGCGATTTTGAGGTGAATACAATCAGAATTCCAAAGTCAGTCTGTGGAAGGGGGGGATGAATCTGGAAACAGCCAGTTTCTTTGTGTCTAAATACTTTCAAATATCACAAAGGACTCTTGCATTTCTTTGGCTTTTTCACATTTCCCTTATTTATCATGGTTTGTAATGAATTTTCTGATGTGAGCTTTGGTTTTGAGGCTGGCATATTGAGTTCAGGGCACAAGAGGATGGTTCTTTTTCAATCAGGGCACAGCTGTTGGCTTGCTCCACTTCTGGCTTGCTGTCATTGTTTTGAGTGCCTCAGCCGATTTGTGGTTTCTTGTGTGGCAATTTCCCAAATGTTTTCAGGGTCTGAGTTGGCTTTGCCTTCTTCCTTCCCAAATTTTGTATTCTGATGCAATGCAAAGAAGAGTTTGTACAGAATAGCCATTATGAAATAAAAAACACAACAAATAGGTGTTTGAAGCTTAGAAATCTACAGGTAACATGACCAAGGTGAGTTTTTGTGTTTTGGAAAATACAATGGAACACTTTGCCTGAGGTGACAGATATTAATTGCCTCCAAACTGAGTTTCACTGTGATTTTCAGGTTAATTCAGTCAGAATTCCACAGGCAGTCAGCTGGAGGGGTGGATGAATCCGGGAACAGCCGGTTTCCTAGCGACTAAATCAAGCCCTATATCATTATGGATTCTTGCATTTTTTTGGCTTTTTTCTCTTTTTTCTTATTTATCATGGTTTGTAATGAATTTTCTGATGTGAGCTTTGGTTTTGAGGCTGGCATATTGAGTTCAGGGCACTGGAGGAATGGTCTTTTTCAATCAGGGCACAGCTGTTGGCGTGCTCCAATTCTGGCTTGCTGTCATTGTTTTGGGTGCCTCAGCTGATTTGTGGTTTCTTGTGTGGCAATTTCCTAAATGTTTTCTGGGTCTGAGTTGGTTTTGCCTTCTTATTCCCAAATTTTGTATTCTGATGCAATACAAGCAAGATTTTGGACAGAGTAGCCATTATGAAAGAAAAAAAAAAAAAAGACAGCAAATTGCCCTTTCAGGATTAGAAATCCATAGGCAACACAACCAAGATGAGATTCTGTGTTTTGGAAAATGACATGGAACGCTTCTGCTGAGGTGACAGATTCTAATTCCCTCCAAATGGAGTGTGAGAGCGATTTTGAGTTGAATTCAATCAGAATTCCAAAGTCAGTCTGTGGAAGTGGGGGATGAATCTGGAAACAGCCAGTTTCCTTGTGTCTAAATCCTTTCAAATATCACAAAGGAGTCTTGCATTTCTTTGGCATTTTCACATTTCCCTTATTTATCATGGTTTGTAATGAATTTTCTGATGTGAGCTTTGGTTTTGAGACTGCAATATGGAGTTCAGGGCACTGGAGGAATGGTCTTTTTCAAACAGGGTACAGCTGTTGGCTTGCTCCAACAATTCTGGCTTGCTGTCATTGTTTTGGGTGCCTCAGCTGATTTGTGGTTTCTTGTGTGGCAATTTCCTAAATGTGTTCTGGGTCTGGGTTGGCTTTGCCTTCTTCCTTCCCAAATTTTGTATTCTGACACAATACAAACAAGAGTTTGGACAGAGTAGCCATTATGAAATAAAAAACACAACAAATAGGCGTTTGAAGCTTAGAAATCTACAGGTAACATGACCAAGGTGAGTTTTTGTGTTTATGAAAATAAAATGGAACACTTTGCCTGAGGTGACAGATATTAATTGCCTCCAAACTGAGTTTCACTGCGATTTTCAGGTTAATTCAGTTAATTCAGTTAGGATTCCACAGGCTTGCATTTCTTTGGCTTTTTCACATTTCCCTTATTTATCATGGTTTATAATGAATTTTCTGCTGTGAGCTTTGGTTTTGAGGCTGCAATATGGAGTTCAGGGTACTGGAGGAATGGTCTTTTTCAAACAGGGCACAGCTGTTGGCTTGCTCCAATTCTGCCTTGCTGTCATTGTTTTGGGTGCCTCAGCTGAAATTTGGTTTCTTGAGTTTCACTACGATTGTCAGGTTAATTCAGTCAGAAATCCACAGGCAGTCAGCTTTAGTGGTGGATGAATCTGGGAACAGCCAGTTTCCTTGCAACTAAATCAAGCCCAATATCATTATGGATTCTTGCATTTCTTTGGCTTTTTTCTCTTTTTTCTTTTTTTCATGGTTTGTTATGAATTTTCTGATGTGAACTTTGGTTTTGAGGCTGGCATATTGAGTTCAGGGCACAAGAGGATGGTTCTTTTTCAATCAGGGTACAGCTGTTGACTTGCTCCACTTCTGGCTTGCTGTCATTCTTTTGGGTGCCTCAGCCGATTTGTGGTTTCTTGTGTGGCAATTTCCCAAATGTTTTCAGGGTCTGAGTTGGCTTTGCCTTCTTCCTTCCCAAATTTTGTATTCTGATGCAATGCTAAGAAGAGTTTGGACAGAGTAGCCATTATGAAATAAAAAACAGAGCAAATAGGCATTTGAAGCTTATAAATCTATAGGTAACATGACCAAGGTGAGTTTTTGTGTTTTGGAAAATACAATGGAACACTTTGACTGAGGTGACAGATATTAATTGCCTCCAAACTGAGTTTCACTGCGATTTTCAGGTTAATTCAGTCAGAATTCCACAGGCAGTCAGCTGGAGGGGTGGATGAATCCGGGAACAGCTGGTTTCCTTGTGAATAAATCAAGCCCAATATCATTATGGATTCTTGCATTTTTTTGGCTTTTTTCACTTTTTACTTATTTATCATGGTTTGTAATGAATTTTCTGATGTGAGCTTTGGCTTTGAGGCTGCAATATGGAGTTTAGGGTACAAGACGAACGTTCTTTTACAATCAGGGCACAGCTGTTGGCTTGATCAAATTCTGGCTTGCTGTCATTGTTTTGGGTGTTTCAGCTGACTTTTGGTTTCTTGAGCAGGAATTTCCAAAATGTTTTCTGGGTCTGAGTTGGTTTTGCCTTCTTATTTCCAAATTTTGTATTCTGATGCAATACAAGCAAGATTTTGGACAGAGTAGCCATTATGAAAGAAAAAAAAAAAAAGACAGCGCATTGCCCTTTCAGGATTAGAAATCCATAGGCAACACAACCAAGATGAGATTCTGTGTTTTGGAAAATGACATGGAACGCTTCTGCTGAGGTGACAGATTCTAATTCCCTCCAAATGGAGTGTGAGAGCGATTTTGAGGTGAATACAATCAGAATTCCAAAGTCAGTCTGTGGAAGGGGGGGATGAATCTGGAAACAGCCAGTTTCTTTGTGTCTAAATCCTTTCAAATATCACAAAGGACTCTTGCATTTCTTTGGCTTTTTCACATTTCCCTTATTTATCATGGTTTGTAATGAATTTTCTGATGTGAGCTTTGGTTTTGAGGCTGGCATATTGAGTTCAGGGCACAAGAGGATGGTTCTTTTTCAATCAGGGCACAGCTGTTGGCTTGCTCCACTTCTGGCTTGCTGTCATTGTTTTGAGTGCCTCAGCCGATTTGTGGTTTCTTGTGTGGCAATTTCCCAAATGTTTTCAGGGTCTGAGTTGGCTTTGCCTTCTTCCTTCCCAAATTTTGTATTCTGATGCAATGCAAAGAAGAGTTTGTACAGAATAGCCATTATGAAATAAAAAACACAACAAATAGGTGTTTGAAGCTTAGAAATCTACAGGTAACATGACCAAGGTGAGTTTTTGTGTTTATGAAAATAAAATGGAACACTTTGCCTGAGGTGACAGATATTAATTGCCTCCAAACTGAGTTTCACTGTGATTTTCAGGTTAATTCAGTCAGAATTCCACAGGCAGTCAGCTGGAGGGGTGGATTATTCCGGGAACAGCCGGTTTCCTAGCGACTAAATCAAGCCCTATATCATTATGGATTCTTGCATTTTTTGGCTTTTTTCTCTTTTTTCTTATTTATCATGGTTTGTAATGAATTTTCTGATGTGAGCTTTGGTTTTGAGGCTGGCATATTGAGTTCAGGGCACTGGAGGAATGGTCTTTTTCAATCAGGGCACAGCTGTTGGCTTGCTCCAATTCTGGCTTGCTGTCATTGTTTTGGGTGCCTCAGCTGATTTGTGGTTTCTTGTGTGGCAATTTCCTAAATGTTTTCTGGGTCTGAGTTGGTTTTGCCTTCTTATTCCCAAATTTTGTATTCTGATGCAATACAAGCAAGATTTTGGACAGAGTAGCCATTATGAAAGAAAAAAAAAAAAAGACAGCAAATTGCCCTTTCAGGATTAGAAATCCATAGGCAACACAACCAAGATGAGATTCTGTGTTTTGGAAAATGACATGGAACGCTTCTGCTGAGGTGACAGATTCTAATTCCCTCCAAATGGAGTGTGAGAGCGATTTTGAGTTGAATTCAATCAGAATTCCAAAGTCAGTCTGTGGAAGTGGGGGATGAATCTGGAAACAGCCAGTTTCCTTGTGTCTAAATCCTTTCAAATATCACAAAGGAGTCTTGCATTTCTTTGGCTTTTTCAAATTTCCGTTATTTATCATGGTTTGTAATGAATTTTCTGATGTGAGCTTTGGTTTTGAGACTGCAATATGGAGTTCAGGGCACTGGAGGAATGGTCTTTTTCAAACAGGGTACAGCTGTTGGCTTGCTCCAACAATTCTGGCTTGCTGTCAATGTTTTGGGTGCCTCAGCTGATTTGTGGTTTCTTGTGTGGCAATTTCCTAAATGTGTTCTGGGTCTGGGTTGGCTTTGCCTTCTTCCTTCCCAAATTTTGTATTCTGACGCAATACAAACAAGAGTTTGGACAGAGTAGCCATTATGAAATAAAAAACACAACAAATAGGCGTTTGAAGCTTAGAAATCTACAGGTAACATGACCAAGGTGAGTTTTTGTGTTTTGGAAAATAAAATGGAACACTTTGGCTGAGGTGACAGATATTAATTGCCTCCAAACTGAGTTTCACTGCGATTTTCAGGTTAATTCAGTTAATTCAGTTAGGATTCCACAGGCTTGCATTTCTTTGGCTTTTTCACATTTCCCTTATTTATCATGGTTTGTAATGAATTTTCTGCTGTGAGCTTTGGTTTTGAGGCTGCAATATGGAGTTCAGGGTACTGGAGGAATGGTCTTTTTCAAACAGGGCACAGCTGTTGGCTTGCTCCAATTCTGCCTTGCTGTCATTGTTTTGGGTGCCTCAGCTGAAATTTGGTTTCTTGAGTTTCACTACGATTGTCAGGTTAATTCAGTCAGAAATCCACAGGCAGTCAGCTTTAGTGGTGGATGAATCTGGGAACAGCCAGTTTCCTTGCAACTAAATCAAGCCCAATATCATTATGGATTCTTGCATTTCTTTGGCTTTTTTCTCTTTTTTCTTTTTTTCATGGTTTGTTATGAATTTTCTGATGTGAACTTTGGTTTTGAGGCTGGCATATTGAGTTCAGGGCACAAGAGGATGGTTCTTTTTCAATCAGGGTACAGCTGTTGACTTGCTCCACTTCTGGCTTGCTGTCATTGTTTTGGGTGCCTCAGCCGATTTGTGGTTTCTTGTGTGGCAATTTTCCAAATGTTTTCTGGGTCTGAGTTGGCTTTGCCTTCTTCCTTCCCAAATTTTGTATTCTGAAGCAATGCTAAGAAGAGTTTGGACAGAGTAGCCATTATGAAATAAAAAACAGAGCAAATAGGCATTTGAAGCTTATAAATCTATAGGTAACATGACCAAGGTGAGTTTTTGTGTTTTGGAAAATACAATGGAACACTTTGACTGAGGTGACAGATATTAATTGCCTCCAAACTGAGTTTCACTGCGATTTTCAGGTTAATTCAGTCAGAATTCCACAGGCAGTCAGCTGGAGGGGTGGATGAATCCGGGAACAGCTGGTTTCCTTGTGAATAAATCAAGCCCAATATCATTATGGATTCTTGCATTTTTTTGGCTTTTTTCACTTTTTTCTTATTTATCATGGTTTGTAATGAATTTTCTGATGTGAGCTTTGGTTTTGAGGCTGGCATATTGAGTTCAGGGCACAAGAGGAAGGTTCTTTTTCAATCAGGGCACAGCTGTTGGCTTGCTCCAATTCTGGCTTTCTGTCATGGTTTTGGGTGCCTCAGCCGAGCTTTGGCATCTTGAGCGGCAATTTCCTAAATGATTTCTGGGTCTGAGTTGGTTTTGCCTTCTTCCTTCCCAAATTTTGTATTCTGACGCAATACAAACCAGAGTTTAGACAGCAGATCCATTATGAAATAAAAAACAAAACAAATAAGCCAGTCAGCTGGGAGGGGTGGATGGATCCGGAAACAGCCTGTTTCCTTGTGACTAAATCAAGCCCACTATCAAAAAGGACTCTTCCATTTCTTTGGCTCTTTTCACATTTTTCTTCTTTATCATGGTTTGTAATGAATTTTCTGATGTGAGCTTTGATTTTGAGGCTGGAATATGGAGTTCAAGACCCGGAAGGAATGGCCCTTTTCAATCAGGGCACAGCTGTTGGCTTGCTGCAATTCTGGTTTTCTGTCATGGTTTTGGGTGCCTCAGCCAAGTTTTGGTTTCTTGAGCGGCAATTTCCTAAAGGATTTCTGGGTCTGAGTTGGTTTTGCCTTCTTCCTTCCCAAATTTTGTATTCTGACGCAATACAAACCAGAGTTTAGACGGCAGATCCATTATGAAATAAAAAACAAAACAAATAAGCCTGTCAGCTGGGAGGGGTGTATGAATCCGGAAACAGCCTGTTTCCTTGTGACTAAATCAAGCCCACTATCAAAAAGGACTCTTCCATTTCTTTGGCTCTTTTCACATTTTTCTTCTTTATCATGGTTTGTAATGAATTTTCTGATGTGAGCTTTGATTTTGAGGCTGGAATTTGGAGTTCAAGACACGGAAGGAATGGTCTTTTTCAATCAGGGCACAGCTGTTGGCTTGCTCCAATTCTGGCTTTCTGTCATGGTTTTGGGTGCCTCAGCCGAGTTTTGGTTTCTTGAGCGGCAATTTCCTAAAGGATTTCTGGGTCTGAGTTGGTTTTGCCTTCTTCCTTCCCAAATTTTGTATTCTGACGCAATACAAACACGAGTTTAGACAGCAGATCCATTATGAAATAAAAAAAACAAAACCACTTAGCGTGTCAAGCTTAGAATTCTAGAGGCAGCACGACCAACATAAGTTTTTGTGTTTTGGAAAAAGAAATGGAACCCTTTTGCAGAGGGGAACGATAATGAATTCCCCAAATCAGTTTGCCAGTGATTTTCAGGGGAATTGAATGAGTTTTCCAAAGCCAGTCAGCTGGGAGGGGTGGATGAATCCGGAAACAGCCTGTTTCCTTCTGACTAAATCAAGCCCACTATGAAAAAGGACTCTTGCATTTCTTTGGCTCTTTTCACATTTTTCTTCTTTATCATGGTTTGTAATGAATTTTCTGATGTGAGCTTTGATTTTGAGGCTGGAATATGGAGTTCAAGACACGGAAGGAATGGTCTTTTTCAATCAGGGCACAGCTGTTGGCTTGCCCTATTTCAGGCTTTCTGTCATTGTTTTGGGTGCCTCAGCCAAGTTTTGGTTTCTTGAGCGGCAATTTCCTAAAGGATTTCTGGGTCTGAGTTGGTTTTGCCTTCTTCCTTCCCAAATGTTGTATTCTGACGCAATACAAACCAGAGTTTAGACGGCAGATCCATTATGAAATAAAAAACAAAACAAATAAGCCAGTCAGCTGGGAGGGGTGGATGAATCCGGAAACAGCCTGTTTCCTTGTGACTAAATCAAGCCCACTATCCAAAAGGACTCTTCCATTTCTTTGGCTCTTTTCACATTTTTCTTCTTTATCATGGTTTGTAATGAATTTTCTGATGTGAGCTTTGATTTTGAGGCTGGAATATGGAGTTCAAGACCCGGAAGGAATGGTCTTTTTCAATCAGGGCACAGCTGTTGGATTGCCCTATTTCTGGCTTTCTGTCATGGTTTTGGGTGCCTCAGCCGAGTTTTCTTTTCTTGAGCGGCAATTTCCTAAAGGATTTCTGGGTCTGAGTTGGTTTTGCCTTCTTCCTTCCCAAATTTTGTATTCTGACGCAATACAAACACGAGTTTAGACAGCAGATCCATTATGAAATAAAAAAAACAAAACCAATTAGCGTGTCATGCTTAGAATTCTAGAGGCAGCACGACCAACATGAGTTTTTGTGTTTTGGAAAAAGAAATGGAACCCTTTTGCAGAGGGGAACGATAATGAATTCCCCAAATCAGTTTGCCAGTGATTTTCAGGTGAATTGAATGAGTTTTCCAAAGCCAGTCAGCTGGGAGGGGTGGATGAATCCGGAAACAGCCTGTTTCCTTGTGACTAAATCAAGCCCACTATGAAAAAGGACTCTTGCATTTCTTTGGCTCTTTTCACATTTTTCTTCTTTATCATGGTTTGTAATGAATTTTCTGATGTGAGCTTTGATTTTGAGGCTGGAATATGGAGTTCAAGACCCGGAAGGAATGGTCTTTTTCAATCAGGGCACAGCTGTTGGCTTGCTCCAATTCTGGCTTTCTGTCATGGTTTTGGGTGCCTCAGCCGAGTTTTGGTTTCTTGAGCGGCAATTTCCTAAAGGATTTCTGGGTCTGAGTTGGTTTTGCCTTCTTCCTTCCCAAATGTTGTATTCTGACGCAATACACACACGAGTTTAGACAGCAGATCCATTATGAAAGAAAAAACAAAACAAATAAGCCAGTCAGCTGGGAGGGGTGGATGAATCCGGAAACAGCCTGTTTCCTTGTGACTAAATCAAGCCCACTATCAAAAAGGACTCTTCCATTTCTTTGGCTCTTTTCACATTTTTCTTCTTTATCATGGTTTGTAATGAATTTTCTGATGTGAGCTTTGATTTTGACGCTGGAATATGGAGTTCAAGACCCGGAAGGAATGGTCTTTTTCAATCAGGGCACCGCTGTTGGCTTGCTCCAATTCTGGCTTTCTGTAATGGTTTTGGGTGACTCAGCCAATTTTTGGTTTCTTGAGCGGCAATTTTCTAAATGATTTCTGGGTCTGAGTTGGTTTTGCCTTCTTCCTTCCCAAATTTTGTATTCTGACGCAATACAAACACGAGTTTAGACAGCAGATCCATTATGAAATAAAAAAAACAAAACCAATAAGCGTGTCATGCTTAGAATTCTAGAGGCAGCACGACCAACATGAGTTTTTGTGTTTTGGAAAAAGAAATGGAACCCTTTTGCAGAGGGGAACGATAATGAATTCCCCAAATCAGTTTGCCAGTGATTTTCAGGGGAATTGAATGAGTTTTCCAAAGCCAGTCAGCTGGGAGGGGTGGATGAATCCGGAAACAGCCTGTTTCCTTGTGACTAAATCAAGCCCACTATCCAAAAGGACTCTTCCATTTCTTTGGCTCTTTTCACATTTTTCTTCTTTATCATGGTTTGTAATGAATTTTCTGATGTGAGCTTTGATTTTGAGGCTGGAATATGGAGTTCAAGACCCGGAAGGAATGGTCTTTTTCAATCAGGGCACAGCTGTTGGATTGCCCTATTTCTGGCTTTCTGTCATGGTTTTGGGTGCCTCAGCCAAGTTTTGGTTTCTTGAGCGGCAATTTCCTAAAGGATTTCTGGGTCTGAGTTGGTTTTGCCTTCTTCCTTCCCAAATGTTGTATTCTGACGCAATACAAACCAGAGTTTAGACAGCAGATCCATTATGAAATAAAAAAAACAAAACCAATTAGCGTGTCATGCTTAGAATTCTAGAGGCAGCACGACCAACATGAGTTTTTGTGTTTTGGAAA
This sequence comes from Oryctolagus cuniculus, assembly GCF_964237555.1. Classification (NCBI taxonomy): domain Eukaryota; kingdom Metazoa; phylum Chordata; class Mammalia; order Lagomorpha; family Leporidae; genus Oryctolagus; species Oryctolagus cuniculus. The sequence continues at coordinate 87,045,412 of NC_091444.1, read as the reverse complement.
AAGAAATGGAACCCTTTTGCAGAGGGGAACGATAATGAATTCCCCAAATCAGTTTGCCAGTGATTTTCAGGTGAATTGAATGAGTTTTCCAAAGCCAGTCAGCTGGGAGGGGTGGATGAATCCGGAAACAGCCTGTTTCCTTGTGACTAAATCAAGCCCACTATGAAAAAGGACTCTTGCATTTCTTTGGCTCTTTTCACATTTTTCTTCTTTATCATGGTTTGTAATGAATTTTCTGATGTGAGCTTTGATTTTGAGGCTGGAATATGGAGTTCAAGACCCGGAAGGAATGGTCTTTTTCAATCAGGGCACAGCTGTTGGCTTGCTCCAATTCTGGCTTTCTGTCATGGTTTTGGGTGCCTCAGCCGAGTTTTGGTTTCTTGAGCGGCAATTTCCTAAAGGATTTCTGGGTCTGAGTTGGTTTTGCCTTCTTCCTTCCCAAATTTTGTATTCTGACGCAATACACACACGAGTTTAGACAGCAGATCCATTATGAAAGAAAAAACAAAACAAATAAGCCAGTCAGCTGGGAGGGGTGGATGAATCCGGAAACAGCCTGTTTCCTTGTGACTAAATCAAGCCCACTATCAAAAAGGACTCTTCCATTTCTTTGGCTCTTTTCACATTTTTCTTCTTTATCATGGTTTGTAATGAATTTTCTGATGTGAGCTTTGATTTTGACGCTGGAATATGGAGTTCAAGACCCGGAAGGAATGGTCTTTTTCAATCAGGGCACCGCTGTTGGCTTGCTCCAATTCTGGCTTTCTGTAATGGTTTTGGGTGCCTCAGCCAATTTTTGGTTTCTTGAGCGGCAATTTTCTAAATGATTTCTGGGTCTGAGTTGGTTTTGCCTTCTTCCTTCCCAAATTTTGTATTCTGACGCAATACAAACACGAGTTTAGACAGCAGATCCATTATGAAATAAAAAAAACAAAACGAATAAGCGTGTCATGCTTAGAATTCTAGAGGCAGCACGACCAACATGAGTTTTTGTGTTTTGGAAAAAGAAATGGAACCCTTTTGCAGAGGGGAACGATAATGAATTCCCCAAATCAGTTTGCCAGTGATTTTCAGGGGAATTGAATGAGTTTTCCAAAGCCAGTCAGCTGGGAGGGGTGGATGAATCCGGAAACAGCCTGTTTCCTTGTGACTAAATCAAGCCCACTATCAAAAAGGACTCTTCCATTTCTTTGGCACTTTTCACATTTTTCTTCTTTATCATGGTTTGTAATGAATTTTCTGATGTGAGCTTTGATTTTGAGGCTGGAATATGGAGTTCAAGACCCGGAAGGAATGGTCTTTTTCAATCAGGGCACAGCTGTTGGATTGCCCTATTTCTGGCTTTCTGTCATGGTTTTGGGTGCCTCAGCCGAGTTTTCTTTTCTTGAGCGGCAATTTCCTAAAGGATTTCTGGGTCTGAGTTGGTTTTGCCTTCTTCCTTCCCAAATTTTGTATTCTGACGCAATACAAACACGAGTTTTGACAGCAGATCGATTATGAAATGAAAAAAACAAAACCAATTAGCGTGTCATGCTTAGAATTCTAGAGGCAGCACGACCAACATGAGTTTTTGTGTTTTGGACAAAGAAATGGGACCCTTTTGCAGAGGGGAACGATAATGAATTCCCCAAATCAGTTTGCCAGTGATTTTCAGGGGAATTGAATGAGTTTTCCAAAGCCAGTCAGCTGGGAGGGGTGGATGAATCCGGAAACAGCCTGTTTCCTTGTGACTAAATCAAGCCCACTATCAACAAGGACTCTTCCATTTCTTTGGCTCTTTTCACATTTTTCTTCTTTATCATGGTTTGTAATGAATTTTCTGATGTGAGCTTTGATTTTGAGGCTGGAATATGGAGTTCAAGACCCGGAAGGAATGATCTTTTTCAATCAGGGCACAGCTGTTGGCTTGCTCCAATTCTGGCTTTCTGTCATGGTTTTGGGTGCCTCAGCCGAGTTTTGGTCTCTTGAGTGGCAATTGCCTAAATGATTTCTGGGTCTGAGTTGGTTTTGCCTTCTTCCTTCCCAAATTTTGTATTCTGATGCAATACAAACACGAGTTTAGACAGCAGATCCATTATGAAGGAAAAAACAAAACAAATAAGCCAGTCTGCTGGGAGGGGTGGATGAATCCGGAAACAGCCTGTTTGCTTGTGACTAAATCAAGCCCACTATCAAAAAGGACTCTTCCATTTCTTTGGCTCTTTTCACATTTTTCTTCTTTATCATGGTTTGTAATGAATTTTCTGATGTGAGCTTTGATATTGAGGTTCGAATATGGAGTTCAAGACCCGGAAGGAATGGTCTTTTTCAATCAGGGCACAGCTGTTGGCTTGCTCCAATTCTGGCTTTCTGTCATGATTTTGGGTTCCTCAGCCGAGTTTTGGTTTCTTCAGCGGCAATTTCCTAAAGGATTTCTGGGTCTGAGTTGGTTTTGCCTTCTTCCTTCCCAAATTTTGTATTCTGACGCAATACAAACACGAGTTTAGACAGCAGATCCATTATGAAAGAAAAAACAAAACAAATAAGCCAGTCTGCTGGGAGGGGTGGATGGATCCGGAAACAGCCTGTTTCCTTGTGACTAAATCAAGCCCACTATCAAGAAGGACTCTTCCATTTCTTTGGCTCTTTTCACATTTTTCTTCTTTATCATGGTTTGTAATGAACTTTCTGATGTGAGCTTTGATTTTGAGGCTGGAATATGGAGTTCAAGACCCGGAAGGAATGGTCTTTTTCAATCAGGGCATAGGTGTTGGCTTGCTCCTATTCTGGCTTTCTGTCATGGTTTTGGGTGCCTCAGCCGAGTTTTGGTTTCTTGAGCGGCAATTTCCTAAAGGATTTCAGGGTCTGAGTAGGTTTTGCCTTCTTCCTTCCAAATTTTGTATTCTGACGCAATACAAACACGAGCTTAGACAGCAGATGCATTAGGAAAGAAAAAAAAAAAAACAAAACCAATTAGCGTGTCATGCTTAGAATTCTAGAGGCAGCACGACCAATATGAGTTTTTGTGTTTTGGACAAAGAAATGGAACCCTTTTGCAGAGGGGAACGATCATTAATTCCCCAAATCAGTTTGCCAGTGATTTTCAGGTGAATTGAATGAGTTTTCCAAAGCCAGTCAGCTGGGAGGGGTGGATGAATCCGGAAACAGCCTGTTTCCTTGTGACTAAATCAAGCCCACTATGAAAAAGGACTCTTGCATTTCTTTGGCTCTTTTCACATTTTTCTTCTTTATCATGGTTTGTAATGAATTTTCTGATGTGAGCTTTGATTTTGAGGTTGGAATATGGAGTTCAAGACACGGAAGGAATGGTCTTTTTCAATCAGGGCACAGCTGTTGGCTTGCTCCAATTCTGGCTTTCTGTCATGGTTTTGGGTGCCTCAGCCGAGATTTGGTTTCTTGAGTGGCAATTTCCTAAATGATTTCTGGGTCTGAGTTGGTTTTGCCTTCTTCCTTCCCCAATGTTGTATTCTGACGCAATACAAACACGAGTTTAGAAAGCAGATCCATTATGAAATAAAAAACAAAACCAATTAGCGTGTCATGCTTAGAATTCTAGAGGCAGCACGACCAACATGAGTTTTTGTGCTTTGGAAAAAGAAATGGAACCCTGTTGCAGAGGGGAACGATAATTAAATCCCCAAATCAGTTTGCCAGTGATTTTCAGGTGAATTGAATGAGTTTTCCAAAGCCAGTCAGCTGGGAGGGGTGGATGAATCCGGAAAAAGCCTGTTCCCTTGTGACTAAATCAAGCCCACTCTCAAAAAGGACTCTTGCATTTCTTTGGCTCTTTTCACATTTTTCTTCTTTATCATGGTTTGTAGTGAATTTTCTGATGTGAGCTTTGATTTTGAGGCTGGAATATGGAGTTCAAGACCCGGAAGGAATGGTCTTTTTCAATGAGGGCACAGCTGTTGGCTTGCTCCAATTCTGGCTTTCTGTCATGGTTTTGGGTGCCTCAGCCAAGTTTTGGTTTCTTGAGCGGCAATTTTCTAAATGATTTCTGGGTCTGAGTTGGTTTTGCCTTCTTCCTTCCCAAATTTTGTATTCTGACGCAATACAAACACGAGTTTAGACAGCAGATCCATTGTGAAATAATAAAAAAAAAAAACCAATTAGTGTGTCATGCTTAGAATTCTAGAGGCAGCACGACCAACATGAGTTTTTGTGTTTTGGACAAAGAAATGGAACCCTTTTGCAGAGGGGAACCATCATTAATTCCCCAAATCAGTTTGCCAGCGATTTTCAGGTGAATTGAATGAGTTTTCCAAAGCCAGTCAGCTGGGAGGGGTGGATGAATCCGGAAACAGCCTGTTTCCTTGGGACTAAATCAAGCCCACTGTTAAAAAGGACTCTTGCATTTCTTTGGCTCTTTTCACATTTTTCTTCTTTATCATGGTTTGTTATGAATTTTCTGATGTGAGCTTTGATTTTGAGGCTGGAATATGGAGTTCAAGACACGGAAGGAATGGTCTTTTTCAATCAGGGCACAGCTGTTGGCTTGCTCCAATTCTGGCTTTCTGTCATGGTTTTGGGTGCCTCAGCCGAGTTTTGGTTTCTTGAGCGGCAATTTCCTAAAGGATTTCTGGGTCTGAGTTGGTTTTGCCTTCTTCCTTCCCAAATTTTGTATTCTGACGCAATACAAACACGAGTTTAGACAGCAGATCCATTATGAAATAAAAAAAAAACAAAACCAATTAGCGTGTCATGCTTAGAATTCTAGAGGCAGCACGACCAACATGAGTTTTTGTGTTTTGGACAAAGAAATGGAACCCTTTTGCAGAGGGGAACGATAATGAATTCCCCAAATCAGTTTGCCAGCGACTTTCAGGGGAATTGAATGAGTTTTCCAAAGCCAGTCAGCTGGGAGGGGTGGATGAATGCGGAAACAGCCTGTTTCCTTGTGACTAAATCAAGCCCACTATCAAAAAGGACTCTTCCATTTCTTTGGATCTTTTCACATTTTTCTTCTTTATCATGGTTTGTAATGAATTTTCTGATGTGAGCTTTGATTTTGAGGCTGGAATATGGAGTTCAAGACACGGAAGGCATGGTCTTTTTCAATCAGGGCACAGCTGTTGGCTTGCTCCAATTCTGGCTTTCTGTCATGGTTTTGGGTGCCTCAGCCGAGTTTTGGTTTCTTGAGCGGCAATTTCCTAAAGGATTTCTGTGTCTGAGTTGGTTTTGCCTTCTTCCTTCCCAAATTTTGTATTCTGACGCAATACAAACACGAGTTTTCACAGCAGATCGATATGAAAGAAAAAACAAAACCTATGATCGTGTCATGCTTAGAATTCTAGAGGCAGCACGACCAACATGAGTTTTTGTGTTTTGGACAAAGAAATGGAACCCTTTTGCAGAGGGGAACGATCATTAATTCCCCAAATCAGTTTGCCAGCGATTTTCAGGTGAATTGAATGAGTTTTCCAAAGCCAGTCAGCTGGGAGGGGTGGATGAATCCGGAAACAGCCTGTTTCCTTGTGACTAAATCAAGCCCACTATCAAAAAGGACTCTTCCATTTCTTTGGCTCTTTTCACATTTTTCTTCTTTATCATGGTTTGTAATGAATTTTCTGATGTGAGCTTTGATTTTGAGGCTGGAATATGGAGTTCAAGACACGGAAGGCATGGTCTTTTTCAATCAGGGCACAGGTGTTGGCTTGCTCCAATTCTGGCTTTCTGTCATGGTTTTGGGTGCCTCAGCCAAGTTTTGGTTTCTTGAGCGGCAATTTCCTAAAGGATTTCTGGGTCTGAGTTGGTTTTGTCTTCTTCCTTCCCAAATGTTGTATTCTGACGCAATACACACACGAGTTTAGACAGCAGATCCATTGTGAAATAAAAACCAAAACCAATTAGCGTGTCATGCTTAGAATTCTAGAGGCAGCACGACCAACATGAGTTTTTGTGTTTTGGAAAAAGAAATGGAACCCTTTTGCAGAGGGGAACGATAATTAAATCCGCAAATCAGTTTGCCAGTGATTTTCAGGTGAATTGAATGAGTTTTCCAAAGCCAGTCAGCTGCGAGGGGTAGATGAATGCGGAAACAGCCTGTTTCCTTGTGACTAAATCAAGCCCACTCTCAAAAAGGACTCTTCCATTTCTTTGGCTCTTTTCACATTTTTCTTCTTTATCATGGTTTGTAATGAATTTTCTGATGTGAGCTTTGATTTTGAGGCTGGAATATGGAGTTCAAGACACGGAAGGAATGGTCTTTTTCAATCAGGGCACAGCTGTTGGCTTGCTCCAATTCTGGCTTTCTGTCATGGTTTTGGGTGCCTCAGCCAAGTGTTGGTTTCTTGAGCGGCAATTTCCTAAAGGATTTCTGGGTCTGAGTTGGTTTTGTCTTCTTCCTTCCCAAATTTTGTATTCTGACGCAATACAAACACGAGCTTAGATAGCAGATGCATTATGAAAGAAAAAAAAAAAAACAAAACCAATTAGCGTGTCATGCTTAGAATTCTAGAGGCAGCACGACCAACATGAGTTTTTGTGTTTTGGACAAAGAAATGGAACCCTTTTGCAGAGGGGAACGATCATTAATTCCCCAAATCAGTTTGCCAGTGATTTTCAGGTGAATTGAATGAGTTTTCCAAAGCCAGTCAGCTGGGAGGGGTGGATGAATCCGGAAACAGCCTGTTTCCTTGTGACTAAATCAAGCCCACTCTCCAAAAGGACTCTTCCATTTCTTTGGCTCTTTTCACATTTTTCTTCTTTATCATGGTTTGTAATGTATTTTCTGATGTGAGCTTTGATTTTGAGGCTGGAATATGGAGTTCAAGACACGGAAGGCATGGTCTTTTTCAATCAGGGCACAGCTGTTGGCTTGCTCCAATTCTGGCTTTCTGTCATGGTTTTGGGTGCCTCAGCCGAGTTTTGGTTTCTTGAGCAGCAATTTCCTAAAGGATTTCTGGGTCTGAGTTGGTTTTGCCTTCTTCCTTCCCCAATGTTGTATTCTGACGCAATACAAACACGAGTTTAGACAGCAGATCCATTATGAAATAAAAAAAACAAAACCAATTAGCGTGTCATGCTTAGAATTCTAGAGGCAGCACGACCAACATGAGTTTTTGTGTTTTGGAAAAAGAAATGGAACCCTTTTGCAGAGGGGAACGATAATGAATTCCCCAAATGAGTTTGCCAGTGATTTTCAGGTGAATTGAATGAGTTTTCCAAAGCCAGTCAGCTGGGAGGGGTGGATGAATCCGGAAACAGCCTGTTTCCTTGTGACTAAATCAAGCCCACTATCCAAAAGGACTCTTGCATTTCTTTGGCTCTTTTCACATTTTTCTTCTTTATCATGGTTTGTAATGAATTTTCTGATGTGAGCTTTGATTTTGAGGCTGGAATATGGAGTTCAAGACACGGAAGGCATGGTCTTTTTCAATCAGGGCACAGCTGTTGGCTTGCTCCAATTCTGGCTTTCTGTCATGGTTTTGGGTGCCTCAGCCGAGTTTTGGTTTCTTGAGCGGCAATTTCCTAAAGGATTTCTGGGTCTGAGTTGGTTTTGCCTTCTTCCTTCCCAAATTTTGTATTCTGACGCAATACAAACACGAGTTTTCACAGCAGATCGATATGAAAGAAAAAACAAAACCAATTAGCGTGTCATGCTTAGAATTCTAGAGGCAGCACGACCAACATGAGTTTTTGTGTTTTGGAAAAAGAAATGGAACCCTTTTGCAGAGGGGAACCATCATTAATTCCCCAAATCAGTTTGCCAGCGATTTTCAGGTGAATTGAATGAGTTTTCCAAAGCCAGTCAGCTGGGAGGGGTGGATGAATCTGGAAAAAGCATGTTTCCTTGTGACTAAATCAAGCCCACTCTCAAAAAGGACTCTTCCATTTCTTTGGCTCTTTTCACATTTTTCTTCTTTATCATGGTTTGTAATGAATTTTCTGATGTGAATTTGATTTTGAGGCTGGAATATGGAGTTCAAGACCCGGAAGGAATGGTCTTTTTCAATCAGGGCACAGCTGTTGGCTTGCTCCAATTCTGGCTTTCTGTCATGGTTTTGGGTGCCTCAGCCGAGTTTTGGTTTCTTGAGCGGCAATTTCCTAAAGGATTTCTGTGTCTGAGTTGGTTTTGCCTTCTTCCTTCCCAAATGTTGTATTCTGACGCAATACACACACGAGTTTAGACAGCAGATACATTATGAAATAAAAAAGAAAACCAATTAGCGTGTCATGCTTAGAATTCTAGAGGCAGCACGACCAACATGAGTTTTTGTGTTTTGGACAAAGAAATGGAACCCTTTTGCAGAGGGGAACGATAATTAACTCCCCAAATCAGTTTGCCAGCGATTTTCAGGTGTATTGAATGAGTTTTCCAAAGCCAGTCAGCTGGGAGGGGTGGATGAATCTGGAAAAAGCATGTTTCCTTGTGACTAAATCAAGCCCACTATCAAAAAGGACACTTCAATTTCTTTGGCTCTTTTCACATTTTTCTTCTTTATCATGGTTTGTAATGAATTTTCTGATGTGAATTTGATTTTGAGGCTGGAATATGGAGTTCAAGACACGGAAGGAATGGTCTTTTTCAATCAGGGCACAGCTGTTGGCTTGCCCTATTTCCGGCTTTCTGTCATGGTTTTGGGTGCCTCAGCCGAGTTTTGGTTTCTTGAGCGGCAATTTCCTAAAGGATTTCTGGGTCTGAGTTGGTTTTGCCTTCTTCCTTCCCAAATGTTGTATTCTGACGCAATACAAACACGAGCTTAGACTGCAGATGCGTTATGAAAAAAAAAAACAAAACCAATTAGCGTGTCATGCTTAGAATTCTAGAGGCAGCACGACCAACATGAGTTTTTGTGTTTTGGAAAAAGAAATGGAACCCTTTTGCAGAGGGGAACGATAATTAACTCCCCAAATCAGTTTGCCAGTGATTTTCAGGTGAATTGAATGAGTTTTCCAAAGCCAGTCAGCTGGGAGGGGTGGATGAATCCGGAAACAGCCTGTTTCCTTGTGACTAAACCAAGCCCACTATCCAAAAGGACTCTTCCATTTCTTTGGCTCTTTTCACATTTTTCTTCTTTATCATGGTTTGTAATGAATTTTCTGATGTGAGCTTTGATTTTGAGGCTGGAATATGGAGTTCAAGACACGGAAGTAATGGTCTTTTTCAATCAGGGCACAGCTGTTGGCTTGCTCCAATTCTGGCTTTCTGTCATGGTTTTGGGTGCCTCAGCCGAGTTTTGGTTTCTTGAGCGGCAATTTCCTAAAGGATTTCTGGGTCTGAGTTGGTTTTGCCTTCTTCCTTCCCAAATTTTGTATTCTGACGCAATACAAACACGAGTTTAGACAGCAGATACATTATGAAATAAAAAAGAAAACCAATTAGCGTGTTATGCTTAGAATTCTAGAGGCAGCACGACCAACATGAGTTTTTGTGTTTTGGACAAAGAAATGGAACCCTTTTGCAGAGGGGAACCATCATTAATTCCCCAAATCAGTTTGCCAGCGATTTTCAGGTGAATTGAATGAGTTTTCCAAAGCCAGTCAGCTGGGAGGGGTGGATGAATCTGGAAAAAGCATGTTTCCTTGTGACTAAATCAAGCCCACTCTCAAAAAGGACTCTTCCATTTCTTTGGCTCTTTTCACATTTTTCTTCTTTATCATGGTTTGTAATGAATTTTCTGATGTGAATTTGATTTTGAGGCTGGAATATGGAGTTCAAGACACGGAAGGAATGGTCTTTTTCAATCAGGGCACAGCTGTTGGCTTGCCCTATTTCTGGCTTTCTGTCATGGTTTTGGGTGCCTCAGCCGAGTTTTGGTTTCTTGAGCGGCAATTTCCTAAATGATTTCTGGGTCTGAGTAGGTTTTGCCTTCTTCCTTCCCAAATTTTGTATTCTGATGCAATACAAACACGAGCTGAGACAGCAGATGCATTATGAAAGAAAAAAAAAAAAACAAAACCAATTAGCGTGTCATGCTTAGAATTCTAGAGGCAGCACGACCAACATGAGTTTTTGTGTTTTGGACAAAGAAATGGAACCCTTTTGCAGAGGGGAACGATCATTAATTCCCCAAATCAGTTTGCCAGTGATTTTCAGGTGAATTGAATGAGTTTTCCAAAGCCAGTCAGCTGGGAGGGGTGGATGAATCCGGAAACAGCCTGTTTCCTTGTGACTAAATCAAGCCCACTCTCAAAAAGGACTCTTGCATTTCTTTGGCTCTTTTCACATTTTTCTTCTTTATCATGGTTTGTAATGAATTTTCTGATGTGAGCTTTGATTTTGAGGCTGGAATATGGAGTTCAAGACACGGAAGGAATGGTCTTTTTCAATCAGGGCACAGCTGTTGGCTTGCTCCAATTCTGGCTTTCTGTCATGGTTTTGGGTGCCTCAGCCGAGTTTTGGTTTCTTGAGCGGCAATTTCCTAAAGGATTTCTGGGTCTGAGTTGGTTTTGCCTTCTTCCTTCCCAAATGTTGTATTCTGATGCAATACAAACACGAGCTTAGACAGCAGATGCATTATGAAAAAAAAAAAACAAAACCAATTAGCGTGTCATGGTTAGAATTCTAGAGGCAGCACGACCAACATGAGTTTTTGTGTTTTGGAAAAAGAAATGGAACCCTTTTGCAGAGGGGAACGATAATTAATTCCCCAAATCAGTTTGCCAGTGATTTTCAGGTGAATTGAATGAGTTTTCCAAAGCCAGTCAGCTGGGAGGGGTGGATGAATCCGGAAACAGCCTGTTTCCTTGTGACTAAATCAAGCGCACTATCAAAAAGGACTCTTGCATTTCTTTGGCTTTTTTCACATTTTTCTTATTTCTCATGGTTTGTAATGAATTTTCTGATGTGAGCTTTGATTTTGAGGCTGGAATATGGAGTTCAAGACCCGGAAGGAATGGTCTTTTTCAATCAGGGCACAGCTGTTGGCTTGCTCCAATTCTGGCTTTCTGTCATGGTTTTGGGTGCCTCAGCCGAGTTTTGGTTTCTTGAGCGGCAATTTCCTAAATGATTTCTGGGTCTGAGTTGGTTTTGCCTTCTTCCTTCCCAAATGTTGTATTCTGACGCAATACACACAGGAGTTTAGACAGCAGATCCATTATGAAAGAAAAAACAAAACAAATAAGCCAATCAGCTGGGAGGGGTGGATGAATCCAGAAACAGCCTGTTTCCTTGTGACTAAATCAAGCCCACTATCAAAAAGGACTCTTCCATTTCTTTGGCTCTTCTCACATTTTTCTTCTTTATCATGGTTTGTAATGAATTTTCTGATGTGAGCTTTGATTTTGAGGCTGGAATATGGAGTTCAAGACACGGAAGGAATGGTCTTTTTCAATCAGGGCACAGCTGTTGGCTTGCTCCAATTCTGGCTTTCTGTCATGGTTTTGGGTGCCTCAGCCAAGTTTTGGTTTCTTGAGCGGCAATTTTCTAAATGATTTCTGGGTCTGAGTTGGTTTTGCCTTCTTCCTTCCCAAATTTTGTATTCTGACGCAATACAAACACGAGTTTAGACAGCAGATCCATTGTGAAATAATAAAAAAAAAAAAACCAATTAGTGTGTCATGCTTAGAATTCTAGAGGCAGCACGACCAACATGAGTTTTTGTGTTTTGGACAAAGAAATGGAACCCTTTTGCAGAGGGGAACCATCATTAATTCCCCAAATCAGTTTGCCAGCGATTTTCAGGTGAATTGAATGAGTTTTCCAAAGCCAGTCAGCTGGGAGGGGTGGATGAATCCGGAAACAGCCTGTTTCCTTGGGACTAAATCAAGCCCACTGTTAAAAAGGACTCTTGCATTTCTTTGGCTCTTTTCACATTTTTCTTCTTTATCATGGTTTGTTATGAATTTTCTGATGTGAGCTTTGATTTTGAGGCTGGAATATGGAGTTCAAGACACGGAAGGAATGGTCTTTTTCAATCAGGGCACAGCTGTTGGCTTGCTCCAATTCTGGCTTTCTGTCATGGTTTTGGGTGCCTCAGCCGAGTTTTGGTTTCTTGAGCGGCAATTTCCTAAAGGATTTCTGGGTCTGAGTTGGTTTTGCCTTCTTCCTTCCCAAATTTTGTATTCTGACGCAATACAAACACGAGTTTAGACAGCAGATCCATTATGAAATAAAAAAAAAACAAAACCAATTAGCGTGTCATGCTTAGAATTCTAGAGGCAGCACGACCAACATGAGTTTTTGTGTTTTGGACAAAGAAATGGAACCCTTTTGCAGAGGGGAACGATAATGAATTCCCCAAATCAGTTTGCCAGCGACTTTCAGGGGAATTGAATGAGTTTTCCAAAGCCAGTCAGCTGGGAGGGGTGGATGAATGCGGAAACAGCCTGTTTCCTTGTGACTAAATCAAGCCCACTATCAAAAAGGACTCTTCCATTTCTTTGGATCTTTTCACATTTTTCTTCTTTATCATGGTTTGTAATGAATTTTCTGATGTGAGCTTTGATTTTGAGGCTGGAATATGGAGTTCAAGACACGGAAGGCATGGTCTTTTTCAATCAGGGCACAGCTGTTGGCTTGCTCCAATTCTGGCTTTCTGTCATGGTTTTGGGTGCCTCAGCCGAGTTTTGGTTTCTTGAGCGGCAATTTCCTAAAGGATTTCTGTGTCTGAGTTGGTTTTGCCTTCTTCCTTCCCAAATTTTGTATTCTGACGCAATACAAACACGAGTTTTCACAGCAGATCGATATGAAAGAAAAAACAAAACCTATGATCGTGTCATGCTTAGAATTCTAGAGGCAGCACGACCAACATGAGTTTTTGTGTTTTGGACAAAGAAATGGAACCCTTTTGCAGAGGGGAACGATCATTAATTCCCCAAATCAGTTTGCCAGCGATTTTCAGGTGAATTGAATGAGTTTTCCAAAGCCAGTCAGCTGGGAGGGGTGGATGAATCCGGAAACAGCCTGTTTCCTTGTGACTAAATCAAGCCCACTATCAAAAAGGACTCTTCCATTTCTTTGGCTCTTTTCACATTTTTCTTCTTTATCATGGTTTGTAATGAATTTTCTGATGTGAGCTTTGATTTTGAGGCTGGAATATGGAGTTCAAGACACGGAAGGCATGGTCTTTTTCAATCAGGGCACAGGTGTTGGCTTGCTCCAATTCTGGCTTTCTGTCATGGTTTTGGGTGCCTCAGCCAAGTTTTGGTTTCTTGAGCGGCAATTTCCTAAAGGATTTCTGGGTCTGAGTTGGTTTTGCCTTCTTCCTTCCCAAATGTTGTATTCTGACGCAATACACACACGAGTTTAGACAGCAGATCCATTGTGAAATAAAAACCAAAACCAATTAGCGTGTCATGCTTAGAATTCTAGAGGCAGCACGACCAACATGAGTTTTTGTGTTTTGGAAAAAGAAATGGAACCCTTTTGCAGAGGGGAACGATAATTAAATCCGCAAATCAGTTTGCCAGTGATTTTCAGGTGAATTGAATGAGTTTTCCAAAGCCAGTCAGCTGCGAGGGGTAGATGAATGCGGAAACAGCCTGTTTCCTTGTGACTAAATCAAGCCCACTCTCAAAAAGGACTCTTCCATTTCTTTGGCTCTTTTCACATTTTTCTTCTTTATCATGGTTTGTAATGAATTTTCTGATGTGAGCTTTGATTTTGAGGCTGGAATATGGAGTTCAAGACACGGAAGGAATGGTCTTTTTCAATCAGGGCACAGCTGTTGGCTTGCTCCAATTCTGGCTTTCTGTCATGGTTTTGGGTGCCTCAGCCAAGTGTTGGTTTCTTGAGCGGCAATTTCCTAAAGGATTTCTGGGTCTGAGTTGGTTTTGTCTTCTTCCTTCCCAAATTTTGTATTCTGACGCAATACAAACACGAGCTTAGATAGCAGATGCATTATGAAAGAAAAAAAAAAAAACAAAACCAATTAGCGTGTCATGCTTAGAATTCTAGAGGCAGCACGACCAACATGAGTTTTTGTGTTTTGGACAAAGAAATGGAACCCTTTTGCAGAGGGGAACGATCATTAATTCCCCAAATCAGTTTGCCAGTGATTTTCAGGTGAATTGAATGAGTTTTCCAAAGCCAGTCAGCTGGGAGGGGTGGATGAATCCGGAAACAGCCTGTTTCCTTGTGACTAAATCAAGCCCACTCTCCAAAAGGACTCTTCCATTTCTTTGGCTCTTTTCACATTTTTCTTCTTTATCATGGTTTGTAATGTATTTTCTGATGTGAGCTTTGATTTTGAGGCTGGAATATGGAGTTCAAGACACGGAAGGCATGGTCTTTTTCAATCAGGGCACAGCTGTTGGCTTGCTCCAATTCTGGCTTTCTGTCATGGTTTTGGGTGCCTCAGCCGAGTTTTGGTTTCTTGAGCAGCAATTTCCTAAAGGATTTCTGGGTCTGAGTTGGTTTTGCCTTCTTCCTTCCCCAATGTTGTATTCTGACGCAATACAAACACGAGTTTAGACAGCAGATCCATTATGAAATAAAAAAAACAAAACCAATTAGCGTGTCATGCTTAGAATTCTAGAGGCAGCACGACCAACATGAGTTTTTGTGTTTTGGAAAAAGAAATGGAACCCTTTTGCAGAGGGGAACGATAATGAATTCCCCAAATGAGTTTGCCAGTGATTTTCAGGTGAATTGAATGAGTTTTCCAAAGCCAGTCAGCTGGGAGGGGTGGATGAATCCGGAAACAGCCTGTTTCCTTGTGACTAAATCAAGCCCACTATCCAAAAGGACTCTTGCATTTCTTTGGCTCTTTTCACATTTTTCTTCTTTATCATGGTTTGTAATGAATTTTCTGATGTGAGCTTTGATTTTGAGGCTGGAATATGGAGTTCAAGACACGGAAGGCATGGTCTTTTTCAATCAGGGCACAGCTGTTGGCTTGCTCCAATTCTGGCTTTCTGTCATGGTTTTGGGTGCCTCAGCCGAGTTTTGGTTTCTTGAGCGGCAATTTCCTAAAGGATTTCTGGGTCTGAGTTGGTTTTGCCTTCTTCCTTCCCAAATTTTGTATTCTGACGCAATACAAACACGAGTTTTCACAGCAGATCGATATGAAAGAAAAAACAAAACCAATTAGCGTGTCATGCTTAGAATTCTAGAGGCAGCACGACCAACATGAGTTTTTGTGTTTTGGAAAAAGAAATGGAACCCTTTTGCAGAGGGGAACCATCATTAATTCCCCAAATCAGTTTGCCAGCGATTTTCAGGTGAATTGAATGAGTTTTCCAAAGCCAGTCAGCTGGGAGGGGTGGATGAATCTGGAAAAAGCATGTTTCCTTGTGACTAAATCAAGCCCACTCTCAAAAAGGACTCTTCCATTTCTTTGGCTCTTTTCACATTTTTCTTCTTTATCATGGTTTGTAATGAATTTTCTGATGTGAATTTGATTTTGAGGCTGGAATATGGAGTTCAAGACCCGGAAGGAATGGTCTTTTTCAATCAGGGCACAGCTGTTGGCTTGCTCCAATTCTGGCTTTCTGTCATGGTTTTGGGTGCCTCAGCCGAGTTTTGGTTTCTTGAGCGGCAATTTCCTAAAGGATTTCTGTGTCTGAGTTGGTTTTGCCTTCTTCCTTCCCAAATGTTGTATTCTGACGCAATACACACACGAGTTTAGACAGCAGATACATTATGAAATAAAAAAGAAAACCAATTAGCGTGTCATGCTTAGAATTCTAGAGGCAGCACGACCAACATGAGTTTTTGTGTTTTGGACAAAGAAATGGAACCCTTTTGCAGAGGGGAACGATAATTAACTCCCCAAATCAGTTTGCCAGCGATTTTCAGGTGTATTGAATGAGTTTTCCAAAGCCAGTCAGCTGGGAGGGGTGGATGAATCTGGAAAAAGCATGTTTCCTTGTGACTAAATCAAGCCCACTATCAAAAAGGACACTTCAATTTCTTTGGCTCTTTTCACATTTTTCTTCTTTATCATGGTTTGTAATGAATTTTCTGATGTGAATTTGATTTTGAGGCTGGAATATGGAGTTCAAGACACGGAAGGAATGGTCTTTTTCAATCAGGGCACAGCTGTTGGCTTGCCCTATTTCCGGCTTTCTGTCATGGTTTTGGGTGCCTCAGCCGAGTTTTGGTTTCTTGAGCGGCAATTTCCTAAAGGATTTCTGGGTCTGAGTTGGTTTTGCCTTCTTCCTTCCCAAATGTTGTATTCTGACGCAATACAAACACGAGCTTAGACTGCAGATGCGTTATGAAAAAAAAAAACAAAACCAATTAGCGTGTCATGCTTAGAATTCTAGAGGCAGCACGACCAACATGAGTTTTTGTGTTTTGGAAAAAGAAATGGAACCCTTTTGCAGAGGGGAACGATAATTAACTCCCCAAATCAGTTTGCCAGTGATTTTCAGGTGAATTGAATGAGTTTTCCAAAGCCAGTCAGCTGGGAGGGGTGGATGAATCCGGAAACAGCCTGTTTCCTTGTGACTAAACCAAGCCCACTATCCAAAAGGACTCTTCCATTTCTTTGGCTCTTTTCACATTTTTCTTCTTTATCATGGTTTGTAATGAATTTTCTGATGTGAGCTTTGATTTTGAGGCTGGAATATGGAGTTCAAGACACGGAAGTAATGGTCTTTTTCAATCAGGGCACAGCTGTTGGCTTGCTCCAATTCTGGCTTTCTGTCATGGTTTTGGGTGCCTCAGCCGAGTTTTGGTTTCTTGAGCGGCAATTTCCTAAAGGATTTCTGGGTCTGAGTTGGTTTTGCCTTCTTCCTTCCCAAATTTTGTATTCTGACGCAATACAAACACGAGTTTAGACAGCAGATACATTATGAAATAAAAAAGAAAACCAATTAGCGTGTTATGCTTAGAATTCTAGAGGCAGCACGACCAACATGAGTTTTTGTGTTTTGGACAAAGAAATGGAACCCTTTTGCAGAGGGGAACCATCATTAATTCCCCAAATCAGTTTGCCAGCGATTTTCAGGTGAATTGAATGAGTTTTCCAAAGCCAGTCAGCTGGGAGGGGTGGATGAATCTGGAAAAAGCATGTTTCCTTGTGACTAAATCAAGCCCACTCTCAAAAAGGACTCTTCCATTTCTTTGGCTCTTTTCACATTTTTCTTCTTTATCATGGTTTGTAATGAATTTTCTGATGTGAATTTGATTTTGAGGCTGGAATATGGAGTTCAAGACACGGAAGGAATGGTCTTTTTCAATCAGGGCACAGCTGTTGGCTTGCCCTATTTCTGGCTTTCTGTCATGGTTTTGGGTGCCTCAGCCGAGTTTTGGTTTCTTGAGCGGCAATTTCCTAAATGATTTCTGGGTCTGAGTAGGTTTTGCCTTCTTCCTTCCCAAATTTTGTATTCTGATGCAATACAAACACGAGCTGAGACAGCAGATGCATTATGAAAGAAAAAAAAAAAAACAAAACCAATTAGCGTGTCATGCTTAGAATTCTAGAGGCAGCACGACCAACATGAGTTTTTGTGTTTTGGACAAAGAAATGGAACCCTTTTGCAGAGGGGAACGATCATTAATTCCCCAAATCAGTTTGCCAGTGATTTTCAGGTGAATTGAATGAGTTTTCCAAAGCCAGTCAGCTGGGAGGGGTGGATGAATCCGGAAACAGCCTGTTTCCTTGTGACTAAATCAAGCCCACTCTCAAAAAGGACTCTTGCATTTCTTTGGCTCTTTTCACATTTTTCTTCTTTATCATGGTTTGTAATGAATTTTCTGATGTGAGCTTTGATTTTGAGGCTGGAATATGGAGTTCAAGACACGGAAGGAATGGTCTTTTTCAATCAGGGCACAGCTGTTGGCTTGCTCCAATTCTGGCTTTCTGTCATGGTTTTGGGTGCCTCAGCCGAGTTTTGGTTTCTTGAGCGGCAATTTCCTAAAGGATTTCTGGGTCTGAGTTGGTTTTGCCTTCTTCCTTCCCAAATGTTGTATTCTGATGCAATACAAACACGAGCTTAGACAGCAGATGCATTATGAAAAAAAAAAAACAAAACCAATTAGCGTGTCATGGTTAGAATTCTAGAGGCAGCACGACCAACATGAGTTTTTGTGTTTTGGAAAAAGAAATGGAACCCTTTTGCAGAGGGGAACGATAATTAATTCCCCAAATCAGTTTGCCAGTGATTTTCAGGTGAATTGAATGAGTTTTCCAAAGCCAGTCAGCTGGGAGGGGTGGATGAATCCGGAAACAGCCTGTTTCCTTGTGACTAAATCAAGCGCACTATCAAAAAGGACTCTTGCATTTCTTTGGCTTTTTTCACATTTTTCTTATTTCTCATGGTTTGTAATGAATTTTCTGATGTGAGCTTTGATTTTGAGGCTGGAATATGGAGTTCAAGACCCGGAAGGAATGGTCTTTTTCAATCAGGGCACAGCTGTTGGCTTGCTCCAATTCTGGCTTTCTGTCATGGTTTTGGGTGCCTCAGCCGAGTTTTGGTTTCTTGAGCGGCAATTTCCTAAATGATTTCTGGGTCTGAGTTGGTTTTGCCTTCTTCCTTCCCAAATGTTGTATTCTGACGCAATACACACAGGAGTTTAGACAGCAGATCCATTATGAAAGAAAAAACAAAACAAATAAGCCAATCAGCTGGGAGGGGTGGATGAATCCAGAAACAGCCTGTTTCCTTGTGACTAAATCAAGCCCACTATCAAAAAGGACTCTTCCATTTCTTTGGCTCTTCTCACATTTTTCTTCTTTATCATGGTTTGTAATGAATTTTCTGATGTGAGCTTTGATTTTGAGGCTGGAATATGGAGTTCAAGACACGGAAGGAATGGTCTTTTTCAATCAGGGCACAGCTGTTGGCTTGCTCCAATTCTGGCTTTCTGTCATGGTTTTGGGTGCCTCAGCCAAGTTTTGGTTTCTTGAGCGGCAATTTTCTAAATGATTTCTGGGTCTGAGTTGGTTTTGCCTTCTTCCTTCCCAAAATTTGTATTCTGACGCAATACAAACACGAGTTTAGACAGCAGATCCATTGTGAAATAAAAAAAAAAAAAAAACCAATTAGCGTGTCATGCTTAGAATTCTAGAGGCAGCACGACCAACATGAGTTTTTGTTTTTTTGACAAAGAAATGGAACCCTTTTGCAGAGGGGAACCATCATTAATTCCCCAAATCAGTTTGCCAGCGATTTTCAGGTGAATTGAATGAGTTTTCCAAAGCCAGTCAGCTGGGAGGGGTGGATGAATCCGGAAACAGCCTGTTTCCTTGTGACTAAATCAAGCCCACTGTTAAAAAGGACTCTTGCATTTCTTTGGCTCTTTTCACATTTTTCTTCTTTATCATGGTTTGTTATGAATTTTCTGATGTGAGCTTTGATTTTGAGGCTGGAATATGGAGTTCAAGACACGGAAGGAATGGTCTTTTTCAATCAGGGCACAGCTGTTGGCTTGCTCCAATTCTGGCTTTCTGTCATGGTTTTGGGTGCCTCAGCCGAGTTTTGGTTTCTTGAGCGGCAATTTCCTAAAGGATTTCTGGGTCTGAGTTGGTTTTGCCTTCTTCCTTCCGAAATTTTGTATTCTGACGCAATACAAACACGAGTTTAGACAGCAGATCCATTATGAAATAAAAAAAACAAAACCAATTAGCGTGTCATGCTTAGAATTCTAGAGGCAGCACGACCAACATGAGTTTTTGTGTTTTGGACAAAGAAATGGAACCCTTTTGCAGAGGGGAACGATAATGAATTCCCCAAATCAGTTTGCCAGCGACTTTCAGGGGAATTGAATGAGTTTTCCAAAGCCAGTCAGCTGGGAGGGGTGGATGAATGCGGAAACAGCCTGTTTCCTTGTGACTAAATCAAGCCCACTATCAAAAAGGACTCTTCCATTTCTTTGGATCTTTTCACATTTTTCTTCTTTATCATGGTTTGTAATGAATTTTCTGATGTGAGTTTTGATTTTGAGGCTGGAATATGGAGTTCAAGACACGGAAGGAATGGTCTTTTTCAATCAGGGCACAGCTGTTGGCTTGCTCCAATTCTGGCTTTCTGTCATGGTTTTGGGTGCCTCAGCCGAGTTTTGGTTTCTTGAGCGGCAATTTCCTAAAGGATTTCTGTGTCTGAGTTGGTTTTCCCTTCTTCCTTCCCAAATTTTGTATTCTGACGCAATACAAACACGAGTTTTCACAGCAGATCGATATGAAAGAAAAAACAAAACCAATTAGCGTGTCATGCTTAGAATTCTAGAGGCAGCACGACCAACATGAGTTTTTGTGTTTTGGAAAAAGAAATGGAACCCTTTTGCAGAGGGGAACCATCATTAATTCCCCAAATCAGTTTGCCAGCGATTTTCAGGTGAATTGAATGAGTTTTCCAAAGCCAGTCAGCTGGGAGGGGTGGATGAACCCGGAAACAGCCTGTTTCCGTGTGACTAAATCAAGCCCACTATCAAAAAGGACTCTTCCATTTCTTTGGCTCTTTTCACATTTTTCTTCTTTATCATGGTTTGTAGTGAATTTTCTGATGTGAGCTTTGATTTTGAGGCTGGAATATGGAGTTCAAGACACGGAAGGAATGGTCTTTTTCAATCAGGGCACAGCTGTTGGCTTGCCCTATTTCAGGCTTTCTGTCATTGTTTTGGGTGCCTTAGCCGAGTTTTGGTTTCTTGAGCGGCAATTTCCTAAAGGATTTCTGGGTCTGAGTTGGTTTTGCCTTCTTCCTTCCCAAATTTTGTATTCTGACGCAATACAAACACGAGTTTAGACAGCAGATCCATTATGAAAGAAAAAACAAAACAAATAAGCCATTCTGCTGGGAGGGGTGGATGAATCCGGAAACAGCCTGTTTCCTTGTGACTAAATCCATCCCACTCTCAAAAAGGACTCTTCCATTTCTTTGGCTCTTTTCACATTTTTCTTCTTTATCATGGTTTGTTATGAATTTTCTGATGTGAGCTTTGATTTTGAGGCTGGAATATGGAGTTCAAGACACGGAAGGAATGGTCTTTTTCAATGAGGGCACAGCTGTTGGCTTGCTCCAATTCTGGCTTTCTGTCATGGTTTTGGGTGCCTCAGCCGAGTTTTGGTTTCTTGAGCGGCAATTTCCTAAAGGATTTCTGGGTCTGAGTTGGTTTTGCCTTCTTCCTTCCGAAATTTTGTATTCTGACGCAATACAAACACGAGTTTAGACAGCAGATCCATTATGAAATAAAAAAAACAAAACCAATTAGCGTGTCATGCTTAGAATTCTAGAGGCAGCACGACCAACATGAGTTTTTGTGTTTTGGACAAAGAAATGGAACCCTTTTGCAGAGGGGAACGATAATTAACTCCCCAAATCAGTTTGCCAGCGATTTTCAGGTGTATTGAATGAGTTTTCCAAAGCCAGTCAGCTGGGAGGGGTGGATGAATCTGGAAAAAGCATGTTTCCTTGTGACTAAATCAAGCCCACTCTCCAAAAGGACTCTTCCATTTCTTTGGCTCTTTTCACATTTTTCTTCTTTATCATGGTTTGTAATGAATTTTCTGATGTGAATTTGATTTTGAGGCTGGAATATGGAGTTCAAGACACGGAAGGAATGGTCTTTTTCAATCAGGGCACAGCTGTTGGCTTGCCCTATTTCTGGCTTTCTGTCATGGTTTTGGGTGCCTCAGCCGAGTTTTGGTTTCTTGAGCGGCAATTTCCTAAATGATTTCTGGGTCTGAGTTGGTTTTGCCTTCTTCCTTCCCAAATGTTGTATTCTGACGCAATACAAACACGAGCTTAGACTGCAGATGCATTATGAAAAAAAAAAACAAAACCAATTAGCGTGTCATGGTTAGAATTCTAGAGGCAGCACGACCAACATGAGTTTTTGTGTTTTGGAAAAAGAAATGGAACCCTTTTGCAGAGGGGAACGATAATTAACTCCCCAAATCAGTTTGCCAGCGATTTTCAGGTGAATTGAATGAGTTTTCCAAAGCCAGTCAGCTGGGAGGGGTGGATGAATCCAGAAACAGCCTGTTTCCTTGTGACTAAACCAAGCCCACTATCCAAAAGGACTCTTCCATTTCTTTGGCTCTTTTCACATTTTTCTTCTTTATCATGGTTTGTAATGAATTTTCTGATGTGAGCTTTGATTTTGAGGCTGGAATATGGAGTTCAAGACACGGAAGGAATGGTCTTTTTCAATCAGGGCACAGCTGTTGGCTTGCTCCAATTCTGGCTTTCTGTCATGGTTTTGGGTGCCTCAGCCGAGTTTTGGTTTCTTGAGCGGCAATTTCCTAAAGGATTTCTGGGTCTGAGTTGGTTTTGCCTTCTTCCTTCCCAAATGTTATATTCTGACGCAATACAAACACGAGTTTAGACAGCAGATACATTATGAAATAAAAAAGAAAACCAATTAGCGTGTTATGCTTAGAATTCTAGAGGCAGCACGACCAACATGAGTTTTTGTGTTTTGGACAAAGAAATGGAACCCTTTTGCAGAGGGGAACCATCATTAATTCCCCAAATCCATTTGCCAGCGATTTTCAGGTGAATTGAATGAGTTTTCCAAAGCCAGTCAGCTGGGAGGGTGGATGAATCTGGAAAAAGCATGTTTCCTTGTGACTAAATCAAGCCCACTCTCAAAAAGGACTCTTCCATTACTTTGGCTCTTTTCACATTTTTCTTCTTTATCATGGTTTGTAATGAATTTTCTGATGTGAATTTGATTTTGAGGCTGGAATATGGAGTTCAAGACACGGAAGGAATGGTCTTTTTCAATCAGGGCACAGCTGTTGGCTTGCCCTATTTCTGGATTTCTGTCATGGTTTTGGGTGCCTCAGCCGAGTTTTGGTTTCTTGAGCGGCAATTTCCTAAATGATTTCTGGGTCTGAGTAGGTTTTGCCTTCTTCCTTCCCAAATTTTGTATTCTGATGCAATACAAACACGAGCTTAGACAGCAGATGCATTATGAAAGAAAAAAAAAAAACAAAACCAATTAGCGTGTCATGCTTAGAATTCTAGAGGCAGCACGACCAACATGAGTTTTTGTGTTTTGGACAAAGAAATGGAACCCTTTTGCAGAGGGGAACGATCATTAATTCCCCAAATCAGTTTGCCAGCGATTTTCAGGTGAATTGAATGAGTTTTCCAAAGCCAGTCAGCTGGGAGGGGTGGATGAATCCGGAAACAACCTGTTTCCTTGTGACTAAATCAAGCCCACTCTCAAAAAGGACTCTTGCATTTCTTTGGCTCTTTTCACATTTTTCTTCTTTATCATGGTTTGTAATGAATTTTCTGATGTGAGCTTTGATTTTGAGGCTGGAATATGGAGTTCAAGACACGGAAGGAATGGTCTTTTTCAATCAGGGCACAGCTGTTGGCTTGCTCCAATTCTGGCTTTCTGTCATGGTTTTGGGTGCCTCAGCCGAGTTTTGGTTTCTTGAGCGGCAATTTCCTAAAGGATATCTGGGTCTGAGTTGGTTTTGCCTTCTTCCTTCCCAAATGTTGTATTCTGACGCAATACAAACACGAGCTTAGACAGCAGATGCATTATGAAAAAAAAAAAAAAAAACAAAACCAATTAGCGTGTCATGCTTAGAATTCTAGAGGCAGCACGACCAACATGAGTTTTTGTGTTTTGGACAAAGAAATGGAACCCTTTTGCAGAGGGGAACGATAATTAACTCCCCAAATCAGTTTGCCAGTGATTTTCAGGTGAATTGAATGAGTTTTCCAAAGCCAGTCAGCTGGGAGGGGTGGATGAATCCGGAAACAGCCTGTTTCCTTGTGACTAAATCAAGCCCACTCTCCAAAAGGACTCTTCCATTTCTTTGGCTCTTTTCACATTTTTCTTCTTTATCATGGTTTGTAATGAATTTTCTGATGTGAGCTTTGATTTTGAGGATGGAATATGGAGTTCAAGACATGGAAGGCATGGTCTTTTTCAATCAGGGCACAGCTGTTGGCTTGCTCCAATTCTGGCTTTCTGTCATGGTTTTGGGTGCCTCAGCCGAGTTTTCATTTCTTGAGCAGCAATTTCCTAAAGGATTTCTGGGTCTGAGTTGGTTTTGCCTTCTTCCTTCCCAAATTTTGTATTCTGACGCAATACAAACACGAGTTTAGACAGCAGATCCATTATGAAAGAAAAAAAAAAAACAAAACCAATTAGCGTGTCATGCTTAGAATTCTAGAGGCAGCACGACTAACATGAGTTTTTGTGTTTTGGACAAAGAAATGGAACCCTTTTGCAGAGGGGAACGATAATTAATTCCCCAAATCAGTTTGCCAGCGATTTTCAGGTGAATTGAATGAGTTTTCCAAAGCCAGTCAGCTGGGAGGTGTGGATGAATCCGGAAACAGCCTGTTTCCTTGTGACAAAATCAAGCCCACTATCCAAAAGGACTCTTCCATTTCTTTGGCTCTTTTCACATTTTTCTTCTTTATCATGGTTTGTAATGAATTTTCTGATGTGAGCTTTGATTTTGAGGCTGGAATATGGAGTTCAAGACCCGGAAGGAATGGTCTTTTTCAATCAGGGCACAGCTGTTGGCTTGCTCCAATTCTGGCTTTCTGTCATGGTTTTGGGTGCCTCAGCCGAGTTTTGGTTTCTTGAGCGGCAATTTCCTAAAGGATTTCTGGGTCTGAGTTGGTTTTGCCTTCTTCCTTCCCAAATTTTGTATTCTGACTCCATACAAACAAGAGTTAAGAAAGCAGATCCATTATGAAAGAAAAAACAAAACAAATTAGCCAGTCAGCTGGTAGAGATGCAGGAATCCGGAAACAGCCTGTTTCCTTGTGACTAAATCAAGCCCACTATCAAAAAGGACTCTTCCATTTCTTTGGCTCTTTTCACATTTTTCTTCTTTATCATGGTTTGTAATGAATTTTCTGATGTGAGCTTTGATTTTGAGGCTGGAATATGGAGTTCAAGACACGGAAGGAATGGTCTTTTTCAATCAGGGCACAGGTGTTGGCTTGCTCCAATTCTGGCTTTCTGTCATGGTTTTGGGTGCCTCAGTCGAGTTTTGGTTTCTTGAGCGGCAGTTTCCTAAAGGATTTCTGGGTCTGAGTTTGTTTTGCCTTCTTCTTTCCAAAATTTTGTATTCTGACGCAATACAAACAAGAGTTAAGAAAGCAGATCCATTATGAAATAAAAAGAAAACAAATTAGCCAGTAGCTGGGAGAGGTGCATGAATCCGGAAACAGCCTGTTTCCTTGTGACTAAATCAAGCCCACTATCAAAAAGGACTCTTGCATTTCTTTGGCTCTTTTCACATTTTTCTTCTTTATCATGGTTTGTAATGAATTTTCTGATGTGAGTTTTGATTTTGAGGCTGGAATATGGAGTTCAAGACACGGAAGGAATGGTCATTTTCAATCATGGCACAGCTGTTGGCTTGCTCCAATTCTGGCTTTCTGTCATGGATTTGGGTACCTCAGCCGAGTTTTGGTTTCTTGAGCGGCAATTTCCTAAATGATTTCTGGGTCTGAGTTGGTTTTGCCTTCTTCCTTCCCAAATTTTGTATTCTGACGCAATACAAACACGAGTTTAGACAGCAGATCCATTATGAAAGAAAAAAAAAAACAAAACCAATTAGCGTGTCATGCTTAGAATTCTAGAGGCAGCACGACTAACATGAGTTTTTGTGTTTTGGACAAAGAAATGGAACCCTTTTGCAGAGGGGAACGATAATTAATTCCCCAAATCAGTTTGCCAGCGATTTTCAGGTGAATTGAATGAGTTTTCCAAAGCCAGTCAGCTGGGAGGGGTGGATGAATCCGGAAACAGCCTGTTTCCTTGTGACTAAATCAAGCCCACTATCAAAAAGGACTCTTCCATTTCTTTGGCTCTTTTCACATTTTTCTTCTTTATCATGGTTTGTAATGAATTTTCTGATGTGAGCTTTGATTTTGAGGCTGGAATATGGAGTTCAAGACACGGAAGGAATGGTCTTTTTCAATCAGGGCATAGCTGTTGGCTTGCTCCAATTCAGGCTTCCTGTCATGGTTTTGGGTGCCTCAGCCGAGTCTTGGTTTCTTGAGCGGTAATTTCCTAAAGGATTTCTGGGTCTGAGTTGGTTTTGCCTTCTTCCTTCCCAAATTTTGTATTCTGACGCAATACAAACACGAGTTTAGACAGCAGATCCATTATGAAATAAAAAAAAAAAACCAAAACGAATTAGCGTGTCATGCTTAGAATTCTAGAGGCAGCACGACCAACATGAGGTTTTGTGTTTTGGACAAAGAAATGGAACCCTTTTGCAGAGGGGAACGATAATTAATTCCCCAAATCAGTTTGCCAGCGATTTTCAGGTGAATTGAATGAGTTTTCCAAAGCCAGTCAGCTGGGAGGGGTGGATGAATCCGGAAACAACCTGTTTCCTTGTTGTGGGGCGCAAACCGGACTAGACTGAGTTACTGGAATTAAGACTTATTCTATGCATCTGCTCTCCCACAATATGGCGCTGGGAGAGAAGTAAACAGCTTCCGCACAGCTGCCTCGAGTTCAACTAATAAACTGTAGGACTTGCTCCTGATTGGAGGAGAGCAGCGTACTCTGCGTGTGGGCAGCCGAGTTGGGATTGGCGGAGGAGGACTATAAAGGAGGAGAGAGACGGCATGCACCAGGAACATCTATGGGGAACATCTAAGGGAACACCTGTGCAGCCCCCGAGAGAGCCGGCCAGCGGTGTGCCGCTCCCCTGCGGAAGTGGGGAATGTGGCCAGGGGGAACTGCCCTTCCACGGAGGTGGAAGGGACAGTAGCCAACCCGGGAAGAACCAGCAGCAAACCCGGGGAGGGCCGAGCAGACGAAAGAACAGCGCAGGGTCCTGTGTCGTTCCTCCACGAAGAGGGGGAGCGACATAATGGTGCCGTGACTCGGATAGGAAACCTAGGACAGATAGCAAACTTAGGAGGGAAGAAACGGGAAGAACTGGGAAAATATCGGAGAGAGAGTCTAGCAAACAGCCTAGGGAAAATATCGGAGAGAGAGACTAGCAAATAGCCTAGGGAAAAGCCGGACGAAAAAGGTGCCGGAAGAAGCTATTGAAAGCCTAGGCATAGACTCGGATACGGACTACGGGGGGAAGCTGGGAGAAATCTCTAAGGTCGAAAGCAAAAGTGAAAGCTAGAACAAACAGACTCGGACGCGGACTGTGGGGAGAGGCCAGGAGAAATGAGGGAGGAATATGGTTGGAGGAAAGCTTGGGGAAACATACCGGGTAGAGAAAAATGTTAGGGAAATTGAAGCCGCGGGGGGCAGGCCGAGGCGGATACGAAAGCCACTTTGGGATTCTCAAGTTAGCCCGGGAATGGGGGGCGAAAAGTTGAAACCAGAAGCTGAAATGTAAGCCAGATTGGGATCCGTCTGATTAGCCCGGGGAGCAAAGGACGGGAAGCCAAATCGTGGGGCGGAGACGTATGCTGGGTTGAATTCGCCAGGCTAGCCCGGGGAACTTAGATTGAATGTTAGTGGCGGACACGTAAGCTACGCTGTGTTACTCGCGGAAGCCGCCGCGTGCAGAGAGAGCACGGGGCGTGAATAGATAGGGAACGGGGCTGGAGCGAGGCCATGGTGCAGACACGAAGGGCGTGGAGACCACGGAGCGCGCGAAGCCAAGCCGCGCAAAGCCGGGAAGCTGCGCAGATGAGAGAGGCGCCGGCTGAAGCGGCTCAGCCGGGAAGCCGCCGAGAAGCAGCCTCGGGGCGGGCAGCGGGAAGCTGCGGGGATAAGAGAAACAGAAGTTTAGAAGTAAAGTGAGAGAAATAGGAATGTTGGCAGACAGAAGTAAAATGGGAGAAATCGGAATGCCCGGAGATAGAGAAATAGAGAAATAGAAAGGCCTCCCTACAACACTGCAGTGTGAGAGCTTGGATTCGGTCTGCCTGATTAAGTGAGGCGATGAGCACCTGGGCGGCTAGCAGCTTATGCGCTGCAGGTCACCGAAGACAGGCACGAATTAACATCAGTAAGGCTTCCCCACAATTCAACAATTAGGAGGCTTGGATTCGGTCTGCCTGATTAAGGCGGTAAGCGCCAGCAAGCAGCTCGACCAGAGTATGAGCTGCAGGTCACCGAAGATGGGTACAAACCAACACTAATAAGTCTCCCCCACAATACGGCAATGAGAAGGCTTGGATTCGGTTTGCCTGATAGGTTTTGTAAGCACCTGCAAGCAGTTCTAGCAGAGCAGAGCATGCGCTGCAGGGCACCGAACACAGGCATGCATCAGCGCCTAAAAACCTCCTCACAACATGGCGAAGAGAGGACCCGGATTCGGTTTGCCTGATTGATAGGACTTGTAAGAGCCTGTGGCAACTCTAGCAAGTAGAGCAGAGTGTGTGCCGCGGGACACCGAAGACAGGCACGTATCAACGCCAAAAAATAAAAAGAAAGGGGGATCTGTGGGGAGCAAACCGGACTAGACTGAGTTACTGGAATTAAGACTTATTCTATGCATCTGCTCTCCCACAATATGGCGCTGGGAGAGAAGAAAACAGCTTCCGCACAGCTGCCTCGAGTTCAACTAATAAACTGTAGGACTTGCTCCTGATTGGAGGAGAGCAGCGTACTCGGCGTGTGGGCAGCCGAGTTGGGATTGGCGGAGGAGGACTATAAAGGAGGAGAGAGACGGCATGCACCAGGAACATCTATGGGGAACATCTAAGGGAACACCTGTGCAGCCCCCGAGAGAGCCGGCCAGCGGTGTGCCGCTCCCCTGCGGAAGTGGGGAATGTGGCCAGGAGGAACTGCCCTTCCACGGAGGTGGAAGGGACAGTAGCCAACCCGGGAAGAACCAGCAGCAAACCCGGGGAGGGCCGAGCAGACGAAAGAACAGCGCAGGGTCCTGTGTCGTTCCTCCACGAAGAGGGGGAGCGACACTTGTGACTAAATCAAGCCCACTATCAAAAAGGACTCTTGCATTTCTTTGGCTCTTTTCACATTTTTCTTCTTTATCATGGTTTGTAATGAATTTTCTGATGTGAGCTTTGATTTTGAGGCTGGAATATGGAGTTCAAGACGCAGAAGGAATGGTCTTTTTCAGTCAGGGCACAGCTGTTGGCTTGCTCCAATTCTGGCTTTCTGTCATGGTTTTGGGTGCCTCAGCCGAGATTTGGTTTCTTGAGCGGCAATTTCCTAAATGATTTCTGGGTCTGAGTTGGTTTGCCTTCTTCCTTCCCAAATTTTGTATTCTGACGCAATACACACACGAGTTTAGACAGCAGATGCATTATGAAATAAAAAAAAATACAAAATGAATTAGCGTGTCATGCTTAGAATTCTAGAGGCAGCACGACCAACATGAGGTTTTGTGTTTTGGAAAAAGAAATGGAACCCTTTTGCAGAGGGGAATGATAATTAATTCCCCAAATCAGTTTGCCAGCGATTTTCAGGTGAATTGAATGAGTTTTCCAAAGCCAGTCAGCTGGGAGAGGTGGATGAATCCGGAAACAGCCTGTTTCCTTGTGATTAAATCAAGCCCACTATCAAAAAGGACTCTTGCATTTCTTTGGCTCTTTTCACATTTTTCTTCTTTATCATGGCTTGTAATGAATTTTCTGATGTGAGCTTTGATTTTGAGGCTGGAATATGGAGTTCAAGACACGGAAGGAATGGTCTTTTTCAATCAGGGCACAGCTGTTGGCTTGCTCCAATTCAGGCTTTCTGTCATGGTTTTGGGTGCCTCAGCCGAGTTTTGGTTTCTTGAGCGGCAATTTCCTAAAGGATTTCTGGGTCTGAGTTGGTTTTGCCTTCTTCCTTCCCAAATTTTGTATTCTGACGCAATACAAACACGAGTTTAGACAGCAGATCCATTATGAAAGAAAAGAAACAAAACCAATTAGCTTGTCATGCTTAGAATTCTAGAGGCAGCACGACCAACATGAGGTTTTGTGTTTTGGACAAAGAAATGGAACCCTTTTGCAGAGGGGAACGATCATTAATTCCCCAAATCAGTTTGCCAGCGATTTTCAGGTGAATTGAATGAGTTTTCCAAAGCCAGTCAGCTGGGAGGGGTGGATGAATCCGGAAACAGCCTGTTTCCTTGTGACTAAATCAAGCCCACTGTCAAAAAGGACTCTTCCATTTCTTTGGCTCTTTTCACATTTTTCTTCTTTATCATGGTTTGTAATGAATTTTCTGATGTGAGCTTTGATTTTGAGGCTGGAATATGGAGTTCAAGACACGGAAGGCATGGTCTTTTTCAATCAGGGCACAGGTGTTGGCTTGCTCCAATTCAGGCTTTCTGTCATGGTTTTGGGTGCCTCATCCGAGTTTTGGTTTCCTGAGCGGCAATTTCCTAAATGATTTCTGGGTCTGAGTTGGTTTTGCCTTCTTCCTTCCCAAATTTTGTATTCTGACGCAATACAAACACGAGTTTAGACAGCAGATCCATTATGAAATACATAAAAAACCAAAACCTATTAGCGTGCATGCTTAGAATTCTAGAGGCAGCACGACCAACATGAGTTTTTGTGTTTTGGACAAAGAAATGGAACCCTTTTGCAGAGGGGAACGATCATTAATTCCCAAAATCAGTTTGCCAGCGATTTTCAGGTGAATTGAATGAGTTTTCCAAAGTCAGTCAGCTGGGAGGGGTGGATGAATCCGGAAACAGCCTGTTTCCTTGTGACTAAATCAAGCCCACTATCAAAAAGGACTCTTCCATTTCTTTGGCTCTTTTCACATTTTTCTTCTTTATCATGGTTTGTAATGAATTTTCTGATGTGAGCTTTGATTTTGAGGCTGGAATATGGAGTTCAAGACATGGAAGGAATGGTCTTTTTCAATCAGGGCACAGCTGTTGGCTTGCTCCAATTCAGGCTTCCTGTCATGGTTTTGGGTGCCTCAGCCGAGTCTTGGTTTCTTGAGCGGCAATTTCCTAAAGGATTTCTGGGTCTGAGTTGGTTTTGCCTTCTTCCTTCCCAAATTTTGTATTCTGATGCAATACAAACACGAGTTTAGACAGCAGATCCATTATGAAATAAAAAAAAAACAAAACCAACTAGCGTGTCATGCTTAGAATTCTAGAGGCAGCACGACCAACATGAGGTTTTGTGTTTTGGACAAAGAAATGGAACCCTTTTGCAGAGGGGAACGATAATTAATTCCCCAAATCAGTTTGCCAGCGATTTTCAGGTGAATTGAATGAGTTTTCCAAAGCCAGTCAGCTGGGAGGGGTGGATGAATCCGGAAACAGCCTGTTTCCTTGGGACTAAATCAAGCCCACTATCAAAAAGGACTCTTCCATTTCTTTGGCTCTTTTCACATTTTTCTTCTTTATCATGGTTTGTAATGAATTTTCTGATGTGAGCTTTGATTTTGAGGCTGGAATATGGAGTTCAAGACACGGAAGGAATGGTCTTTTTCAATCAGGGCACAGCTGTTGGCTTGCTCCAATTCTGGCTTTCTGTCATGGTTTTGGGTGCCTCAGCCGAGTCTTGGTTTCTTGAGCGGCAATTTCCTAAAGGATTTCTGGGTCTGAGTTGGTTTTGCCTTCTTCCTTCCCAAATTTTGTATTCTGACGCAATACAAACACGAGTTTAGACAGCAGATCCATTATGAAAGAAAAGAAACAAAACCAATTAGCTTGTCATGCTTAGAATTCTAGAGGCAGCACGACCAACATGAGGTTTTGTGTTTTGGACAAAGAAATGGAACCCTTTTGCAGAGGGGAACGATCATTAATTCCCCAAATCAGTTTGCCAGCGATTTTCAGGTGAATTGAATGAGTTTTCCAAAGCCAGTCAGCTGGGAGGGGTGGATGAATCCGGAAACAGCCTGTTTCCTTGTGACTAAATCAAGCCCACTCTCAAAAAGGACTCTTCCATTTCTTTGGCTCTTTTCACATTTTTCTTCTTTATCATGGTTTGTAATGAATTTTCTGATGTGAGCTTTGATTTTGAGGCTGGAATATGGAGTTCAAGACACGGAAGGCATGGTCTTTTTCAATCAGGGCACAGGTGTTGGCTTGCTCCAATTCAGGCTTCCTGTCATGGTTTTGGGTGCCTCATCCGAGTTTTGGTTTCCTGAGCGGCAATTTCCTAAATGATTTCTGGGTCTGAGTTGGTTTTGCCTTCTTCCTTCCCAAATTTTGTATTCTGACGCAATACAAACACGAGTTTAGACAGCAGATCCATTATGAAATACATAAAAAACCAAAACCAATTAGCGTGCATGCTTAGAATTCTAGAGGCAGCACGACCAACATGAGTTTTTGTGTTTTGGACAAAGAAATGGAACCCTTTTGCAGAGGGGAACGATCATTAATTCCCAAAATCAGTTTGCCAGCGATTTTCAGGTGAATTGAATGAGTTTTCCAAAGTCAGTCAGCTGGGAGGGGTGGATGAATCCGGACACAGCCTGTTTCCTTGTGACTAAATCAAGCCCACTATCAAAAAGCACTCTTGCATTTCTTTGGCTCTTTTCACATTTTTCTTCTTTATCATGGTTTGTAATGAATTTTCTGATGTGAGCTTTGATTTTGAGGCTGGAATATGGAGTTCAAGACACGGAAGGAATGGTCTTTTTCAATCAGGGCACAGCTGTTGGCTTGCTCCAATTCAGGCTTCCTGTCATGGTTTTGGGTGCCTCAGCCGAGTCTTGGTTTCTTGAGCGGCAATTTCCTAAAGGATTTCTGGGTCTGAGTTGGTTTTGCCTTCTTCCTTCCCAAATTTTGTATTCTGACGCAATACAAACACGAGTTTAGACAGCAGATCCATTATGAAATAAAAAAAAACAAAACCAATTAGCGTGTCATGCTTAGAATTCTAGAGGCAGCACGACCAACATGAGGTTTTGTGTTTTGGACAAAGAAATGGAACCCCTTTGCAGAGGGGAACGATAATTAATTCCCCAAATCAGTTTGCCAGCGATTTTCAGGTGAATTGAATGAGTTTTCCAAAGCCAGTCAGCTGGGAGGGGTGGATGAATCCGGAAACAGCCTGTTTCCTTGGGACTAAATCAAGCCCACTATCAAAAAGGACTCTTCCATTTCTTTGGCTCTTTTCACATTTTTCTTCTTTATCATGGTTTGTAATGAATTTTCTGATGTGAGCTTTGATTTTGAGGCTGGAATATGGAGTTCAAGACCCGGAAGGCATGGTCTTTTTCAATCAGGGCACAGCTGTTGGCTTGCTCCAATTCTGGCTTTCTGTCATGGTTTTGGGTGCCTCGGCCGAGTTTTGGTTTCTTGAGCGGCAATTTCCTAAAGGATTTCTGGGTCTGAGTTGGTTTTGCCTTCTTCCTTCCCAAATGTTGTATTCTGACGCAATACAAACACGAGTTTAGACAGCAGATCCATTATGAAATACATAAAAAACCAAAACCTATTAGCGTGCATGCTTAGAATTCTAGAGGCAGCACGACCAACATGAGGTTTTGTGTTTTGGACAAAGAAATGGAACCCTTTTGCAGAGGGGAACGATCATTAATTCCCAAAATCAGTTTGCCAGTGATTTTCAGGTGAATTGAATGAGTTTTCCAAAGCCAGTCAGCTGGGAGGGGTGGATGAATCCGGAAACAGCCTGTTTCCTTGGGACTAAATCAAGCCCACTATCAAAAAGGACTCTTCCATTTCTTTGGCTCTTTTCACATTTTTCTTCTTTATCATGGTTTGTAATGAATTTTCTGATGTGAGCTTTGATTTTGAGGCTGGAATATGGAGTTCAAGACACGGAAGGAATGGTCTTTTTCAATCAGGGCACAGCTGTTGGCTTGCTCCAATTCTGGCTTTCTGTCATGGTTTTGGGTGCCTCGGCCGAGTTTTGGTTTTTGAGCGGCAATTTCCTAAAGGATTTCTGGGTCTGAGTTGGTTTTGCCTTCTTCCTTCCCAAATGTTGTATTCTGACACAATACAAACACGAGTTTAGACAGCAGATCCATTATGAAAAAAGAAGCAAAACCAATTAGCGTGTCATGCTTAGAATTCTAGAGGCAGCACGAACAACATTTGAAGCTACAAGTAACATGACCAATGTGAGATTTTTTGTTTTGGAAAATAAAATGGAACACTTTGGCTGTGGTGACAGATAGTAATTGCCTCCGTTCAGGTTATTTCAGTCAATATTCCACAGGTAGTCAGCTGAAGGGGTGGATGAATCGGGGAATAGCCGCTTTCCTTGCGACTAAATCAAGCCCAATATCATTATGGATTCTTGAATTTTTGGCTTTTTTCTCATTTCTCTTATTTATCTTGGTTTGTATTGAATTTTCTGATGTGAGCTTTGGTTTTGAGGCTGGCATATTGAGTTCAGTGCACAAGAGGGATGTTCTTTTTCAATCAGTGCACAGCTGTTGGCTTGCTCCAATTCTGGCTTCCTTTCATTGCTTTGGGTGCCTCAGCTGACCTTTGGTTTCTTGAGTGGCAATTTCCTTAATGTTTTCTGGGTCTGAATTGGTTTTGCCTTGATCCTTCCCAAATTTTGTATTCTGACACAATACAAACAAGAGTTTGGACAGAGTAGCCATTATGAAATAAAAAACACAACACATAAGCGTTTGAAGCTTATACATCTACAGGTAACACGAGCAAGGTGAGTTTTTGTTTTTTGGAAAATAAAATGGAACACTTTGGCTGAGGTGACAGATATTAATTGCCTCCAAACTCAATTTCACTGCAATTTTCAGGTTAATTCAGTCAGAATTCCACAGGCAGTCAGCTGGAGGGGTGGATGCATCTGGGAACAGCCGGTTTCCTTGCGACTAAATCCAGCCCAATATCATTATGGATTCTTGCATTTCTTTGGCTTTTTTCTCATTTTTCTTATTTATCGTGGTTTGTAATGAATTTTCTGATGTGAGCTTTGGATTTGAGGCTGGCATATGGAGTTCAGGGCATAAGAGGAAGGTTCTTATTCAATCAGGGCACAGCTGTTGGCTTGCTCCAATTCTGGCTTGCTGTCATTGTTTTGGGTGCCTCTGCCGATTTGAGGTTTCTTGAGTGGCAATTTCCTAAACGTTTTCTTAGTCTGAGTTGGTTTTGTCCTCTTCCTTCCCAAATTTTGTGTTCTGATGCAATAGAAACAAGAGTTTGGGCAGAATAGCCATTAGGAAATAAAAAACACATCAAATAGGCTTTTGAAAGCTACAGGTAACACGACCAAGGTGAGATTTTGTTTTGGATAATAAAATGGAACACTTTGGCTGTGGTGACAGATATTAACTGCCTCCGTTCAGGTTAATTCAGTCAATATTCCTCAGGCAGTCAGCTGGAGGGGTGGATGAATCTGGGAATAGCCGTCTTCCTTTCGACTAAATCAATCCCAATATCATTATGGATTCTTGCATTTCTTTGGCTTTTCTCTCATTTTTCTTATTTATCGTGGTTTGTAATGAATTTTCTGATGTGAGCTTTGGTTTTGAGGCTGGAATATGGTGTTCAGGGCACAAGAGGAAGGTTCTTATTCAATCAGGGCACAGCTGCTAGCTTGCTACAAATATGGCTTGCTGTCATTGTTTTGGGTGCCTCCGCTGATTTGCGGTTTCTTGAGCATGAATTTGCTAAATATTTCATGAGTCTCAGTTGGTTTTCCTTCTTCCTTCCCAAATTTTGTAATCTAACGCAATAGAAACAAGAGTTTGGGCAGAGTAGCCATTATGAAATAAAAAACACAACCAATAGGCGTTTGAAGCTACAGGTAACACGAACATGTGACATTTTGTGTTTTGGAAAATAAAATGGAACACGTTTTCTGTGGTGACAGATATTAACTGCCTCCGTTCAGGTTAATTCAGTCAGAATTCCACAGGCAGTCAGCTGGATGGGTGGATGAATCCGGGAATAGCCTGTTTCCTTGCGACTAAATTAAGCCCAATATAATTATGGATTCTTGCATTTCTTTGGGTTTATTCTGATTTTTCTTATTTATCATGGTTTGTAATGAATTTTCTGATGTGAGCTTTGGTTTTGAGGCTTCAATATGGAGTTCAGGGCACCGGAGTAATGGTCTTTTTCAATCAGAGCACAGCTGTAGGCTTGCTCCAATTCTGGCTTGCTGTCATTGTTTTGGGTGCCTCCGCCGATTTGAGGTTTCTTGAGTGGCAATTTCCTAAACGTTTTCTGAGTCTCAGTTGGTTTTGCCTTCTTTCCTTTCCAAATTTTGTATTCTGACGCAATACAAACAAGAGTTTGGACAGACTAGCCATTATGAAAAAAAAAAAAAAAAACATCAAATAGGCTTTTGAAGCTACAGGTAACACGAACAAGGTGACATTTTGTGTTTTGGAAAATAAAATGAACACGTTGGCTGAGGTAACAGATATTAACTGCCTCTATTCAGGTTAATTCAGTCAGAATTCCACAGGCAGTCAGCTGGAGGGGTGGATGAATCCGGGAACAGCCGGTTTCCTTGCGACTAAATCCAGCCCAATATCATTATGGATTCTTGCATTTCTTTGGCTTTTTTCTCTTTTTTCTTATTTATCATGGTTTGTAATGAATTTTCTGATGTGAGCTTTGGTTTTGAGGCTGCAATATGGAGTTCAGGGCACCGGAGGAATGGTCTTTTTCAAACAGGGCACAGCTGTTGGCTTGCTCCAATTCTGGCTTGCTGTCATTGGTTTGGGTGCCTCAGCTGACTTTTAGTTTCTTGAACGGCAATTTCCTAAATGTTTTCTGGGTCTGAGTTGGTTTTGCCTTCTTCCTTCCCAAATGTTGTATTCTGATGCAATACAAACAAGACTTTGGACAGAGTACCATTATGAAAGAAAAAAAAAATTGCCCTTTCAGGAGTAGAAATCTACAGGTAACATGACCAAGATGAGTTTCTGTGTTTTGGAAAAAGACATGGAACACTTTGGCTGAGGTGACAGATATTAATTGCCTCCAAACCGAGTTTCACTGCGAATTTCATTTTAATTCAGTCAGAAACCACAGACACTCAGCTGGGAGGTGTGGAAGAATCTGGAAACAAACATTAACAAGGGAGTAAATCAAGCCCAATATCACTAAGAACTCCTGCATTTCTTTGGATTTTTTCTGATTTTTCTTATTTATCATGGTTTGTAATGAATTTCCTGATGTGAGGTTTGGTTTTGAGGTTGCAATATCGAGTTCAGGGCACAAGAGGAAGGTTCTTTTTCAATCAGGGCACAGCTGTTGGCTTGCTCCAATTCTGGCTTGCTTTCAAGGTTTTGGATGCCTCCGCGGCCCTTTGTTTCTTGAGCGGCAATTTCCTAAATGTTTTCTGGGTCTGAGTTGGTTTTGCCTTCTTCCTTCCCAAAATTTGTATTCTGCCCAAATACAAACAAGAGTTTGGGCAGAGTAGCCATTATGAAACAAAAAACACAACAAATAGGCGTTTGAAGCTTAGAAATCTACAGGTAACACGACCAAGGTGAGTTTTTGTGTTTTGGAAAATCAAATGGAACACTTTGGCTGAGGTGGCAGATATTAATTGCCTCCAAACTGAGTTTCACTGCGATTTTCAGGTTAATTCAGTCAGAATTCCACAGGAACTCAGCAGGAGGGTTGGATGAATCTGGGAACATCCGGTTTCCTTGCGTCTAAATCAAGCCGAATATCATTATGGATTCTTGCATTTCTTTGGCTTTTTTCTCATTTTTCTTATTTATCAAGGTTTGTAATGAATTTTCTGATGTGAGCTTTGGTTTTGAGGCTGGAATATCGAGTTCAAGGCACAAGAGGAAGGTTCTTTTTCAATCAGGGCACAGCTGTTTGCTTGCTCCAATTCTGGCT
Source organism: Oryctolagus cuniculus (assembly GCF_964237555.1). Taxonomy (NCBI): domain Eukaryota; kingdom Metazoa; phylum Chordata; class Mammalia; order Lagomorpha; family Leporidae; genus Oryctolagus; species Oryctolagus cuniculus. Next base: position 87,007,931 of record NC_091444.1, on the reverse strand, counting down.
TGCTGTCATTGTTTTGGATGCCTCAGCCAATTTGTGGTTTCTAGTGTGGCAATTTCCTAAATGTTTTCTGAGTCTCAGTTGATTTTGCCTTCTTCCTTCCCAAGTTTTGTATTCTGACCCAATACAAACAAGAGTTGGAACAGAATAGCCATAATGAAATGAAAAAAACAACAAATAGGCTTTTGAAGCTACAGGTAACATGACCAAGGTGAGATTTTTTGTTTTGGAAAATAAAATGGAACACTCTTGCTGTGGTGACAGATATTAACTGCCTCCAAACTCAGTTTCACTGCAATTTTCAGGTTAATTCAGTCAGAATTCCACAGGCAGTCAGCTGGAGGAGTGGATACATCTGGGAACAGCCGGTTTCCTTGCGACTAAATCCAGCCCAATATCATCATGGATTCTTGCATTTCTTTGGATTTTTTCTCATTTTTCTTATTTTTCGTGGTTTGTAATGAATTTTCTGATGTGAGCTTTGGATTTGAGGCTGCCATATGGACTTCAGGGCATAAGAGGAAGGTTCTTATTCAATCAGGGCACAGCTGTTGGCTAGCTCCAATTTTGGCTTGCTGTAATTGTTTTGGGTGTCTCAGCTGACTTTTGGGTTCTTGAACAGCAATTATCTAAACGTTTTCTGGGTCTGAGTCGGTTTTGCCTTCTTCCTTCCCAAATTTTGTATTCTGACGCAATACAAACAAGAGTTTGGACAGAGTAGCAATTATGAAATAAAAAAACACAACAAATAGGCATTTGAAGGTTTGAAATCTACAGGTAACACGACCAAGTGAGTTTTTGTGTTTTGGAAAATCAAATGGAACACGTTGGCTGAGGTGACAGATATTAACTGCCTCCGTTCAGGTTAATTCAGTCAATATTCCAGAGGCAGTCAGCTGGATGGGTGGATGAATCCGGGAATAGCCGGTTTCCTTGCGACTAAATCAAGCCCAATATCATTATGGATTCTTGCATTTCTTTGGCTTTTTTCTCATTTTTCTGATTTATCATTGTTTGTAATGAATTTTCTGATGTGAGCTTTGGTTTTGAGGCTGGCATATTGAGTTCAGGGCACAAGAGGAATGTTCTTTTTCAATCAGGGCACAGCTGTTGGCTTGCTCCAATTCTGGCTTGCTGTCATTGTTTTGAGTGCCTCAGCTGACTTTTGGTTTGTTGAGCAGCAATTTCCTAAATGTTTTCTGGTTCTGAGTTGGTTTTACCTTCCTCCTTCCCAAATTTTGTATTCTGATGCAATAGAAACAAGAGTTTGGACAGAGTAGCCATTATGAAATAAAAAACAGAACAAATAGGCGTTTGCAGCTTAGAAATCTACAGGTAACATGACCAAGGTGAGTTTTTGTGTTTTGGAAAATAAAGTGGAACACTTTGGCTGAGGTGACAGATACTAATTGCCTCCAAACTGAGTTTCACTGCGATTTTCAGGTTAATTCAGTCAGAATTCCACAGGCAGTCAGCTGGAGGGGTGGATGAATCCGGGAACAGCCGGTTTCCTTGCGACTGAATCAAGCCCAATATCATTATGGATTCTTGCATTTCTTTGGCTTTTTTCTCTTTTTTCTCATTTACCATGGTTTGTAATGAATTTTCTGATGTGAACTTTGGTTTTGAGGCTGCAATATGGAGTTCAGGGCACCGGAGGAATCGTCTTTTTCAAACAGCCACAGCTGTTGGCCTGCTCCAATTCTGGCTTGCTGTCATTGTTTTGAGTGCCTCAGCCGATCTGTGTTTCCTTGAGCAGCAATTTCCTAAATGTTTTCTGGGTCTGATCTGGTTTTGTCTTCCTCCTTCCCAAATTTTGTATTCTGATGCAATACAAACAAGAGTTTGGTCAGAGTTTCCATTATGAAATAAAAAACACAACAAATAGGCGTTTGAAGCTTATACATCTACAGGTAACACGACCAAGGTGAGTTTTTGTGTTTTGGAAAATCAAATGGAACACTTTGGCTGAGGTGACAGATATTAATTGCCTCCAAACTGAGTTTCACTGCGATTTTCAGGTTAATTCAGTCGGAATTCTACGGGCAGTCAGCTGGAGGGGTGGATGAATCCTGGAACAGCCAGTTTCCTTGCGACTAAATCAAGCCCAATATCATTATGCATTCTTGAATTTCTTTGGCTTTTTTCTCCGTATTGTTATTTATCATGGTTTGTAATGAATTTTCTAATGTGAGTTTTGGTTTTGAGGCTGCAATATGGAGTTCAGGGCACCGGGGGAATGGTCTTTTTCAAACAGGGCATAGCTGTTGGCCTGCTCAATTCTGGCTTGCTGTCATTGTTTTGGCTGCTTCAGCTGACTTTTGATTTCTTGAGTGGAAATTTTAAATGTTTTCTGGGTCTGAGTTGGTTTTGCCTTCTTCCTTTCCAAATTTTTTATTCTGACGGCATACAAACGAAGTTTCTGCAGAGTAGCCATTATGAAATAAAAAACACAACAAATAGGCATTTGAAGCTTTGAAATCTACAGGTAACACAACCAAGGTGAGTTTTTGTGTTTCGAAAATAAATTGGAACACTTTGGCTGAGGTGACAGATAGTAATTGCCTCCAAACTGAGTTTCACTGCGATTTTCAGATTAATTTTGTCCAAATTCCACAGGCAGTCAGCTGGGAGGTGTGGATGCATCTGGGAACAGCCGGTTTCCATGCTACTAAATCCAGCCCAATATCATTATGGATTCTTGCATTTCTTTGGCTTTTTTCTCCTTTTTCTTATGTATCATGGTTTGTAATGAATTTTCTGATGTGAGCTTTGGTTTTGAGGTTGGCATATTGAGTTCAGGTCACTTTTTCCATCAGGGCACAGCTGTTTGCTTGCTCCAATTCTGGCTTGCTGTCATTGTTTCGGGTGTCTCAGCTGACTTCTGCTTCCTTGAGCGTCACTTTCCTGAATGTTTTCTGGTTCTGAGTTGGTTTTACCTTCTTCCTTCCCAAATTTTGTATTTTGACACAATACAAACAAGAGTTTAGACACAGGAGCCATTATGAATTAAAAAACACAACAAATATGCATTTGAAGCTTATACATCTACAGGTAACACAACCAAGGTGAGTTTTTGTGTTTTGGAAAATCAAATGGAACACTTTTGCTGAGGTGACAGATAGTAATTGACTCCAAACTGAGTTTCACTGCGATTTTCAGGTTAATTCAGTCAGAATTCCACAGGCAGTCAGCTGGAGGGGTGGATGAATCCGGGAACAGCAGGTTTCTTGTGACTAAATCCAGCCTAACATCATTATGGATTCTTGCATTTCTTTGGCTTTTTTCTCTTTTTTCTTATTTACCATGGTTTGTAATGAATTTTCAGATGTGAGCTTTGGTTTTGAGGCTGCAATATGTAGTTCAGGGAACAAGAGGAAGGTTCTTTTTCAATCAGGGCACAGGTGTTGGCCTGCTCCAATTCTGGCTTGCTGTCATTGTTTTGAGTGCCTCAGCGATTTGTGTTTTCTTGAGCGGCAATTTCCTAAATGTTTTCTGGGTCTGAGTTGGTTTTGCCTTCTTCCTTCCCAAATTTTGTATTCTGACGCAATACAAACAAGAGTTTGGACAGAGTAGCCATTATGAAATAAAAAACACAACAAATAGGCTTTTGAAGCTTAGAAATCTACAGGTAACATGACCAAGGTGAGTTTTTGTGTTTTGGAAAATCAAATGGAACACTTTGGCTGAGGTGACAGATAGTAATTGACTCCAAACTGAGTTTAACTGCGATATTCAGGTTAATTCAGTCAAAATTCCACAGGCAGTCAGCTGGAGGGGTGGATGAATCCGGGAACAGCCGGTTTCCTTGCGACTGAATCAAGCCCAATATCATTATGGATTCTTGCATTTCTTTGGCTTTTTTCTCATTTTTCTTATTTATCGTGGTTTCTAATTAATTTTCTGATGTGAGCTTTGATTTTGAGGCTGGCATATGGAGCTCAGGGCACAAGAGAAAGGTTCTTTCAATCAGGGCACAGCTGTTGGCTTGCTCTAATTCTGGCTTGCTGTCATTGTTTTGGGTGCCTCAGCTGAATTTTGGTTTCTTGAGCGGCAATTTCCTAAATGTTTTCTGGGTCTGAGTTGGTTTTGCCTTCTTCCTTCCCAAATTTTGTATTCTGACGCCATACAAACAAGAGTTTGGACAGAGTAGCCATTATGAAATAAAAAACACAACAAATAGGCGTTTGAAGCTTAGAAATCTACAGGTAACACGACGAAGGTGAGTTTTCGTGTTTTGGAAAATAAAGTGGAACACTTTGGCTCAGGTTGCAGATATTAATTGCCTCCAAACTGAGTTTCACTGCGATTTTCAGGTTAATTCAGTCAGAATTCCACAGGCAGTCAGCTGGAGGGGTGGATGAATCCGGGAACAGCCGGTTTCCTTGCGACTAAATCCAGCCCAATATCATTATGGATTCTTGCATTTCTTTGGCTTTTTTCTCATATTCTTATGTATCATGGTTTGTAATGAATTTTCTGATGTGAGCTTTGGTTTTGAGGCTGGCATATTGAGTTCAGGGCACCGGAGGAATGGTCTTTTTCAAACTGGGCACAGGTGTTGGCCTGCTCCAATTCTGGCTTGCTGTCATGGTTTTGTGGGCCTCAGCCAATTATTCGTTTCTTGAGCGGCAATTTCCTAAATGTTTTCTGGGTCTGAGTTGGTTTTGCCTTCTTCCTTCCCAAATGTTGTATTCTGATGCAATACAAACAAGACTTTGGACAGAGTACCATTATGAAAGAAAAAAAAAATTGCCCTTTCAGGAGTAGAAATCTACAGGTAACATGACCAAGATGAGTTTCTGTGTTTTGGAAAAAGACATGGAACACTTTGGCTGAGGTGACAGATATTAATTGCCGCCAAACCGAGTTTCACTGCGAATTTCATTTTAATTCAGTCAGAAACCACAGACACTCAGCTGGGAGGTGTGGAAGAATCTGGAAACAAACATTAATAAGGGAGTAAATCAAGCCCAATATCACTAAGAACTCCTGCATTTCTTTGGATTTTTTCTGATTTTTCTTATTTATCATGGTTTGTAATGAATTTCCTGATGTGAGGTTTGGTTTTGAGGTTGCAATATCGAGTTCAGGGCACAAGAGGAAGGTTCTTTTTCAATCAGGGCACAGCTGTTGGCTTGCTCCAATTCTGGCTTGCTTTCAAGGTTTTGGATGCCTCCGCGGCCCTTTGTTTCTTGAGCGGCAATTTCCTAAATGTTTTCTGGGTCTGAGTTGGTTTTGCCTTCTTCCTTCCCAAAATTTGTATTCTGCCCAAATACAAACAAGAGTTTGGGCAGAGTAGCCATTATGAAACAAAAAACACAACAAATAGGCGTTTGAAGCTTAGAAATCTACAGGTAACACGACCAAGGTGAGTTTTTGTGTTTTGGAAAATCAAATGGAACACTTTGGCTGAGGTGGCAGATATTAATTGCCTCCAAACTGAGTTTCACTGCGATTTTCAGGTTAATTCAGTCAGAATTCCACAGGAACTCAGCAGGAGGGTTGGATGAATCTGGGAACATCCGGTTTCCTTGCGTCTAAATCAAGCCGAATATCATTATGGATTCTTGCATTTCTTTGGCTTTTTTCTCATTTTTCTTATTTATCAAGGTTTGTAATGAATTTTCTGATGTGAGCTTTGGTTTTGAGGCTGGAATATCGAGTTCAAGGCACAAGAGGAAGGTTCTTTTTCAATCAGGGCACAGCTGTTTGCTTGCTCCAATTCTGGCTTGCTGTCATTGTTTTGGATGCCTCAGCCAATTTGTGGTTTCTAGTGTGGCAATTTCCTAAATGTTTTCTGAGTCTCAGTTGATTTTGCCTTCTTCCTTCCCAAATTTTGTATTCTGACCCAATACAAACAAGAGTTTGAACAGAATAGCCATTATGAAATAAAAAAAAACAACAAATAGGCTTTTGAAGCTACAGGTAACATGACCAAGGTGAGATTTTTTGTTTTGGAAAATAAAATGGAACACTCTTGCTGTGGTGACAGATATTAACTGCCTCCAAACTCAGTTTCACTGCAATTTTCAGGTTAATTCAGTCAGAATTCCACAGGCAGTCAGCTGGAGGAGTGGATGCATCTGGGAACAGCCGGTTTCCTTGCGACTAAATCCAGCCCAATATCATCATGGATTCTTGCATTTCTTTGGCTTTTTTCTCATTTTTCTTATTTTTCGTGGTTTGTAATGAATTTTCTGATATGAGCTTTGGTTTTGAGGCTGCAATATGGAGTTCAGGGCACCAGGGGAAAGGTCTTTTTCAAACAGGGCACAGCTGTTTGCTTGCTCCAATTCTGGCTTGCTGTCATTGTTTTGGGTGCTTCAGCTGACTTTTGGTTTCTTCAGCAGCAATTTCCAAAATGTTTTCTGGGTCTGAGTTGGTTTTGCCTTGATCCTTCCCAAATTTTGTATTCTCACGCAATACAAAGAAGAGTTTGGACAGAGTAGCCATTATGAAATAAAAAACACAACAAATAGGCGTTTGAAGCTTAGAAATCTACAGGTAACACGACCAAGGTGAGTTTTTGTGTTTTGGAAAATCAAAAGGAACACTTTGGCTGAGGTGACAGATAGTAATTGCCTCCAAACTGAGTTTCACTGCGATTTTCAGGTTAATTCAGTCCGAATTCCACAGGCAGTCAGTAGGAGGGGTGGATGAATCCGGGAACAGCCGGTTTCCTTGTGACTAAATCAAGCCAAATATCATTATGGATTCTTGCATTTCTTTGGCTTTTTTCTCATATTCTTATGTATCATGGTTTGTAATGAATTTTCTGATGTGAGCTTTGGTTTTGAGGCTGCAATATGGAGTTCAAGGCACCGGGGGGATGGTCTTTTTCAAACAAGGCACAGCTGTTGGCCTACTCCAATTCTGGCTTGCTGTCATTGTTTTGAGTGCGCCTCAGCCGATTTGCAGTTTCTTGTGCGGCAATTTCCTACATGTTTTCTGGGTCTGAGTTGGTTTTGCCTTCTTCCTTCCCAAATTTTGTATTCTGACGCAATACAAGCAAGAGTTTCTGCAGAGTAGCCATTATGAAATAAAAAACACATCAAATAGGCATTTGAAGATTATACATCTACAGGTAACACGACCAAGGTGAGTTTTTGTGTTTTCGAAAATCAAATGGAACACTTTGGCTGAGGTGACAGATATTAATTGCCTCCAAACTGAGTTTCACTGCGATTTTCAGGTTAATTCTGTCCGAATTCCACAGGCAGTCAGCTGGAGGGGTGGATGAATCCGGGAACAGCCGGTTTCCTTGCGACTGAATCAAGCCCAATATCATTATGGATTCTTGCATTTCTTTCTTTTTTTCTCATTTTTCTTATTTACCCTGGTTTGTAATGAATTTTCTGATGTGAGCTTTGGTTTTGAGGCTGCAATATGGAGTTCAGGGCACCAGGGGAATGGTCTTTTTCAAACAGGCACAGCTGTTGGCCTGCTCCAATTCTGGCTTGCTGTCATTGTTTTGAGTGCCTCAGCCGATTTGTGGTTCCTTGAGTGGTAATTTCCTAAATGTTTCCTGGGTCTGAGTTGGTTTTGCCTTCTTCCTTCCCAAATTTTGTATTCTGATGCAATACAAACAAGAGTTTGGGCAGAGTTTCCATTATGAAATAAAAAACACAACCAATAGGCGTTTGAAGCGTAGAAATCTACACGTTACACAACCAAGGTGAGTTTTTGTGTTTTGGAAAATCAAATGGAACACTTTGGCTGAGGTGACAGATATTAATTGCCCCCAAACTGAGTTTCACCGCGATTTTCAGGTTAATTCAATCCGAATTCTATGGGCAGTCAGCTGGAGGGGTGGATGAATCCAGGAACAGCTAGTTTCCTTGCATCTAAATCAAGCCCAATATCATTACGGATTCTTGCATTTCTTTGGCTTTTTGATCAACTTTCTTATTTACCCTGGTTTGTAATGAATTTTCTGATGTGAGCTTTGGTTTTGAGGCTGCAATAAGGAGTTCAGTGCACCAGGGGAATGGTCTTTTCCAAACAGGGCACAGCTGTTGGCGTGCTCCAATTCTGGCTTGCTGTCATTGTTTTGAGTGCCTCACCTGACTTTTGGTTTCTTGAGCAGCAATTTCCTAAATGTTTTCTGGGTCTGAGTTGGTTTTGCCTTCTTCCTTCCCAAATTTTGTATTCTCACGCAATACAAACAAGAGTTTCTGCAGAGTAGCCATTATGAAATAAAAAACACAAGAAATAGGCGTTTGAAGCTTAGAAATCTACAGGTAACACAACCAAGGTGAGTTTTTGTGTTTTGGAAAATCAAATGGAACACTTTGGCTGAGGTGACAGATATTAATTGCCTCCAAACTGAGTTTCACTGCGATTTTCAGGTTAATTCAGTCAGAATTCCACAGGCAGTCAGCTGGGAGGTGTGGATGCATCTGGGAACAGCCGGTTTCCATGCTACTAAATCCAGCCCAATATCATTATGGATTCTTGCATTTCTTTGCCTTTTTTGTCATCTTTCTTATTTATCATGGTTTGTAATGAATTTTCTGATGTGAGCTTTGGTTTTAAGGTTGGCATATTGAGTTCAGGTCACTTTTTCCATCAGGGCACAGCTGTTTGCTTGCTCCAATTCTGGCTTGCTGTCATTGTTTTGGGTGTCTCAGCTGACTTCTAGTTCCTTGAGCATCAATTTCCTAAATGTTTTCTGGTTCTGAGTTGGTTTTGCCTTCTTCCTTCCCAAATTTTGTATTCTGACGCAATACAAACGTTTGGACACAGTAGCCATTATGAAATAAAAAACACAACAAATATGCATTTGAAGCTTATACATGTACAGGTAACACAACCAAGGTGAGTTTTTGTGTTTTGGAAAATCAAATGGAACACTTTGGCTGAGGTGACAGATATTAATTACCTCCAAACTGAGTTTCACTGCGATTATCAGCTTAATTCAGTCAGAATTCCACAGGCAGTCAGCTGGAGGGGTGGATGAATCCGGGAACACCCGGTTTCCTTTCGACTAAATCAAGCCCAATATCATTATGGATTCTTGCATTTCTTTGGCTTTTTTCTCATTTTTCTTATTTACCATGGTTTGTAATGAATTTTCTGATGTGAACTTTGATTTTGATGCTGCAATATGGAGTTCAGGGCACCGGAAGGAATGGTCTTTTTCAAACAGCCACAGCTGTTGGCTTGCTCCAATTCTGGCTTGCTGTCATTGTTTTGAGTGCCTCAGCTGACTTTTGGTTTGTTGAGCAGCAATTTCCTAAATGTTTTCTGGGTCTGAGTTGGTTTTGCCTTCTTCCTTCCCAAATTTTATATTCTGACGCCATAGAAACTAGAGTTTGGGCAGAGTAGCCATTATGAAATAAAAAACACAACAAATAGGCTTTTGAAGCTTAGAAATCTACAGGTAACACGACCAAGGTGAGTTTTTGTGTTTTGGAAAATCAAATGGAACACTTTGGCTGAGGTGACAGATATTAATTTCCTCCAAACTGAGTTTCACTGCGATTTTCAGGTTAATTCAGTCGGAATTCCACAGGCAGTCAGCTGGAGGGGTGGATGAATCCGGGAACAGCCAGTTACCTTGCGACTAAATCAAGCCCAATATCATTATAGATTCTTGCATTTCTTTGGCTTTTTTCTCATTTTTCTTATTTACCATGGTTTGTAATGAATTTTCTGATGTGAACTTTGATTTTGAGGCTGCAATATGGAGTTCAGGGCACCGGAGGAATCGTCTTTTTCAAACAGTCACAGCTGTTGGCCTGCTCCAATTCTGGCTTGCTGTCATTGTTTTGAGTGCCTCAGCCGATCTGTGTTTCCTTGAGTGGTAATTTCCTAAATGTTTTCTGGGTCTGAGTTGGTTTTGCCTTCTTCCTTCCCAAATTTTGTATTCTGACGCAATACAAACAAGAGTTTGGGCAGAGTTTCCATTATGAAATAAAAAACACAACCAATAAGCGTTTGAAGCTTATACATCTACAGGTAACACGACCAAGGTGAGTTTTTGTGTTTTGGAAAATCAAATGGAACACTTTGGCTGAGGTGACAGATATTAATTTCCTGCAAACTGAGTTTCACTGCGATTTTCAGGTTAATTCAGTGGGAATTCCACAGGCAGTCAGCTGGAGGGGTGGATGAATCTGGGAACAGCCAGTTACCTTGCGACTGAATCAAGCCCAATATCATTATGGATTCTAGAATTTATTTGGCTTTTTTCTCTGTTTTGTTATTTATCATGGTTTGTAATGAATTTTCTAATGTGAGTTTTGGTTTTGAGGCTGCAATATGGAGTTCAGGGCACCGGGGGAATGGTCTTTTTCAAACAGGGCACAGCTGTTGGCCTGCTCCAATTCTGGCTTGCTGTCATTGTTTGGGTGCTTCAGCTGACTTTTGGTTTCTTGAGCGGAAATTTTAAATGTTTTCTGGGTCCGAGTTGGTTTTGCCTTCTTCCTTTCCAAATTTTGTTTTCTGACGGCATAAAAACAAAGTTTCTGCAGAGTAGCCATTATGAAATAAAAAACACAACATATAGGCATTTGAAGCTTTGATATCTACAGGTAACACGACCTAGGTGAGTTTTTGTGTTTTGGAAAATCAAATGTAACAATTTGGCTGAGGTGACAGATATTAATTGCCTGCAAACTGAGTTTCACTGCGATTTTCAGGTTACTTCTGTCCGAATTCCACAGGCAGTCAGCTGGAGGGGTGGATGAATCCAGGAACAGCCGGTTTCCTTGCGACTGAATCAAGGCCAATATCATTATGGTTTCTTGCATTTCTTTCTCTTTTTTCTCATTTTTCTTATTTATCATGGTTTGTAATGAATTTTCTGATGTGAGCTTTGGTTTTGAGGCTGCAATATGGAGTTCAGGGCACCGGGGGAATGGTCTTTTTCAAACAGGGCACAGCTGTTGGCCTGCTCCAATTCTGGCTTGCTGTCATTCTTTTGGGTGCTTCAGCACTTTTGGTTTCTTGAGCAGCAATTTCCTAAATGTTTTCTGGATCTGAGTTGGTTTTGCCTTCTTCCTTCCCAAATTTTGTTTTCTGATGCAATACAAACAAGAGTTTTGGCAGAGTAGACATTATGAAATAAAAAACAAAACAAATAGGCGTTTGAAGCTTATACATCTACAGGTAACACAACCAAGGTGAGTTTTTGTGTTTTGGAAAATCAAATGGAGCACTTTGGCTGAAGTGACAGATAGTAATTGCCTCCAAACTGAGTTTCACTGCGATTTTCAGGTTAATTCAGTCCGAATTCCACAGGCAGTCAGCTGGAGAGGTGGATTAATCCGGGAACAGCCGGTTTCCTTTCGATTAAATCAAGCCCAATATCATTACGGATTCTTGCATTTCTTTGGCTTTTTTCCACTTATTCTTATTTATCATGGTTTGTAATGAATTTTCTAATGTGAGTTTTGGTTTTGAGGCTGCAATATGGAGTTCAGGGCACCACAGGAATGCTCTTTTTCAAACAGGGCACAGCTGTTGGCGTGCTCCAATTCTGGCTTGCTGTCATGGTTTTGTGGGCCTCAGCCGATTATTGGTTTCTTGACCGGCAATTTCTTACATGTTTTCTGGGTCTGAGTTGGTTTTGCCTTCTTCCTTCCCAAATTTTGTATTCTGAAAAATACAAAAAAGAGTTTTGTCAGAGTAGACATTATGAAATAAAAAACAAAACAAATAGGCATTTGAAGCTTAGAAATCTACAGGTAACACAACCAAGGTGAGTTTTTGTGTTTTGGAAAATCAAATGGAGCACTTTGGCTGAGGTGAGATATTAATTGCCTCCAAACTGAGTTTCACTGCAATTTTCAGGTTAATTCAGTCAGAATTCCACAGGCAGTCAGCTGGGAGGTGTGGATGCATCTGGGAACAGCCGTTTTCCATGCTACTAAATCAAGCCCAATATCATTATGGATTCTTGCATTTCTTTGGCTTTTTTCTCATCTTTCTTATTTATCATGGTTTGTAATGAATTTTCTGATGTGAGCTTTGCTTTTGAGGTTGGCATATTGAGTTCAGGTCACTTTTTCCATCAGGGCACAGCTGTTTGCTTGCTCCAATTCTGGCTTGCTGTCATTGTTTTGGGTGTCTCAGCTGACTTCTGCTTCCTTGAGCGTCAATTTCCTGAATGTTTTCTGGTTCTGAGTTGGTTTTACCTTCTTCCGTCCCAAATTTTGTATTCTGACCCAATACAAACAAGAGTTTGGACGCAGTAGCCATTATGAATTACAAAACACAACAAATATGCATTTGAAGCTTATACAACTACAGGTAACACAACCAAGGTGAGTTTTTGTGTTTTGGAAAATCAAATGGAACACTTTGGCTGAGGTGACAGATATTAATTGCCTCCAAACTGAGTTTCACTGCGATTTTCAGGTTAATTCAGTCAGAATTCAACAGGCAGTCAGCTGGAGGGGTGGATGAATCTGGGAACAGCAGGTTTCTTGTGACTAAATCCAGCCTAACATCATTATGGACTCTTGCATTTCTTTGGCTTTTTTCTCTTTTTTCTCATTTACCATGGTTTGTAATGAATTTTCAGATGTGAGCTTTGGTATTGAGGCTGCAATACGGAGTTCAGGGAACAAGAGGAAGGTTCTTTTTCAATCAGGGCACAGCCATTGGCCTGCTCCAATTCTGGCTTGCTGTCATTGTTTTGAGTGCCTCAGCGATTTGTGTTTTCTTGAGCGGCAATTTCCTAAATGTTTTCTGGGTCTGAGTTGGTTTTGCCTCCTTCCTTCCCAAATTTTGTATTCTGACGCCATACAAACAAGAGTTTGGGCAGAGTAGCCATTATGAAATAAAAAACACAACAAATAGGCGTTTGAAGCTTAGAAATCTACAGGTAACACGACCAAGGTGAGTTTTAGTGTTTTGGAAAATAAAGTGGAACACTTTGGCTCAGGTTGCAGATATTAATTGCCTCCAAACTGAGTTTCACTGCGATTTTCAGGTTAATTCAGTCCGAATTCCACAGGCAGTCAGCTGGAGGGGTGGATGAATCCGGGAACAGTCGGTTTCCTTGCGACTGAATCAAGGCCAATATCATTATGGTTTCTTGCATTTCTTTCTCTTTTTTCATATTTTTCTTATTTATCATGGTTTGTAATGAATTTTCAGATGTAAGCTTTGGTTTTGAGGCTGCAATAAGGAGTTCAGGGCACCAGGGGAATGGTCTTTTTCAAAGAGGGCACAGCTGTTGGCCTGCTCCAATTCTGGCTTGCTGTCATTGTTTTGAGTGCCTCAGCGATTTGTGGTTTCTTGAGCAGCAATTTCCTAAATGTTTTCTGGGTCTGAGTTGGTTTTGCCTTCTTCCTTCCCAAATTTTATATTCTGACGCCATAGAAACAAGAGTTTCTGCAGAGTAGCCATTATGAAATAAAAAACACAACAAATAGGCGTTTGAAGCTTAGAAATCTACAGGTAACACAACCAAGGTGAGTTTTTGTGTTTTGGAAAATCAAATGGAACACTTTGGCTGAGGTGACAGATATTAATCGCCTCCAAACTGAGTTTCACTGCGATTTTCAGGTTAATTCAGTCAGAATTCCACAGGCAGTCAGCTGGGAGGTGTGGATGCATCTGGGAACAGCCGGTTTCCATGCTACTAAATCCAGCCCAATATCATTATGGATTCTTGCATTTCTTTGCCTTTTTTCTCATCTTTCTTATTTATCATGGTTTTTAATGAATTTTCTGATGTGAGCTTTGGTTTTAAGGTTGGCATATTGAGTTCAGGTCACTTTTTCCATCAGGGCACAGCTGTTTGCTTGCTCCAATTCTGGCTTGCTGTCATTGTTTTGGGTGTCTCAGCTGACTTCTGCTTCCTTGAGCATCACTTTCCTGAATGTTTTCTGCTTCTGAATTGGTTTTACCTTCTTCCGTCCCAAATTTTGTATTCTGACCCAATACAAACAAGAGTTTGGACGCAGTAGCCATTATGAATTACAAAACACAACAAATATGCATTTGAAGCTTATACAACTACAGGTAACACAACCAAGGTGAGTTTTTGTATTTTGGAAAATCAAATGGAACACTTTGGCTGAGGTGACAGATATTAATATCCTCCAAACTGAGTTTCACTGCGATTTTCAGGTTAATTCAGTCAGAATTCAACAGGCAGTCAGCTGGAGGGGTGGATAAATCTGGGAACAGCAGGTTTCTTGTGACTAAATCCAGCCTAACATCATTATGGATTCTTGCATTTCTTTGGCTTTTTTCTCTTTTTTCTTATTTACCATGGTTTGTAATGAATTTTCAGATGTGAGCTTTGGTATTGAGGCTGCAATATGGAGTTCAGGGAACAAGAGGAAGGTTCTTTTTCAATCAGGGCACAGCCGTTGGCCTGCTCCAATTCTGGCTTGCTGTCATTGTTTTGAGTGCCTCAGCCGATTATTGGTTTCTTGAGCGGCAATTTCCTAAATGTTTTCTGGGTCTGAGTTGGTTTTGCCTCCTTCCTTCCCAAATTTTGTATTCTGACGCCATACAAACAAGAGTTTGGGCAGAGTAGCCATTATGAAATAAAAAACACAACAAATAGGCGTTTGAAGCTTAGAAATCTACAGGTAACATGACCAAGGTGAGTTTTAGTGTTTTGGAAAATAAAGTGGAACACTTTGGCTCAGGTTGCAGATATTAATTGCCTCCACAATGAGTTTCACTGCGATTTTCTGGTCAATTCCGTCAGAATTCCACAGGCAGTCAGCTGGAGGGGTGGATGAATCCGGGAACAGCCGGTTTCCTTGCGACTAAATGAAGCCGAATATCATTATGGATTCTTGCATTTCTTTGGCTTTTTTCTCATATTCTTATGTATCATGGTTTGTAATGAATTTTTTGATGTAAGCTTTGGTTTTGAGGCTGGCATATTGAGTTCAGGGCACCGGAGGAATGGTCTTTTTCAAACTGGGCACAGCTGTTGGCCTGCTCCAATTCTGGCTTGCTGTCATGGTTTTGTGGGCCACAGCCGATTATTCGTTTCTTGAGCGGCAATTTCCTAAATGTTTTCTGGGTCTGAGTTGGTTTTGCCTTCTTCCTTCCCAAATTTTGTATTCTGACGCAATACAAACAAGAGTTTTGGCAGAGTAGCCATTATGAAATAAAAAAAAAAAAATAGGCATTTGAAGCTTAGAAATCTACAGGTAACACAACCAAGGTGAGTTTTTGTGTTTTGGAAAATCAAATGGAACACTTTGGCTGAGGTGACAGATATTAATTGCTTCCAAAATGAGTTTCACTGCGATTTTCAGGTTAATTCTGTCGGAATTCCACAGGCAGTCAGCAGGAGGGGTGGATGAATCCGGGAACAGCCGGTTTCCTTGCGACTGAATCAAGCCCAATATCATTATGGATTCTTGCATTTCTTTGGCTTTTTTCTCCTTTTTCTTATTTATCATGTTTTGTAATGAATTTTCTGATGTGAGCTTTGGTTTTCAGGCTGCAATATGGAGTTCAGGGTACCGGGGGATTGGTCTTTTTCAAACAGGGCACAGCTGTTGGTCAGCTCCAATTCTGGCTTGCTGTCATTATTTTGGGTGCTTCAGCTGACTTTTGGTTTCTTGAGCAGCAAATTCCTAAATGTTTTCTGGATCTGAGTTGGTTTTGCCTTCTTGCTTCCCAAATTTTGTATTCTGACGCAATACAAACAAGAGTTTCGGCAGAGTAGCCATTATGAAATAAAAAACACAACAAATAGGCATTTGAAGCTTTGATATCTACAGGTAACACGACCAAGGTGAGTTTTTGTGTTTTGGAAAATAAAGTGGGACACTTTGGCTGAGGTTGCAGATATTAATTGCCTCCAAAATGAGTTTCACTGCGATTTTCAGGTCAATTCCGTCAGAATTCCACAGGCAGTCAGCTGGAGGGGTGGATGAATCCGGGAACAGCCGGTTTCCTTGTGACTAAATCAAGCCAAATATCATTATGGATTCTTGCATTTCTTTGGCTTTTTTCTCATATTCCTATGTATCATGGATAGTAATGAATTTTCTGATGTGAGCTTTGGTTTTGAGGCTGCAATATCGAGTTCAGGGCACCGGAGGAATGGTCTTTTTCAAACAGCCACAGCTGTTGGCCTGCTCCAATTCTGGCTTGCTGTCATTGTTTTGAGTGCCTCAGCCGATTTGTGGTTCCTTGAGTGGCAATTTCCTAAATGTTTTCTGGGTCTGAGTTGGTTTTGCCTTCTTCCTTCCCAAATTTTGTATTCTGATGCAATACAAACAAGAGATTGGGCAGAGTTTCCATTATGAAATAAAAAACACAACCAATAGGATTTTGAAGCGTAGAAATCTACAGGTAACACGACCAAGGTGAGTTTTTGTGTTTGGAAAATCAAATGGAACACTTTGGCTGAGGTGACAGATATTAATTGCCTCCAAACTGAGTTTCACTGCGATTTTCAGGTTAATTCAGTCAAAATTCCACAGGCAGTCAGCTGGAGGGGTGGATGAATCCGGGAACAGCCGGTTTCCTTGCGACTAAATCAAGCCCAATATCATTATGGATTCTTGCATTTCTTTTGCTTTTTTCTCCGTTTTGTTATTTTTCATGGTTTTTAATGGATTTTCTGATGTGAGCTTTGGTTTTGAGGCTGGCATATTGAGTTCAGGTCACTTTTTCAATCAGGGCACACCTGTTGGCCTGCTCCAATTCTGGCTTGCTGTCATTGTTTTGGGTGTCTCAGCTTACTTCTGGTTCCTTGAGCGTCAATTTCCTAAATGTTTTTTGGTTCTGAGATGGTTTTACCTTCTTCCTTCCCAAATTTTGCATTCTGACCCAATACAAGCAAGAGTTTGGACACAGTAGCCATTATGAATTAAAAAACACAACAAATATGCATTTGAAGCTTATACGTCTACAGGTAGCACAACCAAGGTGAGTTTTTGTGTTTTGGAAAATCAAATGGAACACTTTGGCTGAGGTGACAGATAGTAATTGACTCCAAACTGAGTTTCACTGCGATTTTCAGGTTAATTCAGTCAGAATTCCACAGGCAGTCAGCTGGAGGGGTGGATGAATCCTGGAACAGCCAGTTTCCTTGCGACTAAATCAAGCCCAATATCATTATGGATTCTTGAATTTCTTTGGCTTTTTTCTCTTTTTTCTTATTTATCATGGTTTGTAATGAATTTTCAGATGTGAGCTTTGGTTTTGAGGCTGGCATATTGAGTTCAGGGCACCGGAGGAATGGTCTTTTTCAAACTGGGCACAGCTGTTGGCCTGCTCCAATTCTGGCTTGCTGTCATGGTTTTGTGGGCCTCAGCCGATTATTGGTTTCTTGAGCGGCAATTTCCTAAATGTTTTCTGGGTCTGAGTTGGTTTTGCCTCCTTCCTTCCCAAATTTTGTATTCTGATGCAATACAAACAAGAGTTTTGGCAGAGTAGCCATTATGAAATAAAAAACACAACAAATAGGCGTTTGAAGCTTAGAAATCTACAGGTAACACGACCAAGGTGAGTTTTTGTGTTTTGGAAAATCAAATGGAACACTTTGGCTGAGGTGGCAGATATTAATTGCCTCCAAACTGAGTTTCACTGCGATTTTCAGGTTAATTCAGTCAGAATTCCACAGGCAGTCAGCTGGGAGGTGTGGATGCATCTGGGAACAGCCGGTTTCCATGCTACTAAATCCAGCCCAATATCATTATGGATTCTTGCATTTCTTTGGCTTTTTTCTCCTTTTTCTTATGTATCATGGTTTGTAATGAATTTTATGATGTGAGCTTTGGTTTTGAGGCTGCAATATGGAGTTTAGGGCACTGGATGAATTGTCTTTTTGAAACAGGTCACAGCTTTTGGCTTGCTCCAATTCTGGCTTGCTGTCATTGTTTTGGCTGCCTCAGCTGACTTTTGGTTTCTTGAGCAGCAATTTCCTACATGTTTTCTGGGTCTGAGTCGGTTTTGCATTCTTATTCTCAAATTTTGTATTCTGATTCAATACAAGCAAGATTTTGGACAGAGTAGCCATTAGGAAAGAAAAAAAAAAAACACAGCAAATTGCCCTTTCGGGATTAAAAATCTACAGGCAACACGACCAAGATGAGTTTCTGTTTTTGGGAAATGACATGGAACCCTTTTCCTGAGGGGACAAATTCTAACTCCCTAAAAATTGAGTGTGAGTGTGATTTTGAGGTGAATTCACTCAGAATTCCAAAGTCAGTCTGAGGAAGGGGGCAATGAATCTGGAAACAGCCAGTTTCCTTGTGTCTAAATCCAGCCAAATATCACAAAGAACTCTTGCATTTCTTTGGCTTTTTCACATTTCCCTTATTTATCATGGTTTGTAATGAATTTTCTGATGTGAGCTTTGGTTTTGAGGCTGGCATATTGAGTTCATGGCACAAGAGAAGCTTATTTTTCAATCATGGCACAGCTGTTGGCTTGCTCCAATTCTGGCTTGCTGTCATTGTTTTGGATGCCTCAGCGGATTTGTGGTGTCTTCAGTGGCAATTTCCTACATGTTTTCTGGGTCTGAGTCGGTTCTTGCCTTCTTATTCCCAAATTTTGTATTCTAATGCAATACAAACAAGAGTTTGGACAGAGTAGCCATTATGAAATAAAAAACACAACAAATAGGTGTTTGAAGCTTAGAAATCTACAGGTAACACGACCAAGGTGTTTTTGTGTTTTGGAAAATAAAATGGAACACTTTGGCTGAGGTGATAGATATTTATTGCCTCCAAACTGAGCTTCCCTGCGATTTTCAGGTTAATTCAATCAGAATTCCACAGGCAATCAGCCGGAGGGGTGGATGAATCCGGGAATGGCTGGATTCCTTGCGACTAAATCAAGTCCAATATCATTATGGATTCTTGCATTTCTATGGCTTTTTTCTCTTTTTTCTTATTTATCATGGTTTGTAATGAATTTTCTGATGTGAGCTTTGGTTTTGAGGCTGCAATATGGAGTTCAGGGCACAAGAGGAAGGTTCTTTTTCAATCAGGGCACAGCTGTTGGCTTACACCAATTCTGGGTTGCTGTCATTGTTTTGGGTGCCTCAGCCGATTTGTGGTTTCTTGAGTGGCAATTTCCTACATATTTTCTGGGTCTGAGTCGGTTTTGCCTTCTTATTCCCAAATTGTGTATTCTGATGCAATACAAGCAAGATTTTGGACAGAGTAGCCATTAGGAAAGAAGAAAAAAACACAATATATTGGCCTTTTAGGATTAGAAATCTACAGGCAACACGACCAAGATGAGTTTCTGTGTTTTGCAAAATGACTTGGAACCCTTCTGCTGAGGGGACAGATACTAATACCCTCCAAATTGAGTGTGAGTGCGATTTTCAGGTGAATTCAATCAGATTCCAAAATCAGTCTGTGGAAGGGGGACGAATCTGAAAACAGCCAGTTTCCTTGTGTCTAAATCCAATCAAATATTACAAAGGACTCTTGCATTTCTTTGGTTTTTTTCACATTTCCCTTATTTATCATGGTTTGTAATGAATTTTGTGATGTGAGCTTTGGTTTTGAAGCTGGAATATGGAGTTCAGGACATGGGAAGAATGGTCTTTTTCAAACAGGGCACAGCTGTTGGCTTGCTCCAATTCTGGCTTTCTGTCATTGTTTTGGGTGCCTCAGCTGATTTTGGTTTCTTGAGCAGCAATTTCCTAAATGTTTTCTGGGTCTGAGTTGGTTTTGCCATCTTCCTTCCCAAATTTTGTATTCTGACACAATACAAACAAGAGTTTGGACAGAGTAGCCATTATGAAATAAAAAACACAACAAATAGGCGTTTGAAGCTTAGGAATCTACAGGTAACACGACCAAGGTGAGCTTTTGTGTTTTGGAAAATCAAATGGAACACTTTGGCTGAGGTGACAGATATTAATTGCCTCCAAATTGAGTTTCACTGTGATTTTCAGGTTAATTCAGTCAGAATTCCACAGGCAGTCAGCTGGAGCGGTGTATGAATCCGGGAACGGTCGGTTTCCCTGCGACTAAATCAAGCCCAATAACATTATGGATTCTTGCATTTCTTTGGATTTTTTCTCTTTTTTCTTATGTATCATGGTTTGTAATGAATTTTCTGATGTGAGCTTTGGTTTTGAGGCGGCAATATTGAGTTCAGGGCACAAGAGTAATGGTCTTTTTCAATCAGGGCACAGCTGTTTGCTTGCTCCAATTCTGGCTTGCTGTCGTTGTTTTGGGTGCCTCAGGTGACTTTTGGTTTCTTGAGCGTCAATTTCCTACATGTTTTCTGGGTCTGAGTCGGTTTTGCCTTCTTCTTTCCCAAATTTTGTATTCTGATGCAATACAAGCAAGATTTTGGATAGAGTTAGCTCTGTGTCCATTCTTCTGTCTCTGCACTAGATGAATAAAAAGACAATGTAAAATGATTTGAAAAGAACTATAAGGGGTCGGCGCTGTGGTGCTGCTGCCAATTGGGGAGTGAACCAGCAGATGGAAAACACCTCTCCCTCTCTCTCTCTCTCTCTCTCTGTGCCTCTCCTTCCCTGTAACTCTGACTTCCAAATAAATAAATGAATCTTAAAGGAAGTATAAACATCAATAAAACACAAATGAAAATTGTATTCTCAAAACTGGATATTAAACCATGCCTTCCACACCTCTGTTAAAAGTTACATTCTATCATAGTCATTTATGATTTCTAGGGCCAAAGTAGTAAATAAGATTTTTCTGGAAGAGAAAGAGGTTATGAGGGAGCCAGGATTTGGGGTCAGTTAGCAGAAGTGAGTGTCACTCTTTCAGATTTGATGCAGGAAAGGAACAGCAACTGATCCCTGAGATTTTGGTGTGGGAAGGAAAGGAAGGAGGGACTTAACAAAAGCAAATGCCCTCTGGTTGTGGGCACCCACCCCTGACTGCAGCTTTTCGGAGGAACAGCTGGTGTCTCTATGAATGCTGCAGCCTGGACTCCATTTCCCAGAGTTCCCAGTAGCTCCGAGGTATTCTGCTTTCCAAATACCTGTGGGCATGCACCTGCCACTGCCAGTCCCTGGGGCTCAGAGTTGGACCAGGGGAGTTCATTCCTTGATCAGTGTCAGCCCTGGGGGCTGTGCTGCTCCTTCTCTGGCATTTACTGCAACTCCTGCTCTGCATGTGCGATCATAGGCAGTTTCCAAGTGCTCACCCTGAGCCTGCCTCCTGCTGCTTCTTCCCTCTTCATCCACCAACTGTGGGTCCCACATGTCAGGGCCTCTCTTCCCCACACTCCCAATTTCACTCCCCGTGTGTCCGGAAGAAAGCGTACCTGCTCCAGGGACTTTCTGCTGCAGGTTTGGCATGCAGGAAGGGGCGGAGACACATGTGGGAGAAGTGTGCCAGCGATCCTGGCAGCTTCTCCCGAGGTCAGGGCTGGGACCCAGGCTGCTCTGTCTCCCACCTCTATTTCCCAGGCTCAAAGTGCCCAGACTCTCTCCTGCAGAACCTCACCTAAACTGTCCCTAATGCACTTTATTTAGTGGTTACAGGAGAGAGGGGGCAGCGTTCTGGGAACCTGCACTCACAGGGAAGGAAGGCAGAAAGACTCCTGATCTCCACAGTTAAATAAGCCAGGTTCCCACTGTGGGTGTTTTCAGAATGCAGTCTGGCCTGGTCTCTTGATGTTTCCTGGGCTGGTTCCTGCAGGGTGGGGCTGGATGGCCCTCAGGAGGGAGCCTGGGGCAGCAGAGGGGTGGGAAGGAGGATCTGTCTAGGATCTGCCCCACTGCTCTCATCCTGCACCTCATCTTCCTGGTGGGGATCAGTGTGAAGCGTGAATAGCTGCTTTGTGTGTTGATCCCTCTCAAGTATTAATTATCAAGTTTTTCCAATGTGGAATTTGAAGCTGTTCCAGAAACCTGGGGTGGGAAAACTCCCTTCTTTCAAACAGGCACAGAGACAGTGGAGGATCAAAGGAGTTTCTATTAATGGACCTAGGCTCAGCTGGAATGATTTCCTGAGAATTGAGCATCAAATTCAAGTTTCTTAGCTGTTACAGCATTGGTGGGTTTAAATGGCAGCCTACATGATTAGAACCACATTTCCAATGGTCAATGGGTCCAGTATGTTTGTAAAAGAGATTTGGAATCTTACCCAAAACTGTTGTCTATGCTTATGTTTTATAGTTTCTCATATGTTTACTTAGTTTCTGGTTTTATATTTAGACTTTTAATTCACCTTGAGTTGCTTTTACATAGTGTATGAGGTTTTGGGTATATTTTCAGGCTTCTACATATGGATTTATTAGGACAGATTTATGACTGGAGTTTACAAAAGCAGAACTTAGGACATCTTCCCTCCCTAGACAAGATTTCAGTGGGCAGCTGTTTCACTCATTAATTGTGAGCATCCACTTTTAAAGGTTTGTGTTGGATGGGGTCCACTTCTCTTTCTTTGATGATGTATTTGGCTGCTTTTCATTTTCTGTCTTCAGCTATCACTTCTCCTGTTAGCAAGGCTGTCAACTGTTTTGACCTGCCACTGATCCCTTTGCAAAGTGAGAAGGGAACCAAAATTAATGCAAGTCTACTGTGTTGTCAATAACTGGAGCTACTTTTTTAAAGATTTATTTATTCATTTGAAAGAGTTACACAGAGAGAGGAGAGAGAGAGAGAGAGAAAGAGAGAGAGGTCTTCCATCCGATGGTTCATTCCCCAATTGGCAGCAATAGCTGGAGGTATGCCAATTTGAAGCCAGTAGCCAGGAGCTCCTTCTGAGATGAAGCTGTTTTTTTAAATAATTATTTATTTATTTGAAAGGCAGTACTTTGTCCAGGTCTCATAGGTGGGTGCAGGAATTGAGGGATTTGGGCCAACTTCTACTGTTTTCCCAGTCCACAGCAGAGAGCTGGATGGGAAGTGCAGCAGCCAGGATCCCAACCGGCACCCATATAGGATGATGACAAGGCAGGCAGTAGCTTTACCCACTATGCAATAGTGCTGCCCACTAACGGGAGCTCTTTTAATCTGAGTTTGCATAAAGAGAAGAATTACAGCATCATAAATACAGATAAGTAACAGTTTTTCTCTGCCCAGCACTTTACATTACCCAGTGCTCCACTGAGAATCTTACATTTCACACTGTGTAATGAAGAAGGCCAGTTACTTATCTTATTTTGGGTTCTGTGTTTAAACCCATGACACTTTTGACATGGGAGGATATTAGTTCTACAATTTCATAGAGACTGGTCTGTGGAAGCATCGATAGAAGTTATAACTGTGAGAGTGGTAAGAAAGAAGAGGGGAAGAAATAAGTGCCCCTTACCCCCCACAGAGATGTCCACAAGTGCAGTAGAAGATATGGCCTTATGGTTGACTTTCTGGGACAAACTGTGTTTGAGTGCTTCACATGTTCTGATAGAAAGGTGTTGCCACCAGGTTTTTAGTATATTTATTTAGTTAGTTTTTAAAGATTTATTTATTTATTTGAAAATCAGAGTTACACAGAGAGAGAAGGAGAGGCAGAGAGAGAGAGAGAGAGAGAGAGAGAGAGAGGTCTTCCATCAGGTTCATTTCCCCAATGGCTTCATCATTGTGAACTTTGCTCAGTTCCTGACCTATACTTTTCCTTTAACCTAGTACTTTGCCATGTAGTAGCCCATGAAAACTGCAGACTGCATAAATGAATGAATACTTGGAGGGTTGTGATTTCTTAGAGGAACATCATGAGACAGAAGGAATAAAACAAAACAAAAGTATCCTCCATATATAGAAGGTATACTGTTTTTACAAGCCACAGAGAAGAGGAAGAAGCAGGGAAGTAGTGAGACTGGAAAGTTTGTGGCAAAGGTAATAGGCACTGGTCAAGAATTTAACAAGCCCATTAGGAAAACATTAAGGTTTCCTTACTTCCATGTAGACTCTGCCCTCTTATGGTGAACAGGGTCCTCTAAACCCACTTGTTGCACAAATGAAAACCCAAGCATTGTCTTCTCCCACAGATGGAGTCTGCTATTGGTTTTGATTTACATTTCCCTAATGGCTAGTGATATTGGGCATGTTCATATATGTCTTGACCATTGAGATTTCTTCTTCTGAGAAACATCTGTTTTGATCCTTGCCCATTTCTTAGCTGTACATTTTGCTTCTTATTTGGAGATTTTCCCAGTTCTATATATGTATGTTCTGGCTATCAATCTTTTGTCATAATCAGAGTTTTCAATGTTTCCTGCCATTCTGTCCATTGTATGTTCACTCTGTTGATTACTTTGTTGTGAAGATGTATCTTAATATGATATGCTCAAATTTCTATATTTTATTTTTTTTACTTGTGATTTGGAATCTTATCCAAAACTGTTGTCTATGCTTATGTTTTATAGTTTCTCATATGTTTACTTAGTTTCTGGTTTTCTATTTAGACTTTTAATTCACCTTGAGTTGCTTTTACATAGTGTATGAGCTGTTGGGTATATTTTCAGGCTTATACATATGTATAATCACTTTCCTTTAAACCATTTGCTAAAGGGGTTCTTCTTTCTCCTGTTTGTTTTCTTTCTTTGTTATATAGGAGTTGCCTGTAGAAAAGTCGGTTTATTTCAGCTGCCTATACTTTTACATTGAACTATGAGTCTGTTTTCCAACAGTGCTAACATTGTTTCTATATTTTTAAGATTTATTTATTTATTTGCAAGGCCAGATGCTTCTTCCAAGTCTCTCATGTGGGTGCCAGCACCGTAGAACACAATCCATCTTCCACCAATTTCCCAGGTGCATTAGTAGGGAGCTGGATTGGAAGTGGAGCACCTGGTCTCCTAGCAGCAACATATGGGACGCATGCACGGCAGATCAAGGCTTTAACCCACTACACCACAGAACCAAACCCTTCCTTATTTACTTCTGCTGTGATCTTTCATTATTCACTTTTTTCTACTGCCCTGCATCTTGACTCCTTCCTGTTTTTTTTCTGGGTCCTGGAGGATGGTAGTAGGTGGCTTCTGGGATATCTTTTTGTGTTAGTAGATACTTGGTAATCTAAAATCACAGTTTTTAGTTTCTATATTTCTCTGCTAATCACTAGGACCTTCTGGATGACAATAGAAAATGCTGGCAGAAATGAGGATATATTAATTTGCTAAGAAAATACCACAGAGAATATGATTTAAATCATGGAATTTTACTTCTCAGAGTAGAGCTTGAAAATATCAGATCAAGGTGCTTAAATAGGCTCGATTTTTCCAGAAGCCTTTCTCCGATGTGACAGACACATCTACCATTTCATCTGCTTAAAACTACTTTCTTCAGGTAGAGTCATGTTGCTGGTTAGCACTTCCATGTTAGAGTTTTAGGGAGGCACATTTCAGTCCATAACAGCAAAAGGGACCCTGTGGTCTACTTCAATGACAGCCATCTCTGTGGAGGACACAAAGTTTGGAATCAGCGTTAGGATTTCTCACAGTATTAGTGTCAGTGCTATCTCCATCAAATGTGCATTCATGTACACACAAATCTACCTGTACTCATAAACACATTCAACAGTGGAAATGCCTGATGGTTGTGTACGGGTAACATCAATATAATAATCCATAAGATGGCCTATTAGCAGACATTAAAAAGAGAATTAGAAAGAATGACAACAAAATCTGCAATTACCTATATTTATGTCTATATGTATGATATTCAGTATTTATAGTTGCTAAAAGATGAATACTGATGTGTGGGAATAAAAGCTAAACCTTACCTTGCAATATTGCAGCCTAGTCTACATGAAAGATGTCTTCCTAAAACCATTCACTGGGCCCACTCTGTGGCATAGTAGATTAAGCATCCACCTGCAGCACCAGCATCCCACATGGGCACCAGTTTGAGTCCCTGCTCCTGCACTTCCAATCCAGCTCTTTACTAATGGCCTAGGAAAGCAGTGCAATATGCCCTGAGTGCTTGGGCCCCTGCACCCATGTGAGAGACCTGCAGGAAGCTGCTGACTCCTGGCTTTTGGCACCTGGCTTCAGATCGGCCCAGCTCCAGCCATTCTGGCCATTTAGGGGTGAACCAGTCGATAGAAGACCTCTCTTTCTCTTCCTTTCTATATCTGTAACTCTGCCTCACAATAAAGAAATACATTTTTTAAAAACCTTTCACATGTTAAATTTCTTAATTGTTTTAAAGATTTATTTATTTATGTACATGTCGAGTTACAGAGAGGAGAGCCAGAGAGAAAGAGAGAGGTCTTCCATCTGATGTTCACTCCCTAATTGATTGCAACTGCCAGAGCTGTGCTGATCCGAAGCCGGGAGCCAGGAGCTAGTTCCCAGTCTCCCAGATGGGTACAGGGGCCCAAAGACTTGGGCCATCTTGCACTACTTTGCCAGGCCATAGCAGAGAGCAGGATCAGAAGTGGAGCAGCTGAGTATTGAACCGGCCCCCATATGGGATGCTGGCGCTTCAGACCAGGGAGTTAACCTGCTCCACCACAGCACCAGTCCAACATTTTAAATTTCTGATACTCTAAAGTAGTACAGGACTGCATTACATCTAGGAAAGATGCATTTAAAAATTATAAATCTAGTGCATTTTAGCAGAAGTTTTAACAAATACTTCTGATTTTCTCAGCATTATATATAAATAAATGACATAATGAGTCATTGTCAGATTTTTAGCTTTTGACAGCCACTTATAATATTTCACAGCTTTTTGAAATGTATTGCTAGTGTGTTTTTCTCAACACATGCACTGGATTTTACCTATAAGGTTGCCTCTTATAGGATTTGCATTTTAATGGGTTTTCATGGCACATGTAATCAACATCTGGAAAGCCTCTAAAACACATAAATAATAACATGAATCAGGCTTTTTTCTTAAATATTAATTTATTTATTTGAAAGAGTTGCACAAATAGAGGAGAGTTAGAGAGAGAGAGACAGACAGACAGAGACAGAGAGGTCTTCCATCTGCTGGTTTACTCCCAGTTGGCCGCAATGGGTGGTCTGTGTCAATCTGAAGCCAGGAGCTTCTTCAGGGTCTTTCACATGTGTGCAAGGCCCCAAGGACTTGGGCCACCTTCTACTGCTTTCCCAGGCCATAGCAGAGAGCTGGTTCAGAAGTGGAGCAGCCACAACTTGAACTGGCACCCATATGGCTTGCCAGCACTGCAGGCAACAACTTTATCTGCTATGCCACAGCGCCAGCCCCACATTGCATCTTTTTAAGATGATATGGATTTAAGTTCATGAGAAATTATTAGCATAGTGGGAACTGATAGATATGGATGAAGCAGGATGGACTTGTTAGGAATGGTGATGTTAATTTTTTTATAAAATAAATAAGAAATTAAATATGGTCAGACATAAATGAAGACTAAATTTTATTAGTGGTAATCCAGAAAACACTGATCTCTGGTCTTTTTCTTCCAGTGTTAAGTTTATATTTTTAAATGCATATTAAGTGAACAAATTTCATGTAATTTATATATACAGATTGAAGAGCAAACTGATAACATCCTATCCTATCTTCCCTTGTTCTCATATTTCCAGCTCCCTCCTTCTTGTTTTATTTTCTTTTAATTTTGACAGCTGCATGCTTTGATTTTATTTTAGAATCACAAGCTTTAACCCTCTACAAAATAAAGAATTCAGCAAGTAGTAGCAGAAATATCAATGAGTATATGTTGTGTACTCTATCAAAGAGTACAGAAAAGTGCTATGAAAAATACTCAAATCTCAAAATGTCAATTTAACTCATATGCTGCTTTTTGTTGTCTATATATTAATTACCACCAGTCAGAGAAAACATATGGTGTGGGGAGCAACTTGGACTAGACTAAGTTACTGGAATTAAGACTTATTCTATGCATCTGCTCTCCCACAATATGGCGCTGGGAGAGGAGAAAACAGCTTCTACACAGCTGCCTCCAGTTCAGCCAATAAACTGTAGGACTTGCTCCTGATTGGAGGAGAGCAGCGTACTCGGCGTGTGGGCAGCCAAGTTGGGATTGGCAGAGGAGGACTATAAAGGAGGAGAGAGACGGCATGCACCAGGAACATCTAAGGGGAACATCTAAGGGGAACACCTGTGCAGCCCCCGAGAGAGCCGGCCGGTGGTGTGCCGCTCCCCCACGGAAGTGGGGAAGGTGGCAGGGGGAACCGCCCTTCCACGGAGGTGGAAGGGACGGTAGCCAACCCGGGAAGAACCAGCAGCAAACCCGGGGAGGGCCGAGCAGACGAAAGAACAGCGCAGGGTACTGTGTCATTCCTCCACGAAGACGGGGAGCGACATAATGGTGCCGTGACTCGGATATGAAGCCTAGGCAGGACTTAGTGTCGTTCCTCCATGAAGAGGGGGAGCGACAATATGGTATTTGTCTTTTGGGGACTGGCTTCTTTCATGAAGCATACTTGTTTCCAGTTCATCCATTTAGTTACAGAAGATGGGATTTCATTCTCAATTATGGCTGAATAGTATTTTACACTGTATATATAGCTCATATTTTTGTTCCAGTCACCAGCTGATGGACATCTGGGTTGATTCCATGTTAGCTATTGTGAATTGAGTTGTAATAAACATGAGGGTACAGATAACTCATGCCTGTGCATATTCTATTTCATTTCATGCGGATAAATTCCCAGTAGTCAGATGGCAGGATCACATGGTATGTTTGTTTTCAGATTTCTGAGGAACTTTGATACTGCCTTCCATAATGGTTGCACTAGCTTCATTCCCACCAACAGTGGGTTAGGGTACCTTTTTCTCTCCCTCTCCACCAGCCTTTATTGTTTGTTGACCTTTTCAAAAGAATTATTTATTTGAAAGATTGAGTTACAGAGATGGAGAGGCAGAGGCAGAGAGACATAAGTATTTTATCTGCTTGTTTATGCTCGATATGGCCCAACAGGTAGTGCTGGTCCAATCAGAAGCCAGAGTCAGGAGCATCTCCCTGGTCACCCATGCGGGTGCAGGGATCCAGGCACTTGGGCCATCCTCCACTGCCCTCCCAGTCCAGTGCAGAAAGCTGGACTGGAAGAGGAGCAACCGGGACCAGAACTGGCACCCATATGGGATGCCGTCTCCACGGGTGGAGGATCAACCCAGTGTGCTATGGCACTGGCCCCCATCAGGGATATTTTTCTATAGTACTCTCTCTCAACTGTATCTTTTTCTAGTTGAAGAATTAAGGTGATGCAGGATTAATCGAAGGAGTTTGAGAGGATTGTCTCTCTTTCAATTGTGTTGAATAGTTTGAGAAGCATTAGTTCTTTAAAAGTCCTGTAGAATTCAATAGTGAGGCTGTCTGATCCTGGACTTTTCCTTGTTGGGAGGGTCTTTATTACTCATCCAATCTCTGTCTTGGTTTTTGATTTGTTTAGCTTTTCTATGTGTCTTCATGACTCAATTTTGGTATATTGTGTATGTCCAGGAATCTGTTGATTTTTCCTCTAGGATTTCCAATTTGTTAGCAGTCACAACAGATGCCCACATCCTATATTGCAGTGCTAATCTGAGTTTTGGGTACTACACTTCCAAATCAGCTTCATGTTAATATCCCTGGAAAGCAATGTATAATAGCTCAAATTCTTTCATTCCTGTCGTCAAATTGGAGAACTGTAACCTATATGGGGACTTGAGAACCTGGTCTTGCACAGTGGTAGCCATATAGAAAGTGAACCAGCAGATGGGAGATCTCTCTGCTTCTCTTTCCTTCTCTCTTTGTCTCTGTGTCTCTCTGCCTTTTTTATCATATTAAAATATTTAATTACTTACTTGAAAGAGTTACAGAGAGAGGGAGAGACAGAAATTTTCCACCACCTAATTCATTTTTGAGATGACTTTAATAGCCAGAGTGTGGCCAGGTTGAAGCCAGGAGCTTTCCCTCCGATGTGCATGGCAGCAAGGAGCTTTTCCTGCAATGTGCGTGGCAGCATCCCAGGCACTTAGGCCATCTTCCCCTGCTTTTTCAGTCCATTGGTAAGGAGCTGGATCAGAAATGGAATAGCTGGTACTTGAACTGGTGCATGGAGAGGATGGCAATGTAACAGATAGCAGCTTTGTCCACTGCACCACAACCACCAGCTCTTCTATCTGCCTTTCCAATAAATAAATCTTTTGAAAAAGAACTGAAGGTAGTAAAAGTCATCATGACTGAGCAATGGCAAATTTATTGAAGTGATCTATTTTCTTAAAGATCCTTTTATGAATTTGAAAGGCAGCACTAGAAAGAGAGAGTGGGAGAGATGGATCTTCCTCCTGGTTTGTTCACTCCTCAAATGGCTGCAATGGCTGCAGCTAGGCCAGACTGATATCAGGAGCCAGGGGCTTCTTCCAGGTCTCTCACAAGGGTGCAGGAGCCCCAATATTTGAGTCACCCTGTGCTGCTTTTCCAGACACATTAGCAGGGAACTGGATCCGTTTGGAGCATTAATGTCTATGATACTCTCCTTGCAGTTGAAGGATTTAGAATCCATTTTGATTATGGGTGGGCCAAGTACAATGTCTTCCAATTGTCCAAGGTTTGGATTAGATGGGTTCTGAGAAATTTTGTTAAAATAGTTATTAATCATAACTCTCAGTTTAAGCTTTTCTTACCAAATTTT
Organism: Oryctolagus cuniculus; assembly: GCF_964237555.1. NCBI lineage: Eukaryota > Metazoa > Chordata > Mammalia > Lagomorpha > Leporidae > Oryctolagus > Oryctolagus cuniculus. The sequence goes on along the minus strand of NC_091444.1, from coordinate 86,977,475 downwards.
CATGTTTGCTGATGTTTATATCTATGGGAAAATTGGGTCTCTGGATTGCAACCAATGAAAGCATCCAGACTAACAGTAATAAGGTCAACAGTCAGCAGAATGATGTCCAGCTGAACTGAAAGAGCTTTTCTTATTTGGTAGAGGGGTTACCTCCTGCATTATGCTGACATACTGACATAGACAGTAGATATTGGAGCCTTTCCCTTCTGCCAAATGGAGAATACCATATTTTGGTCCATCATATATATAGTCATATATTATAATATATATTATATTATATATTTCTATACATAATATAGAATTACATATAATTATTATAAATATATAATTGTATACAATTATTATATATGAATTTGTTATTTATATATAAATAATTATTTCTGATCCAGCTCCTTACCAATGGATTGAAAAAGCAGTGAAAGATGCTCCAAGTACCTGGGTTCCTGGGACACACATCAGAGGAAAAGCTCCTGGTTTCAACCTGGCCACACTCTGGCTATTGAAGTCATCTCAATAATATATATATATTATATATATATAATACATATAATAAATTATATAATATTATCTGTTTATAATTATATATTATATAATATATTGTATGATAAATTATAATATATCTTATATATGAATATATTTATATACATAAATATATAAATAAATGTAAATATATATATAAAGAATTTATTTATGTAGTTGACAGGTTTACTTACAGAGAGTGAGAAGAAGAGACACAGAAAGGTCTTCCATATGCTCATTTACTCCCCTAATGACTGCAATGTCTGCAGCTGGGCTAATCTGAGCTAGGAGCTTCCAGGTCTCCCATATTTTGGCAGGGACCAAAGCACTTGGAACAGCTTCTACTGCTTTCCCAGGCTATTGCAGAGAGCTGGATGGGAAAAGGAGAAATGGGGACTAGAACTGGTGCTCATATGGGGTGCCAGCACTGCAGGTAAAGGATTACACCACTGCACCACAGTGCTGGCCCCAGTCTATCCTTTATTAAGGAGATCTCAGTAATCATGTTCAGGTATTGCTGTCCTATATTCATGGCCAAAGTCCTAGCAGGCAACATGGTTTGGAGAATCGTAAGCACAAGGTGTGTAGGAGACTTCATTTCTCATACAGCACAGTTAATAACAAGGTTCCAAGAGGGGAAATTACTTGCATCATAGTCTTTGAGAACTAATGGACATCACAGGTGATCTAAAGAATTTAGAAGGTTTGTGAGCCCCTAGAGTGAAAAAGTCACTGGGAGCACAAGGACAGTGCCTAGAGTTTATTTTGATGGATTTTAGCCCCTTTCATTGGAGGGAGGCCCAAAGAAGCTGGACTGATTTGTAAACCTCAGAAGTGTCTTTTCAAGGTGAAGGCAAACTTAAGACTGGGGTTTTTGGAAAAACTTGGAGCAAAATGCATTTGCACACTTGGTTAAGACACATCATTTATCTATTGATTTTCATCAGATCTGTTAACATTAAATATAAGGTACAGGGGACATGGTGGATTTCATATAGCAATATGATTTTAGTAACATATCATGAGGTGCTTTTTTCTTTTAATGGATTTAGCAGGTAAAATTGGGCTACCTAATGGGATATAGCTGGAATAATCACCTTTTTGTTAAATAAATCTGAGGTAATAAATGTTAGTATATGAATACATTGAGTTTTCTTTTATTGGGCCTTCTTGGCTATTTTAATCTGGGATCTGCGAATTCTCATTTTCTCTAGGCAAGTTGTAACTGAAAATCTTTATTTTATTCTTCATCATGTTGGACCAACTGTGCTGCTTCTGGGATTTTTTTAGTACACCTGACAATTGGAAATTTAGACAATAGTATAGTTAATATGAGATGTACCAAGTAAAGTACTTATTTTTATTCAGATAACATATTTTGGGAATTCTTCTAAAATTCCTATTGAGTATCCTTGTTAAATTTAGTTGCATCCCAGGTTAAGACTTATTGGAGACAGGTGCCATGGCTCAATAGGCTAATCCTCCACCTGCGGTGTAGGCACACCGAGTTCTAGTCCTGGTGGGAGCACCAGATTCTGTCCCAGTTGCTCCTCTTCCAGTCCAGCTCTCTGCTATGGCCCAGGAGTGCAGTGGAGGATGGCCCAAGTGCTTGGGCCCTGCACCTGCATGGGAGATCAGGAGGAAGCACCCCGCTCCTGCTTTTGGATCAGCGCAGTGTGCCGGCCGCAGCACACTGGCCGCAGCGGCCACTGGGGGGTAAACCAACAGAAAAAGGAAGACCTTTCTCTCTGTCTCTCTCTCTCACTGTCCACTCTGCCTGTCAAAATAAAAAATAATTTTTATAAAAAGACTTATTGGAGCCACTCTAGTGATTATACCCATGAAACTTTGTTAATTAATGCAAATAGAACCTGGGAAAATTGATGTATATCTTATGCTGTAGAGACTTAAGATTGAACATCTTTTTTTATCTTTTTTAATTATATAATTTAAAAACAAATTTGAGATTTTTTTTTTCACTTTACTAAGCCACAGCTCTGGCCCCATTAATATGTCTTAACAATGTTTTTTCCTCTCAGACTTATCTCTATTGGTTCAGTTAACTGCATGCCTTTTCTTTAGATTCAGATTCTCTCAGCTGTCAAAGCTTATTCATCTTAATTCTGTTGTTCCTATTTCCCTCCATTTTATTCTGTCCCTAGGCTAATTGAGGTCATGATTCTCCATTCCTTCTGTGTGGTGTCACAGTAGCCTTGAAGTGTTCTTTTTCTCTTCTGATTTCTAAAGAAAGAAATAATGTATTCACCCAGTTTAGATATTTTAATAATTCATTCCAAAACAAAGGTTAAATGTTCTTAATTTGACAAGAATTTTTGGGGCCAATGGTGTGGCATAGTGGGTAGAGCCACCACTTGTAGTGCTGGCAGCTCATATGCATCCCGTTCTCTGCTAAAGTCTGGGAAAGCAGTAGAAGATGGCCCAAGTCCTTGGCCCCTGCACCCATGTGGGAGACCTGGAAGAAGCTCCTTGCTCCTGGCTTTGGATCGGCGCAACTCTAGCCATTGCAGCCAACTGGGGAGTGAACCAGTGGATGGAAGACCCCTCTCTCTTCTCTGCCTCTCTCTGTGTAACTCTGACTTTCAAATAAATAAATAAATCTTTAAAAAAAGAAGTTTTTCTAATTTTAGATTTGTTCTAATTCATTGCCACTTCATTGTATGTGTAAAGAGTGCATATCCAGTTTTTCTATTTTAGATTTTTGGGATTTTGTATTAGCTCTGCTGTGTATTCATTTTTCTCGAGCATTGGTGATATCTTCTCCTTAGTTGTATTAAGAGAGAGAGCAATAGCCCTCATGTCTTTTTAGGTAAGTAAGACATATTAAAAACAGAGCATTCAGTATACATTCATAGTAGTTTGACTTGTTCAATTGATTTACGTGACCTCCCTTGGACATTCTTGGTTTTTGCTGTACAAGTTTGTATACTCATTAATTCTTTGATATTCCCAAATCCAGGAAATAAATGACTCAACAGCTGTGTTCCTGTATTTGCTAGGACTCAGGGTAAGAAGCAAAGTGGAGGTGTTCAGGAATCTAAAGTTACATGCTACATAGCAAAGCACATCATTTCCTATACAAAGTGACTGGGAAATCCAGAATCTTTTGCACACATATTGGATCCTGAACTATTACTGGACTATTCAGTAAGATTTTAATGTATTTATTTTCTGTGTGTGTGTTTGTATTTCTAAATAAACTCTGCTGCGCTACTTAACATTAACATGTATTGCAGAATTCTTTCATCAGTTTTTACTTTTAAAAAGTTTCTCTTTCAGTTTTATGGGAGAGGGTAGAAGTTTTCTGCTATGTAACTGAAAATTCATTGATTCATTAAAGTTAAAAATATTTGTTTGAAATGGGTGGAATACTATTAATTCTTGTGTGATTTACATGAAACTAAATACATTCTCTATTTTGTTTTGCTTAAAATTTCTGCATGTGTGGACTTCTTTTTTCCTTCTTGCCCCAAATCCCTTTGTGTATTGGGATGGCAAATGGGTTTTACACTGGAGAAAACATGTTATTTTGGCAAAGAAGTACTTAGCCTTTCTGCTTCAAGTATTCAAATATTGCATTAGAATTCAGTATATTTGTTTACTGTACAAATGTCCTTCATACAATTTTGTAATCTTCTGGGATGGGAGAGGGAGCAGGAAATAGGAGGGTTATGGGTGGGGGGGAAGTTATGATTGTCAGTATAAATTATTGCCCTACACTTTTTATAGACACTCTTCAAAGCATATCCTCAAACTAATTCAATTAATTTAAAGGATTTATTAAATGATAGACTACATGAAATTTATCGATGTATTTTATCAAGCAATCATCCAATGTAAATGATTACCATATGTTTGCACTTCAGGGAATCATTCTATTGTGAATATTTTGGCATCAATATAATTTTGTTTAAAATTTCTTTATGAAAAAATATCTGGACTAGAATTCAATTGAATGCATTGCATGGTTTTGTTACCTAATGACAAATTGCCTTCACTGAGGTTTATAATTATTTATTCTTTCAACACTAATGTTATGTATTTACCAAATACAGTAATGTTAATATACATTTGGGGTTGGCACTGTGGCATAGCAGGTAAAGCTGCAGCCTGGCAGTGCTAGCATCCCAAATGGATGCCAGTTTGAGTCCCAGCTGCTCCATTTCTAAGCCACCTCTCTGCTAAGGCCTGGGAAAGCACTGGAAGATGGTCCAAGTCCATGAGCCCCAGAACTCGCATGGGGGACCCAGAAGATGCTCCTGGCTCCTGGCTTTGGGTCGGTGCAGCTCTAGTCATTGCAGCCAATTAGGGAGTGAACCAGCAGATGGAAGACCTCCCTCTCTCCTTTCTGCCTCTTCTTCTCTCTCTGTGTAACTCTGGCTTTCAAATAAATAAGTAAATAGATAAATAATTTTTAAAAAGATACATTTGTTTGCAAACAATATGTGACATCAATACAACTACTTAAATTTTCTCATACAAGTAGTTTAATTTGGAGGCCTGAATTATGGCTGATTGGTTCTGTAGTCTAATGATATCTTTGAACCCAACTATTTTCCCCTTCTTTATGAATTTCAGTGTTGTATATTACTAGAATTCTGAAAAAAATTCACAGAAACTTTAGGCATCATCTAAACATCATAATCTCCAAAGAGCAAAAATCATTGCAAACTATGATTTTCTAGAATTATTTCTTTGGATAATGCTACAATTTTATTGTAGCTTTAAATTGAGCACACACACACACACACACACACACCCATGTACCATACATACATTCACAAATGTACATACACAATCAGCAAGTCTCCAATGCATTTACCAAAGTGCATCAATGTGCTAGTTTAAGATTACTGCCAAAGAATAGTCCCTTTCTTTAAATACCAATTTACTCTATTGATTTATTTTTGACCAAAAATGATGCAGTTTAGTTACTGTTTTGACAAAGAGGCAGGTATCATCACAAAGCACAAATGAGTGAATAAGTTACATTATCCAGGGAATTAGATAAGAAATGGCTCACTCATCAAATTAAAAGGAATTGAATCTAGTTTGAGTTACCATGTCAAGCAAAATATGAAGTTTTACAAAACTTGAATGTATATAATTTCAAATAAATTTTGAGTTGTATCTAAATGTGTACACTACAACATTAAGCATAAAGGCACAGATATTTAAATACCTTTATTTAGGAAAATGTGAATAGATAATAATAATAATTGCTAACATTTATTTTATACCAGGTGATGTTTCCTGAATTTTATGTTTCCAGAAAAATGGAGGTAGCTCCTGTTATTTTAACTTTAAAGAAAATGCAACTGAGGCATGAAGAGGTAAGTAACTGGTTTGCCCAAGGATATATAATCATGAAGTGGCAAAGCCTTAGACTTGGCATGATCTGAATGGCAGCCATTTTTTTTTCACAAATTCAATGTTTGATCTATTTCATATATTCACTAAAAGGATTTACTATCAAATGATACTTTCTGATAAAACCTATGCAAACTGCAGAGGAGTATTGCTCCAAAGCAAATACTTGAGGCTAGCATTACGTGTAGCAGGTAAAGCCATTGTCTTTAAATTTAGCAAAGATATGCCTTGTTAGATGAGTGTACTTTGTGTAATTCTTCTTGTCAGTGTATACACTTTAGAAATTGATTACAGGGGCCAGTGCTGTGGCACAGCATGTTAAAACCCCAACGTAAGGTGCCAGCATCCCATATGGGTGCTGGTTTGAGTTCCAGTTGCTCCACTTCTGATCTGGCTCCTTGCTAATGCACCTGGGAAAGCATCAGAGGATGGCTCAAGTCCTTGGGCCCCTGCACCCGTGTGGGAGACCTGAGAAAAGCTCCTGGCTCCGGGCTTCAGATCAGCTCAGCTCCGGCTTTTGCAGCCAATTGGGAAGTGAACCAGCAGATTGAAGACTTTTCTCTCTGTCTCTACCTCTCTATATAACTCTGTCTTTCAAATAAATAAAAATAAATCTAGAAAAAAAGAAATTGATTACATCAGGCAACACATATGAACTTTTTTATAGAAAGATTGACCTTTAGAAAAATTTTAGACCTACAGAAAAAAAAAATGTGGTACAAATGTGAACTTTTGAATAAAAATCTATTTTTCATGAAAGCATGGTGTTATAAAACAGAGCAATACCTCACTGAGAACCAAAAATAAATTGGACTATCTCATTCTGTGATTTGAAATCTAGGGACAAATGTCCTTTATTTTTCTTACAGAGAATGTAAATAGTGTTGTGATATCAAACTCATTCTAAGTTTAGGTACCCCATGGAAAGTTTGATCTAATGAAAACAAATCTGTTGGATCATTTACCTCATACATTCCACTACCATGAAAATAATATATCTGTCATGATACATCAAGAAGAAAACATATTTATGCCTAAAAATACAAATTCAACTATTACAAGCTGTTCAGCAAAATTTAAATTGTATGTTTTCAATATTCTAAAATGGAACATTTTTCTTTGCTTCTCAATAAAAATGTGATACACTTTAACATCTTCAGAATAAGAACTGAGAGTGTACAAGGCAAAATTTATTTATTTATTTATTTATTTATTTATTTTTTGCCAGGCAGAGTTAGACAGTGAGAGAGACAGAGAGAAAGGTCTTCCTTCCATTGGTTCACCCACCAAATGGCCACCATGGCCTCCTGATCTCCCATGTGGGTGCAGGGCCCAAGCACTTGGGCCATCCTCCATTGCTCTCCTGGGCCACAGCAGAGAGATGGACTGGAAGAGGAGCAACCGGGACTAGAACCTGGGGTGCCAGCACTGCAGGCGGAGGATTAGCCTTGTGAGCCACGTACCCGGTGAAATATAGTTTAATGAGAGAATTTATAACGTTCATTTTTAAAGTAACAAAAACATTTTTCACTTCTTGGTTTGCATTTTAAATTTGTACATATATATATGTATATATATATATTAGCCATCCTTACTGGTTATTGCAAATTACCACATCCCAAAATTAATTGCTTCTCAACATTTACAATTTGTTTCTTCACTTTAAAGAAAAATATTTGTGTCTCTTGAGTAAACAAGTAAATATAATGATTTGGCATCATTTTATAAAACTCAAATCTGTAAGAACTCAAAAACCACTGCAGAAATATTCTATAAGAATGTACTCATGCATATTGTTCTTACAATAGATTCACCCATGTCATAGGAGAGCAACTCCTTGCTCAACATTCAAAATGTTCACAGTCTTCGAAATATTCCTTTTAGCATAGTGACCACAGTTGGACACAAGAGAGTCTTTAAAATTAAAAGAAACAATTTGGGTATGCTGACTTTCCTAGTCTTCTTGTTTTCCTGGGACAGAGTATCTTTTTTGAATGTAGGCTGACAAGGATACAACCCCCTCCACAAAGTAAAATGCCTAAACATTAGAGCACTGCTCCTGACCCCTGCTCACTTGTTCCTCTATGTGGGATTTATGAATGACTTGCATGAATGGAGAGATGAAAGAGGCAATGAGCTACCACCCCCCTGCTGCACAAGGGCCCAGTGTGCCTCCAGCACCCTCCTACCAAACGCTTCCCCCTGTCTGTCCATGCAGACCACATAGATGCTGCGTCAGTGAGCAAATTATCACCACACACTTGGTTTTCCTGCTGAGACTCAGCCTTCATTGCTTCCCCAACTGCAGCACGTGCTGCAAGCCTCAGCCAGCAGGGCTGGTGGGAGAGGTGGGCAGTTGCACTCACCAGGTCTCTCTCTTCTTCTCCTGCCCCTCCTGACTCTTGGGCCACCACCTGCATTCTAGCCACAAGGTACAAAATGGGACGGCCAAGAACCTAACACCACCCACATCACCCACACACACCACAACTACTAGCTGCCCACCAATGACCACCGCCTTTATAGCCAGCCTATCATGGGGTGGGTCTTGCAGCTCTAGTCCTGCCCCAGGGCAGCAATGATTGGCCTGATGCCCCCTGCTGGGCTGAGCCTGAGCTGCCCTGCATCAGATTCTGGAAGCAAGAGAGCTGCTGATGGCTGTGGCCCTGGCTCAGAGCACACTTAGGGAGAACCCATGACCGGCAAGGGTGCTGGGGCTCTGGACTTTCCTAGGGTGGAGGCTGGCTCAGCCCTTCTTCCCCCAGCCCTGCCCGCAGGTGGAGCGGGGTTCCCACGGGGGCATCATCCCTCGTGGGAGAACGGGTGAACCCCAAATGCCGCAACTGCGAGTGCTGGGTGCTGGCCTACACCCTTCCGGGAGGGAGTAGAAGACAGTGACTTTGTGGGGAAGTGACACTTGAGCTGGGCCTGTATTTTGGGTTAGCTCTGGACACACATTCCAGTCTGCAGGTCTGTTGCAGGCTTCCTGGAGGCTCTGGGAGCCGAATTCCTGGTGGGGAGGGCAGGAGGGCGGGAAGTCGAGGCGCTGAGCTCCCGCTGGGTGCACCAGGCACTTTGGAGCTGTTCAGAGTAAGGAGTCGAGGTCACCTCCTGAACCACTGCTGGTCCCAAACTCCTGGTTTGGGATTTGCCAGAACCCTGAAGTAGGGGTGTGGTGGGGGTGGTAGTGGTTGGCTTCAATGCACTGTATTTGTGAATTCTTCAAACACAGCTTCTCCCTACTCCTGCAGGCTTTCAGGTGATTGACGAGAACAGAGTCCCTCTGCTGCAAAGTGACTGAAGTTTGGAAACTACGTCCAGAACTTCAGTGTGTATTCAGCTGGTCATCCTTCAGGCATGCAAGTGGACAGCAAGAGCAACAGTAAGATATTTATTACTGTAGATACACTCCTTTCTTTCCGGTAGACCCACCAAAAGAGAATGGGAGATGAGTACTTGAACATTGGAACCAGTCAGTTTACTAGGGTGAGCTGCCAGTACTGGGAGCTCAGGAGTGGACATGGAGAGCAAAACATGCACTGTTACTAAAGAGGACAGTTAGGTATTTTATTGTGAAAAGGGAAATCATTTAGAAGTGAGCAAGACACCTTAAGAAAAGGTCTGTATAGTTATTTTTGTTTATTTGCAAGGCAGAGAGAGCCCTTCCATTTACTGCTCATTCCTCAAATGTCTGCACCAACCAGAGCTGGGTCAGGCTGAAGCCAGAAACTCAGTGTGGGTCTCCCACACAGGTGGCAGAGACTCAAGTATTTGAGCCATCAGCTGCTGCCTCCCAGGGTTCTGTTAGCAGGAAGCCAGAAGCAGAAGCAGGGCTAGGGCTTGAGGCCTGGGCATTCTGACTGGGATGTGGAAGGCTTTACCACTATGCCAAACACATGCTCCAGTAAGGTGTTTCAACACGTTTGCAAAATGTAAGAATGTGGTTTTAAATATATGCTCTTTATCTTAAAAATTTGCATAATCTTATATTCAGTTTCATGTGATTCAATACTTATTATTAAATACAAGTAACATTTAGACACATGTTTTCCTCACCAATACAAACCTCAGTAATTTTTTCACTTAGAACCTTGAGTATCAGCATTCATTCAGACTAAAGTTCACTCACAGGCTGGGAATTATGACAGAGACAGTAGGGAAAAAAAATCTAGATGTGTATCTGATACCTAACAAGATTCTGAACCTGACTGACAGAATCTGAGTAACTGTTCAGAGAGTGACTTCATACCTCTCCCCTCTGTAATGAGAAGACTGTGTCCTTTGGCCACTTTCACATGATGCTATGTAAATCTTACCTGAAAAGCCTTTTATAAATTCTGAAGTACCATACAGAAGCATATTATGCATTTCCATATGAGTGAAAAAAAGCAATGTCAAAGGCATAGCTTTTCCAGAGTGAAGTTAGGAGGATTAGCTCAGTTTGTAAGTGTGTAAGTACCATTAAATATCTACATATTTGAAATAGATTTATAGAGTGTGGAGTTCATGATAGATATTGAATAAATGCACTCTGGATAATAAGCAAATATCAGAAATAATGCCACACCCATCAGTGTTTAAACTCTTCAGACAGCTCCATGCCAGGGAAGTGCAGTGATCCCTGTAAATTAACAAAAATCAATCTGTGTATACCCATGGAAGCCACTGGTTTATATGCAGCCTATACTAGAGGTTTTTGTGTTTAGTAAAATAACTTGATTTTTTAATGAATGCTTTCAGACTGATACCTGATGCTGAGTGGCAGACAATTTTTTCTGAAAAGTATGTGGTTGAGAAATATAAATATAAATCAGTTTATAATTTTTGTGTCTGAATATTTTTATGCATTGAGACAATACCTGCAATAATCAGAAGACTTTTCCTCAACAAGTTGCTATATTGATGCATCTTCATTTATGTATGTAATGTATGCTTAGGTAAAAGGAAGAGAGAGAGAGAGAGGGAGAGAGAGAGATCTCTATCTTTCATCTGCTGGCTCACTTCCAGATGGCCACAATAGCTGGGGCTAGCCAGTCTGAGGCCAGGACCCTGGAACTGTGTCCCAGTCCCCCATGTGGGTGCAGGAACCCAAACTCTTGGGCAATCTTTGCTCCTTTTCCAAGCAAAGAGCTGGATGAGAAGTGAAGGTGGTGAGTCTCAAAGCAGTGCCATAAGGCATGCTGCTGTTGCAGTTGGCAACTTACTCCTTTGTGCCACAATGCTGGCCCTGGATTGATGACATATTGAAGTGCTGCCACTGGCTTTTGGCTAAATAGGATGACTTAACATGTGTTCCACTCTGTGGAAGAGGAACAAATAAGGCAGTTGGTTGTAAAAGTTGCCCATGGAAACCACAGCCTGAGAAAGATGAATCAACTCACCTTGCATTTTCCACCTTGCATCTACACCACCCTTTTCTGGACAAACATCTGATGGTATGCCCTTGTGATGGAGGTTCTCAGGGTGCTGGAACTTTTTGTAATTTTTTTAAAAATATAGATTAAGAAGAAGGCAAATAAACAAAAAATTACAAACTGCTGCCAATACCAAGAAGAGATTATTGAGAGTAAAAGGTCACCTGTTGGAGCCAGCACTGTGGCACATCAGGTTAAAGCCCTGGCCTGAAATACAGGCATCCCATATGAGTGCTGGTAGAGTTCCGGCTGCTCCACTTCCAGTCCAGTCTCCTGCTAATGCACCTGGGAAAGCAGTAGAGGATGGCCCAAGTCCTTGGGCCCTTTTGCTCATGTGGGAGACCCAGAAGAAGCTCCTGGCTCCTGGCTTCAGATCAGCTCAGCTCTGTCCATTGTAGCCATTTGGGCAGTGAACCAGCAGACAGAAGATTCTCTCTCTCTTTCTCTCTCTCTCTCTCTACATCTCTATATAACATTTTCAAATAAATAAAATATTTTTTCTAATAAAAAGGTATCCTGCCATACTTCTTTCATCCCTGTGAATTCCTAGGAATTAAAAATTGTCGGGGCCAGCACTGTGGCAAAAATGGGTTATACCAACAGCTGCAGCACTAGCATCCTCTATGGGAACCAATTGCATGTTCTACTTCTGATCCAGCTCCCTGCTAACATACCTGGGAAAGCAGCAGAATATGGTACAAATCCTTGGGTCCTGCACCCAAGCGAGGGACCTGGATGAAATTTCCCTGACTCCTGGCTTTTTTTTTAAAGATTTGTTTATTTATTTGAAAGAGTTACAGACACACACACACACACATACAGAGAGAGAGAGAGAGAGAGAGAGAGGTCTTCCATCTGATGGTTTACCCCCAACTGGTTGCAATGGCTGGAGCTGTGCTGATCTGAAGCCAGGAACCAGGAGCTTCTTCCAGGTCTCCCACTTAGGTGCAGGGGCCCAAGGACTTGGGCCATCTCCTACTGCTTTCCCAGACCATAAGCTGTAAGCTTGATCAGAAGTGGAGCAGCCCCGTCTTTCACCAGCACCCTTATGGGAGCCAGTGCTTCAAGCTAAGGTTGTAAATCTGCTGTGCCATAGCATTGGCCCCTACTCCTGGCTTTGCCCTGGCCCAGCCCCAGGTTTTCAGTAAGTTGGGGAGTGAAGCCACAGATGGAAGACCTTTCTCAAGTAAATAAAACAATTCTTAAAAATATATAAATATATTTATGTAATAATCATGTTCATGGTTTAGAAATTTAGGGATCAAAATATATGCTTTTGAAAACCCACTCAGTATCATTCTGTATATTGCTCTTTGCTTTGCTTTTTTCACTCATGAAGATGGTTTAGGTCCTGAATTTATCAGTGCTGTATACTTCTTTCTTGTATACCTTTGAAAGCTTAAATGGTTTTCGTTTTTATTTTTTAAAGGAAGATTGATGCATATATTTGAAAATGTAGCAGAGTGGAAGAGACAGATTATCTATCTGCTGGTGTACTCCTCAGGTGGCTGCAGTGGCCTGGGCTGGGCCAGACTGAAGACAGGAACTTCATCTGGGTGTCCCATTGGGTGGCAGGGCCCCAGTTATCTTCTGTTGCTTTTCTGGGACCATTAGCAGGAAGCCGGATTGGAAGGGGAGCTGCTGGGACTCAGATAGCACCCATATGGGTTACCGGCATGGAGGCAGTGTCTTACCTCATGCTACAGCACTGGCACCAAGTGGTCACATTTTACCTAGGGAAAAGAAAAATTAAAACCTAGGAAATTAAATGCCATGGGCAAAGGATGTGGTGAGTGGAAAAACTGAAAACTTTTAGTACCTAGTTGTTGGTCATATGAAAGAAGTGGGACACTTACCTATATTATTTCCTTTAGTCCAGTTTGAGTGTCTTTAATTTTTTTTTTACTTAATTAGGAGGCAGAGGGAGAGAGAATGAAAATGCACTCTGATTCTCTGCTTTACTCCCCAAAATGCCTGCAACAGCCAGAACTGGGTCAGGCTGAAGCCAGGAGTGTGAACTCAATTTTTTTGATTATTTGACAGGTAGAGATAAAGACAGTGAGAGAAACAGAAAGAAAGGCCTTCCATCTACTGGTTCATTCCCCAAATGGCCACTACAGCTGGCATTATGCCAATTCAAAGCCCGGAGCCAGGTGCTTCTTCCTGGTTTTCCATGAAGGTGCAGGAGCCCAAGCACTTGGGCCATCCTCCACTGCCCTCCCATGCCACAGCAGAGAGTTGGACTGGAAGAAGAATAACCAGGACTAGAACACGGCACACAAATGGAATGCTGGTGCTGCAGGCAGAGGATTTACCAAGTGAGCCATTGCGCCAGCCCATGAACTCATTCTTATTCTCCCATGTGTGGGCAGAAACCTGAATACTTGAGCCATCAGTGCTGCCTTATAGGATCAGTATTTGCATGAAGCTGGAGTTAGGAACCAGAGCTAGGCACTGAAGCCCAGTACTCTGATGTAAGACTTGGACATCTTTTTTTTCCCAAAGATTGATTTATTTATTTGAAAGGCAGAGTTGCATAGAGAGAGAGAAGTCTTCCATCTGCTGGTTCACTTTCCAGTTGGCTGCAACAGCTGGAGCTGGGCTCATCCGAAGCCAAGAGCCAGGAGCTTCAAGGTCTCCCATGCATGTGCATGGGCCCAAGCACTTGGGCCATTTTCTACTGCTTTCCCAGGCCATAGCAAGGAGCTGCATTAGAAGTGGAGCAGCAAGGACTCAAACCAGTGCCCATATGGGATGCCCATAATGTTTTCTTTAATTGGAGAAATGTTCCTTTGATAGAATGAGTGTATGACCCCACAATATTCTCTACTTACTCATAATAGGGTCTGAGATGTAAAAGTCATGATTAATTTCTTAGAAGAAAATTTACATACCCAGAAGCAAAGAGTGAAAATTAACCTTTTGTTTTTCTCATGAATGAATCAGAGTTTCAAAACTAATACTTAACTTGTATTTTAGAGGAGTTAATGACTTAACCAACTCTTCTATTAGAAATACTACATTGTGGCCAGTGCTGTGGCACAGTGGGTTAAAGCACTGGCCTGAAGTGTCAGCATCCCATATGGGCTCCGGCTCTAGTCCCGGCTGCTCCTCTTCTGATCCAGCTCTCTGCTATGGCCTGGGAAAGCAGTAGAAGATGGCCCAAGTCTTTGGGCTGTTCTGAGGCTCTTAGCATAGTGAAGATATTTTAGATTCTCATTAGTGAAATCTTTAGAAATTTCATAAAGCATCAACTTTCTTTAATGATCTGAAACAGAGATGAGATCCATAAGGGCAGAACTGCTCAGCAGCCACACTGCAGGAATATGTATCTTTCTGATGATATCTTCATCTGCTTCTTGCAGTTGCAGCCAGTCTATGAGCTCTTGGTCAGTTTTCTGCCCTTGGGAGGACCTAGGATGCTCTATATTATCTGTAAGGATTCAAAATTTGTTGTATATTAGTGTCTAATCATAAAATTTCCAAAGTGACAAGCTGGATATAATAAACTATGCCAGACTGCCAAAAAAAAAAATACAAACATGGTGTACTGTCTATAAAGTACAGCGGTAAATCTCTATTATAGAGATACACATCTCTACACTATTCTCTCTTTCTTTCAATTTGAAAGTCTACATTCAGCTCTCGATGTTATGATTACTTAGGAAGAGATTTCTTATACTTACTTTCATAATCAGTGAACTCCGAAATATTAGTGTAGTATTGAGGATTGTACTGACTAAAACACTATGTTTATTCCATGTTAAATAACATCATCGTATATTTGGATTCCATTTGTTCTGCTACTGATGTATTCACAGGAGAGGGGAGGTGGGAGGAAAACCCAAGATCCATCAGGGTGGAGGAGGAATGTCAGAGGCTGTGGTTCTATTGTACTGCAGCTTGGGTTCTGGAAGAACACATTAATGGACCCAGATGGTTTGAAGCTAACTGAGGGCCTATGTTCTGTACACTTGTCTGTGGTACTGCATTTTCATTTATGTAAAATTTATTTTCTTCAAGCAATATATTAATTTGGATGAAAATGAAGATGTTAAGGAATTTTCAGAATGGGTCTGTTTAACCCTCATTGGCTTTGTTTTTAGGCACTTAACTCAGAAAAGAAAAGATAGAAAAATACATTTTGGGTTCTCTTCATCTGTACCACGGAACTCTTTGGTTAAGATTTGTCATTTTGTCATATTTGATTCTCTAGACTCCCTGAAAAATCCCCTACTTCATTAGATGGAGTCCGTGTCTCACCATGGCAGTGAAAAGTTTAAAATGTTCCAGCTGTGCATTTAGCTAGGTCATGGACACATGCCATGGCACTTGCCAGCCAATTGTGTCAGGGGCATCATCTGAATCAGAATTACTTGCATGAAAACAAGGAGTTGCAGATTCTTGCAGTGAAAGTGGAGAGGAGCAGGAGCTGCAGAACATTGCCAGGGGTGAGTGTGCCATGGGATGCCATGTGGTGGCTGGTGTCTGGGGTGCTGGTTCTGCAGAAGATAGGGCTTATGGGGGCTGGTGCTGTGGTGTAGCAGGTAAGGCTGCCTCCTGCAGTGCCAGCATCCCATATGGTCACTGGTTCAAGTCCCAGCTGCTCCTCTTATGATCCAGCTCTGCTATGGCCTGAGAAAGCAATATAAGATGACCCACGTCTTTGCACCCCTGAACCCACATGGGAGACCTGGAAGAAACTCCTAGCTCCTGGCTTTGGATCAGCTCAGCTCTGGCCATTGCATCCAATTGGGGAGTAAACCAGCAGATGGAAGATTCTCTCTCTCTCTCTCTCTCTCTCTCTCTCTCTGTGCCTCTCCTCTCTCTGTGTAACTCTGACTTTCAAATAAATAAATCTTTTTTTAAAGAGCTTATGCTTATGGATAGTGGTCATGGAAAATGTATGGGACATTTTTCAGCAAGATTTTGGATGAATTTTCCAACCCCTGAACCTCCTAGAGATTAGAATAGACTTCTAATGCATAACTTCCTCTTATGCTTAATTAGGTTTTTGTTTTGAATTGTTTTTGATGAAACAGCAAGGAATTCTGAGTTATAGACTTCCTATTTCAGAGACAGGAGAACACTGATGCCTGCATTATAATTAAATAATGCCTATCACCCTTTCTTAAGCAACAAATGATCACAGATTCCCTCTTTGCTGCTAAGTAATGAGCATGGTGATTCTTCCCTCCATAACCACCTCCCCACCTACACTCCCTCCCCTCTTCCTCCTTCCTCTCCTATTGACATGGAGTGCCATACATAGCTAGGGTGAACATTTATCCCGCTTGGCCCTAGGTGTTCATACACTTCAACTGTGGTAATTATTCATATTCCCTTTTTATGACCAAGCTTATGTCAGAACGACAAATTATATATTCACCTAATACTGAGAATCATCAAATTGATTTCTATTTTCTTCTCTCTTAGGCAGTTCTTGAGGGGCAGAAATATTTATTTTGTATATCATGTATTTATTCAACTAAAAGACTGACTGTCAAGATGCTGAGTTTTAGTGTCAAAGCAAATATGTTTCTAGACCCCATGAAGTTTACAGTCTGGCAAGAAAGAGCCATCTACCCCAAGAATATTGTTTAACATAGTAAATGCTGGTGTGAAGTCAGTGGATAAAGATTGAAGCATTCTTAATCTAGCACCACCTCTAATCCCATGATCTCTAATTGAGAGAAGTAATCAGAAACACAGAACTCCATGTTACCCAGTTATCTCTTTGAATTTCTGCTTAAAAATAAAACATATCAAACAACACACAAATACCTAGGAGTGCATAATATTTATATACTATCTTGATATTAAAAATAAGAACAAATAACCATGAAATAATAGCAACTTTGAATCTCCTTTGTTTTCTAGACAAGTTATAATCCTATATGGTTCTTTACAGCAAATTATTACAGTAATATACAGTACATCATTACAGTAAATAATTACAGTAAATAATTACAGTAAATTATTTTTGTCGGTATACTTCATCTCTCTCACATTTTTTCTCTTTGAGAAATCAGATTTTAAAAACTGAGACCCAAGAGAAAAGAAAGATTTTTAAGCTAGTGTTATATGTTGATTGGCTCTCTAAAAAAGATTTATTTATTTATTTGAAAGTCAGAGTTACACAGAGTAGAAGGCGAGAGAGAGAGAGAGAGAGACATCTTCCATCTTTTGGTTCACCCACCAATTGGTTACAATGGCTGGAGCTGTACAGCTCCAATGCCAGCAGCCAGGAGCTTCTTCTGGGTCTCTCACACAGGTGCAGCTGCCCAAGGACTTGGGCCATCTTCCACTGCTTTCCCTGGCCATAGCAGAGAGTTGGATTGAAAGCAGAGTAGCCGGGCTCAACCTCCACCCATATGGAATGTCCATGCTGGCAGTAGCTTTACCTGCTATTTCACAGTGCTGGCCCCTTGATTGGCCTTTTTAATGATATTAAAAAACACCGTATTTTTCTAAGCTCTTTCCATTCAGTTTCTACTTTGTAAACTCCAGATAATACTGTCCCCAGAATTAATCTAAGGTATAAATGATATGATATGAGGCATTTAACCCCTTAACCTGTCTCCTTGAATACTCAGCTATGTTAGCTCTGTGTCCATTCTTCTGTCTCTGTACTAGATGAATAAAAAGACAGTGTAAAATGATTTGAAAAGAACTATAAGGAGTCGGTGCTGTGGTGCTGCTGCCAATTGGGGAGTGAACCAGCCGATGGAAAACACCTCTCTCTCTCTCTCTGTCTCTGCCTCTCCTTCTCTGTAACTCTGACTTCCAAATAAATCAATAAATCTTAAAAGAACTATAAACATCAATAAAATACAAATGAAAATTGTATTCTCAAAACTGGATATTAACCCATGCCTTCCACACCTCTGTTAAAAGTTACATTCTATCATAGTCATTTATGATTTCTAGGGCCAAAGTAGTAAATAAGATTTTTCTGGAAGAGACAGAGGTTATGAGGGAGCCAGGATTTGGGGTCAGTTAGCAGCAGTGAGTGTCACTCTTTCAGATTTGATTCAGGAAAGGAAGAATAGCAACTGATCCCTGAGATTTTGGTGTGGGAAGGAAAGGAAGGAGGGACTGAATAAAAGCAAAGGCCCTCTGGTTGTGGGCACCCACCCCCGACTGCAGCCTTTGGGGAGGGCCAGCTGGTGTCTCTATGAATGCTGCAGCCTGGACTCCATTTCCCAGAGTTCCCAGGAGCTCCAACCTATTCTGCCTTCCAAATGCCTGTGCCCATGTGCCTGCTAACAGCCAGTCCCTGGGGGTCTGAGTTGGACCAGAGGGAGTTCATTCCCTGATCAGGGTCAGCCCTAGGGGCTGTGCTGCTCCTTCTCTGGCATTTACTGCAACTCCTGCTCTGCACGTGCAATCCCAGGCAGTTTCCAAGTGTTCACCCGAGCCTGCCTCCTGCTGCTTCTTCCCTCTTCATCTTCTGCCTGTGGGTCCCATGTACCAGGGACTCTCTTCCCCACACTGCCCGCTTTGCTCCCCATGTTTCTAGAAGAAAGCGTACCTGCTCCAGGGACTTTCTGCTGCAGATTTGACATGCAGTAAGGGGTGGGGACATGTGTGGGAGAAGGGTGGGTGCCAGGGCACCAGTGATCCTGGCAATTTCCCCTGAGGTCAGGGCTGGGACCTGGGCTGTTCTGTCTCCCACCTCTGCTTCTCAGGCTCCCAGTGCCTGGACTCTCTCCTGCAGAACCTCATCCAAACTGTCCCTAATGTGCTTTATTTAGTGGTTACAGGAGAGAGAGGGCAGCGTTCTGGGAACCTGCATATGCAGGGAAGAAAGGCAGAAAGACTCCCACTCTCTACAGTTAAATAAGCTGGGTTCCCACTGTGGGTGTTTTCAGAATGCAGTCTGGCCTGGTCTCTTGATGTTTCCTGGGCTGGTTCCTGCAGGGTGGGGCTGGATGGTCTTCAGCAGGGAGCCTGGGGCAGCAGAGGGGTGGGAAGGAGGATCTGACAAGGATCTGCCCCACTGCTCTCATCCTGCACCTCATCTTCCTGGTGGGGAGCAGTGTGAAGCGTGAATAGCTGCTTTGTGCCTTGATCCCTCTCAAGTATTAATTATCAGATTTTCCCAATGTGGAATTTGAAGCTGTTCCAGAAACCTGGGGTGGGAAAACTCCCTTCTTTCAAACAGGCACAGAGACAGTGGAGGATCCAAGGAGTTTCTATTAATGGCCCTAGGCACAGCTGGAATGATTTCCTGAGAACTCAGCATCAAATTCAAGTTTCTTAGCTGTTACAGCATTGGTGGGTTTAAATGGCAGCCTACATGACTTAGGACCACAATTTCCAATGGTCAGTGGGTCCAGTATGTTTGTAAAAGAGATGCCAGGGACAGATTTATTAGGACAGATTTATGACTGGAGTTTACAGAAGCAGAACTTAGGATATCTTCCCTCCCTAGACAAGATTTCAGTGGGCAGCTGTTTCACTCGTTAATTGTGAGCATCCACTTTTAAAGGTTTGTGTTGGATGGGGTCCACTTCTCTTTCTTTGATGATGTATTTGGCTGCTTTTCATTTTCTGTCTTCAGCTATCTCTTCTCCTGTTAGCAAGGCTGTCAACTGTTTTGACCTGCCACTGATCCCTTTGCAAAGTGAGAAGGGAACTAAAATTAATGCAAGTCTACTGTGTTGTCAATAACTGGAGCTACATTTTTAAAGATTTATTTATTCATTTGAAAGAGTTACACAGAGAGAGGAGAGAGACAGAGAGAGAGAGAGAGACGTCTTCCGTCCGATGGTTCACTCCCCAATTGGCAGCAACAGCTGGAGCTGTGCCAGTCTGAAGCCTGTAGCCAGGAGCTTCTTCTGGGATGAAGCTGCTTTTTGAAATAATTATTTATTTAATTGAAAGGCAGAGTTACAGAGTGGCAGAAACAGAGATCAATGGCTGGAGCTGTTTGGATCCAAAACCAGAAGCCAGGAGCTTTGTCCAGGTCTCATAGGTGGGTGCAGGAGATGAGGGATTTGGGCCATCTTCTACTGTTTTCCCAGGCCACAGCAGAGAGCTGGATGGGAAGTGCAGCAGCCAGGATCCCAACCGGCACCCATATAGGATGCTGACAGTGCAGGCAGTAGCTTTACCCACTATGCAACAGTGCTGCCCACTAACGGAAGCTCATTTAATCTGAGTATGCATAAAGTGGAGAATTACAGCATCATAAATACAGATAAGTTACAGTTTTTCTCTGCGCAGTACTTTACAGTTACCCAGTGATCCACTGAGAATCTTACTTTCCACACTGTGTAAATAAGAAGGTCAGTTACTTGTCTTATTTTGGGTTCTGTGTTTAAACCCATGACATTTTTGACATGGGAGGATATTAGTTCTACAATTTCATAGAGACTGGTCTGTGGAAGCATCGATAGAAGTTATAACTGTGAGAGTGGTAAGAAAGAAGAAGGGAAGAAATAAGTGCCCCTTACGCCACACAGAGGTGTCCACAAATGGAGTAGAAGATGTGCCCTTGAAAACTATGGCTGACTTTCTGGGACAAACTGTATTTGAGTGCTTCACATGTTCTGATAGAAAGGTGTTGCCACCAGGTTATTAGTATATTTATTTAGTTAGTTTTTAAAGATTTATTTATTTATTTGAAAATCAGAGCTACACAGAGAGAGAAGGAGAAGCAGAGAGAGAGAGAGAGAGAGAGAGAGAGAGAGGTCTTCCATCAGGTTCATTTCCCCAATGGCTTCATCATTGTGAACTTTGCTCAGTTCCTGACCTATACCTTTCCTTTAACCTAGTACTTTGCCATGTAGTAGCCCATGAAAACTGCAGACTGCATAAATGAATGAATACTTGGAGGGTTGTGATTTCTTAGAGGAACATCATGAGACAGAAGGAATAAAACAAAACAAAAGTATCCTCCATATATAGAAGGTATACTGTTTTTACAAGCCACAGAGAAGAGGAAGAAGCAGGGAAGTAGTGAGACTGGAAAGTTTGTGGCAAAGGTAATAGGCACTGGTCAAGAATTTAACAAGCCCATTAGGAAAACATTAAGGTTTCCTTACTTCCATGTAGACTCTGCCCTCTTATGGTGAACAGGGTCCTCTAAACCCACTTGTTGCACAAATGAAAACCCAAGCATTGTCTTCTCCCACAGATGGAGTCTGCTATTGGTTTTGATTTACATTTCCCTAATGGCTAGTGATATTGGGCATGTTCATATATGTCTTGACCATTGAGATTTCTTCTTCTGAGAAACATCTATTCTGATCATTGCCCATTTCTTACGTGTACATTTTGCTTCTTATTTGGAGATTTTCCAGTTCTATATATGTATGTTCTGGCTATCAATCTTTTGTCATAGTCAGAGTTTTCAATGTTTCCTGCCATTCTGTCCATTGTATCTTCACTCTGTTGAATACTTTGTTGTGAAGATGTATCTTAATTTGATATGCTCAAATTTCTATATTTTATTTTTTTTACTTGTGCTTTTGGAATCTTACGCAAACTGTTGTCTCTGCTAATGTTTTACAGTTTCTCATATGTTTACTTAGTTTTTGGTTTTATATTTAGACTTTTAATTCACCATGAGTTGCTTTTACATATTGTATGAGGTGTTGGGTATATTTTCAGGCTTATACATATGGATAATCACTTTCCTTTAAACCATTTGCTAAAGGGATTCTTCTTTTTCCTGTTTATTTTCTTTACTTTGTTAAATAGGAGTTGCCTGTAGAAAAGTCGGTAAATTTCAGCTGCCTATTCTTTTCCATTGAACTATGTGTCTGTTTTCCAATAGTGCTAACACTGCTTCTATTTTTTTTTAAGATTTATTTATTTATTTGCAAGGCCAGATGCTTCTTCCAAGTCTCTCATGTGGGTGCCAGCACCGTAGAACACGGTCCATCTTCCACCAATTTCTGAGGTGCATTAGTAGGGAGCTGGATTGGAAGTGGAGCACCTGGTCTCCTAGCAGCAACATATGGGATGCATGCACAGCAGGTCAAGGCTTTAACCCACTACACCACAGAACCAAACCCTTCCTTATTTACTTCTGCTGTGATCTTTCATTATTCACTTTTTTCTACTGCCCTGCATCTTGACTCATTCCTTTTTTTTTTTTTTTCTGGGTCCTGGAGGATGGTAGTAGGTTGCTTCTGGGATATCTTTTTTGTGTTAGTAGATAACTGGTAATCAAAAATCATAGTTATTAGTTTCTATATTTCTCTGCTAATCACGAGGACCTTCTAGATGACAGCAGAAAATGCTGGCAGAAATGAGGATATATTAATTTGCTAAGAAAATACCACAGAGAATATGATTTACATCATAGTTGTAGAGGTTGAAAATATCAGATCAAGGTGCTAATAGGCTCGAGTTTTCCAGAAGCCTTTCTCCGATGTGACAGACACATCTATCATTTCATCTGCTTAAAACTACTTTCTTCAGGTAAAGTCATGTTGGTGATTAGCACTTCAGTGTTTGAGTTTTAGGGAGGCACATTTCAGTTCACAACAGCAAAAGGGGCCCTGTGGTCTACTTCAATGACAGCCATCTCTGCGGAGGACAGAAAGTTTGAAATCAGCGTTAGGAATTCTCACAGTATTACTGTCAGTGCTATCGCCATCAAATGTGCATTCATGTACACACAAACAAAACTACCTGTACACATAAACACATTCAACAGTGGAAATGCCTGATGGTTGTGTACAGGTAACATCAATATAATAATCCATAAGATGGCCTATTAGCAGACATTAAAAAGAGAATTAGAAAGAATGACAACAAAATCTGCAGTTACCTATATTTATGTCTATATGTATGATATTCAGTATTTATAGTTGCTAAAAGATGAATACTGATGTGTGGGAATAAAAGCTAAACCTTACCTTGCAATATTGCAGCCTAGTCTACATGAAAGATGTCTTCCTAAAACCTTTCCCTGGGCCCACTCTGTGGCATAGTAGATTAAGCATCCACCTGCAGCACCAGCATCCCACATGGGCACCAGTTTGAGTCCCTGCTCCTGCACTTCCAATCCAGCTCTTTACTAATGGCCTAGGAAAGCTGTGGAATATGCCCTGAGTGCTTGGGCCCCTGCACCCATGTGAGAGACCTGGAGGAAGCTGCTGACTCCTGGCTTCTGGCACCTGGCTTCCAAATGGCCCAGCTCCAGCCATTCTGGCCACTTAGGGGTGAACCAGTCGATAGAAGACCTCTCCTTCTCTTCCTCTCTATATCTGTAACTCTAACTCACAATAAATAAATACATTTTTAAAAACCTTTCACATTTTAAATTTCTTAATTGTTTTAAAGATTCATTTATTTATTTATTTACAAGTCGAGTTACAGACAGAGAGGAGAGCCAGAGAGAAAGAGAGAGGTCTTCCATCTGATGTTCACTCCCTAATTGATTGCAACTGCCAGAGCTGTGCTGATCCGAAGCCAGGAGCCAGGAGCTAGTTCCAGGTCTCCCAGATCGGTACAGGGGCCCAAGAACTTGGGCCATCTTGTACTACTTTGCCAGGCCATAGCAGAGAGCAGGATCAGAAGTGGAGCAGCTGAGTATTGAACCGGCCCCCATATGGGATGCTGGTGCTTCAGGCCAGGGAGTTAACCTGCTCCACCCCAGCACAAGTCCAGCATTTTAAATTTCTGATACTCTAAAATAGCACAGCACTGCATTACATCTAGGAAAGATGCATTTAAAAATTATAAATCTAGTGCATTTTAGCAGAATTTTTAACAAATACTTCTGATTTTCTCAGCATTATGTATAAATAAATGACATAATGAGTCATTGTCAGATTTTTAGCTTTTGACAGCCACTTATAATATTTCACAGCTTTTTGAAATGTATTGCTACTGTGTTTTTCTCAACACGCACTGGATTTTATCAGTTTAGTGCACATGGAGTTGCCTCTTATAGGATTTGCATTTTGATGGGTTTTCATGGCACATGTAATCAACATCTGCAAAGCCTCTAAAACACATAAATAATGACATGATTCAGGCTTTTTTCTTAAAGATTTATTTATTTGAAAGAGTTGCACAAATAGGGGAGAGGTAGAGAGAGAGAGAGACAGACAGAAACAGAGAGGTCTTCCATCTGCTGGTTTACTCCCAGTTGGCCGCAATGGGTGGTCTGTGTCGATCCGAAGCCAGGAGCTACTTCCAGATCTCTCATGTGTGCAAGGCCCCAAGGACTTGGGCCACCTTCTACTGCTTTCCAAGGCCATAGCAGAGAGATGGTTCAGAAGTGGAGCAGCCACGTCTTGAACTGGCACCCACATGGCTTGCCAGCATTGCAGGAAGCAACTTTATCTGCTATGCCACAGCGCCTGCCCCACATTACATCACTTTAAGATGATATGGATTTAAGTTCATGAGAAATTATTAGCATAGTGGGAACTGATAGACATGGATGAAGCAGGATGGACTTGTTAGGAATGGTGATGTTAATTTTCTTATAAAATAAATAAATAAGAAATTAAATATGATCAGACATAAATGAAGACTAAATTTTTTTAATGGTGATCCAGAAAACACTGATCTCAGGTCTTTTTCTTCCAGTGTTAAGTTTATATTTTTAAATGCATATTAAGTGAACAAACTTCATGTAATTTATATATACAGATTGAAGAGCTAACTGATAACATCCTACCCTAACTTCCCTTGGTCTCATATTTCCAACTCCCTCCTTCTCGTTTTATTTTCTTTTAATTTTGACAGCTTCATGCTTTGATTTTATTTTAGAATCACAAGCTTTAACCCTCTACAAAATAAAGAATTCAGCAAGTAGTAGCAGAAATATCAATGAGTATATGTTGTGTACTCTATCAAAGAGTTCAGAAAAGTGCTATGAACAATACTCAAATCTCAAAATATCAATTTAACTCATATACTACTTTTTGTTGTCTATATCTTAATTACCACGAGTCAGAGAAAACATATGGTATTTGTCTTTTGGGGGCTGGCTTCTTTCATGAAGCATACTTGTTTCCAGTTCATCCATTTAGTTACAGAAGATGGGATTTCATTCACAATTATGGCTGAATAGTATTTTACACTGTATATATAGCTCATATTCTTTTTCCAGTCACCAGCTGATGGACTTCTGGGTTGATTCCATGTTAGCTATTATGAATTGAGCTGTAATAAACATGAGGGTACAGATAACTCATGCCTATGCATATTCTATTTCATTTCATGTGGATAAATTCCTAGGAGTCAGATGGCAGGATCATATGGTATGTTTGTTTTCAGATTTCTGAGGAACTTTGATACTGCCTTCCATAATGGCTTCATTCCCACCAACAGTGGGTTAGGGTACCTTCTTCTCTCCCTCTCCACCAGCCTTTATTGTTTGTTGACTTTTTCAAAAGAATTATTTATTTGAAAGGTGGAGTTAATTATAGGGAGAGGCAGTGGCAGAGAGACATAAGTATTTTATCTGCTTGTTTATTCTCCATATGGCACAACAGGTGGTGCTGGTCCAATCGGAAGCCAGAGTTAGGAGCATCTCCCTGGTCACCCAAGTGGGTGCAGGGACCCAGGCACTTGGGCCATCCTCCACTGCCCTCCCAGTGCAGAGCAGAAAGCTGGACTGGAAGAGGAGCAACCGGGACCAGAACTGGCACCCATATGGGATGCCGTCTCCACGGGTGGAGGATCAACCCAGTGTGCCACGGCACTGGCCCCCATCAGGGATATTTTTCTATAGTACTCTCTATCCACTGTATCTTTTTCTAGTTTAAGAATTAGGGTGATGCAGGATTAATCGAAGGAGTTTGAGAGGATTGTCTCTCTTTCAATTGTGTTGAATAGTTTGAGAAGCATTAGTTCTTTAAAAGTCCTGTAGAATTCAATAGTGAGGCTGTCTGATCCTGGACTTTTCCTTGTTGGGAGGGTCTTTATTACTCATCCAATCTCTGTCTTGGTTTTTGATTTGTTTAGCTTTTCTATGTGTCTTCATGACTCAATTTTGATATATTGTGTATGTCCAGGAATCTGTTGATTTTTCCTCTAGGATTTCCAATTTGTTAGCAGTCACAACAGATGCCCACATCCTATATTGCAGTGCTAATCTGAGTTTTGGGTACTCCACTTCCAAACCAATTTCATGTTAATACCCCTAGGAAGCAATGGATAATAGCTCAAATTCTTTCCTTCTTGTCATCTAATTTGGAGAACTGTAACCTCAATGGGGACTTGAAACCTGGTCTTGCACAGTTGTAGCCATATAGAAAGTGAACCAGCAGATGGGATATCTCTCTGCTTCTATTTCCTTCTTTCTTTATCTATGTGTCTCTCTGCCTTTTTTTAATCATATTAAAATATTTAATTACTTATTTGAAAGAGTTATAGAGAGAGGGATAGACAGAAATCTTCCACCACCTAATTCATTTTTGAGATGACTTTAATAGCCAGAGTGTGGCCAGGTTGAAGCCAGGAGCTTTTCCTCCGATGTGTGTGGCAGCATCCCAGGCACTTGGGCCATCTTTCCCTGCTTTTTCAGTCCATTGGTAAGAAGCTGGATCAGATATGGAATAGCTGGTACTTCAACTGGTGCATGGAGAGGATGGCAATGTAACAGATAGCAGCTTTGTCCACTGCACCACAACCACCAGCTCCTCTATCTGCCTTTCCAATAAATAAATCTTTTGAAAAAGAACTGAAGGTAGTAAAAGTCATCATGACTGAGCAATGGCAAATTTATTGAAGTGATCTATTTTCTTAAAGATCTATTTATGAATTTGAAAGGCAGCACTAGAAAGAGAGAGTGGGAGAGATGGATCTTCCTCCTGGTTTGTTCACTCCTCAAATGGCTGCAATGACTGTGGCTAGGCCAGACTGATATCAGGAGCCAGGGGCTTCTTCCAGGTCTCTCACATGGGTGCAGGAGCCCCAATATTTGAGTCACCCTGTGCTGCTTTTCCAGACACATTAGCAGGGAACTGGATCCATTTGGAGCATTAATGTCTATGATACTCTCCTTGCAGTTGAAGGATTTAGAATCCATTTCAATTATGGGTGGGCCAAGTACAATGTCTTCCAATTGTCCTAGGTTTGGATTAGATGGGTTCTGATACATTTTGATAATAGTTATTAAAAAATATATATTATATATAATACTTATAATAAATTATATAATATTATCTGTTTTTAATTAACATATATAATATATTATATGCTAAATTATAATATATTTTATATATGAATATATTTATATACATAAATATATATGAATAAATGTAAATATATATATAAAGAATTTATTTATGTATTTGACAGGTGTACTTACAGACAGTGAGAGGAAGAGACAGAGAGAAAGGTCTTCCATATGCTCATTTACTCCCCTAATGACTGCAATGTCTGCAGCTGGGCCAATCTGAGCTAGGAGCTTCCAGGTCTCCCATATTTCGGCAGGGACCAAAGCACTTGGAACAGCTTCTACTATTTTCCCAGGCTATTGCAGAGAGCTGGATGGGAAAAGGAGAAATGGGGACTAGAACTGGTGCTCATATGGGGTGCCAGCACTGCAGGTAAAGGATTACACCACTGCACCACAGTGCTGGCCCCAGTCTATCCTTTATTAAGGAGTTCTCAGTAATCATGTTCAGGTATTGCTGTCCTATATTCATGGCCAAAGTCCTAGCAGGCAACATGGTTTGGAGAATCATAAGCACAAGGTGTGTAGGAGACTTCATTTCTCATACAGCACAGTTAATAACAAGGTTCCAAGAGGGGAAATTACTTGTATCATAGTCTTTGAGAACTAATGGACATCACAGGTGATCTAAAGAATTTAGAAGGTTTGTGAGCCCCTAGAGTGAAAAAGTCACTGGGAGCACAAGGACAGTGCCTAGAGTTTATTTTGATGGATTTTAGCCCCTTTCATTGGAGGGAGGCCCAAAGAAGCTGGACTGATTTGTAAACCTCAGAAGTGTCTTTTCAAGGTGAAGGCAAACTGAGACTCAGGATTTTTGGAAAAACTTTGAACAAAACGCATTTGCCACACTTGGTTAAGACACATCATTTATCTATTGATTTTCATCAGATCTGTTAACATTAGGTATAAGGTTCAGTGGACATTGTGGATGGTATATAGCAGTATGATTTTAGTAATATATCATGAGGTGCTTTTTTTTTTTAATTGGATTTAGCAGCTAAAATTGGGTTACCTAATGGGATATAGCTGGAATAATCACCTTTTTGTTAAACACATCTGAGGTAATAAATGTTAGTGTATGAAGACATTGAGTTTTCTTTTATTGGGCCTTCTTGGTTATTTTAATCTCGGATCTGAGAATTCTCATTTTCTCTAGGTAAGTTGTAACTGAAAAACTTAATTGTATTCCTCATCATGTCGGACCAACTCTGCTGCTTCTGGGATTTTTTTAGTACATCTGACAATTGGAAATTTGGACAATAGTATAGTTAAAAAGAGATGTACCAAGTAAAGTATTTATTTTTATTCTGATACATATTTTTGAATTCTTCTAAAATTCCTATTGAGTATCCTTGTTAAATTTAGTTGCATCCCAGGTTAAGACTTATTGGAGGCTGGCGCCATGGCTCAATAGGCTAATCCTCCACCTGCAGCACAGGCACACCGAGTTCTAGTCCTGCTGGGAGTGCCAGATTCTGTCCCAGTTGCTCCTCTTCAAGTCCAGCAAACTGGCTGCAGCAGCCACTGGGGGGTAAACCAACAGAAAAAGGAAGACCTTTCTCTCTGTCTCTCTCACTATCCATTCTGCCTGTCAAAATAAAAAATAATTTTTATAAAAAGACTTATTGGAGCCACTCTAGTGATTATACCCATGTAACTTTGTTAATAAATGCAAATAGCACCTGGGAAAATTGATGTATATCTTATGCTATAGAGACTTAAGATTGAACATCTTTTTTTTATCTTTTTTAATTATATAATTTAAAAACAAATTTTTGATTTTTTTTTGACTTTACTAAGTCACAGCTCTGGCCCCATTAATATGTCTTAACAATGTTTTTTTCCTCTCAGACTTATCTCTATTGGTTCAGTTAACTGCATGTCTTTTCTTTAGATTCAGATTCTCTCAGCTGTCAAAGCTTATTCATCTTAATTCTGTTGTTCCTATTTCCCTCCCTTTTATTCTGTCCCTAGGCTAATTGAGGTCATGATTCTCCATTCCTTCTGTGTGGTGTCACAGTAGCCTTGAAGTGTTCTTTTTCTCTTCTGATTTCTAAAGAAATAAATTATGTATTCACCCAGTTTAGATATTTTAATAATTCATTCCAAAACAAAGGTTAAATGTTCTTAATTTGACAAGAATTTTTAGGGCCAGCGGTGTGGCGTAGTGGGTAGAGCCACCACTTGCAGTGCTGGCATCTCATATGGATCCAGATCTCTGCTATAGCCTGGGAAAGCAGTAGAAGATGGCCCAAGTCCTGGGCCCCTGCACCCATGTGGGAGACCTGGAAGAAGCTCCTTGCTCCTGGCTTTGGATTGGCACAACTCTGGCCATTGCAGCCAACTGGGCAGTAAACCAGTGAATGGAAGACCCCTCTCTCTTCTCTGCCTCTCTCTGTGTAACTCTGACTTTCAAATAAATAAATAAATCTTTAAAAAAAGAAGTTTTTCTAATTTTAGATTTGTTCTACTTCATTGTCACTTCAGGGTGTGTGTAAAGAGTGTATATCCAGTTTTTCTATTTTAGATTTTTGGGATTTTGTATTAGCTCTGCTGTCTATTAATTTTTCTTGAGCATTGGTGATATCTTCTCCTTAGTTGTATTAAGAGAGAGAGAGCAATAGCCCTCATGTCTTTTTAGGTAAGTAAGACATATTAAAAACAGAGCATTCAGTATACATTCATAGTAGTTTGACTTGTTCAATTGATTTTCCTGAACTCCCTTGGATATTTGGTCTCTGCTGTACAATTTTCTATACTGATTAATTCTTTGATATTTCCAAATCCAGAAAATGAATGATTCAACAGCTGTGTTCCTGTATTTGCTAGGACTCAGGGTAAGAAGCAAAGTGGAGGTGTTCAGGAATCTACAGGTACATGCTACATAGCAAAGCACATCATTTCCTATACAAAGTGACTGGGAAATCCAGAATCTTTTGCACACTATATTGGATCCTGAACTATTACTGGACTATTCAGTAAGATTTTAATGTATTTATTTTCTGTGTGTGTGTTTGTATTTCTAAATAAACTCTGCTGGGCTACTTAACATTAACATGTATTGCAGAATTCTTTCATCAGTTTTTACTTTTAAAAAGTTTCTCTTTCAGTTTTATGGGAGAGGGTAGAAGTTTTCTGCTATGTAACTGAAAATTCATTCATTCATTAAACTTAAAAATATTTGTTGGAAATGAGTGGAATACTATTAATTCTTGTGTGATTTTCATGAAACTAAATACATTCTCTATTTTGTTTTGCTTAAAATTTCTGCATGTGTGGACTTCTTTTTTCCTTCTTGCCCCAAATCCCTTTGTGTATTGGGATGGCAAATGGGTTTTACACTGGAGAAAACATGTTATTTTGGCAAAGAAGTACTTAGCCTTCCTGCTTCAAGTATTCAAATATTACATTAGAAATCAGTAAATTTGTTTACTGTACAAATATCTTTTATACAATTTTGTAATCTTCTGGGATATGAGAGGGAGCAGGAAATAGGAGGGTTATGGGTGGGAGGGAAGTTATGGGGTAGGGGAACCTACTGTAATCCAAAAGCTGTACTTTGGAAATTTATATTTATTAAACAATTTTATAATATTCATCTTCCTTTTTATTTCGTCCTTTTTTTAAAAAAAAGATTCATTTATTTTCCTTGAAAGTCAGTGTTACACACACAGAGAAGGAGAGAGAGAGAGAGAGCAGTCTTCCAACCACTAGTTCACTCCCCATTTGGCCACAATGGCTGGAGCTGTGCCGATCCATAGCCAGGAGCTAGCAGCATCTTTTGGGTCTCCTATGCAGGTGCAGGAGCCCAAGGGCCTGGGCCATCCTCTACTGCTGGATAGTAAGTCTTACTTGCCTAAAAAGATGGATAGTAATTTGAGTAGCCAGGACTTGAACTGGCACCCATGTGGGATGTCAACACTGCAAGCCACAGCTTTACTTGCTACTCCACAGCATCGGATCCTTTATTCTTATGACTATTGCTACACTATTGGAATTTATAATTGATAATGCTGAACAATTGAAACTGTCTTATTTACAATTGTAGGACTGGATATGGCAATTTTACTTGAAGTAAATTATTTAGCCTGCTTATTGTATGATTTTTGGAAAAGCATGTATTTATATATAACAGCAGATCTGTTAATCATTTAAAAGTGAATTATCATGATTACCCAGATGTAAAGAATGCAATATGTGCTAATGAGTTAGCAGTCACAGACATTTAGAATTAGAGGGATTTTGGAACCTTTTCAATACTGCAGTTTTTATGAAAATCTAATAATTTTTTTATTTGACAGGTAGAGTTATAGACAGTGAGAAAGACAGAAAGGTCTTCCTTCCATTGGTTCACTCCCCAAATGGCTGCCACAGTTGGAGCTGTGCCCATCCAAAGCCAGGAGTCAGGTGCTTTCTCCTGGTCTCCCATCTGGGTGCAGGGCCCAAGCACTTGGGCCATCCTCCACTGCCTTCCTGGGCCATAGCAGAGAGCTGGACTGAAAGAGGAGCAACCAGGACTAGAACCCTTTGCCCATATGGGATACCCGCACTACAGGCAGAGAATTAACCAAGTGAGCCATGGCGCTGGCCTCCGATAAATTTACTTTTAACAAAATATCAAAATATCTTATTCAGTATAAAGTTAGTAGTGAAAAAGAGACTACCTTGTTGAAAACAGAAATTTGAGATTATATTTCTTGGTATTAATTTGCATCTTAAGGCTTATTGCCTAGTTTATTTCAACATTTCCATCTAATATTACTAATAATATCTTGTACTTAGTGGTTCACTGTGTGCCAGACAATATTCTTTTGATTTTTTAAAGGATTTATTTATTTATTTGGAAGTCAGAGTTACACAGATAGTGAACAAGAGGAAGAGAGAGAGAGAGGTCCTCCATCTGCTGGTTCACTCCCCAGATGGCCTAAAAGGTCAGAGATATGCCAATCTGAAGCCAGGAGCCAGGATCTCTTCAGGGTCTCCCATGCAGATTCAGGGGCCCAAGGACTTGGGCCAACTTCCTACTGCTCTCCCAGGCTATAGCAGACAGCTGAATGGAAAGTGGAGCAGCTGGGACTTGAACCAGCCTCCATATGGGATGCCCCCACTGCATGCAGTGGCTTTACTGGCTACACCACAGCACTGGCCTCAAGACAATGCTCTAAAATGATGCATTAATTATTCCCAAATATTGAAAAGTGGCATGGTACACATTTGAATGTGTTGTTTTGTACTAGTTGTAGAAAGAGTTTAAAATATATTTAGATTTAAAAATGTAAGCTTTGATCTAAAGGTTTACTTTCCCCTAAGGTGCCTGTTCGGAAACTGAGAGATCGTTGAAGTCTCAAGATAGAGTACAACTGATCTTATCCAAGCCTCCTTTATCACATGAGGATGCTAAATGCCAAGGCCCAGAGAAGTAAAGTGAATTGTTCAAGGTCACATAGGTAAGTTGTAGCAGGGATAATTCTGTATTAGCATTAGGTATCCTGATACATAGGCCACTGTTCTGTCAATTTTGTACTCCTTCTGGAGTTAAAGATTCTAAGTTGTGGAAAATTAAGTTTGGAAATTTAGTGGTTGCTATGTTGTTATGGTGAGAAATTTCTGTGTATAGCTATGAGTTGCTTAAATTTTATTCAATATATTTTTCTAGTATGTTTGCTATTTATTTGAAATGTATAACAAATAGCTTCATCTATTTGCCAAAAGAATTTTTTAAAGATTTATTTATATTATTTGAAAATCAGAATTACACAGAGAGAGAAGGAGAGGCAGAGAGAGTGGTCTTCCATTCACTGGTTCACTCCACAGTTGGCCTCCATGGCTGGAGCTGTGCCGACTGGAAGGCAGGAGCCAGGAGCCTCTTCCTGGTCTCCTATGCAGGTGCAGGGGCCCAAGGATTTGGACCATTTTATAGTGCTTTCCCAGGCCGTAGCAGAGAGCTGGATAGGAAGTGGAGCAGCCAGGTCTTGAACTGATGCCCCTATGGAATACCAGCACTGCAGGTGGCAGCCTCACCCACTATGGCACAGTGCCAGCCCTTGCCAAAAGAATTTATAGAAGCTATTCCATATATACACTTCACAATTATTTAGTTACTTGACACGAACTATCCCTGCATATTTGAAAATTTTGAATGGTATCACTTGGGTTTTAAGAATGTTATATTTTAGGTCTCTTAATATTTTTAGTGATGATGTTTTAAAGGCCCTTTCTGTTTTATGAAAAATGATAAGGATTTTGTTTTACAATGGCCATAGTATTACCACTTAAAGCAATAGATTAAATAACACTTTTAAACAAAGTCATTTAATACTGAATTCTAAAACACTGGTATATTTTAAGTGAGAAGCCGGATTTCTTTCAGATATTCTAAATAAGAATGATAATCAAAATTGAAGACATCTACAGTTTTTAATCACTTGTTTTAAATATTAATCATAATGGTCCAATTTAGAGTTTTAATTTTCATTAGCTTTTAAAAGATTCAGTACGGTTTATAGAAAAAATTAAGAGAACATAATTATATACTCAACCTCCCTCCCTTCTTTTTCCTTCTTTGTCATTTTTTTTTAGATTATGATATGACATTTTCCATTTACATTACATTAAAAAAGGGTGTTGAATCAAGGGACAAGTTTAACAGGCAAAAAGCAGAAAGATCGTAATTTAGAGGGAATACAGACAATGGCTCTAAACAATATTTGAATATCACATCTAAACAATATTTGAAGAAATTGATAAAATAAATATTTTAATTTCTCCTACTAAAATGCTCAGAGGAAGTCTTTCATTATTTATCAAATATTAGTGCAAAAATATGGATTTAAATGATCCCAAAAAGTGATAATTTTTGTGTAATAAAGTCCAATTTTTGTCAAGGCTTTTTGACAGTCTCACAGAAAACTTATGTTTGTGAATGGGAAGAATAATATCAAAATGTCCATACTACCAAAAGCAATTTGCAAATTCAATGCAATTCCAATCAACATACCAACGATGTTCTCAGAGCTAGAAAAAATGATGCTAAAATTCATATAGAAACATGAGAGATGCTTAACATCTAAAGAAATATTATAAAACAAAAAAAAAAAAGCTGGAGACATCACACCATATTTTAAGACATATTACAGGGGTCAGCACTATGACAAAGCAGGTAAAGTCACCGTCTGCAGTGCCGGCATCTCATATGGGTGCCAGTATGTTTCCCAGCTGCTCCACTTCTTATACCCCTCTCTGGTATAGCCTGAGAAAAAAGTAGAAAATGGCCAAAGTCTTTGGGCCCCTGCACCTGCATAGAGACCTGGAAGAAGCTCCTGACACTTGGATTCAGATCAACAGAGCTCCGGCCATTGTGGCCATTTGGGGAGTAAACCAGTGAATGGAAGACCTCTCTCTCTCTCTGCCTCTACCTCTCTGTGACCCTGCCTTTCAAATAAATAAATAAACTGCAAAAAAAAAAACACACAAAAAGAAGAAGTGTTAGCACTGATATAATAACAGACACATAGTTCAATGGAAAAAACTAGGTAGCATAGAAATAAACCCAAATTTCTACCAGCAACTCATATTTAACAAAGGAACTAAAATGAACTGGAGAAAGAAGAATCTCTTTCACAAGTGGTGCAGAGGAACTTGATGATCCAAATGTAGAAGCCTGAAAATAAACTCCAACATCACTTACACTATGTGAAAGTGAACTCACAGTGAATGAAAAATCTAATCATAAGACCCAAACCCAAGTAAACATAGGGAAACTCTAAATATTGTCAACACACAATAGCTTTTCGGTAAGATTCCAATAGCAATAGTCACAAAAATAAAAACAGAGACATCTGAGTATATCCAACTAAGATACTTCTTCACAACAAAGTAAACATCAAAGTGTAGATACAATGAACAGATGGCAGGAAAAATTAAAACTCTGAATGTTTACAGATTTCCAGAACATTTACATGAATTGGAAAAACTCCAAAAAATACAGTGAAGAAACAGGCAAGGATCTGAATAGACATTTCTCAGAAGAAATGTAAATGGTCAAAACATGTGAATATGCCCGATGTCACTAGCCATTATGTAAATATAAATCAGAACACCATATCAGTCTCCAACACCTGTGGGAGAATACAACACTCAGGTGTTTGTGTGTGCAGCAAGTGGGTTTAGAGGACCCTGTTCACCTCTGGAGAGCAGAGTCTACGGGGAGACAAAGAAACCTTACTGCTTTCCTAATGGGCTTATTAACTTCTTGACCAGCGCCTGTTAGTCTTGCCACAAACTTTCTAGTCTCACTACTTTCCTTCTTCTTCCTCTTCTCTGTGACTTGTAAAATAGTATACATTCTGTATGCTGTGGATACTTTAGATTTATTTTATTCCTTCGGTCTCCTATGAAGTTCCTCCACAAAAACACAGCCCTCAAAATATTCATTCATTTATGCAGTCTGCAGATTTCATGAGCTACTAAATTCCAAATAGTATATTAAAGGCAAGATCTAGGCCTAAGAGAAAAGTGGTCTGAATTCTGTGCCTAGAAGAGGATTTGGGACATAGTAGAATTTCGGTGAAGTGCTATGTGAATGACATGCACTCAGTAAATGAGTAATCTAAAGCATACACTGCATTCAAGCAACACAGCAGCCCTACTCACCTCAGGTAGAGCAATTGAGAGGAATAATGTGAACAAAAATAAGACATCAATAAGTTGAATAATAACAGAGAAAAAACAAAATGAGATAGATGCCAACATTACTGACCTATTTTTGAGGAATTAAATTGATAGAGGGGCTGGCATTGTGGCTAAGTGGGGTAAGCTGCAATCTGTGAGGCCAGCATATCATGTGAGTTCCACTTTGAGCTTAGGAATCTCCACTTCCAATTTAGCTCACTGCTAAACACCTGGGAAACCAGCAGAAGATGGACGAAGGACTTGGGTCCTTGCCACTGATGTGGGAGACTTGGATGAAGCTCCTGACTTCAGCATGCCCCAGGCTCAACTGTTGAAACTCTCTGGGGTGTGAGCCAGCAGATGAAAGCTATCTCTGTCTTTCCCCCTCTCTCTAAATCCACTTTTCAAATAAACAAAGATTTAATAAACAAATTAACTGATTTCAAAATACACAAAAACATGAACAATACTATATCATCTTGATGCCAAACTGATAAAAAATAACAAATGCTAGAGAGCACATGGGAAAAGAAAACCGTCATATATGGTGGGTGAAAACACAAGTTAGTACAGATGTTATGCAGAACAGTATGGCCATTCCTTAAAAAGGATAAAAATTGGGCCGGCGCTGTTGTGCAGCGCCTGAGGGGCCAGCATCCCATTTGGGTGCCAGTTCTAGTTCCAGCTGCTCTTCTTCCAATACAGCTCTCTGCTATCTCCTGGGATAGCAGTAGAAGATGGCCCAAGTCCTTGGGCCCATGCACCCATGTGGGAGACCCAGAGGAAGCTCCTGTCTCCAGGTTTCAGAATGGCATAACTCTGGCCTTTGTAGTCATCTGTAGAGCGAACCAGCTAATGGAGGACCTCTCTGTGTCCCTATCTCTATTGTAACTCTTTCAAATAAATAACAAAAATTTAAAATAAGATAAAAATTGACCTACCATTTGAGAGTTATCTTGCTCTTGGCTATATAGAATAAGGAAATTTTATTAGAAGGAAAGGAGAAGAGCATATCAAAGATACAGCAATTTTCCCATAACACAGCCACTATAACACAGTTCACTGCAGCCAGGATTTGAAACCAATCTAGCTATCCATCAATGAAAAAAATGGACAGGGGAACTTCATTTAGATACAAAAAAAGAACAGAATATTATTAAATTAATTGAAATAAGCCAGAAGCAGGAACACAAATGTCACCTGGTCCTTGTCACATGTGGAAGTGAAAGAAAATAATGGATCTGAACACAGAACTGTGATTACTAGAGGCTGAGAAGGGAAGCAGCTAGGGATAGAGGGGGATTGGATGATAGGTAACAAAATACAAAGAGGCAGAAAGAACTTCTGGTGTCCCATAATATAATGAGATGACTACATTCAACCATATTAGGTTCTGTGTAAAGAACTGAAAAGAGAGGAGCTGGTAGTCTCAAATCATGGAGAAGAATTAGAAACTGTAGTTGCTTGGGGGCCAGCATTATGGCACAGTAGGCTAACACCCTGGCCTGAAGCACCAGCATCCCCTGTGGGTACCAGTTCTAGTCCTGGCTGCTCCTCTTCTGATCCAACTCTCTGCTATGGCCTGGGAAAGCAGTAGAAGATGGCCCAAGTCCTTGGGTCCCTGCACCCAAGTGGGAGATCTGGAAGAAGCTCCTGGTTCCTGGCATCAGATTGGCAGAGCTCCGGCCATTGCGGCCACCTGGGGAGTGAACCAGCATAGGAAGACCTCTCTCTCTCTCTGCTGCTACTTCTCTCTGTAACTCTGTCTTTCAAATAAATAAATCTTTAAAAAATTAATAAAACTGTAGTTGCTTAGCTTGATCACTTTTTACTGCATAAATGTGTGCAAATATTGCACTACACCCTGTAATAATGCATGACTAGGACACATTAATCACAAATTATTTCAATGAAATTTTAAAAATTAGAAGCATTTCTTTATATTAACAATGAACTATTTGAAAATGAAATTAGAGAAACATTTCCATGCATAGCAGCATAAGAACCAGGAACCAATGTCTTCAATGTTATCAGTGATGAATCAGATTCACAGACCCCAGCACTCAGTTTTTGCCATAGACCTTACCATGGCAATTGTGGGCATATAGTAGTAAATCAATGGACAGGAATCCTTTGTCTCTATATCTGTTAAATAAATAAACAAGGAATTCATCAAAGAAAAAGAGATATCAATTTGGATGCCAGGTCACAAAAACACATGCACTTGAGCTATCCTCCAGTTTGTGATGCCAACAAATCTTTCAGACATGTTACATTTTCAGAGACTTTTCTGTAATCTTGCTAAGCTTTCTGGAAATCTGCCTTATAGCAAAGCGATTCCCAATTCCATTACACTCATGATTTTTCTTTTGTGTGAGTTATTAGTTTACCATCTAGAGATAATTTATGGTACAAAACTTTTCTATGCATGCATGTTTTCTCATTTGTGAGTCTATTCATGGGAATTGAAGACTGATTTATAGCAGAAATACATTTTCCAAATTCATTGCATAGACTTTTGTTCCTTATGAATTCTCTGAAATCTGTTGATGTCTAATTTCTGGCTAAAGGTTTTATCATATTTACAGCATGCAAAGAGTACCACCTTTTGTGAATTCTGTATCTATACAAGCCTGAAACAAAGAAAATGTTTTTATACAATCAGTATACTCCTAAGAAACCACCTGTGTCAATTCTCTGATGTACCATTGACTTCTGACAAACAACCTTTTCACACTAATAATAT
Organism: Oryctolagus cuniculus; assembly: GCF_964237555.1. Taxonomy (NCBI): domain Eukaryota; kingdom Metazoa; phylum Chordata; class Mammalia; order Lagomorpha; family Leporidae; genus Oryctolagus; species Oryctolagus cuniculus. Next base: position 86,938,579 of record NC_091444.1, on the reverse strand, counting down.
TTATAAGCTTTCTCCTTTACATGAGTCTCTGTTGGATAGGATGTGATTTCCAGCAAAAGGTTTTGTCACAATACTTACATGAATTTTGGAGAAAAGCTCTTCCACATTCATTATATTGTTAAGGTCTCTCCCTTGTTCAAATTCCATGATGGATTATGAGGCATTAGCTATGTGAAATGACTTTCTCACATTTATTTCATTCATTAGATATATATGTTGTGCATTCTGATATAAGGAGAGATTTGGGCAGAGCTTTCCAACACTCATTACACCCATAAGGTTTCTCTCCCACGTGAATTCCCTGTTGTCGTATGAGGTATGGCTTCTAATTAAAGGGATTTTACTTTCAAAGGAGTTTTTCCCTATATGAATTTGATGATGTACAATGAGGGCTGAATTATGGTAAAAGGCTCTGAGTCATTACATTCATAAAATTGCTCCCCATGAGAATTCTTTTATGTTTGATGAGGTCTGATTTGCACCACAAAGGCTTATTCACATGTATTACATTCATGCATTTCTCCCCTTGGTGAATTCTCTAATATTTCATGAGATATAACTTGCACAAAAAGGTCATGTAGAAAATTCCTTGTGTGGATTCTCTGATATCTTATGAGTTATGAAGTACAGCAAAGAGGCTTTCCACCATCCTTCCATCCATAAAACCTACCTAAATTGAGCAACAAAGATATAGAAAACGTAAACACACACATAACCGGATGGAAATGATATCAGTAATAAAGACCCTCGCCGCCAAGAAAACCCCAAGACTGGATGGCTTCACTGCTGAATTCTAACAGACATTTAAAGCACTAACTGCAATTCTTCTCAAGTTATTCAAAACAATTGAGAGAGAGGCGATTCTCCCAAATTCTTTCTATGAAGCCAGCATCACCTTCATTCCTAAACCTGAAAAAAGTGCAACAAAGAAAGTAATTATAGACCAACTTCCCTGATGAACATACATGCAAAGATCTGCAACAGAATTCTGGCCAATTGAATCCAACAATGCATCAGAAAGATCATCCACCCAGACCAAGTGGGATTTATCCTTGGTATGCGAGGATGGGACCAAAGGCATTTCCACAGTCATTTCCTTTATAAGCTTTCTCCATGGTGTGAAGGCTCTGATACTTTCTGAGGTTTGACTTCTCAGCAAAGGTTTTTCCACAGTCATTGCACTCATAAGGTTTCCCCCAGTACAAATTGTCTGATGCTTTGTGAGCTTTGACTTCTCAGCAAAGGCATTTCCACAATGATTGCATTCATAAGGTTTCTCCCCTGTGTGACTTCTCTGATGCATTTTGAGTTGTGATTTCTGGCCAAAGCTTTTTCCGCAGGCATTGCATTCATAATGCTTGTCTTCTGTGTGAATTCTCTGATGCTTTCTGAGGTTTGAATTCTGGCCTAAGGTTTTTCCACAGTCATTGCATTCATAAGTTTTCTCCCCTGTGTGAATTCTCTGATGCTTTCTGAGGTTTGCCTTCTGGCCAAAGGCTTTTCCACAGTCATTGCATTCATAAGGCATATCCCCTGTGTGAATTATCTGATGATTTATGAGGTGTGGCTTCTGGCCAAAGAGTTTTACATAGTCATTGCACTCATAAACGCTTATCCCCTGTGTGACTTCTCTGATGATTTATGAGGTTTGACTTCTGGCCCAAGGTTTTTCCACAGTCATTGCATTCATAAGGTTTCTCCCCTGTGTGACTTCTCTGATGATTTGTGAGTGTTGATTTCTGGCCAAAAGCTTTTCCACAATGATTACACTCATAAGGTTTCTCCCCTGTGTGAATTCTCTGATGATTTAGGAGGTTTGCCTTCTGGCCAAAGGATTTTCCACAGTCATTACATTCATAAGGTTTCTCACCTGTGTGAATTCTCTGATGATTTATGAGGTGTTTCTTCTGGCCAAAGAACTTCCCACAGTCATTACATTTATAAGATTTCAACCCTGTGTGAATTCTCTGATGTCTAATGAGATCTGACTTCTGGTGAGTGGTTTCTCCACAATCATTACACACATGAGGGTTTTCCACTTATATGAGTGCTGTGATGGAGGGTATGGCAGAATTTAATACTGAATGACTTCCCACAAGGTTTACATGCATAGGATTTCTTCCCTATATTTGGTCTATGATTCAGTCTAACATGTGATTGGTAAATAACAGGTTCCACAGGCCCAATATACTTATAAACGTTCTCTCTTTTGGGACTTTGTTGATGTATACTGAGGTTAGAATTCTTATGGAAATCTTGTACTATTTGAGTTGTCTTGCCAATAGTGGCAATTGACTTATTACAGGTTTCTACCATAAAAAGCTTCTCAGATTCACAGAATATATTCTTGCTTTTGAAGACTTTCCCTTGTCCAATTTGTTCAAGTGCCTGCTCCATGGTCTGAATATTGTGCTGTTGATTAAGAGGTTCACAGAACTGGAGAGTGTTCCCAGGTACCTTAGTGGCACAAAATTTCTCTCCAGCTTGTAGTTGATCAGGCCCACAATGGGGACACATATTGTGACATATACTGCATTCTTCAGGTTTTATTCCTGAATAGTTTCTCTTTTTGATACTCAGTTTTGGAATATGGCTTATACTTAAATTAAGTGTTTTTCTGAATTCATGTTAGTCATAACATCCTGATTCAGATTTTTCTCCAGACTGTTCTGGTTGGTCTTAATCAGTTCATCCAGTTTCATGGCAACTGAAGTGAGGAAAAAAATGATGTCACTACATCAAATATAATTGTTTCTTCTAGCATACTCGTGTAAAAGGAATGAAGTTACTTGTATTTAAGAGGGATAAGATGTTAGGAAAAGTTCTGCATTTGTGCCTCCTCACACAGGGCACCAAAATGTTAGGAAAAGAGTTGTAGAATAGAGGAGAAAGTGTATGAATTTACAGCCAGACAGAATTTATTCAGAGAAAATTAATCCACAGAGGTGGGTGACCAACTGCCTGTCTGTACAAGATGGAGCATGAAGGCCCCAATTCCCAGGGGCCAGACCTTTTTGAGGAGGGCTAAGGCTGGGCATGAGGGTAGGGGGCAGCAGTGGAGGGGAATTCCAGGAACTGGGTGGGGGCCTTAGGAACCTGGAAAATAATGCAGGGTGGGGTATGAAGGCAATAGGCTGTGAGACCCAATTGAGTTTCAAGGGCAAGGAATGCATTCCAAAGTTTATCTACTTTGGGCAATGAGGGAGAATGGCTCAGGCTTATATCCTCGTTCCATCATAAGATTTTCAAAAAATGATTAGAAGATACATATTTATGAATATACAGGTTTTCTCCATTATACATTAATATATTAAATTGTATCCATAGATTTTCCAATGTTCATCCATGATCCTGTTTACTACCAGAATTTTTTCCAAGTATGATTGAATGGTTTTTGTGGTAAGATGTCTTAAGTCACTGCTTGGGATGCCTGTATCTCAAAACAGTGCCAGTTTAAGCCGAGGCTACTCTGCTTCCAATACAGCTCTGAGATAATAGATACTGGAAAGCAGCAGATAATGGTTCATGTGCTTGGGACCCTGTGATAGAGATGAGTAGGTGAAATTCCAGGCTTCTGGCTTCAGATTAGTCATAACTGTTGATAGTATTTGGGGAGAGAGTTAATAGAAAATCTATTCCTCACTGTTTCTCTCTCACTTTCTACTTTCACAAAAATGAATAAGGCTTCACAGAATGGACTAATATTTGATAAATATATTCACCTGTAATCTAGAAACCAATTTTTCCCTGTCCACTTCTTCAGTTCATTTTTTAATGTATTTTTATTTCTTTATTTGTGAGAGTTAGACTGTGAGAGACAGAGACAAAGATCTTCCTTCCATTGGCTCACCCCTCAAATGGCAAATACATTTGGATCTATGCCAATCCAAATCCAGGAGCCAGGTGCTTCCTCCTTATCTCCATTGTAGGTGCAGGGGCCCAAGCATTTGGGCCATCCTCCACTGCCCTCCCGGGCCACAGCAGAGAGCTGGACTGGAAGAGGAGCAACCAGGACTAGAACCCGGGGCCCATATGGGATGCTGGTGCTGCAGGGGGAGGATTAACCATGTGAGCCACGGCGCCAGCCCCTTTTTCAATTCATTTTTAAAAAATTGTGGGTTTTGTACTTCTGTGCTATTTCAACCATAAATATGGGGAAGTTTTACTAGATCATTTCCTTGAAGGTAAAGAGTGAAATGTGTCTATACTCTAAGCAGGATCACATTCATGGGACAAGATTTGAATATGTGGTTGTCTTGTGTTCTGTCTTCCCAGGCAAACAGCATTTGTGGGATTTTTCTAATGAAAATCTCTGTTTTATCTGCACTATTATAGTTTCCCCATATTTCTAAGGAAACCTGACATCCTAATCTTCTTAGAACTACAACAGTTACAGAAAGTTCCAATATACCACCTTGGCTATACATTCCCACCAGTTGAAATAATTTATTCCTGCAACCCAGAGTCTGCTCAATTATTGAAAATTGATTCCTAACTCATTGTGAAGACGTCAGCCCTGGTTACCTCCTCTTGTTTCTTTCTATAAACACTCCTCTATGATAATTTGAGTTTCTGGAGGTTTGTTGATTTTCACAGAAAACTTCATTTCCTTTGCCTTTACTAGAGATACTGATCTCCATAGATACTGTAGAATGTCTGTGTCTGAATCACAGGACCAGCTGTCTTCAGGAGTAAGACTTGGGAAAAACTCGTGGAAAGAACACCAGTCAATATCTGTTGCACTGCTTCTGCTTTGGCCTCCCTGCCCGTTATGTACACACTGATATGGAAGGCTCTGATGTAGGCATTCTTCCCCCATCCATGGCTCTGCTCCTTGCTCCAACTTGAAGATCAAGTCAGGTTTGGTCCTGCAGTGCCCTACTAATGGAAACAATATAGACTTTGTGAAATCACTATCTTGGGTTAATGAAAGGAGTACAGCTTGGTCCAGGAGCTATGCAACAAATGTTCCAATGTGAAATCCTTCCCAGGTGGTAGATATTCAGATTCTTCATGGACTCAAATTCTATACCTGTCCCTCATTCAACTTTATGAATAGTGCTCACTTAGTTGTCAAATAGCAAGAAAATGTTACCATTGGGCATGTGATGAGTGTCACTCACCCAGGGAGAACAGGCTGCTGTAGGTCTCCAGCATCACATCCCTGTACAGGATTTTCTGAGCTTGGTTCATGTTCTGCCATTCCTCCCAGGTAAAGTACACAGCCAGGTCTTCAAATGCTATCATCACCTGTGACAGAACACTCCTGGTCAACATGTCAACTCTGTCACCTAACAAACAATGGCAGTTGTATATCTTCTACATGGGTATGGATGAAGAAGCAAGAATGCCATTTCATTTCAGATTTGTGAGCATTTGGGCAGCCACACAGAAGCATTCAACAGGGGATCAAACCTATGGTATAAAGGCTGTGAAAATTGCCCAAGCTGGAGGGAAACAGGAATTTCTGTTCACAAAGGCCAGACTATGTCAAGGGCAATTGCACAGTAGGCTGAAAGGGGGACAAGAGTCACTCTGGAATGAGCAGTGTTCAGAAGAATGTAGAAGTATTCAGGAAAAAAGACAAGAAACCATCAGGGAAGTTATGAAGGGATTGAACAGCGAAGAATTTCCAGAAAAACACTGTACACAGTCAATGCAATTATGGCAGAGAAAAAATTTTTTAAAAGAGACAGTAGGCATTTAACTTAGTGTTTATGATGCCAGCTCAGATACTCTCTCTCTGCATCAAATTTCCAAAGTTGGATTTCAGTGCCAGCTCCAGTTTCCAGCTCCCAGCTAATGCAGACCAGGGGAAGCAATGGTGATGCCAACCAAGAGGGAGGCCTAGATTCCATTCCTGACTCTTGGCTTCAGTTGTGCCCCACCTCTGCTTGATATTTTTATTTAGGCAGTGAAGAAGTGCATGGGAGCTTTCTAGCTTTCTCTCACTCCATCAATTTCTTTCTCTATCAGGCTCATAAATATTTTAAGTAAGGGAGGAGATTCAAGAAAGAATAGAAAGTAGCTTTTGCTTTTTCTATAATTATTCTACTCATAAACATTCAAAGAACTGAAATAACATGATAACAAATTAAAGTAAAAGCTATGGAGTTATTTACCCAAGAACAGAACCTGAGAAATTCTGTACTATAATCTGCATTTGTGACTGAGGGAAATACAGAGAGCTTTGAGAACCTGCAGTAGGCACCAGCATTGTGGTACAGCAGGTAAGTCTCCACCTGCAATTCAGGCATCCCATGTGGACAGACAATTTGAGTCCTTAGTGCTCCACTTCCAATTGAGTTCCCTGCTAAAGTGGCTGAAAGAGCAGTGAAAGATGGCCTGAGTATTTGGGCCAATTCCACAAATATGGGAGACCCAGATAGAGTTCCAGACTCCTGGCTTTGGCCTGGCCAACCATTGTGGCCATTTGTTGAATGAACCAGCAGATGGAAGATATCTCTTTCTCACTACCCATCTCTCCCTATCTCTATTACTCTGCCTTTCAAATAAGTTAATAAATAAACCTTGGGGCTGGCACTGTGGCACAGTGGGTTAATGCCCTGGCCTAAAGCACCAGCATCCCATATGGGCACCGTTTCAAGACCCAGATGCTCTAATTTTGATCCAGCTCTCTGCTATGACCTGGGAAAGCAGTAGAAGAAGGCCCACGGATTTGGCCCTTTGTAGCTGTGTGGGAGACCCAGAAAAACCTCCTGGCTTTAGATGGGTGCAGACCGGCCAGTGCAGCCAATTGGAGAGTGAAATGTTGAATGAAAGATCTCTCCTCTGTCTCTTTCTCTCTGCCTCTCCTCTCTCTGTGTAACTCTTTTAAATAAATAAATAAATTGTTAAATACAATCTTAAAACCTGAAAGAACATGCAGTAGATTATTTTCCCCACTGTGTTCTTACTCTAGCTGGGAATCAAGTTCATCTCCTCAAACTATTAAGGACTGCATTACTCTAACAATTAAAAAAATAAATGCAGCCAGCTCCGTGGCTCACTAGGCTAATCCTCCGCCTGTGGCGCTGGCACACTTCATTCTAGTCCCAGTCGGGTTGCCAGATTCTGTCCCAGTTGCCCCTCTTCCAGGCCAGCTCTCTGCTGTGACCAGGGAGTGCAGTGGAGGATGGCCCAAGTCCTTGGGCCCTGCACCCCATGGGAGACCAGGATAAGTACCTGGTTCCTGCCATCAGATCAGCACAGTGGGCTGGCTGCAGTGCACCAGCCATGGTGGCCATTGGAGGGTGAACCAACGGCAAAGGAAGACCTTTCTCTCTGTCTCTCTCTCTCTCACTGTCCACTCTGCCTGTCAAAAAAAAATAATAAATGTCACTGATTTGTGGTTTAGCCCTAGGTAAGTAATTCTCTTGCAGAATGCTAAGTGTTTATTTCCAGGGTGGAACTAAAACACTGCCCACTACATCATCTGTATAACACTAAAGAATGTGTTGGACATTATGACCCCAAAATTTAGAATATTGTCCTTGACTTCAATTGAAATCATATAACAAATATATATTTTGCTATGGCAACAGAAAATGAGAGATGACATTTCCTTTTCTTGGATAAATGCAATGATTGATAGTCATGACAAATTCATCATACATCTTGTTTCTATATATTCCCTGAGAATAAAATTTACCTTCCTACATCCATTTTCATTAATAAATTATTATAAATCTAAAAACAAAACAGACAGAAAGCTGGGAATAATTAAGAAAACCACTTACAGGGGCCAGTGCTATCGCACGGTGGGTTAAAGCCCCAGTCCGCAGAACCACCACCAGATATTAATTCCCACCAAATCAGGTGTGAGTGCGATTTTCAGGTGAATTCAATCAGAATTCCACAGCCATTCAGCTGGGAGGGGTGGATGAATCCAGAAACAGCCAGTTTACATGGGACTAAATCAAGCCTAATATCACAAAGGACTCTTGCATTTCTTTGGCTTTTTTCACATTTGTCTTATTTATCATGATTTGTAATGAATTTTCTGATGTGAGCTTTAGTTTTCAGACTGGAATATGGAGCCCAGGGCACGGGAGGAATGGTCTTTTTCATTCAGGGCACAGATGTTGGCTTGCTCCAATTCTGGCTTGCTGTCATTGTTTTGGGTGCCTCAGCCAATTTTTGGTTTTGAGCAGCAATTTTCTAAATGTTTTCTTGGTCTGAGTTTCTTTTGCCTTCTTCCATCCCAAATTTTGTATTCTGACGTAGTACAAACAAGAAGTTAGACAGAGGATCCATTATGAAATAAAAAAAAAAAAACACAATAAATTGGCTTTTCAGGCTTAGAAATCTACAGGCAGGGTGACTAAGATGAATTTTTGTGTTTTGGAAAATGAAATGGAACCAATTTGCTGTGGGGACAGATATTAATTCCCTCCAAATCGAGTTTGACTGTGATTTTCAGGAATATTCAATCAGAATTCCACAGCAAGTCAGCTGGGAGGGGTGGATGAATCCGGAAACAGCCTGTTTCCTTGTGACTAAATCAAGCCCAATATCACTAAGGACTCTTGCATTTCTTTGGCTTTTTTCACAGTTTTCTTATTTATCATGGTTTGTAATGAATTTTCTGATGTTAGCTTTGGTTTGGAGGCTGGAATAAGGAGTTCAGGGTACAGCAGGAATTGTCTTTTTGAATCAGGGCATAGCTGTTGGCTTGCTCCAATTCTGGCTTTCTGTCACTGTTTTGTGTGCCTCTGCTAATTTTGGTACTTAAGCAGCAATTTTCTAAATGTTTTCTGGGTCTGAGTTGGTTTTGCCTTCTTCCTCCCAAAATTTTGTATTCTGATGCAATACAAACAAGAGTTCAGACAGAGTAGCTATTATGAAATAAAAAAAAAATGGTGTTTCATGCTTAGAAATTTACAGGCAACGCAACCAACATGAGTTTTTGTGGTTTGGAAAAAGAAATGGAACCCTTTTACTTAGGGGACAGATATTAATTCCCTCCAAATCGAGTGGGAGTGGGATTTTCAGGTGAATTCATTCAGAATTCCACAGCCAGTCAGCTGGGAGGGGTGGATGAATCCAGAAACAGCCGGTTTCCTTGTGACTAAATCAAGCTGCTGCTCCCTGTGGACCTGTCCTCCTCAGCCTCTGACTAGAGCACAGCCACCTCTCCAATGTTGACATCCTCTGACACATGTTTCACTCTTCTGTTCTCTCTAAACTGCAGACTCTTGGGCAACATATGTAACTCTAATGCATCAACTTGCATAGAAGCACACACCTGAGGACTCCAGAGTCTTGGATTTCAGGTTGTAATTAACTTTCCTTTTCAGAGGACTGGTGAAAAAACAAGTCTGGAAGCCAGGGTGTAGCCTTGTGGTTCAAATGCCTATGTCTCATATTGGAGTTTCTTGGTTTGATTCCTGGTTCCAGTACCTGCCTCCAAATTCCTGATAATGTAGACCCTGGGAGCTAGCAAGAAATGGCTCAGATGATTGGGTTCCCTACTCCTGGGACAGCCCTGGCCACTGGGGACATTTCAGCAGTGAACTAGAGGGTGAATACTACTTCTCTGTCTACTTGTTCATTTCTTTGCATCTCCAATTAAAAAACAAAAAAGTATGTTTGTATCATCCATTAAAATAACTTCCTCAATGGAAAAAAAGAGTTTCATTGTTAAATTTGGGGAAAAATAATGCTTCTTGGTTGTGATATTAGAATAATGCATAACTGTACATCGGACATCCATTGTGGACAAGGAAGAGAAAGATGGAAGCAATAATTTTTATTTCTGGCTTTGGTACTTGTCATGTAACCTTGAAAAATTCATTTAAACTCATGGTGCCTGAGTGTCCTTAAAATTACAGGCTCATCTAGTTGAGGCAGGTGGTGTAAGGGGAGGTGGCAGGAAGCTGAGAGCTTTCCTTGTTTCTGTGCCAACAGAGCTAAGTGACATTAGCAAGTCATTTGACCCCTCTGGATCTTCCTCCCTTGTGAGATAAGATTGTCTTTATAGTTAAAGGATTTATTCTACACAGTCCTATCTTATGGTTAGGCTCACATGACTGTGAAGTGTTTTATAAACTGGCAGTATAATAATCAAGTTGGCACTGAAGATGAAATGCTAAACAGCATAGAAATTCTAAAGCTTGTAGTTCTATGAGGAGCTACACAGAAACATTCAAGTTCATGGGCATTTTTAAATTTAAAAACAGAATCATTGAATCACTGTTCAGAATCAGTATAGTTGCTAAAATTCTTATTTATAATCACTGAGATTGGCAGTGTAATTACTGATAGCATACTCCTAGTGTTGTATATTTTAGTTTATACAATACTTAGACTATATAAAATATAGGTAGCATGGGAAGTGCGATACACAGCAGTCTTGTAGAATGGCAGATGTCCTAAACAGCACTCTGGCCTCAGAATCAGCCCTTAAGGCACTCAGATCTAGCTGAAGAGCCCATGAGAGTATTTTAGGTATGGAAAGCCACTCTGGCAAAAAAGAAAAAAAAGGACCTAAATAAAAGATCTCTGTGAGTGAGATCCCAATAGAAAGAACGGGCCATCAAAGAAGGAGGTACCTTTCTCTGAAGGGAGGAGAGAACTTCCACTTTGACTATGACCTTGTCTAAATAAGATGGAAGTCAGTGAACTCAAGAGGCTTCCATAGCCTTGGCAACTCATGACTAGAGCCCAGGGAGATTTCTGATGCCATAAACAAGAGTGTCAGATTGTTCAGTCAACAACAGGAATCACTGTGTGCTTACTCCTTTTGTGGGATCTCTGTCCTTAATGTGTTGTCCAATGTGAAGTAATGCTATAACTAGTACTCAAACAGTATTTTACACTTTATGTTCTGTGTGCTGCAAACTGATGAAAACTTAATATAAACTAAATCGATCTTCTTTGTATAAAGATGATTGAAAAAGAATCTTGATGTAAATGGAATGGGAGAGGGAGTGGGAGATGGGCGGGGTGCTGGTGGGAGGGGAGTTATGGGGGGAAGCCTTTGTAATCCATACACTGTACTTTGGAAAATTATATTCACTAAATAAAAGTTTAAAAATATTAAAAAATAAAAATATAGGTAGCAATATTTAATGCTTCTCTTACTGTTCCTGGATTGGATTGTAGCATACATTAATAAACCTTTTTTAAAGATTTATTTATTTATTTATTTGAAAGACAGCATTATAGAGAGTGACACATAAATAGAGATGATCTGTCTGCTGTTTTAATCCCCACGTGGCTGCAAGCAGCTGGAGCTGGGCTAATCCAAAGCCAGGTGCTTCTTCCAGCTCTCTCACATGGATTCAGGCACCCAAGTATTTGGGCCACCTCCTGCTGCTTTCCCAGGCACATTAGCAGGGAGCTAGATTAGAAGCAGAGCAGCTGGGACATGAACCAGTGCCCATAGGGAATGCCAGCACTGCAGGTGGTGGCTTTACCTTATATGCCACAGCACCATCTACAGCCTATTCATTTTAAATTAATAACTAAAGATTATCTGCTGTTCAGCCTCAAGGCTTTGGCTTGGCCCAGCCTCTGCTGTTGTGGACATTTGGGGAGTGAACCAGAGGTTGAAAGATCTCTCTTCTTATGTCTCTCCCTCTCTAACCTTGCCTTTCAAATAAATAAATGAGTCTTTGAAATAAAAATACATGCATAAATACACACACACACATACACACACACGCACGGTACCAACACAGTGGGTAAAGCCATGGCCTGCTGTGCCAGCATCCCATATGGGTGCTGATTCAACTCCCAGCTGCTCCACTTCCAATCTAGCTCCCTGCTAATGTGCCTGGGAAAGCATCAGAAGGTGGCCCAAGTGCTCGAACCACTGCATTCATGTGGGAGGCCTGGCAGAAGCGCCTGGCTTTAGATTGGCTCAGCTGAGGCCAATTTGGGAAGTGAACCAGCAGATGGAAGATCTGTCTCTACCCCTTCTCTATAACTCTGCCTTTCAAATAAATAATAGATTTTAAAAATGGGGGAAAAGGGCAGTTTTGTTGCCTTCCCTTTACCTAGAGTAACATAATCAAAATCTGTTAGGCAAAGAATAAGGGAAATTCTGAGATCATATATTGACCATAGAAGAGAATGGATTCCTTGCGCATTTTCTGGAAGCCCATGCTAGTTGGAACCAAGGGTAGGATAACAAAAAAGGGGAGGCCTATATCCCTCTTATTTGTCTTCTTTGTTCATTGGAGCAGTGGAGAGTTGAGTAATGTAATATTGGTGTTTGTCTCCATACAGTTCATGTCTATTTAGCTGGTTCTTTTTATTTGCATTTCTTTTTTATTTATTTTAAGAGATTTATTTGAAAGGCATAGAGACAGGGGTCTTCGATCTGCTGGTTTGATTCCCCAATGTTTGGGTGAGGCTGAAGGCCCATGAGCCCCCTCCCATCTCCATGTCGTGTGGGGTCCAAGCACCTGTCCATCACCACTGCACTCGTTGGCTGGAGTTGGAGAGGAAGTAGGGCGTCAGGGAATGGAACTGGTGCCCATGATGTGGGCCATGCAGGCTGTGGTTGCACCCCCATGCCATGAGTCCGTCCTCGATGAACCTTTCTTTAAAGTGGAATTAGGGGTAAAAATTGTCTGAGGTGCATGCACGTTTCTGTTGTGAGAGAGGCTGAGGCCCCGTGGGTGCCTGGGGGCCAACAGAAACACCTGAAGCCTTGGCCCCCAGGTCCAGGTTTCTCCCCTCTGCTTCTGCCCTGCCTGCAGGCCTGGCCCCGGGCTCCAGTGGTGCCTCAGGGATTTCGGCACCAAACTGGTCACTTTAGGTCACTTTGTGATGCCTGACTTCTGCCCAAAGAAGGAAGCAAGAAGGGGCCCAGCAGGCTTCCCCCGACCTCTGGAGCCCCGAGCCATGGTGCCGGCCCACGACCCAGGGAGCCCGTGATGATTCTGGACCAGCCATTGGGACCCACGACCCCTGACCCCAGGCTCCAACCCCTTCGAGGTCACCACCGCAGCCTCCTATTTAGCTGGTTCTTAATCCTCAAGAAGGGATTTAGGTCAATGTTCTATTCTCATCAAAGACCTTAATGTTTAATTAAAGATTCTGTTAGTAATTTTAACCCTGGGTCGTTCTAAAGATGTGCTGTGACTTAGGTTTAGAAAAGAGCATCTTCCTTGCCACCCTCATCTCAGCTCTGGGGGCTGTCAGTTCTCCCTGCACAGATTCAGTAATGCATGCTTTTTCTCTACTACAAAGATCTTATGTTGGTCATATTTCCAGTTACCAAAATCAAATCAACTCACACCTGGACTCTGAGTATTCAATGACATTAGTTATCAAAATAAATGTATTCAAATATTCGAAGACCACTTCAAAGCTTAACTGCCTTCAAGAGTGTTTGGCACTTGGAACAGCCACTGTGGTTTTCTACACATGAGCACTCACTATTTTATATACCACTTAACAATTCAAACATCACTTCAGCTTCAGCAATACACAACAATAGAATGGATGATTCTACATAATAAACATGTTACATTAGTTTGGACTTAAAACCTAGAATTAAAACCATGTGGTAATATGGATGGATTTAAGGAAAGATGTAGAGCTAGGTAGCTAAGGCTACAGAATCCCAGACCTATTGATTTTAAGTGAGTCTGGAACAACAGCATTCCATTGCATTATCTTCCATCTCAGAGTCCTGCTTTTCCAGTGAGACCCACCCCACTCAGACCACGTATTTCCTGCCTGTGTCTTCACGGTGGTGGAAGCTGTTCTCATACAGGCATCTCCTGGACAGTCACCAGCTTCCTGATTTACTACCTGAACTGGAATCCCCAGTTGCGAGGTATATTTCCCAAACACCCAGGCTGAATTGAATGTTCGTCTCTGGCAGTCAAAAACTTCTGCCTTAGGAAACAGAACATGTCCTCTACTCTGGGGCTCCTTTTTCTTCTCATGGGGTTCTGTGGTGATCTCTGGTTTTCAACACAAGTCTGGGAGCATTCTGACTCAAAAGAAAGACCAGGGATAAGAGTTCTTTCTGGGGGCTGGTGTTGTGGCATAGCAAGTTACACTGCTGCCTGCAGCACTAACAACCCACATGGATGCCGGTTTGACTCCCAGCTGCTCTACTTCTTCCACAACTCCTTGCTGGGTAAAGCAGCAGAGAATGGCCCAAGCACTTGGTCCTCTGCCCCCACATGGGAGACCTGGAGGAAGCTGCTGGCTTCAGCCTGGCCCAGCCCTGGCCATTGTGGCCATTTAGGGAGTGAGCCAGCAGATGGACCGCTGTCTTTCCCTCTCTTTTTCTCTCTGTAACTCTGCCTTGCAAAAAAATACAACTTCAGAAAGTTATTCTCCATCAAGCAATACACCCTTTTCCAGGCAGTTGTAAAGCTGGGAGTCATAGCTTCTCTTATATTTTGGATAATAAGAGTTTTGTTTTGAAAGCATGTTCATCTGAAACAAAGATCACTCATTATCCTTTGTTAGAGAAGGGGACTCTGCTCTTTGAAAGTGAAAATCAGAAGCTGTAATGTGTGATGAGCTCCACCTGCCAGGTCTGGGGAGACTTATTTGAAAGACAGGGCATCAGGAGAGGAAGCTTTTCAGATTCCCTGGCCCTTGTTTTAGTCTTATGTCTTTACTTCTTTTGTTGCTTCTTGATGTCAAGAGTGTACACTTTATGCTGAAATGAGGAATTGTGTCTAACCTCTTTTGGGCCTTTTTCTAAGAAGAGTGTATATATTTTTCTTGCATATAAGGATAGCTTCTGGGGTGGGTGGATTTTTTTGGAAGTTTTCACAAGCTAGCCAGTAGCCTATATTTTCTTCACAGAATTCAGTTTTTAAAAAAGCTTCCAATACAGCCAGACCATCTGTAGGTAGGGAAGAGCAGGCAGAAAAATAAAAAGAAACATGAGGAATATGAGGAAGCTAATGATCAAACATTCCCTTGTGCTTTTCTAGTACTAGGATTAGCTATTCTCTTGTTTTTACTCAATCCTGTAATCCTGCGGATTTAGCTCTTTAAAGACAAAGATGCCAGTAGGCAAAATACTTAAGTTGGTTCCATGCTACTAAAACAGAAATACTTCAGTTTGTTTTAGTGCCAAAAATGTATTTACAGGAGAGGCATAAATCCTCAGGGAACTAAGTCTCTTGCAAACACTGCATGCAATGAAAAGCATCCTCAGCCTCAACCAAGAGCACTGCCATTACAGAGCTTAAGGCTGATTTATCTTCCCCACCTGGTGTGAATATGCTGCGAAATAAACAGAGATAAACAGACCTTCTAGGTTAAGTCAAATTCTCCTTGGTGAGCTGCTCATTTGAGGACACAGCCTTTCTGCACTCTTGTGATATTTGCAATGGATTCAATTCAAGCCTAATTCACAATTGCTGGCCAGCAGCTCCTGGAATGCTTCTGACCACAACAGTGCTTCCTTCGGGGAAGGTCTGCAAGAGCAGTTCTCTAATGAGTTGTGCTCAGAGCAGTTCCCCTCCCAGCTCAGCAGTGAGCTCTTCAGATTGCAAACACAGGAATCTCAACTTACTTGATGAAAGCTTGCTACCTGCTTTTCTTGCCAATTGTGGCCTTCCCAGGAATGGTGGAGTTTTGCCATAGGTAGCTCAACCCAGTCTTCAATACTCTTATTCTTACAAAAAAAAAAAAAAAGACAATTCACTAAGTGGTCATCCTTGAATACACTACTGAGCCTGAATGCATTTTTACCAAATAAAGTTGCCCAATAGCTATAAACCAAAAGCCAACAACAGGCTTGCCCACCTAATATTACACTCAGCCCCGAAGTACTGAGCAGTTTCATCAGTTCCTCAGAATGTAACTACGCTGTGAGGACTACAGATAGGGATACCCAAATTTTAATTATCAATACACTGCACAGCTAATAAAGCAGATGCTGTCTCTTGCCCACAAAAGGAGACAGTTTCTCTGCAAGGTTAACCGCAATGGGGAGACATTTTGCACCTGATGGAACCCGCAGCGGGACTGCTTTGAGCCAGCTCCTCTCCTTCCCTTTCCACCTTCGGTCCAGGATGGGACAGAGACCATGCACAGGAGGTGCCACCAGTCACCCGTTTCCCCCTGTCCACCTGCAATGCTCCTGGGAGGCAGATGCCACAAAACAGTGATTTGTTCCATGATTGTCACTGTGTGAGATCAGCCCATCATGAGAAAATGACCATGGATTCCAATGAGATATGAACCGCAGAAGCACTGTCCCCAGCATCAGTACAGGAGGGTGGATGATGGAAGGCACAGCATGGCCAGGATCTCTAGGGACCCCGCAGGACTCTGCTGCCCTGGATGCCTACAGCAGGCAGCAGCACAAAGGCCCAGTGCACCTCCAGCACCCTTCTACCAAACCCTTCCCCCTGTCTGCCCATGCAGACCACACAGATGCTGTGTCAGTGAGTAAATCAGCACCACACACTTGGTTTTCCTGATGAGACTTGGCCTTCATTGCTTCCCCAAGTGCAGCACGTGCTGCAAGCCTCAGCCAGCAGGGCTGGCAGGAGAGGTGTGCAGTCGCACTCACCAGGTCTGTCTCTTCTTCTCCTGCCCCTCCTGACTCAGGGGCCACCGCCGGCATTTTAGCCCCAAGGCACGAAACGGGACGGCCAAGAACCTAACACCACCAATGTCATGCGCACACACTGCAAATACCAGCTGCCCACCAATGTCCACCAACTTTATAGCCAGCCTAGCATGGGGCGGGTCTGGCAGCACTGGTCCTGCCTCAGGGCAGCAACGATTGTCCTGTGGCCCCCTGCTGGACTGAGCCTGAACTGCCCTGCAGCAGATTCTGGAAGCAAGAGAGCTGCTGATGGCTGAGGCCCTGGCTCAGAGTACACTTAGAGAGACCCTATGCCTGGCAAGGGCACTGGGGCCCTGGACTTTCCCAGGCTGCAGTCCTAGGGTGGAGGCTGGCTTGGCCTTTCTTCCCCCAGCCCTGCCGCAGGTGGAGCGGGGTTCTCACGGGGGAATCTTCCTTCGAGGGAGAGCGGGTGAACTCCAAATGCCATGACTCCCGGTGCTGGGTGCTGGCCTGCAGCCTTCCGGGAGGGAGTAGGTGACAGTGACTTTGTGGGGAGGTGACACTTAAGCTGGGCCTGTATTTTGGGTTAGTTCTGGATGCACATCCCAGTGCACCTGGACCTGCGGGTCTGCTGCAGGCCTCCTGGAGGCTCTGGGAGCTGGGCATCCTGGTGGCAAGGGCAGGAGGGTGGGAGTTCGAGGTGCTGAGCTCCCGCTGGGTGCACCAGACACTTTGGAGCTGTTCAGAGTAAGGAGTCGAGGTCACCTCCTGAACCACTCCTGGTCCCAAACTCCTGGTTTGGGATTTGCCAGAACCCTGAAGTAGGGGTGTGGTGGGGGTGGTAGTGGTTGGCTTCAATGCACTGTATTTGTGAATTCTTCAAACACAGCTTCTCCCTACTCCTGCAGGCTTTCAAGTGATTGACGAGGACAGAGTCCCTCAGCTACAAAGTGACTGAAGTTTGAAAACTACGTCCAGAACTTCACAGTGTATATTCAGGTGGTCATCCTTCAGGCCTGCAGGTGGACAGCAAGAGCCACAGTAAGATATTAATTACTGTAGATACTCTCCTTTCTTTCCGGTAGACCCACCAAAAGAGAATGGGAGATGAGTACTTGAACATTGGAACCAGTCAGCATGCTAGGGTGAGCTGCCAGTACTTGGAGCTCAGGAGTGGACATGGAGAGCAAAACATGCATTGTTACTAAAGAGGACAGTTAGGCATTTTACTGTGAAAAGGGAAATCATTTAGATGTGAACAAGACACCTTAAGAAAAGGTCTGTATAGTTATTTTTGTTTATTTGCAAGGCAGAGAGAGCCCTTCCATTTACTGCTCATTCCTCAAATGTCTGCACCAACCAGAGCTGGGTCAGGCTGAAGCCAGGAACTCAGTGTGGGTCTCCCACACAGGTGGCAGGGACTCAAGTACTTGAGCCATCAGCTGCTGCCTCCCAGGGTTCTGTTAGCAGGAAGCCAGAAGCAGAAACAGGGCTAGGGCTTGAGCCCTGAGCATTCTGACTGGGATGTGGAAGGCTTTACCACTATGACAAACACATGCTCCAGTAAGCTGTTTCAACACATTTGCAAAATGTAAGAATGTGGTTTTAAATATATGCTCTTCATCTTAAAAATTTGCATAATCTTATATTCAGTTTCATATGATTCAATACTTATTATTAAATACAAGTAACATTTAGACACATGCTTTCCTCACCAATACAAACCTCAGTAATTTTTTCACTTAGAACCTTGAATATTAGCATTCATTCAGACTGAAGTTCACTCATAGGCTGGGAATTCTGACAGAGACAGTAGGGAAAAAAATCTAGATGTGTATCTGATACCTAATAAGATTCTGAACCTGACTGATAGAATCTCAGTAACTGTTCAGAGAGTCACTTCATACCTCTCCCCTCTGTAATGAGAAGACTGTGTCCTTTGGCCACTTTCACATGATGTTATGTAAATCTTACCTGAAAAGCCTTTTATAAATTCTGAAGTACCATACAGAAGCATATTATGCATTTCCATATGTGTGAAAAAAGGCAATGTCAAAGGCATAGCTATTCCAGAGAGAAGTTAGGAGGATTAGCTCAGTTTGTAAATGTGTAAGTACCATTAAATATCTACATATTTGAAATAGATTTATAGAGTGTGGAGTTCAAGATAGATATTGAATAAATGCACTCTGGATAATAAGCAAATATCAGAAATAATGCCACACTCATCAGTGTTTAAACTCTTCAGACAGCTCCATGCCAGGGAAGTGCAGTGATCCCCGTAAATTAACAAAAATCAATCTGTGTATACCCATGGAAGCCACTGGTTTATATGCAGTCTATACTAGAGGTTTTTGTGCTTAGTAAAATTACTTGATTTTTTAATGAATGCTTTCAGACTCATACCTGATGCTGAGTGGCAGACAATTTTTTCTGAAAAGTATGTGGTTGAGAAATATAAATATAAATCAGTTTATAATTTTTGTGTCTGAATATTTTTCTGCATTGAAACAAAACCTGCAATAATCAGAAGACTTTTCCTCAACAAGTTGCTATATTGATGCATCTTCATTTATGTATGTAATGTATGTTTAGGTAAAAGGAATAGAGAGAGAGATCTCTATCTTCCATCTGCTGGCTCACTTCCAGATGGCCACAATAGCTGGGGCTGAGCCAGGCTGAAGCCAGGACCCTGGAACTCTGTCCCAGTCCCCCATGTGGGTGCAGGAACCCAAACTCTTGGGCAATCTTTGCTGCTTTCCCAAGCAAAGAGCTGGATGAGAAGTGAAGGTGGTGAGTCTCAAAGCAGTGCCATAAGGCATGCTGCTGTTGCAGTTGGCAACTTACCTCTTTGTACCCAATGCTGTCCCTGGATTGATGACATATTGAAGTGCTGCCACTGGCTTTTGGCTAAATAGGATGACTTAACATGTTTTCCACTCTGTGGAAGAGGAACAAATAAGGCAGTTGGTTGTAAAAGTTGCCCATGGAAACCACAGCCTGAGAAAGATGAATCAACTCACCTTGCATTTTCCACCTTGCATCTACACCACCCTTTTCTGGACAAACATCTGATGGTATGCCCTTGTGATGGAGGTTCTCAGGGTGCTGGAACTTTTTGTAATTTTTTAAAAATATAGATTAAGAAGAAGGCAAATAAACAAAAAATTACAAACTGCTGCCAATACCAAGAAGAGCTTATTGAGAGTAAAAGGTCACCTGTTGGAGCCAGCACTGTGGCACATCAGGTTAAAGCCCTGGCCTGAAATACAGGCATCCCATATGAGTGCTGGTAGAGTTCCGGCTGCACCACTTCCAGTCCAGCCTCCTGCTAATGCACCTGGGAAAGCAGTAGAGGATGGCCCAAGTCCTTGAGACCTTTTGCACATGTGGGAGACCCAGAAGAAACTCCTGGCTCCTGGCTTCAGTTCAGCTCATCTCTGTCCATTGTAGCCATTTGGGCAGTGAACCAGCAGATAGAAGATTCTCTCTCTCTCTCTCTCTCTCTCTCTCTCTCTCTCTCTCTCTCCCTATCTATATAACTTTTTCAAATAAATAAAATAATTTTTCTAAAAAAAGATATCCTGCCATACTTCTTTCTTCCCTGTTAATTACTAGGAATTATAAATTGTTATGGGGCCAGCACTTTGGCAAAATGGGTTATACCAACAACTGCAGCACTAGCATCCTCTATGGGAACCAATTGCATGTTCTACTTCTGATCCAGCTCCCTGCTAACATACCTGGGAAAGCAGCAGAATATGGTACAAATCCTTGGGTCCTGCACCCAAGCTGGGACCTGGATGAAATTTCCCTGACTCCTGGCTTTTTTTTTTTAAAGATTTGTTTATTTATTTGAAAGAGTTACACACACAGAGAGAGAGAGAGAGAGAAAGAGAGAGAGAGGGAGGGAAGACTTCCATCTGATGGTTTACTCCCCAACTGGTTGTAATGGCTGGAGCTGCACTGATCTGAAGCCAGGAACGAGGAACTTCTTCCACGTCTCCCACTTAGGCTTGGGCCCAAGGACTTGGGCCTTCTCCTACTGCTTTCCCAGGCCATAAGCTGAAAGCTTGATCAGAAGTTGAGCAGCCCGGTCTTGAACCAGCGCCCTTATGGGATGCCAGTGCTTCAGGCCAGGGTGTTAATCTGCTGGGCCATAGCTCTGGCCTCCCATGCATGTGCATGGGCCCAAGCACTTGGGCCATTTTCTACTGCTTTCCCAGGCCATAGCAAGTAGCTGGATCAGAAGTGGAGCAGCAAGGAGCAAGGACTCAAACCAGTTCCCAAATGGGATGCCCATAATGTTTTCTTTAATTGGAGAAATGTTCCATTGATAGAATGAGTGTATGACCCCACAATATTCTCTACTTACTCATAATAGGGTCTGAGATGTAAAAGTCATGATTAATTTCTTAGAAGAAAATTTACATACCCAGAAGCAAAGAGAGAAAATTAACCTTTTGTTTTTCTCATGATTGAATCAGAGTTTCAAAACTAATACTTAACTTGTATTTTAGAGGAGTTAATGACTTAACCATCTCTTCTATTAGAAATACTATGTTGTGGCCAGTGCTGTGGCACAGTAGGTTAAAGCACTGGCCTGAATGCCAGCATCCCATATGGGCTCCGGTTCTAGTCCCGGCTGCTACTCTTCTGATCCAGCTCTCTGCTATGGCCTGGGAAAGCAGTAGAAGATGGCCCAAGTCTTTGGGCTGTTCTGAGGCTCTTAGCGTAGTGAAGATATCTTAGATTCTCATTAGTGAAATCTTTAGAAATGTCAGAAAGCATGTAACTTTCTTTAACGATCTGAAACAGAGATGAGATCCATAAGGGCAGAACTGCTCAGCAGCCACACTGCAGGAATATGTATCTTTCTGACGATATCTTCATCTGCTTCTTGCAGTTGCAGCCAATCTGTGAGCTTTGGTCTGTTTTCTGCCCTTGGGAGGGCCTAGGGTGCTCTATATTATCTGTAAGGATTCAAAATTTGTTGTATATTAGTGTCTAATCATAAAATTTCCAAAGTGACAAGCTGCATGTAATAAAATATGCAGGACTACAAAAAAAAATACAAACATGGTGTACTGTCTATAAAGTACAGCGGTAAATCTCTATTATAGAGATACACATCTCTACACAATTCTCTCTTTCTTTCCCTCTGAAAGTCTACATTCAGCTCTCGATGGTGTGATTACTTAGGAATAGATTTCATATACTTACTTTCATAATCAGTGAACTCGGAATTATTATTGTAGTATTGAGGATTGTACTGACTAAAACACTATGTTTATTCCATGTTAAATAACATCATCGTATCTTTGGATTCCATTTGTCCTGCTACTGATGTATTCACAGGAGAGGGGAGGTGGGAGGAAAACCCAAGATCCATCAGGGTGGAGGAGGAATGTCAGAGGCTGTGGTTCTATTGTACTGCAGCTTGGGTTCTGGAAGAACACATTAATGGACCCAGATGGTTTGAAGCTAACTGAGGGCCTATGTTCTGTACACTTGTCTTTGTTACTGCATTTTCATTTATGTAAAATTTATTTTCTTCAAGTAATATATTAATTTGGATGAAAATGAAGATGTTAAGGAATTTTCAGAATGGGTCTGTTTAACCCTCATTGGCTTTGTTTTTAGGCACTTAACTCAGAAAAGAAAAGATAGAAAAATACATTTTGGGTTCTCTTCATCTATACCACGGCACTCTTTGGTTAAGATTTATCATTTTGTCATATTTGATTCTCTAGACTCCCTGAAAAATCCCCTACTTCATTAGATGGCGTCCGTGTCTCACCATGGCAGTGAAAAGTTTAAAATGTCCCAGCTGTGCATTTAGCTAGGCCATGGACACCTGCCGTGGAACTTGCCAGCCAATTGTGTCAGGGGCATCATCTGAATCAGAATTACTTGCATGAAAACAAGGAGTTGCAGATTCTTCCAGTGAAAGTGGAGAGGAGCAGGAGCTGCAGAACATTGCCAGGGGTGAGTGTGCCATGGGATGCCATGTGGTGGCTGGTGTCTGGGGTGCTGGTTCTGCAGAAGATAGGGCTTATGGGGGCTGGTGCTGTGGTGTAGCAGGTAAGTCTGCCTCCTGCAGTGCCAGCATCCCATATGGTCACTGGTTCAAGTCCAGCTGCTCCATTTCTGATCCAGCTCTACTATGGCCTGAGACAGCATTAGAAGATTGCCCACATCCTTGGACTCCTGAACCCACATGGGAGACCTGGAAGAAGCTCCTAACTCCTGGGTTTGGATCAGCTCAGCTCTGGCCATTGCATCCAATTGGGGAGTAAACCAGCAGATGGAAGATTCTCTCTCTCTCTCTCTCTCTCTCTCTCTGCCTCTCTTCTCTCTGTGTAACTCTGACTTTCAAATAAATAAATCTTTCTTTTTTTAAAAATAGCTTATGCTGATGGGTAGTGGTCATAGAAAATGTATGGGACATTTTGCAGCAAGATTTTGGATGAATTTTCCAACCCCTGAACCTCCTAGAGATTGGAATAGACTTCTAATGCGTAACTTCCTCTTATGCTTAATTAGGTTTTTGTTTTGAATTGTTTTTGATGAAACAGCAAGGAATTCTGAGTTATAGACTTCCTATTTCAGAGAGGAAAACACTGATGCCTGCATTATAATTAAATAATGCCTATCACCCTTTCTTAAGCAACAAATGATCACAGATTCTCTCTTTGCTGCTAAGTAATGAGCATGGTGATCCTTCCCACCTACACTCCCTCCCCTCTTCCTCCTTCCTCTCCTATTGACATGGAATGCCTTACATAGCTAGGGTGAACATTTAACCCGCTGGCCCTAGGTGTTCATACACTTCAACTGTGTGTAATTATTCATATTCCCTTTTTATGACCAAGCTTATGTCAGAACGACAAATTATATATTCACCTAATACTGAGAGTCATCAAATTGATTTCTATTTTCTTCTCTCTTAGGCAGTTCTTGAGGGGCAGAAATATTTATTTTGTATATCATGTATTTATTCAACTAAAAGACTGACTGTCAAGATGCTGAGTTTTAGTGTCAAAGCAAATATGTTTCTAGACCCCATGAAGTTTACAGTCTGACAAGAAAGAGCAATCTACCCCAAGAATATTGTTTAACATAGTAAATGCTGGTGTGAAGCCAGTGGATAAAGATTGAAGCATTCTTAATCTAGCACCAACTCTAATCCCATGATCTCTAATTGAGAGAAGTAATCAGAAACACAGAACTCCATGTTACCCAGTTATCTCTTTGAATTTCTGATTAAAAAATAAAACATATCAAACAACACACAAATACCCAGGAGTGCATAATATTTATATACTATCTTGATATTAAAAATAAGAAAAAATAACCATTAAATAATAGCAACTTTGAATCTCCTTTGTTTTCTAGACAAGTTATAATCCTATGTGGTTCTTTACAGTAAATTATTACCATAAATTACAGTACATCATTACAGTAAATAACTACAGTAAATAATTACAGTAAATTATTTTTGTAGGTACACTTCATCTCTCTCACATTTTTCCATTTGATAAATCAGATTATAAAAACTGAGACCCAAGAGAAAAGAAAGATTTTTAAGCTAGTGTTATATGTTGATTGGCTCTCTAAAAAAGATTTATTTATTTATTTGAAAGTCAGAGTTACACAGAGTAGAAGGCGAGAGAGAGAGACATCTTCCATCTTTTGGCTCAGTCAGCAGTTGGTCACAATGGCTGGAGCTGTACTGCTGCAATGCCAGCAGCCAGGAGCTTCTTCTGGGTCTCCCACACAGGTGCAGCTTCCCAAGGACTTCGGCCATCTTCCACCACTTTCCCTGGCCATAGCAGAGAGTTGGATCAAAAGCAGAGTAGCCGGGACTCAACCTCCACCCATATGGAATGTCCATGCTGGCAGTAGCTTTACCTGCTATTTCACAGTGCTGGACCCTTGATTAGACTTTATCTTAGACTTTTTAATGATATTAAAAAACACCATGCTTTTCTAAGCTCTTTCCATTCAGTTTCTACTTTGTAAATTCCAGATAATACTGTCCCCAGAATTAATCTAAGGTATAAATGCTATGATATAAGGCATTTAACCCCTTAACCTGTCTCCTTGAATACTCAGCTATGTTAGCTCTGTGTCCATTCTTCTGTCTCTGTACTAGATGAATAAAAAGACAGTGTAAAATGATTTGAAAAGAACTATAAGGGGTCAGCGCTGTGGTGCTGCTGCCAATTGGGGAGTGAACCAGCCGATGGAAAACACCTCTCTCTCTCTCTCTGTCTCTGCCTCTCCTTCTCTGTAACTCTGACTTCCAAATAAATCAATAAATCTTAAAAGAACTATAAACATCAATAAAACACAAATGAAAATTGTATTCTCAAAACTGGATATTAAACCATGCCTTCTACACCTCTGTTAAAAGCTACATTCTATCATAGTCATTTATGATTTCTAGGGCTAAAGTAGTAAATAAGATTTTTCTGGAAGAGACAGAGGTTATAAGGGAGCCAGGATTTGGGGTCAGTTAGCAGCAGTGAGTGTCACTCTTTCAGATTTGATTCAGGAAAGGAAGAACAGCAACTGATCCCTGAGATTTTGGGTTGGGAAGGAAAGGAAGGAGGGACTGAATAAAAGCAAAGGCCCTCTGGTTGTGGGCACCCACCCCCGACTGCAGCCTTTGGGGAGGCCCAGCTGGTGTCTCTAGGGATGCTGCGGACTGGACTCCATTTCCCAGAGTTCCCAGGAGCTCCAACATATTCTGCTTCCCGAATGCCTGTGCACATGTGTGTAAAACTGCCAGTCCCTGGGGCTCTGAGTTGGACCAGAGGGAGTTCATTCCCTGATCAGGGTCAGCCCTGGGGGCTGTGGTGCTCCTTCTCTCTCATTTACTGCATCACCTGCTCTGCACGTGCAATCCCAGGCAGTTTCCAAGTGCTCACCCGAGCCTGCCTCCTGCTGCTTCTTCCCTCTTCATTGTCCACCTGTGGGACCCAGTTACCAGGGACTCTGTTCCCCACACTCCCTGCTTTGCTCCCCGTGTTTCTGGAAGAAAGCGTACCTGCTCTGGGACTTTCTGCTGCAGGTTTGGCATGCAGGAAGGGGTGGGGACATGTGTGGGAGAAGGGTGGGTGCCAGGGCACCAGCGATCCTGGCAGTTTCCCCTGAGGTCAGGGCTGGGACCTGGGCTGTTCTGTCTCCCACCTCTGCTTCTCAGGCTCCCAGTGCCTGGACTCTCTCCTGCAGAACCTCACCCAAACTGTCCCTAATGTGCTTAATTTAGTGGTTACAGGAGAGAGAGGGCAGCGTTCTGGGAACCTGCACACGCAGAGAAGGAAGGCGGAAAGACTCCCACTCTCCACAGTTAAATAAGCTGGGTTCCCACTGTGGGTGGTCTCAGAATACAGTCGGGCTGGGCCTCTTGATGTTTCCTGGGCTCGTTTCTGCAGGGTGGGGCTGGATGGCCTTCAGCAGGGAGACTGTGGCAGCAGAGGGGTGGGAAGAAGGATCTGACTAGGATCTGCCCCACTGCTCTCATCCTGCATCTCATCTTCCTGGTGGGGAGCAGTGTGAAGCGTGAATAGTTGCTTTGTGTGTTTATCCCTCTCATATTAATTATCAGATTTTTCCAATGTGGAATTTGAAGCTGTTCCAGAAACCTGGGGTGGGAAAACTCTCTTCTTTCAAACAGGCACAGAGACAGTGGAGGATCCAAGGAGTTTCTATTAATGGCCCTAGGCTCAGCTGGAATGATTTCCTGAGAACTGAGCACCAAATTCAAGTTTCTTAGCTGTTACAGCATTGGTGGGTTTAAATGGCAGCCTACATGACTTAGGACCACAATTTCCAATGGTCAGTGGGTCCAGTATGTTTGTAAAAGAGATGCCGGGGACAGATTTATTAGGACAGATTTATGACTGGAGTTTACAGAAGCAGAACTTAGGACATCTTCCCTCCCTAGATAAGATTTCAGTGGGCAGCTGTTTCACTCGTCAATTGTGAGCATCCACTTTTAAAGGTTTGTGTTGGATGAGGTCCACTTCTCTTTCTTTGATGATGTATTTGGCTGCTTTTCATTTTCTGTCTTCAGCTATCTCTTCTCCTGTTAGCAAGGCTGTCAACTGTTTTGACCTGCCACTGATCCCTTTGCAAAGTGAGAAGGGAACTAAAATTAATGCAAGTCTACTGTGTTGTCAATAACTGGAGCTACTATTTTAAAGATTTATTTATTCATTTGAAAGAGTTACACAGAGAGAGGAGAGAGACAGAGAGAGAGAGAGAGAGAGAGACATCTTCCATCCGATTGTTCCCTCCCCAATTGGTAGCAACAGCTGGAGCTGTGCCAGTCTGAAGCCTGTAGCCAGGAACTTCTTCTGGGATGAAGCTGTTTTTTGAAATAATTATTTATTTATTTGAAAGGCAGAGTTACAGAGTGGCAGAAACAGAGATCAATGGCTGGAGCTGTTTGGATCCAAAACCAGAAGCCAGGAGCTTTGTCCAGGTCTCATAGGTGGGTGCAGGAGATGAGGGATTTGGGCCATCTTCTACTGTTTTCCCAGGCCACAGCAGAGAGCTGGATGGGAAGTGCAGCAGCCAGGATCCCAACCGGCACCCATATAGGATGCTGACACTGCAGGCAGTAGCTTTACCCACTATGCAACAGTGCTGCCCACTAACGGGAGCTCATTTAATCTGAGTATGCATAAAGTGGAGAATTACAGCATCATAAATACAGATAAGTTACAGTTTTTCTCTGCGCAGTACTTTACAGTTACCCAGTGATCCACTGAGAATCTTACTTTCCACACTGTGTAAATAAGAAGGTCAGTTACTTGTCTTATTTTGGGTTCTGTGTTTAAACCCATGACATTTTTGACATGGGAGGATATTAGTTCTACAATTTCATAGAGACTGGTCTGTGGAAGCATCGATAGAAGTTATAACTGTGAGAGTGGTAAGAAAGAAGAAGGGAAGAAATAAGTGCCCCTTACCCCACACAGAGGTGTCCACAAATGGAGTAGAAGACGTGCCCTTGAAAACTATGGCTGACTTTCTGGGACAAACTGTGTTTGAGTGCTTCACATGTTCTGATAGAAAGGTGTTGCCACCAGGTTATTAGTATATTTATTTAGTTAGTTTTTAAAGATTTATTTATTTATTTGAAAATCAGAGCTACACAGAGAGAGAAGGAGAGGCAGAGAGAGAGAAAGAGAGAGAGGTCTTCCATCAGGTTCATTTCCCCAATGGCTTCATCATTGTGAACTTTGCTCAGTTCCTGACCTATACCTTTCCTTTAACCTAGTACTTTGCCATGTAGTAGCCCATGAAAACTGCAGGCTGCATAAATGAATGAATACTTGGAGGGTTGTGATTTCTTAGAGGAACATCATGAGACAGAAGGAATAAAACAAAACAAAAGTATCCTCCGTATATAGAAGGTATACTGTTTTTGCAAGCCACAGCGAAGAGGAAGAAGCAGGAAAGTAGTGAGACTGGAAAGTTTGTGGCAAAGGTAATAGGCACTGGTCAAGAATTTAACAAGCCCATTAGGAAAACATTAAGGTTTCCTTACTTCCATGTAGACTCTGCCCTCTTATGGTGAACAGGGTCCTCTAAACCCACTTGTTGCACAAATGAAAACCCAAGCATTGTCTTCTCCCACAGATGGAGTCTGCTATTGGTTTTGATTTACATTTCCCTAATGGCTAGTGATATTGGGCATGTTCATATATGTCTTGACCATTGAGATTTCTTCTTCTGAGAAACATCTATTCTGATCATTGCCCATTTCTTAGCTGTACATTTTGCTTCTTATTTGGAGATTTTCCAGTTCTATATATGTATGTTCTGGCTATCAATCTTTTGTCATAGTCAGAGTTTTCAATGTTTCCTGCCATTCTGTCCATTGTATCTTCACTCTGTTGAATACTTTGTTGTGAAGATGTATCTTAATTTGATATGCTCAAATTTGTATATTTTATTTTGTTACTTGTGCTTTTGGAATCTGACCCAAAACTGTTGTCTATGCTAATATTTTACAGTTTCTCATATGTTTACTTAGTTTTTGGTTTTATATTTAGACTTTTAATTCACCTTGAGTTGCTTTTACATAGTGTATAAGGTGTTGGGGTATCTTTTCAGGCTTCTACATATGGATAATCACTTTCCTTTCAACCATTTGCTAAAGGGATTCTTCTTTCTCCTGTTTGTTTTCTTTCCATTGTTAAATAGGAGTTACCTGTAGAAAAGTCGGTTTATTTCAGCTGCCTATTCTTTACCATTGAACTATGTGTCTGTTTTTGCAACAGGGCTAACACTGCTTCTATTTTTTTAAGATTTATTTATTTATTGGAAAGGCCAGATGCTTCTTCCAAGTCTCTCATGTGGGTGCCAGCACCGTAGAACACAGTCCATCTTCCACCAATTTCCCAGGTGCATTAGTAGGGAGCTGGATTGGAAGTGGAGCACCTGGTCTCCTAGCAGCAACATATGGGATGCATGCACATCAGGTCAAGGCTTTAACCCACTACACCACAGCACCAAACCCTTCCTTATTTACTTCTGCTGTGATCTTTCATTATTCACTTTTTTCTACTGCCCTGTAACTTGACTCATTCCTGTTTCTTTCTGGGTCCTGGAGGATGGTAGTAGGTTGCTTCTGGGATATCTTTTTTGTGTTAGTAGATACTTGGTTATCTAAAATCACAGTTTTTAGTTTCTATATTTCTCTGCTATCACAAGGACCTTCTAGATGACAGCAGAAAATGCTGGCAGAAATGAGGATATATTAATTTGCTAAGAAAATACCACAGAGAATATGATGTAAATCATGGAATTTTACTTCTCAGAGTTGTAGAGGTTGAAAATGTAGATCAAGGGGCTTAAATAGGCTCGATTCTTCCAGAAGCCTTTCTCCGATGTGACAGACACATCTATCATTTTATCTACTTAAAAGCACTTTCTTCAGGTAGAGTCATGTTGGTGGTTAGCACTTCAGTGTTTGAGTTTTAGGGAGGCACATTTCAGTTCACAACAGCAAAAGGGGCCCTGTGGTCTACTTCAGTGACAGCCATCTCTGCGGAGGACAGAAAGTTTAAAATCAGCGTTAGGAATTCTCACAGTATTAATGTCTGCTATCTCCATCAAATGTGCATTCATGTACACACAAACAAATCTACCTGTACACATAAACACTTTCAACAGTGGAAATGCCTGATGGTTATGTACAGGTAACATCAATATAATAATCCATAAGATGGCCTATTAGCAGACATTAAAAAAAGAATTAGAAAGAATGACAACAAAATCTGCAATTACCTATATTTATGGCTATATGTATGATATTCAGTATTTATAGTTGCTAAAAGATGAATACTGATGTGTGGGAATTAAAGATAAACCTTACCTTGCAATATTGCAGCCTAGTCTACATGAAAGATGTCTTCCTAAAACCTTTCCCTGGGCCCACTCTGTGGCATAGTAGATTAAGCATCCACCTGCAGCACCAGCATCCCACATGGGCACCAGTTTGAGTCCCTGCTCCTGCACTTCCAATCCAGCTCTTTGCTAATGGCCTAGGAAAACAGTGGAATATGCCCTGAGTGCTTGGGCCCCTGCACCCATGTGAGAGACCTGGAGGAAGCTGCTGACTCCTGGCTTCTGGCACCTGGCTTCCAAACGGCCCAGCTCCAGCCATTCTGGCCATTTAGGGGTGAACCAGTCGATAGAAGACCTCTCTTTCTCTTCCTCTCTATATCTGTAACTCTGCCTCACAATAAAGAAATACATTTTTTAAAAACCTTTCACATTTTAAATTTCTTAATTGTTTTAAAGATTCATTTATTTATTTATTTATTTGCAAGTCGAGTTACAGACAGAGAGGAGAGCCAGAGAGAAAGAGAGAGGTCTTCCATCTGATGTTCACTCCCTAATTGATTGCAACTGCCAGAGCTGTGCTGATCCGAAGCCAGGAGCCAGGAGCTAGTTCCAGGTCTCCCAGATGGGTACAGGGGCCCAAGGCCCAAGGCCATCTTCTACTACTTTGCCAGGCAATAGCAGAGAGCAGGATCAGAAGTGGAGCAGCTGAGTATTGAACCGGCCCCCATATGGGATGCTGGCACTTCAGTCCAGGGTGTTAACCTGCTCCACCACAGCACCAGTCCAACATTTTAAATTTCTGATACTCTAAAATAGCACAGGACTGCATTATATCTAGGAAAGATGCATTTAAAAATTATAAATCTAGTGCATTTTAGCAGAAGTTTTAACAAATACTTCTGATTTTCTCAGCATTATGTACTAAATAAATGACTTAATGAGTCATTGTCAGATTTTTAGCTTTTGACAGCCACTTATAATATTTCACAGCTTTTTGAAATGTATTGCTAGTGTGTTTTTCTCAACACATGCACTGGATTTTACCTATAAGGTTGCCTCTTATAGGATTTGCATTTTAATGGGTTTTCATGGCACATGTAATCAACATCTGGAAAGCCTCTAAAACACATAAATAATAACATGAATCAGGCTTTTTTCTTAAAGATTTATTTATTTATTTGAAAGTGCTGCACAAATAGAGGAGAGGTAGAGAGAGAGACAGACAGACAGACAGAGACAGAGAGGTCTTCCATCTGCTGGTTTACTTCCAGTTAGCCGCAATGGCTGGTCTGTGTCAATCCGAAGCCAGGAGCTACTTCCGGATCTCTCATGTGTGCAAGGCCCCAAGAACTTGGGCCACCTTCTACTGCTTTCTCAGGCCATAGCAGAGAGCTGGTTCAGAAGTGGAGCAGCCACAACTTGAACTGGCACCCATATGGCTTGCCAGCACTGCAGGCAGCAACTTTATCTGCTATGCCACAGCGCCTGCCCCACATTGCATCTCTTTAAGATGATATGGATTTAAGTTCATGAGAAATTATTAGCATCGTGGGAACTGATAGATATGGATGAAGCAGGATGGACTTGTTAGGAAGGGTGATGTTAATTTTCTTATAAAATAAATAAATAAGAAATTAAATATGGTCAGACATAAATGAAGACTAAATTTTATTAGTGGTGATCCAGAAAACACAGATCTCAGGTCTTTTTCTTCCAGTGTTAAGTTTACATTTTTAAATGCATATTAAGTGAACAAATTTCATGTAATTTATATATACAGTTTGAAGAGCAAACTGATAACATCCTATCCTATCTTCCCTTGGTCTCATATTTCCAACTTGCTCCTTCTCGTTTTATTTTCTTTTAATTTTGACAGCTGCATGCTTTGATTTTATTTTAGAATCACAAGCTTTAACCCTCTACAAAATAAAGAATTCAGCAAGTAGTAGAAGAAATATCAATGAGTATATGTTGTTTACTCTATCAAAGAGTACAGAAACGTGCTATGAACAATACTCAAATCTCAAAATGTCATATTAACTCATATGCTACTTTTCGTTGTCTATATATTAAAAACCACCAGTCAGAGAAAACATATGGTATTTGTCTTTTGGGGACTGGCTTCTTTCATGAAGCATACTTTTTTCCAGTTCATCCATTTAGTTACAAAAGATAGGATTTCATTCACAATTATGGCTGAATAGTATTTTACACTGTATTTATAGCTCATATTCTTTTTCCAGTCACCAGTTGATGGACTTCTGGGTTGATTCCATGTTAGCTATTGTGAATTGAGTTGTAATAAACATGAGGTACAGATAACTCATGCCTATGCATATTCTATTTCATTTCATGTGGATAAATTCCTAGGAGTCAGATGGCAGGATCATATGGTATGTTTGTTTTCAGATTTCTGAGGAACTTTGATACTGCCTTCCATAATGGCTGTACTAGCTTCATTCCCACCAACAGTGGGTTAGGGTACATTTTTCTCTCCCTCTCCACCAGCCTTTATTGTTTGTTGACTTTTTCAAAAGAATTATTTATTTGAAAGGTGGAGTTAATTATAGGGAGAGGCAGTGGCAGAGAGACAGAAGTATTTTATCTGCCTGTTTATTCTCCATATGGCACAACAGGTGGTGCTGGTCCAATCGGAAGCCAGAGTTAGGAGCATCTCCCTGGTCACCCAAGTGGGTGCAGGGACCCAGGCACTTGGGCCATCCTCCACTGCCCTCCCAGTGCAGAGCAGAATGCTGGACTGGAAGAGGAGCAACCGGGACCAGAACTGGCACCCATAGGGGATGCCAGCTCCACGGGTGGAGGATCAACCCAGTGTGCCACGGCACTGGCCCCCATCAGGGATATTTTTCTATAGTACTCTCTCTCCACTGTATCTTTTTCTAGTTGAAGAATTAAGGTGATGCAGGATTAATCGAATGAGTTTGAGAGGATTGTCTCTCTTTCAATTCTTTTGAATAGTTTGAGAAGTATTGGAATTAGTTCTTTAAAAGTCCTGTAGAATTCAATAGTGAGGCTGTCTGATCCTGGACTTTTCCTTGTTGGGAGGGTCTTTATTACTCATCCACTCTCTGTCTTGGTTTTGGTTTGTTTAGCTTTTCTATGTGTCTTCATGACTCAATTTTGGTATATTGTGTATGTCCAGGAATCTGTTGATTTTTCCTCTAGGATTGCCGATTTGTTAGCCATCACAACCGATGCCCACATCCTATATTGCAGTGCTAATCTGAGTTTTGGGTACTCCACTTCCAAACCAATTTCATGTTAATAACCCTAGGAAGCAACGGATAATAGCTCAAATTCTTTCCTTCCTGTCATCTAATTTGGAGAACTGTAACCTCAATGGGGACTTGAGAACCTGGTCTTGCACAGTTGTAGCCATATAGAAAGTGAACCAGCAGATGGGAGACCTCTCTGCTTCTCTTTTCTTCTCTCTTTGTCTCTGTGTCTCTCTGCCTTTTTTATCATATTAAAATATTTAATTACTTACTTGAAAGAGTTACAGAGAGAGGGAGAGACAGAAATCTTCCACCACCTAATTCATTTTTGAGATGACTTTAATAGCCAGAGTGTGGCCAGGTTGAAGCCAGGAGCTTTTCCTCCGATGTGTGTGGCAGCATCCCAGGCACTTGGGCCATCTTTCCCTGCTTTTTCAGTCCATTGGTAAGGAGCTGGATCAGAAATGGAATAGCTGGTACTTGAACTGGTGCACATACAGGATGCCAATGTAACAGATAGCAGCTTTGTCCACTGCACCACAACCACCAGCTCCTCTTTCTGCCTTTCCAATAAATAAATCTTTTGAAAAAGAACTGAAGGTAGTAAAAGTCATCATGACTGAGCAATGGCAAATTTATTGAAGTGATCTATTTTCGTAAAGATCCTTTTATGAATTTGAAAGGCAGCACTAGAAAGAGAGAGTGGGAGAGATGGATCTTCCTCCTGGTTTGTTCACTCCTCAAATGGCTGCAATGAGTGTGGCTAGGCCAGACTGATACCAGGAGCCGGGGGCTTCTTTCAGGTCTCTCACAAGTGTGCAGGAGCCCCAATATTTGAGTCACCCTGTGCTGCTTTTCCAGATACCATTAGCAGGGAACTGGATCCGTTTGGAGCATTAATGTCTATGATACTCTCCTTGCAGTTGAAGGATTTAGAATCCATTTCGATTATGGGTGGGCCAAGTACAACAGCTCCCAATTGTCCAAGGTTTGGATTAGATGGGTTCTGAGAAATTTTGTTAAAATAGTTATTAATCATAACTCTCAGTTTAAGCTTTTCTTACCAAATTTTCGTGTTTGCTGATGTTTATATCTATGGGAAAATTGGGTCTCTGGATTGCAACCAATGAAAGCATCCAGACTAACAGTAATAAGGTCAACAGTCAGCAGAATGATGTCCAGCTGAACTGAAATAGCTTTTCTTATTTGGTAGAGGGGTTACCTCCTGCATTATGCTGACATACTGACATAGACAGTAGATGTTGGAGCCTGTCCCTTCTGCCAAATGGAGAATACTACATTTTGGTCCATCATATATATATTTATATATTATAATATATATTATATTATATATTTCTATACATAATATAGAATTACATATAATTATTATAAATATATAATTATATATGAATTTATTATTTATATATAAATCTATAATTATTTCTGATCCAGCTCCTTACCAATGGATTGAAAAAGCCGTGAAAGATGGTTCAAGTGCCTGGGTTGCTGTGACACAGAGCGGAGGAGAAACTCCTGGTTTCAAACTGGACACACGCTGGCTTTTGAAGTCATCTCAATAATATATATGTATATTATATATAATATTAATAATAAATTATATAATATCTGTTTATAATTATTATATATTATATAATATATTGTATGTTAAACTATAATATATTTTATATTGAATATATTTATATACATAAATATATAAATAAATGTATATATATAAATTATTTATTTATGTATTTGACAGGTGTACTTACAGACAGTGAGAGGAAGAGACAGAGAAAGGTCTTCCATATGCTCATTTACTCCCTTAATGACTGCTGGGAGCACAAGGACAGTGCCTAGAGTTTATTTTGATGGATTTTAGCCCCTTTCATTGGAGGGAGGCCCAATGAAGCTGGACTGATTTGTAAACCGCAGAAGTGTCTTTTCAAGGTGAAGGCAAACTGAGACTGAGGGGTTTTTGGAAAAACTTGGAACAAAATGCATTTGCCACACTTGGTTAAGACACATCATTTATTTATTGATTTCATCAGATCTGTTAACATTGAGTATAAGGTACAGGGGACATGGTGGATGGCATATAGCAATATGATTTTAGTAATATATCATGAGGTGCTTTTTCTTTTAATGGATTTAGCAGGTAAAATTGGGCTACCTAATGGGATATAGCTGGAATAATCACCTTTTTACTAAATAAATCTGAGGTAATAAATATTAGTGTATGATGACATTGAGTTTTCTGTTATTGGGCCTTCTTGGTTATTTTAATCTGGGATTTGTGAATTCTCATTTTCTCTAGGCAAGTTTTAACTGAAAAATTTTATTTTATTCTTCATCATGTTGGACCAACTCTGCTGCTTCTGGGATTTTTTTAGTACATCTGACAATTGGAAATTTAGACAATAGTATAGTTAAAAAGAGATGTACCAAGTAAAGTACTTATTTTTATTCAGATACATATTTTCTAAAATTCCTATTGAGTATCCTTGTTAAATTTAGTTGCATCCCAGGTTAAGACTTATTGGAGACAGGTGCCATGGCTCAATAGGCTAATCCTCCACCTGCGGCGCAGGCACACTGAGTTCTAGTCCTGCTGGGAGAGCCAGATTCTGTCCCAGTTGCTCCTCTTCCAGTCCAGCTCTCTGCTATGGCCCAGGAGTGCAGTGGAGGATGCACAAGTGCTTGGGCCCTGCACCTGCATGGGAGATCAGGAGGAAGCACCTGGCTCCTGCTTTTGGATCAGCGCAGTGTGCCAGCCGCAGCACACTGGCCGCTGCGGCCACTTGGGGGGTAAACCAACAGAAAAAGGAAGACCTTTCTCTCTGTCTCTCTCTCTCACTGTCCACTCTGCCTGTCAAACTAAAAAATAATTTTTATAAAAAAACTTATTGGAGCCACTCTAGTGATTATACCCATGAAACTTTGTTAATTAATGCAAATAGAACCTGGGAAAATTGATGTATATCTTATGCTGTAGAGACTTAAGATTGAACATCTTTTTTATCTTTTTTAATTATATAATTTAAAAACAAATTTTAGATTTTTTTTTTACTTTACTAAGTCACAGCTCTGGCCCCATTAATATGACTTAACAATGTTTTTTCCTCTCAGACTTATCTCTATTGTTTCAGTTAACTGCATGCCTTTTCTTTACATTCAGATTCCCTCAGCTGTCAAAGCTTATTCATCTTAATTCTGTTGTTCCTATTTCCCTCCCTTTTATTCTGTCCCTAGGCTAATTGAGGTCATGATTCTCCATTCCTTCTGTGTGGTGTCACAGTAGCCTTGAAGTGTTCTTTTTCTCTTCTGATTTCTAAAGAAAGAAATTATGTATTCCCCCAGTTTAGATATTTTAATAATGCACTCTAAAACAAAGGTTAAATGTTCTTAATTTGACAAGAATTTTCAGGGCCAGTGGTGTGGCATAGTGGGTAGAGCCACCACTTGTAGTGCTGGCAGCTCATATGGATCCAGATCTCTGCTATAGCCTGGGAAAGCAGTAGAAGATGGCCCAAGTCCTGGGCCCCTGCACCCATGTGGGAGACCTGGAAGAAGCTCCTTGCTCCTGGCTTTGGATTGGCACAACTCTGGCCATTGCAGCCAACTGGGCAGTAAACCAGTGAATGGAAGACCCCTCTCTCTTCTCTGCCTCTCTCTGTGTAACTCTGACTTTCAAATAAATATATAAATCTTTAAAAAAAGAAGTTTTTCTAATTTTAGATTTTTTCTCCTTCATTGTCACTTCAGGGTGTGTGTAAGGAGTGCATATCCAGTTTTTCTATTTTGGATTTTTGGGATTTTGTATTAGCTCTGCTGTCTATTAATTTTTCTTGAGCATTGGTGATATCTTCTCCTTAGTTGTATTAAGAGAGAGAGCAATAGCCCTCATGTCTTTTTAGGTAAGTAAGACATATTAAAAACAGAGCATTCAGTATACATTCATAGTAGTTTGACTTGTTCAATTGATTTACGTGACCTCCCTTGGACATTCTTGGTCTCTGCTGTACAACTTTCTATACTCATTAATTCTTTGATATTCCCAAATCCAGAAAATGAATGACTCAACAGCTGTGTTCCTGTATTTGCTGGGACTCAGGGTAAGAAGCAAAGTGGAGGTGTTCAGGAATCTAAAGGTACATGCTACATAGCAAAGCACATCATTTCCTATACAAAGTGACTGGGAAATCCAGAATCTTTTGCACACATATTGGATCCTGAACTATTACTGGACTATTCAGTAAGATTTTAATGTATTTATTTTCTGTGTGTGTGTTTGTATTTCTAAATAAACTCTGCTGGGCTACTTAACATTAACATGTATTGCAGAATTCTTTCATCAGTTTTTACTTTTAAAAAATTTCTCTTTCAGTTTTATGGGAGAGGGTAGAAGCTTTCTGCTATGTAACTGAAAATTCATTGATTCATTAAAGTTAAAAATATTTGTTGGAAATGGGTGGAATACTATTAATTCTTGTGTGATTTACATGAAACTAAATACATTCTCTATTTTGTTTTGCTTAAAATTTCTGCATGTGTGGACTTCTTTTTTCCTTCTTGCCCCAAATCCCTTTGTGTATTGGGATGGCAAATGGGTTTTACACTGGAGAAAACATGTTATTTTGGCAAAGAAGTACTTAGCCTTCCTGCTTCAAGTATTCAAATATTGCATTAGAAATCAGTATATTTGTTTACTGTACAAATGTCCTTCATACAATTTTGTAATCTTCTGGGATGGGAGAGGGAGCAGGAAATAGGAGGGTTATGGGTGGGTGGGGGAAGTTATGATTGTCAGTATAAATTATTGCCCTACACTTTTTATAGACACTCTTCAAAGCATATCCTCAAACTAATTCAATTAATTTAAAGGATTTATTAAATGATAGACTACATGAAATTTATCGATGTATTTTATCAAGCAATCATCCAATGTAAATGATTACCATATGTTTGCACTTCAGGGAATCATTCTATTGTGAATATTTTGGCATCAATATAATTTTGTTTAAAATTTCTTTATGCAAAAATATCTGGACTAGAATTCAATTGAATGCATTGCATGGTTTTGTTACCTAATGACAAATTGCCTTCACTGAGGTTTATAATTATTTATTCTTTCAACACTAATGTTATGTGTTTACCAAATACAGTAATATTAATATACATTTGGGGTTGGCACTGTGGCATAGCGGGTAAAGCTGCAGCCTGGCAGTGCTAGCATCCCAAATGGATGCCAGTTTGAGTCCCGGCTGCTCCATTTCTAAGCCACCTCTCTGCTAAGGCCTGGGAAAGCAATGGAAGATGGTCTAAGTCCATGAGCCCCAGAACTCACATGGGGGACCCAGAAGATGCTCCTGGCTCCTGGCTTTGGGTCAGTGCAGCTCTAGTCATTGCAGCCAATTGGGGAGTGAACCAGCAGATGGAAGACCTATCTCTCTTCTTTCTGCCTCTTCTTCTCTCTCTGTGTAACTCTGGCTTTCAAATAAATAAGTAAATAGATAAATAATTTTTAAAAAGATACATTTGTTTGCAAACAATATGTGACATCAATACAACTACTTAAATTTTCTCATACAAGTAGTTTAATTTGGAGGCCTGAATTATGGCTGATTGGTTCTGTAGTCTAATGATATCTTTGAACCCAACTATTTTCCCCTTCTTTATGAATTTCAGTGTTGTATATTACTAGAATTCTGAAAAAAATTCACAGAAACTTTAGGCATCATCTAAACATCATAATCTCCAAAGAGCAAAAATCATTGCAAACTATGATTTTCTAGAATTATTTCTTTGGATAATGCTACAATTTTATTGTAGCTTTAAATTGAGCACACACACACACACACACACACACCCATGTACCATACATACATTCACAAATGTACATACACAATCAGCAAGTCTCCAATGCATTTACCAAAGTGCATCAATGTGCTAGTTTAAGATTACTGCCAAAGAATAGTCCCTTTCTTTAAATACCAATTTACTCTATTGATTTATTTTTGACCAAAAATGATGCAGTTTAGTTACTGTTTTGACAAAGAGGCAGGTATCATCGCAAAGCACAAATGAGTGAATAAGTTACATTATCCAGATAAGAAATGGCTCACTCATCAAATTAAAAGGAATTGAATCTAGTTTGAGTTACCATGTCAAGCAAAATATGAAGTTTTACAAAACTTGAATGTATATAATTTCAAATAAATTTTGAGTTGTATCTAAATGTGTACACTACAACATTAAGCATAAAGGCACAGATATTTAAATACCTTTATTTAGGGAAATGTGAATAGATAATAATAATAATTGCTAACATTTATTTTATACCAGGTGATGTTTCCTGAATTTTATGTTTCCAGAAAAATGGAGGTAGCTCCTGTTATTTTAACTTTAAAGAAAATGCAACTGAGGCATGAAGAGGTAAGTAACTGGTTTGCCCAAGGATATATAATCATGAAGTGGCAAAGCCTTAGACTTGGCATGATCTGAATGGCAGCCATTTTTTTTCACAAATTCAATGTTTGATCTATTTCATATATTCACTAAAAGGATTTACTATCAAATGATACTTTCTGATAAAACCTATGAAAACTGCAGAGGAGTATTGCTCCAAAGCAAATACTTGAGGCTAGCATTACGTGTAGCAGGTAAAGCCATTGTCTTTAAATTTAGCAAAGATATGCCTTGTTAGATGAGTGTACTTTGTGTAATTCTTCTTGTCAGTGTATACACTTTAGAAATTGATTACAGGGGCCAGTGCTGTGGCACAGCATGTTAAAACCCCAACCTAGGGTGCCAGCATCCCATATGGGTGCTGGTTTGAGTTCCAGTTGCTCCACTTCTGATCTGGCTCCTTGCTAATGCACCTGGGAAAGCATCAGAGGATGGCTCAAGTCCTTGGGCTCCTGCACCCGTGTGGGAGACCTGAGAAAAGCTCCTGGCTCCGGGCTTCAGATCAGCTCAGCTCCGGCTTTTGCAGCCAATTGGGAAGTGAACCAGCAGATTGAAGACTTTTCTCTCTGTCTCTACCTCTCTATATAACTCTGTCTTTCAAATAAATAAAAATAAATCTAGAAAAAAAGAAATTGATTACATCAGGCAACACATATGAACTTTTTTATAGAAAGATTGACCTTTAGAAAAATTTTAGACCTACAGAAAAAAAAATGTGGTACAAATGTGAACTTTTGAATAAAAATCTATTTTTCATGAAAGCATGGTGTTATAAAACAGAGCAATACCTCACTGAGAACCAAAAATAAATTGGACTATCTCATTCTGTGATTTGAAATCTAGGGACAAATGTCCTTTATTTTTCTTACAGAGAATGTAAATAGTGTTGTGATATCAAACTCATTCTAAGTTTAGGTACCCCATGGAAAGTTTGATCTAATGAAAACAAATCTGTTGGATCATTTACCTCATACATTCCACTACCATGAAAATAATATATCTGTCATGATACATCAAGAAGAAAACATATTTATGCCTAAAAATACAAATTCAACTATTACAAGCTGTTCAGCAAAATTTAAATTGTATGTTTTCAATATTCTAAAATGGAACATTTTTCTTTGCTTCTCAATAAAAATGTGATACACTTTAACATCTTCAGAATAAGAACTGAGAGTGTACAAGGCAAAATTTATATATTTACTTATTTATTTTTTGCCAGACAGAGTTAGACAGTGAGAGAGACAGAGAGAAAGGTCTTCCTTCCATTGGTTCACCCACCGAATGGCCACCATGGCCTCCCGATCTCCCATGTGGGTGCAGGGCCCAAGCACTTGGGCCATCCTCCATTGCTCTCCTGGGCCACAGCAGAGAGATGGACTGGAAGAGGAGCAACCGGGACTAGAACCTGGGGTGCCAGCACTGCAGGCGGAGGATTAGCCTTGTGAGCCACGTACCCGGTGAAATGTAGTTTAACGAGAGAATTTATAACGTTCATTTTTAAAGTAACAAAAACATTTTTCACTTCTTGGTTTGCATTTTAAATTTGTACATATATATATATATACATATATATATATTAGCCATCCTTACTGGTTATTGCAAATTACCACATCCCAAAATTAATTGCTTCTCAACATTTACAATTTGTTTCTTCACTTTAAAGAAAAATATTTGTGTCTCTTGAGTAAACAAGTAAATATAATGATTTGGCATCATTTTATAAAACTCAAATCTGTAAGAACTCAAAAACCACTGCAGAAATATTCTATAAGAATGTACTCATGCATATTGTTCTTACAATAGATTCACCCATGTCAT
This sequence comes from Oryctolagus cuniculus, assembly GCF_964237555.1. Classification (NCBI taxonomy): domain Eukaryota; kingdom Metazoa; phylum Chordata; class Mammalia; order Lagomorpha; family Leporidae; genus Oryctolagus; species Oryctolagus cuniculus. The sequence goes on along the minus strand of NC_091444.1, from coordinate 86,897,176 downwards.
AGAAGAGCAACTCCTTGCTCAACATTCAAAATGTTCACAGTCTTCGAAATATTCCTTTTAGCATAGTGACCACAGTTGGACACAAGAGAGTCTTTAAAATTAAAAGAAACAATTTGGGTATGCTGACTTTCCTAGTCTTCTTGTTTTCCTGGGACAGAGTATCTTTTTTGAATGTAGGCTGACAAGGATACAACCCCCACCACAAAGTAAAATGCCTAAACATTAGAGCACTGCTCCTGACCCCTGCTCACTTGTTCCTCTATGTGGGATTTATGAATGACTTGCATGAATGGAGAGATGAAAGAGGCAATGAGCTACCAACCCCCCTTTTCTTTATTTAGCACTTTTCTAGGATGCCTATGAGAACATGGGTTCTTGTCTGCCCTTTTTTATACTGTAAATTTAGCAAAAAACCTGTGCTCTGTAAGTGACTAGGTAAGGATGCAATGTAATGTACTAGGGCAATGGAAAGGAATTTTTGTTGCTAAGCACCAAGACCAACAACTCTGTGGGCTAGAAAGCTTACATTTTGACTTCTTTCCATGTCCAGCTTGAACCATTCAGAATTCAGAGAAAGTAGGAATGTAAGTTATGAACACACTTCACTGCCACAAATGTTATGATACTCATCAGTTTGTAATCAGGAATGACTTAAAATTTAACCAAAAATACCACAGTAAACTATGGCAGATTCATCAACACCTACACTTATAACTAACATCCACATTTATAATTGTATCTTTCTATGAAGGATCTGACAGGAATTATTATCTGGGATGGATAATTAACAACTCCTTAAACAATTTTTATAATGTACCAAAAAAGTGAACTTTGAATCCTTTGGGAATTGGATAAGCTAAATATATTTGTATTTGATGAATTCAGGCTGAGAACTTGTAAGTATAATACCAACCATAATACCTACGAAAAATTAAATACCTTGGAATAAATTTAAGAATTTGAAAGATCTTCACAATGAAAATTACAAAACATTAAAGGAAGAAATAGAAGAACACACACAAAAATGGAAAAATATTTCATGTTTGTGCACTGGAAAAAATAATATCATCAAAATGTTCATACTACCCAAAGCGATTTATAGATTCAATGAGACCCCAATCAAAACTCCAAGAACATTCTTCTCAGATCTAGAAAAAAGAATGCTTAAATTTGTGTAGAAACACAAGAGACCCCCAAATAACTAAAGCAACATTAAACAAGAAAAAGTTGGAAGTATCAGAAGACCAGATTTCAAGACATACTACAGGGTAGTTACAAACAAAACAGCCTGGGACTGGAACAGAAAAAGACATGTATACCAATGAAACAAAATATAAACCAAAAAAATTAATCCATGCAGCTACAACCAACTAGTCTTTGACAAATGAGCTAAAATCAATCCCTGGAGAAAGGACAGTCTCTTCAACAAATAGTGTTGGGAAAATTGGATCTCAACATGCAGACATATGAAACAAAACCTGTACTTACACCCATACAAAAATCAACTCACAACTGATCATGACTCTAAATCTATGGCCTGATATCAACAAATTACTAGAGGAAAATATTGGGAAAACTGCAAGACATTAGCATAGGAAAGACTTCTTGGAAAAGACCCCAGAAGCACAGGCAATGAAAGCAGAAAGAGACAAAAGGGATTACATCAAGCTTAGAAGATTTGTGCTGCAAAGGAAACACTAAGCAAAGTGAAGAGTGGTAGAAAATATTTGCAAACTATATAACTGATAAAGGGTTAATATCTTGAAGTAACACCTTGACAGTAGGGACTCCACACCATGAGACTCTGGTCTGAGACTATGATCTAAAACAGTTGAATAATAGCAGTCCACTACATCACACTTGGCAGAGCACAGAAACCCCATAGTATGATCGCTCAAGCTTGGAAGTGAATAGACTACACCTGGGTTAATGATAAAAATGTAATTTGTCTATGTCCTATGTATGATTAAAACCAATACCTGGATTAATGTCAACATTATAATTGGAATTGTTAAGATTGTAACTGGTATTGTCAATATTATAATTGATACTAGCTTATTGATACTAGCTTATTGATACTAGATTATAATTGATACTAGTTTCACATAGGTTTTAGGTCAGTAACCAGTAACCAGTAACCATGTGTTCCCCCCTATTCCTAGCAACCATGAATTCCCCTCCCAATTTTGTGGTTTTTGCCTTTATAAACCCTGTTGCTTTCGGCTTCAGGGTCGAGAGTTCTTTAGGGCATGAGCACACTCTCCACCACCTGCAATAAAGGACCACCAAATTTTATCAATCTGTGGAGCTCTTTTGTTCGCACTCACTCAGGTACAAACAGCAATCTGATGTTTATAAAGATCTTAAGAGACTCAACTTCAACAAAATAATGCAGTTAAGAAATGGGCAAAGGACATGCACAGAAAATTTTCAAAGGATGCAATCAATACAAATGGCCTACAGACAAATGAAAACATACTCAGCATCACTAACCATCAGGGAAATGCAAAGAAAACCATAAAGTTTCATCTCATCCCAGTTAGAATGTCTATCATCCAAAAATGAAAAAATAATAAATGCTGGTAAGGATGTTGGAGAAAAGGCACACTTATACGCTATTCATAGGAATGTAAAGTAGTACAACCATTATGGAAGACAGTAAGGATATTCCTCAGAAATCTGAAAATAGATCTACTATATGACCCAGCCATCCCACCCATGGGAATTTACCCAAACAAGATGAAATCAGGCTTTGAAAGAGTTACTTATAACCCCCATGTTTACTGCACCTCAATTGGCAATAATTAAGATAAGCAATCAAATCAGATTCCCATTAACTGATGTCTGGAAAAAGAAAATGAGTAGTATGGAATACTGCTCAGTCATAAAAAAGAATGAAACCCTGTCTTGCAATACATGAATGCAACTGGAAACCATTATGCTTATTGAAATGAGCAATTCAACAAAGATAAATGTCATTTCTTCCCTGATAAGTTCTGATTAATATAGGATACAAGAGTAGATAAGAATGAAATGGACTTATGATTTGATTATTGTTTTAAGCCCTTGTGGATACTCTAGTCAAACTGTGGTTTTGGATTTTTTTATTTGTTGAATAGTATGGTTAGTGGTGCACTAAACCCAAGGTTCAAAAGAAAATTGTGAAATTATGTTTTTTTGAATTTATGTTTTTTGCAAAAATTATAGAGAAAAAGGAAAGGTGAATGGGGATTGATGGAGGGAGTGAGGGGACTATGGATATCTTCTTAGCATTGTATTTATAAAATACATGATATCTGTTCTCTTTATATTAATAAAAAAATTTTGGAGAGCCTAAAGGTAAACATCTCCTACGAGCTGATCTTCAACAGAAATGCTAAGAATACTCACTGCAGAAAGGACAGTCTTTTCAATGAATGGTGCTTTGAATATTGAATATTCACACATAGAAGATTTAAACTTTATCTCTCATCATATACAAAACTGAACTCAAAGGTGTTCATTTACCCTAGGCATTAAGATGTCAGTTAAGATGCTAGTGTCTCATATCAAAGTACCTAGTAGATACCCAGCTCTGACTCCTGACTCCAGTTTCCTGCTAATGCAGATACTGGGAGGGAGTAGGGATAACTCAAGTACTGGGTTCCTTCCACCATGCAGGAAAGCTGGGTTGAATTCCACACTATTGGCTTCTGTTTGGCCCAGTCCTGTCCTTTGTGGGCATTTGTGGAGTCAATCAACATGAGAGCTCTCTCTTTTTGTTTATCTGCTCTCAAATAAATAATTTTACACTCAATTCAAAATTATTTAAAGACTTAAATGTAAGACCTGAAACTACTGGAAAAAAAATGCTTCAGGACATTGGATTGAGTAAGTATTTGAAGGATACGACAACAAAGCACTAGAAGAAAAAAAGCAAAAATAGTCAAATGGACTTTTTTATTTATTTAACAGGTAGAGTTATAGACAGTGAGAGACAGAGACAAAGAGAAAGGTCTCCCTTCCATTGGTTCACTCCAGAAATGGCCACTATGGCTGGCGCTGTGCCGATGCAAAGCCAGGAGCAAGGTGCTTCCTTGTGGTCTCCCATATGGGTGCAGGGCCCAAGCACTTGGGCCATCCTCCACTGCCATTCTGGGATGCAGCAGAGAGCTGGACTGGAAGAGGAGCCACTGGGACTAGAACCCAGCGCCCATATGGAATGCCAGCACTGCAGCAAGTGAGCCATGGCACTGGCCCTGGAATTTTACCAAATTAAAAAACTTCTGCAAAGAAACAAAATAATCAACATAACAAAGAGACAATATGAAATTGGAGAAAATACTTAGAAAATATACACCTACTAAGGTGTATACACCCTTTAAGACATTTTAAAAACTCAATGAAAAATGAACAGATTTTAAAATTGGCATTAGATCTAAATGCTCATTTTTCAAAGAAAGGCATACAAATGGCCAAGAAGTACATGAAAAATGTTCAGCATCACTAATTAACAGGGAAATACAAATCAAAACCACAATTAGACACCAAGTTACTCCAGTTAGAATGCTTATTATCAAAGACAAAACAGTGGCTGGCATTGTCACACAGCAGGTTAAGCCATGCTCTGTGACACTGGCATCCCATATGAGCACTAGTTCAACTCCACATCCCATCCAGCTCCCTGCTAATGTGTCTGGGGAAGCAGCAGAAGGTGACCCAAGTGCTTGGGCCCCTGTCATCCACATGGGAGACCCAGATGGAGTTCCAGGCTTCTGGCTTCAGTCTGGCACAGACCAGCCATTGTGGTCATTTGTAGAGTGAACCAGTGATGAAAGATCTGTCTCTGTCTCACTATGTGTCTCTCTCTTTGTAACTGTTCCTTTCAAATAAATAAATTAATCTTATAAAAAAGAAAAATACACACTTGAAGGAATTGTATGCAAATTTAACAAAAACTTGGAGAACTCAGTAACAGGAAAATAAATGCCTTCAAATTTAAATACTGCCAGAATACATAGAGACAACGTAAAATGCATAATAAAATAAACATATACGGGGCTGGCACCATGGCTCACTTGGTTAATCCTCCACTTGTAGTGCTGGCATCCCATATGGGCACAGGGTTCTAGTCCCAGTTGCTCCTCTTCCAGTCCAGCTCTCTGTTGTGGCCTGGGAGTGCAGTGGAGGATGGCCCAAGTGCTTGGGCTCTGCACCCACGTCAGAGACCAGGAGGAAGCACCTGGCTCCTGGCTTCGGATCAGCATAGTTCCAGCCATAGTGGCCATTGGGGGGTGCACCAATGGAAGGAAGACCTTTCTCTCTGTCCCTCTCTTTCTTTCTCATTGTCTAACTCTATCTGTCAAATAAATAAAAAAGCATATAAACCAATCTGAATATTAGAGAATTCTGAGAAAAAAGAAATGTACTGTACATAAAGGAAGAGCACATTTAGACAGCACCAAGATGGATACACTGTGTATCAGGATGGTTACACTTAAAAACACACATTACAAATGCTTTCAGGATAGAGTAGCAGAACATCTCATTCATTCCTGGTGAGAATGCATCATGGGGCAGATGCTTTATCAGACATCTTGGCATGTTATTAGGAATCCAACACCGTGCCATACACCATACATGTTCTAATATATTTACAGAGCTGGTGTGAAAATGTATGGCTTGATAAAAACTGACATGAAAATATATATAGCAGCTTTATTCACAATGGCTAAAGCTCATAGAAAACCACATTGTTCCTCAACAGTTAACCACATAACCAAACCTTCAAAGTGCGTGGAGACCCTGGGAAGAGAACAGGAGATGAAGACACATGTGATGCTTAGGGTATAGGCATTTAGCATGGGGACACAAGAGAAAAGCCAAGGCTGAAGTCATAGGGGATCTAGAAGCCTAAGGAAGACAACAACTTCAAGCAAAGGGCAGAGAGGTATCTGAAGACTGCCATGAGCTGAAGTCACAGGCAATGAAGTCACTCTAGGGTAGCAGGATAATACTCCGGAGTAGAGATGCAGATAACTGATGGGAGATCACGGCTTCATGCAGTGGGGCTGGAGGACCTGACAGCTGGCTTGGGATGCAGGCACAGATGGACACTCAAGGAAAGATGTGATGGAGGGTCTGGCATTGTGGTGCAGTGGGTTACACCACTGCCTATAATGTTGGCATTCCATATGGGTGCTGGTTTGTATGCTGGCTGTTCCCGTTCAGATCCAGCTCCCTGCCAAAGACCTGGGAAAGCAGTAAAAGATGGCCTTACTGTTTTGTCCTCTGCCACCCACGTAGGAGACCCAGAAGAAGCTCCAAAGGCCTGGCTCCTGGCTTCAGATGGGCCCAACCCTGGCCATTGCAACCAATTGGGGAGTGAGCCAGAGGATGGAAGCTCTTTCTGTCTCTCTATGCCTCTGTCTCTCCCTCTATGTGATAAGGAAATAACTTGAGATATTAAATTTCATGGGTTTTTTTTGGACAGAGTTAGGCAATGAGAGAGAGATAAAGATCTTCCTTCCATTGATTCACACCCCAAATGGTTACCACGGCCAGTGCATAGTGGCAATCCAAAGCCAGGAGCCAGGTGTTCCCTCTTGGTCTCCATGCGGGTGCAGGGTCCAAGTAGTTGAACCATCCTCCACTGCCTTCCCGGGCCACAGCAGAGAACTGGACTGGAAGAGGAGCAACCAGGACTAGAACCTAGTGTGCCAGTGCCACAGCCAGAGGATTAGCCTAGTGAGCCATGGCACTGGCCCTCTATATAATTTCAAATAAATCTTTTTTAAAAAGAGGTGCTGGAGACACAGGGGATGGAGACTTATGAAGGCACATGGAATAAGACTGTGTCTAGGGAGGCCATTCATGCATCAGAATTCTGCTTCTCCACTGTCTGTCATGATAAAGCCTCCATTGAGCAACCACCATTTAAAGATGCCACGTGACAGACTCCTTGTCTCTGAGGCTAATATGTGTCTGTAAAGCCTACTTTAGAAGTAAGAAGTACAGATAATCATAACAAAAATTTGTGACTGCCTCTGGAAGACTGAGGGACAAGGGGGTGTGGAAAAACACAAAATTGGGGCCAGTGCCGTGGCTCACTTGGTTAATCCTCCACATGTAGTGCCAGCATCCTATATGGGTACTGGGTTCTAGTCCTGGCTACTCCTCTTGCAGTCCAGCTCTCCGCTGTGGCCCAGGAAGGCAGTGGAAGATGGCCCAACTGCTTGGGCCCTGCACCCACATGGGAGGCCATGAGGAGGTACCTGGCAGCTGGATTTGGATCAGTGCTGCACACCGGCCGTAGCAGCCATTTGGGTGGTGAACCAATGGAAGGAAGATTTTTCTCTATATCTCTCTCTCACCGTCTAACTTTGCCAAAAAATAAAAATAAAAAACACAAAATTTAATATCTCAATTTATTTCCTATGAATTCTTTTTTTAAAAATTTTCACAGCAATGTCTTGCAATCACTTGGAAACAGGTAACAACATAGGGACCTAACATATAGACTGAAAGGATTGCAGACTCAAAACGCAAACCTGGTTATTCACATCGAATGCACCTTTGCTCTAGAGTGACACTGACTGCTGACTGTGAGTTTCCAGCAGTTCTTAGGATGCCAAGTCTTCTGAAAACACTTTGAAACCTGTCTTCCCAGACTGAGAACCCATGGATAACAGGACTGGAGAGAGCAGTGCTCTAAGACTAGCTCAGTATCTGCTTCCACCCTTGGCAGTGAAGTGTCAGGGTCACCCCACACTGAGGGGGAGTAGCTGCATTCTCTGTGCCCTCCAGCAGGCGTGTGTACCAGGGTTCACTCCCGGCCCTGGGGCCTCCAGAAACCCTGCAGCCAGCCTTCCTCCACAGCCATGTGGTGGGGTCGTGGGTGGGCTCCCACAGGGTGTACGGGGCACCTGGTGGCCCTTACCCCCCACCATTCCCTGACCTCTGGTCTGGTGCCCCCACCTCCGGGTTGGAAAAATCCCAGAATCAGTTGAGAGCCAGAGATAAGAAGGGAGGATTGGCACAGCACTGGCTGGGAGAGACCCAGAGGGGCCCAGTGGCACCCACGGGGTTGGCCTCAAGGTCCCAGGGTGGCTGCAGCAGGGCCTGCACAGGTCACCCCTGCACTCTCCCCAGACCCAGCTATCTGGAGTTCACAAGTACAGAGATCCTGCATCCTTCAGTGCTGGGAGCACACTTCCTCAGGGTCTCCCACAGCCAGAAGTTCACAAAGGGCCACCACTTCCTCCTGTGCATCCATTTCCTCACTCCTGAGTCAGCACCATCCATTTATGCTGAGTCATCATGAAATTTCTGCTGACTCATCATTACCACCTACCTGGTCCCCACATGTTCTCTTTAGAGACCTGAGCCCTGTCAAGGGGTCCTGAGAGATAGGGTGGTCCCCAGCAGCTCCATCCTGGTCTCTAGCAGGTATACATTGCCCCATCTGGGTCCCCAGGGCTCCATTCAGTCTCTAGGGCCTTCATACAGATCTGGTCTCCATCCAGGTCTCCAGGCCTCCAGCCAGGTCCCCAGGTCCTCCATCCAGGCACCGGGGCCTCCATCCAGGTCTCTAGGGCTCCATCCGGGTCTCTAGCAGGTGCACAGGGATCCATACAGTCTCTAGGAGCCTCATCTGGGTTTCCATGGCTCCATCTGGTTCTCCAGTGCTCCATCTGGGTCTCCAGAGCTCAATTTGGGTCCCCAGGGGCTCCATCCTGGTTTCCAGCAGGTGCATGGGGTCCTCAGGACCTCCATCCAGTCCCAGCAGGTGCAAGGGGCCCCTCCTTCCTTCCTTGCAACCTTGGGTTAGATTTAGGGGTAGAAGCATGACTCAGCTGGCCTGGTGCCATGACTCAGCAGGTTAGGTTTGATGTCAAGGTTAGGGTGGGGATGGGATTCAGGTTAGGGTTCATGTTTGAAGCATGACTCACCAAGTTTAGAAGCACGACTCAGGAGGTCTGGAAGCATGATTCGGCAATTTTAGAAGTGCGACTCACTGGCCTAAGAGTATGACTTGGCAGGTGTAGTTGTCTACCTTTGTGGGTAAGGATGCCTGGTAGGTAATGATGACTCAGCAGGTATAAAATGGTGACTCAGCAGAAGTTTCTCAATGACTCACCAGGTCTGGGATAATGAGGATTAAGTGGGTATGTATAATGATGGCTCACGAGGTGTGTGCTAGTGATGATTCAGCAGAATTTCCTGATGACTCAGCAGGAGTCTCAGCATGACTCATCCCTTCCTTCCTTCCCTCCCCTCTTTGCATTCATTTCTGGTCCACTTTCAATTTCCTAAACCCACTTCTGGTCATTCTAGACCCACTTCCAGTCCACTTCTGCATTCCCAGAGTCAATTCCAGTCAACTTCCCGATTCCTACAGTCACTAACTTCCAGCTAATTTATGTCACTTCGGGGTTCTCAGACTCACTTTAGTCTACTTCTGGGTTCCTAAGTCACTTCCGGTCCACTTCCGGCCATTGTATACCCATTTTCAGTCACTTTGGTTCTGTTTATACCCATTTTTGGGTACTTCTGGTGTACTTCCAGGTTCGTATAGTCACTTCCCAGAGGGTCTCTGTTGGTGTCTGGGGGTCTCTGTGGGTCCCAGTTGTCTCTGGGGTTCTCTCAGTGTCTTTCAGCATCTCTGGGGGTCTCTGAGGGTCTCTGGGGTCTCAGGTTTTCTGGGGGTTCTGGGGTTCTCTGAGAATCTCTGGGGGTCCCAGGGCTCTTGGTGGGGACACCTGTCTATCACCCATCACCCTTGTCCTTCACTAAGATACCTGTTCATCACTCAGAATAGACTTGTCACTCAGGAAAACATTTTAATTCTCATACAAGTTTCTGTCAGGAAATTGGTCCTGGGTCCAAAAGACACCTTTTCTTACAGGGACTCCCTTAAGGTTTTGTCAGAGAAATTTTGTCAGGATCCAATATGGCTATAGCTCCTGTCAAAACAATTGCCAGAATCCAAGATGGCCACCACTGACATCAGAAAACACACTGCCACACTCCAACATGGCTGCCACTCCTGTCAGAAAAATTTACCAGCCTCCAAGATGCCTGTCATTCCTGTCATAATGAGAATTTGCCAGGATCCAACATTCTGCTGCTGATGTCAGAACGAGAATTTGCCAGACTCCAATATGGCTGCCATCAGAAAATCTAAAAATACATTTCTTAAAAATTTCATTTAAAAATTTATTAAAAATTCATTAAAATTAAAAATTAATCCCATCCCATATGGCCACTGTTTGTGTCTCAGCTGCTGTACTTCCCATCTAGCTCTCTGCCAATACATCTGAGAAAGCAGCAGACAACACAAGTTCTTGAGTCCTTGCTGTCGCTCCCCCTCTTCGTGGAGGAACGACACTGAACCCTGCCTAGGCTTCATATCCGAGTCACGGCACCATTATGTCGCTCCCCCTCTTCGTGGAGGAACGACACAGGACCCTGCGCTGTTCTTTGGTCTGCTCGGCCCTCCCCGGGTTTGCTGCTGGTTCTTCCCAGGTTGGCTACTGTCCCTTCCACCTGCGTGGAAGGGCAGTTCCCCCTGGCCACATTCCCCACTTCCGCAGGGGAGCGGCACACCGCCGGCCGGCTCTCTCGGGGGCTGCACAGGTGTTCCCCTTAGATGTTCCCCTTAGATGTTCCTGGTGCATGCCGTCTCTCTCCTCCTTTATAGTCCTCCTCTGCCAATCCCAACTCGGCTGCCCACACGCCGAGTACGCTGCTCTCCTCCAATCAGGAGCAAGTCCTGCTGTTTATTGGTTGAACTGGAGGCAGCTGGGTAGAAGCTGTTTTCTCCTCTCCCAGCGCCTTATTGTGGGAGAGCAGATGCATAGAATAAGTCTTAATTCCAGTATCTTAGTCTAGTCCAAGCTGCTCCCCACAGATCCCCCTTTCTTTTTATTTTTTTTGGCGTTGATACGCGCCTGTCTTCGGTGTCCCGCGGCACACACTCTGCTCTGCTTGCTAGAGTTGCCACAGGTTCTTACAAGTCCTATCAATCAGGCAAACCGAATCCGGGTCCTCTCTTCGCCATGTTGTGAGGAGGTTTTTAGGCGCTGATGTGTGCCTGTGTTCGGTGCCCTGCAGCGCATGCTCTGCTCTGCCTGCAGGTGCTTACAAAACCTAGCAATCAGGCAAACCGAATCCAAGCCTTCTCAGCGCCATATTGTGGGGAGGCTTATTGGTGTTGATTCGTGCCTATCTTCGGTGACCTGCAGCTCATACTCTGGTCGAGCCACCTGTTGGTGCTTACCGCCCTAATCAGGCAGACCGAATCCAAGCTCTCTCATTGCCATGTTGTGGGGTGACTTATTGGTGTTGATAACGTGCCTGTTTTCGGTGACCTGCGGCGCATAAGCTGCTAGCCGCCCGCAGGTGCTCATCGCCTCACTAATCAGGCAGACCGAATCCAAGCCTTCTCATTGCAGTATTGTGGGGAGGCCTTTCTATTTCTCTATTTCTCTATCTCCGGGCATTCCTATTTCTCCCATTTTACTTCTGTCTGCCAACATTCCTATTTCTCTCATTTTACTTCTAAACTTCTGTTTCTCTTATCCCCGCGGCTTCCCGGTGCCCGCCCCGAGGCTGCTTCTCGGCGGCTTCCCGGCTGAGCCGCTTCAGCCCGCTTCTCTTATCTGCGTGGCTTCGCTTCGCGCGCACACTCCGTGGTCTCTCACTAGCCCAGCGTTCCCTATCTACTTGTGCCCCGCACGCTCTCTCTGCGCGCGGCAGCCTCCGCGAGTCACACAGCGTAGCTTACGTCTCCGCCACTAGCATTCAATCCAAGTTCCCCGGGCTAACCTGATGAATTCAACCCAGCTCACGTCTCCGCCCCACGATTTGGCTTCCCGTCCTTTGCTCCCCGGGCTAATCAGACGGATCCCAATCTGGCTTACGTTTCCGCTTCTGGTTTCAACTTTTCGCCCCCTATTCCCGGGCTAACTTGAGAATCCCAAAGTGGCTTTCGTCTCCGCCTCGGCCTGCCCCCCGCAGCTTCAATTTCCCTAACATTTTTCTCTACCCGGTATGTTTCCCCAAGCTTTCCTCCAACAATACTCCTACCTCATTTCTCCTGGCCTCTCCCCACAGTCCGCATCCGAGTTTGTTCTAGCTTTCACTTTCACCTTTGACCTTAGAGATTTCTCCCAGCTTCCCCCCGTAGTCCGTATCTGAGTCTATGCCTAGGCTTTCAATAGGCTTCTTCCGGCACCTTTTTCGTCCGGCTTTTCCCTAGGCTGTTTGCTAGTCTCTCTCTCCGGTATTTTCCCAGTTCTTCCCGTTTCTTCCCTCCTAAGTTTCCTATCTGAGTCACGGCACCATTATGTCGCTCCCCCTCTTCGTGGAGGAACGACACAGGACCCTGCGCTGTTCTTTGGTCTGCTCGGCCCTCCCCGGGTTTGCTGCTGGTTCTTCCCGGGTTGGCTACTGTCCCTTCCACCTGCGTGGAAGGGCAGTTCCCCCTGGCCACATTCCCCACTTCCGCAGGGGAGCGGCACACCGCCGGCCGGCTCTCTCGGGGGCTGCACAGGTGTTCCCCTTAGATGTTCCCCTTAGATGTTCCTGGTGCATGCCGTCTCTCTCCTCCTTTATAGTCCTCCTCTGCCAATCCCAACTCGGCTGCCCACACGCCGAGTACGCTGCTCTCCTCCAATCAGGAGCAAGTCCTGCTGTTTATTGGTTGAACTGGAGGCAGCTGAGTAGAAGCTGTTTTCTCCTCTCCCAGCGCCTTATTGTGGGAGAACAGATGCATAGAATAAGTCTTAATTCCAGTAACTTAGTCTAGTCCGAGCTGCTCCCCACACTTGCCACCCATGAGGGAGACTTGGGTGGAGTTCCAGATCCTGGCTTTGATCTGACCCAGACCCAGCCATTGTGAGCATTTGGTGGGTTGACCTGCAGATGGAAGATCTCTCCCTCCCCCTCCCTGTCTCTCCTTCTTTATAACTCTGCCTTCTAGATAAATAAATCCTTTTCCCATATTTATTTTTCAACAATTTTTCTACTTACTTGCCAGTATAGCTTTCTCCCTTGGTGCTGCTGCTCCCTGTGGACTTGTCCTCCTCAGCCTCTGACTAGAGCACAGCCACCTCTCCAATGCTGACATCCTCTGACACATATTTCACTCTTCTGTTCTCTCTAAACTGCAGACTCTTGGGCAACATAAGTAACTATCATGGATAAACGTGCATAGATACACACACCTGAGGACTCCAGAGTCTTGGATTTCAGGTTGTAATTAACTTTCCTTTTCAGAGGACTGGTGAAAAAACAAGTCTGGAAGCCAGGGTGTAGCCTTATGGTTCAGATGCCTGTGTCCCACATGGGAGATTTTGGGTTTGGTTCCAGTCCCTGCCTCCAACTTCCTGATAATGCAGACCATGGAGCTAGTAACTGATGGCTCAGATGATTGGGTTCCCTGCTCCTGGGACAGCCCTGACCACTGTGGATATTTCAGCAGTGAACTAGAGGGTGAATACCACTTCTCTGTCTCCTTGTTCATTTCTTTGCATCTCAAATTAAAAAACAAATCAAGTATGTTTGTATCATCCATTAAAATAACTTCCTCAATGGAAAAAAAGAGTTTCATTGTTAAATTTGGGGAAAAATAATGCTTCTTGGTTGTAAATGATATATGAATAATGCATAACTGTACATCAGACTTCCATTGTGGACAAGGAAGAGAAAGATGGAAGCAATAATTTTTACTTCTGGCTTTGGTACTTGTCATGTAACCTTGAAAAATTCATTTAAACTCATGGTGCCTGAGTGTCCTTCAAATTACAGGCTCATCTAGTTGAGGCAGGTGGTGTAAGGGGAGGTGGCAGGAAGCTGAGAGCTTTCCTTGTTTCTGTGCCAACAGAGCTAAGTGACATTAGCAAGTCATTTGACCCCTCTGGATCTTCCTCCCTTGTGAGATAAGATTGTCTTTATAGTTAAAGGATTTATTCTACATAGTCCTATCTTATGGTAAGGTTCACATGACTGTGAAGTGTTTTATAAACTGGCAGTGCAATAATCAAGTTGGCACCGAAGATGAAATGCTAAACAGCATAGAAATTCTAAGGCTTGTAGTTCTATGAGGAGCTACACAGAAACATTCAAGTTCAGGGGCATTTTTAAATTTAAAAACAGAATCATTGAATCACTGTTCAGAATCAGTATAGTTGCTAAAATTCTTATTTATAATCACTGAGATTGGTAGTGTAATTACTGATAGCATACTCCTAGTGTTGTATATTTTAGTTTATACAATACTTAGACTATATAAAATATAGGTAGCATGGGAAGTGCGATACACAGCAGTCTCGTAGAATGGCAGATGTCCTAAACAGCACTCTGGCCTCAGAATCAGCCCCTAAGGCCCTCAGATCTGGCTGAAGAGCCCATGAGAGTATTTTCGGTATGGAAAGCCACTCTGGCAAAAAAGAAAAAAAAAGGACCTAAATAAAAGATCTCTGTAAGTGAGATCCCAGTAGAAAGAACGGGCCATCAAAGAAGGAGGTACCTTTCTCTGAAGGGAGGAGAGAACTTCCCCTTTGACTATGACCTTGTCTAAGTAAGATCGAACTCAGTGAACTCAAGAGGCTTCCATAGCCTTGGCAACTCATGACTAGAGCCCAGGGAGATTTCTGATGCCATAAACAAGAGTGTCAGATTGTTCAGTCAACAACAGGAATCACTGTGTGCTTTCTCCTTATGTGGGATCTCTGTCCTTAATATGTTTTCCAATGTGAAGTAATGCTATAACTAGTACTCAAACAGTATTTTACACTTTATGTTCTGTGTGCTGCAAACTGATGAAATCTTTACTTAATATATACTAAATCGATCTTCTGTGTATAAAGATGATTGAAAATTAATCTTGATGTGAATGGAGTGGGAGAGGGAGTGGGAGATGGGCGGGCTGCTGGTGGGAGGGAAGTTAAGGGGGGAAGCCTTTGTAATCCATAAACTGTACTTTGGAAAATTATATTTACTAAATAAAAGTTTAAAAAAATTAAAACATAAAAAATAAATAATATAGGTAGTAATATTTAGTACTTCTCTTACTTTTACTGGATTGGATTATAGTATACGTTAATAAACCCTTTTTAAAGATTTATTTATTTATTTGAAAGACAGAATTATAGAGAGAGACACATAAATAAACAGAGATGTTCTGTCTGCTGTTTTACTCCCCACGTGGCTGCAAGCAGCTGGAGCTGGGCTAATCCAAAGCCAGGTGCTTCTTCCAGGTCTCCCACATGGATTCAGGCACCCAAGTATTTGGGCCATCTCCTGCTGCTTTCCCAGGCACATTAGCAGGGAGTTAGATTAGAAGCAGTGCAGCTGGGACATGAACCAGTGCCCATAATGTTTGCCAGCACTGCATGTGGTGGCTTTACCTTATATGCAACAGCACCAGCTACAGCCTATTCATTTTAAATTAATAACTAAAGATTATCTGCTTTTCAGCCTCAAGGCTTTGGCTTGGCCCAGCCTCTGCTGTTGTGGACATTTGGGGAGTGAACCAGAGGTTGAAAGATCTCTCTTCTTATGTCTCTCCCTCTCTAACCTTGCCTTTCAAATAAATAAATGTGTCTTTGCAATAAAAATACATACATACACAGACACACACACAAACACAGTACCAACACAGTGGGTAAAGCCATGGCCTGCTGTGCCAGCATCCCATATGGGTGCTGATTCAACTCCCAGCTGCTCCACTTCCAATCTAGCTCCCTGCTAATGTGCCTGGGAAAGCATCAGAAGGTGGCCCAAGTGCTCGAACCACTGCATTCATGTGGGAGGCCTGGAAGAAGCACCTGGCTTTAGATTGGCTCAGCTGAGGCCAATTTGGGAAGTGAACCAGCAGATGGAAGATCTGTCTCTACCCCTTCTCTATAACTCTGCCTTTCAAATAAATAATAGATTTTAAAAATGGGGGAAAAGGGCAGTTTTGTTGCCTTCCCTTTACCTAGAGTAACATAATCAAAATCTGTTAGGCAAATGAATAAGGGAAATTCTGAGATCATGTATTGACCACAGCAGAGATTGTATTCCCTGTACATTTTCTGGAAGCCCATGCTAGTTGGAACCAAGGGTAGGATAACAAAAAAGGGGAGGCCTATATCCCTCTTATTTGTCTTCTTTGTTCATTGGAGCAGTGGAGAGTTGAGTAATGTAATATTGGTGTTTGTCTCCATACAGTTCACTTGTATTTAGCTGGCTCTTTTTTTTTGGCATTTCTTTTTTATTTATTTTAAGAGATTTATTTGAAAGGCATAGAGTCCTCCATCTGCTGGTTTGATCCCCCAATGTTTGGTGCATGTGCGGTTCCATTATGAGAGCAGCTGAGGCCCTGCGGGTGCCTGGGGGCCAACAGAAACACCTGCAGCCTTGGCCCACAGGTCCTGGGCATCTCCCATCTGCTTGTGCCCCGCCCGCATCCCGGCCCAGGCCCCAGTGGCACCTCTGGGATTTCTGCCTCGAACTGGTCACTTTAGGTCACTTTGTGATCCCTGACCTCTGCCCAAGGAAGGAAGCAGGAAGCGGTCTTTCCCTCTCTTTTTCTCTCTGTAACTCTGCCTTGCAAATAAATACAACTTCAAAAAGTTATTCTCCATCAAGCAATACACCATTTTCCAGGCAAGTGTAAAGCTGGGAGTCATGGCTTCTTGTATATTTTGGATAATAAGAGTTTTGGTTTGAAAGCATGTTCATCTGAAACAAAGATCACTCATTATCCTTTGTTAGAGAAGGGGGCTCTGCTCTTGGAAAGTGAAAATCAGAAGTGGTAATGTGTGATGAGCTCCACCTGCCAGGTCTGGGGAGACTTATTTGAAAGACAGGACACCAGGAGAGGAAGCTTTTCAGATTCCCTGGCCCTTGCTTTAGTCTTATGTCTTTACTTCTTTTGTTGCTTCTTGATGTCAAGAGTGTACACTTTATGCTGAAATGAGGAATTGTGTCTAACCTCTTTTGGGCCTTTTTCTAAGAAGAGTGCATGTATTTATCTTGGATATAAGGATAGCTTCTGGGGTGGGTGGATTTTTTTTTTTTTGGAAGTTTTCACAAGCTAGCCAGTAGCCTATATTTTCTTCACAGAATTCAGTTTTTAGAAAAACCTCCAATACAGCCAGAGCATCTGTAGGTAGGGAAGAGAAGGTAGAAAAATAAAAAGAAACATGAGGAATATGAGGAAGCTAATGATCAAATAATCCCTTGTGCTTTTCTAGTACTAGGATTAGCTATTCTCGTTTTTACTCAATCCTGTAATCCTGCGGATTTAGCTCTTTAAAGACAAAGATGCCTGTAGGCAAAATACTTAAGTTGGTTCCATACTACTAAAACAGAAATACTTCAGTTTGTTTTAGTGCCAAAAATGTATTTACAGGAGAGGCATAAATCCTCAGGGAACTAAGTCTCTTGCAAACACTGCATGCAATGAAAAGCATCCTCAGCCTCAACCAAGAGCACTGCCATTACAGAGCTTAAGGCTGATTTATCTTCCCCACCTGGTGTGAATATGCTGCGAAATAAACAGAGATAAACAGACCTTCTAGGTTAAGTCAAATTCTGCCTGGTGAGCTGCTCATTTGAGGACACAGCCTTTCTGCACTCTTGTGATACTTGCAATGGATTCAATTCAAGCCTAATTCACAATTGCTGGCCAGCAGCTCCTGGAATGCTTCTGACCACAACAGTGCTTCCTTCGGGGAAGGTCTGCAAGAGCAGTTCTCTAATGAGTTGTGCTCAGAGCAGTTCCCCTCCCAGCTCAGCAGTGAGCTCTTCAGATTGCAAACACAGGAATCTCAACTTACTTGATGAAAGCTTGCTACCTGCTTTTCTTGCCAATTGTGGCCTTCCCAGGAATGGTGGAGTTTTGCCATAGGTAGCTCAACCCAGTCTTCAATACTCTTATTCTTACAAAAAAAAAAAAAAAAAGAAAAGACAATTCACTAAGTGGTCATCCTTGAATACACTACTGAGCCTGAATGCATTTTTACCAAATAAAGTTGCCCAATAGCTATAAACCAAAAGCCAACAACAGGCTTGCCCACCTAATATTACACTCAGCCCCGAAGTACTGAGCAGTTTCATCAGTTCCTCAGAATGTAACTATGCTGTGAGGACTATAGAGAGGGATGCCCAAATTTTAATTATCAATACACTGCACAGCTAATAAAGCAGATGCTGTCTCTTGCCCACAAAAGGAGACAGTTTCTCTGCAAGGTTAACCGCAATCGGGAGACATTTTGCACCTGATGGAACCCGCAGCGGGACTGCTTTGAGCCAGCTCCTCTCCTTCCCTTTCCACCTTCGGTCCAGGATGGGACAGAGACCATGCACAGGAGGTGCCACCAGTCACCCGTTTCCCCCTGTCCACCTGCAATGCTCCTGGGAGGCAGATGCCACAGAACAGTGATTTGTTCCATGATTGTCACTGTGTGAGATCAGCCCATCATGAGAAAATGACCATGGATTCCAATGAGATATGAACCGCAGAAGCACTGTCCCCAGCATCAGTGCAGGAGGGTGGATGATGGAGACACAGCATGGCCAGGATCTCTAGGGACCCCGCAGGACTCTGCTGCCCTGGATGCCTACAGCAGGCAGCTGCATGAGGGCCCAGTGCATCTCCAGCACCCTCCTACCAAACCCTTCCTTCTGACTGCCAATGCAGACCACATAGATGCTGCATCAGTGAGCAAATAAGCACTGTGCACTAGGTTGTCCTGCTGAGACTCGGCCTTCATTGCTTCCCCAATTGCAGCACGTGCTGCAAGCCTCAGCTGGCGCGAGAGGTGGAAGGTCGCACTCACCAGGTCTGTCTCTTCTTCTCCTGCCCCTCCTGACTCTCGGGCCATCACCTGCATTCTAACCCCAAGGTACAAAATGGACAAGAACCTAACAGCACACACGTCAACCGCACACACTGCAACTACAAGCTGCCCACCAATGACCACCACCTTTATAATCAGCCCAGCGTTTGGTGTTCTGGCAGCGCTGGTCCTGCCCCAGGGAAGCGAGGATTGGCCCGAAGCCCTCCAATTGGCTGAGCCTGAGCTGCCCTGCAGCAGATTCTGGAAGCAAGGGAGCTGCTGACGACTGAGGCCCTGGCTCAGAGCACACTTAGGGAGACTCCATGCTCGGCAAGGGTGCTGGGGCCCTGGACTTTCCCAGGCTGCAGTCCTAGGGTGGAGGTTGGCTCAGCCTTCTTCCCCAGCCCTGCTCACAGGTGGAGTGGGGTTCCCACAGGGGCACCTTCCTTCATGGGAGAGCAGGTTTACCGCAAATGTGGTGATTCCCAGTGCCAGGTGCTGGCCTGCGCCCTTCTGGGAGGGAGTAGGAGACAGAGACTTTGTGGGGAGGTGACACTTGAGCTGGGCCTGTATTTTGGGTTAGCTCTGGATGCACAACCCAGTGCGCCTGAACCTGCGGGTCTGCTGCAGGCCTCCTGGAGGCTCTGGGAGCTGGGCATCCTGGTGGCAAGGGCAGGAGGATGGGAGGTCAAGGCGCTGAGCTCCCGCTGGGTGCACCAGGCACTTTGGAGCTGTTCAGAGTAAGGAGTCGAGGTCACCTCCTGAACCACTCCTGGTCCCAAACTCCTGGTTTGGGATTTGCCAGAACCCTGAAGTAGGGGTGTGGTGGGGGTGGTAGTGGTTGGCTTCAATGCACTGTATTTGTGAATTCTTCAAACACAGCTTCTCCCAGCCCTGGGGCCTCCAGAAACCCTGCAGCCAGCCTTCCTCCACAGCCATGTGGTGGGGTCGTGGGTGGGCTCCCACAGGGTGCACGGGGCACCTGGTGGCCCTCACCCCCCACCATTCCCTGACCTCTGGTCTGGTGCCCCCACCTCCGGGTTGGAAAAATCCCAGAATCAGTTGAGAGCCAGAGATAAGAAGGGAGGATTGGCACAGCACTGGCTGGGAGAGACCCTGAGGGGCCCTGTGGCACCCATGAGTTGGCCTCAAGGTCCCAGGGTGGCTGCAGCAGGGTCTGCACAGGTCACCCCTGCACTCTCCCCAGACCCAGCTATCTGGAGTTCGCAAGTACAGAGATCCTGCATCCTTCAGTGCTGGGAGCACACTTCCTCAGGGTCTCCCACAGCCAGAAGTTCACAAAGGGCCACCACTTCCTCCTGTGCATCCATTTCCTCACTCCTGAGTCAGCACCATCCATTTATGCTGAGTCATCATGAAATTTCTGCTGGGTCATCATTACCATACCTTCTGAGTCATCATGAAATTTCTGCTGACTCATCATTACCACCTACCTGGTCCCCACATGTTCTCTTTAGAGACCTGAGCCCTGTCAAGGGGTCCTGAGAGATAGGGTGGTCCCCAGCAGCTCCATCCTGGTCTCTAGCAGGTATACATTGCCCCATCTGGGTCTCCAGGCCTCCAGCCAGGTCCCCAGGTCCTCCATCCAGGCACCGGGGCCTCCATCCAGGTCTCTAGGGCTCCATCCGGGTCTCTAGCAGGTGCACAGGGATCCATACAGTCTCTAGGAGCCTCATCTGGGTTTCCATGGCTCCATCTGGTTCTCCAGTGCTCCATCTGGGTCTCCAGAGCTCAATTTGGGTCCCCAGGGGCTCCATCCTGGTTTCCAGCAGGTGCATGGGGTCCTCAGGACCTCCATCCAGTCCCAGCAGGTGCAAGGGGCCCCTCCTTCCTTCCTTGCAACCTTGGGTTAGATTTAGGGGTAGAAGCATGACTCAGCTGGCCTGGTGCCATGACTCAGCAGGTTAGGTTTGATGTCAAGGTTAGGGTGGGGATGGGATTCAGGTTAGGGTTCATGTTTGAAGCATGACTCACCAAGTTTAGAAGCACGACTCAGGAGGTCTGGAAGCATGATTCGGCAATTTTAGAAGTGCGACTCACTGGCCTAAGAGTATGACTTGGCAGGTGTAGTTGTCTACCTTTGTGGGTAAGGATGCCTGGTAGGTAATGATGACTCAGCAGGTATAAAATGGTGACTCAGCAGAAGTTTCTCAATGACTCACCAGGTCTGGGATAATGAGGATTAAGTGGGTATGTATAATGATGGCTCACGAGGTGTGTGCTAGTGATGATTCAGCAGAATTTCCTGATGACTCAGCAGGAGTCTCAGCATGACTCATCCCTTCCTTCCTTCCCTCCCCTCTTTGCATTCATTTCTGGTCCACTTTCAATTTCCTAAACCCACTTCTGGTCATTCTAGACCCACTTCCAGTCCACTTCTGCATTCCCAGAGTCAATTCCAGTCAACTTCCCGATTCCTACAGTCACTAACTTCCAGCTAATTTATGTCACTTCGGGGTTCTCAGACTCACTTTAGTCTACTTCTGGGTTCCTAAGTCACTTCCGGTCCACTTCCGGCCATTGTATACCCATTTTCAGTCACTTTGGTTCTGTTTATACCCATTTTTGGGTACTTCTGGTGTACTTCCAGGTTCTTATAGTCACTTCCCAGAGGGTCTCTGTTGGTCCCTGGGGGTCTCTGTGGGTCCCAGTTGTCTCTGGGGTTCTCTCAGGGTCTTTCAGCATCTCTGGGGGTCTCTGAGGGTCTCTGGGTGTCCCAGGGCTCTTGGCGGGGACACCTGTCCATCACCCAGTCACCCTTGTCCATCACTCAGAAACCTGTCCATCACTCAGAATAGACCTGTCACTCAGGAAAAACATTTTAATTCTCATACAAGTTTCTGTCAGCAAATTGGTCCTGGGTCTGAAAGACACCTTTTCTTACAGGGACTCCCTTGAGTTTTTGTCAGAGAAAATTTGTCAGGATCCAATATGGCTATAGCTCCTGTCAAAACAATTGCCAGAATCCAAGATGGCCACCACTGACATCAGAAAACACACTGCCACACTCCAACATGGCTGCCACTCCTGTCAGAAAAATTTGCCAGCCTCCAAGATGCCTGTCATTCCTGTCATAATGAGAATTTGCCAGGATCCAACATTCTGCTGCTGATGTCAGAACGAGAATTTGCCAGACTCCAATATGGCTGTCATCAGAAAATCTAAAAATACATTTCTTAAAAATTTCATTTAAAAATTCATTAAAAATTAAAAATTAAGTAAAAATTAAAAATGTAAAAAGACATTCAAATTCCATTTAAAAATTCATTAAAATTGGCCGGCGCCGCGGCACACTAGGCTGATCCTCCGCCTTTCAGCACCAGCATACCGGGTTCTAGTCCCAGTCGGGGCACCGGATTCTGTCCCAGTTGCCCCTCTTCCAGTCCATCTCTCTGCTGTGGCCCAGGAGTGCAGTGGAGGATGGCCCAAGTGCTTGGGCCCTGCACCCCATGGGAGACCAGGAGAAGTACCTGGCACCTGCCATTGGATCAGCGTGGTGCGCCGGCCGCAGCGCGCTGGCGGCAGCAGCCATTGGAGGGTGAACCAATGGCAAAGGAAGACCTTTCTCTCTGTCTCGCTCTCTCACTGCCCACTCTGCCTGTCAAAAAATTAAAAAAAAATTCATTAAAATTCTTTTAAAATTAATTTAAAAAATAATTAAATAATTAGTGTGCATGAGTGGGATTGCCTAGCAACTTGCTTAATCCAGAGGCCCTGAACGCACCTTTGAGGGATTGCCTAGCAACTGGGTTAAGCCCCGCAGCCCCGGGCAAGCCTGCACGGGGTTGCCTAGCAACGAGAGAAAGCCAGAGGCGTGGAGGATGCCTTCATGGAGTTGCCTAGCCATGTTCCCACAGTCTCTGCATTTTCCACGGTTCTGGCCCAGGGGCCTTGGGGGTCCCCAGCTTTGGGGGGAGGGTTCCAGCTGGACTGGAAATGGAGCTCCTGGGGGCCCTGGGCACCTGCTGGGGACCTGGATGAAGCCCTGGGGACCCAGATGGAGGCCCGGTGCACTTGCTAGAGACCTGGATGCAACCCCTGGAGACCCAATGGAGCCCTGGAGACCTGTATGGAGCCCCTAGATACCCAGATGGAGCCCCTGGAGACCTGGATGGAGCCCTAAAGACCTGGAAGGAGCTCCTGGGAGGCCCCGGCACCTGCTAGAGACCCAGATGGAGCCTCTAGAGACCCAGATGGAGCCCCTAGAGATATGGGTAGAGCCTTGGGGACCCAGATGGAGCCTTAGAGACCTGGATGAATCCCTGGAGACCCAGATGGAGCTCCTGCAGACTCGGATGGAGCCTTAAAGACCTGGATGGAGCTCCTGGGAGCCCCAGGCACTTGCTAGAGACCCAGATGGAGCCCTAGAGACCTGGATGGAGCTCCTTGGGGCCCAATGCACCTGTTAGAGATCTGGATGGAGCCCCTAGAGACCCAGATTGAGCCCCTAGAGATATGGGTAGAGCCTTGGGGACCCAGATGGAGCCTTAGAGACCTGGATGGATCCCTGGAGACCCAGATGGAGCCCCTAGAGACTCAGATGGAGCCCCTGTGCACTTGTTAGAGACCCAGATGCAGCCCCTGGAGACCCAGATGGAGCCCTAAAGACCCAGATGGGGCTCCTGGGAGCCCCAGGCACCTGCTAGAGACTCAGATGGAGCCTCTAGAGATATGGATGGAGCCATGGGGACCCGGATGGAGCCCTGTGCACCTGTTAGAGAACTGGTTGTAGCCCCCGAGACCCAGATGGAGCCCTAGAGACCTGGATGGAGCTCCTGGTGGGCCCATGCACCTGCTAGAGACCTGGATGGAGCCTTAGAGATCTGGATGGAGCCCCTGGAGATATGGATGGAGCCATGGGGACTTGGATAGAGCTCTGGAGACCCGGATGAAGCCCTAGAGACCCGTATGGAGCCCCTGGGGACCCATATGGAGCCTTTGAGACCCAGATGGAGACCTGTATGGAGCTTTAGAGACACCAATGCAGCCCCTGGTGCAGGCTTGGGGCCTGGAAATGGGCAGGGCTATGGTGATTGATAGTCCTGATCCCCAACCCCATGTTCCCACAAGGTGTGGGTGGTGGGGAAGATGGCTCTGGAGTAGGGGACCTAGGGGTTTCTGGGAGCCAGAAGTGAGGGCGTGGCTTCTCCCAGGGGATTCTGAGCCAGACATGGGGGCCCCAAGGGCCTCTGGGAGCCAGATGTGGGAGCATTCCAGAGAGACCACAGAATCCACAGTCGTGTGCAATCAGTTTATGACATCAATGAGAAAGAGAAACTGAGAGCGAGCTGGGGACAGAGGCTTATGGGACATTCCAGAACATTCTGGAACATTCTGAAAACATCCCAGAACATTCCAGAAGCTTCCAGCAGAGATTGCAAGTGAGGGGCAGGGAGACGTTGGCTTTTTACCTGTTGGGGATGAGAAAAAAATGTGGAGCATTCTGGAAATGTCGCAGAATGCTCTGGAATGTTCCAGAATATTCCTGTTGCCTGAACATCTAGAACATTCTGGGATATTTCGGAAACACTCTAGAATGTTCCCCTGGGAAGGTGTGAGGACTGGCTGGCACCACACTGCTCACCTGGGCGTCAGCATCATCACTGGGGACAGGTGTCTGTCAGGGAGGAGAAATTGGCTGAGTCAGCACAGGATGGCCTGGTGGCTCCATGGAACGTTCTAGAGTTTTCTAGATTTTTCTGGAACCCCCTGGAATGTTCCACCCAGGCCACACCCACCAGTTCATTCCCCTCCACCCAGACCACACCTGATTCTCATCCATGTCAGCCATGCCCCCAGCTCACAGCCATGCCTCCACCCTGGCCACACCCCTGGCTCACTCATGACAGCCATGCCCATCCTGGCCATGAACCCTCCACACTGGCCACACCCCCAGCTCACCCATGCTGGCCACACACTCCATGTTCTCCCGGGGATCCCGTTCTCCTTCATTAACACCAAGAACTGTGCCAGGTGCTCATCGCTCAGCTCCTGGTCCTGGGCTGTGGGTGGCGCCAGCTGTATACACTTGCCCTGTCTAGTGGGCGCTGACTGTATACCGCCAGCCAGACGCACCTCAGGCAGCATGGGCTCCGTGCTGTGTACACCGAGGGTGCCTCTGTCTAGAGGGTGCCCACTAACTACCACTGGGTCTGCACCAACTGTATACAGTCACAGTCAGGATGGCTCCTTCTAGTGTGTGCTGACTGTATACAGTCAACCAAAATCACCCAGGATAGGATGGGGCTGGGATGGTTCTGTTCAGTAAGCACTGACTGTATACATTCAGCAAAACCTGCCCCAGATATCTAGTAGGTGCTGACTGTATGTGCTTGCCCCATCTAGTGGGTGCTGACTGTATACAGTCAGCCAAGCCCACCCCGGACAGGATGGGATCTACTTAGTATGCACTGACTGTATACAGCTGGCCGAGTCCCCCTCTAGGGTGTGCTGGGGTTGAGGATCTTGTATTTAGTAGGTGCTGCCTGAACACAGCCAGGGTCAGGCTCTCTCTCTAGTGTGTGCCACCAGTATACAGCTGGCCAAGCCCCTCTAGGATGCACCAGGGTCAAAGTTATTCTGCATAGTAGGCACTGACTGTATACGGTCACGGTCAGAATGTATCTCTCTCTAGTGGGTGCTAACTGAATACAGCAGGGTCAGGCTTTCAGGTTGCAATGTGTGTCTCTAGTAGGAGCCGACTGTATACACTCAGGATCCATGTATACAGTCAGGGTCAAGCTCTGGACTGGCTGCATACACTCAGGGTCTGTGTATACAGTCAGGGTCAGACTCTCTTTCTAGCAGGTGCTGGCTGTATCCACATGTGTGTGCAGGGGGCTCACCAGCAGTAAGGGTGACGCAGGTGGCAGTGCCATCGGTGCCCACATTCTGATTGAGAAAGAAGATGTGGCCATTCTCCTGCACCAGGAACTTGAAGTAGTTCTGGCCTTCAACTTCAGGGGGAGAGGTGGGCATTCAGGGTGTGCCAGGGCATGCTGGAACATGGTGGAATGTTTCAGGGCATTGTGGAGCATGCTGGGACATCCTGGGGCATGCTGGGATGTTCCAGAAGCATTTTCTAGAACATTCTGGAACATTCTAGAACATTATGGAATTTTTCTGGAACACTCTGGATGCTTCCCTAGGGCCTGCTAGAGTCTACTGGGACTGTCTGTAACATTCCGGAATGTTCTGTAATATTCTGGGGGAGAGATTCTAGAACATTCCAGAACATCCTAGAATTGTTAGAAACAAAATTGGATAGATTCTGGAACATTCTAGAACATTGTGGAATTGTCTGGATGTGTTCTAGAACATCCTGGAATATTCTGGAACATTCCAGTTGCTCCCATAGGGCCTGCTAGAGAGTCTATTGCAATCATCTGGAACATTCTGGAACATTCTAGGACATTATGGAACATTGCACAAATGATGCGAGTGATTGATACCTGGGCACAGGCCACGCCCACCACAAGGGCAAGAATGAGAGCCTTCATCATCGTCTTTTCGTCGTCTGGAACCGGCTGCTACCAGGCATCTCTTTATAGCCAGGGCTTGGGAGAAGTGGGCAGGGCTGAGGTTGTGCAAACATCCAGGTTGGCACTGGGATGGGATGAGGTCCCGGGGCATTCCAGAATGTTCCAGGAGCTTCCAGGAGCTTCCATTATGGATTCTCTGGGGCTAGGGATTTTCCAGAATTTTCTAGAATGTTTCAAGGACACTAGGCGAGTGTTTCTCAGGTCTTAGAATATTCTAGAATTTTATGGAGTTTTTTTAGAACTTTCTAGAATGTTCTTAGAACTTTTTCTAGAATACCTGCTGAGTGTCTTCAGGGGTCATAGAATTTACTAAAACGTTCTAGAATACACTCAGAATTTTCAAGAATGCTCTCAGAAATTTTTCCAGAATGTTTCCAGAATGTTCTTGGAATTTTTCCTGAACACCAGGTAGGCATCATTGGGGTTTTAGAAATGTTCTAGAAACAATGGTGAATATTCTCAGAATTTTCTAGAATGTTCCCAGAACATGCAGTGAAAGTCTTTGGGGGTCCTGGAATTTTTTAGAATGTTCTCAGTATTTCTAGATTTTTGTAGAATGTCCTAGAACATTCCAGATTGCCCGGTGACCATCTTGGGGGGCCGAGGACCTCTTCTGATGGGCTGGAAATTACTACGGCCCCCAGAGATCAGCACAGGATGTCCTGGAGTGGCCACACCCCATTGACTCTCCTCCCATGTGTGCAGGTGCTTAGGCTATGTGCGCTGTGTAAATAGCCGGGCTGGGCACAGCACCAGGACACCCGCCGCACCTGGCTGGGGAATTTCCACTCAGACCTGCATCCCGGAATAACCCTAGGATCACTAGGTGGCATTTTGGAACATTCTGGAACATCCTACAAAATCTCTAGGACATTCTGGGAAAATTCTAGAATATTCTAGAATGCTCCAGAAGATTCCAGAATCTGGATTTTTTTTTTCCAACTTTTTCCCTGCCAGGTGTCCAGGCATGGTCTTGTGAGCTCCGGGGAGGTCATTCTGGGTCTCTGTCTCTCAGTGAAAAAACTGGCTTGGAGCAGTTTTGCAGCATGAAATCCTTTAATCCCATTTCCTACTCCAATGACCCCAGGGTTCTGGCTGGCTCCAGCCAAAACAAACTGCCCAGGGGAACCACAGGAGTTTGTGGGGGGCCCCCTGAGAACAGGCAGTGCCGAATCTGGAAGATGCTATGGTGTTCTGGCTTGTACTCTCTTGTACAAAAGTGGTTAAAAGACATCCTCATACTTAAGAATGAGGTATGCCTCCTAAGTAGTGGTTTACCCTGCTGCACCACAATGCTCATCCTTGGCATTTTATCTGATGTTTCCCTGGCATTTGGACTTGATTACCTAAGTTCATTTGTTGGAGCCAGTGTTGTGATGCATTAGGATAATCTGTTGCCACTGATGCTGGCATCCCATATGGCCACTGTTTGTGTCTCAGCTGCTGTACTTCCCATCCAGCTCTCTGCCAATGCATCTGAGAAAGCAGCAGACAACCCAAGTTCTTGAGTCCCTGCCACCCATGAGGGAGACTTGGGTGGAGTTCCAGATCCTGGCTTTGATCTGACCCAGTCCCAGCCATTGTGAGTATTTGGTGGGTTGACCTGCAGATGGAAGATCTCTCTCTCCCCCTCCCTGTCTCTCCTTCTTTATAACTCCGTCTTCCAGATAAATAAATCCTTTTCACATATTTGTTTTTCAACATTTTTTCTCCTTACTTGCTAGTATAGCATTCTCCCTTGGTGCTGCTGCTCTCTGTGGACTTGTCCTCCTCAGCCTCTGACTAGAGCACAGCCACCTCTCCAATGCTGACATCCTCTGACACATGTTTCACTCTTCTGTTCTCTCTAAACTGCAGACTCTTGGGCAACCTAAGTAACTCTCATGCATAAACTTGCATAGACACACACACTTGAGGACTACTTAGTCTTGGATTTCAGGTTGTAATTAACTTTAATTTTCAGAGGACTGGTGAAAAAACAAGTCTGGAAGCCAGGGTGCAGCCTTATGGTTCAGATGTCTGTGTCCCACATTGGAGTTTTTGGGTTTGATTCCCGGTTCCAGCCCCTGACTCCAACTTTCAGATAATGTAGACCCTGGTAGCTAGCAAGTGATGGTTCAGATGATTAGGTTCCCTGCTCCTGGGCCAGCCCTGACTGCTGTGGACATTTCAGCAGTTAACTAGAGGGTGAATACCACTTCTCTGTCTACTTGTTCATTTCTTTGCATCTCAAAGTAAAAAACAAAACAAGTATGTTTGCATGATCCATTAAAATAACTTCCTCAATGGAAAAAGTAGTGTCATTGTTATTTTTGGGGAAAAATAATGCTTCTTGGTTGTAAATGATATTAGAATAATGTATAACTGTACATCGGACTTCCATTGTGGACAAGGAAGAGAAAGATGGAAGCAATAATTTTTACTTCTGGCTTTGGTACTTGTCATGTAACCTTGAAAAATTCATTTAAACTCATGGGGCCTGAGCGTCCTTCAAATTACAGGCTCATCTAGTTGAGGCAGGTGGTGTAAGGGGAGGTGGCAGGAAGCTGAGAGCTTTCCTTGTTTCTGTGCCAACAGAGCTAAGTGACATTAGCAAGTCATTTGACCCCTCTGGATCTTCCTCCCTTGTGAGATAAGATTGTCTTTGTAGTTAAAGGATTTATTCTACACAGTCCTATCTTATGGTAAGGTTCACATGACTGTGAAGTGTTTTATAAACTGGCAGTGTAAAAATCAAGTTGGCACCGAAGATGAAATGCTAAACAGCATAGAAATTCTAAAGCTTGTAGTTCTATGAGGAGCTACACAGAAACATTCAAGTTCAGGGGCATTTTTAAATTTAAAAACAGAATCATTGAATCACTGTTCAGAATCAGTATAGTTGCTAAAATTCTTATTTATAATCACTGAGATTGGTAGTGTAATTACTGATAGCATACTCCTAGTGTTGTATATTTTAGTTTATACAATACTTAGACTATATAAAATATAGGTAGCATGGGAAGTGCGATACACAGCAGTCTTGTAGAATGGCAGATGTCCTAAACAGCACTCTGGCCTCAGAATCAGCCCTTAAG
This sequence comes from Oryctolagus cuniculus, assembly GCF_964237555.1. Lineage (NCBI taxonomy): Eukaryota > Metazoa > Chordata > Mammalia > Lagomorpha > Leporidae > Oryctolagus > Oryctolagus cuniculus. The sequence goes on along the minus strand of NC_091444.1, from coordinate 86,867,725 downwards.
GCACTCAGATCTGGCTGAAGAGCCCATGAGAGTATTTTAGGTATGGAAAGCTGTGGGGAGCAACTCGGACTATACTGTTACTGGAATTAAGACTTATTCTATGCATCTGCTCTCCCACAATGTGGCGCTGGGAGAGAAGCGTACAGCTTCTACACAGCTGCCCCTTACCAACTTGATAAGCTGCAAGAGCCGCTCCTGATTGGAGGAGAGTGGCGCGCTCGGCATGTGAGTAACAGAGCACGGATTGGTGGAGAGGACTATATAGGAGGAGAGAGACGGCATGGTGGTGTGGGTTGGTTGGAGAGTGCATTGCAGAGTTCGCAGGGAAGTTTGTTACTTCATTCTTTCTCATTTCTATCTACTCATTCTTGCTTTGGGAGTTTGCTGTTTACTTATTCTTACTTTACTATAGAAAGGACTTGTAAAAAAAGGGAACAACAAGCGTCCAGTCCGGTGCGGCTCCTCCGTGTGCGGAGGAGCAGCAAATGGTGCTGTGACTCAGATAGGAAACCTAGGAGGGAAAAAACGGGAAGAAGTGGGAAATTACCGGAGAGAGAGACTAGCAAAGAGCCTAGGGGAAGGCCGGACGGAAAGAGTGCCGGTGAAAAGCTAGTTAGAACCCAGGAAAAAAGCCGTGGGGGAAGAAAATTAGAAGCTAGGAAAGAGGTATTAACTGGGAACGTCTGGGAGACTCAGTCTTCCATTACGCCCACCGCTCCAACATGTCACAGACAGTACAGACAATGGAGTTCTTTGGCTACTCTTTGCCCACTGGCTACCTCTTCCTCCTGCTAGGCACCATTCTCTATTTCTCCCTAAAGATCATCCATTGTGGGCTGAATGTGGTTTCTCTCTCTTCCTACTCCCCACCTCCTCGCAGCTTTTCTTCTAAGCGAGGGAAACGAGGGGGCAGGAAAATTCATGCATTCGTAAGAGCAGTCGTGGAGACGTCCCCCTGGTTTCTACAGCAGTGGAGGCAGGTGGGACGGAAATTACGTGAGGCTGGGGAATCGATAGAAGTGCTGAAGCTGTGGCAACTCGTTGATCAGGTGCTTCAGGACCACACGGAAGGGATCGAGTTGTTGCTTAATGAGGGGAGTGAATTGCAGGAAGAATTATGGCAGGGCAGCCAGGCGAGCAGCTATTGTAACAAACAGGTGAGGAGAAAATCAAAGAAGGATTTAGAGAGCCAGGAAGCTTACGTGGGGGAGAAGGAAGCTGAAGAGGGAACCTTGCCCCCGAGAGAGATGCCAAGAATATATCCTGGCCCTACAAGACTGGCAAATTCAACCATAAAGGATGAATCACCACCCCGGTATCGCCCATTAGTACTACCAAAGTTTCCTCCTGTAAAGAAAAGCCCCTTTTTTTCCACATGAGATTGAAGAAGAGTGGGAGGAGGAAAAAGGAGTGATGGAGGGAGTAGGTATGCAGGAGGAGATAGAAAGGCCGAGAACCAAAAGCAAGCAAAGGGGAGCTGTTTATAGAAAACCTGCTTGGGAGCAGTACCAGGAACCAGGCCAGGTGTTTCCTGTAATTCAGGATCAACAGGGAAACAGGGGTTGGACGCCTCTTGACCATAAATTACTTAAAGAGTTGCAACAATCAGTACAATTGTATGGGCCCCATGCAAGTTACACTCAGGCAATCCTTGATAACATTGGGCAGCAAGGCCTAATACCCGAGGATTGGAGAAACTTAGTAAAGGCGGTGTTGGGCGGGGGTGACTTCCTCTTATGGTTAGCTGCTTATAAAGAATTCACGCGAGAATATTCAAAGCAGAACTATCAAGCAGGGAATCAAGCATGGGATGAGGAAATGTTTAATGGAGAAGGGCGATTTGCCAATCCCGATGAGCAGGCCCGATTACCAACAGCTGTCCTCTTACAAGTGAGAGAGATAGCAAGAAGAGCCTGGAAGGTGATACCCAGAAAAGGAGAAATAAGACACAGCCTAACTAAGATAGTACAGGGCCCTACTGAACCTTACGCTGACTTCGTGAACAGATTAATGGAAGCAGCAGGAAACATTTTTGAAACTGTGGAAGAAGCAATGCCCTTAGTCAGAAGATTGGCGTATGAACAGGCCAATAAAACATGTCGTGAAGCTCTTAGACCATGGCAGCATAAAGACATCCCTACCTTTTTGAAAATCTGTAGGGATGTCATGGATGATGTAGCTTCTGGATCACATGCTGCAGTAGCTGTAACCTGACAATTTAGACAGAACATGAGGGGACGAATATGCTTTAGATGTGGTCGAGAAGGGCATCTAATGAGGGAATGTAGGGTGAAATTTCCAGCCTGAGATCGGCAGGGCATAGAGAACTCGAGAAGACCAGGCCTTTGCCCACGCTGTAGAAGAGGGAATCATTGGGTCAGTGAATGTTACTTTAAAATGAATAGCGCAGGCAATCCCCTGAGGATGCCAAATGAGCCGGGCACCATAAGGAGATCAGGTGTATATGGACAACAGCAAAAAAATGGAATGTGGGCCCCTGCACCCTGGGGCCAAAACAATCGGTGGGTGCCACGGTCCCAACAATACAAAAACCAAATATTTACTGCGCAGAGTTACGAGACACCGAATATTCAGTACTAACACCTCAAATGGGGCCACAAGCCATAGAGGTGAGGGCAGAAACAATTTCAGTGGAGCATAAGGGACTTGGAATAATCAGAGGAAAAGAAACAAATGCTTTAAGAGGCCTAATGGTCATTACCGGAGTCATTCAATTACCTTTTGATAAGTTAAAAGTGCTAATACAATCTACAAAGGGTATTATTCAAATCAAGCCAGAAGAACCTGTGGCTCAAATGCTGATCATGATTGGAGCACAGGATGTTCATGGACCCCAAGGGGAGAAATTTGCAGCCTTGTCCCTATCTTTAGCAGATCGACCTCTGTGGACCTTAACCATTAGAGGAAAGTCGATTCAGGGCCTGCTAGATACAGGTGCAGATGTAAGTATAATTTCAGAAAATGATTGGCCGAAGTCATGGCCCCTTCAGCCAGGAGATAATACTTTAGTAGGCCTAGGTGCGGCCATGACACCATCAAGAAGTGCTCAGGGGCTTCATTGGCAGGATCAAGAAGGGAACAAGGGAAATGTGCAACCTTATGTTAGTGCACTCCCCATCACATTATGGGGAAGAGACATTTTAGAACAATTGGGACTGACATTAACAAATGAGGACCAATTGGAGAGTTCTACAGGATGGCGTATTATGTATAAAAAGGGATATCAGGAGAGAGGATTAGGCTCCAGAGAAGGCAGAAGGGACCTAGCCCAGCCCAAAGGCGATTTTAAAAGACAGGACACGGGTTTTTCGTGGGGGCCACTGAGATGCAGCCGCTGCCATTGTCATGGCTGGACAACAAGCCAAAGTGGATACCACAGTGGCCCCTTACCCAGGAAAAGTTGGCTGCGGTAAATGATATAGTGTTACAACAATTAGAGGCAGGCCATTTGCAACCATCAACCTCCCCATGGAATACGCCAATATTCGTGATAAAGAAAAAATCGGGGAAATACCGGTTGTTGCATGATTTACGGGCTGTTAATCAGCAGATGCAACCCATGGGGGCATTACAACCCGGACTCCCGGTTCCTACTATGATCCCAAAACATTGGCCATTAATAGTACTCGATCTGAAGGACTGCTTTTTTAGCATACCTCTACATGAACAAGACATTCAGAGGTTTGCTTTCACCGTACCTTCCATTAATCATCAAGGTCCCGACAAAAGATATGAATGGAAGGTGCTTCCCCAAGGAATGACTAACAGTCCTGCCATATGCCAGCTATATGTTGACCAGGCAGTAGAGCCGGTTCGACAACAGTGCCCAAAAGTACAAATTTTACACTACATGGATGATTTGTTAATAACGGCTGAAAGTGAAAGTCACCTTATGGAAGCATATAAGCTGCTGCTATTATATTTGGAAAAAGTTGGGTTACAAGTAGCGCCAGAGAAGATACAAAAAGGGGAAGTAGTACAGTACTTAGGGCTTTAAGTAACTTCTGAAAAGGTGACCCCATTAGAATTTGAAATTGCAATAGATGGGTTGCAGACCCTTAATGACTTCCAAAAATTATGTGGCAATTTAAATTGGTTGAGGCCCTATTGTAAATTAACCACCGAAGATATGATGCCATTATTCAATATTTTAGAAGGAGATGCCCAGCTTGATTCCCCTCGTAGATTGACAAAAGAAGCCCGCTTGGCGTTACAGAAAATCGAAAAACAAATTAAAGCAATGCAGATGGAAAGATGTGATCCACAACAAGCCCTAGAAACATTAATTTTTATGGAACAGCTGTATCCCTTCGCAGTCATTTGGCAAGGAGGACCCTTGTTGTTTGTATACCCACATTCACATGCACCGCGTGTACTATACACCCAAGGCATAGCGGTGGCTGATTTGATATTAACAGCAATAAAAAAGGTGACAGAAATGGCGGGGAAGACTCCAAAGCAATGTGTAGTTCCCTTTGCTCAAGAGGCAGTAGAAGCCTTTACAAGGGAATGCTGGCAATGGGCATACATAGTTCTCATTCTACAAATAGAGATTGACAATCACTACCCTCGCCATCCATTTGTTAACTTCTGCACACAGGTTTCAATAAAATGGGTGCAGAAGGTGCGAAGGGATCCAATTCAAGGGGCAGTTACCATATTTACGGATGGAGCTAAAGGCGGAACAGGAGCAGCTATATTTAACAATCAACGATATTTTGTCTTAACAGCATCCCCTTCTCCACAACATGCAGAATTAGCTATTATCGCAACAGTATTACGCAGAGAGAGCGCACCCATGAATATTTTGTCTGATAGTGCATATGTGGTGAATGCAGTTCAGATGCTTGCTACACAGTGCCTTATTCTTAAATCCTCCTCAGTCTATTCTTATTTAAGTGAAAATCAGGGGTTATTAAATCAAAGAGAGCATGCTATTTACATAGGCCACATAAGAGCTCATTCTAATTTACCTGGCCCACTTACTCGAGGAAACATGATGGCAGATCATTATTCAAGATTCTTGCTTGCATGCACCGCTTTGGAACAAGCTAAAGAATATCACTCTAAATGGCATGTTAACACCCACACTTAAAGTTTTAAATTTAATATTCCCCGCAAGCAAGCAGAAGATATTATTAGATCCTGTGAAAAGTGCGTTGTTACCATAGTTCCAAAGATTCCTGCGGGAGCCAATCCCCGTGGCCTTAAACCAGGACATATCTGGCAGATGGACGTTACACATATCCCCTCTTTTGGGCGACAAAGCTGTGTTCACGTCACTGTAGATACATATTCAGGTGTAGTTATGGCCACAGCCATGAATAAAGAAGGAGTACAACAAGTAATCCAACACTGCTTGCAGGCTTTTGCAGCCTGGGGAGTTCCTCATGTGATCAAAACGGATAACGGCCCAGCGTATACATCAACTCGTTTTGCTGCATTTTTGAAAGAATTCGGAATCTCTCATATTACCGGTATTCCATACAATCCACAAGGGCAAGCTGTGGTAGAACGCACTCACTTATATTTAAAAAATTTAATAATTAAACAAAAAGGGGGAATAGGGGAAATGGCCACATCCAACAAGGATGCCTTGGCCCTAGCTCTTTATACAATTAATTTTTTGAACAAGAAAAAGAATGGTAAAACACCTGCAGAAATGCATGCTCAATCAGCTGATAAGGAATCAATACAGTGGGTAATGTGGAAGGATTTACAGGACAACCAATGGAAAGGCCCATTCCCCTTACTCAGAAGAATACGAGGCGCCGTTTGTTTTTTTCCACAGGGTGCGGCACAACCAATATGGACCCCTGAGAGAAGAATTCGGTTGGTAAACCTACCAGCAGAAGAGCTAGAAGAAAACAACTCTATTTGAGGAAGAAAAACAATGAATAACCAATCCCTGGGATCTTGAATATGGGACATTTTTCAACGAACTCTGAAGTAGCACGACAAACAAGACAGTCAATAGCATGAAGATCACGCTGAACTTTACACAGGCGCGTATCAACGCCAAAAAAATAAAAAGAAAGGGGGATCTGTGGGGAGCAACTCAGACTATACTGTTACTGGAATTAAGACTTATTCTATGCATCTGCTCTCCCACAATGTGGCGCTGGGAGAGAAGCGTACAGCTTCTACCCAGCTGCCCCTTACCAACTTCATAAGCTGCAAGAGCCGCTCCTGATTGGAGGAGAGCGGCGCGCTCGGCGTGTGGGTAGCAGAGCACGGATTGGTGGAGAGGACTATATAGGAGGAGAGAGACAGCATGGTGGTGTGGGTTGGTTGGAGAGTGCGTTGGAGAGTTCGCGGGGAAGTTCGTTACTTCGTTCTTTCTCACTTCTCTCTACTCATTCTTGCTTTGGGAGTTTGCTGTTTACTTATTCTTACTTTACTATAGAAAGGACTTGTAAAAAAAGGGAACAACAAGCATCCGGTCCGGTGTGGCTCCTCCGCGTGCGGAGGAGCAGCAGAAAGCCACTCTGGCAAAAAAGAAAAAAAAAAAGGACCTAAATAAAAGATCTCTGTGAGTGAGATCCCAGTAGAAAGAACAGGCCATCAAAGAAGGAGGTACCTTTCTCTGAAGGGAGGAGAGAACTTCCCCTTTGACTATGACCTTGTCTAAGTAAGATCGAACTCAGTGAACTCAAGAGGCTTCCATAGCCTTGGCAACTCATGACTAGAGCCCAGGGAGATTTCTGATGCCATAAACAAGAGTGTCAGATTGTTCAGTCAACAACAGGAATAACTGTGTGCTTACTCCTTATGTGGGATCTCTGTCCTTAATGTGTTGTCCAATGTGAAGTAATGCTATAACTAGTACTCAAACAGTATTTTACACTTTATGTTCTGTGTGCTGCAAACTGATGAAATCTTAACTTAATATAAACTAAATCGATCTTCTGTGTATAAAGATGATTGAAAATTAATCTTGATATGAATGGAATGGGAGAGGGAGTGGGAAATGGGAGGGGTGCTGGTGGGAGGGAAGTTATGGGGGGAAGCCTTTGTAATCCATAAACTGTACTTTGGAAAATTATATTTACTAAATAAAAGTTTAAAAAATTAAAAAATAAAAAATAAATAAAAATATAGGTAGCAATATTTAATGCTTCTCTTACTGTTCCTGGATTGGATTATAGTATATGTTAATAAACCCTTTTTAAAGATTTATTTATTAATTTGAAAGACAGAATTATAGAGAGAGACACAGAAATAGACAGAGATGTTCTGTATGCTGTTTTACTCCCCACATGGCTGCAAGCAGCTGGAGCTGGGCTAATCCAAAGCCAGGTGCTTCTTCCAGGTCTCCCACATGGATTCAGGGGCCCAAGTATTTGGGCCATCTCCTGCTGCTTTCCCCGGCACATTAGCAGGGAGCTAGATTAGAAGCAGAGCAGCTGGGATATGAACCAGTGCCCATAGGGGATGCCAGCACTGCAGGTGGTGGCTTTACCTTATATGCCACAGCACCAGCTACAGCCTATTCATTTTAAATTAATAACTAAGATTATCTGCTGTTCAGCCTCCAGGCTTTGGCTTGGCTCAGCCTCTGCTGTTGTGGACATTTGGGGAGTGAACCAGAGGTTGAAAGATCTCTCTTCTTATGTCTCTCCCTCTCTAACCTTGCCTTTCAAATAAATAAATGAGTCTTTGAAATAAAAATACATACACACACACACACAGTACCAACACAGTGGGTAAAGCCATGGCCTGCTGTGCCAGCATCCCATATGGGTGCTGATTCAAGTCCCAGCTGCTCCACTTCCAATCTAGCTCCCTGCTAATGTGCCTGGGAAAGCATCAGAAGGTGGCCCAAGTGCTTGAACTACTGCATTCATGTGGGAGGCCTGGAAGAAGCACCTGGCTTTAGATTGGCTCAGCTGAGGCCAATTTGGGAAGTGAACCAGCAGATGGAAGATCTGTCTCTACCACTTCTCTGTAACTTTGCCTTTCAAATAAATAATAGATTTTTAAAATGGGGGAAAAGGGCAGTTTTGTTGCCGTCCCTTTCCTTAGAGTAACATAATCAAAATCTGTTAGGCAAATGAATAAGGGAAATTCTGAGATCATGTATTGACCACAGAAGAGAATGGATTCCTTGTGCATTTTCTGCAAGCCCATGCTAGTTAGAACCAAGGGAAGCATAACAAAAAAGGGGAGGCCTATATCCCTCTTATTTGTCTTCTTTGTTCATTGGAGCAGTAGTGGAGAGTTGAGTAATGTAATATTGGTGTTTGTCTCCATACAGTTCACTTCTATTTAGCTGGTTCTTTTTATTTTTGCATTTCTTTTTTATTTATATTAAGAGATTTATTTGAAAGGCATAGAGACAGGGGTCTTCCATCTGCTGGTTTGATCCCCCAATGTTTGGGTGAGGTTGAAGGCCGATGAGCCCCCTTCCAGTTCTCCCATGTGGTGTGGGGTCCAAGCATCTGTCCATCACCACTGCACCTGTTGGCTGGAGTGGGACAGGAATTTGGGCAGCAAGGACTTCAATCAGCAACTGTGATGCAGGCCCTGCAGTTCTGGTTGCACCCCCAAACCATGGTGCCAGCCTTGATAAACTTTTCTTTAAAGTGGAATTAGGGGTAAAAACGATCTGAGGTGCATGTGCGGTTCCATTGTGAGAGGGGCTGAGGCCCCACGGGTGACCAGGGGCCAATAGGAACACCTGCAGCCTTGGCCCGCAGGTCCCAGGCATCTCCCCTCTCCTTCTGCCCCACTGACAGCAGCCCGGCCCAGGCCCAGTCGTGCCTTAGGGATTTCCACCCCAATCTGGTCAATTCAGGTCACTTTGTGATCCCTGAACAGATTCAGTAATGCATGCTTCTTCTCTACTACAAAGATCTTATGTTGGTCATATTTCCAGTTACCAAAATCAAATCAACTCACACCTGGACTCTGAGTATTCAATGACATTAGTTATCAAAATAAATGTATTCAAATATTCAAAGACCACTTCAAAGCTTAACTGCCTTCAAGAGTTTTTGACACTGGAACAGCCACTGTGGTTTTCTACACATGAGCACTCACTATTTTATATACCATTTAACAATTCAAACATCACTTCAGCTTCAGTAATACACAGCAATAGAATGGATGATTCTACATAATAAACATGTTACATTAGTTTGGACTTAAAACCTAGAATTAAAACCATGTGGTAATATGGATGGATTTAAGGAAAGATGTAGAGCTAGGTAGCTAAGGCCACAGAATCCCAGACCTATTGATTTTAAGTGAGTCTAGAACAACAGCATTCCATTGCATTATCTTCCATCTCAGAGTCCTGCTTTTCCAGTGAGACCCACCCCCACTCAGACCACGTATTTCCTGCCTATGTCTTCACGGTGGTGGAAGCTGTTCTGATACAGGCATCTCCTGGACAGTCACCAGCTTCCTGATTTACTACCTGAACTGGAATCAACAGTTGTGAGGGATGTTTCCCAAACACCCAGGCTGAACTGAATGTTTGTCTCTGGCAGTCAAAAACTTCTGCCTTAGGAAACAGAACATGTCCTCTACTCTGGGGCTCCTTTTTCTTCTCATGGGGTTCTGTGGTGATCTCTGGTTTTCAACACAAATCCTGGTAGCATTCTGACTCAAAAGAAAGACCAGGGATAAGAGTTCTTTCTGGGGGCTGGTGTTGTGGCATAGCAAGTTACACTGCTGCCTGCAGCACTAACAACCCACATGGATGCCGGTTTGACTCCCAGCTGCTCTACTTCTTCCACAACTCCTTGCTGGGTAAAGCAGCAGAGAATGGCCCAAGCACTTGGTCCTCTGCCCCCACATGGGAGACCTGGAGGAAGCTGCTGGCTTCAGCCTGGCCCTGCCCTGGCCATTGTGGCCATTTAGGGAGTGAGTCAGCAGATGGACCTCTGTCTTTCCCTCTCTTTTTCTCTCTGTAACTATGCCTTGCAAATAAATACAACTTCAAAAAGTTATTCTCCATCAAGCAATACACCCTTTTCCAGGCAGTTGTAAAGCTGGGAGTCATAGCTTCTCTTATATTTTGGATAATAAGAGTTTTGGTTTGAAAGCATGTTCATCTGAGACAAAGATCACTCATTATCCTTTGTTAGAGAAGGGGGCTCTGCTCTTTGAAAGTGAAAATTAGAAGCGGTAATGTGTGATGAGCTCCACCTGCCAGGTCTGGGGAGACTTATTTGAAAGACAGGACACCAGGAGAGGAAGCTTTTCAGATTCCCTGGCCCTTGCTTTAGTCTTATGTCTTTACTTCTTTTGCTGCATCTTGATGTCAAGAGTGTACTCTTTATGCTGAAATGAGGAATTGTGTCTTACCTCTTTTGGGCCTTTTTCTAAGAAGAGTGTATATATTTTTCTTGCATATAAGGATGGCTTCTGGGGTGGGTGGATCTTTTTTGGAAGTTTTCACAAGCCAGCCAGTAGCCTATATTTTCTTCACAGAATTCAGTTTTTAGAAAAGCCTCCAATACAGCCAGACCATCTGTATGTAGGGAAGAGAAGGTAGAAAAATAAAAGGAAACATGAGGAATATGAGGAAGCTAATGATCAAATAATCCCTTGTGCTTTTCTAGTACTAGGATTAGCTATTCTCTAGTTTTTACTCAACCCTGTAATCCTGCGGATTTAGCTCTTTAAAGACAAAGATGCCTGTAGGCAAAATACTTCAGTTGGTTCCATAGTACTAAAACAGAAATACTTCAGTTTGTTTTAGTGCCAAAAATGTATTTACAGGAGAGGCATAAATCCTCAGGGAACTAAGTCTCTTGCAAACACTGCACGCAATGAAAAGCATCCTCAGCCTCAACCAAGAGCACTGCCATTGCAGAGCTGAAGGCTGATTTATCTTCCCCACCTGGTGTGAATATGCTGCGAAATAAATGGAGATAAACAGACCTTCTAGGTTAAGTCAAATTCTCCCTGGTGAGCTGCTCATTTGAGGACACAGCCTTTCTGCACTCTTGTGATACTTGCAATGGATTCAATTCAAGCCTAATTCACAGTTGCTGGCCAGCAGCTCCTGGAATGCTTCTGACCACAACAGTGCTTCCTTCGGGGAAGGTCTGCAAGAGCAGTTCTCTAATGAGTTGTGCTCAGAGCAGTTCCCCTCCCAGCTCAGCAGTGAGCTCTTCAGATTGCAAACACAGGAATCTCAACTTACTTGATGAAAGCTTGCTACCTGCTTTTCTTGCCAATTGTGGCCTTCCCAGGAATGGTGGAGTTTTGCCATAGGTAGCTCAACCTGGTCTTCAATACTCTTATTCTTAAAAAAAATACAATTCACTAAGTGGTTATCCTTGAATACACTACTGAGCCTGAATGCATTTTTACCAAATAAAGTTGCCCAATAGCTATAAACCAAAAGCCAACAACAGGCTTGCCCATCTAATATTACACTCAGCCCCGAAGTACTGAGCAGTTTCATCAGTTCCTCAGAATGTAACTACGCTCTGAGGACTAAAGATAGGACTGCCCAAATTTTAATTATCAATACACTGCACAGCTAATAAAGCAGATGCTGTCTCTGGCCCACAAAAGGAGACAATTTCCCTGCAAGGTTAACCGCAATCGGGAGACATTTTGCACCTGATGGAACCCACAGCAGAACTGCCTTGAGCCGGCTCCTCTCCTTTCCTTTCCACCTTCGGTCCTGGATGGGCCAGAGACCATGCACAGGAGGTGCCATTGGTCACCCGTTGCCCCCTGTCTACCTGCAATGCTCCTGGTAGGAAGATGCCGCAGAACAGTGATTTGTCCCATGATTGTCACTGTGTGAGATCATCCCATAATGAGAAAATGACCATGGATTCAAATGAGATATCAACCGCAGAAGCACTTCCCCCAGCATCAGTGCAGGAGGGTGGATGATGGAAGGCACAGCATGGCCAGGACTCTAGGGACCCTGCAGGACTCTGCTGCCCTGGATGCCTATAGCAGGCAGCTGCATGCGGCCCAGTGTGCCAACAGCGCCCTCCTACGAAACCTTTCCCCCTGTCTGCCCATGCAGACCACACAGATGCTGTGTCAGTGAGTAAATCAGCACCGCACACTTGGTTTTCTTGATGAGACTTGGCCTTCATTACTTCCCCAAGTGCAGCACGTGCTGCAAGCCTCAGCCAGCAGGGCCGGCGAGAGAGGTGGGCGGTCGCACTCACCAGGTCTGTCTCTTCTTCTCCTGACCCTCCTGACTCTGGGGCCTCCACCTGCATTCTAGCCCCAAGGTACAAAACAGCCAAGAAGCTAAACGACCCACATCACCGGCCTACACCGCAACTACCAGCTGCCCACCAATGACCACCGCCTTTATAGCCAGCCTACATGGGGCGGGTCTGGCAGCACTGGTCCTGCCCCAGGGCAGGAAGGATTGGCCCGAGGTTCCCCCGCTGGGCGGAGCCTGAGCTGTCCTGCAGCAGATTCTGGAAGCAAGAGAGCTGCTGATGGCTGAGGCCCTGGCTCAGAGCACACTTAGTGAGACCCCATGCCCGGCAAGGGCGCTGGGGCCCTGGACTTTCCCAGGCTGCAGTCCTAGGGTGGAGGCTGACTCGGCCCTCCTTCCCCAGCCCTGCCCACAGGTGGAGCGGGGTTCCCACAGGGCATCTTCCTTCATGGGAGCATGGGTGAACCCCAAATGCCGTGACTCCCAGTTCTGAGTGCTGGCCCGCAGCCTTCCGGGAGGGAGTAGGAGACAGAGACTTTGTGGGGAGGTGACACTTGAGCTGGGCCTGTATTTTGGGTTTGCTCTGGATGCACAACCCAGTGCACCTGGACCTGCGGGTCTGCTGCAGGCCTCCTGGAGGCTCTGGGAGCTGGGCGTCCTGGTGGCAAGGGCAGGAGGGCGGGAGGTCGAGGCGCTGAGCTCCCGCTGGGTGCACCAGGCACTTTGGAGCTGTTCAGAGTAAGGAGTTGAGGTCACCTCCTGAACCACTGCTGGTCCCAAACTCCTGGTTTGGGATTTGCCAGAACCCTGAAGTAGGGGTGTGGTGGGGGTGGTAGTGGTTGGCTTCAATGCACTGTATTTGTGAATTCTTCAAACACAGCTTCTCCCTACTCCTGCAGGCTTTCAGGTGATTGATGAGGACAGAGTCCCTCCGCTGCAAAGTGACTGAAGTTTGGAAACTACATCCAGAACATCACAGTGTGTATTCAGCTGATCATCCTTCAGGCCTGCAGGTGGACAGCAAGAGCAACAGTAAGATATTAACTACTGTAGATACTCTCCTTTCTTTCCGGTAGACCCACCAAAAGAGAATGGGCGATGAGTACTTGAACATTGGAACCAGTCAGCATGCTAGGGTGAGCTGCCAGTACTTGGAGCTCAGGAGTGGACATGGAGAGCAAAACATGCATTGTTACTAAAGAGGACAGTTAGGCATTTTACTGTGAAAAGGGAAATCATTTAGATGTGAACAAGACACCTTAAGTAAATGTCTGTATATTTATTTTTGTTTATTTGCAAGGCAGAGAGAGCCCTTCCATTTATTGCTCATTCCTCAAATGTCTGCACCAACCAGAGCTGGGTCAGGCTGAAGCCAGGAACTCAGTGTGGGTCCCCCACACAGGTGGCAGGGACTCCAGTACTTGAGCCATCAGCTGCTGCCTCCCAGGGTTCTGTTAGCAGGAAGCCAGAAGCAGAAGCAGGGCTAGGGCTTGAGCCCTGGGCATTCTGACTGGGATGTGGAAGGCTTTACCACTATGACAAACACATGCTCCAGTAAGGTGTTTCAACACATTTGCAAAATGTAAGAATGTGGTTTTAAATATATGCTCTTCATCTTAAAAATTTGCATAATCTTATATTCAGTTTCATGATTCAATACTTATTATTAAATACAAGTAACATTTAGATACATGCTTTACTCACCAATACAAACCTCAGTAACTTTTTCACTTTGAACCTTGAATATTAGCATTCATTCAGACTGAAGTTCACTCATAAGCTGGGAATTCTGACAAAGAGACAGTAGGGAAAAAATCTAGATGTGTATCTGATACCTAAGAAGGTTCTGAACCTGATTGACAGAATCTGAGTAACTGTTCGGAGAGTCACTTCATACCTCTCCCCTCTGTAATGAGAAGACTGTGTCCTTTGGCCACTTTCACATGATGTTATGTAAATTTTACCTGAAAAGCCTTTTATAAATTCTGAAGTACCATACAGAAGCATATTATGCATTTCCATATGTGTGAAAAAAGGCAATGTCAAAGGCACAGCTATTCCAGAGAGAAGTTAGGAGGATTAGCTCAGTTTTTAAGTGTGTCAGTACCATTAAATATCAACATATTTAAAATAGATTTATATATAGAGTGTGGAGTTCATGATAGATATTGAATAAATGCACTCTGGATAATAAGCAAATATCAGAAATAATGCCACACCCATCAGTGTTTAAACTCTTCAGACAGCTCCGTGCCAGGGAAGTGCAGTGATCCCTGTAAATTAACAAAAATCAATCTGTGTATACCCATGGAAGCCACTGGTTTATATGCAGCCTATACTAGAGGTTTTTGTGTTTAGTTAAATTACTTGATTTTTTAATGAATGCTTTCAGACTGATACCTGATGCTGAGTGCCAGACAATTTTTTCTGAAAAGTATGTGGTTGAGAAATTTAAATATAAATCAGTTTATAATTTTTGTGTCTGAATATTTTTATGCATTGAGACAGTACCTGCAATAATCAGAAGACTTTTCCTCAAAAAGTTGCTACATTGATGCATCTTCATTTATGTATGTAATGTATGTTTAGGTAAAAGGAAGAGAGAGAGAGAGAGAGAGAGATCGATCTATCTTTCATCTGCTGGCTCACTTCCAGATGGCCACAATAGCTGGGGTGAGCCAGGCCGAAGCCAGGACCCTGGAAGTCTGCCCCAGTCCCCCATGGGGGTGCAGGAACCCAAACTCTTGGGCAATCTTTGCTGCTTTCCCAAGCAAAGAGCTGGATGAGAAGTGAAGGAGGTGAGTCTCAAAGCAGTGCCATAAGGCATGCTGCTGTTGCAGTTGGCAACTTACTCCTTTGTGCCACAATGCTGGCCCTGGATTGATGACATATTGAAGTGCTGCCACTGGCTTTTGGCTAAATAGGATGACTTAACATGTGTTCCACTCTGTGGAAGAGGAACAAATAAGGCAGTTGGTTGTAAAAGTTGCCCATGGAAACCACAGCCTGAGAAAGATGAATCAACTCACCTTGCATTTTCCACCTTGCATCTACACCACCCTTTTCTGGACAAACATCTGATTGTATGCCCTTGTGATGGAGGTTCTTAGGGTGCTGGAACTTTTTGTAATTTTTTTAAAAATATAGATTAAGAAGAAGGCAAATAAACAAAAAATTACAAACTGCTGCCAATACCAAGAAGAGATTATTGAGAGTAAAAGGTCACCTGTTGGAGCCAGCACTGTGGCACATCAGGTTAAAGCCCTGGCCTGAAATACAGGCATCCCATATGAGTGCTGGTAGAGTCCCAGCTGCTCCACTTCCAGTCCAGCCTCCTGCTAATGCACCTGGGAAAACAGTAGAGGATGGCCCAAGTCCTTGGGCCCTTTTGCTCATGTGGGTGACCCAGAAAAAGCTCCTGGCTCCTGGCTTCTGATCAGCTCACTCTCTACCTCTCCATATAACTTTTTCAAATGAATAAAATATTTTTTTAAAAAAGGTATCCTGCCATACTTCTTTCTTCCCTGTTAATTCCTAGGAATTAAAAATTGTTACGGGGCAAGCACTGTGGCAAAATGGGTTATAGCAACACCTGCAGCACTAGCATCCTCTATGGGCACCATTGCATGTTCTACTTCTGATGCAGGTCTCTGAAAACATACTGGGAAAGCCGTAGAATATGGTAGAAATCCTTGAGTCTTGCACCCAAGCGAGAGACCTGGATGAAATTTCCCTGACCCCTGGCTTTTTTTTTTAAAGATTTGTTTATTTATTTGAAAGAGTTACAAACACCCACCCACACACACACACACAGAGAGAGAGAGAGAGAGAGAGGTCTTCCATCTGATGGTTTACTCCCCAGCTGGTTGCAATGGCTGGAGCTGCGCTGATCTGAAGCCAGGAGCTAAGAGCTTCAAGTTCTCCCATGCATGTGCATGGGCCCAAGCACTTGGGCCATTTTCTACTGCTTTCCCAGGCCATAGCCAGGAGCTAGATCAGAAGTGGAGCAGCAAGGACTCAAACCAGTGCCCATATGGGATGCCCATAATGTTTTCTTTAATTGGAGAAATGTTCCTTTGATAGAATGAGTGTATGACCCCACAATATTCTCTACTTACTCATAATAGGGTCTGAGATGTAAAAGTCATGATTAATTTCTTAGAAGAAAATTTACATACCCAGAAGCAAAGAGTGAAAATTAACCTTTTGTTTTTCTCATGAATGAATCAGAGTTTCAAAACTAATACTTAACTTGTATTTTAGAGGAGTTAATGACTTAACCATCTCTTCTATTAGAAATACTACGTTGTGGCCAGTGCTGTGGCACAGCAGGTTAAAGCACTGGCCTGAAGTGCCAGCATCCCATATGGGCTCCGGTTCTAGTCCCAGCTGCTCCTCTTCTGATCCAGCTCTCTGCTATGGCCTGGGAAAGCAATAGATGGCCCACATCTTTGGGCTGTTCTGAAGCTCTTAGCATAGTGAACATATATTAGATTCTCATTATTGAAATCTTTAGAAATGTCAGAAAGCATGTAACTTTCTTTAACCATCTGAAACAGAGATGAGATCCATAAGGGCAGAACTGCTCAGCAGCCACACTGCAGGAATATGTATCTTTCTGACGATATCTTCATCTGCTTCTTGCAGTTGCAGCTAGTCTATGAGCTCTTGGTCTGTTTTCTGCCCTTGGGAGGGCCTAGGGTGCTCTATATTGTCTGTAAGGATTCAAAATTTGTTGTATATTAGTGTCTAATCATAAAATTTCCAAAGTGACAAGCTGGATGTAATCAACTATGCCAGAATGCAAAAAAAATAAAACAAAACAAAACAAAAAAAAAACCAAGAAAATACAAACATAGTGTACTGTCTATAAAGTACAGCGGTAAATCTCTATTATAGAGATACACATGTCTACACAATTCTCTGTTTCTTTCCCTCTGAAAGTCTACATTCAGCTCTCGATAGTACGATTACTTAGGAATAGATTTCATATACTTAGTTTCATAGTCAGTGAACTCGGAATTATTATTGTAGTATTGAGGATTGTACTGACTAAAACACTATGTTTATTCCATGTTAAATAACATCATCGTATCTTTGGATTCCATTTATCCTGCTACTGATGTATTCACAGGAGAGGGGAGGTGGGAGGAAAACCCAAGATCCATCAGGGTGGAGGAGGAATGTCAGAGGCTGTGGTTCTATTGTACTGCAGCTTGGGTTCTGGAAGAACACATTGATGGACCCAGATGGTGTGAAGCTAACTGAAGGGCTATGTTCTGTACAATTGTCTTTGTTACTGCATTTTCATTTATGTAAAATTTATTTCCTTCAAGTAATATATTAATTTGGATGAAAATGAAGATGTTAAGGAATTTTCAGAATGGGTCTGTTTAACCCTCATTGGCTTTGTTTTTAGGCACTTAACTCAGAAAAGAAAAGATAGAAAAATACATTTTGGGTTCTCTTCATCTGTACCATGGCACTCTTTGGTTAAGATTTGTCATTTTGTCATATTTGATTCTCTAGACTCCCTGAAAAATCCCCTACTTCATTAGATGGAGTCCGTGTCTCACCATGGCAGTGAAAAGTTTAAAATGTTCCAGCTTTGCATTTAGCTAGGCCGTGGACCCATGCCATGGCACTTGCCAGCCAATTGTGTCAGGGGCATCATCTGAATCAGAATTACTTGCATGAAAACAAGGAGTTGCAGATTCTTCCAGTGAAAGTGGAGAGGAGCAAGAGCTGCAGAACATTGCCAGGGTTGAATGTGCCATGGGATGCTATGTGGTGGCTGGTGTCTGGGGTGCTGGTTCTGCAGAAGATAGGGCTTATGGGGGCTGGTGCTGTGATATAGCAGGTAAGGCTGCCTCCTGCAGTGCCAGCATCCCATATGGTCACCGGTTGGAGTCCAGCCTGCTCCACTTCCAATCCAGGTGTGCTGTGGCCTGAGAAAGCAGTAGAAAATGTCCCATGTCCTTGGACCCCTGAACCCACATGGGAGACCTGGAAGAAGCTCCTAGCTCCTGGCTTTGGATCAGCTCAGCTCTGGCCATTGCATCCAATTGGGGAGTAAACCAGCAGATGGAAGATTCTCTCTCTCTCTCTCTCTCTCTCTCTCTCTCTCTCTCTCTGCCTCTCCTCTCTCTGTAATTCTGACTTTCAAATAAATAAATCTTTTTTTTTAAAAAAGCTTATGCTTAAGGGTAGTGTTCATGGAAAATGTGTGGGACAATGTTTGGCAGCAAGATTTTAGATGAATTTTCCAACCCCTGAACTCCTAGAGATTAGAATAGACTTCTAATGCACAACTTCCACTTATGCTTAATTAGGTTTTTGTTTTGAATTGTTTTTGATGAAACAGCAAGGAATTCTGAGTTATAGACTTCCTATTTCAGAGACAGGAGAACACTGATGCCTGCATTATAATTAAATAATGCCTATCACCCTTTCTTAAGCAACAAATGATCACAGATTCTCTCTTTGCTGCTAAGTAATGAGCATGGTGATTCTTCCCACCGTAACCACCTTCCCACCTACACTCCCTCCCCTCTTCCTCCTTCCTCTCCTATTGACATGGAATGCCTTACATAGCTAGGCTGAACTTTTAATCCACTTGGCCCTAGGTGTTCATACACTTCAACTCTGTGTGATTATTCATATGCCCTTTTTATGACAAGGCTTATGTCAGAATGACAAATTATATATTCACCTAATACTGAGAGTCATCAAATTGATTTCTATTTTCTTCTCTCTTAGGCAGTTCTTGAGGGGCAGAAATATTTATTTTGTATATCATGTATTTATTCAACTAAAAGACTGACTGTCAAGATGCTGAGTTTTAGTGTCAAAGCAAATATGTTTCTAGACCCCATGAAGTTTACAGTCTGGCAAGAAAGAGCCATCTACCCCAAGAATATTGTTTAACATAGTAAATGCTGGTGTGAAGTCAGTGGATAAAGATTGAAGCATTCTTAATCTAGCACCACCTCTAATCCCATGATCTCTAATTGAGAGAAGTAATCAGAAACACAGAACTCCATGTTACCCAGTTATCTCTTTGAATTTCTGCTTAAAAATAAAACATATCAAACAACACACAAATACCTAGGAGTGCATAATATTTATATACTATCTTGATATTAAAAATAAGAACAAATAACCATGAAATAATAGCAACTTTGAATCTCCTTTGTTTTCTAGACAAGTTATAATCCTATATGGTTCTTTACAGCAAATTATTACAGTAATATACAGTACATCATTACAGTAAATAATTACAGTAAATAATTACAGTAAATTATTTTTGTCGGTATACTTCATCTCTCTCACATTTTTTCTCTTTGAGAAATCAGATTTTAAAAACTGAGACCCAAGAGAAAAGAAAGATTTTTAAGCTAGTGTTATATGTTGATTGGCTCTCTAAAAAAGATTTATTTATTTATTTGAAAGTCAGAGTTACACAGAGTAGAAGGCGAGAGAGAGAGAGAGAGAGACATCTTCCATCTTTTGGTTCACCCACCAATTGGTTACAATGGCTGGAGCTGTACAGCTCCAATGCCAGCAGCCAGGAGCTTCTTCTGGGTCTCTCACACAGGTGCAGCTGCCCAAGGACTTGGGCCATCTTCCACTGCTTTCCCTGGCCATAGCAGAGAGTTGGATTGAAAGCAGAGTAGCCGGGCTCAACCTCCACCCATATGGAATGTCCATGCTGGCAGTAGCTTTACCTGCTATTTCACAGTGCTGGCCCCTTGATTGGCCTTTTTAATGATATTAAAAAACACCGTATTTTTCTAAGCTCTTTCCATTCAGTTTCTACTTTGTAAACTCCAGATAATACTGTCCCCAGAATTAATCTAAGGTATAAATGATATGATATGAGGCATTTAACCCCTTAACCTGTCTCCTTGAATACTCAGCTATGTTAGCTCTGTGTCCATTCTTCTGTCTCTGTACTAGATGAATAAAAAGACAGTGTAAAATGATTTGAAAAGAACTATAAGGAGTCGGTGCTGTGGTGCTGCTGCCAATTGGGGAGTGAACCAGCCGATGGAAAACACCTCTCTCTCTCTCTCTGTCTCTGCCTCTCCTTCTCTGTAACTCTGACTTCCAAATAAATCAATAAATCTTAAAAGAACTATAAACATCAATAAAATACAAATGAAAATTGTATTCTCAAAACTGGATATTAACCCATGCCTTCCACACCTCTGTTAAAAGTTACATTCTATCATAGTCATTTATGATTTCTAGGGCCAAAGTAGTAAATAAGATTTTTCTGGAAGAGACAGAGGTTATGAGGGAGCCAGGATTTGGGGTCAGTTAGCAGCAGTGAGTGTCACTCTTTCAGATTTGATTCAGGAAAGGAAGAATAGCAACTGATCCCTGAGATTTTGGTGTGGGAAGGAAAGGAAGGAGGGACTGAATAAAAGCAAAGGCCCTCTGGTTGTGGGCACCCACCCCCGACTGCAGCCTTTGGGGAGGGCCAGCTGGTGTCTCTATGAATGCTGCAGCCTGGACTCCATTTCCCAGAGTTCCCAGGAGCTCCAACCTATTCTGCCTTCCAAATGCCTGTGCCCATGTGCCTGCTAACAGCCAGTCCCTGGGGGTCTGAGTTGGACCAGAGGGAGTTCATTCCCTGATCAGGGTCAGCCCTAGGGGCTGTGCTGCTCCTTCTCTGGCATTTACTGCAACTCCTGCTCTGCACGTGCAATCCCAGGCAGTTTCCAAGTGTTCACCCGAGCCTGCCTCCTGCTGCTTCTTCCCTCTTCATCTTCTGCCTGTGGGTCCCATGTACCAGGGACTCTCTTCCCCACACTGCCCGCTTTGCTCCCCATGTTTCTAGAAGAAAGCGTACCTGCTCCAGGGACTTTCTGCTGCAGATTTGACATGCAGTAAGGGGTGGGGACATGTGTGGGAGAAGGGTGGGTGCCAGGGCACCAGTGATCCTGGCAATTTCCCCTGAGGTCAGGGCTGGGACCTGGGCTGTTCTGTCTCCCACCTCTGCTTCTCAGGCTCCCAGTGCCTGGACTCTCTCCTGCAGAACCTCATCCAAACTGTCCCTAATGTGCTTTATTTAGTGGTTACAGGAGAGAGAGGGCAGCGTTCTGGGAACCTGCATATGCAGGGAAGAAAGGCAGAAAGACTCCCACTCTCTACAGTTAAATAAGCTGGGTTCCCACTGTGGGTGTTTTCAGAATGCAGTCTGGCCTGGTCTCTTGATGTTTCCTGGGCTGGTTCCTGCAGGGTGGGGCTGGATGGTCTTCAGCAGGGAGCCTGGGGCAGCAGAGGGGTGGGAAGGAGGATCTGACAAGGATCTGCCCCACTGCTCTCATCCTGCACCTCATCTTCCTGGTGGGGAGCAGTGTGAAGCGTGAATAGCTGCTTTGTGCCTTGATCCCTCTCAAGTATTAATTATCAGATTTTCCCAATGTGGAATTTGAAGCTGTTCCAGAAACCTGGGGTGGGAAAACTCCCTTCTTTCAAACAGGCACAGAGACAGTGGAGGATCCAAGGAGTTTCTATTAATGGCCCTAGGCACAGCTGGAATGATTTCCTGAGAACTCAGCATCAAATTCAAGTTTCTTAGCTGTTACAGCATTGGTGGGTTTAAATGGCAGCCTACATGACTTAGGACCACAATTTCCAATGGTCAGTGGGTCCAGTATGTTTGTAAAAGAGATGCCAGGGACAGATTTATTAGGACAGATTTATGACTGGAGTTTACAGAAGCAGAACTTAGGATATCTTCCCTCCCTAGACAAGATTTCAGTGGGCAGCTGTTTCACTCGTTAATTGTGAGCATCCACTTTTAAAGGTTTGTGTTGGATGGGGTCCACTTCTCTTTCTTTGATGATGTATTTGGCTGCTTTTCATTTTCTGTCTTCAGCTATCTCTTCTCCTGTTAGCAAGGCTGTCAACTGTTTTGACCTGCCACTGATCCCTTTGCAAAGTGAGAAGGGAACTAAAATTAATGCAAGTCTACTGTGTTGTCAATAACTGGAGCTACATTTTTAAAGATTTATTTATTCATTTGAAAGAGTTACACAGAGAGAGGAGAGAGACAGAGAGAGAGAGAGAGAGAGACGTCTTCCGTCCGATGGTTCACTCCCCAATTGGCAGCAACAGCTGGAGCTGTGCCAGTCTGAAGCCTGTAGCCAGGAGCTTCTTCTGGGATGAAGCTGCTTTTTGAAATAATTATTTATTTAATTGAAAGGCAGAGTTACAGAGTGGCAGAAACAGAGATCAATGGCTGGAGCTGTTTGGATCCAAAACCAGAAGCCAGGAGCTTTGTCCAGGTCTCATAGGTGGGTGCAGGAGATGAGGGATTTGGGCCATCTTCTACTGTTTTCCCAGGCCACAGCAGAGAGCTGGATGGGAAGTGCAGCAGCCAGGATCCCAACCGGCACCCATATAGGATGCTGACACTGCAGGCAGTAGCTTTACCCACTATGCAACAGTGCTGCCCACTAACGGGAGCTCATTTAATCTGAGTATGCATAAAGTGGAGAATTACAGCATCATAAATACAGATAAGTTACAGTTTTTCTCTGCGCAGTACTTTACAGTTACCCAGTGATCCACTGAGAATCTTACTTTCCACACTGTGTAAATAAGAAGGTCAGTTACTTGTCTTATTTTGGGTTCTGTGTTTAAACCCATGACATTTTTGACATTGGAGGATATTAGTTCTACAATTTCATAGAGACTGGTCTGTGGAAGCATCGATAGAAGTTATAACTGTGAGAGTGGTAAGAAAGAAGAAGGGAAGAAATAAGTGCCCCTTACGCCACACAGAGGTGTCCACAAATGGAGTAGAAGATGTGCCCTTGAAAACTATGGCTGACTTTCTGGGACAAACTGTATTTGAGTGCTTCACATGTTCTGATAGAAAGGTGTTGCCACCAGGTTATTAGTATATTTATTTAGTTAGTTTTTAAAGATTTATTTATTTATTTGAAAATCAGAGCTACACAGAGAGAGAAGGAGAAGCAGAGAGAGAGAGAGAGAGAGAGAGAGAGGTCTTCCATCAGGTTCATTTCCCCAATGGCTTCATCATTGTGAACTTTGCTCAGTTCCTGACCTATACCTTTCCTTTAACCTAGTACTTTGCCATGTAGTAGCCCATGAAAACTGCAGACTGCATAAATGAATGAATACTTGGAGGGTTGTGATTTCTTAGAGGAACATCATGAGACAGAAGGAATAAAACAAAACAAAAGTATCCTCCATATATAGAAGGTATACTGTTTTTACAAGCCACAGAGAAGAGGAAGAAGCAGGGAAGTAGTGAGACTGGAAAGTTTGTGGCAAAGGTAATAGGCACTGGTCAAGAATTTAACAAGCCCATTAGGAAAACATTAAGGTTTCCTTACTTCCATGTAGACTCTGCCCTCTTATGGTGAACAGGGTCCTCTAAACCCACTTGTTGCACAAATGAAAACCCAAGCATTGTCTTCTCCCACAGATGGAGTCTGCTATTGGTTTTGATTTACATTTCCCTAATGGCTAGTGATATTGGGCATGTTCATCTATGTCTTGACCATTGAGATTTCTTCTTCTGAGAAACATCTATTCTGATCATTGCCCATTTCTTACGTGTACATTTTGCTTCTTGTTTGGAGTTTTTCCAGTTCTATATATGTATGTTCTGGCTATCAATGTTTTGTCATAGTCAGAGTTTTCAATGTTTCCTGCCATTCTGTCCATTGTATCTTCACTCTGTTGATTACTTTGTTATGAAGATGTATCTTAATTTGATATGCTCAAATTTGTATATTTTATTTTGTTACTTGTGCTTTTGGAATCTGACCCAAAACTGTTGTCTATGCTAATGTTTTACAGTTTCTCATAGGTTTACTTACGTTTTGGGTTTTTTTTAACATACATAATTTTATTACAAATTTTTTTTAAAAAAAACAACACAGAATGCAACATCCTAACAAAAAATCCAAATTTACAAATGATATAATTCCTACAACTTTGCTGTGCTACCATACACAAGTCAAGAAATTAAAGAAACCATTAAATATTTAGGAACATTCAACATCAGAAGCTTTAAAATCTAACTGTATGTAGTAGCCCCTCAAAAAGCTACAATCTGCATTTTTTAAAAAAAGTATTTTCTCTACAAAGAATCTTATCAGCTATACAAAAATCTGTACAGTTTTTTTATACTGAAGCTAATATTGAGCTGCACTTGAATTCACATTCTTAGCAAAACAACTGCCTGAGCACACACGCACACTCCACACTCATCATTACAGGATAGCCATTTATTCTTCACCTTCATCCTCTTCCTCATCATCTTCATCTTCTTCCTCTTCCTCTTCTTCCTCCTCATCTTCAGGTTCATTCTTCTTCTTTGAGCCTGTGGGCCTACCAGGGCCCTTCTTTCCCGCTTCACTTTTGCCCTTGGCACGGTATGCAGCAATATCCTTTTCATATTTCTCCTTTAGCTTAGCTGCTTTCTGTTCATATGGTTGTTTATCTTTGGCTGACTGTTCAGACCACATCTCACCCAATTTTTTTGCAGTGTCCCCAATGGACAGGCCAGGGTGTTCACTTTTGATCTTTGGGCGATGTTCAGAGCAAAAGAGAAAGAAGGCAGATGGTGGTCTTTTAGGAGCATTAGGATCCTTTTTCTTTCCCTTCTTATCACCCTTGGGAGCAACGTAATTTTTCATCTCCCTGTCATAACGAGCTTTATCACTTTTTGCCATATCTTCAAACTTGGACTTTTCCTTTGCATACATGGTCTTCCATCTCTCCGAGCATTTCTTAGAAAATTCTGCGAAATTGACCGAAGAGTCAGGGTGTTTCTTCTTGTGCTCTTCCCGGCACGTCTGCACGAAGAAGGCATAGGAGGACATTTTGCCCCTCGGCTTGTTGGGGTCTCCTTTACCCATGACAACGGAACGGCGGCCACCTGGTGCAAGTTGTTCCTCAGACTCCCGCAGAGCGGCCAGATCCAACGGCATTGCTTCCTTCCCTCAGCTCCGGCATGAACTCAGGATGTGAGGGCGATCTGGCTGCGACATCTGTCACCCCATTGATCGCCAGGGTTGCTTCAGCTGATCTGGCTGGCTAGGCGGGTGTCCCCTTCCTCCCTCACCACTCCATGTGCATCCCTCCCGAAGCTGCGTGCTCAGTCGAAGAGGACGAC
This sequence comes from Oryctolagus cuniculus, assembly GCF_964237555.1. Classification (NCBI taxonomy): domain Eukaryota; kingdom Metazoa; phylum Chordata; class Mammalia; order Lagomorpha; family Leporidae; genus Oryctolagus; species Oryctolagus cuniculus. The sequence continues at coordinate 86,842,385 of NC_091444.1, read as the reverse complement.
CTTCCCCGCTAGAGGAGGACCGGTCTTCGGTCAAGGGTATACGAGTAGCTGCACTCCCCTGCTAGAACCTCAAAACAAGCTCTCAAGGTTTTGGTTTTATATTTAGACTTTTAATTTACCTTGAGTTGCTTTTACATAGTGTATGAGGTGTTGGGGTATCTTTTCAGGCTTCTACATATGGATAATCACTTTCCTTTAAACCATTTGCTAAAGGGATTCTTCTTTCTCCTGTTTGTTTTATTTCCTTTATTAAATAGGGGTTGGCTGTAGAAAAGTCAGTTTATTTCAGCTGCCTATTTTTTCCATTGAACTATGTGTCTGTTTTTCCAACAGTGCTAACACTGCTTCTATTTTTTTAAGATTTCTTTATTTGAAAGGCCAGATGCTTCTTCCAAGTCTCTCATGTGGGTGCCAGCACCCAAGAACATGGTCCATCTTCCACCAATTTCCCAGGTGCATTAGTAGGGAGCTGGATTGGAAGTGGAGAACCTGGTCTTCTAGCAAGAACATATGGGATGCATGCACAGCAGGACAAGGCATTAACCTACTACACCACAGCATCAAACCCTTCCTTATTTACTTCTGCTGTGATCTTTCATTATTCACTTTTCTACTGCCCCACAACTTGACTCATTCCTGTTTTTTTTTTTTTTTCTGGGTCCTGGAGGATGGTAGTAGGTTGCTTCTGGGATATCTTTTTTGTGTTAGTAGATACTTGGTAATCTAAAATCATAGTTTTTACTTTCTATATTTCTCTGCTAATCACAAGGACCTTCTAGATGACAGCAGAAAATGCTAGCAGAAATGAGGATATATTAATTTGCTAAGAAAATACCACAGAGAATATGATTTAAATCATGGAATTTTACTTCTCAGAGTTGTAGAGCTTGAAAATATCAGATCAAGGTGCTAATAGGCTCGATTTTTCCAGAAGCCCTTCTCTGATGTGACAGACACATCTATCATTTGATCTGCTTAAAAGCACTTTCTTCAGGTAGAGTTATGTTGGTGGTTAGCACTTCAGTGTTTGAGTTTTAGGGAGGCACATTTCAGTCCACAACAGCAAAGGGGCCCTGTGGTCTACTTCAATGACAGCCATCTCTGCGGAGGACAGAAAGTGTGAAATCAGCATTAGGAGTTCTCACAGTATTACTGTCAGTGCTATCTCCATCAAATGTGCATTCATGTACACACAAACAAAACTACCTGTACACATAAACACATTCAACAGTGGAAATGCCTGATGGTTGTGTACAGGTAACATCAATATAATAATCCATAAGATGGCCTATTAGCAGACATTAAAAGAGAATTAGAAAGAATGACAACAAAATCTGCAGTTACCTATATTTATGTCTATATGTATGATATTCAGTATTTATCGTTGCTAAAAGATGAATACTGATGTGTGGAAATAAAAGCTAAACCTTACCTTGCAATATTGCAGCCTAGTCTACATGAAAGATGTCTTCCTAAAACCTTTCCCTGGGCCCACTCTGTGGCATAGTAGATTAAGCATCCACCTGCAGCACCAGCATCCCACATGGGCACCAGTTTGAGTCCCTGCTCCTGCACTTCCAATCCAGCTCTTTGCTAATGGCCTAGAAATGCAGTGGAATATGCCCTGAGTGCTTGGGCCCCTGCACCCATGTGAGAGACCTGGAGGAAGCTGCTGACTCCTGGCTTCTGGCACCTGGCTTCAGATCGGCCCAGCTCCAGCCATTCTGGCCATTTAGGGGTGAACCAGTGGATAGCAGACCTCTCTTTCTCTTCCTCTCTATATCTGTCACTCTGCCTCACAATAAATAAATACATCTTTTAAAAATCTTTCCCTTTTTAAATTTCTTAATTGTTTTAAAGATTTATTTATTTATTTATTTACAAGTTGAGTTACAGACAGAGAGGAGAGCCAGAGAGAAAGAGAGAGGTCTTCCATCTGATGTTCACTCCCTAATTGATTGCAACTGCCAGAGCTGTGCTGATCCGAAGCCAGGAGCCAGGAGCTAGTTCCAGGTCTCCCAGATCGGTACAGGGGCCCAAGGACTTGGGCCATCTTGTACTACTTTGCCAGGCCATAGCAGAGAGCAGGATCAGAAGTGGAGCAGCTGAGTATTGAACCGGCCCCCATATGGGATGCTGGAGCTTCAGGCCAGGGTGTTAACCTGCTCCACCACAGCACCAGTCCAACATTTTAAATTTCTGATACTCTAAAGTAGCAAAGGACTGCATTACATCTAGGAAAGATGTATTTAAAAATTATAAATCTAGTGCATTTTAGCAGAAGTCCTAACAAATACTTCTGATTTTCTCAACATTATGTATAAATAAATGATAGAATGAGTCATTGTCAGATTAATAGAAGTAGTTTGAGAGGATTGTCTCTCTTTCAATTGTGTTGAATAGTTTGAGAAGCATTCGTTCTTTAAAAGACTTGTAGAATTCAATAGTGAGGCTGTCTGATCCTGGACTTTTCTTTCTTGGGAGGGTCTTTATTACTCATCCAATCTCTGTCTTGGTTTTTGATTTGTTTAGCTTTTCTATGTGTCTTCATGACTCAATTTTGGTATATTGTGTATGTCCCTGAATCTGTTGATTTTTCCTCTAGGTTTTCCAATTTGTTAACCATCACAACAGATGCCCGCATCATATATTGCAGTGCTAATCTGAGTTTTGGGTACTCCACTTCCAAATCAGTTTCATGTTAATATCCCTGGGAAGAAATGGATAATAGATCAAATTCTTTCCTTCTTGTCATCTAATTTGGAGAACTGTAACCTCAATGGGGACTTGAAACCTGGTCTTGCACAGTTGTAGCCATATAGAAAGTGAACCAGCAGATGGGATATCTCTCTGCTTCTCTTTCCTTCTCTCTTTGTCTCTGTGTCTCTCTGCCATTTTTTATCATATTAAAATATTTAATTACTTATTTGAAAGAGTTACAGAGAGAGGGAGAGACAGAAATCTTCCACCACCTAATTCATTTTTGAGATGACTTTAATAGCCAGAGTGTGGCCAGGTTGAAGCCAGGAGCTTTTCCTCCGATGTGCGTGGCAGCATCCCAGCACTTGGGCCAACTTTCCCTGCTTTTTCAGTCCATTGGTAAGGAGCTGGATCAGAAATGGAATAGCTGGTACTTGAACTGGTGCACATACAGGATGGCAATGTAACAGATAGCAACTTTGTCCACTGCACCACAACCACCAGCTCCTCTTTCTGCCTTTCCAATAAATAAATCTTTTGAAAAAGAATTTAAGGTAGTAAAAGTCATCATGACTGAGCAATGGCAAATTTATTGAAGTGATCGACTTTCTTAAAGGTCTATTTATGAATTTGAAAGGCAGCACTAGAAAGAGAGAGTGGGAGAGATGGATCTTCCTCCTGGTTTGTTCACTCCTCAAATGGCTGCAATGACTGTGGCTAGGACAGACTGATATCAGGAGCCAGGGGCTTCTTCCAGGTCTCTCACATTGGTGCAGGAGCCCCAATATTTGAGTCACCCTGTGCTGCTTTTCCAGACACATTAGCAGGGAACTGGATCCGTTTGGAGCATTAATGTCTATGATACTCTCCTTGCAGTTGAAGGATTTAGAATCCATTTTGATTATGGGTGGGCTAAGTACAACAGCTCCCAATTGTCCAAGGTTTGGATTAGATGGGTTCTGAGAAATTTTGTTAAAATAGTTATTAATCATAACTATCAGTTTAAGCTTTTCTTACCAAATTTTCATGTTTGCTGATGTTTATATCTATGGGAAAATTGGGTCTCTGGATTGCAACCAATGAAAGCATCCAGACTAACAGTAATAAGGTCAACAGTCAGCAGAATTATGTCCAGCTGAACTGAAATAGCTTTTCTTATTTGGTAGAGGGGTTACCTCCTGCATTATACTGACATACTGACATAGACAGTAGATATTGGAGCCTGTCTCTTCTGCCAAATGGAGAATGCCGCATTTTGATCCATCGTATATATATTTATATATTATAATATATATTATATATTTCTATACATAATATGGAATTACATATAATTATCATAAATATATAATATATAATTATATAAATATTATATATGAATTTATTTATATATAAATATATAATTATTTCTGATCCAGCTCCATACCAATGGATTGAAAAAGCAGTGAAAGATGGTCCAAGTGCCTGGGTTGCTGCCACACACATTGGAGGAGGAGCTCCTGGCTTCAACCTGGCCACACTCTGGCTATTGAAGTCATCTCAATAATATATATATATATAATATATATAATAGTTATAGTAAATTATATAATATTATCTGTTTATAATTATTATATATTATATAATATATTATATGATAAAGCATAATATATTTTATATATGAATATATTTATATACATAAATATATATAAATAAATGTAAATATATATATATAGAATTTATTTACGTATTTGACAGGTGTACTTACAGACAGTGAGAGGAAGAGACAGAGAGAAAGGTCTTCCATATGCTCATTTACTCCCCTAATGACTGCAATGTCTGCAGCTGGGCCAATCTGAGCTAGGAGCTTCCAGGTCTCCCACATTTTGGCAGGGACCAAAGCACTTGGAACAGCTTCTACTGCTTTCCCAGGCTATTGCAGAGAGCTGGATGGGAAAAGGAGAAATGGGGACTAGAACTGGTGCTCATATGGGGTGCCAGCACTGCAGGTAAAGGATTACACCACTGCACCACAGTGCTGGCCCCAGTCTATCCTTTATTAAGGAGATCTCAGTAATCATGTTCAGGTATTGCTGTCCTATATTCATGGCCAAAGTCCTAGCAGGCAACATGGTTTGGAGAATCGTAAGCACAAGGTGTGTAGGAGACTTCATTTCTCATACAGCACAGTTAATAACAAGGTTCCAAGAGGGGAAATTACTTGCATCATAGTCTTTGAGAACTAATGGACATCACAGGTGATCTAAAGAATTTAGAAGGTTTGTGAGCCCCTAGAGTGAAAAAGTCACAGGGAGCACAAGGACAGTGCCTAGAGTTTATTTTGATGGATTTTAGCCCCTTTCATTGGAGGGAGGCGCGAAGAAGCTGGACTGATTAGTAAACCTCAGAAGTGTCTTTTCAATGTGAAGGCAAACTGAGACTGAGGGGTTTTTGGAAAAACGTTGAACAAAAGACATTTCCCACACTTGGTTAAAACACATCATTTATCTACTGATTTTCATCAAATCTGTTAACATTAGGTATAAGGTACAGTGGACATGGTGGATGGCATATAGCAATATGATTTTAGTAATATATCATGAGGTGCTTTTTTTAAATGGATTTAGCAGGTAAAATTGGGCTACCTAATGGGATGTAGCTGGAATAATCACCTTTTTGTTAAATAAATCTGAGGTAATAAATGTTAGTGTATGAAGACATTGAGTTTTCTGTTATTGGGCCTTCTTGGTTATTTTAATCTGGGATCTGCGAATTCTCATTTTCTTTATTTTATTCCTCATCATGTCGGACCAACTCTGCTGCTTTGGGGATTTTTTTAGTACATCTGACATTTGGAAATTTAGACAATAGTATAGTTAAAATGAGATGTACCAAGTAAAGTATTTTTATTCTGATACATATTTTGGAATTCTTCTAAAATTCCTATTGAGTATCCTTGTTAAATTTAGTTGCATCCCAGGTTAAGACTTATTGGAGGCAGGCGCCATGGCTCAATAAGCTAATCCTCCACCTGCGGTGCAGGCACACCAAGTTCTAGTCCTGCTGGGAGAGCCAGATTCTGTCCCAGTTGCTCCTCTTCCAGTCCAGCTCTCTGCTATGGCCCAGGAGTGCAATGGAGGATGGCCAAAGTGCTTGGGCCCCGTTCCTGCATGGGAGACCAGGAGGAAGCACTTGGCTCCTGGCTTTGGATCAGCGCAGTGTGCCAGCCGCAGCACACTGGCAGCAGCGGTCACTAGGGGGTAAACCAACAGAAAAAGGAAGACCTTTCTCTCTGTCTCTCTCACTGTCCACTCTGCCTGTCAAAATAAAAAATAATTTTTATAAAAAGACTTATTGGAGCCACTTTAGTGATTATACCCATGAAACTTTGTTAATTAATGCAAATAGAACCTGGGAAAATTCATGTATATCTTATGCTGTAGAGACTTAAGATTGAACATCTTTTTTTAATCTTTTTTAATTATATAATTTAAAAACAAATTTTAGATTTTTTTTTTACTTTACTAAGTCACAGCTCTGGCCCCATTAATATGACTTAACAATGTTTTTTCCTCTCAGACTCATCTCTATTGTTTCAGTTAACTGCATGCCTTTTCTTTACATTCAGATTCCCTCAGCTGTCAAAGCTTATTCATCTTAATTCTGTTGTTCCTATTTCCCTCCCTTTTATTCTGTCCCTAGGCTAATTGAGGTCATGATTCTCCATTCCTTCTGTGTGGTGTCACAGTAGGCTTGAAGTGTTCTTTTTCTCTTCTGATTTCTAAAGAAAGAAATTATGTATTCCCCCAGTTTAGATATTTTAATAATGCACTCTAAAACAAAGGTTAAATGTTCTTAATTTGACAAGAATTTTCAGGGCCAGTGGTGTGGCATAGTGGGTAGAGCCACCACTTGCAGTGCTGGCAGCTCATATGGATCCAGATCTCTGCTAAAGCCTGGGAAAGCAGTAGAAGATGGCCCAAGTCCTGGGCCCCTGCACCCATGTGGGAGACCTGGAAGAAGCTCCTTGCTCCTGGCTTTGGATTGGCACAACTCTGGCCATTGCAGCCAACTGGGGAGAGAACCAGTGAATGGAAGACCCCTCTCTCTTCTCTGCCTCTCTCTGTGCAACTCTGACTTTCAAACAAATAAATAAATCTTTTAAAAAAAGAATTTTTTCTAATTTTAGATTTGTTCTACTTCATTGCCACTTCAGGGTGTGTGTAAGGAGTGCATATCCAGTTTTTCTATTTTGGATTTTTGGGATTTTGTATTAGCTCTGCTGTGTATTCATTTTTCTTGAGCATTGGTGATATCTTCTCCTTAGTTGTATTAAGAGAGAGAGCAATAGCCCTCATGTCTTTTTAGGTAAGTAAGACATATTAAAAACAGAGCATTCAGTATACATTCATAGTATTTTGACTTGTTCAATTGATTTTCCTGAACTCCCTTGGATATTCTTGGTCTCTGCTGTACAACTTTCTATACTCATTAATTCTTTGATATTCCCAAATCCAGAAAATGAATGACTCAACAGCTGTGTTCCTGTATTTGCTGGGACTCAGGGTAAGAAGCAAAGTGGAGGTGTTCAGGAATCTAAAGGTACATGCTACATAGCAAAGCACATCATTTCCTATACAAAGTGACTGGGAAATCCAGAATCTTTTGCACACATATTGGATCCTGAACTATTACTGGACTATTCAGTAAGATTTTAATGTATTTATTTTCTGTGTGTGTGTTTGTATTTCTAAATAAACTCTGCTGGGCTACTTAACATTAACATGTATTGCAGAATTCTTTCATCAGTTTTTACTTTTAAAAAGTTTCTTTTTCAGTTTTATGGGAGAGGGTAGAAGTTTTCTGCTATGTAACTGAAAATTTATTCATTCATTAAACTTAAAAATATTTGTTGGAAATGGGTGGAATACTATTAATTCTTGTGTGATTTTCATGAAACTAAATACATTCTCTATTTTGTTTTGCTTAAAATTTCTGCATGTGTGGACTTCTTTTTTCCTTCTTGCCCCAAATCCCTTTGTGTATTGGGATGGCAAATGGGTTTTACACTGGACAAAACATGTTATTTTGGCAAAGAAGTACTTAGCATTCCTGCTTCAAGTATTCAAATATTGCATTGGAAATCAGTATATTTGTTTACTGTACAAATGTCCTTCATACAATTTTGTAATCTTCTGGGATGGGAGAGGAAGCAGGAAATAGGAGGATTATGGGTGGGAGGGATGTTTTGGGGAGGGGAAGCCACTGTAATCCAAAAGCTGTACTTTGGAAATTTATATTTATTAAAAAAATTAAACAATTTTGTAATCTTCATCTTCCTTTTTATTTCATCCTTTTTAAAAAAAGATTCATTTATTTTACTTGAAAGTCAGAGTTACACAGAGAAGGAGAGAGAGAGAGGGAGAGCAGTCTTCCAACCACTGGTTCACTCCCCATTTGGCCACAATGGCTGGATTTGTTCCGATTCAAAGCCAGGAGCCAGCAGCTTCTTTTGGGTCTCCTATGCAGGTGCAGGAGCCCAAGGGCCTGGGCCATCCTCTACTGCTGGATAGTAAGTCTTACTTGCCTAAAAAGATGGATAGTAATTTGAGTAGCCAGGACTTGAACTGGCACCCAATTGGAATGTCAGCACTGCAAGCCACAGGTCTACTTGCTACTCCACAGCATCGGCCCCCTAAATTCTTATGAGTATTGCTACACGATTGGAATTTATAATTGATAATGCTGAACAATTGAAACTGTCTTATTTACAATTGTAGGACTGGATATGGCAGTTTTACTTGAAGTAAAGTATGTAGCCTGCTTATTGTATGATTTTCGGAAAAGCATGTATTTATATATAACAGCAGATCTGTTAATCATTTAAAAGTGAATTGTCATGATTACCCAGATGTAAAGAATGCAATATGTGCTAATGAGTTAGCAGTCACAGACATTTAGAATTAGAGGGATTTTAGAACTTTTTCAATACTGCAGTTTTTATGAAAAACTAATAATTTTTTTTATTTGACAGGTAGAGTTATATACAGTGAGAAATCAGAAAGGTCTTCCTTCCATTGGTTCAGTCCCCAAATGGCTGCCACAGTTGGAGCTGTGCCCATCCAAAGCCAGGAGTCAGGTGCTTTCTCCTGGTTTCCCATCCGGGTGCAGGGCCCAAGCACTTGGGCCATCCTCCACTGCCTTCCCGGGCCATAGCAGAAAGCTGGACTGAAAGAGGAGCAACCAGGACTAGAACACTTTGCCCATAAGGGATACCAGCACCACAGGTGGAGAATTAACCAAGTGAGCCACGGCGCTGGCCCCCGATAAATTTACTCTTAACAAAATATCAAAATATCTTATTTAGTATAAAGTTAGTAGTGAAAAAGAGACTACCTTGTTGAACACAGAAATTTGAGATTATATTTCTTGGTATTAATTTGCATCTTAAGGCTTATTGCCTAGTTCATTTCAACATTTCAATCTAATATTACTAATAATATCTTGTACTTAGTGGTTCGCTGTGTGCCAGACAATATTCTTTTGATTTTTTAAAAGATTTATTTATTTATTTATTTGGAAGTCAGAGTTACACAGATATTGAACAAGAGGAAGAGAGAGAGAGAGAGAGAGGTCCTCCATCTGCTGGTTCACTCCCCAGATGGCCTAAAAGGTCAGAGATATGCCAATCTGAAACCAGGAGCCAGGACCTCTTCAGGGTCTCCCATGCAGATTCAGGGGCCCAAGGACTTGGGCCAACTTCCTACTGCTCTCCCAGGCTATAGCAGACAGCTGAATGGAAAGTGGAGCAGCCTGGACTTGAACCGGCCTCCATATGGGATGCCCCCACTGCATGCAGTGGCTTTACTAGGTACACCACAGCACTGGCCTCAAGACAATGCTCTAAAATGATGCATTAATTATTCCCAAATATTGAAAAGTGGCATGGTACACATTTGAATGTGTTGTTTTGTACTAGTTGTAGAGACAGTTTAAAATATATTTATATTTAAAAATGTAAGCTTTGATCTAAAGGTTTACTTTCCCTTAAGGTGCCTGTTTGGAAACTGAGAGATCATTGAAGTCTCAAGATAGAGTACAACTGATCTTATCCAAGCCTCCTTTATCACATGAGGATGCTAAATGCCAAGCCCAGAGAAGTAAAGTGAACTGTTCAAGGTCACATAGGTAAGTTGTGGCAGGGATAATTCTGTATTAGCATTAGGTATCCTGATACATAGGCCACTGTTCTGTCAATTTTGTACTCCTTCTGGAGTTAAAGATTCTAAGTTGTGGAAAATTGAATTTGGAAATTTAGTGGTTGCTATGTTGTTATGGTGAGAAATTTCTGTGTATAGCTATGAGTTGCTTAAATTTTATTCAATATATTTTTCTAGTATGTTTGCTATTTATTTGAAATGTATAACAAGTAGCTTCATCTATTTGCCAAAAGAATTTTTTGAAGATTTATTCATATTATTTGAAAGTCAGAATTACACAGAGAGAGAAGGACAGGCAGAGAGAGTGGTCTTCCATTCACTGGTTCACTCCACAGTTGGCCTCCATGGCTGGAGCTGTGCTGACTGGAAGGCAGGAGCCAGGAGCCTCTTCCTGGTCTCCTATGCAGGTGCAGGGGCCCAAGGACTTGGACCATTTTATAATGCTTTCCCAGGCCATAGCAGAGAGCTGGATAGGAAGTGGAGCAGCCAGGTCTTGAACTGATGCCCCTATGGAATACCAGCACTGCAGGTGGCAGCCTCACCCACTATGGCACAGTGCCAGCCCTTGCCAAAAGAATTTATAGAAGCTATTCCATATATACACTTCACAATTATTTAGTTACTTGACACGAACTATCCCTGCATATTTGAAAATTTTGAATGGTATCACTTGGGTTTTAAGAATGTTATATTTTAGGTCTCTTAGTATTTTTAGTGATGATGTTTTAAAGGCCCTTTCTGTTTTATGAAAAATGATAAGGATTTTGTTTTACAATGGCCATAGTATTACTACTTAAAGCAATAGATTAAATAACACTTTTAAACAAAGTCATTTAATACTGAATTCTAACACACTGGTATATTTTAAAGTGAGAAACCGGATTTCTTTCAGATATTCTAAAGAAGAATGATAATCAAAATTGAAGACATCTACAGTTTTTAATCACTTGTTTTAAATATTGGTCATAATGGTCCAATTTTGAGTTTAATTTTAATTAGCTTTTAAATGATTCAATATGTTTTATAGAAAAAATTCGGAGAACATAGTTATATACTCAACCTCCCTCCCTTCTTTTTCCTTCTTTGTCATTTTTTTTAGCTTATGAAATGACATTTTCAGTTTACATTACATTAAAAAGGGTTGTTGAGTCAAGGGACAAGTTTAACAGGCAAAAAGCAAAAAGATCCTAATTTAGAGGGAATACAGACAATGGCTCTAAACAATATTTGAATATCACATCTAAACAATATTTGAATAAATTGATAAATATTTTAATTTCTCCTACTAAAATGCTCAAAGTCTGTAATTATTTATCAAATATTAGTGCAAAATTATGGATTTAAATGATCCCAAAAAGTGATGAATTTTTGTGTAATAAAGTCCAATTTTTGTCAAGGCTTTTTGACAGTCTCACAGAAAACTTATGTTTGTGAATGGGAAGAATAATACCAAAATATCCATACTACCAAAAACAATTTGCAAATTCAATGCAATCCCAATCAACATACCAACGATGTTCTCAGAGCTAGAAAAAATGATGCTAAAATTCACATAGAAACATGAGAGATGCTTAACATCTAAAGCAATATTATAAAGCAAAAAAAAGCTGGAGACATCACACCATATTTTAAGACATATTACAGGGGTCAGCACTATGACAAAGCAGGTAAAGTCACCGTCTGCAGTGCCGGCATCTCATATGGGTGCCAGTATGTTTCCCAGCTGCTCCACTTCTTATACCCCTCTCTGGTATAGCCTGAGAAAAAAGTAGAAAATGGCCAAAGTCTTTGGGCCCCTGCACCTGCATAGAGACCTGGAAGAAGCTCCTGACACTTGGATTCAGATCAACAGAGCTCCGGCCATTGTGGCCATTTGGGGAGTAAACCAGTGGATGGAAGACCTCTCTCTCTCTCTGCCTCTACCTCTCTGTAACTCTGCCTTTCAAATAAATAAACTGCAAAAAAAAAAAAAAAAGAAGAAGTGTTAGCACTGATATAATAACAGACACATAGTTCAATGGAAAAGACTTGGTAGCATAGAAATAAACCCAAATTTCTACCAGCAACTCATATTTAACAAAGGAACTAAAATGAACTGGAGAAAGAAGAATCTCTTTCACAAGTGGTGCAGAGGAACTTGATTATCCATATGTAGAAGCCTGAAAAGAGACTCCAACATCTCTTACACTATGTGAAAGTGAACTCATAGTGAATTAAAATGTAATCATAAGACCCAAACCCAAGTAAACATAGGGGAACTCTAAATATTGTCAACACACAATAGCTTTTCGGTAAGATTCCAATAGCAATAGTCACAAAAATAAAAACAGAGACATTTGAGTATATCCAACTAAGATACTTCTTCACAACAAAGTAAACATCAGAGTGTAGATACAATGAACAGATGGCAGGAAAAATTAAAACTCTGAATGTTTACAGATTTCCAGAACATTTACATGAATTGGAAAAACTCCAAAAAATACAGTGAAGAAACATCTGAATAGACATTTCTCAGAAGAAATGTAAATGGTCAAAACATGTGAATATGCCCGATGTCACTAGCCATTATGTAAATATAAATCAGAGCACCATATCAGTCTCCAACACCTGTGGGAGAATACAACACTCAGGTGTTTGTGTGTGCAGCAAGTGGGTTTAGAGGACCCTGTTCACCTCTGGAGAGCAGAGTCTACAGGGAGGTAAAGAAACCTTACTGCGCAGGGGCATGCTAATCTTCTCTGTATCGTTCCAATTTTAGTATATGTGCTGCCAAAGCGAGCACATGTGCTGCCGAAGCGAGAAAGAGATGAAAAGAATTTATCTCAGCTAGCCACTAATATTCAAGAAACAAGGTCTTCAGGAAAGCCAACTCAACTGACATTTTCATGTCATTGTTAAATAAAGGAAAAATTATCTAGGTTCAGCAATACGTAGTTTATAAGAGAAAGACTACAGAGTAATTTCCTTGGCATAGAAATAACTTTGTCATTTTTTTTTTATCTATGAGGGCTTGCTATCACCACCACACACCCACATCCCATATACAAATGCCTGGCTTGAGTGGTAGCTTCTCTGCTTTGAGGCAAGTTTCTGCTAGTGTGCACCCTGGGAGGAGACGGAAGATGGCAGAAGTGCTTGGGTCCCTGCACCCAAATGGGACATCCAGAATGAATTCCCAGTTCCTGGTTTTGGCTTGGTCAAGCTTTGGCTATTGCAAGTGTCTGGGGAGTGAAACAGTGGTTCCCTCTTCCTGTCACTCTGCCTTTCAAATCAATAACTGTTGTTGGTAATGACTAATAATGATATTCACTGATTGTCAAATTTTGAATCTATTAATTATAGACAATTTCTCTTTGTACTTTTAAACTTTCATAATGTTCTGTTGCCAATTTCATCACTAGAAATAAAAACTTTTCCTCAAAAAAAAAAAAAGAAACCTTACTGCTTTCCTAATGTGCTTATTAAGTTCTTGACCAGCGCCTGTTAGTCTTGCTACAAACTTTCTAGTCTTACTACTTTCCTTCTTCTTCCTCTTCTCTGTGACTTGTAAAATAGTATACATTCTATATACTGTGGATACTTTTGATTTATTTTATTCCTTCAGTCTCCTATGAAGTTCCTCCACAAAAGCACAGCCCTTAAGATATTCATTCATTTATGCAGTCTGCAGATTTCATGAGCTACTAAATTCCAAGTAGTATGTTAAAGGCAAGATCTGGGCCTAAGAGAAAAGTGGTCTAAATTCTGTGCCTAGAAGAGGATTTGGGACATAGTAGAACTTCAGTGAAGTGCTATGTGAATGACATGCACTCATTAAATGAGTAATCTAAAGCATACACTTCATTTAAGCAACACAGCAGCCCTACTCACCTCAGGTAGAGCAATTGAGAGGAATAATGTGAACAAAAATAAGACATCAATAAGTTGAATAATAACAGAGAAAAAACAAAATGAGATAGATGCCAACATTACTGAGCTATTTTTGAGGAATTAAATTGATAGAGGGGCTGGCATTGTGGCCAAGTGGGGAAAGCTGCAATCTGTGAGGCCAGCATAACATCTGAGTTCCACTTTGAGTTTAGGAATCTCCACTTCCAATTTAGCTCACTGCTAAACACCTGGGAAACCAGCAGAAGATGGACGAAGGACTTGGGTCCTTGCCACTGATGTGGGAGACTTGGATGAAGCTCCTGACTCCAGCATGCCCCAGGCTCAACTGTTGAAACTCTCTGGGGTGTGAGCCAGCAGATGAAAGCTATCTATGTCTTTCCCTCTCTCTCTAAATCCACCTTTCAAATAATAAAGATTTAATAAACAAATTAACTGATTTCAAAATACACAAAAACGTGAACAATACTATATCATTTTTATGCCAAACTGATAAAAAATAACAAATGCTAGAGAGCACATGGGAAAAGAAAACCGTCATATATGGTGGGTGAAAACACAAGTTAGTACAGATGTTATGCAGAACAGTATGGTCATTCCTTAAAAAGGATAAAAATTGGGGCCGGCGCTGTTGTGCAATGAGTTAAAGCCCTGGCCTGAAGGGCCAGCATCCCATTTGGGTGCCAGTTCTAGTTCCAGCTGCTCTTCTTCCAATACAGCTCTCTGCTATCTCCTGGGATAGCAGTAGATGGCCCAAGTCCTTGGGCCCATGCACCCATGTGGGAGACCCAGAGGAAGCTCCTGTCTCCAGGTTTCAGAATGGCATAACTCTGGCCTTTGTAGTCATCTGTAGAGTGAACCAGCTAATGGAGGACCTCTCTGTGTCTCTACCTCTATTGTAACTCTTTCAAATAAATAACAAAAATTAAACTAAGATAAAAATTGACCTACCATGTGAGAGTTATCTTGCTCTTGGCTATATAGAATAAGGAAATTTTATTAGAAGGAAAGGAGGAGAGCATATCAAAGATACAGCAATTTTCCCATAACACAGCCACTATAACACAGTTCACTGCAGCCAGGATTTGAAACCAATCTAGCTGTCCATCAGTGAAAAACAATGGACAGGGCAACCTCTTTTAGATACAAAAAAAGAACAAAATATTATTAAATTAATTGAAATAAGCCAGAAGCAGGAACACAAATGTCACCTGGTCCTTGTCACATGTGGAAGTGAAAGAAAATAATGGATCTGAACACAGAACTGTGATTACTAGAGGCTGAGAAGGGAAGCAGCTAGGGATAGAGGGGGATTGGATAATAGGTAACAAAATACAAAGAGGCAGAAAGAACTTCTGGTGTCCCATAATATAATGAGATGACTACATTCAACCATATTAGGTTCTGTGTAAAGAACTGAAAGAGAGGAGCTGGTAGTCTCAAATCATGGAGAAGAATTAGAAACTGTAGTTGCTTGGGGGCCAGCATTGTGGCACAGTGGGCTAACACCCTGGCCTGAAGCACCAGCATCCCATGTGGGTACCAGTTCTAGTCCTGGCTGCTCCTCTTCTGACCCAACTCTCTGCTATGGCCTGGGAAAGCAGTAGAAGATGGCCCAAGTCCTTGGGTCCCTGCACCCAAGTGGGAGATCTGGAAGAAGCTCCTGGTTCCTGGAATCAGATTGGCAGAGCTCCGGCCATTGTGGCCATCTGGGGAGTGAACCAGCAGAGGAAGACCTCTCTCTCTCTCTGCTGCTACTTCTCTCTGTAACTCTGTCTTTCAAATAAATAACTTTTTAAAAACTTAATAAAACTGTAGTTGCTTAGCTTGATCACTTTTTACTGCATAAATGTGTGCAAATATTGCACTACACCCTGTAATAATGCATGACTAGGACACATTAATCACAAATTATTTCAATGAAATTTTAAAAATTAGAAGCATTTCTTTATATTAACAATGAACTATTTGAAAATGAAATTAGAGAAACATTTCCATGCATAGCAGCATAAGAACCAGGAACCAATGTCTTCAATGTTATCAGTGATGAATCAGATTCACAGACCCCAGCACTCAGTTTTTGCCATAGACCTTACCATGGCAATTGTGGGCATATAGTAGTAAATCAATGGACAGGAATCCTTTGTCTCTAAATCTGCTAAATAAATAAACATGGAATTCATCAAAGAAAAAGAGATATCAATTTGGATGCCAGGCACAAAAACACATGCACTTGAGCTATCCTCCAGTTTGTGATGCCAACAAATCTTTCAGACATGTTACATTTTCAGAGACTTTTCTGTAATCTTGCTAAGCTTTCTGGAAATCTGCCTTATAGCAAAGCGATTCCCAATTCCATTACACTCATGATTTTTCTTTTGTGTGAGTTATTAGTTTACCATCTAGAGATAATTTATGGTACAAAACTTTTCTATGCATGCATGTTTTCTCATTTGTGAGTCTATTCATGGGAATTGAAGACTGATTTATAGCAGAAATACATTTTCCAAATTCATTGCATAGACTTTTGTTCCTTATGAATTCTCTGAAGTCTGTTGATGTCTAATTTCTGGCTAAAGGTTTTATTGTATTTACAGCATGCAAAGACTATCACCTTTTGTGAATTCTGTATCTATACAAGCCTGAAATAAAGAAAATGCTTTTGCACAATCAGTATACGCCTAAGAAACCACCTGTGTCAATTCTCTGATGTACCATTGACTTCTGACTCTAATAATATTTATAAGCTTTCTCCTTTACATGAGTCTCTGTTGGATAGGATGTGATTTCCAGCAAAAGGTTTTGTCACAATACTTACATGAATTTTGGAGAAAAGCTCTTCCACTTTCATTATATTGTTAAGGTCTCTCCCTTGTTCAAATTCCATGATGGATTATGAGGCATTACCTATGTGAAATGACTTTCTCACATTTATTTCATTCATTAGATATATATGTTGTGCATTCTGATATAAGGAGAGATTTGGGCAGAGCTTTCCAACACTCATTACACCCATAAGGTTTCTCTCCCACGTGAATTCCCTGTTGTCGTATGAGGTATGGCTTCTAATTAAAGGGATTTTACTTTCAAAGGAGTTTTTCCCTATATGAATTTGATGATGTACAATGAGGGCTGAATTATGGTAAAAGGCTCTGAGTCATTACATTCATAAAATTGCTCCCCATGAGAATTCTTTTATGTTTGATGAGGTCTGATTTGCACCACAAAGGCTATTCACATGTATTATATTCATGCATTTCTCCCCTTGGTGAATTCTCTAATATTTCATGAGATATAACTTGCACAAAAAGGTCAAGTAGAAAATTCCCTGTGTGGATACTCTTATATCTTATGAGTTATGAAGTACAGCAAAGAGGCTTTCCACCATTCTTCCATCCATAAAACCTACCTAAATTGAGCAACAAAGATATAGAAAACCTAAACACACACATAACCGGATGGAAATGATATCAGTAATAAAGACCCTCGCCGCCAAGAAAACCCAAGGACTGGATGGCTTCACTGCTGAATTCTAACAGACATTTAAAGCACTAACTGCAATTCTTCTCAAGTTATTCAAAACAATTGAGAGAGAGGCGATTCTCCCAAATTCTTTCTATGAAGCCAACATCACCTTCATTCCTAAACTTGAAAAAAGTGCAACAAAGAAAGTAATTATAGACCAATTTCCCTGATGAACATACATGCAAAGATCTGCAACAGAATTCTGGCCAATTGAATCCAACAATGCATCAGAAAGATCATCCACCCAGACCAAGTGGGATTTATCCTTGGTATGCAAGGATGGAACCAAAGGCTTTTCCACAGTCATTTCATTTATAAGCTTTCTCCATGGTGTGAAGGCTCTGATACTTTCTGAGGTTTGACTTCTCAGCAAAGGTTTTTCCACAGTCGTTGCAATCATAAGGTTTCCCCCAGTACAAATTGTCTGATGCTTTGTGAGCTTTGATTTCTCAGCAAAGGCTTTTCCACAATGATTGCATTCATAAGGTTTCTCCCCTCTGTGAATTCTCTGATGATTTATGAGGTTTGCCTTCTGGCCAAAGGATTTTCCATAGTCATTGCATTCATAAGGTTTCTCACCTGTGTGAATTCTCTGATGATTTATGAGGTGTTTCTTCTGGCCAAAGAACTTCCCACAGTCATTACATTTGTAAGATTTCAACCCTGTGTGAATTCTCTGATGTCTAATGAGATCTGACTTCTGGTGAGTGGTTTCCACACAATCATTACACACATGAGGGTTTTCCACAATATGAGTGCTGTGATGGAGGGTATGGCAGAATTTAATACTGAATGACTTCCCACAAGGTTTACATGCATAGGATTTCTTCCCTATATTTGGTCTATGATTCAGTCTAACATGTGATTGGTAAATGACAGGTTCCACAGTCCCAATATACTTATAAATGTTCTCTCTTTTCAGGTGAATACAATCAGAATTCCACAGTCAGTCAGCTGGGAGGGGTGGATGAATCCGGAAACAGCTGGTTTCCTTGTACTAAAACAAGCGCCATATCACAAAGGACTCTTACATTTCTTTTTCTTTTTTGCATTTTTCACATTTTCTTATTTATCATGGTTTGTAATAAATTTTCTAATGTGGGTTGTGGTTTTGAGGCTGGCTTAAGGAGTTCAGGGAACCAGAGGAATGGTCTTTTTCAATCAGGGCACAGCTGTTGGCTCTCTCCAATTCTGGCTTTCTGTCATTGCTTTGGGTGCCTCAGCCAATTTTTCATTTTGAGCAACTTTTTCCTAAATGTTTTGTTGGTCTGAGTTGGTTTTGCCTTTTTCCTTTTCAAATTGTGTATTCTGATGCAATACAAACAAGGGTTTAGAACGAGGGTCCATTATGAAATTGAAAAACAGAACATACTGGGTTTTGATGATTAGAAATCATAGGCAACATGACCAAGATGAGTTTTTGGGTTTTGGAAAATGACATAGAACCCTTCCACTGAGGGGCAGATATTAATTTCCTCCAAATCGAGAGTGAGTGCGATTTTCAGGTGAATTCAATCAGAATTCCACAGCCAGTCAGCTAGGAGGGGTGGATGAATCCGGAAACAGCTGGTTTCCTTGTGTCTAAATCCAGCCAAATATCACAAAGGACTCTTGCATTTCTTTGGCTTTTTTCTCATTTTTCTTTTTTTCATGGTTTGTAATGAATTTTCTGATGTGAGCTTTGGTTTTGAGGCTGCAATATAGAGTTCAGGGCACCGGAGGAATGGTCTTTTTCAATCAGGGCACAGCTGTTGGCTTGCTCAAATTCTGGCTTGCTGTCATTGTTTTGGTTGCCTCAGCCGATTTGTGGTTTCTTGAGTGGCAATTTCCTAAATGTTTTCTGGGTCTGAGTCGGTTTTGCCTTCTTATTCCCAAATTTTGTATTCTGATGCAATACAAGCAAGATTTTGGACAGAGTAGCCATTATGAAAGAAAAAAAACAAAAACACAGCGCATTGCCCTTTCAGGATTAGAAATCTACAGGCAACACGAGCAAGATGAGTTTCTGTGTGTTGGAAAATGACATAGAACGCTTCTGCTGAGGGGACAGATTCTAATTCCCTCCAAAATGAGTGTGAGTGCGATTTTGAGGTGAATTCAATCAGAATTCCAAAGTCAGTCTGTGGAAGGGGGGGATGAATCTGGAAACAGCCAGTTTCCTTGTGTCTAAATCCAGCCAAATATCACAAAGGACTCTTGCATTTCTTTGGCTTTTTCACATTTCCCTTATTTATCATGGTTTGTAATGAATTTTCTGATGTGAGCTTTGGTTTTGAGGCTGCAATATGGAGTTCAGGGCACCGGAAGAATGGTCTTTTTCAAACAGGGCACAGCTGTTGGCTTGCTCCAATTCTGGCTATTGTCTTTCTTTTGGGTGCCTCAGCTGAAATTTGGTTTCTTGAGTTGCACTGTGATTGTCAGGTTAATTCAGTCAGAATTCCACAGGCAGTCAGCTTTAGTGGTGGATGAATCTGGGAACAGCCGGTTTCCTTGCAGCTAAATCAAACCCAATATCATTATGGATTCTTGCATTTCTTTGGCTTTTTTCTCATTTTTCTTATTTATCATGGTTTTTAATGAATTTTCTGATGTGAGCTTTGGTTTGAGGCTGGCATATTGAGTTCAGGGCACAAGAGGATGGTTCTTTTTCAATCAGGGCACAGCTGTTGGCTTGCTCCACTTCTGGCTTGCTGTCATTGTTTTGAGTGCCTCAGCCGATTTGTGGTTTCTTGTGTGGCAATTTCCCAAATGTTTTCAGGGTGTGAGTTGGCTTTGCCTTCTTCCTTCCCAAATTTTGTATTCTGATGCAATGCAAAGAAGAGTTTGTACAGAATAGCCATTATGAAATAAAAAACACAACAAATAGGCGTTTGAAGCTTAGAAATCTACAGGTAACATGACCAAGGTGAGTTTTTGTGTTTATGAAAATAAAATGGAACACTTTGGCTGAGGTGACAGATATTAATTGCCTCCAAACTGAGTTTCACTGCGATTTTCAGGTTAATTCAGTCAGAATTCCACAGGCAGTCAGCTGGAGGGGTGGATGAATCCGGGAACAGCCAGTTTCCTAGCGACTAAATCAAGCCCTATATCATTATGGATTCTTGCATTTCTTTGGCTTTTTTCTCTTTTTTCTTATTTATCATGGTTTGTAATGAATTTTCTGATGTGAGCTTTGGTTTTGAGGCTGGCATATTGAGTTCAGGGCACAAGAGGAAGGTTCTTTTTCAATCAGGGCACAGCTGTTGGCTTGCTCCAATTCTGGCTTGCTGTCATTGTTTTGGGTGCCTCAGCTGATTTGTGGTTTCTTGAGCGGCAATTTCCTAAATGTTTTCTGGGTCTGAGTTGGTTTTGCCTTCTTCCTTCCCAAATTTTGTATTCTGATGCAATACAAGCAAGATTTTGGACAGAGTAGCCATTACGAAAGGAAAAAAAAAAAAAACACAGCGCATTGCCCTTTCAGGATTAGAAATCTACAGGCAACACGACCAAGATGAGTTTCTGTGTTTTGGAAAATGACATAGAACAATTCTGCTGAGGTGACAGATTCTAATTCCCTCCAAATGGAGTGTGAGTGCGATTTTGAGGTGAATTCAATCAGAATTCCAAAGTCAGTCTGTGGAAGGGGGGGATGAATCTGGAAACAGCCAGTTTCTTTGTGTCTAAATCCTTTCAAATATCACAAAGGACTCTTGCATTTCTTTGGCTTTTTCACATTTCCCTTATTTATCATGGTTTGTAATGAATTTTCTGATGTGAGCTTTGGTTTTGAGGCTGAAACATGGAGTTCAGAGCACTGGAGGAATGGTCTTTTTCAATCAGGGCACAGCTGTTGGCTTGCTCCAATTCTGGCTTGCTGTCATTGTTTTGGTTGCCTCAGCCGATTTGTGGTTTCTTGAGTGGCAATTTCCTAAATGTTTTGTGGGTCTGAGTCGGTTTTGCGTTCTTATTCCCAAATTTTGTATTCTGATGCAATACAAGCAAGTTTTGTAGAGTAGCCATTATGAAAGAAAAAAAAAACAAAAACACAGCGCATTGCCCTTTCAGGATTAGAAATCTACAGGCAACACGACCAAGATGAGTTTCTGTGTTTTGGAAAATGACATAGAACGCTTCTGTTGAGGGGACAGATTCTAATTCCCTCCAAAATGAGTGTGAGTGCGATTTTGAGGTGAATTCAATCAGAATTCCAAAGTCAGTCTGTGGAAGGGGGGGATGAATCTGGAAACAGCCAGTTTCTTCGTGTCTAAATCCAGCCAAATATCACAAAGGACTCTTGCATTTCTTTGGCTTTTTCACATTTCCCTTATTTATCATGGTTTGTAATGAATTTTCTGATGTGAGCTTTGGTTTTGAGGCTGCAATATGGAGTTCAGGGCACCGGAAGAATGGTCTTTTTCAAACAGGGCACAGCTGTTGGCTTGCTCCAATTCTGGCTATTGTCTTTCTTTTGGGTGCCTCAGCTGAAATTTGGTTTCTTGAGTTGCACTGTGATTGTCAGGTTAATTCAGTCAGAATTCCACAGGCAGTCAGCTTTAGTGGTGGATGAATCTGGGAACAGCTGGTTTCCTTGCAGCTAAATCAAACCCAATATCATTATGGATTCTTGCATTTCTTTGGCTTTTTTCTCTTTTTTCTTATTTATCATGGTTTTTAATGAATTTTCTGATGTGAGCTTTGGTTTGAGGCTGGCATATTGAGTTCAGGGCACAAGAGGATGGTTCTTTTTCAATCAGGGCACAGCTGTTGGCTTGCTCCACTTCTGGCTTGCTGTCATTGTTTTGAGTGCCTCAGCCGATTTGTGGTTTCTTGTGTGGCAATTTCCCAAATGTTTTCAGGGTCTGAGTTGGCTTTGCCTTCTTCCTTCCCAAATTTTGTATTCTGATGCAATGCAAAGAAGAGTTTGTACAGAATAGCCATTATGAAATGAAAAACACAACAAATAGGCGTTTGAAGCTTAGAAATCTACAGGTAACATGACCAAGGTGAGTTTTTGTGTTTATGAAAATAAAATGGAACACTTTGGCTGAGGTGACAGATATTAATTGCCTCCAAACTGAGTTTCACTGCGATTTTCAGGTTAATTCAGTCAGAATTCCACAGGCAGTCAGCTGGAGGGGTGGATGAATCCGGGAACAGCCGGTTTCCTAGCGACTAAATCAAGCCCTATATCATTATGGATTCTTGCATTTTTTTGGCTTTTTTCTCTTTTTTCTTATTTATCATGGTTTGTAATGAATTTTCTGATGTGAGCTTTGGTTTTGAGGCTGGCATATTGAGTTCAGGGCACAAGAGGAAGGTTCTTTTTCAATCAGGGCACAGCTGTTGGCTTGCTCCAATTCTGGCTTGCTGTCATTGTTTTGGGTGCCTCACCTGATTTGTGGTTTCTTGTGTGGCCATTTCCTAAATGTTTTCTGGGTCTGAGTTGGTTTTGCCTTCTTCCTTCCCAAATTTTGTATTCTGATGCAATACAAGCAAGATTTTGGACAGAGTAGCCATTATGAAAGAAAAAAAAAAAAAACACAGCGCATTGCCCTTTCAGGATTAGAAATCTACAGGCAACACGACCAAGATGAGTTTCTGTGTGTTGGAAAATGACATAGAACGCTTCTGCTGAGGGGACAGATTCTAATTCCCTCCAAAATGAGTGTGAGTGCGATTTTGAGGTGAATTCAATCAGAATTCCAAAGTCAGTCTGTGGAAGGGGGGGATGAATCTGGAAACAGCCAGTTTCCTTGTGTCTAAATCCAGCCAAATATCACAAAGGACTCTTGCATTTCTTTGGCTTTTTCACATTTCCCTTATTTATCATGGTTTGTAATGAATTTTCTGATGTGAGCTTTGGTTTTGAGGCTGCAATATAGAGTTCAGGGCACCGGAAGAATGGTCTTTTTCAAACAGGGCACAGCTGTTGGCTTGCTCCAATTCTGGCTATTGTCTTTCTTTTGGGTGCCTCAGCTGAAATTTGGTTTCTTGAGTTGCACTGTGATTGTCAGGTTAATTCAGTCAGAATTCCACAGGCAGTCAGCTTTAGTGGTGGATGAATCTGGGAACAGCCGGTTTCCTTGCAGCTAAATCAAACCCAATATCATTATGGATTCTTGCATTTCTTTGGCTTTTTTCTCTTTTTTCTTATTTATCATGTTTTGTAATGAATTTTCTGATGTGTGCTTTGGTTTTGAGGCTGGCATATTGAGTTCAGGGCACAAGAGGATGGTTCTTTTTCAATCAGGGCACAGCTGTTGGCCTGCTCCACTTCTGGCTTGCTGTCATTGTTTTGAGTGCCTCAGCCGATTTGTGGTTTCTTGTGTGGCAATTTCCCAAATGTTTTCAGGGTCTGAGTTGGCTTTGCCTTCTTCCTTCCCAAATTTTGTATTCTGATGCAATGCAAAGAAGAGTTTGTACAGAATAGCCATTATGAAATAAAAAACACAACAAATAGGCGTTTGAAGCTTAGAAATCTATAGGTAACATGACCAAGGTGAGTTTTTGTGTTTATGAAAATAAAATGGAACACTTTGGCTGAGGTGACAGATATTAATTGCCTCCAAACTGAGTTTCACTGCGATTTTCAGGTTAATTCAGTCAGAATTCCACAGGCAGTCAGCTGGAGGGGTGGATGAATCCGGGAACAGCCGGTTTCCTAGCGACTAAATCAAGCCCTATATCATTATGGATTCTTGCATTTTTTTGGCTTTTTTCTCTTTTTTCTTATTTATCATGCTTTGTAATGAATTTTCTGATGTGAGCTTTGGTTTTGAGGCTGCAATATGGAGTTCAGGGTACAAGAGGAAGGTTCTTTTTCAATCAGGGCACAGCTGTTGGCTTGCTCCAATTCTGGCTTGCTGTCATTGTTTTGGGTGTTTCAGCTGACTTTTGGTTTCTTGAGCAGCAATTTCCAAAATGTTTTCTGGGTCTGAGTCGGTTTTGCCTTCTTATTCCCAAATTTTGTATTCTGATGCAATACAAGCAAGATTTTGGACAGAGTAGCCATTATGAAAGAAAAAAAAAAAAACACAGCGCATTGCCCTTTCAGGATTAGAAATCTATAGGCAACACAACCAAGATCAGATTCTGTGTTTTGGAAAATGACATGGAACGCTTCTGCTGAGGTGACAGATTCTAATTCCCTCCAAATGGAGTGTGAGAGCGATTTTGAGGTGAATACAATCAGAATTCCAAAGTCAGTCTGTGGAAGGGGAGGATGAATCTGGAAACAGCCAGTTTCTTTGTGTCTAAATCCAGCCAAATAACAAAGGACTCTTGCATTTCTTTGGCTTTTTCACATTTCCCTTATTTATCATGGTTTGTAATGAATTTTCTGATGTGAGCTTTGGTTTTGAGGCTGGCATATTGAGTTCAGGGCACAAGAGGATGGTTCTTTTTCAATCAGGGCACAGCTGTTGGCTTGCTCCACTTCTGGCTTGCTGTCATTGTTTTGAGTGCCTCAGCCGATTTGTGGTTTCTTGTGTGGCAATTTCCCAAATGTTTTCAGGGTCTGAGTTGGCTTTGCCTTCTTCCTTCCCAAATTTTGTATTCTGATGCAATGCAAAGAAGAGTTTGTACAGAATAGCCATTATGAAATAAAAAACACAACAAATAGGCGTTTGAAGCTTAGAAATCTACAGGTAACATGACCAAGGTGAGTTTTTGTGTTTATGAAAATAAAATGGAACACTTTGGCTGAGGTGACAGATATTAATTGCCTCCAAACTGAGTTTCACTGCGATTTTCAGGTTAATTCAGTCAGAATTCCACAGGCAGTCAGCTGGAGGGGTGGATGAATCCGGGAACAGCCGGTTTCCTAGCGACTAAATCAAGCCCTATATCATTATGGATTCTTGCATTTTTTTGGCTTTTTTCTCTTTTTTCTTATTTATCATGGTTTGTAATGAATTTTCTGATGTGAGCTTTGGTTTTGAGGCTGGCATATTGAGTTCAGGGCACAAGAGGAAGGTTCTTTTTCAATCAGGGCACAGCTGTTGGCTTGCTCCAATTCTGGCTTGCTGTCATTGTTTTGGGTGCCTCAGCCGATTTGTGGTTTCTTGAGCGGCAATTTCCTAAATGTTTTCTGGGTCTGAGTTGGTTTTGCCTTCTTCCTTCCCAAATTTTGTATTCTGATGCAATACAAGCAAGATTTTGGACAGAGTAGCCATTATGAAAGGAAAAAAAAAAAAACAGCGCATTGCCCTTTCAGGATTAGAAATCTACAGGCAACACGACCAAGATGAGTTTCTGTGTTTTGGAAAATGACATAGAACGCTTCTGCTGAGGGGACAGATTCTAATTCCCTCCAAAATGAGTGTGAGTGCGATTTTGAGGTGAATTCAATCAGAATTCCAAAGTCAGTCTGTGGAAGGGGGGGATGAATCTGGAAACAGCCAGTTTCTTCGTGTCTAAATCCAGCCAAATATCACAAAGGACTCTTGCATTTCTTTGGCTTTTTCACATTTCCCTTATTTATCATGGTTTGTAATGAATTTTCTGATGTGAGCTTTGGTTTTGAGGCTGCAATATAGAGTTCAGGGCACCGGAAGAATGGTCTTTTTCAAACAGGGCACAGCTGTTGGCTTGCTCCAATTCTGGCTATTGTCTTTCTTTTGGGTGCCTCAGCTGAAATTTGGTTTCTTGAGTTGCACTGCGATTGTCAGGTTAATTCAGTCAGAATTCCACAGGCAGTCAGCTTTAGTGGTGGATGAATCTGGGAACAGCCAGTTTCCTTGCAGCTAAATCAAACCCAATATCATTATGGATTCTTGCATTTCTTTGGCTTTTTTCTCATTTTTCTTATTTATCATGGTTTATAATGAATTTTCTGATGTGAGCTTTGATTTTGAGGCTGGCATATTGAGTTCAGGGCACAAGAGGATGGTTCTTTTTCAATCAGGGCACAGCTGTTGGCTTGCTCCACTTCTGGCTTGCTGTCATTGTTTTGAGTGCCTCAGCCGATTTGTGGTTTCTTGTGTGGCAATTTCCCAAATGTTTTCAGGGTCTGAGTTGGCTTTGCCTTCTTCCTTCCCAAATTTTGTATTCTGATGCAATGCAAAGAAGAGTTTGTACAGAATAGCCATTATGAAATAAAAAACACAACAAATAGGCGTTTGAAGCTTAGAAATCTACAGGTAACATGACCAAGGTGAGTTTTTGTGTGTATGAAAATGAAATGGAACACTTTGGCTGAGGTGACAGATATTAATTGCCTCCAAACTGAGTTTCACTGCGATTTTCAGGTTAATTCAGTCAGAATTCCACAGGCAGTCAGCTGGAGGGGTGGATGAATCCGGGAACAGCCAGTTTCCTAGCGACTAAATCAAGCCCTATATCATTATGGATTCTTGCATTTCTTTGGCTTTTTTCTCTTTTTTTTTTATTTATCATGGTTTGTAATGAATTTTCTGATGTGAGCTTTGATTTTGAGGCTGGCATATTGAGTTCAGGGCACAAGAGGAAGGTTCTTTTTCAATCAGGGCACAGCTGTTGGCTTGCTCCAATTCTGGCTTGCTGTCATTGTTTTTGGTGCCTCAGCTGATTTGTGGTTTCTTGTGTGGCCATTTCCTAAATGTTTTCTGGGTCTGAGTTGGTTTTGCCTTCTTCATTCCCAAATTTTGTATTCTGATGCAATACAAGCAAGATTTTGGACAGAGTAGCCATTATGAAAGAAAAAAAAAAAAAAACACAGCGCATTGCCCTTTCAGGATTAGAAATCTACAGGCAACACGACCAAGATGAGTTTCTGTGTTTTGGAAAATGACATAGAACGCTTCTGCTGAGGGGACAGATTCTAATTCCCTCCAAAATGAGTGTGAGTGCGATTTTGAGGTGAATTCAATCAGAATTCCAAAGTCAGTCTGTGGAAGGGGGGGATGAATCTGGAAACAGCCAGTTTCCTTGTGTCTAAATCCAGCCAAATATCACAAAGGACTCTTGCATTTCTTTGGCTTTTTCACATTTCCCTTATTTATCATGGTTTGTAATGAATTTTCTGATGTGAGCTTTGGTTTTGAGGCTGCAATATGGAGTTCAGGGCACCGGAGGAATGGTCTTTTTCAAACAGGGCACAGCTGTTGGCTTGCTCCAATTCTGGCTATTGTCTTTCTTTTGGGTGCCTCAGCTGAAATTTGGTTTCTTGAGTTTCACTGCGATTGTCAGGTTAATTCAGTCAGAATTCCACAGGCAGTCAGCTTTAGTGGTGGATGAATCTGGGAACAGCCGGTTTCCTTGCAGCTAAATCAAACCCAATATCATTATGGATTCTTGCATTTCTTTGGCTTTTTTCTCTTTTTTCTTATTTATCATGGTTTGTAATGAATTTTCTGATGTGAGCTTTGGTTTGAGGCTGGCATATTGAGTTCAGGGCACAAGAGGATGGTTCTTTTTCAATCAGGGCACAGCTGTTGGCTTGCTCCACTTCTGGCTTGCTGTCATTGTTTTGATTTGTGGTTTCTTGTGTGGCAATTTCCCAAATGTTTTCAGGGTCTGAGTTGGCTTTGCCTTCTTCCTTCCCAAATTTTGTATTCTGATGCAATGCAAAGAAGAGTTTGTACAGAATAGCCATTATGAAATAAAAAACACAACAAATAGGCGTTTGAAGCTTAGAAATCTACAGGTAACATGACCAAGGTGAGTTTTTGTGTTTATGAAAATAAAATGGAACACTTTGGCTGAGGTGACAGATATTAATTGCCTCCAAACTGAGTTTCACTGCGATTTTCAGGTTAATTCAGTCAGAATTCCACAAGCAGTCAGCTGGAGGGGTGGATGAATCCGGGAACAGCCGGTTTCCTAGCGACTAAATCAAGCCCTATATCATTATGGATTCTTGCATTTTTTTGGCTTTTTTCTCTTTTTTCTTATTTATCATGGTTTGTAATGAATTTTCTGATGTGAGCTTTGGTTTTGAGGCTGGCATATTGAGTTCAGGGCACAAGAGGAAGGTTCTTTTTCAATCAGGGCACAGCTGTTGGCTTGCTCCAATTCTGGCTTGCTGTCATTGTTTTGGGTGCCTCAGCTGATTTGTGGTTTCTTGAGTGGCAATTTCCTAAATGTTTTCTGGGTCTGAGTTGGTTTTCCCTCTTATTCCCAAATTTTGTATTCTGATGCAATACAAGCAAGATTTTGGACAGAGTAGCCATTATGAAAGGAAAAAAAAAAACACAGCGCATTGCCCTTTCAGGACTAGAAATGCATAGGCAACACAACCAAGATCAGATTCTGTGTTTTGGAAAATGACATGGAACGCTTCTGCTGAGGTGACAGATTCTAATTCCCTCCAAAATGAGTGTGAGTGCGATTTTGAGGTGAATTCAATCAGAATTCCAAAGTCAGTCTGTGGAAGGGGGGGATGAATCTGGAAACAGCCAGTTTCTTTGTGTCTAAATCCAGCCAAATATCACAAAGGACTCTTGCATTTCTTTGCCTTTTTCACATTTCCCTTATTTATCATGGTTTGTAATGAATTTTCTGATGTGAGCTTTGGTTTTGAGGCTGCAATATGGAGTTCAGGGCACCGGAGGAATGGTCTTTTTCAAACAGGGCACAGCTGTTGGTGTGCTCCAATTCTGGGTATTGTCTTTGTTTTGGGTGCCTCAGCTGAAATTTGGTTTCTTGAGTTTCACTGCGATTGTCAGGTTAATTCAGTCAGAATTCCACAGGCAGTCAGCTTTAGTGGTGGATGAATCTGGGAACAGCCGGTTTCCTTGTAGCAAAATCAACCCAATATCATTATGGATTCTTGCATTTCTTTGGCTTTTTTCTCTTTTTTCTTATTTATCATGGTTTGTAATGAATTTTCTGATGTGAGCTTTGATTTTGAGGCTGGAATATGGAGTTCAAGACCCGGAAGGAATGGTCTTTTTCAATCAGGGCACAGCTGTTGGCTTGCTCCAATTCTGGATTTCTGTCATGCTTTTGGGTGCCTCAGCCGGGTTTTGGTTTCTTGAGCGGCAATTTCCTAAATGATTTCTGAGTCTGAGTCGGTTTTGCCTTCTTCCTTCCCAAATTTTGTATTCTGACGCAATACAAACACGAGTTTAGACAGCAGATCCATTATGAAATAAAACACAAAACCAATGAGCGTGTCATGCTTAGAATTCTAGAGGCAGCACGACCAACATGAGTTTTTGTGCTTAGGAAAAAGAAATGGAACCCTTTTGCAGAGGGGAACGATAATTAATTCCCCAAATCAGTTTGCCAGCGATTTTCAGGTGAATTGAATGAGTTTTCCAAAGCCAGTCAGCTGGGAGGGGTGGATGAATCCGGAAACAGCCTGTTTCCTTGTGACTAAATCAAGCCCACTATCAAAAAGGACTCCTCCATTTCTTTGGCTCTTTTCACAGTTTTCTTCTTTATCATGGTTTGTAATGAATTTTCTGATGTGAGCTTTGATTTTGAGGCTGGAATATGGAGTTCAAGACCCGGAAGGAATGGTCTTTTTCAATCAGGGCACAGCTGTTGGCTTGCTCCAATTCTGGCTTTCTGTCATGGTTTTGGGTGCCTCAGCCAAGTTTTGGTTTCTTGAGCGGCAATTTCCTAAAGATTTCTGGGTCTGAGTTGGATTTGCCATCTTCCTTCCCAAATTTTGTATTCTGACGCAATACAAACACGAGTTTAGACAGCAGATCCATTATGAAAGAAAAAACAAAACCAATGAGCGTGTCATGCTTAGAATTCTAGAGGCAGCACGACCAACATGAGTTTTTGTGTTTTGGACAAAGAAATGGAACCCTTTTGCAGAGGGGGACAATAATTAATTTCCCAAATCAGTTTGCCAGCGATTTTCAGGTGAATTGAATGAGTTTTCCAAAGCCAGTCAGCTGGGAGGCTTGGATGAATCCAGAAACAGCCTGTTTCCTTGTGACTAAATCAAGCCCACTATCAAAAAGGACTCTTCCATTTCTTTGGCTCTTTTCACAGTTTTCTTCTTTATCATGGTTTATAATAAATTTTCTGATGTGAGCTTTGATTTTGAGGCTGGAATATGGAGTTCAAGACATGGAAGGAATGGTCTTTTTCAATCAGGGCACAGCTGTTGGCTTGCTCCAATTCTGGCTTTCTGTCATGGTTTTGGGAGCCTCAGCCGAGTTTTGGTTTCTTGAGCGGCAATTTCCTAAATGATTTCCGGGTCTGAGTTGGTTTTGCCTTCTTCCTTCCCAAATTTTGTATTCTGACGCAATACAAACACAAGTTTAGACAGCAGATCCATTATGAAATAAAAAACAAAACCAATTAGCGTGTCATGCTTAGAATTCTAGAGGCAGCACGACCAACATGAGTTTTTGTGTTTTGGACAAAGAAATGGAACCCTTTTGCAGAGGGGGACGATAATTAATTCCCCAAATCAGTTTGCCAGCGATTTTCAGGTGAATTGAATGAGTTTTCCAAAGCCAGTCAGCTGGGAGGGGCAGATGAATCCAGAAACAGCCTGTTTTCTTGTGACTAAATCAAGCCCACTATCAAAAAGGACTCCTCCATTTCTTTGGCTCTTTTCACAATTTTCTTCTTTATCATGGTTAATAATGAATTTTCTGATGTGAGCTTTGATTTTGAGGCTGGAATATGGAGTTCAAGACACGGAAGGAATGGTCTTTTTCAATCAGGGCACAGCTGTTGGCTTGCTCCAATTCTGGCTTTCTGTCATGCTTTTGGGTGCCTCAGCCGAGTTTTGGTTTCTTGAGCGGCAATTTCCTAAAGATTTCTGGGTCTGAGTTGGTTTTGCCTTCCTCCTTCCCAAATGTTGTATTCTGACACAATACAAACACGAGTTTAGACAGCAGATCCATTACGAAATAAAACACAAAACCAATGAGCGTGTCATGCTTAGAATTCTAGAGGCAGCACGACCAACATGAGTTTTTGTGCTTAGGAAAAAGAAATGGAACCCTTTTGCAGAGGGGAACGATAATTAATTCCCCAAATCAGTTTGCCAGCGATTTTCAGGTGAATTGAATGAGTTTTCCAAAGCCAGTCAGCTGGGAGGGGTGGATGAATCCGGAAACAGCCTGTTTCCTTGTGACTAAATCAAGCCCACTATCAAAAAGGACTCTTCCATTTCTTTGGCTCTTTTCACAGTTTTCTTCTTTATCATGGTTTATATTGAATTTTCTGATGTGAGCTTTGATTTTGAGGCTGGAATATGGAGTTCAAGACCCGGAAGGAATGGTCTTTTTCAATCAGGGCACAGCTGTTGGCTTGCTCCAATTCTGGCTTTCTGTCATGGTTTTGGGTGCCTCAGCCGAGTTTTGGTTTCTTGAGCGGCAATTTCCTAAATGATTTTTTTTTTTTTTGGGCAGGCAGAGTGGACAGTGAGAGAGAGAGACAGAGAGAGAAAGGTCTTCCTTTTGCCGTTGGTTCACCCTCCAATGGCCGCCGCTGCAGCCGGCGCACCGTGCTGATCCGATGGCAGGAGCCAGGATCCAGGTGCTTTTCCTGGTCTCCCATGGGGTGCAGGGCCCAAGCACCTGGGCCATCCTCCACTGCACTCCCTGGCCATAGCAGAGAGCTGGCCTGGAAGAGGGGCAACCGGGACAGAATCCGGCGCCCCGACCGGGACTAGAACCCGGTGTGCCGGCGCCGCAAGGTGGAGGATTAGCCTATTGAGCCACGGCGCCGGCCTAAATGATTTCTGAGTCTGAGTCGGTTTTGCCTTCTTCCTTCCCAAATTTTGTATTCTGACGCAATACAAGCTCAAGTTTAGGGAGCAGATCCAGTATGAAATAAAAAAAAACAAAACCAATTAGCGTGTCATGCTTAGAATTCTAGAGGCAGCAAGACCAACATGTGTTTTTGTGTTTTGGAAAAAAGAAATGGAAGCCTTTTGCAGAGGGGAACGATAATGAATTCCCCAAATCAGTTTGCCAGCGATTTTCAGGTGAATTGAATGAGATTTCAAAGCCAGTCAGCTGGGAGGGGTGGATGAATCCGGAAACAGCCTGTTTCCTTGTGACTAAATCAAGCCCACTATCAAAAAGGACTCTTCCATTTCTTTGGCTCTTTTCACAGTTTTCTTCTTTATCATGGTTTGTAACGAATTTTCTGATGTGAGCTTTGATTTTGAGGCTGGAATATGGAGTTCAAGACACGGAAGAAATAGCCCATTTCAATCAGGGCACAGCTGTTGGCTTGCTCCGATTCTGGCTTTCTGTCATGGTTTTGGGTGCCTCAGCCGAGTTTTGGTTTCTTGAGTGGCAATTTCCTAAATGATTTCTGGGTCTGAATTGGTTTTGCCTTCTTCCTTCCCAAATTTTGTATTCTGACGCAATACAAACCAGAGTTTAGACAGCAGATCCATTATGAAATAAAAAACAAAACAAATAAGCCAGTCAGCTGGGAGGGGTGGATGAATCCGGAAACAGCCTGTTTCCTTGTGACTAAATCAAGCCCACTATCAAAAAGGACTCTTCCATTTCTTTGGCTCTTTTCACATTTTTCTTCTTTATCATGGCTTGTAAAGAATTTTCTGATGTGAGCTTTGATTTTGAGGCTGGAATATGGAGTTCAAACCCGGAAGGAATGGCCTTTTTCAATCAGGGCACAGCTGTTGGCTTGCTCCAATTCTGGCTTTCTGTCATGGTTTTGGGTGCCTCAGTCGAGTTTTGGTTTCTTGAGCAGCAATTTCCTAAATGATTGCTGGGTCTGAGTTGGTTTTGCCTTCTTCCTTCCCAAATTTTGTATTCTGACGCAATACAAACACGAGTTTAGACAGCAGATCCATTATGAAATAAAAAAAACAAAACCAATGAGCGTGCCATACTTAGAATTCTAGAGGCAGCACGACCAACATGAGTTTTTGTGCTTAGGAAAAAGAAATGGAACCCTTTTGCAGAGGGGAACGATAATTAATTCCCCAAATCAGTTTGCCAGCGATTTTCAGGTGAATTGAATGAGTTTTCCAAAGCCAGTCAGCTGGGAGGGGTGGATGAATCCGGAAACAGCCTGTTTCCTTGGGACTAAATCAAGCCCACTATCAAAAAGGACTCTTCCATTTCTTTGGCTCTTTTCACATTTATCTTCTTTATCATGGTTTGTAATGAATTTTCTGATGTGAGCTTTGATTTTGAGGCTGGAATATGGAGTTCAAGACACGGAAGGAATGGTCTTTTTCAATCAGGGCACAGCTGTTGGCTTGCTCCAATTCTGGCTTTTTGTCATGGTTTTGGGTGCCTCAGCTGATTTGTGGTTTCTTGAGTGGCAATTTCCTAAATGTTTTCGGTGTCTGAGTCGGTTTTCCCTTCTTATTCCCAAATTTTGTATTCTGATGCAATACAAGCACGATTTTGGAGAGTAGCCATTATGAAAGAAAAAAAAAAAAACGGCGCATTGCCCTTTCAGGATTAGAAATCTACAGGCAACACGACCAAGATGAGTTTCTGTGTTTTGGAAAATGACATAGAACGCTTCTGCTGAGGGGACAGATTCTAATTCCCTCCAAAATGAGTGTGAGTGCAATTTTGAGGTGAATTCAATCAGAATTCCAAAGTCAGTCTGTGGAAGGGGGGCATGAATCTGGAAACATCCAGTTTCTTTGTGTCTAAATCCAGCCAAATATCACAAAGGACTCTTGCATTTCTTTGCCTTTTTCACATTTCCCTTATTTATCATGTTTGGAATGAATTTTCTGATGTGAGCTTTGGTTTTGAGGCTGCAATATGGAGTTCAGGGCACCGGTGGAATGGTCTTTTTCAAACAGGGCACAGCTGTTGGTGTGCTCCAATTCTGGGTATTGTCTTTGTTTTGGGTGCCTCAGCTGAAATTTGGTTTCTTGAGTTTCACTGCGATTGTCAGGTTAATTCAGTCAGAATTCCACAGGCAGTCAGCTTTAGTGGTGGATGAATCTGGGAACAGCCGGTTTCCTTGTAGCAAAATCAAACCCAATATCATTATGGATTCTTGCATTTCTTTGGCTTTTTTCTCATTTTTCTTATTTATCATGGTTTGTAATGAATTTTCTGATGTGAGCTTTGATTTTGAGGCTGGAATATGGAGTTCAAGACCCGGAAGGAATGGTCTTTTTCAATCAGGGCACAGCTGTTGGCTTGCTCCAATTCTGGATTTCTGTCATGCTTTTGGGTGCCTCAGCCGGGTTTTGGTTTCTTGAGCGGCAATTTCCTAAATGATTTCTGAGTCTGAGTCGGTTTTGCCTTCTTCCTTCCCAAATTTTGTATTCTGACGCAATACAAACACGAGTTTAGACAGCAGATCCATTATGAGATAAAACACAAAACCAATGAGCGTGTCATGCTTAGAATTCTAGAGGCAGCACGACCAACATGAGTTTTTGTGCTTAGGAAAAAGAAATGGAACCCTTTTGCAGAGGGGAACGATAATTAATTCCCCAAATCAGTTTGCCAGCGATTTTCAGGTGAATTGAATGAGTTTTCCAAAGCCAGTCAGCTGGGAGGGGTGGATGAATCCGGAAACAGCCTGTTTCCTTGTGACTAAATCAAGCCCACTATCAAAAAGGACTCCTCCATTTCTTTGGCTCTTTTCACAGTTTTCTTCTTTATCATGGTTTGTAATGAATTTTCTGATGTGAGCTTTGATTTTGAGGCTGGAATATGGAGTTCAAGACCCGGAAGGAATGGTCTTTTTCAATCAGGGCACAGCTGTTGGCTTGCTCCAATTCTGGCTTTCTGTCATGGTTTTGGGTGCCTCAGCCGAGTTTTGGTTTCTTGAGCGGCAATTTCCTAAAGATTTCTGGGTCTGAGTTGGATTTGCCTTCTTCCTTCCCAAATTTTGTATTCTGACGCAATACAAACACGAGTTTAGACAGCAGATCCATTATGAAAGAAAAAACAAAACCAATGAGCGTGTCATGCTTAGAATTCTAGAGGCAGCACGACCAACATGAGTTTTTCTGCTTTGGACAAAGAAATGGAACCCTTTTGCAGAGGGGAACGATAATTAATACCCCAAATCAGTTTGCCAGCGATTTTCAGGTGAATTGAATGAGTTTTCCAAAGCCAGTCAGCTGGGAGGGGTGGATGAATCCAGAAACAGCCTGTTTCCTTGTGACTATATCAAGCCCACTATCAAAAAGGACTCTTCCATTTCTTTGGCTCTTTTCACATTTTTCTTATTTATCATGGTTTGTAATAAATTTTCTGATGTGAGCTTTGATTTTGAGGCTGGAATATGGAGTTCAAGACATGGAAGGAATGGTCTTTTTCAATCAGGGCACAGCTGTTGGCTTGCTCCAATTCTGGCTTTCTGTCATGGTTTTGGGAGCCTCAGCCGAGTTTTGGTTTCTTGAGCGGCAATTTCCTAAATGATTTCCGGGTCTGAGTTGGTTTTACCTTCTTCCTTCCCAAATTTTGTATTCTGACGCAATACAAACACAAGTTTAGACAGCAGATCCATTATGAAATAAAAAACAAAACCAATTAGCGTGTCATGCTTAGAATTCTAGAGGCAGCACGACCAACATGAGTTTTTGTGTTTTGGACAAAGAAATGGAACCCTTTTGCAGAGGGGGACGATAATTAATTCCCCAAATCAGTTTGCCAGCGATTTTCAGGTGAATTGAATGAGTTTTCCAAAGCCAGTCAGCTGGGAGGGGTGGATGAATCCGGAAACAGCCTGTTTCCTTGTGACTAAATCAAGCCCACTATCAAAAAGGACTCCTCCATTTCTTTGGCTCTTTTCACAGTTTTCTTCTTTATCATGGTTAATAATGAATTTTCTGATGTGAGCTTTGATTTTGAGGCTGGAATATGGAGTTCAAGACATGGAAGGAATGGTCTTTTTCAATCAGGGCACAGCTGTTGGCTTGCTCCAATTCTGGCTTTCTGTCATGGTTTTGGGTGCCTCAGCCGAGTTTTGGTTTCTTGAGTGGCAATTTCCTAAATGATTTCTGAGTCTGAGTTGGTTTTGCCTTCCTCCTTCCCAAATGTTGTATTCTGACACAATACAAACACGAGTTTAGACAGCAGATCCATTATGAAATAAAACACAAAACCAATGAGCGTGTCATGCTTAGAATTCTAGAGGCAGCACGACCAACATGAGTTTTTGTGCTTAGGAAAAAGAAATGGAACCCTTTTGCAGAGGGGAACGATAATTAATTCCCCAAATCAGTTTGCCAGCGATTTTCAGGTGAATTGAATGAGTTTTCCAAAGCCAGTCAGCTGGGAGGGGTGGATGAATCCGGAAACAGCCTGTTTCCTTGTGACTAAATCAAGCCCACTATCAAAAAGGACTCCTCCATTTCTTTGGCTCTTTTCACAGTTTTCTTCTTTATCATGGTTTATAATGAATTTTCTGATGTGAGCTTTGATTTTGAGGCTGGAATATGGAGTTCAAGACCCGGAAGGAATGGTCTTTTTCAATCAGGGCACAGCTGTTGGCTTGCTCCAATTCTGGCTTTCTGTCATGGTTTTGGGTGCCTCAGCCGAGTTTTGGTTTCTTGAGCGGCAATTTCCTAAATGATTTTTTTTTTTTTTTGGGCAGGCAGAGTGGACAGTGAGAGAGAGAGACAGAGAGAGAAAGGTCTTCCTTTTGCCGTTGGTTCACCCTCCAATGGCCGCCGCTGCAGCCGGCGCACCGTGCTGATCCGATGGCAGGAGCCAGGATCCAGGTGCTTTTCCTGGTCTCCCATGGGGTGCAGGGCCCAAGCACCTGGGCCATCCTCCACTGCACTCCCTGGCCATAGCAGAGAGCTGGCCTGGAAGAGGGGCAACCGGGACAGAATCCGGCGCCCCGACCGGGACTAGAACCCGGTGTGCCGGCGCCGCAAGGTGGAGGATTAGCCTATTGAGCCACGGCGCCGGCCTAAATGATTTCTGAGTCTGAGTCGGTTTTGCCTTCTTCCTTCCCAAATTTTGTATTCTGACGCAATACAAGCACAAGTTTAGGGAGCAGATCCAGTATGAAATAAAAAAAAACAAAACCAATTAGCGTGTCATGCTTAGAATTCTAGAGGCAGCAAGACCAACATGTGTTTTTGTGTTTTGGACAAAGAAATGGAAGCCTTTTGCAGAGGGGAACGATAATGAATTCCCCAAATCAGTTTGCCAGCGATTTTCAGGTGAATTGAATGAGATTTCAAAGCCAGTCAGCTGGGAGGGGTGGATGAATCCGGAAACAGCCTGTTTCCTTGTGACTAAATCAAGCCCACTATCAAAAAGGACTCTTCCATTTCTTTGGCTCTTTTCACAGTTTTCTTCTTTATCATGGTTTGTAATGAATTTTCTGATGTGAGCTTTGATTTTGAGGCTGGAATATGGAGTTCAAGACACGGAAGAAATAGCCCATTTCAATCAGGGCACAGCTGTTGGCTTGCTCCGATTCTGGCTTTCTGTCATGGTTTTGGGTGCCTCAGCCGAGTTTTGGTTTCTTGAGTGGCAATTACCTAAATGATTTCTGGGTCTGAATTGGTTTTGCCTTCTTCCTTCCCAAATTTTGTATTCTGACGCAATGCAAACCAGAGTTTAGACAGCAGATCCATTATGAAATAAAAAACAAAACAAATAA
This sequence comes from Oryctolagus cuniculus, assembly GCF_964237555.1. Lineage (NCBI taxonomy): Eukaryota > Metazoa > Chordata > Mammalia > Lagomorpha > Leporidae > Oryctolagus > Oryctolagus cuniculus. Next base: position 86,804,610 of record NC_091444.1, on the reverse strand, counting down.
GCCAGTCAGCTGGGAGGGGTGGATGAATCCGGAAACAGCCTGTTTCCTTGTGACTAAATCAAGCCCACTATCAAAAAGGACTCTTCCATTTCTTTGGCTCTTTTCACATTTTTCTTCTTTATCATGGCTTGTAAAGAATTTTCTGATGTGAGCTTTGATTTTGAGGTTGGAATATGGAGTTCAAACCCGGAAGGAATGGCCTTTTTCAATCAGGGCACAGCTGTTGGCTTGCTCCAATTCTGGCTTTCTGTCATGGTTTTGGGTGCCTCAGTCGAGTTTTGGTTTCTTGAGCGGCAATTTCCTAAAGATTTCTGGGTCTGAGTTGGATTTGCCTTCTTCCTTCCCAAATTTTGTATTCTGACGCAATACAAACACGAGTTTAGACAGCAGATCCATTATGAAATAAAACACAAAACCAATGAGCGTGTCATGCTTAGAATTCTAGAGGCAGCACGACCAACATGAGTTTTTGTGTTTTGGACAAAGAAATGGAACCCTTTTGCAGAGGGGGACGATAATTAATTCCCCAAATCAGTTTGCCAGCGATTTTCAGGTGAATTGAATGAGTTTTCCAAAGCCAGTCAGCTGGGAGGGGCGGATGAATCCAGAAACAGCCTGTTTCCTTGTGACTAAATCAAGCCCACTATCAAAAAGGACTCCTCCATTGCTTTGGCTCTTTTCACAGTTTTCTTCTTTATCATGGTTAATAATGAATTTTCTGATGTGAGCTTTGATTTTGAGGCTGGAATACGGAGTTCAAGACCTGGAAGGAATGGTCTTTTTCAATCAGGGCACAGCTGTTGGCTTGCTCCAATTCTGGCTTTCTGTCATGGTTTTGGGTGCCTCAGCCGAGTTTTGGTTTCTTGAGCGGCAATTTCCTAAATGATTTCTGGGTCTGAGTTGGTTTTGCCTTCCTCCTTCCCAAATGTTGTATTCTGACGCAATACAAACACGAGTTTAGACAGCAGATCCATTATGAAATAAAACACAAAACCAATGAGCGTGTCATGCTTAGAATTCTAGAGGCAGCACGACCAACATGAGTTTTTGTGCTTAGGAAAAAGAAATGGAACCCTTTTGCAGAGGGGAACGATAATTAATTCCCCAAATCAGTTTGCCAGCGATTTTCAGGTGAATTGAATGAGTTTTCCAAAGCCAGTCAGCTGGGAGGGGTGGATGAATCCGGAAACAGCCTGTTTACTTGTGACTAAATCAAGCCCACTATCAAAAAGGACTCCTCCATTTCTTTGGCTCTTTTCACAGTTTTCTTCTTTATCATGGTTTATAATGAATTTTCTGATGTGAGCTTTGATTTTGAGGCTGGAATATGGAGTTCAAGACCCGGAAGGAATGGTCTTTTTCAATCAGGGCACAGCTGTTGGCTTGCTCCAATTCTGGCTTTCTGTCATGGTTTTGGGTGCCTCAGCCGAGTTTTGGTTTCTTGAGCGGCAATTTCCTAAATGATTTTTTTTTTTTTGGGCAGGCAGAGTGGACAGTGAGAGAGAGAGACAGAGAGAGAAAGGTCTTCCTTTTGCCGTTGGTTCACCCTCCAATGGCCGCCGCTGCAGCCGGCGCACCGTGCTGATCCGATGGCAGGAGCCAGGATCCAGGTGCTTTTCCTGGTCTCCCATGGGGTGCAGGGCCCAAGCACCTGGGCCATCCTCCACTGCACTCCCTGGCCATAGCAGAGAGCTGGCCTGGAAGAGGGGCAACCGGGACAGAATCCGGCGCCCCGACCGGGACTAGAACCCGGTGTGCCGGCGCCGCAAGGTGGAGGATTAGCCTATTGAGCCACGGCGCCGGCCTAAATGATTTCTGAGTCTGAGTCGGTTTTGCCTTCTTCCTTCCCAAATTTTGTATTCTGACGCAATACAAGCTCAAGTTTAGGGAGCAGATCCAGTATGAAATAAAAAAAAAAAACAAAACCAATTAGCGTGTCATGCTTAGAATTCTAGAGGCAGCAAGACCAACATGTGTTTTTGTGTTTTGGAAAAAAGAAATGGAAGCCTTTTGCAGAGGGGAACGATAATGAATTCCCCAAATCAGTTTGCCAGCGATTTTCAGGTGAATTGAATGAGATTTCAAAGCCAGTCAGCTGGGAGGGGTGGATGAATCCGGAAACAGCCTGTTTCCTTGTGACTAAATCAAGCCCACTATCAAAAAGGACTCTTCCATTTCTTTGGCTCTTTTCACAGTTTTCTTCTTTATCATGGTTTGTAATGAATTTTCTGATGTGAGCTTTGATTTTGAGGCTGGAATATGGAGTTCAAGACACGGAAGAAATAGCCCATTTCAATCAGGGCACAGCTGTTGGCTTGCTCCGATTCTGGCTTTCTGTCATGGTTTTGGGTGCCTCAGCCGAGTTTTGGTTTCTTGAGTGGCAATTACCTAAATGATTTCTGGGTCTGAATTGGTTTTGCCTTCTTCCTTCCCAAATTTTGTATTCAGACGCAATACAAACCAGAGTTTAGACAGCAGATCCATTATGAAATAAAAAACAAAACAAATAAGCCAGTCAGCTGGGAGGGGTGGATGAATCCGGAAACAGCCTGTTTCCTTGTGACTAAATCAAGCCCACTATCAAAAAGGACTCTTCCATTTCTTTGGCTCTTTTCACATTTTTCTTCTTTATCATGGCTTGTAAAGAATTTTCTGATGTGAGCTTTGATTTTGAGGCTGGAATATGGAGTTCAAACCCGGAAGGAATGGCCTTTTTCAATCAGGGCACAGCTGTTGGCTTGCTCCAATTCTGGCTTTCTGTCATGGTTTTGGGTGCCTCAGTCGAGTTTTGGTTTCTTGAGCGGCAATTTCCTAAATGATTGCTGGGTCTGAGTTGGTTTTGCCTTCTTCCTTCCCAAATTTTGTATTCTGACGCAATACAAACACGAGTTTAGACAGCAGATCCATTATGAAATAAAAAAAACAAAACCAATGAGCGTGCCATACTTAGAATTCTAGAGGCAGCACGACCAACATGAGTTTTTGTGTTTTGGACAAAGAAATGGAACCCTTTTGCAGAGGGGAACGATAATGAATTCCCCAAATCAGTTTGCCAGCAATTTTCAGGTGAATTGAATGAGTTTTCCAAAGCCAGTCAGCTGGGAGGGGTGGATGAATCCGGAAACAGCCTGTTTCCTTGTGACTAAATCAAGCCCACTATCAAAAAGGACTCTTCCATTTCTTTGGCTCTTTTCACATTTATCTTCTTTATCATGCTTTGTAATGAATTTTCTGATGTGAGTTTTGTTTTTGAGGCTGGAATATGGAGTTCAAGACACGGAAGGAATGGTCTTTTTCAATCAGGGCACAGCTGTTGGCTTGCTCCAATTCTGGCTTTTTGTCATGGTTTTGGGTGCCTCAGCTGATTTGTGGTTTCTTGAGTGGCAATTTCCTAAATGTTTTCTGTGTCTGAGTCGGTTTTCCATTCTTATTCCCAAATTTTGTATTCTGATGCAATACAAGCACGATTCTGGAGAGTAGCCATTATGAAAGAAAAAAAAAAAAAAAACGGCGCATTGCCCTTTCAGGATTAGAAATCTACAGGCAACACGACCAAGATGAGTTTCTGTGTTTTGGAAAATGACATAGAACGCTTCTGCTGAGGGGACAGATTCTAATTCCCTCCAAAATGAGTGTGAGTGCGATTTTGAGGTGAATTCAATCAGAATTCCAAAGTCAGTCTGTGGAAGGGGGCATGAATCTGGAAACATCCAGTTTCTTTGTGTCTAAATCCAGCCAAATATCACAAAGGACTCTTGCATTTCTTTGCCTTTTTCACATTTCCCTTATTTATCATGGTTTGTAATGAATTTTCTGATGTGAGCTTTGGTTTTGAGGCTGCAATATGGAGTTCAGGGCACCGGAGGAATGGTCTTTTTCAAACAGGGCACAGCTGTTGGTGTGCTCCAATTCTGGGTATTGTCTTTGTTTTGGGTGCCTCAGCTGAAATTTGGTTTCTTGAGTTTCACTGCGATTGTCAGGTTAATTCAGTCAGAATTCCACAGGCAGTCAGCTTTAGTGGTGGATGAATCTGGGAACAGCCGGTTTCCTTGTAGCAAAATCAAACCCAATATCATTATGGATTCTTGCATTTCTTTGGCTTTTTTCTCATTTTTCGTATTTATCATGGTTTGTAATGAATTTTCTGATGTGAGCTTTGATTTTGAGGCTGGAATATGGAGTTCAAGACCCGGAAGGAATGGTCTTTTTCAATCAGGGCACAGCTGTTGGCTTGCTCCAATTCTGGCTTTCTGTCATGGTTTTGGGTGCCTCAGCCGAGTTTTGGTTTCTTGAGCGGCAATTTCCTAAATGATTTCTGAGTCTGAGTCGGTTTTGCCTTCTTCCTTCCCAAATTTTGTATTCTGACGCAATACAAACACGAGTTTAGACAGCAGATCCATTATGAAATAAAACACAAAACCAATGAGCGTGTCATGCTTAGAATTCTAGAGGCAGCACGACCAACATGAGTTTTTGTGCTTAGGAAAAAGAAATGGAACCCTTTTGCAGAGGGGAACGATAATTAATTCCCCAAATCAGTTTGCCAGCGATTTTCAGGTGAATTGAATGAGTTTTCCAAAGCCAGTCAGCTGGGAGGGGTGGATGAATCCGGAAACAGCCTGTTTCCTTGTGACTAAATCAAGCCCACTATCAAAAAGGACTCCTCCATTTCTTTGGCTCTTTTCACAGTTTTCTTCTTTATCATGGTTTGTAATGAATTTTCTGATGTGAGCTTTGATTTTGAGGCTGGAATATGGAGTTCAAGACCCGGAAGGAATGGTCTTTTTCAATCAGGGCACAGCTGTTGGCTTGCTCCAATTCTGGCTTTCTGTCATGGTTTTGGGTGCCTCAGCCGAGTTTTGGTTTCTTGAGCGGCAATTTCCTAAAGATTTCTGGGTCTGAGTTGGATTTGCCTTCTTCCTTCCCAAATTTTGTATTCTGACGCAATACAAACACGAGTTTAGACAGCAGATCCATTATGAAAGAAAAAACAAAACCAATGAGCGTGTCATGCTTAGAATTCTAGAGGCAGCACGACCAACATGAGTTTTTGTGTTTTGGACAAAGAAATGGAACCCTTTTGCAGAGGGGAACGATAATTAATACCCCAAATCAGTTTGCCAGCGATTTTCAGGTGAATTGAATGACTTTTCCAAAGCCAGTCAGCTGGGAGGGGTGGATGAATCCGGAAACAGCCTGTTTCCTTGTGACAAAATCAAGCCCACTATCAAAAAGGACTCTTCCATTTCTTTGGCTCTTTTCACATTTTTCTTATTTATCATGGTTTGTAATAAATTTTCTGATGTGAGCTTTGATTTTGAGGCTGGAATATGGAGTTCAAGACATGGAAGGAATGGTCTTTTTCAATCAGGGCACAGCTGTTGGCTTGCTCCAATTCTGGCTTTCTGTCATGGTTTTGGGAGCCTCAGCCGAGTTTTGGTTTCTTGAGCGGCAATTTCCTAAATGATTTCCGGGTCTGAGTTGGTTTTGCCTTCTTCCTTCCCAAATTTTGTATTCTGACGCAATACAAACACGAGTTTAGACAGCAGATCCATTATGAAATAAAAAACAAAACCAATTAGCGTGTCATGCTTAGAATTCTAGAGGCAGCACGACCAACATGAGTTTTTGTGTTTTGGACAAAGAAATGGAACCCTTTTGCAGAGGGGGACGATAATTAATTCCCCAAATCAGTTTGCCAGCGATTTTCAGGTGAATTGAATGAGTTTTCCAAAGCCAGTCAGCTGGGAGGGGCAGATGAATCCAGAAACAGGCTGTTTACTTGTGACTAAATCAAGCCCACTATCAAAAAGGACTCCTCCATTTCTTTGGCTCTTTTCACAGTTTTCTTCTTTATCATGGTTTATAATGAATTTTCTGATGTGAGCTTTGATTTTGAGGCTGGAATATGGAGTTCAAGACACGGAAGGAATGGTCTTTTTCAATCAGGGCACAGCTGTTGGCTTGCTCCAATTCTGGCTTTCTGTCATGGTTTTGGGTGCCTCAGCCGAGTTTTGGTTTCTTGAGCGGCAATTTCCTAAATGATTTCTGGGTCTGAGTTGGTTTTGCCTTCCTCCTTCCCAAATGTTGTATTCTGACACAATACAAACACGAGTTTAGACAGCAGATCCATTATGAAATAAAACACAAAACCAATGAGCGTGTCATGCTTAGAATTCTAGAGGCAGCACGACCAACATGAGTTTTTGTGCTTAGGAAAAAGAAATGGAACCCTTTTGCAGAGGGTAACGATAATTAATTCCCCAAATCAGTTTGCCAGCGATTTTCAGGTGAATTGAATGAGTTTTCCAAAGCCCGTCAGCTGGGAGGGGTGGATGAATCCGGAAACAGCCTGTTTACTTGTGACTAAATCAAGCCCACTATCAAAAAGGACTCCTCCATTTCTTTGGCTCTTTTCACAGTTTTCTTCTTTATCATGGTTTGTAATGAATTTTCTGATGTGAGCTTTGATTTTGAGGCTGGAATATGGAGTTCAAGACCCGGAAGGAATGGTCTTTTTCAATCAGGGCACAGCTGTTGGCTTGCTCCAATTCTGGCTTTCTGTCATGGTTTTGGGTGCCTCAGCCGAGTTTTGGTTTCTTGAGCGGCAATTTCCTAAATGATTTCTGGGTCTGAATTGGTTTTGCCTTCTTCCTTCCCAAATTTTGTATTCTGACGCAATACAAACACGAGTTTAGACAGCAGATCCATTATGAAATAAAACACAAAACCAATGAGCGTGTCATGCTTAGAATTCTAGAGGCAGCACGACCAACATGAGTTTTTGTGCTTAGGAAAAAGAAATGGAACCCTTTTGCAGAGGGGAACGATAATTAATTCCCCAAATCAGTTTGCCAGCGATTTTCAGGTGAATTGAATGAGTTTTCCAAAGCCAGTCAGCTGGGAGGGGTGGATGAATCCGGAAACAGCCTGTTTCCTTGTGACTAAATCAAGCCCACTATCAAAAAGGACTCCTCCATTTCTTTGGCTCTTTTCACAGTTTTCTTCTTTATCATGGTTTGTAATGAATTTTCTGATGTGAGCTTTGATTTTGAGGCTGGAATACGGAGTTCAAGACCTGGAAGGAATGGTCTTTTTCAATCAGGGCACAGCTGTGGGCTTGCTCCAATTCTGGCTTTCTGTCATGGTTTTGGGAGCCTCAGCCGAGTTTTGCTTTCTTGAGCGGCAATTTCCTAAATGATTTCCGGGTCTGAGTTGGTTTTGCCTTCTTCCTTCCCAAATGTTGTATTCTGACGCAATACAAACACAAGTTTAGACAGCAGATCCATTATGAAAGAAAACACAAAACCAATGAGCGTGTCATGCTTAGAATTCTAGAGGCAGTACAACCGACATGAGTTTTTGTGTTTCGGACAAAGAAATGGAACCCTTTTGCAGAGGGGAACGATAATTAATTCCCCAAATCAGTTTGCCAGCGATTTTCAGGTGAATTGAATGAGTTTTCCAAAGCCAGTCAGCTGGGAGGGGTGGATGAATCCGGAAACAGCCTGTTTCCTTGTGACTAAATCAAGCCCACTATCAAAAAGGACTCTTGCATTTCTTTGGCTAGTTTCAGTTTTCTTCTTTATCATGGTTTGTAATGAATTTTCTGATGTGAGCTTTGACTTTGAGGCTGGAATATGGAGTTCAAGACACGGAAGGAATGGTCTTTTTCAATCAGGGCACAGCTGTTGGCTTGCTCCAATTCTGCTTTCTGTCATGCTTTTGGGTGCCTCAGCCAAGTTTTGGTTTCTTGAGCGGCAATTTCCTAAAGGATTTCTGGGTCTGAATTGGTTTTGCCTTCTTCCTTCCCAAATTTTGTATTCTGACGCAATACAAACACGAGTTTAGACAGCAGATCCATTATGAAATAAAACACAAAACCAATGAGCGTGTCATGCTTAGAATTCTAGAGGCAGCACGACCAACATGAGTTTTTCTGCTTTGGAAAAAGAAATGGAACCCTTTTGTAGAGGGGAACGATAATTAATTCCCCAAATCAGTTTGCCAGCGATTTTCAGGTGAATTGAATGAGTTTTCCAAAGCCAGTCAGCTGGGAGGCTTGGATGAATCCAGAAACAGCCTGTTTCCTTGTGACTAAATCAAGCCCACTATCAAAAAGGACTCTTCCATTTCTTTGGCTCTTTTCACATTTTTCTTATTTATCATGGTTTGTAATAAATTTTCTGATGTGAGCTTTGATTTTGAGGCTGGAATATGGAGTTCAAGACACGGAAGGAATGGTCTTTTTCAATCAGGGCACAGCTGTTGGCTTGCTCCAATTCTGGCTTTCTGTCATGGTTTTGGGAGCCTCAGCTGAGTTTTGGTTTCTTGAGCGGCAATTTCCTAAATGATTTCCGGGTCTGAGTTGGTTTTGCCTTCTTCCTTCCCAAATTTTGTATTCTGACGCAATACAAACACAAGTTTAGACAGCAGATCCATTATGAAATAAAAAACAAAACCAATGAGCGTGTCATGCTTAGAATTCTAGAGGCAGCACGACCAACATGAGTTTTTGTGTTTCGGACAAAGAAATGGAACCCTTTTGCAGAGGGGGACGATAATTAATTCCCCAAATCAGTTTGCCAGCGATTTTCAGGTGAATTGAATGAGTTTTCCAAAGCCAGTCAGCTGGGAGGGGTGGATGAATCCGGAAACAGCCTGTTTCCTTGTGACTAAATCAAGCCCACTATCAAAAAGGACTCCTCCATTTCTTTGGCTCTTTTCACATTTATCTTCTTTATCATGGTTTGTAATGAATTTTCTGATGTGAGCTTTGATTTTGAGGCTGGAATATGGAGTTCAAGACACGGAAGGAATGGTCTTTTTCAATCAGGGCACAGCTGTTGGCTTGCTCCAATTCTGGCTTTCTGTCATGCTTTTGGGTGCCTCAGCCGAGTTTTGGTTTCTTGAGCGGCAATTTCCTAAAGGATTTCTGGGTCTGAATTGGTTTTGCCTTCTTCCTTCCCAAATTTTGTATTCTGACGCAATACAAACATGAGTTTAGACAGCAGATCCATTATGAAATAAAACACAAAACCAATGAGCGTGTCATGCTTAGAATTCTAGAGGCAGCACGACCAACATGAGTTTTTGTGCTTAGGAAAAAGAAATGGAACCCTTTTGCAGAGGGGAATGATAATTAATTCCCCAAATCAGTTTGCCAGCGATTTTCAGGTGAATTGAATGAGTTTTCCAAAGCCAGTCAGCTGGGAGGCTTGGATGAATCCAGAAACAGCCTGTTTCCTTGTGACTAAATCAAGCCCACTATCAAAAAGGACTCTTCCATTTCTTTGGCTCTTTTCACATTTTTCTTATTTATCATGGTTTGTAATAAATTTTCTGATGTGAGCTTTGATTTTGAGGCTGGAATATGGAGTTCAAGACACGGAAGGAATGGTCTTTTTCAATCAGGGAACAGCTGTTGGCTTGCTCCAATTCTGGCTTTCTGTCATGGTTTTGGGAGCCTCAGCCGAGTTTTGGTTTCTTGAGCGGCAATTTCCTAAATGATTTCCGGGTCTGAGTTGGTTTTGCCTTCTTCCTTCCCAAATTTTGTATTCTGACGCAATACAAACACAAGTTTAGACAGCAGATCCATTATGAAATAAAAAACAAGACCAATGAGCGTGTCATGCTTAGAATTCTAGAGGCAGCACGACCAACATGAGTTTTTGTGTTTCGGACAAAGAAATGGAACCCTTTTGCAGAGGGGGACGATAATTAATTCCCCAAATCAGTTTGCCAGCGATTTTCAGGTGAATTGAATGAGTTTTCCAAAGCCAGTCAGCTGGGAGGGGTGGATGAATCCGGAAACAGCCTGTTTCCTTGTGACTAAATCAAGCCCACTATCAAAAAGGACTCCTCCATTTCTTTGGCTCTTTTCACATTTATCTTCTTTATCATGGTTTGTAATGAATTTTCTGATGTGAGCTTTGATTTTGAGGCTGGAATATGGAGTTCAAGACACGGAAGGAATGGTCTTTTTCAATCAGGGCACAGCTGTTGGCTTGCTCCAATTCTGGCTTTCTGTCATGGTTTTGGGTGCCTCAGCCGAGTTTTGGTTTCTTGAGCGGCAATTTCCTAAAGGATTTCTGGGTCTGAATTGGTTTTGCCTTCTTCCTTCCCAAATTTTGTATTCTGACGCAATACAAACATGAGTTTAGACAGCAGATCCATTATGAAATAAAACACAAAACCAATGAGCGTGTCATGCTTAGAATTCTAGAGGCAGCACGACCAACATGAGTTTTTGTGCTTAGGAAAAAGAAATGGAACCCTTTTGCAGAGGGGAATGATAATTAATTCCCCAAATCAGTTTGCCAGCGATTTTCAGGTGAATTGAATGAGTTTTCCAAAGCCAGTCAGCTGGGAGGCTTGGATGAATCCAGAAACAGCCTGTTTCCTTGTGACTAAATCAAGCCCACTATCAAAAAGGACTCTTCCATTTCTTTGGCTCTTTTCACATTTTTCTTATTTATCATGGTTTGTAATAAATTTTCTGATGTGAGCTTTGATTTTGAGGCTGGAATATGGAGTTCAAGACACGGAAGGAATGGTCTTTTTCAATCAGGGCACAGCTGTTGGCTTGCTCCAATTCTGGCTTTCTGTCATGGTTTTGGGAGCCTCAGCCGAGTTTTGGTTTCTTGAGCGGCAATTTCCTAAATGATTTCCGGGTCTGAGTTGGTTTTGCCATCTTCCTTCCCAAATTTTGTATTCTGACGCAATACAAACACGAGTTTAGACAGCAGATCCAGTATGAAATAAAACACAAAACCAATGAGCGTGTCAGGCTTAGAATTCTAGAGGCAGCACGACCAACATGAGTTTTTGTGTTTTGGACAAAGAAATGGAACCCTTTTGCAGAGGGGGACGATAATTAATTCCCCAAATCAGTTTGCCAGCGATTTTCAGGTGAATTGAATGAGTTTTCCAAAGCCAGTCAGCTGGGAGGGGTGGATGAATCCGGGAAACAGCCTGTTTCCTTGTGACTAAATCAAGCCCACTATCAGAAAGGACTCCTCCATTTCTTTGGCTCTTTTCACAGTTTTCTTCTTTATCATGGTTTATAATGAATTTTCTGATGTGAGCTTTGATTTTGAGGCTGGAATATGGAGTTCAAGACACGGAAGGAATGGTCTTTTTCAATCAGGGCACAGCTGTTGGCTTGCTCCAATTCTGGCTTTCTGTCATGGTTTTGGGAGCCTCAGCCGAGTTTTGGTTTCTTGAGCGGCAATTTCCTAAATGATTTCCGGGTGTGAGTTGGTTTTGCCTTCTTCCTTCCCAAATTTTGTATTCTGACGCAATACAAACACAAGTTTAGACAGCAGATCCATTATGAAATAAAACACAAAACCAATGAGCGTGTCATGCTTAGAATTCTAGAGGCAGCACGACCAACATGAGTTTTTGTGTTTTGGACAAAGAAATGGAACCCTTTTGCAGAGGGGGACGATAATTAATTCCCCAAATCAGTTTGCCAGTGATTTTCAGGTGAATTGAATGAGTTTTCCAAAGCCAGTCAGCTGGGAGGGGTGGATGAATCCGGACACAGCCTGTTTCCTTGTGACTAACTCAAGCCCACTATCAAAAAGGACTCTTGCATTTCTTTGGCTCGTTTCAGTTTTCTTCTTTCTCCTGGTTTGTAATGAATTTTCTGATGTAAGCTTTGATTTTGAGGCTGGAATATGGAGTTCAAGACACGGAAGGAATGGTCTTTTTCAATCAGGGCACAGCTGTTGGCTTGCTCCAATTCTGGCTTTCTGTCATGGTTTTGGGTGCCTCAGCCGAGTTTTGGTTTCTTGAGCGGCAATTTCCTAAATGATTTCTGGGTCTGAATTGGTTTTGCCTTCTTCCTTCCCAAATTTTGTATTCTGACGCAATACAAACACGAGTTTAGACAGCAGATCCATTATGAAATAAAACACAAAACCAATGAGCGTGTCATGCTTAGAATTCTAGAGGCAGCACGACCAACATGAGTTTTTGTGTTTTGGACAAAGAAATGGAACCCTTTTGCAGAGGGGGACGATAATTAATTCCCCAAATCAGTTTGCCAGCGATTTTCAGGTGAATTGAATGAGTTTTCCAAAGCCAGTCAGCTGGGAGGCTTGGATGAATCCAGAAACAGCCTGTTTCCTTGTGACTAAATCAAGCCCACTATCAAAAAGGACTCTTCCATTTCTTTGGCTCTTTTCACATTTTTCTTATTTATCATGGTTTGTAATAAATTTTCTGATGTGAGCTTTGATTTTGAGGCTGGAATATGGAGTTCAAGACACGGAAGGAATGGTCTTTTTCAATCAGGGAACAGCTGTTGGCTTGCTCCAATTCTGGCTTTCTGTCATGGTTTTGGGAGCCTCAGCCGAGTTTTGGTTTCTTGAGCGGCAATTTCCTAAATGATTTCCGGGTCTGAGTTGGTTTTGCCTTCTTCCTTCCCAAATTTTGTATTCTGACGCAATACAAACACAAGTTTAGACAGCAGATCCAGTATGAAATAAAACACAAAACCAATGAGCGTGTCAGGCTTAGAATTCTAGAGGCAGCACGACCAACATGAGTTTTTGTGTTTTGGACAAAGAAATGGAACCCTTTTGCAGAGGGGGACGATAATTAATTCCCCAAATCAGTTTGCCAGCGATTTTCAGGTGAATTGAATGAGTTTTCCAAAGCCAGTCAGCTGGGAGGGGCGGATGAATCCGGAAACAGCCTGTTTCCTTGTGACTAAATCAAGCCCACTATCAGAAAGGACTCCTCCATTTCTTTGGCTCTTTTCACAGTTTTCTTCTTTATCATGGTTTATAATGAATTTTCTGATGTGAGCTTTGATTTTGAGGCTGGAATATGGAGTTCAAGACACGGAAGGAATGGTCTTTTTCAATCAGGGCACAGCTGTTGGCTTGCTCCAATTCTGGCTTTCTGTCATGGTTTTGGGAGCCTCAGCCGAGTTTTGGTTTCTTGAGCGGCAATTTCCTAAATGATTTCCGGGTGTGAGTTGGTTTTGCCTTCTTCCTTCCCAAATTTTGTATTCTGACGCAATACAAACACAAGTTTAGACAGCAGATCCATTATGAAATAAAACACAAAACCAATGAGCGTGTCATGCTTAGAATTCTAGAGGCAGCACGACCAACATGAGTTTTTGTGTTTTGGACAAAGAAATGGAACCCTTTTGCAGAGGGGGACGATAATTAATTCCCCAAATCAGTTTGCCAGTGATTTTCAGGTGAATTGAATGAGTTTTCCAAAGCCAGTCAGCTGGGAGGGGTGGATGAATCCGGACACAGCCTGTTTCCTTGTGACTAACTCAAGCCCACTATCAAAAAGGACTCTTGCATTTCTTTGGCTCGTTTCAGTTTTCTTCTTTCTCCTGGTTTGTAATGAATTTTCTGATGTAAGCTTTGATTTTGAGGCTGGAATATGGAGTTCAAGACACGGAAGGAATGGTCTTTTTCAATCAGGGCACAGCTGTTGGCTTGCTCCAATTCTGGCTTTCTGTCATGGTTTTGGGTGCCTCAGCCGAGTTTTGGTTTCTTGAGCGGCAATTTCCTAAATGATTTCTGGGTCTGAATTGGTTTTGCCTTCTTCCTTCCCAAATTTTGTATTCTGACGCAATACAAACACGAGTTTAGACAGCAGATCCATTATGAAATAAAACACAAAACCAATGAGCGTGTCATGCTTAGAATTCTAGAGGCAGCACGACCAACATGAGTTTTTGTGTTTTGGACAAAGAAATGGAACCCTTTTGCAGAGGGGGACGATAATTAATTCCCCAAATCAGTTTGCCAGCGATTTTCAGGTGAATTGAATGAGTTTTCCAAAGCCAGTCAGCTGGGAGGCTTGGATGAATCCAGAAACAGCCTGTTTCCTTGTGACTAAATCAAGCCCACTATCAAAAAGGACTCTTCCATTTCTTTGGCTCTTTTCACATTTTTCTTATTTATCATGGTTTGTAATAAATTTTCTGATGTGAGCTTTGATTTTGAGGCTGGAATATGGAGTTCAAGACACGGAAGGAATGGTCTTTTTCAATCAGGGAACAGCTGTTGGCTTGCTCCAATTCTGGCTTTCTGTCATGGTTTTGGGAGCCTCAGCCGAGTTTTGGTTTCTTGAGCGGCAATTTCCTAAATGATTTCCGGGTCTGAGTTGGTTTTGCCTTCTTCCTTCCCAAATTTTGTATTCTGACGCAATACAAACACAAGTTTAGACAGCAGATCCAGTATGAAATAAAACACAAAACCAATGAGCGTGTCAGGCTTAGAATTCTAGAGGCAGCACGACCAACATGAGTTTTTGTGTTTTGGACAAAGAAATGGAACCCTTTTGCAGAGGGGGACGATAATTAATTCCCCAAATCAGTTTGCCAGCGATTTTCAGGTGAATTGAATGAGTTTTCCAAAGCCAGTCAGCTGGGAGGGGCGGATGAATCCGGAAACAGCCTGTTTCCTTGTGACTAAATCAAGCCCACTATCAGAAAGGACTCCTCCATTTCTTTGACTCTTTTCACAGTTTTCTTCTTTATCATGGTTTATAATGAATTTTCTGATGTGAGCTTTGATTTTGAGGCTGGAATATGGAGTTCAAGAACCGGAAGGAATGGTCTTTTTCAATCAGGGCACAGCTGTTGGCTTGCTCCAATTCTAGCTTTCTGTCATGGTTTTGGGTGCCTCAGCCGAGTTTTGGTTTCTTGAGCGGCAATTTCCTAAATGATTTCCGGGTCTGAGTTGGTTTTGCCTTCTTCCTTCCCAAATGTTGTATTCTGACGCAATACAAACACGAGTTTAGACAGCAGATCCAGTATGAAATAAAACACAAAACCAATGAGCGTGTCAGGCTTAGAATTCTAGAGGCAGCACGACCAACATGAGTTTTTGTGTTTTGGACAAAGAAATGGAACCCTTTTGCAGAGGGGGACGATAATTAATTCCCCAAATCAGTTTGCCAGCGATTTTCAGGTAAATTGAATGAGTTTTCCAAAGCCAGTCAGCTGGGAGGGGTGGATGAATCCGGAAACAGCCTGTTTCCTTGTGACTAAATCAAGCCCACTATCAAAAAGGACTCCTCCATTTCTTTGGCTCTTTTCACAGTTTTCTTCTTTATCATGGTTTATAATGAATTTTCTGATGTGAGCTTTGATTTTGAGGCTGGAATATGGAGTTCAAGACACGGAAGGAATGGTCTTTTTCAATCAGGGCACAGCTGTTGGCTTGCTCCAATTCTAGCTTTCTGTCATGGTTTTGGGTGCCTCAGCCGAGTTTTGGTTTCTTGAGCGGCAATTTCCTAAATGATTTCTGGGTCTGAGTTGGTTTTGCCTTCCTCCTTCCCAAATGTTGTATTCTGACGCAATACAAACACGAGTTTAGACAGCAGATCCATTATGAAATAAAACACAAAACCAATGAGCGTGTCATGCTTAGAATTCTAGAGGCAGCACGACCAACATGAGTTTTTGTGTTTTGGACAAAGAAATGGAACCCTTTTGCAGAGGGGGACGATAATTAATTCCCCAAATCAGTTTGCCAGCGATTTTCAGGTGAATTGAATGAGTTTTCCAAAGCCAGTCAGCTGGGAGGGGCAGATGAATCCGGACACAGCCTGTTTCCTTGTGACTAAATCAAGCCCACTATCAAAAAGGACTCTTGCATTTCTTTGGCTCGTTTCAGTTTTCTTCTTTATCATGGTTTGTAATGAATTTTCTGATGTGAGCTTTGATTTTGAGGCTGGAATATGGAGTTCAAGACATGGAAGGAATGGTCTTTTTCAATCAGGGCACAGCTGTTGGCTTGCTCCAATTCTGGCTTTCTGTCATGGTTTTGGGAGCCTCAGCCGAGTTTTGGTTTCTTGAGCGGCAATTTCCTAAATGATTTCCGGGTCTGAGTTGGTTTTGCCTTCTTCCTTCCCAAATTTTGTATTCTGACGCAATACAAACACAAGTTTAGACAGCAGATCCATTATGAAATAAAACACAAAACCAATGAGCGTGTCATGCTTAGAATTCTAGAGGCAGCATGACCAACATGAGTTTTTGTGTTTTGGACAAAGAAATGGAACCCTTTTGCAGAGGGGGACGATAATTAATTTCCCAAATCAGTTTGCCAGCGATTTTCAGGTGAATTGAATGAGTTTTCCAAAGCCAGTCAGCTGGGAGGGGTGGATGAATCTGGACACAGCCTGTTTCCTTGTGACTAAATCAAGCCCACTATCAAAAAGGACTCTTGCATTTCTTTGGCTCGTTTCAGTTTTCTTCTTTCTCCTGGTTTGTAATGAATTTTCTGATGTGAGCTTTGACTTTGAGGCTGGAATATGGAGTTCAAGACACGGAAGGAATGGTCTTTTTCAATCAGGGCACAGCTGTTGGCTTGCTCCAATTCTGGCTTTCTGTCATGGTTTTGGGTGCCTCAGCCGAGTTTTGGTTTCTTGAGCGGCAATTTCCTAAAGGATTTCTGGGTCTGAATTGGTTTTGCCTTCTTCCTTCCCAAATTTTGTATTCTGACGCAATACAAACACGAGTTTAGACAGCAGATCCATTATGAAATAAAAAAAACCAAAACGAATGAGCGTGTCATGCTTAGAATTCTAGAGGCAGCACGACCAACATGAGTTTTCGTGCTTTGGACAAAGAAATGGAACCCTTTTGCAGAGGGGGACGATAATTAATTCCCCAAATCAGTTTGCCAGCGATTTTCAGGTGAATTGAATGAGTTTTCCAAAGCCAGTCAGCTGGGAGGCTTGGATGAATCCAGAAACAGCCTGTTTCCTTGTGACTAAATCAAGCCCACTATCAAAAAGGACTCTTCCATTTCTTTGGCTCTTTTCACATTTTTCTTATTTATCATGGTTTGTAATAAATTTTCTGATGTGAGCTTTGATTTTGAGGCTGGAATATGGAGTTCAAGACACGGAAGGAATGGTCTTTTTCAATCAGGGCACAGCTGTTGGCTTGCTCCAATTCTGGCTTTCTGTCATGGTTTTGGGAGCCTCAGCCGAGTTTTGGTTTCTTGAGCGGCAATTTCTTAAATGATTTCCGGGTCTGAGTTGGTTTTGCCTTCTTCCTTCCCAAATTTTGTATTCTGATGCAATACAAACACAAGTTTAGACAGCAGATCCATTATGAAATAAAAAACAAAACCAATGAGCGTGTCATGCTTAGAATTCTAGAGGCAGCACGACCAACATGAGTTTTTGTGCTTAGGAAAAAGAAATGGAACCCGTTTGCAGAGGGGAACGATAATTAATTCCCCAAATCAGTTTACCAGCGATTTTCAGGTGAATTGAATGAGTTTTCCAAAGCCAGTCAGCTGGGAGGGGTGGATGAATCCGGAAACAGCCTGTTTCCTTGTGACTAAATCAAGCCCACTATCAAAAAGGACTCCTCCATTTCTTTGGCTCTTTTCACAGTTTTCTTCTTTATCATGGTTTATAATGAATTTTCTGATGTGAGCTTTGATTTTGAGGCTGGAATATGGAGTTCAAGACATGGAAGGAATGGTCTTTTTCAATCAGGGCACAGCTGTTGGCTTGCTCCAATTCTGGCTTTCTGTCATGGTTTTGGGAGCCTCAGCCGAGTTTTGGTTTCTTGAGCGGCAATTTCCTAAATGATTTCCGGGTGTGAGTTGGTTTTGCCTTCTTCCTTCCCAAATTTTGTATTCTTACGCAATACAAACACAAGTTTAGACAGCAGATCCATTATGAAATAAAACACAAAACCAATGAGCGTGTCAGGCTTAGAATTCTAGAGGCAGCACGACCAACATGAGTTTTTGTGTTTTGGACAAAGAAATGGAACCCTTTTGCAGAGGGGGACGATAATTAATTCCCCAAATCAGTTTGCCAGCGATTTTCAGGTGAATTGAATGAGTTTTCCAAAGCCAGTCAGCTGGGAGGCTTGGATGAATCCAGAAACAGCCTGTTTCCTTGTGACTAAATCAAGCCCACTATCAAAAAGGACTCTTCCATTTCTTTGGCTCTTTTCACATTTTTCTTATTTATCATGGTTTGTAATAAATTTTCTGATGTGAGCTTTGATTTTGAGGCTGGAATATGGAGTTCAAGACACGGAAGGAATGGTCTTTTTCAATCAGGGAACAGCTGTTGGCTTGCTCCAATTCTGGCTTTCTGTCATGGATTTGGGTGCCTCAGCCGAGTTTTGGTTTCTTGAGCGGCAATTTCCTAAATGATTTCCGGGTCTGAGTTGGTTTTGCCTTCTTCCTTCCCAAATTTTGTATTCTGACGCAATACAAACACGAGTTTAGACAGCAGATCCATTATGAAATAAAACACAAAACCAATGAGCGTGTCATGCTTAGAATTCTAGAGGCAGCACGACCAACATGAGTTTTTGTGTTTTGGACAAAGAAATGGAACCCTTTTGCAGAGGGGGACGATAATTAATTCCCCAAATCAGTTTGCCAGCGATTTTCAGGTGAATTGAATGAGTTTTCCAAAGCCAGTCAGCTGGGAGGCTTGGATGAATCCAGAAACAGCCTGTTTCCTTGTGACTAAATCAAGCCCACTATCAAAAAGGACTCTTCCATTTCTTTGGCTCTTTTCACATTTTTCTTATTTATCATGGTTTGTAATAAATTTTCTGATGTGAGCTTTGATTTTGAGGCTGGAATATGGAGTTCAAGACACGGAAGGAATGGCCTTTTTCAATCAGGGCACAGCTGTTGGCTTGCTCCAATTCTGGCTTTCTGTCATGGTTTTGGGAGCCTCAGCCGAGTTTTGGTTTCTTGAGCGGCAATTTCTTAAATGATTTCCGGGTCTGAGTTGGTTTTGCCTTCTTCCTTCCCAAATTTTGTATTCTGACGCAATACAAACACAAGCTTAGACAGCAGATCCAGTATGAAATAAAACACAAAACCAATGAGCGTGTCAGGCTTAGAATTCTAGAGGCAGCACGACCAACATGAGTTTTTGTGTTTTGGACAAAGAAATGGAACCCTTTTGCAGAGGGGGACGATAATTAATTCCCCAAATCAGTTTGCCAGCGATTTTCAGGTAAATTGAATGAGTTTTCCAAAGCCAGTCAGCTGGGAGGGGTGGATGAATCCGGAAACAGCCTGTTTCCTTGTGACTAAATCAAGCCCACTATCAAAAAGGACTCCTCCATTTCTTTGGCTCTTTTCACAGTTTTCTTCTTTATCATGGTTTATAATGAATTTTCTGATGTGAGCTTTGATTTTGAGGCTGGAATATGGAGTTCAAGACACGGAAGGAATGGTCTTTTTCAATCAGGGAACAGCTGTTGGCTTGCTCCAATTCTGGCTTTCTGTCATGGATTTGGGTGCCTCAGCCGAGTTTTGGTTTCTTGAGCGGCAATTTCCTAAATGATTTCCGGGTCTGAGTTGGTTTTGCCTTCTTCCTTCCCAAATTTTGTATTCTGACGCAATACAAACACGAGTTTAGACAGCAGATCCATTATGAAATAAAACACAAAACCAATGAGCGTGTCATGCTTAGAATTCTAGAGGCAGCACGACCAACATGAGTTTTTGTGTTTTGGACAAAGAAATGGAACCCTTTTGCAGAGGGGGACGATAATTAATTCCCCAAATCAGTTTGCCAGCGATTTTCAGGTGAATTGAATGAGTTTTCCAAAGCCAGTCAGCTGGGAGGCTTGGATGAATCCAGAAACAGCCTGTTTCCTTGTGACTAAATCAAGCCCACTATCAAAAAGGACTCTTCCATTTCTTTGGCTCTTTTCACATTTTTCTTATTTATCATGGTTTGTAATAAATTTTCTGATGTGAGCTTTGATTTTGAGGCTGGAATATGGAGTTCAAGACACGGAAGGAATGGCCTTTTTCAATCAGGGCACAGCTGTTGGCTTGCTCCAATTCTGGCTTTCTGTCATGGTTTTGGGAGCCTCAGCCGAGTTTTGGTTTCTTGAGCGGCAATTTCTTAAATGATTTCCGGGTCTGAGTTGGTTTTGCCTTCTTCCTTCCCAAATTTTGTATTCTGACGCAATACAAACACAAGTTTAGACAGCAGATCCAGTATGAAATAAAACACAAAACCAATGAGCGTGTCAGGCTTAGAATTCTAGAGGCAGCACGACCAACATGAGTTTTTGTGTTTTGGACAAAGAAATGGAACCCTTTTGCAGAGGGGGACGATAATTAATTCCCCAAATCAGTTTGCCAGCGATTTTCAGGTAAATTGAATGAGTTTTCCAAAGCCAGTCAGCTGGGAGGGGTGGATGAATCCGGAAACAGCCTGTTTCCTTGTGACTAAATCAAGCCCACTATCAAAAAGGACTCCTCCATTTCTTTGGCTCTTTTCACAGTTTTCTTCTTTATCATGGTTTATAATGAATTTTCTGATGTGAGCTTTGATTTTGAGGCTGGAATATGGAGTTCAAGAACCAGAAGGAATGGTCTTTTTCAATCAGGGCACAGCTGTTGGCTTGCTCCAATTCTAGCTTTCTGTCATGGTTTTGGGTGCCTCAGCCGAGTTTTGGTTTCTTGAGCGGCAATTTCCTAAATGATTTCTGGGTCTGAGTTGGTTTTGCCTTCCTCCTTCCCAAATGTTGTATTCTGACGCAATACAAACACGAGTTTAGACAGCAGATCCATTATGAAATAAAACACAAAACCAATGAGCGTGTCATGCTTAGAATTCTAGAGGCAGCACGACCAACATGAGTTTTTGTGTTTTGGACAAAGAAATGGAACCCTTTTGCAGAGGGGGACAATAATTAATTTCCCAAATCAGTTTGCCAGCGATTTTCAGGTGAATTGAATGAGTTTTCCAAAGCCAGTCAGCTGGGAGGGGTGGATGAATCCGGACACAGCCTGTTTCCTTGTGACTAAATCAAGCCCACTATCAAAAAGGACTCTTGCATTTCTTTGGCTCGTTTCAGTTTTCTTCTTTATCATGGTTTGTAATGAATTTTCTGATGTGAGCTTTGATTTTGAGGCTGGAATATGGAGTTCAAGACATGGAAGGAATGGTCTTTTTCAATCAGGGCACAGCTGTTGGCTTGCTCCAATTCTGGCTTTCTGTCATGGTTTTGGGAGCCTCAGCCGAGTTTTGGTTTCTTGAGCGGCAATTTCCTAAATGATTTCCGGGTGTGAGTTGGTTTTGCCTTCTTCCTTCCCAAATTTTGTATTCTGACGCAATACAAACACAAGTTTAGACAGCAGATCCATTATGAAATAAAACACAAAACCAATGAGCGTGTCATGCTTAGAATTCTAGAGGCAGCACGACCAACATGAGTTTTTGTGTTTTGGACAAAGAAATGGAACCCTTTTGCAGAGGGGGACGATAATTAATTCCCCAAATCAGTTTGCCAGCGATTTTCAGGTGAATTGAATGAGTTTTCCAAAGCCAGTCAGCTGGGAGGGGTGGATGAATCCGGACACAGCCTGTTTCCTTGTGACTAAATCAAGCCCACTATCAAAAAGGACTCTTCCATTTCTTTGGCTCGTTTCAATTTTCTTCTTTCTCCTGGTTTGTAATGAATTTTCTGATGTGAGCTTTGACTTTGAGGCTGGAATATGGAGTTCAAGACACGGAAGGAATGGTCTTTTTCAATCAGGGCACAGCTGTTGGCTTGCTCCAATTCTGGCTTTCTGTCATGCTTTTGGGTGCCTCAGCCGAGTTTTGGTTTCTTGAGTGGCAATTTCCTAAAGGATTTCTGGGTCTGAATTGGTTTTGCCTTCTTCCTTCCCAAATTTTGTATTCTGACGCAATACAAACACGAGTTTAGACAGCAGATCCATTATGAAATAAAACACAAAACCAATGAGCGTGTCATGCTTAGAATTCTAGAGGCAGCACGACCAACATGAGTTTTTGTGCTTTGGAAAAAGAAATGGAACCCTTTTGCAGAGGGGGACGATAATTAATTCCCCAAATCAGTTTGCCAGCGATTTTCAGGTGAATTGTATGAGTTTTCCAAAGCCAGTCAGCTGGGAAGCTTGGATGAATCCAGAAACAGCCTGTTTCCTTGTGACTAAATCAAGCCCACTATCAAAAAGGACTCTTCCATTTCTTTGGCTCTTTTCACATTTTTCTTATTTATCATGGTTTGTAATAAATTTTCTGATGTGAGCTTTGACTTTGAGGCTGGAATATGGAGTTCAAGACACGGAAGGAATGGTCTTTTTCAATCAGGGAACAGCTGTTGGCTTGCTCCAATTCTGGCTTTCTGTCATGGTTTTGGGAGCCTCAGCCGAGTTTTGGTTTCTTGAGCGGCAATTTCCTAAATGATTTCCGGGTCTGAGTTGGTTTTTCCTTCTTCCTTCCCAAATTTTGTATTCTGACGCAATAGAAACAAGAGTTTATCAGCAGATCCTAAATGATTTCTGGGTCTGAGTTGGTTTTGCCTTCTTCCTTCCCAAATGTTGTATTCTGACACAATATAAACAAGAGTGTAGACAGCAGATCCATTATGAAAGAAAAAACAAAACCAATTAGCGTGTCATGCTTAGATTTCTAGAGGCAGCACAACCAACATGAGTTTTTGTGTTTTGGAAAAAGAAATGGAACCCTTTTGTAGAGGGGAATGATAATTAATTCCTCAAATCAGTTTGCCAGCGATTTTCAGGTGAATTGAATGAGTTTTCCAAAGCCAGTCAGCTGGGAGGGGTGGATGAATCCGGAAACAGCCTGTTTCCTTGTGACTAAATCAAGCCCACTATCAAAAAGGACTCTTCCATTTCTTTGGCTCTTTTCACAGTTTTCTTCTTTATCATGGTTTGTAATGAATTTTCTGATGTGAGCTTTGATTTTGAGTCTGGCATATTGAGTTCAAGACACGGAAGGAATGGTCTTTTTCAATCAGGGCACAGCTGTTGGCTTGCTCCAATTCTGGCTTTCTGTCATTGTTTTGGGTGCCTCAGCCGAGTTTTGGTTTCTTGAGCGGCAATTTCCTAAATGATTTCTGGGTCTGAGTTGGTTTTGCCTTCTTCCTTCCCAAATTTTGTATTCTGACGCAATACAAACACAAGTTTAGATAGCAGATCCATTATGAAAGAAAAAACAAAACCAATTAGCGTGTCATGCTTAGAATTCTAGAGGCAGCACGACCAACATGAGTTTTTGTGTTTTGGACAAAGAAATGGAACCCTTTTGCAGAGGGGAACGATAATTAATTCCCCAAATCAGTTTGCCAACGATTTTCAGGTGAATTGAATGAGTTTTCCAAAGCCAGTCAGCTGGGAGGGGTGGATGAATCCGGAAACAGCCTGTTTCCTTGTGACTAAATCAAGCCCACTATCAAAAAGGACTCTTGCATTTCTTTGGCTCTTTTCACATTTTTCTTATTTATCATGGTTTATAATGAATTTTCTGATGTGAGCTTTGATTTTGAGGCTGGAATATGGAGTTCAAGACCCGGAAGGAATGGTCTGTTTCAATCAGGGCACAGCTGTTGGCTTGCTCCAATTCTGGCTTTCTGTCATGGTTTTGGGTGCCTCAGCTGAGTTTTGGTTTCTTGAGTGGCAATTTCCTAAATGATTTCTGGGTCTGAGTTGTTTTTGCCTTCTGATTTAATTTCTTTTCTGAATGCAGTATTACATTGATGGCACTGTCAGATCAAGACATGAACTAAAAAGGTACTTAAAGAACATATCTTTATAAAATGAGGTACAAATATTTTAAGCAACATGTTAATATAGAGCAAACTATGAAATCACAAGAGATCAATAAAAAAGCAAGATAGAGTCAAAGATGCCAAGCTGTTTAACATTTCAAAATAAATCATGTAAATAATTCATGTGGAAGAGAAACACAAAAAAATCACACGGTAACTGCAATTAAAAGATGAAACATTTTGAATAAAATTAAGCATCTAATCACAAACATAAACCGTAAGTATAGCAGTAAAAATAGTTACTACTTACTATAACTAAGATGGGCTGCAATGCACCTATAATATAAAGCATAATTGTCATAGAACACTGAAAGCTATCTCCCTCAGAACACAGCTGTATAAGCTGCTCTCCTTTTATTTTCTGTCTTCAACAATGTCCTAGATGTGCAGTTAGGAAATTTAAAAAACAGAAAATTTTATGTATAAGGATATGCTTCTAAGCAGCAAAACCATCAATAAATGTTAATTAAACTATTATATACGTCGATACTCCCATAAAATTCAAAACAAATAAAAACTGACCAGAGAATTATGCAGGATTACTGTGTATAAGATCAATATATAAACCCAATGCATGCCAGTAAGAATGAAACAGGCAACAATATTAAATTACAGAATACAGAACTACAAGTGAATATCTGTAATAGAAACAAGAGAAAGCGAGGTCAATCTATGTAATGTATGTTTTATTATCTTAAAATAGTCCTGGAGTCAATTTTTTTAAAGAAAGTCAAATGACCTTAAAAAGGAGCCAAGAATATAAATAATATAAAGACCCAGAATACCGGAAAGATTCAGCATTCTGTTACACGCGAGACCATTATTGAAAGTCCAAGGGTCACAAGATTTTAATAGGGTCCTGGAAAAAGGAGGGAGGGACAGTGCTCTGATGTCATGATCATCAGGGAGGTGAGAGTGGCCCCTGCTGTTGGGAGGATCAAGCTGCAAAGATGAGGCAGTTTCAGACCTGAGACCAAGCAGAGTTCCTCTCTGCCCCCACCTGCCACAACCCCAAGCTATGGCCCTCATGCTAGGAGCATTTGGATGGGCTGTGTGTTCTCTGATGTTATGCATGCTCATTGTTAGGGCAGACTTTAAAATCAGGTGTTCAAAGCAACACTGCTGAACCACACAGTGTCTTCCTTTCTGGCATCCCAATGTTAGGCATTCTGGTTTAGTTCCTGAGAGAGGTCTCGGGTGTTTCACCCATTGCTGCTCTGTGAACTTCCCTCACCACACTCAGGAGCCCTCAGGAGGATGCTGGGACTCATTGGAATCTGGAAAGTGGTGAGTGTCAGAGACCAGTATTCTATGGGCACAGGTGGGGAGCTGGGCCAGTAGCCAGGACCCTTGTGTCCTGTCCTGTGTCTAAAGGAAAAGGGTTTGTGTGAACCCTGGGGCCTCACAGCTTTCCAAATTGATGGTGATTACAGAATCCACATGGGGAAATGAACTTCCACATGGGATCTGATATCCTTTGGTTGAGAAACGAGGTCACTAGTTTACAATTCAGTGCTGTCAGCACAGCTCTTCCTAGGTTCTGAGTCAGGTTTTGTTTGATGCTAATAGCAGAATGGTACAGACTCAGTCATTTAGAAAGAAATGGTATTTGTCTCTTGGTTTGGGCCAAAGGTCGGAGGGCAGTATCTGTTGAGGGTCATCTTGTTGGCAGAGGTTTGGGTGGCACAGAGACCAAATGACCAAATAATGAAATTGCAGGAGGTTCAAATATGAAGTAGTTTCTATAGCACACACCTGGGAATAAGCAGTCACTCAATAATCACATGAATTGATTTAGCCTAATCACTTCATTAGGGTCCCACCTGTTCCCAATGATTAATCTCTCCTAATTGGGATTAAATGCCTTCACACCCTTGTGTGGAGAGTAAAATCTCCCCAACCCCAAGCTAACTGGTGTAAGAACTGAGAATCAAATAAACTGTTGAACACACAGTAGTTGCATTATGCATCCAAATGTGGTTTAGTCAAATGATAACTTGTAGCATTTGAGAATATCTCAGAAGATCAGATTCTGCTGGCTATAAAATGGTTTATAAATTTGAGAGTTCATTTGTGAGTGTCAAATTGTTAAGTCAACAACAGGAGTCACTGTGTACTTACTTCTCATGTGGGATCTGTCCTTAGTGTGTTGTCCAATGTGAAGTAATGCTATAACTAGTATTGAAACTGTATTTTTACACTTTGTGTTTCTGTGTGGGTGTAAACTGATGAAACCTTTACTTAATATATACTGAATTGATCTTCTTATGTAAAGATAATTAAAAATGAATCTTGATGTGAATGGAATGGGAGAGGGAGTGGGGGATGGGAGGTGTGCATATGGGAGGGAAGTTAAGGGGTGAGCACATGTAATCCAAAATCTGTACTTTGGTAATTTATATTTACTAAATAAAAAAATAAAAAAAGGATTTTAATTTCATGAGAGATTTTCTTTCATGTTCTCCATGGATTTTAGTAGTCCATGCTTTTGCTTTTGATTACTTCTGTATAATCTTATCATTAATTTTTGGAATTCTATTTCTTGCATTTCTTCTATCTCATCATCTTCATAATCTTGTAATGAAGTGTTCTGTTCTTTTGGGAGCATGATGTTGTCTTCCTTATTCTTGTCCTTTGGGTTGTTGCATTTGTTGTTCAGCATTTGTGGAGGTACTCGTTGGTTTCTTCTTTTTTTTTCCCCCTACTTTGGCATCTTTTATCCTTGTACTATGACTCTATAGATAAGTGGAATGTCTGCTTTCAGTGAATGTCTAGAGGCTTGCAGTGGATGTAGCCAGAGAGCTCTGTTCAGTTCTCTAGAGTTAAGGGCATGCCTAAGTTGATACTCTCAGGTTTGACATGGTAAATCGTCACTCTCTTTTTTTAATCAGAATGGAATTATTTCTGCTCAGCTGAGCTCTTCTCCTTGATGGAGTCCAGTGCCTGAGCACTAGCCAAAATGGATATAATATTCCTCTGCTCTGTCCCAAGGATCACACAAAGGATCTGTGCAATCCTCAGTATAAGTTAAGATTTTCCAGCAATGTCTCTAACCAGGTGCCCAGGACTTCTGGAGCTTGTGGTGTCCCACTGAGACTGCTCAAAGTCTCATGCACACCATGAGTTCTTCCACACACACTCATTTTTTTCCACAGTCACAGTTCTGAAGCTTCACACATTCACAAGCTCCTAACCTTCTGTTATTTCTCCCCACTGGAGTCAGTAATCTCCAGTCGGCTGATTGCTGGGCACAGAAATGAGTTGGTGCAGCTTTTATGTATGTCCAAATTGGTGCCTGCTCTCTTGGCTTGTATGGCTTTGTAAGGTGATCAGAGAGAAATGTGTTCATACCCTCTTTTTTTTTTCTCTCTCCTCCAGTTAGGCTGGTGCACTTTCCCTCATATAGCTTCAAACCTCACTTCCTCTAGGGTCTTCCTTCTGCTTTTTCACCAGAGTCTCAGGCTACTGCCGTCTTGTCTCACCTCACTTTGCAGCAATGGTGCATAGGCTCTTGGATATTGGAGTCCTGAGCCATGCGAGCCCATGCCCTCCATGTAATAGTTTCCTCTGCCTTTTTTTCATAACTCTTCCCCAAGACTACCACTTTTTTAAAACTATTTTCCCCTGGGCTAGAGAAATATGCTCCCTCCCTATTCTGCTATCTTGTAACCACCACTGGCTGCCAATAGGCTTCTTCTAAAGGGCATTTATAGATTGGCAGCGACAGCAAGCAGAAAGTAAGGTCACTGTGTACTTCCTACCTCTTGCTAGCAGGTGGCTTCCTCTATGACCAACATCCTGCATCGAGAGCATGTTGGCTGTAGCTAAAGAACAACATTCACAATGATCATCACCCAAAGCCGCAGCCCCATGGGAGACCTGGATTCTCAGATATGTTATATCTACTTGGCTCAGTTTTGGTAGGTTATATGTATCCACAAATAAACAATTTTTAAAAATTTTTCATTTATCCTTTTTAATATAAATTAGTGATGCCTATTATATCTGTGATATGCATTATAGTTTCCCCTTCTTTGATTTTATTTACTTGAACCTAGTTTTTATAACCTAGCGAAAGGATTGTTTCTTCTATTAAAAATAAAATTTTATTTCGCTTATCTTTA
Source organism: Oryctolagus cuniculus (assembly GCF_964237555.1). Lineage (NCBI taxonomy): Eukaryota > Metazoa > Chordata > Mammalia > Lagomorpha > Leporidae > Oryctolagus > Oryctolagus cuniculus. The sequence goes on along the minus strand of NC_091444.1, from coordinate 86,776,884 downwards.
ATGTTAACATTCCATTTATGACCTATGCTATTCATTTCATCTTGTATTTGGCTTATTCTTGTTTTCTAGGACTCTTGAGATGGATACTTAGGTTGTTTATTGGAAATCTTTCTGTTTAGATGTTTGGCCATGGCAATGTCTGGGTATAGAAAGGCTATTGACTTTTACGTGTTACTATTATATTATGCTACTTTAACAAAGTTTTTTATGAATTCTAATCATTTACAAGTGGACTCTTTTGGCTTCCCTATATTGAGAACCATGTCATTTTCAAATAGAAATAATCTGAATTCCCACTTTTTAATTTGTATCCCTTTGATTTCCTCTTCTTATCAAATGGTTATGTCTAAAACTTCAAGGTGTATATTGTTTGTCTTTTTAAACAATAAAATTATGAACTAAATTAATAGAAAAATACATGATGAGGCAACAGAGGTATATGACTAAATATTTTAATGATGGATCTGAAATGACTAGTGTTTGTGGCACACATTATTTTGCAATGGGATTGGCCACTGCTTGCAATGCTGGCCTCCTATATTGTAGTGTTACTTTGTGTATATTCTATTAATGAACCTGGGAAGGCAATGGAACATGACCCAAATGCTTTGGAATGTGCCCATATAGCAGATGTAAATAAAATTACTTGCTCCTGGCTCTGTCCTCGCCAAAACCTGTTTATTTTAGCATCTTGGGAAGTGAGCCAGGAAAAAAGATGCTTCATGTGTCAGTGTCTCTGTTTTTGTCTTTCATTTCTCTGCCTTGCAAATAATTAAATATTTAAAAAGAAAAGGCTAAATTCAGTTAATAATCCTTGAGGTTATTTTCATTCGCTAGACTCACTCTTTGCTCATCACTCCCTTTATTTGTACCACTTGGACTATATAATCTTCTGTATTCAGGACAAATTAATCACTATAGCTTCCTTATTGACTCAGAAGAGTCAGACAAAGGAGTGGCTTATGATTAGCCAATTTTTGGTGAGTATGATGTTCACAATTTTTCTCATATTGGAGTTTCCCTTGGAAACTATATCTCCATTCCCAGAAGGAACAACTCCTGTTGGCAGAGGTGTGTGATGAACAAAGAGAGCAAATTCCTGGAAAGGACATATAAACTCACAAAGCCCATGGTGCTGAGCTAGCTCATTAATCCCTGAAATTTCATTTTTATCTCAAGTAATATGAAATTGAGACCTATTTTTTCTTTTTTAAATTTTTTTGACAGGCAGAGTGGACAGTGAGAGAGAGAGAGACAGAGAGAAAGGTCTTCCTTTTCCCATTTGTTCACCCTCCAATGGCCGCCATGGCCGGCACACTGCGGCTGGAGCACCTCGCTGATCTGAAGGCAGGAGACAGGTACTTATCCTGGTCTCCCATGGGGTGCAGGGCCCAAGCACTTGGGCCATCCTCCACTGCACTCCCTGGCCACCGCAGAGAGCTGGCCTGGAAGAGGGGCAACCGGGACAGAATCTGGTGCCCAGACCAGGAATAGAACCCAGTGTGCCAGCACTGCAAGGCAGAGGATTAGCCTAGTGAGCGGCGGTGCCAGCCAAGACCTATTTTTTTTCATCATGTACTAGTTTCTGAGCTCTGAGATGAGGGAACTTAGGCTTGGAAGCTCAAGTTTAAGGTTCCCACATTTGTACAATATCACTTAGGACAATGGTAGTATAGAGAAAACACAGGAATTTGAACAGGGAAAATCATATCTGTGCAATAAAGGAAACCAGGGAGAGGTTGTGGGCCTAAAACCAGTACACTGTCTTACTCCCACTGAAGTTCATATTAGCCATAGTCATTCCCTGTTAGAGAAGAACAACGTGGCAGTAGAGGCTCTATGTAATTCTTGTGTTGACATCTTGCATGATTTATAGAAGAAACTAGCGAACAGAGAAAGTTAAGATCTGACTCTCAGAGCTATAAATAAAGATTTGATAGATCATCAGATGAATGTATAGAGAAATGGATTTCAAGAGTTTTGAATTAATTCCCAGAGACTGGAACTTTTGTTTTGTGCAATGAATTTAAATGCACCCACAGTAAAGCTCATTATTTTATTCTAGTAAATGTACTATAGTAGTTTTCTGAATTCTGGAATATTACCCATGAATAACACACTAATTATTTGATTAGGTCACAGCAAATATCTTTTGATGGATTAGATATGTTGCCATAGGAATATTGGCTTCTTGTTTAAGTATCTTGAAGTAGAATAGCATCATGTTTTCCATATTTTATACATGTATCTGTAATAAGCAGATGTGTGTTTAGAAATACAGTATAATTATCAGAATTGAAAACAAAGGGAAAACAAATAATAAGCATCATAAAACCTGTTCCCACATTTGAATTTATCCATTTTTAACTTTATTTAGTAAATATAAATTTCTAAAGTACAGTTTATGCATTACAATGGCTTCCCCCATAAATTCCCGCCCACCCACAACCCTCCCATCTCCTGCTGCCTCTCCCATTCCATTCACATCAAGATTCATTTTCAATTATCTTTATGTACAGATCACTTTAGTGTATATTAAGTAAAGATTTCAACAGTTTGCACCCATACAGAACGATTAAGTGTAAAATACTGTTTGAGTACTAATTATAGCATTAGTTCACATTGAACAACACATAAAGGTCAGAGATCCTACATGAGGAGTAAGTGCACAGTGACTCCTGTTGTTAACTTAAAAAATTGGCACTCTTGTTTAAGGCATCAGTAATCTCCCTAGGCTCTAGTCATGAGTTGCCAAGGCTATGGAAGCATTTTGAGTTCACTGACATTGATCTTATGTCAACAAGGTCATAGTCAAAGTGGAAGTTTTCTCCTCCCTTCAGAGAAAGGTACCTCCTTCTTTGATGGCCCCATTCTTTCCACTGGGATCTCACTCGCAGAGATCTTTCCTTTAGGGTTTTTTTTTTTTTTTTGCCAGAGTGTCTTGGCTTTCCATGCCTAAAATACTCGCATGGGCTCTTCAGCCAGGTCCGAATGCCTTAAGGGCTGATTCTGAGGCCAGGGTGCTGTTTAGGACATCTGCCTTTCTATGAGTCTGCTGTGTATCCCGCTTCTCATGTTGGATCGTTCTCTCCCTTTTTGATTCTGTCAGCTAGTATTAGCAGACACTCGTCTTGTTTATGTGATCCCTTTGACTCGTAGGTCTATCAGTATGATCAATTGTAAACTGAAGTTGATCACTTGGACTAGTGAGATGGCATGGGTACATGTCACCTTGATGGGATTGAATTGGAATCCCGTGGCACGTTTCTAACTCCACCATTTGGGGCAAGTCCAATTGAGCATGTCCCAAATTGTACATCTCCTCCCTCTCTTATTCCCACTCTTACATTTAACAGAGATCACTTTTCAGTTGAATTTAAATACCTAAGAATAATTGTGTGTTAATTAAAGAGTTCAACCAATAGTTTTAAGTAGAACAAAAAATACTAAAAATGATAAAGTTTTAACTTGTAGATCAACAGTAAGGACAAGGGCTGATCAAGTCACTGTTTCTTATAGTATCCATTTCACTTCACCATGTTTCCTTTTTGGTGCTCGGTTAGTTGTCACCAATCAGGTAGAACATATGATATTTGTCCCTTTGGGACTGGCTTAATTCACTCAGCATGATGTTTTCCAGATTGCTCCATTTTGTTGCAAATGACAGGATTTCGTTGTTTTTTTTTCTGCTGTATCGTATTCTATGGAGTACATGACCCATAATTTCTTTATCCAGTCTACTGTTGATGGGCATTTGGGTTGATTCCAGGTTCTAGCTATTGTGAATTGAGCTGAAATAAGAATTCATCTATTTTTGACACATGCCTTTCAAATATGAGTTTGAAACCCTAAAATTTAACCACTGGAGTTCCACTTCATTAGTGTGTGGTTGAAGATGAATTCTTTTGCATCATGCATTTTGTGTTGAGAGTGAAGCGATTACTCAGGAAACATACAAATCATTCTTCTTGTTTCTTTTTATATTTCAAAGAAACATTTTATTTATTGAGTACAGATCTCATCAGTACAACTTTAGGAATATAGTGATTCTTCTCACTATGCTGCCCTCCCTCCTCCACTCTCACTCCACTCCTCCTTCCTTGCTCATTCCAAGTCCCATTATCCTTTAAGATACATTTTTATTTAACTTTATACATAGAAGACCAACTTTTACAAAGTAGATTTCAACAATTTACACATACGAACAAACATACACAGACAAACACACACACAAACCGAGAACTAGTTTTACAGTTAATTCTCATAATACAATTCATTGCAGACAGAAGTCCTTTATGGAGAGTATGCGCACAGTGACTCCTGTTGTTAATGTAACAAATAACAGTCTTATGTATGATATCAGTGATCACCCAAAACTCTTATCATGAGCTGCCTAGGTTATGGAAGCTACAAAGGCTATAGTAGCCTTTGTATCCAAAATCTGCATCAGTATCTAGACAAGTCCACAAGCAAAGTTGAAGTACTCTCCACCTGTCAGACAAAAGTACATCCTTCTTTTATGACCACTTCTTTCCACTGGGGTCTCTCTCACAGAGATCCTTTATGTAGAACATTTTGTACCACATTGTCTTGGCTTTTGATGCTTGACTTGCTCTCATGTGACTTTAACCTGACCAGAATGCCTTATGGGCTGATTCTGAGGACAGAGTGTTTTTTAATGTGATTCTCATTCTATGTGTCTGCTCTGTGTACTGCTTCCCATGTTGGAATATTCTCTCCTTTTCAATTCTGTTTATTTTTACCAGACATTTCATATTATTTATATGATCCATTTAACATGTAATCCTATCTATATTATCAATTTAACACTTAATATGTTCACTCTAACAATTAAGATGGCATTTTTTACTATCCAGTTTGATGGGATTTGAGGTCCCATACCAAGATTTTAAATTGTACCTTTAGAAGTAATCTGTAGGAAAGTATGCAGGACAATAGAGCTTCACAGTTACAAAATCCCTCCTTCCTGTGTTATTCCAAACATTATGCTTAATGAGATTTATTTTCAATTGACTTTATAAACCTCCACTGTGATACAGCCTTGACTAAACAAGTTCAGAGTTGGTGAACTCAAGGGGCTCCCTCGGGTGATTGCTGACATCATAAATAAGAGTGCCAATTGTTAAATCAACAACAGGAGTCACTGGGTACATGCTCCCCATGTAGGATCTCTGTCCTTAATGTGCTTTACTATGAAACTTAAAGACAACATTACTAGTTGAACAATACCCTATACCTTGTGCGGTTGTGTGAAGGCAGCATGTTGAAATCATTGCTTAGTATATACTAAGTTGCTTTCTGTATATGAAGGTAATTGAAAATGAAACTCGATGAAGAGCAGGATGGGAGAGGGAGTGGGAGAGGGAAGGGTCACAGGAGGGAGGGAGTTTGGGGGGGAGCCACAATACAAAAGTTGCACTTTGTAAATTCACATTTATTAAATAAAAAGATAAACACATGATTAACTCAATGTTAAGAAAGAGTTCTACAAATAGTATGACGTACAGAAAAAAAAAAAACTGTTTCTCAACAGTCAAGACCAAAGCTGTTCAAGTCATTGCTTCTCAAAATGACAATCTTAGTTTTATGGATTTTCTTTTAGGTGCTCTCTTAGTTGTCACTAACTATTATGGTATTAGTATATTGGGACTGTCTTATTTCACTCAGTATGTTTTCCAGATTCATTCATTTTGTTGCAAATGAATGGATTTCATTGTTTTTATCCATTGTGTAGTATACAATAGAGTATATATTCCATAATTTCCTTATCCAGTCTTTAGTTGAAGGGCATTTAGGTCAATTCCATGTCTTAGCTATTGTGAATGCAGCTTTCATAAACATCGAGGTACAGATAACATTTTTCATTTGCTGATTTCATTTCCATTGGGTAAATTCCCAGGAGTGAAATGGCTGGGTCCTATGGTAGGTCTATATTCAGATTTCTGAGGTATTTCCAAACGGTCTTTCATAGTGGCTTTACAAGTTTACATTCCCACCAGCAATGGGTTGGGGTACCTTTTGCCTCACATTCTCATCAGCATTTGCTGCTTGTTGATTTCTATATGAAAGCAATTCTAACTGGAATGAGGTGAAACCTCACTGTGTTCTTTTTAAAGATTTATTGAATTTATTTGAAAGACAGAGTTACAGAGAGAGGTAGAGACAGAGATAGAGGTCTTCCACCTGATGGTTCACTCCCCAGATGGCTGCAATGCCTACAGCAGTGCTGATCCAAAGCCAGGAACTTCTCCAGGGTCTCCCACATGGGTGCAGGTTCCCAAGGACTTAGGCCATATTCTATTTTTTCCCAGGCCATAGCAGAGAGCTGTATAGGAAGAGAAGCAGCTAGGACTAGAACTGGCACCCATATGGGATGCCTGCACTTCAGGCCAGGGATTTAACCCACTGCACCACAGTGCCAACCACATCACTGTGGTTTTAAATTGCATTTCCTTGATGGCTAGTGATTCTAGACATTTTTTATTTGTCTCTTTGCCATCTGGATTTCCTATTTTGAAAAACATCTATTTAAATGCTTGGCCCATTTCTTCACTGGGTTGTTTGTTTCATGGTTGTGGAGTTTCTTGACCTCTTTATATATCCTGGTTATAAATCTTTCATCAGCTGCATAGTTTACAAATAATTTCTCCCATTCTATCAGTAGCCTCTTCACTTTCTGAGTGTAATCCCATTTCTTAATTATGGCTTTGATTGCCAGTGCCTCTGGTTTCTTTTTGAAGAACTCTTTGCCTGAGCCAATTATCTTCCTGGCTTTCCCCAATGTTCTTTAATAATATGGTGTTATCAGCTCATAGATTTATGTCTTTGATCATTTTGAATGGATTTTTGTGTATGGTGTAAAGCAGGGGTTTTGCTTCATATTTTTGCATGTGGGAATCCAGTTTTCCCAGCACCACTTGCTGAAGAGACTGTCCTTACTCCAGGGGTGTGTTTATGCTCTTTAGTTGAATATAAGTTGGTTGAAGATGCTTGGATTGACTTCTGGTGGTTTGTTTGTTTGTTTGTTTGTTTGTTCATTTTGTCCATCCATCTTTTTTTTTCACAATTACTAGGCTGCTTTTATTATAACTGCCTTGAAGCATGTCTTGAGACCTTGTATTGTGATGCCTCTGGCTTTGTTTTTGTTCTATAATATTGCTTTAGCTATGCAAGGTCTCCTGTGTTTCTTCATCATTTTTCTAGATCTTAGAAGAATGTCTTTGCTATTTTGATTGGTATCACATTGAATTCGTAAATTGCTTTTAGAATAATGGGCATTTTGATGATATTGCTTCTTATAATTCATGAACATGGATTTTTTTTCATTTTTATCTTCTGTTTCTTTTTTAATATTTTATAATTCACATCATAAAGATCTTTGGCATTGTTGGTTAAATTTACTCCATGCTATTGTGAATGGGAATGATCTGAGAAATTCTTTCTGAAACATGCCATTGTGTATGCAATCTGTGTATACAAAGGCTGTTTTAATGTCTGTGTATTGGTTGTATATCCTCCTACATTACCAAACTCTTCCATGAGTTCACATAATCTCTTGGAGGAGTCTTTTGGATCCATCTGCAAATAGAGATGTCATCTGCACATAGAGATAGTTTGACTTTCTCTTTACCAATTTGTGTCCCTTGATTTCTTTTTCTGGCTAATGGCTCTGGTTAAATCTTCCAGGATTATACTGAATAGCAATGTTGAGCGTGGGCATCCTTGTCTAGTTCCAGATCTCAGTGAGAATGCTTCTAACTTTTCCTCATTCAATGGGATGCTGACTATATTTGTCATAAATTTCCTTGATTGTGTCAAGAGATTTTCCTCTATACTCAATTTGCTCAGTTTTCATCATGAAAGGGTGTTGTATTTTATCAAATGCTTTCTCTGCATATAGAGATAATCATTTGGTTTTGTTCTTAAATTTGTTAATGTGATGTATCACATTGATTGATTTGTAAGTATTGAACCATCCATGCATTCCAAGGATAAATTCCACTTGGTCTGCGTGAATGATCTTTAGATGTGTTGTTGGATTCCATTGACGAGAATTTTATTAAGGAATTTTGCCGCTATTTGATTTAGGGAAATTGGTGTGTAGTTCTCTTTCTCTATTGTGTCTTTTTCCGTGTTTAGAAATTAAGGTGATGCTGGCTTCAGGGAAAGATTTGTGAAAATTCCCTCTCTTTCAATTGTTTTGAATAACTTGAGAAGAATTGATATTAGTTCTCTTTTAAATTTCTGTTAAAATTCAGCAGTGAAGACATCGGGACCTCAGCTTTTGTTTGTCAAGAGGGTCTTTATTACTGATTCAATTTTCATCTTGGAAATTTGTCTGTTTAGGTTTTCTATGTATTCATTGCTCCATGTAGCTAGGTTGTTTGTTTCCAGGAACCTGTCCATTTCATTTATGTTTCCAGCTTGTTGACATGCAGCTCTTTGTATTAATTTCTTGTAATTCACTTCATGGTGTCTGTTGTTACATTTTCTTTTTCATCTCTAGTTTTATTCATTTGCATCTTTTTTTGGGTTAGTTGCCCAATTATGTGTCAATTTTATTTAAAAAAAATCTCTTTTTTTACAGGCAGAGTGGACAGTGAGAGAGAGAGAGACAGAGAGAAAGGTCTTCCTTTGCCATTGGTTCACCCTCCAATGGCTGCCATGGCCGGCACACTGCAGCTGGCGCACCATGCTGATCTGAAGGCAGGAGCCAGGTGCTTATCCTGGTCTCCCATGGGGTGCAGGACCCAAGCACTTGGTCCATCCTCCACTGCACTCCCTGGCCACAGCAGAGAGCTGGCCTGGAAGAGGGGTAACCGGGACAGAATCCGGCACCCCGCTCGGGACTAGAACCCGGTGTGCTGGCGCCACCAGGCAGAGGATTAGCCTATTGAGCCACGGCGCCGGCCACAGCTCTTTATTTTGCTGATATTTTATATTGTTTTTTTGGATTCATTTTTTAAATTTCCTCTCTAATTTTGATATTTCTTTTCTCCTATTAGTTTTGGTTTGGTTTGCTCATTTTCTAGATCCTTGAGATGCATTGATAGCTCATTTATTTGGTGTATTTCCAGTTTCTTGATATAGGCACCAATTGTTACAAACTTTCCTCTTAACATTGCTTTTGCTGTACAACATAAGTTTGATATTTTGTTGTTGCTTTATTTGTTTCCCAAAATTTTTTATTTCAACTTTTATTTCTTCTATGACCCACTCTTTATTCTGAAGCATATTGTTCAGTCTCCATATGTTTGCATATGTTTCAGAGATTGTTAAGTTGCTGATTTCCAGCATCATTCCATTGTGGTGTGAGAAGAAGCGTAGTATGATTCTGATTTTTTTTTTTTTTTTGGTTTTGGAATTTGCTGATGTTAGCTTTATGGTCTAGTATGTGGTCAATCCTAGAAAAAGTTCCATACACTCCTGAGAATAATATGTATTCTGGAACTGTAAGGTGAAAATTTCTGTGGATATTTATTAGATCCATTTGGTCTATAGTGTTGATTACCTCTGCTGTTTCCTTGCTGAATTTCTGTCTTGTGGATCTGTCCATTCCTGAATGTGGGGTATTGAAGCCCTCCATTACTATTATGTTTGAATTTATGTCTCCCTTTGCTTCCTTTAATGTTTGTTTTAAATAGTCAGGTGCCCTGTAATTAGGTGCATATGCATTTATAATAGTGATATACCCTCCTAGCGTGTAGGATTTCTGATGAGAAGTCCACTCTGAGTCTAACTGGAGATCCCTGAAATAAATCTAGTGTTTCTCTTGTGAAGATTTTAGAATCTTTTCTTTATGTTTTACTGTGGAAAGTTTGCTTATAATCTATCATGGTGAATATATTTTCTGGTCATTTCTTTTAGGAGTTCTATATGCTCCTCGGACTTAAATGTCCTTTTATTTCTCCAAATTAGGGAAGTTTTCTGGAATTATTTCACTAAAAAGACCTTCTCATCCATCCCATCTTTCCAAAACTTCATAAATTCCTAGAACTTTTATGTTGGGTCATTTGATAGTATCTATAATTTACCAACAGTGTATTTTAACTTTCTAATTTCTTCTTATGTTTGATCTCTCTGAATGATTTCCTTTTTTTTTGTCTTCTAAGTCAGATATTCTTTCTTTTGATTCACAGATTCTTTTGTTAAGGCTTTCCACTGCATTTTCTAATTTGCTCTATTGACTTCTTCATTTCCAAGATTTCATTTTGATTTCTCCTTAAGTTCTCAATTTCATGGGAGAAAATTTCTTTCATGTCATGTATAGATTTTATTAGTTCATGCATTTTCTTCTGATTACTTTTAAGCAATCCTGTGATCAATATTTTGAATTCTACTTCTGGATATTTTTAATCTCATCATCTTCACAATCTATTATTGTAGTGTTGTGTTCTTCGGGGGGCATCATTTTGTCTTCCGTATTCTTGTTTGGTGCATTTGTTATTTAGTATTTGTGGACATAGTCATTTTATTTTTGCTGTTGCAGCTTTTATCTGTGGACTATGTCTGTGTTCATCATCAGATTGTCTGCTTTCAGGAAATACCTAAAGGCATGTGGTGATTGTAGCCAGGGAGCTCTGTTCATTGCTTCAGAGTGAAGGGTGTGTCTGAAGTGACACACCAATTTTGGCATCTTAAATCTCTTTTTTTATTAGAGGGGAGGTTTCTTCTTGTCTGTTGGTGTAGATTCATCTGAGCTCCTCTCCTCAAATGAGACCAGTGCCTGGGTGCTAGCCCCAGAGGGTATATTATTTATTGGCACTGCCACAAGGACCACACAAAGGATCTGTGCAGTTTTCAGTATAAGTTTGGATTCTCCAGCAATGACCCTTGCCTGGTAACCAGGGAATGCTGATTGTGTGGAGCCTCCCACACTGACTGCTCAAAGTCCCGGTGACTCCCTTTTTGCTCCCACACAACCTCAGTATTTACACAGTCCTAGCACAGAAGCCTCACACAGTCTCAAGCAGCATACCCCCCTGCCAGATCTCCCCACCAGATCAGGATTCTCTGCTTGGCTGCTTTCAAGATGCTGACACAAGCTAGCACAGCTGTCATATGTGTCAAAATGGCACTTGTTCTATATCACTTGCTTACATGTTGCAGTTGCAGGGTGCTATGGACAGAGAAAATGTGCCCCCTCTTTTTTTTCTCCTCTAGTTTGGCAGGTACATTATCCCCCAATTGGCTCCAAGTCAGATTCTCTCTAGGCTCTTCCTGCAGCTTTTTCACCCATGGATTTGGCTTATGCAGTCTGGTCTCACCACACTCTCCTCTCTGATGTGGAGGCTCTTGGCTGCTGGAGTTCTGAGTTGTGAATCCCTCCATGTAGGTCCACTTTGTCCCTCCAATATGTAGAGCTTCCTCTGCTTTTTAACCCAAAACTCTTGCCTGAATCTGCACTCTTTCCATTTTTTAAAGACTATCTTCCCCAAGAATAGAGCAGCAAGCTCCCTCCCTACTCTGCAATCTTGCCCCTGATCCCTATTATTGTTTTCTAATGGAAGAGAGCTTACATGTATCTGGATTTGTCCAACATCAAATATTAATAACCTTGATGAGAAGGGAAGAATTTAATTCCATGCAAAGTTAAATCAGAAGAAATTAACATATATGTTCAGGTACAGGACTCCATCCTTTAATAATGTGTGGGTGGTAGGAATCCAAGTGCTTATGCGCCAACTACTGCCTCATAGACATCTTAGCAGGGTGCTGCCTTGAATATGCAGAATATCAATCACGCATCTGGGCATGTTGGTATTAGATATAGTATTTCCCAAGCAGCAGACTAACTTGCATCACAACATTTAACATTCCCAAGTCTGATGGTTTGCTATGAAATTTTGCCTGGGTCCTGTATCTCCAACAGGAAGTTCTCAGGCTTCTTCATAATATAACTTTTCAAATCATGTTGGTGTTATATTCACTGAATGCCAAGAAGCATTTTAGGGAAGAACTACATGAATATTTGGAAACTGGGAGGTGTCTTTTGCAATAATTACTATAAAGATATAGCATAATAAATGTGTATTATATTCATTTTTCTACACAGCTGTGGACAAAAATATCGTGGTTACAAGCAGAATATATTCTATAGAATTTTCAGTGTGTAACATCAAAATATGTTCTAGTGAAACTAACAATATGAAGTACCATGAAGTATATTTGTAGCAACAGAACAATAGTTAACATCACCCAAGTATTTTTCTATAGGGTAGATTTTAGTGGCAGCATTTGTTTCTTTCTGTGGTATTTTGCAACTTGACTCACAAGCATTCTTAAAATAAAAAATTGCTTCTTGGCAGTAACATTTTAAACAAATTAAGTAGCAAGTACATGTTTCTTTTGACATAAAGATTACGTGTGCCTTATCACTGCCAATCAGTATAATTGTTGGTGATCTTTCTTTATTTTAACTTTTATTTAATGAATATAAATTTCCAAAGTAGAGCTGATGGAGTACAATGGCTTTCCCCCATAACTTCCCTCCCACCTGCAACCCTCCCCTTTCCTACTCCCTCTCCCCTTCCATTCACATCAAGATTCATTTTCAATTCTCTTTTTATACAGAAGATCAGTTTAGCATATATTAAGTAAAGATTTCAACAATTTGCACCCACACAGAAACACAAAGTGAAAAGCACTGTTTGAGTACTAGTTATAGCATTAAATTACAATGTACAGCACATTAAGGACAGAGATCCTACATGAAGGTAAGTGCACAGTGACTCCTGTTGTTCACTTAACAAATTAACACTCTTGTGTATGGCATCAGTAATCACCCTAGGCTCTTGTCATGAGCTGCCAAGGCTATGGAATTCCTTTGAGTTCACCGGCTCTGATCATATTTAGACAAGGTCATATTCAAAGTGGAACTTCTCTCCTCCCTTCAGAGAAAGGTACTTCCTTCTTTAATGACCTGTTCTTTCCACTGGGATCTCAATCACGGAGATCTTTCATTTATGTCATTTATGTCTTTTTTTTTTTTTTTGCCAGAGTGTCTTGGCTTTCCATGCCTGAAATACTCTCATGGGCTTTAAAGCCAGATTCATGTGTTTTAAGGGATGATTCTGAGGCCAGAGTGTTTAGGACATCTGCCATTCTATGGGTCTGCTGTGTATCTCGCTTCCCATGTTGGACCATTCTCTCCCTTTTAATTCTATCAGCTACTATTCGCAGACACTAGTCTTGTTTATGTGATCCCTTTGGCTCTTAGTCCCCTCATTATGAACAATTGTGAACAGAAATTGATCACTGGGACTAGTGAGATGGCATTGGCAAATGCCACCTTGATGGGATTGAATTGGAATCCCCTGGTATGTTTCTAACTCGACCATTTGAGGTATGTCAGCTTGAGCATGTCCCGAATTGCACATCACTTCCCTCTCTTATTCACACTCTTATATTTAACAACGATCACTTTTCAGTTAAGTTTCAACACTTAAGAATATCTGTGTATTGATTACAGTATTCAACCAAAAGTATTAAGTAACACAAACAAAACAGTTACTAAGAGGGATAACGTATTAAGTTGTTCACCAACAGTCAGGGCAAGGGCTGATCAAGTCACGGTTTCTCGTAGTGTTCATTTCTCTTTAACAGGTTTCCTTTTTGGTGCTCAGTTAGTTGTCACCGATCAGGGAGAACATATGATATTTGTCCCTTTGGGACTGGCTTATTTCAGTCAGCATAATGTTTTCCAAATTCCTAACAGGGATCACTTTTCAGTTGAAATTTAAACACCAGGAATAATTGTGTTAATTACAGAGTTCAACCAATAGTACTAGAACAAAAAAATACTAACATGGATAAAGTATTACATTGTACATCAACAATCAGGACAAGAGCTAATCAAGTCACTGTTGGTGCTCTTTCAAGGACATCTTCTTTGGTCCTTGTCATGTGTAAAGCACTGTTACTACTGAGGGAAGCTAATTGGTGTTCTTTTCTACAGCTAATGTATTTGGTATTTTGTATTCACTTCTATAATGATATTGCTCTGAGTCTAGGAGCAAATAACACCAGTTCTCTCACATTTCCATTTATCTTCTCATCCAGGTACAGTCCTAATTCCCACTACATGTTTCCTAGGCCAAAGAAAATGAACACACCAACAGTAAGTTGTTTATTTTTGTTTGCATTATATTGTGATATACCAGCTTTATGAGTATATTTCATTAAAATCGTGAAATAAATATTTGACAACATAAAGTTGTCATGATTATAAAGCATTAGAAATATCAAACCTGATATCAAATTTGTTTCTAGTCTCTGTGATGCTATAATGTTAACATACTTATCATGTTATTCAAATTGGAACATAGGATCTCCTAAATTATTGTAAAATATAAAGCCTGAATTTGTATTTATTGGTCTTTTCAATGATATAGTAGAGGTGGTTTAGTGCCAACATAGTAATATACACTGAACTAGTAAAAAGTTGTGGCCAGCACTGTGGCACAGTGGGTTAATTCCCTGGCCTGAAGTGCTGGCATCAAATGGGTGCCAGTTAGAGACCCGGTTGTTACACATCTTTTTTTGTTGTTATTTAGTAAAAAAGTACAGCTTATGGATTAAAAGGGCTTTTTCCCCCATAAATTCCCAACCACCCACCACCCTCCCATCTCCCGCTCCCTCTCCCCTTCCATTCACATCAAGATTCATTTTCAATTCTCTTTATATACAGGAGATCAATTTAGTATATATTAAGTAAAGATTTCAACAGTTTACACCCACACAGAAACACAAAGTTAAAAATACTTTTGGAGTGCTAGTTATAGCATTAAATCACAATGTACAGCAAATTAAGGACAGAGATCCTACATGGGGAGTAAGTGCACAGTGATTCCTGTTGTTGACTTAACAAATTGACACTCTTGTGTATGGCATCAGTAATCACCCTAGGCTCTTGTCATGAGCTGCCAAGGCTATGGAATTCCTTTGAGTTCACCGGCTCTGATCATATTTAGACAAGGTCATATTCAAAGTGGAAGTTCACTCCTCCCTTAAGAGAAAGGCACCTCTTCTTTGATGGCCTGTTTTTCTACTGGGATCTCAATCATAGAGATCTTTCATTTAGGTCCTTTTTTTTTGCTAGAGTGTCTTGGCTTTCCATGCCTGAAATACTCTCATCGGCTCTTCAGCCAGATCCAAATGATTTATGGGCTGCTTATGAGGCCAGAGTGCTGTTTAGGATATTTGCCATTCTATGGGTCAGCTGTGTATCTCGCTTCCCTTGTTGGACCATTCTCTCCCTTTTTTATTCTATCAGCTAGTATTTGCAGACACTAGTCTTGTTTATGTGATCCCTTTGGCTCTTAGTCCCCTCATTATGAACAATTGTGAACAGAAATTGATCACTGGGACTAGTGAGATGGCATTGGCACATGCCACCTTGATGGGATTGAATTGGAATCCCCTGGTATGTTTCTAACTCGACCATTTGAGGTATGTCAGCTTGAGCATGTCCCGAATTGTACATCACTTCCCTCTCTTATTCACACTCTTATGTTTAACAACGATCACTTTTCAGTTAAGTTTCAACACTTAAGAATATCTGTGTATTGATTACAGTATTCAACCAAAATACAAACAAAACAGTTACTAAGAGGGATAACGTATTAAGTTGTTCACCAACAGTCAGGGCAAGGGCTGATCAAGTCACCATTTCTCATAGTGTTCATTTCTCTTTAACAGATTTCATTTTTGGTGCTCGGTTATTTGTCACTAATCAGGGAGAACATATGATATGATATGTGTTAATTACAGAGTTCAACCAATAGTACTAGAAAAAAAATACTAACATGGATAAAGTATTACATTGTACATCAACAGTCATGAAAAGAGCTGATCAAGTCACAGTTTCTCCTAGTGTCCATTTTACTTCAACAGGTTTCCCCTTGGTGTTCAGTTATTTGTCGCCGATCAGGGATACCATATAATATTAGTTCCTTTGGGCCTGGCCTAGTTCATTCGGCGAAATGGTGTTCAGACTCCTCCATCTTGTTGCAAATGACTGGATTACATTGTTTTTTACTGCTGTATAGTATTCTATAGAGTACATGTCCCATAATTTCTTTATCCAGTCTGCCATTGATGGGCATTTAGGTTGGTTCCAGGTCTTGGCTATTGTGAATTGTGGTGCAATAAACATTAGGGTGCAGACTGCTTGTTTGTTTCCCAATTTCAGTTACTGTGGGTAAATTCCAAGTAGTGGGATGGCTGGGTTGAATGGTAGGGTTATATTCAGGTTTCTGAGGAATCTCCAGACTGACTTCCACAGTGGCTTCACCAGTTTGCATTCCCACCAACAGTGCGTTAGTGTCCCTTTTTCCCCACCTCCTCTCCAGCATCTATTATTGGTAGATTTCTGAATGTGAGCCATTCTAACTGGGGTGAGGTGAAACCTCATTGTGGTTTTGATTTGCATTTCCCTGATTGCTAGTGATCTTGAAAATTTTTTCATGTGTCTGTTGGCCATTTGGATTTCCTCTTTTGAAAAATGTCTATTGAGGTCCTTGGCCCATCTCTTAAGTTGGTTGTTTGTTTTGATCTTGTGGAGTTTCTTGATTTCTTTGTAGATTCTGGTTATCAACCCTTTATCAGTTTCATAGTTTGCAAATATATTTTCCCATTCTGTCAGTTGTCTCTTCACTTTCCTGACTGTTTCTTTTGCAGTACAGAAACTTCTCAATTTGATGCAATCCCAAATGTTAATTTTGGCTTTGACTTCCTGTGCTTCTGGGGTGTTTTCCAAGAACTCATTGCCGGTACCCATATCTTACAGAGTTTTTCCAATTCTCTCTAATAATTTGATGGTGTCAGATCATAGATTGAAGTCTTTAATTCATGTTGAGTGGATTTTTGTGTAAGGTGAAAGGTAGGGGTCTTGCTTCATGATTCTGCATGTGGAAATCCAATTTAAATAGCACCATTATTTAAAATAGACTGCCCTAACTCCAGGGATTGCTTTTGGATGCTTGATAAAATATGAGTTGGCTGTAGATGTTTGAATTGATTTCTGGTGTTTCAATTCTATTACATTGGTCTATCCATCTGTTTCTGTACCAGTACCATGCTGTTTTGATAACAACTGCACTGTACTATGTCCTGAACTCTGGTACTTGGATGCCTCCAGCTTTGTTTTTGTTGTAGAAGATTGCTTTAGCTATTTGAGGTCTCCTGTGTCTCCATATAAATTTCAGCACCATTTTTTTTCCAGATTCTTGATCTGTTTGTAGATTCTGGTTATTACCGTAAAGTCCATAGATAATGTCCAGAAAACACAAACAAACACAAAGGCTGTAGCAACATCTGGGATTGAGATAGACACAACACACCAGATATTTTTATTTTTATCCAGGAGTATCTGGACAAATACTTGTGGAATTCGGATGAAATTAAAAAAAAAAGCACTGTCAAAGTGGTTTTGGAGAAAAGCACGATCTTTTTGTTCGGCAATTGCATCCAATGTCATATTTACAAACACAAATATCATGTTTTCTCTGTTTCTAAAGCTTTCTGCCTGGAAAACTCAAATGTGTGGAGGATTTGATTCCAGGTGGTACCAATTAGCATCTTTGAGCAGAAAACAAAAAGCGTCATGCTAAAATGCATTCAAAACAGTAAATTCCGTAGAGAATGTCTGAAATCAAAAACAAACACAGAGGCTGCAGCAAGGTCTGGGATTGAGATAGCCACAACACACCAGATGTTTCTGCTTTCATCCCGGATAATCCTGAAAATCTGTTGTGGTTTTCACATCAAATTTAACAAAAAAATCACCGTCAAAGTGGTTTTGGAGAAAAGCGCAATCTTTCTGTTCGAGAAGTGCATCCACTGTCATATTTACAACCACAACGATCATGTTTTCTCAGGTTTCTGAAGCTTTCTGCCTAGAAAACTCGAATGTGTGAAGGAATTGACTCCATGTGGAACCAATTAACGTTTGCCGGCAGAAAACAAAAACTTACATGTTAAATGCATTCAAAACCGTAAAGTCTGTAGAGAATGTCCAGAAAACACAAAAAAACCACAGAGGCTGTAGCAAGATCTGGGATTCAGATAGCCAAAACACACCAGATATTTTTCTTTTCATCCAAAAGTATCTGGACAAACTGTTCTGGTTTTTGGGTGAAATTTAACCAAAAAGTCACCGTCAAAGTGGTTTGAGAAAAGCACTATATTTCTGTTCGGAAAATGCATCCAATATCAGGTTTACAAACACAAATATCATGTTTTCTCATGTTTCTGAAGATTTCTGCCTAGAAAACTCAAATGTGTGGAGGATTTGACTCCATGTGGTACTAATTAGTGTTTGCCAGCAGAAAACAAAAACTTACATGCTAAAATGCATTCAAAACCGTAAAGTCCATAGAGAATGTCCAGAAAACACAAACAAACACAGAGGCTGTAGCAAGATCTGGGATTGAGATAGCCACAACATACCAGATATTTTTGTTTTCATCCAGGAGTATCTGGACAAATAGTTGTGGAATTTGGGTGAAATAAAAAAAAAGCCACCCCCAAAGTGGTTTTGGAGAAAACCACTTTCTTTCTGTTTGGCAAATGCATCCCATGTCATGTTTACAAACACAAATATCATGTTTAATCTGGTTTCTGAAGCCTTCTGCCTAGAAAACTCGAATGTGTGGAGAATTTGACTCCAGGTGGAACCAATTAGCATTTGCCAGCAGAAAACACAAACAACCACAGAGGCTGTAGCAAGATCTGGGATTCAGATAGCCACAAAACATCAGATATTTCTGAGTTCATCCAAGCATATCCGGACAAATTCTTCTGGAATTCAGGTGAAATTTAACCAAAAAATCATCGTCAAAGTGGTTTTGGAAAAGCACAATCTTTCTGTTTGGCAAGTTGATCCAATGTCATGTTTATAAACACAAATATCATGTTTAATCGGGTTTCTGCAGCCTTCAGCCTAGAAAACTGGAATGTGTGGAGGATTTGACTCCATGTGGAACCAATTAGTGTTTGCTGGCAGAAAATAAAAACTTACATGCTTAAATGCATTCAAAATTGTAAAGTCCCTAGAAAATGTGCAGAAAACACAAACAAACACAGAGGCTGTAGCAAGATCTGGGATTGAGATAGCCACAACATACCAGATATTTTTGTTTTCATCCAGGAGTATCTGGACAAATTGTTGTGGTTTTTGGGTGAAATTTGAACAAAAAACCACTGTGAAAGTGGTTTTGGAGAAAAGCACAATCTTTCTGTTTGGCAAATGCATCCCATGTCATGTTTAGAAACAGAAATATCATGTTTAATCAGATTTCTGAAGCCTTCTGCCTAGAAAATGTGAATGTTTGGAGGATTTGACCCCATGTGGAACCAATTAGCGTTTGCCAGCAGAAAACAAAAAGTGTCATGCTAAAATGCATTCAAAACTGTAATATCAGAAGAGAATGTCCAGAAAACACAAACAAACAGAGAGGCTGTAACAAGGTCTGGGATTGAGATAGCCACAACACACCAGACATTTCTGCTTTCATCCCAGCATATCCAGACAAATTGTTGTGGATTTCGGGTGAAATTTAACCAAAAAAATCACCGTGAAAGTGGTTTTTCAGAAAAGCACAATCTTTCTGTTCAACAAATGCATCACATGTGATGTTTACAAACACAACTATCATGTTTTCTCGGATTTCTGAAGTTGTCTGCCTAGAAATCTCGAATGTTTCCAGGATTTTACTCCATGTGGTACTAATTAGCGTTTGCCAGCAGAAACAGAAACTTACATGTTTAAATGCATTCAAAACCGTAAACTGCATTGATAATGTCCAGAAAACACAAACATACACAGAGGCTGTAGCAAGATCTGGGATTGAGATAGCCACAACACACCAGATATTTTTGTTTTCATGTAGGAGTATCTGGACAAATTGTTGTACAATTCGGGTGAAATTTAAAAAAAAAAAACAAAAACAAAAAAAACACCAAAAAGTGGTTTTGGAGAAAAGCACAATCTTTCTGTTTGGCACATGCATCCCATGCCATGTTTTTTTTTTTTTTTTTTTTTTTATCTTTTATTTAATGAATATAAATTTCCAAAGTACGTCTCATGGGTTACAATGGCTTTCCCCCCCATACCGTCCCTCCCCCATGCCATGTTTACAATCACAAATATCATGTTTTCTCGGGTTTCTGAAGCTTTCTGCCTAGAACACCGAATATGTGAAGAATTGGACTACAGGTGGAACCAATTACCGTCTGTGAGCAGAAAACCAAAAGTGTCATGCTAAAATGCATTCAAAGCTGTAAAGTCCTTAGAGAATGTCTAGAAAACACAAAGAAACACAGAGGCTGTAGCGTGATCTAGGATTGAGGTAGCCACAACACACCAGATATTTTTGTTTCCATGCAGGAGTATCTGGACAAATTGTTGTGGTTTTTGGGTGACATTTAAGGAAAAAATCACCGTGAAAGTGGTTTCAGAGTAAAGGACAATCTTTTTGTTCAGCAAATGCATCCAATGTCATGTTTACAATCACAAATATCATATATTCTTGGGCTTTTGAAGCTTTCTGCGTAGAAAACTCGAATGTGTGGAGGATTTGATTCCATGTGGTACTAATTAGCTTTTGCCAGCAGAAAACAAAAAGAGTCATGCTAAAATGCATTCCAAAGCATAAAGTCCGTAGAGAATCTCCAGAAAACACAAACAAACACAGAGACTGTAGCAAGTTCTGGGATTGAGATAGCCACAACACACCAGATATTTTTTATTTACATCCCGGCAAATCCTGAAAAATTGTTGCTGTTTTTAGGGGAAATTTAACCAAAAAATAACGGTGAATGTGGTTTAGGAGAAAAGCACAATCTTTCATTTTGGCAAATGCATCCAATGTCATGTTTACAATCACAAATATCATTTATCTCAGGTTTCTGAAGCGTTCTGCCTAGAACACCGATTTGTGAAGGATTTGACTCCAGGTGGAACCAATTAGCGTTTGCCGGCAGAAACAGAAACTTACATGCTAAAATGCATGCAAAACCGTCAAGTCCGTAGAGAATGTCCAGAAAACACAAACAAACACAGAAGCTGTAGCAAGATCTGGGATTTAGATAGCCACAGCACACCATATATTTTTGTTTTCATCCAGGAGTATCTGGACAAATTGTTGTGGAATTGGGGGGAATTTAACCAAAAAACCACCAAGAAAGTGGTTTTGGAGAAAAGCATGATCTTTCTGTACGCAAGTGGATCCAATGTCATGTTTACGAACACAAATATCATCCTTTCTCGGGTTTCTGAAGCTTTCTGCCTAGAAAACTCGAATGTGTGTAGGATTTGACACCATGTGGATCCAATTAGTGTTTGCCGTCAGAAAACAAAAACTTACATGCCAAAATGCATTCAAAACCGTCAAGTCCGTAGAGAATGTCCAGAAAACACAAACAAACACAGAGGCTGTAGCAGGATCTGGGATTGAGATAGCCACAACACACCAGATATTTCTGAGTTCATTCCAGCATATCCGGACAAATTGTTGTGATTTTCAGGGGAAATTTAACTAAAAAACAACCGTGAAAGTGGTTTTTCAGAAAAGCACAATCTTTCTGTTCAACAAATGCATCCAATGTCATGTTTACAAACACAATTATGTTTTCTCTGGTTTCTGAAGCTTTCTGCATAGAAAACTCGAATGTGTGGAGGATTTGACTCCATGTGGAACCAATTAGCGTTTGCCGGCAGAAAACAAAAACTTACATGCTAAAATGCATTCAAAAACTTAAAGTCCATAGAGAATGTCCAGAAAACACAAACAAACACAGAGACTGTAGCAAGATCTGGGATTGAGATAGCCACAACACACCAGATATTTTGGTGTTCATCCAGGAATATCTGGACAAATTGTTGTGGTTTTTGGGTGAAATTTAACAAAAAAACTCTGTGAAAGTGGTTTTGGGGAAAAGCACAATCTTTCTGTTCACAAATGCGTCCCATGTCATGTTTACAAACACAAATATCATGTTTTCTCAAATTTCTGAAGCTTTCTGCCTAGTACACCGAATGTGTGAAGAATTTGACTCCAGGTGGAACCAATTACAGTCTGTGAACAGAAAACAGTGTCATTCTAAAATGCATTCAAAACCATAAAGTCCGTAGAGAATTCCAGAAAACACAAAGAAACAAGCAGGCTGTAGCAAGATCTGGGATTGAGAAAGCCACAACACACCAGAATTTTTTGTTTTCATCCAGGAGTATCTGCACAAATTGTTGTGGAATTCAGGTAAATTTAACCAAAAAATCACATTGAAAGTGGT
This sequence comes from Oryctolagus cuniculus, assembly GCF_964237555.1. NCBI lineage: Eukaryota > Metazoa > Chordata > Mammalia > Lagomorpha > Leporidae > Oryctolagus > Oryctolagus cuniculus. The sequence continues at coordinate 86,754,570 of NC_091444.1, read as the reverse complement.
TTTGGAGAAAAGCACAATCTTTCTGTTCAGCAAATGCATCCCATGTCATGTTTACAAATGCAAATATCATGTTTACCCCGGGTTTCTAAAGCCTTCTGCCTAGATATCGCGAATGTGTGGAGGATTTGACTCCATGTGGAACCAATTAGCGTTTGCCGGCAGAAAACAAAAACTTACATGTTAAATGCATTCCAAACCGTAAAGTCTGTAGAGAATGTCCAGAAAACACAAAAAAACCACAGAGGCTGTAGCAAGATGTAGGATTGAGATAGCCATAACACACCAGATATTACTGCGTTCATCCCAGCATATACAGACAAATGGTTGTGGTTTTCAGGTGAAATTTAACCAAAAAATCACCACGAAAGTTGTTTTGGAGAAAAGCAAAATCTTTCTTTTTGGCAAGTGGATCCAATGTTATGTTTACAAACACAAATATTATGTTATCTGGTTTCTGTAGCTTTCTGCATAGAACACATTTTATGTGTGAAGGATTTGCCTCCATGTGGAACCAATTACTGTCTGTGAGCAGAAAATAAAAAGTGTCATGCTAAAATGCATTCAAAACCAAAGTCCATTGATAATATCCAGAAAACACAAACAAACATAGAGGCTGTACCAATATCTGGGATTGTGATATCCACAACACACCAGATATTTCTGCTTTCATCCAGGAGTATCTGGATAAATTCTTGTGGAATTCGTGTGAAATTTAACTAAAAAATCACCATCAAAGTGGTTTTGGAGATAAGCACAATCTTTCTGTTCTGCACATGCATCCACTGCCATGTTTACAAACACAAATGTCATGTTTTCTCAGGTTTCTGAAGCTTTCTGCCAAAAAAACTCAAATGTGTTGAGGATATGATTCCATGTGGTAACAATTAGCATTTACCATCAGAAAACAAAAACTTACATGCTAAAATGCATTCAAAACCGTAAAGTCCATAGAGAATGTCCAGAAAACACAAACAAACAGAGAGGCTGTAGCATGATCTGGGATTGAGATAGCCACAACACACCAGCTATTTGTTTTTATTCAGGAGTATCTGGCCAAGTTGTTGTGGTTTTCAGGTGAAATTTAACCAAAGAATCACCGTCAAAGTGGTTTTGGAGAAAAGCACAATCTTTCTGTTCAGTAAATGCATCCCATGTCATGTTTACAAAAACAAAAATCATGTTTTCTAGGTTTCTGAAGCTTTCTGCCTAAAAAACTCGAATATGTGGAGGATTTGACTCCATGTGGAACCCATTAGTGTTTGCCGGCAGAAAACAAAAACTTACATGCTAAAATGCATTCAAAACCTTAAGGTTCGTAGAGAATGTCCAGAAAACACAAACAAACACAGAGGCTTTAGCAAGATCTGCTATTGTGATTGCCATAACTCACCAGTTATTTCTGTGTTCATCCCAGTATATCCGGATAAATTGTTGTGGAATTCGGGTGAAGTTTAACCAAAAAAATCACTGTGAAAGTGGTTTTAGAGAAAAACACAATCTTTCTGTTCGGCAAATGCATCCCATGTCTTGTTCACAAACACAAATATCATGTTTTCTAGGGTTTCTGAAGCTTTCTGCCCAGAACACTCGAATGTGTGAAGGATTTGATTCCAGGTGGAACCAATTACCCTCTGTGAGCCGAAAATAAAAAGTGTCATGCTAAAATGTATTCAAAACCAAAGTCCATAGATAATGTCCAGAAAACACAAACAGAAAAGCAAGTGATGCAATTTCAGAGGTTGGTGCGTGAGTCTCAGCAGCTTTGTCCATCTGGCCTGTGGCTCACACCTACCGCCCGCTCGGGACTGTTCAGGTGGTGGGCGCTGATCTGGCAGCAGGGGCCACGGAGCCCGGGGTGGCAGAGACGGCCACAGCCGTGCCGGCGGGCACACTCGCCAGCTTGCCAATACCCTGCGCGATCACGTCCTCAATCTTCTTCCCATTCAGCTCACTGATGACCTTGTTCAGCCGGTCGTCATCCGCCTCGATGCCCATGCTGTCCAGGATCTTCTTGATGTCTTTGGCGCTGGGCAAGGAGTTGCCCCCGAGGGCGGCCAGCAGAAACTCAAGTCAAAGAATCTTTTGAAAAAAAAAAAAAAAAACAGTTGTGCTCCATCTGGACCGTCTTATTTAAAACCAAACCTAAATACTCAACAAGTACTACTTGAACACAGTTATGCCTTTAGGAATCCAATGGAGGCAAAGAGGAGGATAATTAAGCTGGAAAAAGAAATTGCAAGCTTGAAAAGAAAAATGAAGACCTGCCTACAGAAAGAACGTAGAGCAACTCGTAGATGGATCCAAGCCACGTGCTTGGTGAAGAATTTAGAAGCAAATAACATATTACCTAAGGGCACATCAGAACACATTTTACCAACTGCCTTAAGTAGTCTTCCTTTGGAGGATTTTAAGATTCTTGAAGGAAAGCAACAAGATAAAACACTGGCAGTTATCTAAATCTAACACAGATGAAGGGCACCTTCACTGAAGTTTAGCTTGCACAGAACTTGATGTCCAATCTTCATTCTTTTTGGAGGCAAAGATATTTATGGTAATTATGCTGAAGCTGATTATTAATAAAGCTTTACTTGAAGTACCATTACTGTATAACTTATAAAGACTTGAATACAAAAAAAATTTTATGAGGCTTTTATTTGAAAATTATTGGAAGTGCCTTACGTTAGAATTACATTCTGAAAATTTTTTGCTAGGAAATTATTATGTTTGCGAGATGTTTTGTATTTATTTAAGCTACTGTTAAAGAACAGCAGGTAACACATAATATGTGTAATTTATATTAGAAAAAGAATCCTTGTCCAGTTCCAAAGTTGGAAAATTAAATTCTAAATAAGATGCTAAGTAGTAGCTAACCAACATTAAATAGTGATCTTAAAACTGTTGGGGTTTGGGCCGGAGCCGTGGCTCACTTGGTTAATCCTCTACCTGCAGCACCGGCATCCCATATGGGCACTGGGTTCTTGTCCATTTGCTCCTGTTCCAGTCCAGCTCTCTGCCGTGGCCCGGGAAGGCAGTGGGGGATGGCCCAAGTGCTTGGGCGCCTGCACCCATGTGGGAGATCTGGAAGAAGTACCTGGCTCCTGGCTTTGGATCAGCGTAGCTCCGGCTGTGGTGGCCATTTGGGGGGTGAACCAATAGAAGGAAGACCTTTCTCTCTTATCTCCCTCACTGTCTAACTCTACCTGTCAAATAAAAAAAAACTGTAAAATATTTTGGAATGTGTAGTATCCTTGAATCATCCAAATTTGATAAGGCCTCAAGTACCTCAGACTGATAAAAATCCGTAGCTGACTGTATTGACTTTACAAACATGTAATATACATGTTTCAGGATCTAGCTTTACCTTAATTAAACAATAGAGAAACACATATGACTCTTCTTATAATAAAAATACTATATTTACATCTTCAAAATTGATGTATTAGTAAGCACATGTGTTAGCAAATTCTGTATTAGGTACTTCTGCTCCTATAAGTGTTGATACTAAAACTCAAGCTTTTTTTTTTCTTCTTTTTAACTTTCTAAATACATTCTGTATCTCAGAAATAACATATCTGCATAGTAGACTTTTTCCCCTCCCTTTTCATAAACCAGCAGCACTTACAGTATTACATCTAAATAATTCATAACCAAAAATAGGATCTATCTTAAAGATAAGCTTGCTTTTTATTTCCTTTTTCAGTAAGTCAAATAGAGCAACCGTAGTGCAATTGGGAAATGAAATGTAGTTCTTATATGTTTTTGATAAAGCTGTGCAAATGCTGATTATTTTATAAAACAACTCTTTTGTGGTTGCCACATGACTATTAAAGTATTTGCCTTATTTCACCAAATATTTAATAAAAATTATTTCCTTCAAACAGCTTTGTTCCAATCATGTAAAAACGTATTAGTATATCATCAAGTTATTTAATCCTAATTCAAACTTGTGATGCTACCATATGAAAGCATATAGCTGATCATAAATTGGTATAAATCTTTCCTGTAAAGTAATGGCTACTTTGATAAAAAGAAACTTTGGTCAGCAATTTGGGTTCCCCTACCCCTTTTTTAAAATGATATTAGCTTGGATCCTGGTAACAATCTTTTGACAATGTTAGCACTGTTTTAATAAGGAATGTCTCAAGCAAATGCAAAGGTAGGAAGAAATTTTCTTAGTTCTCATGAGGTATTTACAGCAAATATTTTCTGAAAATCCTTCCGTGGATGGTATTTCTTAAGTTGTTTTATATTTGTCATAAGTACTGGATGTAGTTCCTTGAAATTGTCATTATATGTATTTTAGTATGGTTTCAAATACCTTCTCAGTGGTATAAATTCATCAGCAAATACTAACTGCATCTGCTTTATAATATAGACAAAATTAAAGTTGGGGCAATAATCATTTTAGCATAAACTGTGTTTTCCAGGACACTCATGTGGCTTACCTCCTACTCCAAATACAAAACAAACACTATTTTATTAATGTAGCCCAATTCCCATTTATAATAATTATGTTGTGTAATATTTTTAAACGATTAAGGCATAAAATATGGAAGCTTTTGGAAAAATTACTCAGTATTCATTATTATTGACACCATTGAATAAACTGCCACTCAGTTTTAGAACAAAAAAAAAAGAAAAAAAAAGAAAACACCAACAAACACAGAGCATGTAGGAAGACCTGGGATTGAGATAGCCACAACACACCAGATATTTTTGTTTTCACCCAGGAGTATCTGGACAAATTGTTTGGTTTTGGGAGAAATTTAACCAAAAAATCAAAGTCAAAGTGGTTTTGGAGAAAAGCACAATCTTTCTGTTCATCAAATGCATCCAATGTCATGTTTACAAAAACAAATATCATGTTTTCTCAGGTTTCTGAAGCTTTCTGCCTAGAATCTCGAATGTGTGGAGGATTTGACTCCAGGTGGAACCAATTGGCGTTTGCTGGCAGAAAAAAAAAAAAGTGTTATGCTAAAATGCATTCAAAAACTTAAAGTCCATAGAGAATGTCCAGAAAACACAAACAAACACAGAGGCTGCAGCAACATCTTGGAATGAGATAGCCACAACACACCAGATATTTCTGCTTTCATCCCGGGAAATCCTGAAAATTTGTTGTGGTTTTCTGGTGAAATTTAACCAAAAATTCACCGTGAAAGTGGATTTGGAGAAAAACGCAATCTTTCTGTTCGGCAACTGCATCCAATGTCATGTTTACAAACACAAATATCATGTTTTCTCAGGTCTCTGAAGCTTTCTGCCTAGAAAACTCGAATGTGTGGAGGATTTGAATAGATGTGGTAACAATTAGAGTTTCCCAGCAGAAAACAAAAATTTACATGCTAAAATGCATTCAAAACCGTAAAGTCCATAAAGAAGGTACAGAAAACACAAACAAACACAGAGACTGTAGCGAGATCTCGGATTGAGATAGCCACAACATACCAGATATATCTGCTTTCATCCCGGAAAATCCTGACAAATTGTTGTGGAATTTGGGTGAAATTAAAAAAATAATAAATAAAACACAATCAAAGTGGTTTTGCAAAAAAGAAAAATCTTTCTTTTCGGCAAGTGGATCCAATGTCATGTTTACAAACACAAATATGTTTTCTCAGGTTTCTGAAGCTTTCTGCCTAAAAAACTCGAATGTGTCGAGGATTTGACTCCATGTGGAACCAATTACCGTCTGTGAGCAGAAAATAAAAAGTGTCATGCTAAAATGCATTCAAAACCAAAGATAGTAGACAATGTCCAGAAAACACAAACAAACACAGAGGCTGTAGCAAGATCTGGGATTGAGATAGCCACAACACACCTGATATTTCTGCATACATCCCAGCATATCCGGACAAATTGTTGTGCAATTCAGGTGAAATTTAACCAAAAAATCACCGTCAAAGTGGTTTGGGAGAAAAGCACAATCTTTCTTTTCGGCAAATGCATCCCATGTCATGTTTACAAACACAAATATCATGTTTAATCTGGTTTCGGAAGCTCGCTGCCTAGGAAACTCCAATGTGTGGAGGATTAGACTCCATGTGGAACCAAGTAGCGTTTGCCAGCAGAAAACAAAAAGTGTCATGCTAAAATGCAATCAAAATTGTAAGGTCCCACGAAAATGTCTAGAAAACACAAACAAACGCAGAGCTTGTAGTAAGATCTGGAATTGAGATAGCTACAACACACCAGATATTTCTGCTTTCATCCAGTAGTATCTGGACAAATTATTGTGGTTTTTGGGTGAAATTTAACCAAAAAATCAGAGTCAAAGTGGTTTTGGAGAAAAGCACAATCTTTCTGTTTAGCAAATGCATGGCATGTCATGTTTACAAACACAAATATCATGTTTTCTAGGGTTTCTGAAGCCTTCTGCCTAGATATCGCGAATGTGTGGAGGATTTGACTCCATGTGGAACCAATTAGTGTTTGCCAACAGAAAACAAAAACTTATATGCTAAAATGCATGCAAAACTGTAAAGTCCGTAGAAAATCTCCACAATACACAAACAAACACAGAGGCTGTAGCAAGATCTGGGATTGAGATAGCCACAACACACCAGATATTTTTGTTTTCAACCAGGAGTATCTGGCCAAATTGTTGTGGTTTTCCTGTGAAATTAAACCAAAAAATCTACGTGAAAGTGGTTTTGGAGTAAACCACAATCTTTCTGTTCTGCAAAAGCATCCCACGTCATGTTTAAAACACAAATATCATGTTTTCTTCTGTTTCTGAAGATTTTTTTCTAGAAAACTCGAATGTGTGGAGGATTTGACCCTCTGTGGAAACAATTATCGTTAGCCGGCAGAAAACAAAAACTTACATGCTAAAATGCATTCAAAACCGTCAAGTCCATAGAGAATGTCCAGAAAACACAAACAAACACAGAGGCTGTAGCAACATCTTGGAATGAGATAGCCACAACACACCAGATATTTCTGCTTTCATCCCGGGAAATCCTGAAAATTTGTTGTGGTTTTCTGGTGAAATTTAACCAAAAATTCACCGTGAAAGTGGATTTGGAGAAAAACGCAATCTTTCTGTTCGGCAACTGCATCCAATGTCATGTTTACAAACACAAATATCATGTTTTCTCAGGTCTCTGAAGCTTTCTGCCTAGAAAACTCAAATGTGTGGAGGATTTGAATAGATGTGGTAACAATGAGAGTTTCCCAGCAGAAAACAAAAATTTACATGCTAAAATGCATTCAAAACTGTAAAGTCCATAGAGAATGTCCAGAAAACACAAACAAACACAGAGGCTGTAGCAAGATCTGGGATTCAGATAGCCACAACCCACCAGATATTTCTGTTTTCATCCAAGAGTATCTGGACAAATTGTTGTGGTTTTTGGGTGAAATTATTCAAAATATCACCGTGAAAATTGTTTTGGAGAAAAGGACAATCTTTCTGTTCGGCAAATTCATCCAATGTCATGTTTACAAACACAAATGTCATGTTTTCTCAGTTTTCTAAAGCTTGCTGCCTAGAAAACTCGAATGTGTGGAAGATTTGACACCAAGGGGAACCAATTAGCGTTTGCCTGGAGAAAACAAAAAACTTACATGCTAAAATGCATTCAATACTGTAAAGTCCATAGAGAATGTTCAGAAAGCATAAAAAAAAACCACACAGGCTGTAGCAAGATCTTGGAATGAGATAGTCACAACAAACCAGATATTTCTGCTTTCATCCCGGGAAATCCTGAAAATTTGTTGTGTTTCTCAGGTGAAATTTAACCAAAAAATCACCATGAAAGTGGTTTTGGAGAAAAGCACAATCTTTCTCTTCAGCAAATGCATCCAATGTCATGTTTACAAAAATATCATGTTTTTTCAGGCTTCTGAAGCTTTCTGCCAAGAAAATTCGAATGTGTGGAGGATTTGACACCAAGGGGAACCAATTAGCGTTTGCTGGCAGAAAACAAAAAGTGTGATGCTAAAATGCATGCAAATCCGTAAAGTCCTAAGCGAATTTCCAGAAAACACAAACAAAAACAGAGGCTGTACCAAGATCTGGGATTGAGATAGCCACAGCACACCAGATATTTTTGTTTTCATCCAATAGTATCTGGACAAATTGTTGTTGAATTTGGGTGAAATTTAACCATAAAATACCCATAAAAGTGGTTTGGAGAAAAGCACTATCTTTCTGTTCAGCAAATGCATTCCTTGTCATGCTTACAAACACAAATATCATGTTTTCTCACGTTTCTGAAGATTTCTGCCAAGAAAACTCGAATGTGTGGAGGATGTGACTCCAGGTCGAACCAATTGGCGTTTGCCAGCAGAAAACAAAAAGTGTCATGCTAAAATGCATTCAAAACCGTAAAGTCCATAGAGAATGTCCAGAAAACACAAACAAACACAGAGGCTGTAGCACGATCTGGGATTGAGATAGCCACAACACACCAGATATTTTTGTTTTCATCCAGGAGTATCTGGACAAATTGTTTGGTTTTGGGAGAAATTTAACCAAAAAATCACCGTCAAAATGGTTTTGGAGAAAAGCACAATCTTTCTGTTGGGCAAATGCATCCCATGTCATGTTTACAAACACAAATATCATGTTTAATCTGGTTTCTGAAGCCTTCTGCATAGAAAACGTGAATGTGTGGTGAATTTGACTTCAGGTGGAACCAATTAGCGTTTGCCGACAGACAACACAAACAACCACAGAGGCTGTAGCAAGATCTGGGATTGACATAGCCACAACACACCAGATATTTTTCTTTTCATCCAGGCATATCCGGACCAATTGTCGTGGTTTTTGGGTGAAATTTAACCAAAAAATCCCCGTGAAAGTGGTTTTGGAGATAAGCACAATCTTTCTGTTCGGCAACTGCATCCAATGTCATGTTTACAAATACAAATATCATGTTTTCTCGGGTTTCTGAAGACTTCTTCCTAGAAAACGCGAATGTGTGGAGAATTTGACTCCATGTGGAACAAATTTGCATTTGCTAGCAGAATACAAAAAGTGTCATGCTAAAATGCATTCAAAACTGTAAAGTCCATAGAGAATGTCCAGAAAACACAAACAAACACAGAGGCTGTAGCACGATCTGGGATTGCGATAGCCACATCACACCAGATATTTTGCTTTTCATCCCAGCAAATCCTGAAAAATTGTGGTTTTCAGGTGAAATATAACCAAAAAATCACCATCAAAGGGGTTTTGGAGAAAAGCACAATCTTTCTGTTCGGCAAATGCATCCAATGTCATGTTTAAAAACACAATTATGTTTTCTCAGGTTTCTGAAGCTTTCTGCCTAGAAAACTCGAATGTGTGGAGGATTTGACTCCATGTGGAACCAATTAGCATTTGCTGGCAGAAAACAAAAACTTGCATGCTAAACTGCATTCAAAACCGTAAACTCTGTAGAGAATGTCCAGAAAACACAAAGAAACACAGAGGCTATAGCACGACCTGGGATTCAGATAGCCACAACACACCAGATATTTGTGATTACATCCCGGTAAATCCTAAAAATTCTTGTGGTTTTCCGGGGAAAATATCATGTTTTCTCGGGTTTTTGAAGCTTTCTGCCTAGAAAACACGAATGCGTGGAGGATTTGAATCCATGTGGTAAAAATTAGCATTTGCCAGCAGAAAACTTACATGCTAAAATGCATTCAGAACTGTAAAATCCGTAGAAAATGTCCAGAAAACACAAACAAACACAGAGGCTGTAGCAAGATCTGGGATTGAGATAGCCACAACACACCAGATATTTCTGAGTTCATCCCAGCATATCCAGACAAATTCTTGTGGAATTCAGGTGAAATTTAACCAGAAAACCACCGTGAAAGTGGTTTTGGAGAAAAGCACAATCTTTCTGTTCGGCGAATGCATTCCATGTCTTGTTTACAAACACAAATATCATGTTTTCTCGGGTTTCTCAAGCTTTCTGCCTAGTACACCGAATGTTTGAAGGATTTGACTCCAGGTGGAACCAATTAGCGTCTGTGAGCAGAAAACAAAAAGCGTCATGCTAAAATGCATTCAAAACCATAAAGACCATAGAAAATGTCCAGAAAACACAAGCAAACACAGAGGCTGTAGCAAGATCTTGGAATGAGATAGCCACAACACACCAGATATTTCTGCTTTCATCCCGGGAAATCCTGAAAATTTGATGTGGTTTTCGGGTGAAATTTAACCAAAAAATCACCGTGAAAGTGGTTTTGGAGAAAAGCACAATCTTTCTTTTCGGCAAATGCATCCCATCTCATGTTTACAAACACAAATATCATGTTTAATCTGGTTTCTGAACCCTTCTGCATAGAAAAGGCGAATGTGTGCAGAATTTGACTCCAGGTAGAACCAATTGGCATTTACCAGCAGAAAACACAAACAACCACAGAGGCTGTAGCAAGATCTGGGATTCAGATAGCCACAATACACCAGATTTTTGTTTTCATCCAGGCATATCCGGACCAATTGTCGTGGTTTTTGGGTGAAATTTAACCAAAAAATCCCCGTGAAAGTGGTTTTGGAGATAAGCACAATCTTTCTGTTCGGCAATTGCATCCAATGTCATGTTTACAAACACAAATATCATGTTTTCTCGGGTTTTTGAAGCTTTCTGCCTAGAAAACTCGAATGTGTGATGGATTTGAATGCATGTGGTAAAAATTAGCATTTGCCAGCAGAAAACAAAAAACTTCCATGCTAAAATGCATTCAGAACTGTAAAGTCCGTAGAAAATGTCCAGAAAACACAAACACAGAGGCTGTAGCACGATCTGGGATTGAGATAGCCACAGCACACCAGATATTTTTGTTTTCATCCAGGAGTATCTGGACAAATTGTTGTGCTTTTCAGGTGAAATTTAACCAAAAAAATCACCGTGAAAGTGGTTTTGGAGAAAAGAACAATCTTTCTGTTCGGCAAATGCATTCCATGTCATGTTTACAAACACAAATATCATGTTTAATCTAGTTTCTGAAGCTTTCTGCCTAGAAAACGCGAATGTGTGGTGAATTTGACTCCAGGTGGAACCAATTCGCGTTTGCAAACAGACAACACAAACAACCACAGAGGCTGTAGCAAGATCTGGGATTGAGATAGCCACAACACACCAGATATTTGTGTTTTCATCCAGGAGTATCTGGAAAAATTGTTGTGGTTTTTGGGTGAAATTTAACCAAAAAATCACCGTGAAAGTGGTTTTGGAGATAAGCACAATCTTTCTGTTCGGCAACTGCATCCAATGTCATGTTTACAAACACAAATATCATGTTTACTTGGGTTTTTGTAGCTTTCTACCTAGAAAACTCGAATGTGTGGAGGATTTGAATCCATGTGGTAAAAATTATCGTTTGCCAGCAGAACACAAAAAACTTACATGCTAAAATGCATTCAGAACTGTAAAGTCTGAAGAAAATGTCCAGAAAACAGAAACAAACACAGAGGCTGTAGCAAGATCTGGGAATGACATAGCCATAACACACCAGATATCTCTGAGTTCATCCCAGCATATCCGGACAAATTGTTGTGGAATTGGGGTGAAATTAACCAAAAACAACCGTGAAAGTGGTTTTGGAGATAAGCACAATCTTTCTGTTCAGCAAATGCATTCCATGTCATGTTTACAAACACAAATGTCATGTTTTCTCAGGTTTCTGAAGCTTTCTGCCTAGAAAACGCGAATGTGTGGAGGATTTGACTCCATGTGGAACCAATTAGCGTTTGCCGGCAGAAAACAAAAAGTGTCATGCTAAAATGCATTCAAAACCGTAAAGTCCATAGAGAATGTCCAGAAAACACAAACAAACACAGAGGCTGTAGCACGATCTGGGATTGAGATAGCCACAACACACCAGACATTTTGCTTTTCATCCCTGCAAATCCTGAAAAATTGTGGTTTTCAGGTGAAATATAACCAAAAAATCACTGTCAAAGTGGTTTTGGAGAAAAGCACAATCTTTCTGTTCGACAAATGCATCCAATGTCATGTTTACAACCACAATTAAGTTTTCTCAGGTTTCTGAAGCTTTCTGCCTAGAAAACTCGAATGTGTGGAGGATTTGACTCCATGTGGAACCAATTAGCGTTTACCGGCAGAAAACAAAAAGTGTCATGCTAAAATGCATTCAAAACCGTAAAGTCCATAGAGAATGTCCAGAAAACACAAACAAACACAGAGGCTATAGCACGACCTGGGATTCAGATAGCCACAACACACCAGATATTTGTGTTTACATCCCGGTAAATCCTGAAAAATTGTTGTGGTTTTCCGGGGAAATTTAACTAAAAATTCACCGTGAAAGTGGTTTTGGAGAAAAGCACAATCTTTCTGTTTGGCTAATGCATCAGATGTCATGTTTACAAAAACAAATATCATGTTTTCGCAGGATTCTGAAGCTTTCTGCCTAGTACACCGAATCTGTGCAGGATTTGACTCCAGGTGGAACCAATTAGCGTTTGCCGGCAGAAAACAAAAAGTGTCATGCCAAAATGCATTCAAAACCGTAAAGTCCATAGAGAATGTCCAGAAAACACAAACAAACACAGAGGCTGTAGCACGATCTGGGATTGAGATAGCCACAACACACCAGATATTTCTGCTTTCATCCCGGGAAATCCTGAAAAATTGTTGTGGTTTTCAGGGGAAATTTAACCAAAAATTCACCGTGAAAGTGGTTTTGAAGAAAAGCACAAACCTTCTGTTCAGCAAGTGCATCCAATGTCATGTTTACAATCACAAATATCATGTTTAATCGGGTTTTTGAAGAATTCTGCCTAGAAAATTCAAAAGTGTGGAGGATTTGACACCAAGGGGAACCAGTTAGCGTTTGTCAGCAAAAAAACAAAACCTTACATTCTAAACTGCATTCAAAACCGTAAAGTCCTTAGAGAATGTCCGGAAAACACAAACAAACACAGAGGCTGTAGCAAGATCTGAAACTCAGATAGCCACAATACGCCAGATATATCTGCTTTCATCCCAGAAAATCCTGAAATTTGTTGTGGAATTCAGGTGAAATTAAAAAAAAACACCATCAAAGTGGTTTTGGAGAAAAGCACAATCTTTCTTTTTGGCAAGTGGATCCAATATCATGTTTACAAACACAATTATGTTTTCTCAGGTTTCTGAAGCTTTCTGCCTAGAAAACTCGAATGTGTGGAGGATTTGACTCCATGTGGAACCAATTAGCGTTTGCCAGCAGAAAACAAAAACTTACATGCTAAAATGCATTGAAAACTGTAAAGTCCTTAGAGAATGTCCAGAAAACACAAACACACACAGAGGCTGTAGCAAGATCTGGGATTGAGATAGCCACAACACACCAGATTTTTTTTTTTCATCCAAGAGTATCTGGACAAATTGTTTTGGAATTCCGGTGTAATTTAACCAAAAAACCTCCTTGAAGTTGGTTTTGGAGAAAAGCACAATCTTTCTGTTCGGCAAATCATCCAATGTCATGTTTACAATCACAAATATCATGTTTTCTTGGGTTTTTCAAGCTTTCTACCTAGAAAACTCGAATGTGTGGAGGATTTGACACCAAGGGGAACCAGTTAGCGTTTGTCACCACAAAATAAAAACTTACATTCTAAACTGCATTTAAAGCCGCAAAGTCCTTAGAGAATTCCAGAAAACACAAACAAACACAGAGGCTGTAGCAAGATCTGGGACTGAGATAGCCGCAACACACCAGATATTTTTGTTTTCATCCAGGAGTATCTGGACAAATTGTTGTGGAATTTGGGTGAAATGTAACTAAAAAACCACCGTTAAACTGGTTTTGTAGAAAAGCACAATCTTTCTGTTCGGCAAATGCATTCCATGTCATGTTTACAAACACAATTATGTTTCTCAGGTTTCTGAAGCTTTCTGCCTAGAAAACTCAAATGTGTGGAGGATTTGACACCAAGGGGAACCAATTAGCGTTTGCTGGCAAAAAACAAAAGTGTCATGCTAAAATGCACTCAAAAACGTAAAGTCCATAGAGAATGTCCAGAAAACACAAGCAAACACAGAGGCTGCAGCAACATCTTGGAAGGAGATAGCCACAACACACCAGATATTTCTGCTTTCATCCCGATAAATCCTGAAAATTTGTTGTGGTTTTCAGGTGAAATTTAACCAAAAAATCACCGTGAAAGTGGTTTTGGAGAAAAGCACAATCTATCTTTTCGGCAAATGCGTCCCATGTCATGCTTACAAACACAAATATCATGTTTTCTCATGTTTCTGAAGATTTCTGCCAAGAAAACTCGAAAGTGTGGAGGATTTGACTCCAGGTCGAACCAATTAGCGTTTGCCAGCAGAAAACAAAAAGTGTCATGCTAAAATGCATTCAAAACCGTAAAGTCCATAGAGAATGTCCAGAAAACACAAACAAACACAGAGTCTGTAGCACGATCTGGGATTGAGATAGCCACAACACACCAGATATTTTGCTTTTCATCCCAGAAAATCCTGAAAAATTGTGGTTTTCAGGTGAAATTTAACCAAAAAATCACCGTCAAATTGGTTTTGGAGAAAAGCACAATCTTTCTGTTCGGCAAATGCATTCCATGTCATGTTTACAAACACAAATATCATGTTTAATCTGGTTTCTGAAGCCTTCTGCATAGAAAACGTGAATGTGTGGTGAATTTGACTCCAGGTGGAACCAATTCGCGTTTGCAAACAGACAACACAAACAACCACAGAGGCTGTAGCAAGATCTGGGATTGAGATAGCCACAACACACCAGATATTTGTGTTTTCATCCAGGAATATCCGGACCAATTGTTGTGGTTTTTGGATGAAATTTAACCAAAAATCACCGTGAAAGTGATTTTGGAGATAAGCACAATCTTTCTGTTCAGCAACTGCATCCAATGTCATGTTTACAAATACAAATATTATGTTTTCTCGGGTTTTTGAAGCTTTCTACCTAGAAAACTTGAATGTGTGGAGGATTTGAATCCATGTGGTAAAAATTATAGTTTGCCAGATAAAACTTACATGCTAAAATGCATTCAGAACTGTAAAGTCTGTAGAAAATGTCCAGAAAACACAAACAAACACAGAGGCTGTAGCAAGATCTGGGATTGACATAGCCATAACACACGAGATATCTCTGAGTCCGTCCCAGCATATCCAGACAAATTGTTGTGGATTTTGGGTGAAATTAACCAAAAAACCACCGTGAAAGTGGTTTTGGAGATAAGCACAATCTTTCTGTTCGGCAACTGCATCCAATGTCATGTTTACAAACACAAATATCATGTTTTCTCGGGTTTCTGAAGACTTCTTCCTAGAAAACGCGAATGTGTGGAGAATTTGACTCCATGTGGAACCAATTAGCGTTTGCTAGCAGAAAACAAAAAGTGTCATGCTAAAATGCATTCAAAACCGTAAAGTCCATAGAGAATGTCCAGAAAACACAAACAAACAGAGAGGCTGTAGCACGATCTGGAATTGAGATAGCCACAACACACCATATATTTTGCTTTTCATCCCAGCAAATCCTGAAAAATTGTGGTTTTCAGGTGAAATATAACCAAAAAATCACCGTCAAGTGGTTTTGGAGAAAAGCACAATCTTTCTGTTCGGCAAATGCATCCAATGTCATGTTTAAAAACACAATTATGTTTTCTCAGGTTTCTGAAGCTTTCTGCCTAGAAAACTCGAATGTGTGGAGGATTTGACTCCATGTGGAACCAATTAGCATTTGCTGGCAGAAAACAAAAACTTACATGCCAAAATGCATTCAAAACCGTCAAGTCCGTAGAGAATGTCCAGAAAACACAAAGAAACACAGAGGCTATAGCACGATCTGGGATTCAGATAGCCACAACACACCAGATATTTGTTTTTACATCCCAGTAAATCATAAAAATTCTTGTGGTTTTCCGGGGAAAATATCATGTTTTCTCGGGTTTTTGAAGCTTTCTGCCTAGAAAACTCAAATGCGTGGATGATTTGAATCCATGTGGTAAAAATTAGCATTTGCCAGCAGAAAACTTACATGCTAAAATGCATTCAGAACTGTAAAATCTGTAGAAAATGTCCAGAAAACACAAACAAACACAGAGGCTGTAGCAAGATCTGGGATTGAGATAGCCACAACACACCAGATATTTGTGTTTACATCCCGGTAAATCCTGAAAAATTGTTGTGGTTTTCCGGGGAAATTAAACTAAAAATTCACCGTGAAAGTGGTTTTGGAGAAAAGCACAATCTTTCTGTTCGGCTAATGTATCAGATGTCATGTTTACAAAAACAAATATCATGTTTTCGCAGGTTTCTGAAGCTTTCTGCCTAGTACACCGAATGTGTGCAGGATTTGACTCCAGGTGGAACCAATTAGCGTCTGTGAGCAGAAAACAAAAAGCGTCATGCTAAAATGCATTCAAAACCGTAAAGTCCATAGAGAATGTCCAGAAAACACAAACAAACACAGAGGCTGTAGCACGATCTGGGATTGAGATAGCCACAACACACCAGATATTTCTGCTTTCATCCCGGGAAATTCTGAAAATTTGTTGTGGTTATTGGGTGAAATTTAACCAAAAAATCACCGTGAAAGTGGTTTTGGAGATAAGCACAATCTTTCTGTTCGGCAATTGCATCCAATGTCATGTTTACAAACACAAATATCATGTTTTCTCGGGTTTTTGAAGCTTTCTGCCTAGAAAACTCGGATGTGTGATGGATTTGAATCCATGTGGTAAAAATTAGCATTTGCCAGCAGAAAACAAAAAACTTACATGCTAAAATGCATTCAGAACTGTAAAGTCCGTAGAAAATGTCCAGAAAACACAAAGAAATACAGAGGCTGTAGCACGATCTGGGATTGAGATAGCCACAGCACACCAGATATTTTTGTTTTCATCCAGGAGTATCTGGACAAATTGTTGTGCTTTTCAGGTGAAATTTAACCAAAAAAATCACCGTGAAAGTGGTTTTGGAGAAAAGAACAATCTTTCTGTTCGGCAAATGCATTCCATGTCATGTTTACAAACACAAATATCATGTTTAATCTGGTTTCTGAAGCTTTCTGCCTGGAAAACGCGAATGTGTGGTGAATTTGACTCTAGGGGGAACCAATTCGCGTTTGCAAACAGACAACACAAACAACCACAGAGGCTGTAGCAAGATCTGGGATTGAGATAGCCACAACACACCAGATATTTGTGTTTTCATCCAGGAGTATCTGGAAAAATTGTTGTGGTTTTTGGGTGAAATTTAACCAAAAAATCACCGTGAAAGTGGTTTTGGAGATAAGCACCATCTTTCTGTTCGGCAACTGCATCCAATGTCATGTTTACAAACACAAATATCATGTTTTCTCGGGTTTTTGTAGCTTTCTACCTAGAAAACTCGAATGTGTGGAGGATTTGACTCCATGTGGTACCAATTGGCGTTTGCTGTCAGAAAACAAAAGCTTACATGCTAAACTGCATTCAAAACCGTAAACTCTGTAGAGAATGTCCAGAAAACACAAACAAACACAGAGGCTATAGCACGACCTGGGATTCAGATAGCCACAACACACCAGATATTTGTGTTTACATCCCGGTAAATCCTGAAAAATTGTTGTGGTTTTCCGGGGAAATTAAACCAAAAATTCACGGTGAAAGTGGTTTTGGAGAAAAGCACAATCTTTCTGTTCGGCTAATGCATCAGATGTCATGTTTACAAAAACAAATATCATGTTTTCACAGGTTTCTGAAGCTTTCTGCCTAGTACACTGAATGTGTGCAGGATTTGACTCCAGGTGGAACCAATTAGCGTCTGTGAGCAGAAAACAAAAAGCGTCATGCTAAAATGCATTCAAAACCGTAAAGTCCATAGAGAATGTCCAGAAAACACAAACAAACACAGAGGCTGTAGCACGATCTGGGATTGAGATAGCCACAACACACCAGATATTTCTGCTTTCATCCCGGGAAATCCTGAAAATTTGATGTGGTTTTCGGGTGAAATTTAACCAAAAATTCACCGTGAACGTGGTTTTGAAGAAAAGCACAAACCTTCTGTTCAGCAAGTGCATCCAATGTCATGTTTACAATCACAAATATCATGTTTAATTGGGTTTTTGAAGAATTCTGCCTAGAAAATTCAAAAGTGTGGAGGATTTGACACCAAGGGGAACCAGTTAGCGTTTGTCAGCAAAAAAACAAAACCTTACATTCTAAACTGCATTCAAAACCGTAAAGTCCTTAGAGAATGTCCGGAAAACACAAACAAACACAGAGGCTGTAGCAAGATCTGAAACTCAGATAGCCACAATACGCCAGATATATCTGCTTTCATCCCAGAAAATCCTGAAATTTGTTGTGGAATTCAGGTGAAATTAAAAAAAAAAAAAAAAAACACCATCAAAGTGGTTTTGGAGAAAAGCACAATCTTTCTTTTTGGCAAGTGGATCCAATATCATGTTTACAAACACAATTATGTTTTCTCAGGTTTCTGAAGCTTTCTGCCTAGAAAACTCGAATGTGTGGAGGATTTGACTCCATGTGGAACCAATTAGTGTTTGCCAGCAGAAAACAAAAACTTACATGCTAAAATGCATTGAAAACTGTAAAGTCCTTAGAGAATGTCCAGAAAACACAAACACACACAGAGGCTGTAGCAAGATCTGGGATTGAGATAGCCACAACACACCAGATTTTTTTTTTTCATCCAAGAGTATCTGGACAAATTGTTTTGGAATTCCGGTGTAATTTAACCAAAAAACCTCCTTGAAGTTGGTTTTGGAGAAAAGCACAATCTTTCTGTTCGGCAAATCATCCAATGTCATGTTTACAATCACAAATATCATGTTTTCTTGGGTTTTTCAAGCTTTCTACCTAGAAAACTCGAATGTGTGGAGGATTTGACACCAAGGGGAACCAGTTAGCGTTTGTCACCACAAAATAAAAACTTACATTCTAAACTGCATTTAAAGCCGCAAAGTCCTTAGAGAATTCCAGAAAACACAAACAAACACAGAGGCTGTAGCAAGATCTGGGACTGAGATAGCCGCAACACACCAGATATTTTTGTTTTCATCCAGGAGTATCTGGACAAATTGTTGTGGAATTTGGGTGAAATGTAACTAAAAAACCACCGTTAAACTGGTTTTGTAGAAAAGCACAATCTTTCTGTTCATCAAATGCATCCAATGTCATGTTTACAAACACAATTATGTTTCTCAGGTTTCTGAAGCTTTCTGCCTAGAAAACTCAAATGTGTGGAGGATTTGACACCAAGGGGAACCAATTAGCGTTTGCTGGCAGAAAACAAAAGTGTCATGCTAAAATGCATTCAAAACCGTAAAGTCCATAGAGAATGTCCAGAAAACACAAACAAACACAGAGGCTGCAGCAACATCTTGGAATGAGATAGCCACAACACACCAGATATTTCTGCTTTCATCCCGATAAATCCTGAAAATTTGTTGTGTTTTTCAGGTGGAATTTAACCAAAAAATCACCGTGAAAGTGGTTTTGGAGAAAAGCACAATCTTTCTTTTCGGCAAATGCGTCCCATGTCATGCTTACAAACACAAATATCATGTTTTCTCATGTTTCTGAAGCCTTCTACCTAGAAAACTCGAATGTGTGGAGAATTGGACTCCAGGTGGAACCCATTGGCATTTGCCGGCAGAAAACAAAAACTTATATGTAAAATGCATTCAAAACCGTAAAGTCCATAGAGAATGTCCAGAAAACACAAACAAACAGAGAGGCTGTAGCATGATCTGGGATTGAGATAGCCACAACACACCAGATATTTTTGTTTTCATCCAGGAGTATCTGGCCAAGTTGTTGTGGTTTTCGGGTGGAATTTAACCAAAAAATCACCGTGAAAGTGGTTTTGGACAAAAGCACAATCTTTCTTTTCGGCAAATGCATCCCATGTCATGTTTACAAACACAAATATCATGTTTTCTCATGTTTCTGAAGGCTTCTGCCTAAAAACTTGAATGTGTGGAGAATTTGACTCCAGGTGGAACCAATTGGCATTTGCCGGCAGACAACAAAACCTTACATGTAAAATGCATTCAAAACCGTAAAGTCCATAGAGAATGTCCAGAAAACACAAACAAACAGAGGCTGTAGCAACATCTTGGAATGAGATACCCACAATACACCAGATATTTCTGCTTTCATCCCGATAAATCCTGAAAATTTGTTGTGGATTTCAGGTGGAATTTAACCAAAAAATCACCGTGAAAGTGGTTTTGGACAAAAGCACAATCTTTCTTTTCGGCAAATGCATCCCATTTCATGTTTACAAACACAAATATCATGTTTAATCTGGTTTCTGAAGCCTTTTGCCTAGAAAACTCGAATGTGTGGAGAATTTGACTCCAGGTGGAACCAATTGGCATTTGCCAGCAGAAAACAAAAACTTACATGTAAAATGCATTCAAAACCATAAAGTCCATAGAGAATGTCCAGAAAACAAAAACAAACAGAGAGACTGTAGCATGATCTGGAATTGAGATAGCCACAACACACCAGATATTTTTGTTTTCATCCAGGAGTATCTGGCCAAGTTGTTGTGGTTTTCAGGTGAAATTTAACCAAAAAATCACCGTGAAAGTGGTTTTGGAGAAAAGAACAATCTTTCTGTTAGGCAAATGCATCCCATGTCATGTTTAAAAACACAAATATCATGTTTAATCAGGTTTCTGAAGCCTTCTGCATAGAAAACCTGAAGGTATGGTGAATATGACTCCAGGTGGAACCAATTAGCGTTTGCCGGCAGACAACACAAACAACCACAGAGGCAGTAGCAAGATCTGGGATTGAGATAGCCACAACACACCAGATATTTGTGTTTTCATCCAGGAGTATCTGGAAAAATTGTTGTGGTTTTTGGGTGAAATTTAACCAAAAAATCACCATGAAAGTGGTTTTGGAGATAAGCACAATCTTTCTGTTCAGCAACTGCATCCAATGTCATGTTTACAAACACAAATATCATTTTTTCTCAGGTTTTTGAAGCTTTCTACCTAGAAAACTTGAATGTGTGGAGGATTTGAATCCATGTGGTAAAAATTATAGTTTGCCAGAGAAGACAAAAACTTACATGCTAAAATGCATTCAGAACTGTAAAGTCCGTAGAAAATGTCCAGAAAACACAAGCAAACACAGAGGCTGTAGCAAGATCTGGGATTGAGATAACCATAAACACCAGATATCTCTGAGTGCATCCCAGGATATCCGGACAAATTGTTGTGGAATTCGGGTGAAATTAACCAAAAAATCACCGTGAAAGTGGTTTTGGAGAAAAGCACAATCTTTCTGTTCAGCAAATGCATTCCATGTCATGTTTACAAACACAAATATCATGTTTTCTCAGGTTTCTGAAGCTTTCTGCCTAGAAAACGCGAATGTGTGGAGGATTTGACTCCATGTGGAACCAATTATCGTTTGCCAGCAGAAAACAAAACCTTACATGCTAAAATGCATTCAAAACCATAAATTCCGTAGAAAATGTCCAGAAACCACAAACAAACACAGAGGCTGTAGCACGATCTGGGATTGAGATAGCCACAGCACACCAGATATTTTTGTTTTCATCCAGGAGTATCTTGACAAATTGTTGTGGAATTCGTGTGAAATTTAACCAAAAAATCACCTTCAAAGTGGTTTTGGAAAAAAGCACAATCTTTCTGTTCAACAAATACATCGAATGTCATGTATACAAACACAAATATCTTGTTTTCTTGGGTTTCTGAAGCTTTCTGCCTAGAAAACGCGAATGTGTGGGGGATTTGACTCCATGTGGAACCAATTAGCTTTTGCCAGCAGAAAACAAAATCTTACATGCTAAAATGCATTCAAAACCGTAAAGTCCATAGATAATGTCCAGAAATCACAAACAAACCCTGAGTCTGTAACAAGTTCAGTGACTGAGAACACATCATATATTCTTTTGCTTTCATCCAGGCATATCTGGAAAAGCTGCTGTGGAATTCATGTGAAATTTAACCGAAAAATCACCGTCAAAGTGGTTTTGGAGAAAAGCGCAATCTTTTTGTTCAGCACGTGGATAAAACGTCATGTTGACAAACACAAATATGATGTTTTCTCGGGTTTCTAAAGCTTTCTGCCTAGAAAACACGAATGTGTGGAGGATTTGACTCCATGTGGAACCAATTAGCATTTGCCAGCAGAAAACAAAAACTTACATGCTAAAATGCATTCAAAACCGTAAAGTCCGTAGATAATGTCCAGAAAACACAAACAAACACAGAGGCTGTAGCAAGTACTTGGGTTGAGATAGCCACAACACACCAGATGTTTTTGCTTTCATCCAGAAATATCCGGAAAAATTGTTGCATAATTCGGGTGAAATTTAACCAAAAAATCACTGTCAAAGTGATTTTGAAGAAAAGCACAATCTTTCTTTTCAGCAAGTGCATCCCATGTCCTGTTTACAAGCACAAATATCATGTTTTCTTGGGTTTCTGAAACTTTCTGCCTAGAAAACTCGAATGTGTGGAGGATTTGACTCCATGTGGAACCAATTAGCTTTACCGCAGAAAACAAAATGTTACATGCTACAATGCATTCAAAACCGTAAAGTCCAAAGATAATGTCAACAAAACACAAACACAGAGGCTGTAGCACGATCTGGGGTTGAGATAGCCACAAAACACCAGATATTCTGCTTTCTTCCCGGCATATCTGGAAATTTGCTGTGGAATTCAGGAAAAATTTAATCAAAAAAATCACCATGAAAGTGGTTTTGGAGAAAAGCCCAATTTTTCTTTTTGGCAAGTGGATCCAATATCCTGTTTGCAAACTCCAATATGTCTGTTCGGGTTTCTGAAGCTTTCAAACTAGTTTTGGAGAAAAACCCAATCTTTCTTTTCGGCAAAGGCATCCAAAGTCATATTTAGAAACACAAATATCATGTTCTCTCCAGTTTCTGAAGCTTTCTGCCTAGAAAACTCGAATGTGTGAATGATTTGACTCCATGTGGAACCTATTAGCATTTGCCAGCGGAAAACAGAAGGTACATGTAAAAATTCATAAAAAAACGCAAATACCACTTGTTCTCCTTGATAGGTGACAACTAACTGAGCACCAAAAAGGAAACCTGTTAAAGTGAAATGAACACTATGAGAAACGGTGACTTGATCAACCCTGACCCTGACTGTTGATGAAAAACTTGATATGTTATCCCTCTTAGTATTTTTTTGTCTGTTCTTCTTAATACCTTTGGTTGAATACTGTAATCAATGCACAATTCTTCTTAAGTGCTGAAACTTAACTGAAAAGTGATCACTGTTAAATGTAAGAGTGGGAATAAGAGAGGGAAGAGATGTGCAATTCGGGACATGCTCAAGCTGACTTACCTCAAACGGTAGAGTTAGAAACATACCAGGGGATTACAATTCAATCCCATCAAGGTGGCATGTACCAATGCCATCTCACTAGTCCCAGTGATCAATTTCTGTTCACAATTTATCAGAATGATAGGACTAAGAACCAAAGGGATCACATAAACAAGAATAGTGTCTGCAAATACTAGCTGATAGAATAAAAAAGGGAGAGAATGGTCCAACATGGGAAGCGAGATACTCAGCAGACCCATAGAATGGCAGATGTCCTAAACAGCACTCTGGCCTCAGAATCAGCCCTTAAGGCATGCGGATCCAGCTGAAAATCCCATGAGACTATTTCAGGCATGGAAAGCCAAGACACTCTGGGAAAAAAAAAAGCTAAATGGAAGATCTCTGCAAGTGAGATCCCAGTGGAAAGAATGGGTCATCAAAGAAGGAGGTACATTTCTCTGAAGGGAGGAGAGAACTTCCACTTTGACCATGGCCTTGTCTAAATATGATCAGAGTCAGTGAATTCAGGGGGCTTCCATAGACTTGGCAGCTCATGACAAGAGCCTAGGGTGATTACTGAGGCCATACACAAGAGTGTCAATTTGTTAAGTCAACAACAGGAGTCACTGTGCACTTACTCCTCATGTAGGATCTTTGTGCTTAGTGTGCTATTACATTGAGATTTAATGCTAGAACTAGTACTCAAACAGTATTTTTCACTTTATGTTTCTGTGTGGGAGCAAACTGTTGAAATATTTACTTAATGTAAACTAAACTGATCTTCTACATATAAAGAGAATTCAAAATGAATCTTGATGTGAATGGAAGGGGAGAGGGACTGGGAAAGGGGAGGGTTGCGGGTGGGAGGAACGTTATTGCGGGGAAGCCATTGTAATCCATACGCTGTACTTTGGAAATTTATATTCATTAAATAAAAGTTTGAAAGCAAAAAAAAAAAAAAACACAAGACTGTAAAGTCTGTAGATAATGTCCAGAATACACAAACAAAAATAGAGCCTGTAGCAAGATCTGGGATTGAGATAGCCACAACACACCAGATATTTTTCCTTTCATCCAGGTGCATCCAGAAAAATTATTGTGGAATTCAGGTGAAATTTAACCAAAAAATCCCTGTCAAACGAGTTTTGGAGAAAAGTACAAACTTTCTGTTCGACAAGTGCATCCAATGTCATGTTTACAAACACAAATATCATGTTTTCTCGGGTTTCTGAAGTTTCTGCCTAGAAAACTGGAATGTGTGGAGGATTTGAATCCATGTGCAACCAATTAGTGTTTGCCGACAGAAAACAAAAATCTACATGCTAAAATGCATTCAAAACCGTAAAGTCCATAGGTAATGTCCAGAAAACACAAACAAACACAAAGGCTGTAGCAAGATCTGGGATTGAGATAGTCACAACACAGCAGATATTTCGTTCCAGCATATACAGGCAAATTCTTGTGGAATTCGGTCAAATTTAACCAAGAAATCACCGTCAAAGTGGTTTTGGAGAAAAGCACAAGCTTGCTCTTTGGCAAGTGAATCCAATGCCATGTTTACAAACACAAATATCACATTTTCTCGGTTTTCTGAAGCTTTCTGCCTAGAAAACTGGAATGTGTGGAGGTTTTGACTCCATGTTGAAACAATTAGTGTTTGCCAGCATAAAATAAATGTTATATGTTGAAATGCATTCAAAACCATAAAGTCCGTAGATGATGTCCAGAAAACACAAACACAGAGGCTGTAGCAAGATCTGGGATTGAGATAGCCACAACACACCAGATATTTCTGCTTTCATCCAGGTGTATCCGGACAAATTGTTCTGGAATCGGGTGAAATTTAACCAAAAATTCACTGTCAAAGTGGTTTTGGAGAAACGCACAATCTTTCTGTTTGGCAAGTGCATCCAATGTCATGTTTATAAACAGAAATAACATGTTTTCTCTGGTTTCTGAAGCTTTCTGCCTAGAAAACTGAAATGTGTGGAGGATTTGACTCCATGTGGAACCAATTAGTGTTTTCTGGCACAATACAAAAGTGAAAAAAGACAACGGAATCCAAGAGTCCTTAGTGATATTGGGCTTTTTTTAGTCACAAGGAAACTGGCTGCTTCCAGATTCATCTAACCCTCCAGCTGACTGGCTGTGGAAATCTGATTGAAGTAACCTGAAAATCACACTCACTCTCGATTTGGAGGGAATTAATATCTGTCCGCTTAACAAAAGGGTTCCATTTCATTTTCCAAAACACGAAAACTCCTCTTGGTGGTGTTGCATGTAGATTTCTAAGCATGAAACAAAATATGTTGTGTTTTTTATTTCTTAATGGATACTCTGTCTAAACTCTTGTTTCTATTGCGTCAGAGTACAAAATTTGGGAAGCAAGAAGGCTAAACAAACCCAGACCCAGAAACAATTTAGGAAATTGCCGCTCAAGAAACCAAAAATAACCTGAGCCACCCAAAACCATGACAGAAAGCCAGAATTGGAACAAGCCAACAGTTGAGCACTGATTGAAAATGACCATTCCTCCTGTGCCCTGAACTTCATATTAAAGCCTCAAATCCAAAGCTCACATCAGAAAATTCATTACAAACCATGATAAAGAAGAAAAATGTGAAAAAAGCCAAAGAAATCCAAGAGTCCTTAGTGATATTGGGCTTGATTTATTCACATGGAAACTGGCTGTTCTGGGATTGAATGCACCCCTCCCAGCTGACTGGCTGTGGAATTCTGATTGAAGTAACCTGAAAATCACACTCACACTCTATTCAGAGGGAATTAATATCTGTCCCCTCAGCAAATGGGTTCCATTTCATTTTCCAAAACACATAAACTCCTGTTGGTCGTGTTGCCTGTTGATTTCTAAGCATGAAACACCAAATTGTTGTGTTTTTTATTTCCTAATGGATACTCTGTCTAAACTCTTCTTTTATTGTGTCAGAGTACAAAATTTGGGAAGGAAGAAGGCAAAACCAACTCAGGCCCAGAAAACATTTAGGAAATTGCCGCTCAAGAAACCAAAACTCGGCTGAGGCACCCAAAACCATGACAGAAAAAATAAAATTAAAGCAAGACAACAGTTGTGCCCTGATTGAAAAAGACCATTCCACCCGTGCCCTGAACTCCATATTCCAGCCTCAAATCCAAAGCTCATATCAGAAAATTCATTAAAAAACATGATAAAGAAGAAAAGTATGAAAAAAAGCCAAAGAAATCTAAGAGTCCTTAGTGATATTGGGCTTGATTTATTCACATGGAAACCGGCTGTTTCCGGATTCACCCACCCCTCCCAGGTGTCTGGCTGTGGAATTCTGATTGAATTAACATGAAAATCACACTCACTCTCGATTTGGAGGGAATTAATATCTGTCCCCTCAGCAAAAGGGTTCCATTTCATTTTCCAAAACACATAAAATCCTCTTGGTCGTGTTGCCTGTAGATTTCTAAGCATGAAACAAAATATGTTGTGTTTTTTATTCCATAATGGATACTCTGTCTAAACTCTTGTTTGTATTGTGTCAGAATACAAAATTTGGGAAGCAAGAAGGCAAAACAAACTCAGACCCAGAAATCCTTTAGGAAATTGCCGCTCAAGAAACCAAAAATCACCTGAGAAACCCAACACCATGACAGAAAGCCAGAATTGGAGCAAGCTAACAGTTGAGCCCTGATTGAAAATGATCATTCCTCCTGTGCCCTGAACTCCATATTAAAGCCTCAAATCCAAAGCTCACATCAGAAAATTCATTACAAACCATGATAAAGAAGAAAAATGTGAAAAAATCCAAAGAAATCCAAGAGATTTAGGGATATCAGGCTTGATTTATTCCCAAGGAAACCGGCTGCTTCTGGATTCATCCACCCCTGCTAGCTGACTGGCTGTGGAAGTCTGATTGAATTAAACTGAAAATCACACTCACACTAGATTTGGAGGGAATTGATATATGTACTCCCAGAAAAAGTGTTCCATTTCATTTTCCAAAACACAAAAACTCCTCTTGGTCGTGTTGCCTGTAGATTTCTAAGCATGAAATGCAAATTTGTAGTGTTTTTTATTTCATAATGGCTACTCTATCTAGACTCTTGTTTGTATTGCATCAGAGTACAAAATTTGGGAAGGCAGGAGGTGAAACAAACTCAGGGTCGTGTTTAGATTTAGGGTTAGCTGAATATAACCCTACCATTCGACCCAGCCATCCCACTTCTTGGAATTTACCCAAAGGAATTTAAATTGGCAAACAAAAAAGCGGTCTGCACCCTAATGTTTATCGCAGTACAATTCACAATGGCCAAGACCTGGAACCAACCTAAATGCCCATCAACAGTAGACTGGATAAAGAAATTATGGGATATGTACAATTTGGGACATGCTCAAGCTGACTTGCCCCAAATGGTACAGTTAGAAACATACCAGGGGACTCCAATTCAATCCCATCAAGGTGGCATGTACCAATGCCATCTCACTAGTCCAAGTGATCAATCTCAGTTCACAATTGATCATAATGAAAGGACTAAGAGTCAAAGGCAGCACATAAACAAGTCTAGTACCTGCTAATACTAACCGATAGACTAAATAAAGGGGAGAGTGATCCAACATGGGAAGCAAGATACTCAGCAGACTCATAGAATGGCAGATGTCCTAAACAGCACTCTGGCCTCAGAATCAGCCCTAAAGGCATTCCGATCTGGCTGAAAAGCCCATGAGAGTATTTCAGGCATGGAAAGCCAAGACACTCTGGCAAAAAAAAAAAAAAAAAAAAAAAAAAAAAAAAAAAACCTAAATGAAAGATCTCTGTGAGTGAGATCCCAGTGGAAAGAACAGGTCTTCAAAGAAGGAGGTACCTTTCTCTGAAGGGAGGAGAGAACCTCCACTTTGACTATGACCTTGTCTAAACAAGATAAGAGTCGGAGAACTCAAGGGACTTCCATAGCCTTGGAAACTCATGACTGGAGTATAGGGAGATTACTGATGCCATAGACAGGAGTGTCAATTTGTAAAGTCAACAACAGGAGTCACTGTGCACTTACTCCTCATGTAGGATCTCTGTCCTTAATGTGCTGTACATTGAGATTTAATGATATAATGAGTACTCAAACAGTATATTTCACTTTGTTTTTCTATGTGGGTGCAAACTGTTGAAATCTTTACTTAATGTATACTAAACTGATCTTCTGTAAAAAAAAAAAAAAAAAAAAAGAAATTATCAATTCCCAACGTGACTCTCACTGGGATTAAACATGACAATAGGTCTGATCTGATTTCATCATCATTTTAAAAATCATCTATTATTTTTCACTTTATGTTTCTGTGTGGGAGCAAACTGTTGAAATCTTTACTTAATGTATACTAAGCTGATCTTCTGTATATTAAGAGAATCGAAAATGAATCTTGATGTTCATGAAAGGGGAGAGGGAGTGGGAGAGGGGAGGGTTGCGGGTGGGAGGGATGGTATGGGGGGGAGCCATTGTAATCCATAAATCGTACTTTGGAAATTTATATTCATTAAATAAAAGTTTAAAAAAGGATTTAGGGTTAGGATCAGGGTAAGGGTTAGGGTTAGGGCTAGGGTTAGGGTTAGGGTTAGGGCTAGGGCTAGGACTACGGTTAGGTTTACAGTTAGAGTTAGGGTTAGGGCTAGGGCTAGGGCTAGGATTAGGGCTATGGTTAGGGTTATGTTTAGGGTTAGGGTTAGGGCCAGGGTTAGCATTAGGGTTATTGCGAGGGTTAGGGCGAGGGTTAGTTTTAGTGTTAGGGTTAGGTATAGGCTAAGATCTAGGGTTAGGGTTAGGGTTAGGGGCAGGGGCAGGGTTAGGTTTAGGTTTAGGTTTAGGGCTAGGGTTTGGGTTAGGATTAGGGCTAGGGTTAGGGCTAGGGTTAGGTTTAAGACTAGGGTTAGTGTTAGGGTTAGTTCTTGGGTTAGGGTTAGGGCTAAGATTAGGGTTACTGTACAGGTTAGGGTTAGGGTTAGGGTTAGGTGTTAGGGTTAGCATTACGCTTAGGGTGAGGGTTTGGGCTAATGTTAGGGTTAGGGTTTCGTTAGGGGTAGGGTTAGGGTTAGGGTTAGTACTAGGGCTACTGCTAGGGCTAGGGTTAGGGTTAGTGTTGGGACTAAGTCTAGGGTTATGGTTAGGGTTCGGGCTAAGATTAGAGTTTGGGTTAGGGTTAGGGTTAGGGCTAGGGTAAGGGTTAGGGTTAGGTTAAGGGCTAGGGTTAGGGTTGGGGTTAGGGCAAGGCTAGGGCTAGGCATAGGGATAGGGATAGGGATAGGGTTAGGGTTAGGGCTAGGGTTATGGCTAGGGCTATGTTTAGGGTTAGGGTTAAGTTTAGGGTTAGGGTTAAGTTTAGGGTTAGGGCTTGTGCTAGGCCTAGGGCTAGGGTTAGGGTTAGAGCTAGGGCAAGTGTTAGGATTAGGGTTAGGGTTACGGCTAGGGTTAGTGTTAGGTTTAGGGTTAGGTTTAGGATTACTGTTAGGGTTACGGATAGGGTAGACCTAGGGTTAGGGTTAGGGTTAGGGTTAGGGTTAGGGTTAGGGTTAGGGCTAGATTTAGAGTTAGGGTTATAATTAGGGTTAGTGCTAGGTTTAAGGCGAGGGTGAGGGCAAAGGTTAGGGTTAGCATTAGGGATAGGGTTAGGGTTAAGGTTTTTGTTAGGGCCAGGGCTAGGGTTAGGGTTATGGCTAATGTTAGGGTTAGGGTTAGTTCTAAGGTTAGAGTTAAGGTTAGAGATAGGGCTAAGGTTAGGATTCGAGTTGTATTTAGGGTTAGGGTTAGGGGGTTGGGTTACGGTTATGGTTAGGGTTAGAGTTTGGGTTAGGGCTAGGGCTATGACTAGGATTAGGGTTATGGTTAGTGTTAGGATTAGTTTTGGGGCTAGGACTAGTGCTAAGGCTAGGGTTAGGGTTAGGATTAGGGCTAGAGTAAGGGTTAAGGTTAGAGCTGGGGTTATGGTTAGGGTTAGGTCTAGTGCTAGGGTTAGGGCTAGAGCTAGGGTTAGGGTTAGGGTTAGGGATAGGGATAGGGTTATGGTTAGGGTTAAGGCTTTAGGGTTAGGGTCAGGGCTAGGGTTAGGTTAGGGTTAGAGCTAGGGCTAGGGTTAGGGTTAGGCTTAAGTCTAGGGTTGGGGTTACGGCTAGGGCTAGGTCTAGGGCTAGGTTTAGGGTTAGGGTTAAGGCTATGGCTAGGTCTAGGGCTAGCATTAGAGTTAGGTTTAGGTTTAGGGCTAGGGCTAGGGCTAGGGCAAGGACTATGGCTAGGGTTAGGGCTAGGGCTGGGGCTAGGGTTAGGGTTAGATCTAGGGTAGTGTTAGGCTTAGGGTTAGGTATAGGATTAGTGCTAAGGCTCGGGTTAGGGTTATAGTTAGGTTTAGGGGTAGAGTTAAGGCTAGGTCTATGTTAGGGCTAGGGTAAGTGTTAGGGTTAGTGTTAGTTGCAGGATTAGGTTTAGGGTTAGGGCTAGGTTTAGGGTTAGTTTTAGGGTTAGGATTAGGGCTAGTACTAGGGTTAGGGTTAGGGTTAGGTTTATTTTTAGGACTAGGGTTAGGGTTAGTGTTAGGGCAAGGGCTATGGCATGGGCTATTGTTAGGCTTAGTACTAGGGTTAGGGTTATTGTTAGGGTTAGGTTTAATGCTAGACTTAGGTTCAAGGTTAGAGTTAGGGTTAGGGCTAGGATATGGGTTAGGGTTAGGGTTAGGCCAGGGTTAGGGTTAGGGTTAGGGCTAGGGTTAGGGTTAGGGTTAGGCTTAGGGTTAGGTTTAGAGTTATGGTTAGGGTTAGAGCGAGGGTATTGGTTAATACTGGGGTAAGGCTACAGCTAAGATTAGGGTTAGGGTTAGGGTTATGGTTAGGGTTAGGTTTAGAGTTATGGTTAGGGTTAGAGCTAGGGTATTGGTTAATGTTGGGGTTAAGGCTACAGCTAAGGTTAGGGTAAGGGTTAGGGTCAGGGCTAGGGCTAAGGTTAGGTTTAGAGTTAGGTCTAGGTCTATGGTTAAGATTAGGGTTAGGGGTAGGGTTAAGGTTATGGTTAAGTTAGGTTTAGGGTTAGGGTTAGGTTTGGGGTTAGGGCTAGGGCTAGGGCTAGGGTTAGGGTTAGTGTTCGGGTTAGGGCACGAGCTATATTTCTGGTTAGGTTTAGGGTTAGGGTTAGGTCTAGGGCTAGGACTAGGGATAGGGATAGGGCTAGGTTTAGTTTTAGAGCTATGGCTAGTGTGAGGCTTAGGGTTAGGGCTAGGGTTAGGGTTAGGGCTAGAGCTAGGGTTAGGGTTAGGGATAGGGTTAGGTTTAGGTTAGGGCTAGGGCTAGGGCTAGGGCTAAGATTAGAGTTGTGTTTAACTCTATTATTATGTTTTGGGATAGGGTTAGGGCTATGGCTAGGGTTATGGTTAGGGTTATGTAGGGTTAGGATTAGTGTTGGGGTTAGGGGTAGGGCTAGAGATAGATTTGGGGTTAGGGCTAGGGCTATGTCTAGGGCTAGGGTTAGAGTTAGGGTTAGGGTTAGGGCTAGGGCTAGGGTTGGGTTTAGGGTTAGGTTTAAATTTTGAGTTAGGGTTAAGGCTACAGCTAGGGTTAAGGTTATTGTTAGGGTTAGGGCCAGGTTTAGGGTAAGGGTTAGGTTAGGGTTAGGGTTAATGCTATTCAAGGGTTAGGGTTAGGTTTCGGGTTAAGTCTAGGGTAAGTTTAGGGTTAGGGTTAGCATTAGGGTTAGGCTTAGGGCTAGGTCTTGGGCTAGGGCTATGGCTAGTGTTAGGGTTAGGGTTAGTGCTAGGGTAAGGGTAAGGGTTAGGGTTAGGGTTAGGGCCACGGTTAGGGGTAGGGTTAGGGCTAGGGTAGGGTTAGAGTTAGATTGAGTTAGGGTTAGTGCTAGATCTAGGGTTAGGGTTAGATTAAGGGTTAGGGCTAAGGTTAGGGTTAGGGTTAGGTCTAGGTCTATGGTTAGGGTTAGGCTTAGGGTTAGTGCTGGTGTTAGGTTTAAAGCTAGCCTTAGGGTTATGTTGAGGGCTAAGATTAGGGTTAGAGTTAGTGTTGGGGTTAAGGGTAGAGCTAGGTTTAGGTTTGGGTATAAGGTTAGGGTTAGGGCTAGGGTAAGGGTTAGAGTTAGGGTTAGTGTTAGGCACAGGGTTAGGGTTAAGGCTAGGGCAAGGGCTAGGGCTTGGATTAGGTTTAGGCTAGAGCTAGGGTTAGGGTTAGTGTTGGGTTAGGACTATGGCTCGGGGTAGGGTTAGGGTTAGGGCTAGGTCTATGGTTAGGGTTAGCGTTAGTGCTAGGGTTAGTGTTAGGGCTAGGGCTAGGGTTTGGGTTGGGGTTGGGCTTAGGGCTTGGGCGAGGTTTAGGTTTAGTATTAGTTTTAGGGTTAGAGCCTTGGTTAGGGTTTGGGTTGGGGTTGGGCTTAAGGCGAGGGCGAGGTTTAGGTTTAGGGTTAGTTTTAGGGTTAGGGATAGGGTTAGGGTTGGTGTTATTGCCAGTGTTAGGGTTAGGGTTAGGGTTAGGGCTAGGGTTAGGGTTAGGGTTAGGGCCAGGGTTAGGGTTAGGGTTAGGGCTAGGGTTAGGGTTATGGTTAGGGTTTGGGCTAGTTAAGGGTAGTTCTATGGTAGGGTTAGGGCTAGAGCTAGGGTTAGGGTTAGGGTTAGACTTAAGGTCAGAGCTAGGACTAGGGTTAGTGTTAGAATTAGGTCTAGGTCTATTGTTAATGTTTGTGTTAGGGCTAAGGTTAGGGTTAGTGTTAGGGCTTGGGCTAGGGTTAGGTTTAGGGTTAGGGCTAGGGTTAGGATTCGGTTTGGGGTTAGGGCTAGGTCTAAGTCTAGGGCTAGGTTTAGGGTTAGTGTTAGTGCTCGGGCTATGTTAGGGTTAGGGTTTGTATTAGGTTTAGTGTTAGGGCTAGGGCTAGGATTAGGGTTAGGGTGAGAGTGAAGGCGAGGGTTAGAGTTATGGTTAGGGTTAGGGCTAGGGTTAGGGTTAGTGTTAGTGCTAGGTTTAGGACGAGGGCGAGGGTGAAGTTTAGGGATTGGGTTAGGGTTATGTTTAGGGCTAGGGTTAGGGATAGGGCCAAGATCAGGTTTAGGGTTAGGGCTAGGGTTAGGGTTAGTACTAAGTTTAGGGTTAGGGTGAGGGCTAGGAGTAGTGCTAGGGCTAGGAATCGGGTTATGGTTAGGGCTAGAGTAAGTGTTAGGTGAGGGTTAGGGCTAAGGTAAGGGTTAGGGTGAGGGCTAGGGTTAGAGTTTGGGTTAGGTTTAGGGTTAGGGCTAGGGCTAGGGCTATTGTTGGGGCTAGGGTAATGGTTAGGGTTAGTTCTAGGGTTAGGGTTAGGTTTAGGGCTAAGGTTAGGGTTAGGGTTGTGGTTAGTGTTAGGTTTAGGGCTTAGGGTTAACGTTACGGTTAGGGTTAGCGTTAGGGCTAGGGTTAGGGTTAGGGCTAGGACTAGTGCTAGGGTTAGGGTTGGTTTGGGTTAGGGATAGGGTAAGGGTTAGGGTGAAATCTAGGGCTAGAGTTAGGGTTAGGGTTATGGCTAGGGCTAAGGCTAGGGTTAGGGTTAGCTTTAGGTATAGGGTTAGGGTTAGTATTAGGTTTAGGTCTAGGCATAGGGTTAGGTTTAGGTTAGGACTAGTGCTAGGGCTAGGGCTAGGGTTAGGTCTAGGGGTAGTTTTAAGGTTAGGGTTAAGTTTAGGGTTAGGGTTAAGGTTAGGGCTAGAACCAGGGTTAGGGTTTGGGTTACCATTAGGATTATGGCTAGGGCTAGGGCTAGGGTTATGGTTAGGGCTAGGATTAGGGTCAGGGTTAGGGCTAGGGCTAGGGCTAGGGCTAGGCTTAGGGTTAGGGTTAGGGCTATGGCTATGTTTACTGTTAGGGTTAGTGTTAGGGTTAGTGTAATGGTTAGAGCTAGGTTTAGGTTTATGGTCAGTGCTAGGGCTATGGTTAGGGTTAATGTTAGGGTTAGCGTTAATGCTAGGGCTAGTGCTACTGTTTGGGTTAGGACTAGGATTACAGTTAGACTTAGTGTTAGTTTTCTGCTAGGCTTAGGTTGAAGGTTAGAGTTAGGGTTAGGGCTAGGATATGGGTTAGGGTTAGGATTAGGCCAGGGTTAGGGTTAGGGTTAGGGCTAGAGTTAGGGTTAGGGTTACAGTTAGGGTTAGGGTTAGGGTTAGTGCTAGGGTTAGGGTTATGGTTAGTGTTAGTGCTATGGTATTGTTTAGTGCTGTGGTTAGGTCTACAGCTAAGGTTAGGGTAAGGGTTATGGTCAGGGCTAGGGCTAAGGTTAAGCTTAAAGTTAAGTCTAGGTCTATGGTTAGGTTTAGGGTTATGGCTAGGGTTAGTGTTGGCTTTAGGGCTGGGGCTTTGTTTAGTGTTAGGGTTAGGGTTAGGGCTCGGGCTGCAGCTACTTCTAGGGCTAGTGTTAGGGTTAGGGTTAGGAGTAGGGTAAGGGTTAGGGTTAGGGTTAGGTTAGTGTCAGGGCTAGGGTTAGAGTTGTGGTTAGTGTTAGGGCTAGGGCTATGGTTAGGGTTAGGGTTAGGGCTAGGGTTAGGGTTACTGTTAGGGCTGGGGTTAGGGTTACGGTTGGGTAAGGCATGGGCTAGCTCTAGGGCTTCGGTAGGGTTAGCGTTAGGATTAGGGTTAAGTTTAGGGTTAGGTTTAGGGTTATTGTTATGGCTAGGGCTAGGGCTATTGTTAGGGTAAGAGCTAGTGCTAGGGTTAAGATTAATGTTAGGGTTAGGGCTAGTGCTAGGCTTACTGTTAGGGTTAGAGTCAGGGTTAGGGTTAGGTTTAGTGCTAGTTCTAGAGGTAGATTTAGGGTTAGGTTTATGGCTCGGGCCATGTTTAGGGTTATGGTTAGGGCTAGGGCTATGGCTAGGATTAGGGTTAGGGTTTGGTTGAGTTGACAGCGAGGGCTAGAGTTAGAGTTAGGGTTAGGGTTAGGGCTAGGGTTAGGGTTAGTGTTAGTGCTAGGTTTAGGACGGGTGCGAGGGCGAAGGTTGGTTTGGTTTAGGGTTTTGTTTAGGGCTAGGGTTAGGGATAGCACCAAGGTTGGGTTTAGGGTTAGGGCTAGTGTTAGGGTTAGGGTTAGGACTAGGTTTAGGGTTAGGGCTAGGTTGGGGTTATGGCTGGGGTTAGGGTTAGTGTTAGTTCTCGGGTTAGGGTTAGGGTTAGGGC
The DNA here is from genome assembly GCF_964237555.1 of Oryctolagus cuniculus. NCBI lineage: Eukaryota > Metazoa > Chordata > Mammalia > Lagomorpha > Leporidae > Oryctolagus > Oryctolagus cuniculus. The sequence continues at coordinate 86,719,135 of NC_091444.1, read as the reverse complement.
TAGGGTTAGGGTTATGGCTGGGGTTAGAATTAGGGTTAGTTCTAGGGTTAGGGTTAGGTTAGGGCTAGGACTAGTGATAGAGCTAGGGGTAGGGTTAGGTCTAGGGTAAGGGTTAGGGTGAGGATTAGGTCTAGGGTAAGTGTTAGGGTGAGGGCCAGGGCTAGAGTTAGGGTTAGGGTTAGGGCTAGGGCTAGGCCTAGGGCTATTGTTATGGCTAGGGTTAGGGTTAGTTCTATGGTTAGGCTTAGTGTTAGGGTAGGGCTAAGTTTATTGTTAGGGTTGTGTTTAGCATTAGGTTTCAGGGTTGGGGTTAACCTTATGGTTAGGGTTAGAGTTAGGGTTAGGGTTAGGGCTAGGGCTAGGGCTAGTGTTAGGGTTAGGGTTAGGGTTAGGGCTAGGGTTAGGGTTAGGGTTAGGGTTAGGGTTAGAGTTAGGGTTTGGTTTAGGGCTATGGCTAGGCCTAGGGTTAGCGTTAGGGTTAGGGTTAGGTTAGGGTTAGGGTTAGGGTTAGGGTTAGGGTTAGGGTTAGGGGTCAGTGTTAGGGTTACGGTTAGGATTGGGATTAGGGATAGTACCTCAGCTACGGTTAGGGTTAGGGCTATGGCTAGTGCTAGGGCTAGGGTTAGGGTTGGAACTAGGGCAAGGGTTAGGTTTAGGGTTAGGGCCAGGGTTAGGTTTAGGGTTAGGGCTAGGTCTAGGGCCAGTGTTAGGGTTAGGGTTAGGTCTAGTGGTATGGCTAGGTTTAGGATTAGGGTTGTGTTTAGGTCTATGGCTGTGTTTAGGGTTAGGGTTAGGGTTAGGGCTAGGTCCAGGATTGGGGTTAGGTATAAGTGTAGGGTTAGGTTTAATGTTGGGTTAGGGGTAGGGCTAGGTTTAGGGATGAGCTTAGGGCTAGATCTAGGGATAGGTTTCTGGTTAGATTTAGGTGCTATTCTCCAAAACCACTTTGACAGTGATATTTTGGTTAAATTTCTCTCGAATTCCATAACAATTTGCCAAGATATATGGATGAAAGCAGAAATATCTGGTGTGTTGTGGCTATCTCAATCCCAGATCTTGCTACAGCCTCCATGTTTGTTTGTGTTTTCTGGACATTACCTACAGACTTTACGGTTATGAATGCATTTCAGCATGTAAGTTTTTGTTTCCTGCTGGCAAACGCTAATTGGTTCCACATGGAGTCAAATCCTCCACACATTGGTGTTTTCTAAGCCGAAAGCATTAAACCCGAGAAAACATGATATTAGTGTTTGTAAACATGGCAAGGGAAGCTCTTGCCGAACAGAAAGTGGTTTTCTGCGAAACCACTTTTTTGGTTAAATTTCACCTGAATTCCACCACAGGTTTTCCAGATATGCGTGCATGAACGCAGAAAAATCTGGTGTGTTGTGGATATCTCAATCCTAGATCTTGCTACAGCCCCTGTGTTTGTTTGTGTGTTCTGGACATTATCTATGGACTTTATGGTTTTTTATGCATTTTAGCATGTAGATTTTTGTTTTCTTCCAACAAACACTAATTGGTTCCACATAGAGTCACATCCTCCACACATTCGAGTTTTCTATGCAGAAAGCTTCAGAAATCTGAGAAAACATGATATTTGTGTTTGTAAACATAACATTGAATGCACTTGCCAGTCATAATGATTATACTTTTCTCCAAAACCACGTTGACGGTGATTTTTTGGTTAAATTTCACCCCAATTCCACAATAATTGTCCTGATATGCCTGGATGAAAACAGAAATCTCTGGTATGCTATGGCTATCTCAATCTCAGATCTTGCTACCACATCTGTGTTTGTTTATGTTTTCTGGATATTATCTATGGACTTTACAGTTTTGAATGCATTTCAGTATGTAACTTTTTATTTTTTGCCCGCAAACACTAATTGGTTCCGCATGGAGTCAAATCCTCCACACATTCGAGTGTTCTAGGCAGAAAGCTTCAGAAACCTGAGAAACCATGATATTTGTGTTTGTAAACATGACATTGGATCCACTTGCCAAAGAGAAAGATTGTGCTTTACTACAAAACTATTTTGAAGGTGATTTTTTGGTTAAATTTCACCGGAATTCCACAACAGTTTTTCCAGATATCCATGGATGAATGCAGAAAAATCTGGTGTGTTGTGGCTATCTCAATCCGAGATCTTGCTACAGCCCCTGCGTTTGTTTGTGTTTTCTGGACATTATCTACGGACTTTATGGTTTTGAATGCATTTAGCATGCAGCTTTTTATTTTATGGCGGCAAATACTAATTGGTTCCACATGGAGTCAAATCCTCCACACATTCGAGTTTTCTAGGCAGAAAGCTTCAGAAACCAGAGAAAACACGATATTTTGTTTGTAAACATGGCATTGGATGCACTTGCCTAAGAGAAAGATTGTGCTTTTCTCCAAAACCAATTTGACGGTGATTTTTTGGTTAAATTACACCGGAATACCACAGCAGTTTTTCCAGATATGCGTGGATGAAAGCAGAATTATGTGGTGTGTTGTGGCTATCTCAATCCCAGATCTTGCTACAGCCTCTGTGTTTGTTTGTGTTTTCTGGACATTTCCTACATACTTTACGGTTTTGAATGCATTTCAGCATGTAAGTTTTTGTTTTCTGCTGGAAAACACTAACTGGATACACATGGAGTCAAATCCTCCACACATTCCAGTTTTCTAGGCAAAAAGCTTCAGAAACCTGAGAAAACATGATATTTGTGTTTGTAAACATGACATTGGATGCACTTGCTGAACAGAAAGATTGTAGTTTTCTCCAAAACGATGTTGACAGTGATTTTTTGGTTAAATTGCACCAATTCCACAACAATTTTTCTGGATATGCCTGGATGAAAGGAAAAATATCTGGTGTGTTGTGGCAATCTCAATCCCAGATCTTGCTACAGCTTCTGTGTTTGTTTTTGTTTTTCTGGACATTATCTTTGGCCTTTACGGTTTTGAAAGCCTTTTTTTAAATTTTACTTAATGAATATAAATTTCCAAAGTACGTCTTATGGATTACAATGGCTTCCCCCCCATACCGTCCCTCCCACCCGCAACCCTCCCCTTTCCCACTCCCTCTCCCCTTCCTATCACATCAAGATGCATTTTTGATTCTCTTTATATACAGAAGATCAGTTTAGCATAAATTAAGTAAAAATTTCAACAGTTTGCTCCCACACAGAAACATAAAGTGAAAAATAATAGCTGATTTTTAAAATGATGATGAAATCAGATCAGACCTATTGTCATGTTTAATCCCAGTGAGAGTCATGTTGGGAATTGATAATTTCTTCTTCTTTTTTTTTTTTACAGGTCAGTTTAGTATACATTAAGTAAAGATTTCAACAGTTTGCACCCACATAGAAACACAAAGTGAAATATATTGTTTGAGTACTCATTATAGCATTAAGTCTCAAAGTACAGCACATTAAGGACAGAGATCCTACATGAGGAGAAAGTGCACAGTGACTCCTGTTGTTGGCTTTACAAATTGACACTCCTGTCTATGGCATCAGTAATCTCCCTATACTCCAGTCATGAGTTTCCAAGGCTATGGAAGCCCCTTGAGTTCTCCGACTCTTATCTTGTTTAGACAAGGTCACAGTCAAAGTGGAGGTTCTCTCCTCCCTTCAGAGAAAGGTACCTCCTTCTTTGAAGACCTGTTCTTTCCACTGGGATCTCACTCACAGAGATCTTTCCTTAGTTTGTTTGTTTGTTTTTATTTTTTTTTTGATTTTTTTTTGTTTGTTTTGTTTTTTTTGCCAGAGTGTCTTGGCTTTCCATGCCTGAAATACTCTCATGGGCTTTTCAGCCAGATCTGAATGCCTTTAGGGCTGATTCTGAGGCCAGAGTGCTATTTAGGACATCTGCCATTCTATGAGTCTGCTGAGTATCTCACTTCCCATGTTGGATCACTCTCCCCTTTATTTATTCTATCGGTTAGTATTAGCAGGTACTAGACTTGTTTATGTGCTGCCTTTGACTCTTAGTCCTTTCATTATGATCAATTGTGAACTGAGATTGATCACTTGGACTAGTGAGATGGCATTGGTACATGCCACCTTGATGGGATTGAATTGGAGTCCCCTGGTATGTTTCTAACTCTACCATTTGGGGCAAGTCAGCTTGAGCATGTCCCAAATTGTACATCTCTTCCCTCTCTTATTCCCACTCTTATGTTTAACAGGGATCACATTTCAGTTAAATTTCAACACTTAAGAATAACTGTGTATTAATTACAGAATTAAACCAGTCATATTAAGTAGAACAGACAAAAAAAAAACTACTAAGAGGGATAATGAATTAAGTTTTTCATTAACAGTCAGGGCTATGCTGATCAAGTCACCGTTTCTCATAGTGTCCATTTCACTTCAACAGGTTTTCTTTTTGGTGTTCAGTCAGTTGTCGCCGATCAGGGAGAACACATGGTATTTGTCCCTTTGGGACTGGCTTATTTCACTCAGCATGATGTGTTCCAGATTCCTCCATTTTGGTGCAAATGACTGGATTTCATTGTTTCTTACTGCGGTATAGTATTCTAAAGAGTACATATCCCATAATTTCTTTATCCAGTCTACTGTTGATGGGCATTTAGGTTGGTTCCAGGTCTTGGCTGTTGTGAATTGTGCTGCAATAAACATTAGGGTGCAGACCGCTTTTTTGTTTGCCAATTTAAATTCCTTTGGGTAAATTCCAAGGAGTGGGATGGCTGGGTCGAACGGTAGGGTTATATTCAGGTTTCTGAGGAATCTCCAGACTGACTTCCACAGTGGCTTGGCCAGTTTGCATTCCCACCAACAGTGGGTTAGTGTCCCTTTTTCCCCACATCCTCGCCAGCATCTGTTGTTGGTAGATTTCTGTATGTGAGCCATTCTAACCGGGGTGAGGTGAAACCTCGTTGTGGTTTTGATTTACATTTCCCTGATTGCTAGTGATCTTGAACATTTTTTCATGTGCCTGTTGGCCATTTGGATTTCCTCTTTTGAAAAATGTCTATTGAGGTCCTTGGCCCATCTCTTAAGTGGGTTGTTGGTTTTGTTTTTGTGGAGTTTCTTGATCTCTTTGTAGATTCTGGTTATTAACCCTTTATCTGTTGCATAGTTTGCAAATATTTTTTCCCATTCTGTCGGTTGTCTCTTCACTCTCCTGACTGTTTCTTTTGCAGTACAGAAACTTCTCAATTTGATGCAATCCCAATAGTTGATTTTGGCTTTGACTGCCTATGCCTCCCGGGTCTTTTCCAGAAACTCTTTGCCTGTGCCAATATCTTGAAGGGAACATTCTCCAATGTTCTCTAATAACTTGATGGTGTCAGGTCATAGATTTAGGTCTTTAATCCATGTTGAGTGGATTTTTGTGTAAGGTGTAAGGTAGGGGTCTTGCTTCATGCTTCTGCTTGTGGAAATCCAGTTTTCCCAGCACCATTTATTGAATAGACTGTCCTTGCTCCAGGAATTGGTTTTAGATCCTTGATCAAATATAAGTTGGCTGTAGATGTTTGGGTTGATTTCTGGTGTTTTAATTCTGTTCCGTTGGTCTATCCATCTGTTTCTGTACCAGTACCATGCTGTTTTGATTACAACTGCCCTGTAGTATGTCCTTAAATCTGGTATTGTGATGCCTCCAGCTTTGTTTTTGTTGTACAAGATTGCTTTAGCTATTCGAGGTCTCTTGTGCTTCCATATGAATTTCAGCATCATTTTTTCTAGATCTGAGAAAAATGTCTTTGGTATCCTGATTGGAATTGCATTGAATCTATAAATTGCTTAACTCAAACATACCCCTAACCCTAACACTAACCCTTACTCTAGCCCTAGCACCAGCCCTAACTCTAACCCTACACCTAAAACTAACCCTACCTAATCCTTCAGCTAGCCCTGGCCCTAAGGCTAACACTAATCCAAGCCCTAACCCTAACCCTAAACCTAGCCCTAGCCTTAGGCCTAACCATAACCCTAATCCTAAATCTAACCCTAACCCTAAAACTACCCCTAGCACTAACCCTAATCCTAACGCTAGTCCTAAACCTAAACCTAACATGAACCCTAGCCTTAGCCCTAATCCTAACCCTAACCCTAACAATCTCCCTGGCCCTAATCCGAACCATAAACCTAACCCTAGCCCTAACCCTAACCCTAACACTAACCCTGGCACTAGCCCTGACCCTAAACCTAACCCTAAACCTAGACATAAATGTAACCCTAACCGTAACACTAGTCCTAGTCCTAATGGTAAACCTAACCCTTTCCCTAATCCTAGAACTAACCCTACACCTAAACCTAGACCTAGAACTAGCCCTAGCACTAACCCCAACGTTAACACTAACCCCATATTAACCCTAACCCTAACCCAAAACCTAGCCCCAACCCTAACCCTAACCCTAACCCTAGCCCTAGCCCTAACCCTAACACTATCCTTGTCCTTAGACCTAACCCTGAACGTATCCATAACCGTAACCCTAACCATACCATAACACTAGCTCTAGCCCAAACCCTAACCCAAGCCCTAACCCTCACCCTTACCCTTTCCCTAGCCATAATGGAAGTCCTAGCCCAGGCATAGCCCTAACTCTAGCCCTAACCCTATCCCTATCCCTAACCCTAGCCCTAATGTTAAAACTTAACCTAACCCTAACCATAACCCTAGCAATAGCCCTAGCCCAAACCCTAAGCCTAACAAAAGCCCTAGCCCTAGCACTAACACTAACCCTAACCCTAGTTGTAGCCCTAACCCTAACTGTAGCCCTAACTCTAACCCTAACCTAATCCTAACCCTATCCCTAGCTCTAATTCTAACCCTAACCTTAAGACTAGCCCTAAACCTAACCCTAACACTAACCCTAGCCCTAACCTTAACCTAGCCCTAGCCCTAACCCTAACCCTAGCCTCGACCTAGCCCTAGCTCTGACGCTAACCCTAACCCTAGCCCTAAGACTAACCCTAACCATCACCTAAACCCAAGCATAGCCCTAGCCCTATTCCTAACCCAATCCTAGCCCTAGCCATAACCTTAACCCTAGCCCTAATGCTAACGCTACCCTAATCCTAACCCCAGCCCAAGCTCTAACCCTAATCCTAACACTAACCATATCCCTAAACCCAAGTCTAGCCCTACCCTAACCATAGCCTGAAACCTAACCCTAGCCCTAACCATAACTCTAACACTAGCCCTAACCCTAACCCTGACCCTATCCCTAAACCTAACCATAGCCTGAACCCTAACCCTAACCCTATCCGTAGCCCTAACCAAAACTCTAACACTAGCCCTAAACCCAGCCCTAAAACTGAGCTAGACCTAACCCTAACCCTAACCCTAGCCCTAACCCTAACCCTGACCCTGACCCTAACCCTAAACATGGTCATAGCCCTAACCGTAACACTAAATGTATCCCTAGCACTAGCCCTAGCCGTAACCCCTACCGTAACCCTATCTGAATTCTAGCCCTAACCCTAACACTAAACTTAGCCCAAGCCATAAACCTAACCCTAACTGTAGCCCTAACACTAACACTAACCATAGCCCTATCCCTAAGCCTAACCCTAACCCTAACTCTGGTCCTAATCCTAACCCTAATCCTAACCCTAACCCTAACCCTAACCCTAACCCTAACCTAACCCTAAATCTAACCCTAATACTAAAACTAGCCCTAGCACTAACCCTAATCCTAACCCGAGCCCTAAACCTAAACCTAACCTGAACCCTAGCCCTAGCCCTAACCCTAACCCTACCCGAACCCTGTTCCTCGCCTGAACACTAAACCAACCCTAGCTGTAACCCTAAACCTAACACTAACGCTAGCCCTAGCCCTGACCCTAAACATGGACATAGCCCTAACCCTAACACTAACTCTAGCCATAGCACTAGCCCTAGCCGTAAGTCAAATTGTAACCCTAACCAGAAACCTAGCCCTAACCTTAACCCTAACACTAGGCCTAGTCATAGCAATGACCCTAACCCTAACCCTAACCATAACCTTAACCCTAACCCTCGCTGTCGCCATCATCCAAACCCTAGTACTAACCCTAACCTTAACACTAGCCCTAACCCTAACCCTAACGCTAACCCTAATCGAACTCTAACCCTCGCCCTTGACCTCACCCTAAACCTAAACCTAACCCTAGCCCTAGCCCTAACTTTTACCTAACCCTAACCCTAGCCCTAGTCCTAGCCCTAATCTGAACCATAACCCTAACCTAACCCTAGTTCTACCACTAATCCTAACCCTAACCCTAAAATTAACCCTAACCCTAAAACTAACCATAGAACTAATCGTAACCCTAGCCGTAGCCCTAGGCCTAGCCCTAACCCTAACCCTGACCTTTGCCCTAACCGTAACCATAGCTGTAAACCTAGCCCTAACCCAAACCCTAACCTTCGCCCTCAGCTTCGCCCTAACCTAGCACTAAACTAAGCTTAAACGTAGCCATAACCCTAACCCTAAATCTAACCCTCGCCCTCGCCCTCACCCTAAACCTTACCTTAACCCTAGCTCTAGCCCTAGTACTAGCCCTTACCCTACCCTAACCATAACCCTACTCTAACCCTAGCCCTAGCCCTAGCCCTAACCCTAACCCTAATCCTAGCTCAAGCCCTACCCTAACCATAACCCTAACATGAAACATAACCCTAACCCTAACACTAACCCTAGCCATAGCCCTAAAACTAAACTTAACCCTAACCCTAACACTAGCCCCCTAGCTCTAACCCTAACCATAGACCTAGACCTAGCTCTAACCCTAAACCTAACCCAAACCCTAAACTTAGCCTTATTCCTAACCCTAACCCTAAACCTAACCCTAACCCTAGTCCTAGACCTAGCCTTGGCATACTCCAACCCTAACCCTAATTGTAGCCCTAAACCTAACAGTAACCCTAACCCTAACACCCTAGCCCTAACCCTAACCCTAACCCTTATCAAAGACCTAGCCCTAGCCCTAGCCCTAACCCTAACCCTGAACCTATCCCTAGCCCTAATCAAACCCTAATTCTAATCCTAAACCTAGCTCTAGCCGTAGCCCTAACCCTAACCCTTGCCCTAACACTAACCCTTGGCCTAGCCCAAACCCTAACCCTAACCCTAACCTTTAACCTAGTCCTAACCCTAACACTAATGCTAGCCCTAGAACTATCCGTTGCCCTAGCCCTTACTCTAACCCTAACCCTAAACATAGCCCCAGCCCTAAACCTAACCCTAAACCTAGACCTACACCTAGCCCTAGACCTAACCCCATCCCTAACCCTAACCCTATCCCTAACCCTAGCCCTATCCCTAGCCCTGATCCTAACAGTTGTAATCAAAACAGCATGGTACTGGTACAGAAACAGATGGATAGACCAACGGAACAGAATTAAAACACCAGAAATCAACCCAAACATCTACAGCCAACTTATATTTGATCAAGGATCTAAAACCAATTCCTGGAGCAAGGACAGTCTATTCAATAAATGGTGCTGGGAAAACTGGATTTCCACAAGCAGAAGCATGAAGCAAGACCCCTACCTTACACCTTACACAAAAATCCACTCAACATGGATTAAAGACCTAAATCTATGACCTGACACCATCAAGTTATTAGAGAACATTGGAGAATGTTCCCTTCAAGATATTGGCACAGGCAAAGAGTTTCTGGAAAAGACCCGGGAGGCATAGGCAGTCAAAGCCAAAATCAACTATTGGGATTGCATCAAATTGAGAAGTTTCTGTACTGCAAAAGAAACAGTCAGGAGAATTGATAATTTCTTTCTTTTTTTTTTTTTTTTTTTTACAGAAGATCAGTTTAGTGTACATTAAGTAAAGATTTCAGTCGTTTGCACCCCCATAGAAACACAAAGTGAAATATACTGTTTGAGTACTCGTTATAGCATTAAGCCTCAGTGTACAGCACGTTAAGGACAGAGATCCTACATGAGGAGTAAGTGCACAGTGACTCCTGTTGTTGACTTTACCAATTGACACTCCTGTTTATGGCATCAGTAATCTCCCTATGCACCCGTTATGAGTTTCCAAGGCTATGGAAGCCCCTTGAGTTCTCCAACTCTTATCTTGTTTAGACACGGTCATAGTCAAAGTGGAGGTTCTCTCCTCCCTTCAGAGAAAGGCACCTCCCTCTTTGAAGACCTGTTCTTTCCACTGGGATCTCACTCACAGAGATCTTTTTGCCAGAGTGTCTTGGCTTTCCATGCCTGAAATACTCTCATGGGCTTTTCAGCCAGATCCGAGTGCCTTTAGGGCTGATTCTGAGGCCAGAGTGCTATTTAGGACATCTGCCATTCTATGAGTCTGCTGAGTATCTCACTTCCCATGTTGGATCACTCTCCCCTTTATTTATTCTATCGGTTGGTGTTAGCAGATACTAGACTTGTTTATGTGCTCCCTTTGACTCTTAGTCCTTTCATTATGATCAATTGTGAACTGAAATTGATCACTTGCAGTAGTGAGATGGCATTGGCACATGCCACCTTGATGGGATTGAATTGGAATCCCCTGGTATGTTTCCAACTCTACCAATTGGGGCAAGTCAGCTTGAGCATGCCCCAAATTATACATCTCTTCCCTCTCTTATTCCCACTCTTATGTTTAACAGGGATCACATTTCAGTTAATTTTCAACACTTAAGAATAACTGTGTGATAATTACAGAATTAAACCAGTCATATTAAGTAGAACAGACCAAAAAAAAAATACTATGAGGGATAATGTATTAAGTTGTCCATTAGCAGTCAGGGCTATGCTGATCAAGTCACCATTTCTCATAGTGTCCATTTCACTTCAGGAGGTTTCCTTTTTGGTGTTCAGTCAGTTGTCACCGATCAGGGAGAACATATGGTATTTGTCCCTTTGGGACTGGCTTACTTCACTCAGCATGATGTGTTCCAGATTCCTCCATTTTGTTGCAAATTACTGGATTTCGTTGTTTCTTACTGCAGTATAGTACTCTAAAGAATACATATCCCATAATTTCTTTATCCAGTCTACCGTTGATGGGCATTTAGGTTGGTTCCAGGTCTTGGCTATTGTGAATTGTGCTGCAATAAACATTAGGGTGCAGACCGCTTTTTTGTTTGCCAATTTAAATTCCTTTGGGTAAATTCCAAGGAGTGGGATGGCTGGGTCGAACGGTAGGGTTATATTCAGGTTTCTGAGGAATCTCCAGACTGATTTCCATAGTGGCTTGACCAGTTTGCATTCCCACCAACAGTGGGTTAGTGTCCCTTTTTCCCCACATCCTCGCCAGCATCTGTTGTTGGTAGATTTCTGTATGTGAGCCATTCTAACCGGGGTGAGGTGAAACCTCATTGTGGTTTTGATTTGCATTTCCCTGATTGCTAGTGACCTTGAACATTTTTTCATGTGCCTGTTGGCCATTTGGATTTCCTCTTTTGAAAAATGTCTATTGAAGTCCTTGGCCCATCTCTTAAGTGGGTTGTTGGTACTTGACTCTCGCTGGGATTAAACATGACAATAGGTCTGATCTGATTTCATCATCATTTAAAAAAAATCATCTATTATTTTTCACTTTATGTTTCTGTGTGGGAGCAAACTGTTGAAATACTTACTTAAGGTATACTAAGCTGATCTTCTGTATATTAAGATAATCGAAAATGAATCTTGATGTGAATGGAAGGGGAGAGGGAGTGGGAAAGGGGAGGGTTGTGGGTGGGAGGGACGGTATGGGGGGGAAGCCATTGTAACACATGAGTCGTACTTTGGAAATTTATATTCATTAAATAAAAGATTAAAAAAAAATTAAAAAAAAAAACAGTCAGGAGAGTGAAGAGACAACCGACAGAATGGGAAAAAATATTTGCAAACTATGCAACAGATAAAGGGTTAATAACCAGAATCTACAAAGAGATCAAGAAACTCCACAAAAACAAAACCAACAACCCACTTAAGAGATGGGCCAAGGACCTCAATAGACATTTTTCAAAAGAGGAAATCCAAATGGCCAACAGGCACATGAAAAAATGTTCAAGATCACTAGCAATCAGGGAAATGTAAATCAAAACCACAACGAGGTTTCACCTCACCCCGGTTAGAATGGCTCACATACAGAAATCTACCAACAACAGATGCTGGCGAGGATGTGGGGGAAAAGGGACACTAACCCACTGTTGGTGGGAATGCAAACTGGTCAAGCCACTGTGGAAGTCAGTCTGGAGATTCCTCAGAAACCTGAATATAACCCTACCGTTCGACCCAGCCATCCCACTCCTTGGAATTTACCCAAAGGAATTTAAATTGGCAAACAAAAAAGCGGTCTGCACCCTAATGTTTATTGCAGCACAATTCACAACAGCCAAGACCTGGAACCAACCTAAATGCCCATCAACAGTAGCCTGGATAAAGAAATTATGGGATATGTACTCTTTAGAATACTATACCGCAGTAAGAAACAATGAAATCCAGTCATTTGCAACAAAATGGAGGAATCTGGAACACATCATGCTGAGTGAAATAAGCCAGTCCCAAAGGGACAAATACCATGTGTTCTCCCTGATCGGCGACAACTGACTGAACACCAAAAAGAAAACCTGTTGAAGTGAAATGGACACTATGAGAAACGGTGACTTGATCAGCATAGCCCTGACTGTTAATGAAAAACTTAATTCATTATCCCTCTTAGTAGTTTTTTTTTGTCTGTTCTACTTAATATGACTGGTTTAATTCTGTAATTATCACACAGTTATTCTTAAGTGTTGAAAATTAACTGAAATGTGATCCCTGTTAAACATAAGAGTGGGAATAAGAGAGGGAAGAGATGTACAATTTGGGACATGCTCAAGCTGACTTGCCCCAAATGGTAGAGTTAGAAACATACCAGGGGACTCCAATTCAATCCCATCAAGGTGGCATGTACCAATGCCATCTCACTAGTCCAAGTGATCAATCTCAGTTCACAATTGATCATAATGAAAGGACTAAGAGTCAAAGGCAGCACATAAACAAGTCTAGTACCTGCTAATACTAACCGATAGAATAAATAAAGGGGAGAGTGATCCAACATGGGAAGCAAGATACTCAGCAGACTCATAGAATGGCAGATGTCCTAAATAGCACTCTGGCCTCAGAATCAGCCCTAAAGGCATTCCGATCTGGCTGAAAAGCCCATGAGAGTATTTCAGGCATGGAAAGCCAAGACACTCTGGCAAAAAAAAAGGAAAGAACAGGTCTTCAAAGAAGGAGGTACCTTTCTCTGAAGGGAGGAGAGAACCTCCACTTTGACTATGACCTTGTCTAAACAAGATAAGAGTCGGAGAACTCAAGGGGCTTCCATAGCCTTGGAAACTCATGACTGGCGCATAGGGAGATTACTGATGCCATAAACAGGAGTGTCAATTTGTAAAGTCAACAACAGGAGTCACTGTGCACTTACTCCTCATGTAGGTCTCTGTCCTTAATGTGCTGTACTTTGAGACTTAATGCTATAATGAGTACTCAAACAATATATTTCACTTTGTGTTTCTATGTGGGTGCAAACTGTTTAAATCTTTACTTAATGTATACTAAACTGACCTTCTGTAAAAAAAAAAAAAAAAAAAAAAAAAAGAAGAAGAAATTATCAATTCCCAACATGACTCTCACTGGGATTAAACATGACAATAGGTCTGATCTGATTTTATCATCATTTTAAAAATCATCTATTATTTTTCACTTTATGTTTCTGTGTGGGAGCAAACTGTTGAAATCTTTACTTAATGTATACTAAGCTGATCTGTATATTAAGAGAATAGAAAATGAATCTTGATGTGAATGGAAGGGGAGAGAGAGTGGGAAAGGGGAAGGTTGCGGGTGGGAGGGACGGTATGGGGGGGAAGCCATTGTAATCCATAACTCGTACTTTGGAAATTTATATTCATTAAATAAAAGTTAAAAAAAAGAGCTGAGATACTCAGAACTTTCAACACTTACTCAGATGGTTCCTAAACCATATGTAAGCCCATTTAAATATGTCTGGATACCTATAAATAAAAGGAAAGAGACTCACAATATATCACCAAATAAAAAGGTTTTAAATTGCAAAAAAAAAAAAAAGGTTAGTGTTAGGGCTAGAGCTAGGGTTAGCGTTAGGGTTAGGGTTAGGGCTAGGGTTAGGGATAGGGATAGGTTTAGGGTTACCATTAGGGCTAGGACTAGGGTTAGGGTTAGGGTTAGGTTTAGGGCTAGGGATAGGGATAGGGTTAGGTCTAGGGCTATAGTTAGGCTTCAGGTTAGGGTTAAGGTTAGGGTTAGGGTTAGGGTCAAACCTAGGGCTAGGGTTAGTGTTAGGGTTAGATTTAGGGCTAGGGTTAGGGTTAGGGTTCGGATTAGGGCGAGGCAGAGGGTTCGGGGTAGGGTTAGGGCTATGGCTAGGTTTCGGGTTAGATTTAGGTTTAAGGCTAGGGTTTGGATAGTGTTTGTGCTAGGGCTAGTGTTCGGGTTATGGCTAGGGTTAGGGTAAGGGTTAGTGCTAGGGCTAGGGTTAGGGTTAGGTCTTGGGTTAGGGTTCGGTTTGCAGTTAGGGCTAAGGTTAGGTCTTGGGCTAGGGTTAGGGTTAGGGTTAGGGATAGTGCTAGGGCTAGGGTTAGGGTTTGGGTTAGGGCTAGAACAAGGGTTAGGGTTAGGGCTAGGCTTGGGTTAGGGTTAGGTTTAGGGCTTGGGCTATTGCTAGATTTAGGGTTACGGTTAGGGTTAAGGTTAGGGCTAGGGTTAGGGTTAGGGTCAGGGTTAGGGCTAGGGCTAGAGTTAGGGTTAGGGCTAGGTCCATGGTTAGGGTTAGGGCTAGGGCTAGGGTTATGGTTAGTGTTAGGACTAGGGTTAGGGCTCGGGTTAGGGTTAGGTCTAGGGTTAGGTTTAGGGCTAGGATTAGGGCTAGGGCAAGATCTAAGGCCAGGTTTAGTGTTAGGGTTACGTTTAGGACTAGGGCTAGGGCTACGGCTAGGGTTACAATCAGTGCTAAGTTTAGGGTTAGGGTTAGAGTTAAGTCTAGTGTTTTTGTTGGGTTAGGTTTAGGGTTAGGGCTTGGGCTAAGTTTAATGTTAGTGTTAGTGTTATTTTTAGGGTTAGAGTTAGGGTTAGGGTTAGTGTTTGGGTAAGGTTAGGACTAGAGCTAGGGTTAGGGTTAGCGTTAGGTTTAGGGTTAGTGCTAGGGCCAGGGTTAGGTTTAGGCTTAGGGTTAGGGTTAGGGCTAGGGCTATGGTTAGGGTTAGGGTTAGGGCTACAGTTAGGGTTAGGTTTAGGGCTATGGCTAGGGTTAGGGTTAGGGTTAGGGCTAGGGTTTGGTATAGGGTTACAGTAAGGGTTACGGCTGGGACTAGTGCTAGGGCTAGAGTTAGTGTTAGGGTTATGGCTATGGCAATGTTTAGGGTTAGGGTTAGGGTTAGTGTTAGGGCTAGGGTTATGGTTAAGTCTAGGGCTAGGGTTAGGGTTGGGGTTAGGGCTAGCGTTAGGGTTATGATTAGTGCTAGGAATAGGGTTTGGTTTAGGGTTTGGGTTAGGTTTAGGGTTTGGGTTAGGGTTAGGGTTAGGTTTAGGGCTAGGCTTAGGTTTAGGGTTATGGTTAGTTTTAGGGTTAGAGCTAGGGCTTGTGTTAATATTAGCGTAGGGTTACCATTAGGGCTAGGGTTGGAGTTATTGCTAGGGCTAGAATTTGGTTAGGATTAGGGCTAGGGCTAAGGTTAGGATTAGGTTATGGTTAGGGTTAGGCTTAGGGTAGGGTTAGGGTTAGGGCTAGTGCTAGGGTTGGGGCTAGGGCATGGGTAGGCTTATTGTTAGGGCTAGGTTTAGGGTTGTGGTTAGGGCTAGACTAGGCTTAGTGTTAGGTTTAGGGTTAGTGCTATTGTTAGGTTTAGTGTTCAGATTAGGTCGAGCGAGAGAGTGTTAGGGTTAGGGTTAGGGCTAGGGTTAGGATTAGGGTTAATGCTAGGGCTAGTTTTAGGTTTAGGGTTAAATTTTGGTTAGTGTTAGGGTTAGGGCTAGGGTTAGGGTTAGGTTTAGTGTTAGGGTTAGGCTTAGGGTTAGGGTTAGGTTTAGTGTTAGGGTTAGGCTTAGGTCTAGGTTTAGTGTTAGGGTACCGATTGGGGCGAGGGAGGGGTTTAGGGTTAGGGTAGGGCTAGGGCTAAGGTTCAGGTTAGGTTTAGGTTTATGACTAGAGTTAGGGTTAGGGTTCGGATTAGGGCGACGGAATGTGTTTGGGTTAGGATTAGGGTTAGGGTTAGGGTTAGGGTTGGGGTTGGGGTTTGGGTTAGGTTTAGGTTTAGGGCTTGTGCTAGTGCGAGGGTTAGATTTAGGGTTAAGTTAGGTCTAGTTCTAGGGCAAGAGCTAGGGTTAGGTTTAGGGCTACGTTTATGGTTATAGCTAGGGCTAGTGTTAGGGTTGGGGTTAGGGTTAGTGTTAGGGCTAGGGCTAGGGTTAGTGTTAGGGTTAGGGTTAGGTTTAGGGTTAGGCTTATTGTTATTGTTAGTGATAGAGCTAGGGTTAGGGTTTGGTTAGGTTTAGTGTTAGGGCTAGTGCCAGGGTTAGGGTTAAGTTAGTGTTAGTGATAGGGTTAGGGTTAGGGTTAGGGCTAGGGCTAGGGCGATGGTTAGGGTTAGGGTTAGGGTTAGAGTTAGGGCTAGGGTTAGGTTTAGGGTTAGGTTTAGGGCTAGGGTTAGGGTTAGGCTTTGGTTTAGGGTTAGGTTTAGCGTTAGAGCTAGGGCTAGGATTAGGAATAGGTTAGGGTTAGAGTTATGGCTAGGGTTAGGGTTAGGGCTAAGGCTAGAGCTAGTTTTAGGATTAGGGCTAGGGATAATGTTATGGTTAGCTTAGGGTTAGCATTAGTGTTAGGGCTAGGTCAAGTGTTCGGTTTAGGTTTAGGTGTAGGGCTAGGGTTAGGGCTAGGTTTAGTGTTATGGTTAGGTCTAGGGTTAGGTTTAGGGTTAGGGCTAAGTTTAGTGTTAGGGTTTGGGTTATGGTTAGGGTTAGGGCTAGGGGTTAGTTTAGGGTTACACTTAGGGTTAGGGATAAGGGTATGGTTAGGGTTAGCGTTAGGGCTAGGGATAGGACTAGGGTTAGGCTTAAGTTTATTGTTAGGGCTAGGTCTAGTGCTAGGGCTAGGGTAGTGTTATGGTTAGGGTTAGGGCTAGGGCAAGGGTTAGCATTAGGGTTAGGGCTAGGGATAGCATTAGGCTTAGTGCTAGGGCTTGTTCTAGGGCTAGGGTTAGGGCTAGCGTTAGGGTTAGGGTTGTGGTTAGGGCTAGGGCTAGGGCTAGGCTTAGGGTTATTGTTAGGGTTAGGGTTAGGGTTAGGGTTAGGGTTAGGGTTAGGGCTAGGGCTAGTTCTAATGCGAGGGTTAGGGTTAGAGATAGGGCTACTGTTAGAGTTAGGGTTAGGGATATGGTTAGGTTTAGGATTAGGGTTAAGGTTAGTGCTAGAAATAGGGTTCAGGTTAGGGTTAGGGTTAAGGTTATGGCTATGTCAAGGGTTCAGGTTAGGGTTAGGGCTAGGGCTAATGTTAGGGCTAGGGTTAGGGTTAGTGCTAGGGTTAGGGCGAGGACGAGGGCAAGGTTTAGGGTTTTGGTAAGGTTTAGGTTTGTGCTAGGGTTAGGGTTATAGTTAGTCCCAGGGTTCAGGTTAGATTTAGGGCTAGGGTTAGGGTTAGTGTAAGGGTTAGGGTTGGTGTTAGGGTTGGGCTAGGGTAAAGGTTAGGGTTAGGGCTAGGGCTAGGGTTAGGGTTAGTGCTAGGGTTAGGGCGAGGACGAGGGCAAGGTTTAGGGTTTTGGTAAGGTTTAGGTTTGTGCTAGGGTTAGGGTTATAGTTAGTCCCAGGGTTCGGGTTAGATTTAGGGCTAGGGTTAGGGTTAGTGTAAGGGTTAGGGTTGGTGTTAGGGTTGGGCTAGGGTAAAGGTTATGGTTAGGGCTAGGGCTAGGGTTAGGGTCAGGAGTAGGGCTAACACTAGGGTTGGGGTTAGGGTTAGGGTTAGGGTTAGACGTTAGGTTTAGGGTTTTGGTTAGGGTTAGGTTTAGGGCTATTTTTAGAGTTAGGGTTATAACTAGGGCTAGGGCTAGAGTTAGGGTTAAGGTTCGGGTTAGGGTTAGGGCTAGGGCTTGTTCTAGAGCTAGGGTTAGAGTTATGGTTACAGCTAGGGTAAGGTTTAGGGTTAGGTTTAGTGTCGGGTTTTGGGTTTGGCTTAGGGCTAGGACTAGTGTTAGGGTTAGGGTTAGGGTTAGGGCTAGGTTTAGATTTTGCTTTAGGGTTAGTTTTAGGGTTAGAGCTAGGGCTCAGATTAGGAATAGGTTAGGGTTAGAGTTATGGCTAGGGCTAGGGCTAGGGCTATTTTTAGGATTAGGGCTAGGGCTAACGTTATGGTTAGCATTAGTGTTAGGGCTAGGGCTAGTGTTCGGGTTAAGTTTAGGTGTAGGGCTAGGGTTAGGCCTGGTTTAGGGTTACGGTTAGGTCTAGGGTTAGGTTTAGGGTTAGGGCCAGTGCTAGGGTTAGGATTAGGTTAGGCTTAGGTTTAGGTGTAGGGTTAGGGTTAGGGCTAGTGCTAGGGCTAGGGTTAGGGTTAGCGTTAAGGTTAGAGTTAGGATAGGGTTTGGGTCAGGTTAGGGCCAGAGCTAGGGTTAGGGTTAGTGTTAGGTTTAGGGCTATGTTAGTGCTAGGGGTAGGTCTAGGGCTAGGGTTAGGGTTAGCGTTAAGGTTAGAGTTAGGATAGGGTTTGGGTCAGGTTAGGGCCAGAGCTAGGGTTAGGGTTAGTGTTAGGTTTAGGGCTATGTTAGTGCTAGGGGTAGGTCTAGGGCTAGGGTTAGGGTTAGGGCTAGGGCTAGGGATAGAGTTAGGGTTACCATTAGGGCCATGACTAGGGTTAGGTTTAGGGTTAGGGATAGGGCTAGGTTTTGGATTTTTTCGAGGGAGAGGGTTAGTGTTAGGGTTAGGGCTAGGGCAAGTGTTCGGGTTAGGTTTAGGTTAGGGTTAGGTTTTGGTTATGGGCTAGGGTTACAGTTAGGGTTAGCTCTAGGGATAGGGATAGGCTTAGGGTTAGCCTAGGGTAAGGGTTAGGGTTAGGGCTAGGGCTAGGTAAGGTTAGAGTTACGGCTAGGGCTAGTGCTATGGTGAGGGTTATGATTCGGTTTAGTGTTAGGGCTAGGGTTAGTGTTAGGGTTAGGGCTAAGGCTAGTGCTAGTGCTAGGTCTAGGGCTAGGTGTAGGGTTAGGGTTAGGGTTAGGGCTAGGGATAGGGATAGGGATAGGGTTAGGGTTACCGTTAGGGCTATGACTAGGATTAGGGTTAGGCTTAGGGCTAGGGCTATGGTTCATGTTAGGTTTAGGGTTTGGGTTAGGTTTTGGTTTAGGGGTAGGGTTAAGGGTGGGGTTAGCTCTAGGACTAGGGTTAGGGTTAGGTTTAGTGCTAGGGTAAGGGTTTGGGTTAGGTCTAGGGCTAGGTATGGTTAGAGTTACGGCTAGGGCTAGTGCTAGGTTGAGGCTTACGGTTAGGTTTAGGGTTAGGGCTAGGTCTAATGTTAGGTTTACGGTTAGGGCTAAGGTTAGTGTTAGGGTTGCGGTTAGGGTTAGGGCTAGGGTAAGTGTTAGGGTTAGGGCTAGGTCTAGGGTTAGGGCTAGGATTATGGCTAACACTAGGGTTGGGGTTAGGGTTAGGGTTAGGCGTTAGGTTTAGGGTTTCGGTTAGTGTTATGGTTATGGCTTCTTTTAGGGTTAGGGTTATAACTAAGGCTAGGGCTACAGTTAGGATTAAGGTTAGGGTTAGGGTTAGGGCTAGGGCAAGTGCTAGAGGTATGGTTAGCGTTAGTGTTAGTGCTAGGGCTTGTGCTAGGGCTAGTGTTAGGGTTAGGGTTATTGCTAGCGTAAGGTTTTGGGTTAGGTTTTTGTCAGTTTTAAGGTTTGGGTTATGGTTAGGGCTAGTGTTAGGGTTAGGGTTTGGGCTAGGGCTTGGTATAAGGTTAGGTTGTTTAGTGCTAGGGCTAGTACTAGGACTAGGTTTAGGGTTAGGGCTACAGCTAGGTTTAGGGTTAGGGTTAGGGTTAGGGTTAGGGAGAGGGATAGGGTTAGTGTTGGGGTTAGGGCTACCGTTAGGGTTAGGGTTGGGGTTAGGGCTAGTGCTAGGGCTAGGGCTAGGATTAGGGTTTATTTTAGGGCATGGGTTACCGTTAGGTTTAGGGCTAGGGCTATGGCTAGGTCTAGGGCTAGGGTTAGGTTTAGAGCTAGGGCTAGTGTTTGGTTTAGGGTTAGGTTTAGTGTTAGGGCTACAGCTAGGGTTTGTGTTAGTGTTAGGGTTAGTGTTAAGGTTAGGGTTAGAGTTAGCCCTAATTATAGGGTTAGAGTTTGTGTTAGGGTTCTGGTTAGGGTTAGGGCTAGATTTAGGGTTAGCGTTAGGGCTAGGACTACGGGTAGGATTAGGTTTAGAGCTAGGACCAAGGTTAGGGTTAGGGTTAGGGCCATGGTTTGGGTTAGGGTTAGGGTTAGGGTTAGGGCTAGTGTTAGGTTAGGGTTAGTGCTAGGGCTAGATCTAGGGCTAGGGTTAGGGTTAGGGTTATACTAGGGCTAGGGTTAGGGTTAGGGCTAGGGTTTTGGTTAGGATTATGGCTAGGTCTAGGTTTAGGGTTAGTGTTAGGTTTAGGGGTAGGGTTACTGTTAGGTTTTGGATTAGGTCAAGGGAGAGGTTTAGGGTTAGGGAAAATGGCTAGGGTTATGTTTAAGTTTAGATTTAGGGCTAAGGTTAAGGTTAGTGCTAGGTGTAGTGTTAGGGTTAGGGTTAGGGCTAAGGTTAGCATTGAGGTTAAGGTTAGGGTTCGGGTTAGGGTTAGGTGTTAGTCCCCGGGTAAGGGGTAGGGTTAGTGTTATGGCTAGGATTAGGGTTAGTTTTAGGGCTAGGGCAAGTTCTAGGGCTAGAGTTAGGGTTAGGTTTACGTCTAGGTTAGGGTTAGGCATATAGCTAGGGCTGGGTTTAGTGTTAGGGTTAGGGCTAGGCAACGGCTAGGGTTAGGGTTAGGGTAGTGCTAGGGCTAGGGTTATGGTTACGGTTAGGCCTAGGGTAAGGGTTAGGGTTAGGGTTACTGACAAGGTTAGGAAGAGGGTTAGGGTTAGGGTTAGGTTTACGGTTAGGGTTAGGGTCAGGGCTAGGGATAGGTTTAGGGTTAGGGTTAGGGCTCGGGTCAAAGTTAGGGCTAAGGTTAGGGTTAGGGTTAGGGCTAGGGTTATGGTTATGGTTAGGGCTAGGGTTATGGTTACGGTTAGGTTTAGGTTTAGGGTTACTGTTAGTGCTAGGGCTGGGGTTATGTCTAGGGTTAGGGTTAGAGCTAGGGTTAGGGTTAGGGCTATGGCTATGTTTAGGATTAGGTTTAGGATTGGGGTTAGTGCTAGGGTTAGGTTTATTTTTATGGCTAGGGCTAGGTTTAGGGATAGGGTTAGAGCTAGGGTAGGCTTAGGGTTGGGTTTGGGCTAGGAATAGGGTTAGTGTTAGTTTAGGGCTAGTGCTAGGGCTATGTTTAGGGTTAGGGTTAGGGCAATGGCCATATTTAGAGTTAGGGTTATGGCTAGGGCTAGGGTTAGGGTTTCGTTTAGGGCTAGTGCTAGATTTATGTAAGGGCAAGAGCTTGGATTATAGTTAGGGTTTGGGTTAGGGCTAGTACTATGGTTAGGGTTAAGGTTAGGGCTACGGGTAGGACTATGGTTAGGGTTAGGGTTTGGGCAGGGGTATATTTAGGGTTAGGGCTAGGGTAAGTGTTAGGTTAGGGTTATGGCCAGGGATAGGGTTAGTGTAAGGGCTAGGATTAGTGTTAGGGTTATTGTTATTGTTAGTATCAGGGCTAGGGATAGGTTTACTGTTAGGTTTACGGCTAGGGTTAGGGTTAGGGCTAGGGTATGGTTCGGGTTAAGTTTAGGTTTAGACTAGGTTTAGGGTTAGGTTTAGGCCAGGGTTAGGGTGGGTTAGGGTTAGGGTTAGAGTAGGGTAAGGGCTGGGGTTAGGGTTAGGGTTAGTGTTGGGGCCAGGTTTAGGGTTAGGGTTAGGGCTAGGGCTAGGGCTAGGTTTAGGGTTAGGGTTAGTGTTGGGGCCAGGGTTATAGTTAGGGTTAGGGCTAGGGCTCGGCCAATGGTTATGGTTAGAGTTAAAGCTATGGCTATGTTTAGGATTAGGGTTATTATCTAGGGATAGGGTTAGGGTTAGGGTTAGGGTTAGGTTAGGGTTAGGGTTAGGGTTAGGGTTAGGGCTAGGGTTAGATATGGGCTATTTCTAGGGCTAGGATTATGGTTAGGGTTTGGCTTAGGGCTAGTACTAGGGTTAGGGTTAAGGTTAGGGCTACGGGTAGGGCTATGTTTAGGGTTAGGGTTAGGGCAATGGTATGGTTAGGGTTAGGGCTAGGGTAAGTGTTAGGGTTAGGGTTATTGCCAAGGGATAGGGTTAGTGTAAGGTCTAGGTTTAGCGTTAGGGTTACTGGTATGTTAGTATCAGGGCTAGGGATAGGTTTACTGTTAGGTTTACAGCTAGGGTTAGGGTTAGGGCTAGGGTATGGTTCGGGTTATGTTTAGGTTTGGTCTATGTTTAGGGTTAGGGTTAGGGCCAGGGTTAGGGTAGGTTTAGGGCTAGGGTTAGAGTTAGGGTAAGGGCTAGGGTTAGGGTTAGGGTTAGTTTTGGGGCCAGGTTTAGGGTTAGGGTTAGGGCTAGGGCTAGGGCTAGGTTTTGGGTTAGGGTTTTTGTTGGGGCCAGGGTTATAGTTAGGGTTAGGGCTCAGGCTATGGTTATGGTTAGGTTAAGGCTATGGCTATGTTTAGGATTAGGGTTAATTCTAGGTATAGGGTTAGGGTTAGGGTTAGGGCGAGCGTTAGATATGGGCTATGTCTAGGGCTAGGATTATGGTTAGGGTTTGGCTTAGGGCTAGTACTAGGGTTAGGGTTAAGGTTAGGGCTATGGCTAGGGCTATGGTTATGGTTAGGGTTTGGGCAAGGGTATGGTTAGGGTTAGGGCTAGGGTATGTGTTAGGGTTAGGGTTATGGCCAGGGATAGGGTTAGTGTAAGGGCTAGGATTAGTGTTAGGGTTACTGGTAGTGTTAGTATCAGGGCTAGGGATAGGTTTAGGGTTAGGTTTAGGGCTGGTGCTAGGGCTAGGGTTAGGGTTACGGTTAGGCCTAGGGTAAGGGTTAGGGTTAGGGTTACTGACAAGGTTAGTGTTCAAGTTAGGGAGAGGGTTAAGGTTAGGGATAGGGTTAGGGTTAGGGTTAGGTTTACGGTTAGGGTTAGGGTCAGGGCTAGGAATAGGGTTAGGGTTAGGGTTAGAGATAGGGTTATGGTTAGGGTTAGGGCTAGGGTTAGGGTTATGGTTAGGTTTAGGTTTAGGGTTACTGTTATGGCTAGGTCTTGGTTAGGTCTAGGGTTAGGGTTAGAGCTAGGGCTAGTGTTAGGGTTAGGGTTAGGGCTATGGCTATGTTTAGGGTTAGGTTTAGGATTAGGGTTAGTGCTAGGGTTAGGTTTATTTTTATGGCTAGGGCTAGGTTTAGGGTTAGGGTTAGAGCTAGGGTAGGCTTAGGGTTGGGGTTTGGGCTAGGAATATGGCTAGTGTTAGTTTAGGGCTAGTGCTAGGGCTATGTTTAGGGTTAGGGTTAGGGCAATGGCCATATTTAGGGTTAGGGTTATGGCTAGGGCTAGGGTTAGGTTTTCGTTTAGGGCTAGTGCTAGATTTAGGCTAGGGCTAGTTCTAGGATTATGGTTAGGGTTTGGGTTAGGGCAAGGGTATGGTTAGGGTTAGGGCTACGGTGAGTGTTAGGGTTAGGGTTATGGCCAGGGATAGGGTTAGTGTAAGGGCTAGGGTGATAGGTTATTGTTAGAGTTAGTATCAGGGCTAGGGATAGGTTTACAGTTAGGTTTACGGCTAGGGTTAGGGTTTGGGTTAGGGCTATGTTTACGGTTAAGGCTAGGGTTAGGGTTAGGGTTAGGGCTAGGGTTATGGTTTGGGTTATGTTTAGATTTGGTCTAGGGTTAGGGTTAGGTTTAGGGCCAGGGTTAGGGTAGGGTTAGGGCTAGGGTTAGAGTTAGGGTAAGGGCTAGGGTTAGGGTTAGGGTTAGGGTTAGTGTTGGGGCCAGGTTTAGAGTTAGGGTTAGGGCTAGGGCTAGGGCTAGGTTTAGGGTTAGGGTTAGTGTTGGGGCCAGGGTTATCGTTAGGGTTAGGGCTAGGGCTAGGGCTATGGATATGGTTAGAGTTAAGGCTATGGCTATGTTTAGGATTGGGTTTATGTCTAGGTTAGGGTTAGGGTTAGGGTTAGGGCTAAGGCTAGATTTGGGCTATTGCTAGGGCCAAGATTATGATTAGGGTTTGGGTTAGGGCTATGGCTATGTTTAGGGTTAAGGTTGGGGTTAGGATTATGGTTAGGGTTATGTTAGGGTTAGGGCTAGGTTTAGGGTTAGGCCTGGGTTAGCGTTTGGGCTAGGGCTAGGGTTAGGCTTAGGGTTAGGTTTTGGGTTCGGCTAGGGCTTGGCTTAGGGTTAGTTAGGGTTAGGGCTAGGTCTATGGTTAATATTATGGCTAGGGTTAGGGTTATGGTTAGGGTTAGTGCTAGGGCTAGGGTTATTGTTAGTGTTAGGGTTGTGGTTGGGGATAGGGCTAGTGCTATGCTTAGGGTTAGGGTTAGGGTTAGGGCTATGTTTAGGGTTAGTGTTAGGTTTAGGATTAGGGTTAGGGCTAGGGCTCGGGTTAGGCTTAGGGTTAGATTAGAGCTAGTATTAGGGTTAGGGTTTGGGTTAGTGTTAGTGTTAGGTGTAGGGCTAGGGTTAGTGTTAGAGCTAGTGTTAGGTTTAGGGTTATGGTTAGCTGTAGAGCTAGGGTTATGGTTAGTGTTAGGGCTTTGGTTAGTGTTAGGGTTGGGGTTAAGGTTAGGGTTATGGTTTAGGGTTAGTGTTACAGTTAGGGATAGGTTTAGTTCTAGGGCTAGGGCTAGGGTTAGGTTTAGGGTTAGGACTAGGTCTTGTGCTATGGCTTGGGTTTGGGTTAGGGTTAGGGCTAGAGTAAGGGTTAGGGTTAGTGTTAGGGTCATGGTTAGGGTTAGGGTTATTGCTATGGCTAGGGGTAGGGCTATGGCTAGGGGTAGGGTTAGGGCTAGGGTTGTGGTTACGGCTAGAGCTAGGGTTAGAGTTAGAGTTAGGGTTAGTGCTAGGATTAGGATTAGGGTTAGGGTTAGGGCTATGGTTAGGGCTAGAACTAGGGTTAGGGTTAGGGTTATGATTAGGGCTAGGGCTAGGGCTAGGGTTACGGTTAGAGTTATGGTTAGGTCTATGTTTAGGGTTAGTTTTAGTGCAAGATTTAGGGCACGGATGAGGGTGATGTTAGGGATAGGGTTATTGTTAGGGGTTAGGGTTAAGCTTACATTTGGGTAGGGTTAGGGCTAGGGCTAGGGCTAGGGATAGTGTTATGATTAGGGTTAGGTTTAGAGTTAGGATTAGGGTTAGGGCTAGTGCTATGGTTAGGGTTAGGGCTAGAGCTAAGGTTAGAGTTAAGGTTAGGGTTAGGGTTAGGGCTAGGACTAGGGGTAGGGTTAGGGTTAGGGCTAGGGCTAGGTCTAGTGCTAGGGCTAGGGTTTGGTTAGGGTTAGGGCTAGGGTAAGTGTTAGGGTTAGGGTTAGGGCCAGTGTTAGTGTTATGGTTGGGTGAGGGCTGGAGCTAGTGTTATGGTTAGGGTTAGGGATAGGGCTAGGTCTATGGTTATGGTTACGGTTAGGGCTAGAGTTTGTTTTAGGGTTAGGGTTAGGGCCAGTGCTAGGGTTATGGTTCGGACTAGGTCTGTGGATAGGGTTAGGGTTAGGGCTAGGGCTAGGGATAGGGTAAGGTTTAGGTCTAGGACTAGCGTTAGGGTTAGGTTTGGGTTTAGGGCTGGGGCTGTGTTTAGGGTTAGGGTTAGGTCTAGGGTTAGGTTTAGAGCTACGATATTCTTAGGGTTAGTGTTAGGGTTAGGGTTAGCTCTAGGGCTAGTGTTAGGGTTAGGGTTGGGTTTATGTTTAGGGTTAGGTTTAGGTTTAGGGTTAGGATAAGGTTAGGTTTAGGGCTAGTGCTAGGCTTAGGGTTAGGGTTAGGATTAGGTTTAGTTCTGTGGCTAGTGTTAGGGTTAGGGTTAGGGCTGGGGCAATGGTTAGTGTTAGTGTAAAGGCAAGGGCAAGGGTTAGGGTTAGGGTAAGTGTAGGGTTATGTTTTGGTTAGGTTTAGGCTTAGGGTTAGCTTTAGTGTTAGGGGTAGTGCTAGGTTTAGGGTTAGGGTTATTGTTAGGGCTAGGGCTAGTGTTAGTGTTAGGGTAAGGCTAGGGCAATGGGTAGGGTTAGGTTTAGGTCTAGGATTTGGGTTAGGGTTAGGGCTAGGTCTTGGTTTAGGGTTACATTAAGGTTATAGCTAGAGTATGGTTATGGTTAGGGTTAGGGTTAGGGCTAGTGTTGTGATTATGGTTAGAGTTAGGGTTACGGCTGGGGCTAGGTCTAGGGTTAGGTTTAGGGTTAGGGCTATGGCTATGTTTAGGTTTGGTGTTAGGGTTAGTGTTAGTGCTAGGGTTAGGGTTTGGTGTGCGGTTAGGGCTCGGATTTGGGTTAGGGTTAGGTTTAGGGCTAGGGCTAGGGCTATGGCTAAGGTTATTTTTAGGACTAGGGTTAGGTTTAGGAGTGTGGTTAGGGCTAGGGCTAGGTCTAGGGCTAGGGTTAGGGTTAGGGTTAGTGCTAGGGTTAGGGCTAGGACAAGGGTGAGGGTTAGGGTTTGGGTAAGGTTTAGGTTTGGGCTAGGGTTAGGGTTATGGTTAGGACCAGTGTTCGGTTAGATTTAGGGCTAGGCTTAGGGTTAGTGTAAGGGTTAGGGTTGGGGTTAGGGTTAGGGCTAGGGCTAGGACTAGGGCTAGGGTTAGGGTCAGGAGTAGGACTAACACTAAGGTTGTGGTTAGGGTTAGGGTGAGGCGTTAGGTTTAGGGTTTCGGTTAGGGTTAGGGCTAGGGCTAGTTTTAGGGTTAGGGTTATAACTAGGGCTAGGGCTAGAGTTAGGGTTAAGGTTAGGGTTAGGGTTAGGGCTAGGGCTAGGAATAAGGTTTGGGTTAACGTTACTGCTATGACTAACGTTAGGGTTAGGGTTAGGGCTAGGGCTAGGGTTCAGGTTAGGTCGAGGGAGACAGTTATGTTTAGGGTTAGGGCTAGGGCAAGGGTTAGTTTTAGGGTTAGGGTTAGGGTTAGAGTTAAGGCTAGGGTTTGTTCTAGGGCTAGGTTTTGGACTAAGGTTGGGGCTAGTGTAAGGTTTAGGCCTAGTGTTAGGGTTAGGGCTAGGGCTAGGTCTAGGGTTAGGGTTTGGGTTAGGTTGGTTGAGGGTTAGGGCTAGGGTTAGGGTTAGGGCTAGGGCTAGGGTTAGGGTTAGTGTTAGGTTTAGGGCTAGGGTGACTGTTAGGTTTAAGATTAGGTCAAAGGAGAGTTTTAGGGTTAAGTTTAGGGTTAGGGAAAGGTCTAGGGATAGGGTTTCATTTAGGTTTAGTGCTAAGTTTAGGG
This sequence comes from Oryctolagus cuniculus, assembly GCF_964237555.1. NCBI lineage: Eukaryota > Metazoa > Chordata > Mammalia > Lagomorpha > Leporidae > Oryctolagus > Oryctolagus cuniculus. The sequence continues at coordinate 86,691,679 of NC_091444.1, read as the reverse complement.
TTAGTGCTAGGTCTAGTGTTAGGGTTAGGCTTAGGGCTATGGTTAGGGTTAGGGTTAGGGTTAGGGGTTAGGATTAGGGTTACGGTTAGGGTTTGGGATAGGGCTAGGATTAGGTTAAGGGTTAGGGCTAGGGCTAGGGCTATGGTTATTGTTAGGGTTAGGGTTAGGGTTAGGGCTAGGGCTAATGCTAGGGCTAGGGCTAGGGTTATTGTTAGGGTTAGGGTTAGGGCTAGGGCTAGTGCTAGGGCTAGGGTTACGGTTAGAGTTAGGGCTAGGGTAAGGGTTAGGGTTATGGTTATGGTTACAGTATGTTTAGTTATAGTGTTAGGGCTAGGGCTAGTGCTAGGGTAATAGTTAGGGTTTGGTTTAGGGCTAGGTAGGGTAAGGGTTAGGCTTAGAGCTAGGGCTAGGTTTAGTGTTAGGGTTTGGGCAAGGGCTATGGTTATGGTTAGGGTTTGGGCTTGTGCTAGGGCTAGTGTTAGCATTACGGTTAGGGCTAGGGTAAGGGTTAGGTTTATGGCTAGGTCTCGGGTTAGGGTTAGGATTAGGGCTAACACTAGAGTGGGGTTAGGGTTAGGGTTAGGCATTAGGTTTAGGGTTTTGGTTAGGGTTAGGGCTAGGGCTAGTTTTAGGGTTAGGGTTATAACTAGGGCTAGGGCTAGAGTTAGGGTTACGGTTAGGGTAAGTGCTAGGGCTAGTGCTAGGGCTATGGTTAGCATTAGTGTTAGTGCTAACGCTTGTGCTAGGGCTAGCATTAGGGTTAGGGTTATGGCTGGGGTAAGGTTTAGGGTTAGGTTTAGTGTCAGGTTTAAGGTTTGGGTTACGGTTATGGCTAGTGTTAGAGTTAGGGTTTGGGCTAGGCCTTGGGATAAGTTTAGGGTTTGGGTTAGTGCTAGGTCTAGTCCTAGGACTAGGGTTAGGGTTAGGGTTAGTGCTAGGTCTAGTGCTAGGACTAGGGTTAGGGTTAGGGCTACTGCTAGGTTTAGGGTTAGGGTTAGGGAGAGGAATAGGGTTAGGGTTGGGGTTAGGGCTAGGGCTAGGGCTAGGTTTAGGGTTAGAGCTAGGGCTAGCGTTTGGTTTAGGGTTAGGGTTAGGGTTAGGGCTAGGGCTAGGGTTCATGTTAGTGTTAGGGTTAGTTTTAAGGTTAGGGTTAGCACTAATTATAGGGTTAGAGTTAGTGTTTGGGTTCTGGTTAGGGTTAGGGCTAGGTTTAGGGTTAGGGTTAGGGCTAGGGCTACGGATAGGATTAGGGTTAGAGCTAGGACCAAGGTTAGGGTTAGGTTTAGGACCATAGTTTGGGTTTTGATTAGGGTTAGGGTTATGGCTAGTGTTAGGTTAGGGTTAGTGCTAGGGCTACAGATAGGGTTAGGGTTATGCCTAGAGGAAGCGTTAACATTAGGGTTAGTGCTAGGGCTATATCTAGGGCTAGGGTTAGGGTTAGGGTTATGCTTGGGCTAGGGTTAGGGTTAGGGATAGGGTTAGGGCTAGGGTTTTGGTTAGGGTTATGGCTAGGTCTATGTTTAGGGTTAGTGTTAGGTTTAGGGTTAGGGTTAATGTTAGGTTTCAGTTTAGGTCAAGGGAGAGGTTTAGGGTTAGGGTTAGGGTTAGGGAAAGGGTTAGGTTTAGGTTTAGGTTTAGGGCTAAGGTTAGGGTTAGTGCTAGGTGTAGTGTTAGGGTTAGGGTTAGGGCTAAGGTTAGGTTTGGGGGTATGTTACCGTTAGGGTTGGGGTTAGGGTTAGGCTTAGGTGTTAGTGCTCGGGTAAGGGGTAGGGTTAGGGTTAGGGCTAGGGTTATGGTTAGTTTTAGGGCTAGGGCTAGTTCTAGGGCTAAAGTTAGTGTTCGGTTTACAGCTAGAGTAGGGTTAGGCATAGAGCTAGGGCTAGGTTTAGTGTTAGGGTTAGGGCTAGGCAACGGCTAGGGTTAGGGTTAGTGCTAGTGCTAGGGCTAGGGTTAGGGTTATGGTTAGGCCTAGGGTAAGGGTTAGGGTCAGGGTTAGGGTTACTGACAAGGTTAGTGTAAGAGTTAGGGAGAGGGTTAGGGTTAGGGTTAGGGTAGGGTTAGTGTTAGGTTTACAGTTTGGGTTAGGGTCAGGGCTAGGGATAGGGTTAGGGTTAGGGTTAGGGCTAGGGCTAGGGTTAAGGTTAGGGCTAAGGTTAGGGTTATGGTTAGGGCCAGTGTTCAGGTTAGATTTAGGGCTAGGGTTACGGTTAGGTCTATGTTTAGGGTTGTTTTAGTGCAAGATTTAGGGCATGGGCAAGGGTGATGTTAGGGATAGGGTTATTTTTAGAGGTTAAGGTAAGCTTACATTTTGGTAGGGTTAGGGCTAGGGCTACTGCTAGGGTTAGTGTTATGATTAGGGTTAGGTTTAGGGTTAGGGCTAGTGTTAGGTTAGGGTTAGGGCCAGAGCTACGGTTAGGGTTAGGGCTAGGGCTAGGGCTAGGGTTAGGGTTACAGTTATTTTAGGGTTAGTGCTAGTGCTAGGGCTAGGGTTAGGGTTAGGGTTAGGGCTATGCTAAGTGTTAGGGTTAGGGTTAGGGCTAGGGTTAGGGTTAGGGTTAGGGTGAGGGCTAGATCTAGTGTTATGGTCACGGTTAGGTATAGCACTAGGTCTATGATTATTATTACAGTTAGGGCTAGTGTTTGGGTTAGGATTAGGTTTGGGCTAGTGCTAGGGTTATGGTTAGGGCTAGGTCTATGGTTATAGTTATGGTTAGGGCTAGGGCTAGGGTTAGGTCTGGCTATGGTTATGGTTAGTGTTAGGTTTGGGTTTAGGGCTAGGTCTGTGTTGAGGGTTAGGTTTAGGGCTAGGGTTAGGTTTAGAGCTAGGGATAGTCAGGGTTAATGCTACGGTTAGGGTTAGCTCTAGGGCTAGTGTTAGGGTTAGGGTTAGGGGTAGGTTTATGTTTAGGGTTAGGTTTAGGTTTAGGTTTAGGTTTATGGTTAGGCTTAGGGTTAGGTTTAGGGCTAGTGCTAGGCTTAGGGTTAGGGTTAGGATTAGGTTTAGTTCTGGGGCTAGTGTTAGGGTTAGGGTTAGGGCTGGGGCAATGTTTAGTGTTAGGGTTAAGGCAAGGGCATGGTTTAGAGGTAGCACTAGGGTAAGGGTTAGGGTTAGGGTAAGTGTAGGGTTAGGTTTAGGTTAGGTTTAGGCTTAGGGTTAGTTTTAAGGTAGGGGTAGTCCTAGGTTTAGTGTTAGGGTTAGGGTTAGGGTTAGGACTAGGGTAGAGTTAGGGTTAGGGAAAGGCTAGGGCAATTGGTAGGGTTGGGTTTAGGTCTAGGATTTGGGTTAGGGTTAGGGCTAGGTCTTGGTTTAGGGTTTAGGGTTAGGGCTATGGCTATGTTTCTCATAGTGTCCATTTCACTTCAACAGGTTTCCTTTTTGGTGTTCAGTTAGTTGTCACCAATCAGGGAGAACATATGGTATTTGTCCCTTTGGGACTGGCTTACTTCACTCAGCATGATGTGTTCCAGATTCCTCCATTTTGTTGCAAATTACTGGATTTCATTGTTTCTTACTGCGGTATAGTATTCTAAAGAGTACATATCCCATAATTTCTTTATCCAGTCTACCGTTGATGGGCATTTAGGTTGGTTCCAGGTCTTGGCTATTGTAAACTGTGCTGCAATAAACATTAGGGTGCAGACCGCTTTTTTGTTTGCCAATTTAAATTCCTTTGGGTAAATTCCAAGGAGTGGGATGGCTGGGTCGAACGGTAGGGTTATATTCAGGTTTCTGAGGAATCTCCAGACTGACTTCCACAGTGGCTTGGCCAGTTTGCATTCCCACCAACAGTGGGTTAGTGTCCCTTTTTCCCCACATCTTCGCCAGCATTTGTTGTTGGTAGATTTCTGTATGTGAGCCATTCTAACCGGGGTGAGGTGAAACCTCGTTGTGGTTTTGATTTACATTTCCCTGATTGCTAGTGATCTTGAACATTTTTTCATGTGCCTGTTGGCCATTTGGATTTCCTCTTTTGAAAAATGTCTATTGAGGTCCTTGGCCCATCTCTTAAGTGGGTTGTTGGTTTTGTTTTTGTGGAGTTTCTTGATCTCTTTGTAGATTCTGGTTATTAACCCTTTATCTGTTGCATAGTTTGCAAATATTTTTTCCCATTCTGTCGGTTGTCTCTTCACTCTCCTGACTGTTTCTTTTGCAGTACAGAAACTTCTCAATTTGCTGCAATCCCAATAGTTGATTTTGGCTTTGACTGCCTGTGCCTCCCAGGACTTTTCCAGAAGTTCTTTGCCTGTGCCAATATCTTGAAGGGTTTCTCCTATGTTCTCTAATAACTTGATGGTGACAGGTCGTAGATTTAGGTCTTTAATCCACGTTGAGTGGATTTTTGTGTAAGGTGTAAGGTAGGGCTCTTGCTTGATGCTTCTGCATGTGGAAATCCAGTTTTCCCAGCACCATTTATTGAATAGACTGTCCTTGCTCCAGGAATTGGTTTTAGATCCTTGATCAAATATAAGTTGGCAGTAGTGTTTGGGTTGATTTCAGGTGTTTCAATTCTGTTCCATTGGTCTATCCATCTGTTTCTGTACCAGTACCATCCTGTTTTGATAACAACTGCCCTGTAGTATGTCCTGAAATCTGGTATTGTGATGCCTCCAGCTTTGTTTTTGTTGTACAAGATTGCTTTAGCTATTCGAGGTCTCTTGTGCCTCCATATAAATTTCAGCACCATTTTTTCCAGATCTGAGAAGAAGGTCTTTGGTATCTTGATTGGTATTGCATTGAATCTATAAATTGCTTTTGGGAGAATGGACATTTTGATGATATTGATTCTTCCAACCCATGAGCATGGAAGATTTTTCCATTTCTTGGTATCTTTTCTATTTCTTTCTTTAAGGTTTTGTAATTTTCATCGTAGAGATCTTTAATGTCCTTGGTGAAGTTTATTCCAAGGTATTTGATTGTTTTTGTAGCTATTGTGAATGGGATTGATCTTAGCAGTTCTTTCTCAGCCATGGCATTGCTTGTGTATACAAAGGCTGTTGATTTTTTGCATTGATTTTATATCCTGCCACTTTGCCAAACTCCTCTATGAGTTCCAATAGTCTCTTCGTAGAATTCTTTGGATCCCCTAAGTAAAGAATCATATCGTCTGCAAAGAGGGATAGTTTGACTTCTTCCTTCTCAATTTGTATTCCTTTAATTTCTTTTTCTTGTCTGATGGCTCTGGCTAAAACTTCCAGAACTATGTTAAATAGCAGTGGTGAGAGTGGGCATCCCTGCCTGGTGCCAGATCTCAGTGGAAATGCTTCCAACTTTTCCCCATTCAATAGGATGCTGGCTGTGGGCTTTTCATAAATTGCTTTGATTATATTGAGGAATGTTCCTTCTATACCCAATTTGCTTAGAGTTTTCATCATGAAAGGGTGTTGAATTTTATCAAATGCTTTCTCTGCATCTATTGAGATAATCATATGGTTTTTCTTCTGCAGTCTGTTAATGTGGTGAATCACATTGATTGATTTGCGAATGTTGAACCATCCCTGCATACCAGGGATTAATCCCACTTGGTCTGGGTGGATGATTTTCCTGATGTGTTGTTGTACTCTATTGGCAGGAATTTTATTGAGGATTTTTGCGTCTATGTTCATCAGGGATATTGGTCTGTAATTTTCTTTCAGTGCTGCATCTTTCTCTGGCTTAGGGATTAAGGTGATGCTGGCTTCATAGAAAGAATTTGGGAGGATTCCATCTTTTTCAATTGTTCTGAATAATTTGAGAAGAAATGGAATTAGTTCTTCTTTAAATGTCTGGTAGAATTCAGCAGTGAATCCATCTGGTCCTGGGCTTTTCTTTGTTGGGAGGGCCTTTATAATGGTTTCAATTTCTGTTTCAGTTATGGGTCTATTTAGGTTTTCAATGTCTTCCTGGTTCAATTTATGTAGGTTGCATGTGTCCAGGAATCTATCCATTTCTGATAGGTTTCCCTGTTTGCTGGCATACAGGTCCTTGTAGTAATTTCTGATGATTCTTTTTATTTCTGTGGTGTCTGTTGTTATGTTTCCTTTTTCATCTCTGATTTTATTGATTTGGGTCTTTTGTCTTCTTTTTTTAGTTAGTTGGGCCAATGGGGTGTCAATTTTGTTTATTTTTTCAAAAAACCAGCTCTTCGCTTGGCTGATTTTTGTAATGTTTTTTTGGATTCAATCCTGTTAATTTCTTCTCTGGTTTTAATTATTTCTCTTCTCCTACTAGATTTGGGTCTGGTTTGCTGCAAATTTTCTAGGTCCTTGAGATGTGCTGAAAGCTCATTTATTTGGTGCCTTTCCAATTTCTTGATATAGGCACCTATTGCTATAAACTTGCCTCTCAATACTGCTTTTGCCGTATCCCATAAGTTTTGATATGTTGTGTTGTTATCCTCATTTACTTCCAGAAAGTTTCTGATTTCTCTTTTGATTTCTTGAATGACCCAGTGTTCATTCAGGAGCATGTTGTTCAGTCTCCATGTGTTTGCATACTTTCTTGGGTTTCCTGAGTTGCTCATTTCCAGCTTCATTCCACTGTGGTCTGAGAAACTGCATGGTATGATTCTAATTCTTTTAAAATTGCTGAGACTTGCTTTATGACCTACTATGTGATCAAAAATAGAGAAGGTTCCATGCACTGCTGAGAAGAATGTAAAGTCTTTAGATGTAGGATTGAAAGTTCTGTAGATATCTGTTAGATCCATTTGGGCAATAGTGTCAATTAAATCTGCTGTTTCCTTGTTGATCTTCTGTCTGGATGATCTATCTATTTCTGAGAGTGGAGTATTGAAGTCCCCCAGTACTATTGTATTGGAATCTAAGTCTCCCTTTAAGTCCCTTAACATATCTTTTAAATAGACCGGTGCCCTGTAATTAGGTGCATATACATTGATAATTGTTATATCTTCCTGTTGAATTGAACCCTTAATCATTATATAGTGCCCCTCTTTGTCTCTCTTAACAGTTTTTGTATTAAAGTTTATTTTGTCTGATATTAATATGGCTACACCTGCTTTTTTTTGGTTTCTGTTGGCATGGAATATCTTTTTCCAACCTTTCACTTTCACTCTGCATGCCTCTTTGTTAGAGAGATGTGTTTCTTGTAGGCAACAAATAGTTGGGTGTTGTTCCTTAAGCCAGTCAGCCAATCTGTGTCTTTTAACTGGACAGTTCAGGCCATTCACGTTTAATGTGACTATTGATACATAGTGACTTTGCCCTGCCATTTTCCCGGAGATATTTTCTAGTATATGCTTTGAGCTTCCCATGCTCTTTTACTGGTAGGTGTTCTTCCTTTCCCTTCTTTCTTTCATATTGATGGCCGTGTTTCTGTGTTTCTGAGTGTAGCACATCTTTAAGTATCTTTTGCAGGGCCTGACGAGTGGCCACAAAGTCTTTCAATTTCTGTTTGCTATGAAAGGTCTTTATTTCACCTTCATTCACAAATGAGAGCTTGGCAGGATATAATATTCTGGGCTGGCAATTTTTCTCTCTTAGCACCTGTGCTATGTCTCACCATTCCCTCCTAGCCTGTAGTGTTTCTGACGAGAAGTCTGCTGTGAGTCTGATTGGAGATCCTCTGAGAGTAATCTGACATTTCTCTCTTGCACATTTTAGGATCTTTTCTTTATGTTTCACTGTGGTGAGTTTAATTACAACGTGTCGTGGTGAGGATCTCTTTTGGTCATGTTTACTGGGGGTTCTATGAGCTTCCTGTACTAGGATGTCTCTGTCCTTCTCCAGACCCGGAAAGTTCTCTGCTAGTATCTCACTAAAAAGGCCTTCTAATCCTTTCTCTCTCTCCATGCCTTCAGGAACTCCTAGAACCCGAATGTTGGGTTTTTTAATAGTATCCTGTAGATTCCCAACAATATTTTTTAGATCTCTAATTTCCTCTTCTTTTCTTTGGTTTGACTGTATCCTTTCCTGTTCTCTGTCTTCTAAGTCTGATATTCTCTCTTCTGCTTCACCCATTCTGTTTTAAGGCTCTCTAATGTGTTTGTCATTTGATCTATTGAGCTCTTCATTTCATTTTGATTTCTCTTCACTATCACACTTTCCTGCTCTACTAGTTTCTGCATTTCATTTTGATTCTTCCTTAAAATTTCATTTTCACGAGGGAGATTCTCAATCCTGTCCAATAAGGATTTCTGTAGTTCAAGGATTTGCTTTTGAAAACTTCTAAATGTTCTTATCATAAATTTTTTGAAATCCATATCTTGCATTTCTTCTATCTCATCATCTTCATAATCTTGACTTGGGGTGTTTTGTTTATTTGGAGGCATCATAATGTCATCGTTGATCTTGTTCCCTCGATTTCTGTGTTTATTGCTTGGCATGGTTAATTCTGTTTCCCTCACTGTGAGTTTTTGTATTATTATTATTATTATTATTATTATTATACTATGTCCGTGTTAAGTGTACTGCCTGCTGATGGAGGAGCCTTGGAGGCTTGAGATGGGTGTGGCCTGAGAGCTCTGCTTGGTTCTTCAGGGTTACAGGTGTGCAAAGGTGACACCCTCAGGTTATGTGTGGTAAATCTCTATTTATTTATTCATTTATTTATTTTATTTTATTTTATTTTATTTTATTTTATTTTTTGTTCAGGAGGTAAGTAATACTGCAAGGCTGAGCAGAATGGATGGTATTTAGCTTCCTGGCTTCTACCCAAAGAGTCCTGCGGACTCCCACTGGGTTGCCTAGGCTACTGAATTGTAGTCTTAACTCTCCCCTTTTATTATGTATATCCCAGCTCTTTGTCTCTTGCTCACCTTTGCAAGGTTGGCAGAGAGTGGAACTTGTCTGTACCAGTATGCCCCCACCTTTTTATTTATTTATTTATTTATTTATTTATTTATTTTTCCTTCTCTCCTGTAGTCTATTGGACTTTCCCGCTTCAAAACCCGCGTCCCTCTAAAATTCTGTCCACCGTTTCCCCGCCAATGTCTCTGGTTACTAAGCTCACCTCCACTTCCAGCGCCGATGTGTGGACTCGGAGCCCTGGGCGTCTCTCCTCCTAGGGCTAGTGTTAAGTTTAGGGTTAGGGTTAGGTTTATGTTTAGGGTAGGGTTAGATTTAGGTTTGGGTTTAGGGTTAGGGTTAGGGTTAGAGTTAGTGCTAGGCTTAGGGTTAGTGTAAGGATTAGGGTTAGTTCTGGGGCTAGTGTTTGGGTTAAGGTTAGGGCTGGGGCAATGGTTAGTGTTAGAGTTAAGGCAAGGGCTAGGGTTATGGTTATGCTTAGGGTTGGGGTTAGGGCTAGGGTTATGATTATTGTTAGGGTTGGGGTTACGGTTAGGGCTAGGGCTAGGGTTAGGTTTAGGGTTAGGGCTATGGCTATGTTTAGGGTTGGGTTTAGGGTTAGAGTTAGTGCTAGGTTTAGGATTAGTGTTAGGGCTAGGACTAGGGTTAGGGTTAAGGTTAGGTCTATTGTTAGGGTTTGGGTTGCGGTTAGTGCTCGGAATAGTGTTAGGGTTAGATTTAGGGCTAGGGCTAGGGCTAGGGCTATGGTTAGAGTTAGGACTATGGTTAGGGTTAGGAGTGGGGTTAGGGCTAGGGCTAGGTCTAGGATTAGGGTTAGGGTTTGGGTTGGGGTTAGGGCTAGGCATATGTTTAGAGTTAGGGTTAGCTTTAGGGTTAGGGTTAGGGCTAGGGCTAGTACTATGGATAGGATTAGGGTTAGAGCTAGGACTACTGTTAGGATAAGGGTTTTGTTTAGGGTTAGTGCTAGGGCTAATATTAGTGTTAGGGCTAGGGTTAGGGTTAGGGGTAACTCTAGAGCTAGGGTTAGGGTTAGGGTTAGGGCTAGAGTTAGTGTTAGGTTGGGGTTAGGGTTATGGTTATGGTTAGGGATAGGTTTAGTGCTAGGGCTAGGGCTAGGGTGGGTTAGGGTTAAGGTTAGGGCTTGTGCTATGGCTAGGGTTAGGGTTAGGGTTAGGGTTAGGGTTAGGGCTAGAGTAAGGGTTAGGGTTAGGGTCAGGGTCAGTGTCAGATTTATGGTTAGTGTTAGGCCCAGGGCTAGGGGTAGCGTTTGGGCTAGGGTTAGGTTTACATCTACAGCTAGGGTTTGGGTTAGGGTTAGGGTTAGGGTTATCTCTTGGTCTCGGGTTAGGGTTAGCTTTAGGGCTTGGTCTATGGTTAGGGTTAGTGATAGAGTTAGGTTTAGGGTTAGGTATAGGTCTAGGGATAGTGTTATGATTAGTGTTAGGGTTAGGGCTATGGTTAGGTTTAGTGTTGGGGTTAGTGCTAGGGCTATGTCTAGGGATAGGTTTAGGGTTAGGTTTAGGGCTAATTTTAGGGTTAGGTTGAGGTTTAGGGTTAGGGTTAGTGCTAGGGATAAGGATAGGGCTAGCTCGAGGGTTAGGGTTAGAGCTAGGGCTAGTGTTAGAATTAGGGTTAGGGATAGGGTGAGGGCAAGGGCTAGGGTTAGTGTTAGGGTTAGGGTTAGGGTTAGGGCCAGAACTAGGGTTAGGGTTAGGTTTAAGATTAGGGCTAGGGCTAGGGTTAGGGTTAGAGCTAGGACTAGGGTTAGGGTTAGGGCTAGTGCTAGGCTTAGGGTTAGGGTTAGGATTAGGGTTAGTTTTATGTTTAGGGTTAAGGTTAGGGTTATGTCTAGGGCTAGGGTTAGGGTTAGGGTTAGGTTTATGTTTAGGTTTTGGGTTCGGGTCAGTGCGAGGCTTTTGGTTAGGGTTAGGATTAGGGTTAGTTCTGAGGCTAGTGTTAGGGTTAGGGTTAGGCCTGGTGCAATGTGTAGGGTTAGGGCTAGGGCTAGGGTTATGGTTAGGGCTATGGCTATATTTAGGGTTAGGTTTAGGGCTCAGGCTAGGGTTCGGTTTAGGGTTAGTGCTAGGGCTAGGATTAGGACTAGGGTTAGGGCTATGGTTAGGGTTGACTTTTGAGTTAGGTCTAGGACTATATTTAGGGCGAGGGCTAGGGCTATGGTTAGTGTTAGGGTTAAGGCAAGGGCAAGGTTTAGGGTTAGCACTATATTAAGTGTTAGGGTTAGGGCTAGGGCAATGGGTGGGGTTAGGTTTAGGTCTAGGATTACGGTTAGGGTTAGGGATAGGGATATGATTATGGTTAGCGTTGGGGTTTGGCTATGGCTAGGGCTAGGATGAGGTTTAGGGTTAGGGCTATGGCTATGTTTAGGGTTGGTGTTAGGGTTAGGGTAGTGCTAGGGTTAGGGTTAATGCTAGGGTTAGGGTTAGTGTTAGGGCTAGGGTTACAGTTAAGTTTAGGTCTAGGGTTAGGGTTGGGTTGCGGTTAGTGCTCACAATAGGGTTAGGGTTAGGTTTAGGGCTAGGGCTAGGGCTATGGTTAGGGTTAAGGTTAGGACTAGGGTTAGTTTTAGGAGTCTGCTTAGGTCTAGGGCTAGGTCTTGGACTTGGGCTAGGGTTAGGATTAGGGTTAGGGCTAGGGTTTTGTTTAGGGTTAGGTTTAGGGTTAGGATTAGGGCTAGGCTTAGGACTAGGGCTAGGATTAGAGTTAGAGCTAGTGCTACTGTTAGGGTTAGGGTTAGGGTTAGTGCTAGGGCTAGGGTTAGTGTTAGGGCTAGGGTTAGGTTTAGAGTTAGGGCCAGGTTAAGTGTTAGGGTTAGGGTTAGGGTTAGGGTTAGGGTTAGGGTTTGGGTTAGGGCTTGGTTAGGGTTAGGGTTAGGGTTAGGTCTATGGTTATGGTTAGGTTTAGGGCTAGTGTTAGCGTTATGGCTAGGGTTAAGGTTAGGTTTAGGGTTAGGGTGAGGGCTAGAGCTAGTGTTAGTGTTAGGGTTAGTGTTAGGGCTAGGGTTAGGGTTAGGGCTTGGTCTATGGTTAGGGTTAGGGGTAGGGCTAGGTCTAGGGTTAGGGTTAGGGCTAGGGATAGGGTTAGGATTAGGGTTACGGCTAAGGTAGGGTTAGGTTTGGTATTAGGGCTAGGGCTCGGTGAGGCTAGAGCTAGGGTTAGGGCTAGGGCTGTGTTTATGGTTAGGGTTAGGGTTAGGTTTAGGGTTAGCGTTATTTCTGGGTCTAGTGTTAGGGTTATGGTTAGGACTGGGGCAATTGGTAGGGTTCGGGTTAGGGCTAGGATTAGTGTTAGGGTTAGGTTTAGGGCTAGGTCTAGGGTTTGGTTAGATATGGCGTTAGGGGTACGGCTACAGCTAGAGTTAGGGTTAGGTTTAGGGTTAGGGCTCGGTCTAGAGTTATGGTTATGGTTTGGGCTAGGTCTATGGTTAAGGTTAGGGCTAGGGATAGGGTTAGGTATAGTTCTAGGGCTAGGGTTAGCATTAGGGTTAGGGCTAATTTTAGGGTTAGGTTTAGGATTAGGGTTAGGGTTAGGGCTAGGGTTAGGGTTAAGTTTATGGTAGTGCTATGGTTAGGGTTAGGGTTAGGGCTATGGTTAAGGTTAGGGTTATGGTTAGGGCTAGGGTTAGGGTTAGGGTTACTGCTAGGGCTAACGCGAGGATGAGGGTTAGGGTTAGGGTTAGGGTTAGGTTTAGGTTTAGGCTAGGGTAGGCTTAGCATTAGGGCCAGGGTTAGAGTTAGGGTTAGGGCTAGGGTTAGGGTTCGGGTAAGTGCTAGGGTTAGGTTATGGTTAGGTCTAGGGTAAGGATTATGGTTAGGATTAGTGTTAGGGTTAATTCTACAGTTAGGTTTAGGGTTAGGGTTAAGGCTAAGGTTAGGCTTAGGGTAGAGGTTAGGGATAGGGTTAGGTTTAGGGGTTAGGGTTAAGTTTAATTTGTGTTAGTATTAGAGTTTGGGTAAGGGCTAGGTAAGGGTTAGGGTTAGTGCTGGGGCTAGGGTTTGTTTTAGGGTTAGGGCTACGGCAATGGCTAGGGTTAGTGTTACGGTTAGGGTTAGGGTTACAGCTAGGTGAAGGGTTAGGGTTAGGGCTAGGGCTAGGCCTGGGTTAGGGTTAGGGTTAGGGTTAGGGTTAGGGTTAGGGTTAGGGTTAGGGCTAGGTCTAGTGCAAGGCTAGGGTTAGGATTAGGGTTAAGGCTATTGTAAGTTTTAGTGTAGGTTTAGGGCCAGGGTTAGGGTTATGGTTAGGGATAGGGTTACTGTTAGGGTTAAGGTTAGGGTTATGGTTAGGGCTAGGGCTAGGGTTAGGGTTAGTGATAGGGTTAGGGCTAGGGCTAGGTGTACAGCTAAGGTTAGGGTTAGATTTAGGGCAATGGCTATGTTAGAGTAGTGTTAGAGTTAGTGTTAGGGCTAGGGCTGGGGCTATGGTTACTTTTATAGGTTGGGCTAGTGTTTGGGTTAGGTTTAGGGTTAGGGTTAGTGCTAGCGCTAGGGTAAGTGTTAGGGTTAGGGTTAGGTCTCGGGTTAGGGTTAGGGTTATGGTTAGGTTTAGAGTTAGGGTTAGATCTAGGGTTAGGATTAGGGTCAAAGTTAGGGCTATGGTTAGGATTAGGGTTAGGGTAAGGGATAGGGCTAGGTCTAGGTTTAGGGCTAGGGTTAGGGTTAGCGGTAGGGATAGGCCTAGGGTTAGTGTTAGGTTTAGGGTTAGGGTTAGCGTTAGTGTTAGGGCTAGAGCTAGGTTTAGTGTTAGGTTTAGGGCTAGGGCTAGAGTTAGGGTTAGGGTTAGGGTTAGGTTTAGGGTAAGGGCTAGGGCTAGGGCTAGGGTTAGGGTTAGGGTTAGCATGATGGCGAGGGCTAGAGTTAGGGTTAGGGTTAGGGATAGGGTTAGGCTTAGGTCTTGGGTAGTATTAGGGTTAGTGGCAGGGTTAGGGCGAGGATGAAGGCAAGGGTTAGGGTGTGGGTTAGGTTTAGGGTTGGGCTAGGGTTATGTTAGGGTTAGGGCCAGGGTTGTGTTATGGTTAGGACTAGGGTTAGGTTTAGTTAAGGACTAAGGTTAGGGTTAAGGTTAGCGCTAGGGCTTGGGTTATGGATAGGGTTAGGGTTAGGGTTAGTTCTAGGTTTAGGTTTAGGATTAGGGTAAGGCTAAATTTAGGGTTTGGGTTGAGGTTAGGGATAGGGTTAGAGTAAGGGGGTTGGGTTAAACTTACATTAGGGTTAGGGTTAGGGCTAGGATACATTAGGGTTTTGTCTAGGGCTAGGGTTATGGTAGAGTTAGGGCTAGGACTAGTGCTAGCGCCAGGGTTAGGGTTAGGGTTAGGTCTAGGGTAAGGGTTAGGGTTAGGGCTAGGGCTAGGCTTTGGGTTACGGTTAGGGCTAGACTAGGGCTAGGGTTATGTTTATGGTTAAGATTAGATTTAGGGTTATGGCTAGGGTTAGGGTTAGTGTAAGGTCTAGGGCTGTGTTAGGGTTAGGGTTAGGGCTAGGTCTAGTGCTAGTGCTAGGGTTAGTGTTACAGTTAGGGCTAGATAGGGCCAGGGTTATGTTTATGGTTAGGGTTAGAGTTAGGGTAATGGCTAGGGTTAGGGTTAGTGTTAGAGCTAGGGTTAGGGTTAGGGTTAGGGTTATGCTTGGTCTAGTGCTAGGGCTAGGGTTAGGGTTAGGTTTAGGGCTAGGGTAAGTGTTAGACTTAGGGTTGGGGCCAGGGTTAGGATTAGGATTAGGGCTAGTGGCAGGGTTAGGGTTAAGGCTAGAGCTAGGGTTAGGTTTAGGTTTAGGGTTAGGGCTTGTGCTATGGCTTGGTTTAGGGTTAGGGTTAGTGCAATCTAATGGTTAGGGTTAGTGTTAGGGTCATGGTTAGGGTTAGGGCTATGGCTAGGGGTAGGGTTAGGGCTATGGCTAGGGGTAGGGTTAGGGCTAGGGTTAGTGCTATGGCTAGAGCTAGAATTAGATTTAGGGTTAGGGTTAGTGCTAGGGCTAGGATTAGGGTTAGGGTTAGGCCTAAGTCTATGGTTAGGTTTAGGGTTATGGCTAGAGTTAAGGTTAAGTTTAGGGTTTGGGATAGGGCTAGGGATAGGGTTAGGGTTAGGGTCAGGGCTAGGGTTAGGGTTAGTATTGGGGTTAGGACTAGGGCTAGGTCTAGGGCCAGGGTTAGGGTTAGGATTAGGTTTAGTGCAAGGGCATGTTTAGGGTTAGGTTTAGGGTTAGGGTTAGTGTTAGGGCTAGGGCTAGTGCTAGCGTGATGGTTAGAGTTTGAGCTAGGGCTAGTGTTAGAGTTAAGCTTAGGGTTAGGGTTATGCTAAGGCTAGGATTAGTGTTAGGGTTAGGGTTAGTGTTATGATTAGGGCTAGAACTAGGGTTAGGGTTAGCGTTAGGGTTATTTTTAGTGCTAGGGCTAGGGTTAGGGTTAGAGTTATGGTTAGGTCTATTTTTAGGGTTAGTTTTAGTGCAAGTTTTAGGGCACGGTCAAGGGTGATGTTAGGGATAGGGTTATTGTTAGGGTTTAGGTTTAAGCTTACATTTTGGTAGGTTTAGGGCTAGTATTAGTGTTAGGGCTAGGGCTAGGTCTAGGGTTAGGTTTACGGTTAGTGTTAGGGTTAGTGCTTGGGTTAAGGTTAGCGTTAGGGCTATGGCTAGGGCTAAGGTTAGGGTTAGGGATAGGGCTAGGGCTAGAGTTAGCGTTAGGGTTAGGGATAGGGATAGGGATAGGGATAGGGATAGGGTTAGTGTAAAGGTTAGGGCTAGGGTAAGTGTTAGGGTTAGGGTTAGGGACAGGCTTAGGGTTATGGTTAGGGTGAGGGCTAGAGCTGTTATGGTTAGGGTTAGGTATAGGGCTAGTTCTATGGTTATGGTTACGGTTAGTACTAGGGTTTGGGTTAGGGTTAGTGCGAGGGCTAATGTTATGGTTAGGGCTAGGTCTATGGTTAGGTTTAGGGTTAGGGTTAGGTCTAGGGCTAGGGTTAGGGTTAGGTTTGGGTTTAGGGCCAGGGCTAGGTCTAGGGCTAGAGTTAGCATTAGGGCTAGGTCTGTGTTTAGGGTTAGGGTTAGGGTTAGGGTTAGAGCTAGGGATAGTCTTAGGGTTAATGTTAGGGTTAGGGTTTGCTCTAGGGCTAGTGTTAAGGTTAGGGTTAGGTTTATGTTTAGGGTTAGAGTTAGGTTTAGGTTTAGGGTTAGGGTTAGGACTAGTGCTCAGCTTAGGATTTGGGTTAGGATTAAGGTTAGTTCTGGGGCTAGTGTTTGGGTTAGTGTTAGGGTTGGGGCGATGGTTAGTGTTAGGTTTAAGGGAAGGGCAAGGGTTAGGGTTAGCACTAGGGTAAGGGTTAGGGTTAGGGTAAGTGCTAGGGTTTTTCAGATTTAGGGTTAGTGTTAGTTTTAGGGTTAGGGTTAGTGCTATGTTTAGGGTTAGGGTTAGGGTTAGTGCTAGGGCTAGGGCTAGAGTTAGTGTTATGGTAAGGCTAGTGCAAATGGTAGCGTTAGGTTCAGGTCCAGGATTAGGGTTAGAGTGAGGGCTAGGTCTTGGGTTAGGTTTAGGGTTAGGGCTAGGGTTATGGTTATGGTTAGGGTTAGGGGTAGGGCTAGTGTTATGATTATGGTTAGAGTTAGGGTTACGGCTGGGGCTAGGTCTAGGGTTAGGTTTAGGGGTAGGGCTATGGCTATTTTTAGGGTTGGTTTAGTGCTAGGGTTAGTTTTAGGTTTAGGGTTTGGGTTGCGGTTAGGGCTCGGAATTGGATTAGGGTTATGTTTTTGCTAGGGCTAGGGCTATGGTTAAGGTTAGGGTTAGGACTAGGGTTAGGTTTAGGAGTGTGGTTAGGGCTATGGCTATGTCTAGGGCTAGGGTTAGCTTTGGGGTTAGGGTTAGGTTTAGGGCTATGTTTAGGTTTAGGGTTAGGCTAGGGTTAGGACTAGGGTTAGGATTAGGGTTAGAGTTAGGGCTACTCTTAGGGTTAGTGTTTGGGTAAGGGTTAGGTCTAGGGCTAGGGTTAGGGTTGGGGTTAGAGCTAGGGTAAGTGTTAGGGTTAGGGTTTGGGCCAGGGTTAGCTTTATGATTATGGCTTGTGTTAGGGTTAGGATTAGGTCTATGGTTAGGGTTAGGTTAGGGCTAGTGTTAGGGTTAGGGCTAGAGATAGGGTTAGGGTTATAGATAGGGTGAGGGCTAGAGCTAGTGTTATGGTTAAAGTTAGGGATAGATAGGTCTATCGTTATGGTTAGGGTGAGGGCTAGGGTTTGGGTTAGGGTTAGGGCTAGTGCTAGGGTTATGGTTAGGGCTAGGTCTATGGTTAGGTTTAGGGTTAGGGCTAGGGTTAGGGTAGGGTTAGGGTTAGGGTTAGGCCTAGGGTTAGGTTTAGGGCTAGGTCTATTGTTAGGTTTAATGTTAGGGCTAGGGTTTGGGTAGGGTTAGGGCTAGGGCTGGGTTAGGGTTTGGGTTGGGTTTAGTGCTAGGGCTATGTCTAGGGCTAGAGTTAGCATTAGGGCTAGGGCTGTGTTTAGTGTTAGCATTAGGGTTAGGTCTAGGGCTGGTGTTAAGGTTAGTGTTAGTGTTAGGTTTATGTTTAGGGTTAGGTTTAGGTTTAGGTTTAGGGTTAAGGTTAGGGTTAGGGTTAGGGTTAGGGCTAGTGCTAGGCTTAGGGTTAGGGATAGGATTAGGGTTCGTTCTGGGGCTAGTGTTTGGGTCAGGGTTAGGGCTGGGGCAATGGTTTTTTTTAGGGTTAAGGCAAGGACAAGGGTTAGGGTTAGCACTAGGGTAAATATTAGGTTTAGGGTAGTGCTAGGGTTAGGGTTAGGTTTAGGTTTAGGGTAAGGGTTAGTTTTAGTGTTGGGGTAGTGCTAGGTTTAGGGTTAGGGTTAGGGCTAGGGCTAGGTTTAGGATAGGGTAAGGTTAGGGCAATGGGTATGGTTAGGTTTAGGTCTAGGATTAGGGTTAGTGCTAGGGCTATGTCTTTCGTTATGCTTAGGGTTAGGGCTAGAGCTATGGTTAGGGTTAGGGTTAGGTTTAATTTTAAGGTTAGGGTTACGACTAGGATTAGGGTTAGGGCTAGGACTAGGGCTAGGTTTAGGATAGGGTATGGTTAGGGCAATGGGTATTGTTAGATTTAAGTCTAGGATTATGGTTAGTGCTAGGGCTATGTCTTTGGTTATGGTTAGGGTTAGGACCAGAGCTATGGTTAGGGTTAGGGTTAGGGTTAAGTTTAATTTTAAGGTTAGGGTTACGACTAGGATTAGGGTTAGGGTTAAGGCTAGGGCTACGGTTAGGGTTAGGGTTAGGGCTATGGCTATGATTAAGGTTAGGGTTACGACTAGGATTAGGGTTAGGGTTAAGGCTAGGGCTACAGTTAGGGTTAGGGTTAGGGCTATGGCTATGTTTAAGGTTAGGGTTAAGGTTAGGGCTATGATTAGGGTTAGGGTTAGGGTTAGGACTATTGCTTGTGTTAGGGTTAGGGTTAGGGTTAGGGTTAGGGTTAGGGTTAGGACTAGGGTTAGGGTTAGGAGTGGTATTAGGACTTGGGTAGTCTTGGGCTAGGGTTAGAGTTGGGGTTAGGGTTAGGGCTAGTGCTATGTTTATGCTTAGGGCTAGGTTTAGGGTTAGGATTAGGGCTAGGGCTAGGACTAGGGCTAGGATTAGTGTTAGAGCTAGGGCTACTGTTAGGGTTAGGATTTGGGTTAATGTTAGTGCTAGGGCTAGGGTTAGTGTTAGTTCTAGGGTTAGGGTTAGGGCCATGGTAAGTGTTTGGGTTATGGTTAGGGTTATGGTTAGGGCTCAGGTTAGGGTTAGGGTTAGCTCTATGGTTATGTTTAGGGTTAGGGTTAGTGTTAGGGTTAGGGCCAGAGCTCGGGTTAGGGTTAGGGTTAGGGTTCGGGTGAGGGCTTTAGCTAGTGTTAGGTTTAGGGTTAGGGTTAGGGATAGGGCTAGGTCTATGGTAGGGTTAGTGGTAGGGCTAGGTTTAGGGTTAGGGTTAGGGATCGGGATAGGGTTATGGTTAGGGCTAGGTCTATGGTTAGGGTTAGGATTACGGCTAGGGTTAGGATTAGTGTTAGGGCTAGGGCTAGTGTTAGGTTTAGGGATAGGGCTAAGGTTAGGGTTAGGGCCAGGGCTGTGATTATGTTTAGGGTTAGGGTTAGGGTTAGCCTGGGGCTAGTGTTAAGGTTATGGTTAGGGTTGGGGCAATTGGTAGGGTTAGGGTTAGGGCTAGGATTAGTGTTAGGGTTAGGTTTAGGAATAGGTCTAGGGTTAGGATTAGGTCTATGGTTAAGGTTTGGCTAGGGTTAGGGTTAGGTATAGGGTAGGGCTAGGGTTAGGGTTAGGGCTAGGGCTAATTTTAGTGTTAGGTTTAGGGCTAGGGCTAGGTTTAGTGTTAGGGTTAAGGTTAGGGTTAAGATTAGGGCTAGTGCTATGGTTATGGTTAGGGTTAGGGCTAGGGTTAGGGTTAGGGTTAGGGTTATGGTTAGGGCTAGGGTTAGGGTTAGTGTTAGTGCTAGGGTTAGGGCGAGGGCGAGGACGAGGGTTAGGGTTAGGGTTAGGGTTAGGGTTAAAGTTAGGTTATCCAAATGTGGACCACATATCAGCATACCAATATCACAGTGATGTTACTATAAATAATAAAAAAAGGATTAGGGTTATGTTCAGGCTAGGGTAGGGTTACGGTTAGGGCCAGGGTTAGAGTTAGGGTTAGGCTAGGGTTAGGGTTAGGGTTAGGTCAAGGTAAGGGTTATGGTTAGGATTAGGGTTAGGGTTAGTTCTACGGTTAGGTTTAGGATTAGGGTTAGGGCTAATGTTAGGCTTAGGGTAGAGGTTAGGGGTAGGGTTACGTTTAGGGGTTAGGGTTAAGGTTAAATTAGTTATAGGATTAGGGTTTGGGTTAGGGCTATGGTAAGGGTTAGTGTTAGTACAAGTGCTAGGGTTTGTTTTAGGGTTAGGTTTACGGCTACGGCTAGGGTTAGAGTTACGGTTAGGGTTAGGGTTACAGCTAGGTTAAGGGTTATGGTTAGGGCTAGGGCTAGGCCTGGGTTAGGGTTAGGGTTAGGGTTAGGGTTAGGGTTAGGGCTAGGTCTTGTGCTAGATCTAGGGTTAGGGTTAGGGTTAAAGCTATGGTAAGTGTTATGGTAGGCTTAGGGCCAGGTTTAGGGTTAGGGTTAGGGCTAGGGTTACTGTTATGGTTAAGGTTATGGTTATGGTTAGGGCTAGGGTTAGGTTTAGGGATAGGGTTGAGGTTAGGGCTAGGGCTAGGTCTAGGGCTAAGGGTAGGGTTAGAATTAGGGCAATGGCTATGTTTAGGGTTAGGGTTAATGTTATGGTTAGGGCTAGGGCTAAGGTAGAGCTAGGGTTAGGGTTATAACTTGGGCTAGTGTTAGGGTTAGGGTTCTTGTTAGGGTTAGTGCTAGGGCTAGGGTGTTAGGTTAGGGTTAGGTTTCGGGTTATGGTTAGGTTTAGAGTTAGGGTTAGAACTAGGGTTAGGGGTAGGGTCAAAATTAGGGCTAGGGTTAGGATTAGGGTTAGGGATAGGGTAAGGGCTATGGCTAGGGCTAGGGCTAGGGTTAGGGTTAGGGATAGGGATAGGCCTAGGCCTAAGGTTAGTGTTAGGTTTAGGGTTAGGGTTAGGGTTAGGGTTAGGGTTAGGGTTAGGGTTAGGGCTAGAGCTAGGTTTAGTGTTAGGTTTATGGCTAGGGCTAGAGTTAGGGTTAGGGCTAAATTTAGGGTTAGGGTTGAGTTTAGGGATAGGGTTATTGAAAGGGGTTAGGGTTAAGCTTACATTATGGTTAGGGTTAGGGCTAGGATACGTCAGGGTTAAGGCTAGGGCTAGGGTTATGGTTAGGGTTAGGGCTATGATTAGTGCTAGCACTAGGGTTAGGGTTAGGGTTAGGGTTAGGTCTAGGGTAAGGGTTAGGGTTAGGGCTAGGGCTAGGGTTAGGGTTACAGTTAGGGCTAAACTAGGACTAGGTTTATGTTTATGTTTATGTTTATGTTTATGGTTAGAGTTAGAGTTAGGGTTATGGCTATGGTAAGGGTTAGTATTAGGGCTAGGGCTAGGGTCACGGTTAGGGTTGGGGTTAGGGCTAGGTCTAGGGCTAGGGTTATGGTTAGGGCTAGACTAGGGCTAGGGCTATGTTTATGGTTCGGGTTAGAGTTAGGGTTATTGCTAGGGTTAGGGTTAGTGTTAGGGCTAGGGCTAGGGTTAGTGTTAGGGTTAGGATTAGGGCTAGGTCTAGGGCTAGGGCTAGGGTTAGGGTTAGCTTTAGGGCTAGGGTAAGTGTTAGGGTTAGGGTTTGGGCCGGGGTTAGGATTAGGGTTAGGGCTAGTGTTAGGGTTAGGTTTAGGGTTAGGGTTAGGGCTAGGGTTAGGGTTAGGGCTACAGCTAGGTTAGTGTTATTTTTAGAGCTAGAGCTAGGGTTACAGTTAGGGCTAGGGCTAGGTTTAGGGTTAGGGCTAGGTCTATGGTTAGGCTTATGGTTAGGGCTAGCTGTTACACTTATGGTAAGGGCTAGGGTTAGGTTTAGGGTTATGGCTAGGGTTAGTTTTAGGGTTCAAGTGAGGGCTGTGGCTAGGTCTTGGACTAGGGTTAGGGTTAGTTCTAGGGCTATGTTTAGGGTTAGGGTTAGTGCTAGGTCTCGGTCTATGGCTAGTGTTAGTGTTAGAGCTAGGGCTAGTGTCAGGGTTAGTGTTAGGGTTAGGGTTAGGGTTAGGGTTAGGTCTAGTGCTACAGTTGGTGTTTGGGTTAGGGTTAGGTTTAGGTTTAGGTTTAGGTTTAGGGTTAGGGTTAGGGTTAGGTCTAGGGCTAGGGTTAGGGTTAGGGTTAGGCCTACGGCTAGTGTTAAGGTTAGGGCTGGGTCATTGGGTAGGGTTTGTGTTAGGGCTAGGATTAGGGTTAGGGTTAGGGTTAGGGTTAAGACTAAAGCTAGGGTTAGGGTTAGGGCTAGGTCTATGGTAGGCTTAGGGTCAGGGCTAGGGTTAAGTTTAGAGTTAGGTCTATGGCTAGGTTTAAAGTAAGAGTTACGGATTTGGCTGAAAAGCCCATGAGAGTATTTCAGGCATGGAAAGCCAAGACACTCTGGCAAAAAGATCTCTGTGAGTGAGATCCCAGTGGAAAGAACAGGTCTTCAAATAGGGAGGTGCCTTTCTCTGAAGGGAGGAGAGAACCTCCACTTTGACTATGACCATGTCTAAACAAGATAAGAGTCGGAGAACTCAAGGGGCTTCCATAGCCTTGGAAACTCATGACTGGTGCATAGGGAGATTACTGATGCCACAGACAGGAGTGTCAATTTGTAAAGTCAACAACAGGAGTCACTGTGCACTTACTCCTCATGTAGGATCGCTGTCCTTAATGTGCTGTACATTGAGGCTTAATGCTATAACGAGTACTTAAACAGTATATTTCACTTTGTGTTTCTATGGGGGTGCAAAAGGTTGAAATCTTTACTTAATGTACACTAAACTGATCTTCTGTAAAAAAAAAAAAAAAGAAATTATCAATTCCCAACTTGACTCTCAGTGGGATTAAACATGACAAGAGGTCTGATCTGATTTCATCATCATTTAAAAAAATCATCTATTATTTTTCACTTTATGTCTCTGTGTGGGAGCAAACTGTTGAAATCCTTACTTAATGTATACTAGGCTGATCTTCTGTATATTAAGATAATCGAAAATGAATCTTGATGTGAATGGAAGGGGAGAGGGAGTGGGAAAGGGAAGGGTTGTGGGTGGGAGGGACGGTATGCGGGGGGGGGGGAAGCCATTGTAATCCATGAGTCGTGCTTTGGAAATTTATAATCATTAAATAAAAGATAAAAAAAAATAAAGTAAGAGTTAGGGGTAGGGTTAGGGTCAGGGTTTTGGTTAGGTTGAGGCCTAGGGTTAGGGATAGTGTTTGGCTAGGTTTAGGGGTAGGGCTAGAGCTAGGGTTAGAGTTAGGGTTAGGGTTAGGGCTAGGGTTAGAGTTAGGGTTAGGGTTAGGGCTAGGGCTAGGGTTAGGGTTATTATTATGGCTAGGTCTATGGTTAGGCTTAGAGTTAGGGCTGGGGTTAGGGTTAGGGTAAGGGCTGTTGCTACATTTAGGGTTAGGGTTAGGGGTAGGACTAGGTCTAGGACTAGGGTTAGGGTTAGGGCTAGGGCTATGTTCAGGGGTAGAGTTAGGGTTAGGGTTAAGGTTAGGGCTAGGGCTCGGTCTAGGGCTAGGGTTAAGGTTAGAGCTAGGGCTAGTGTCAGGGTTAGGGTTAGGTCTAGGGCTAGGGTTGGTGTTAGGGTTAGGGTTAGGTTTAATTTTAAGGTTAGGGCTAGGGCTAGGATTAGGGTTAGGGTTAGAGCTAGGATTAGGGTTAGGGTTAGGGCTAGGGCTAGGGTTAGGGTTAAGTTTAGGGCTAGGATTAGGGTTAGGTTTAGGGCTACTGCTTGGGTTAGGGTTAGGGTTAGGTTTAGGGCTAGGGTTAGGGTTGGGTAAATGGGTAGGGTTTGGGTTATGGCTTGGGCAATGGGTAGGGTTAGTATTAAGGCTAGGATTAGGGTTAGGATTAGGGTTAGGACTAGGGCTAGGGTTAGGGTTAGGGCTAGGTCTGTTGTTAGGCTTAGGGTTAGGGCTAGGGTTAGCTTTAGGGCTAGGTCTAGTGCTAGGGCTATGGTTAGGGTTAGACCTAGTGTAACGGTTAGGATTAGGGTTAGCGTTAGGGTCAGGTTTTGGTTAGGTTCAGGGCTAGGGATAGGGATAGGGTTAGGGCTAGGGTTAGGGCTATTGTTAGGGTTAGGGCTAGAGCTAGGGTTAGAGTAAGGGTTAAGTTTAGGGATAGGGTTAGGGTTAGGGCTTGGTCTATGGTTAGTCTTGGAGTTAGGGATGGGGTTTGGGTTAGGGTAAGGGCTATGGCTAGGGTTTGGGTTAGGGTTAGGGCTAGGGCTAGGTCTAGGATTAGGTTAGGGTTAGGGCTAGGGCTATGTTTAGGGTTAGGGTTATGGTTAGTGCTAGGGCTCGGTCTAGGACTAGGGTTAGGGTTTGAGTTAGGTCTAATGTCAGGGTTAGTGTTAGGGTTAGGTTTTGGTCTAGGGCTAGGGTTGGTGTTAGTTTTAGGGTTAGGGTTAGGGTTAGGTCTAGGATTAGGGTTAGGGGTAGGGCTATTTTAGGGTTATGTTTAGGGCTATGGCTATGTTTAGGGTTAGGGTTAAGTTTAGGGCTAGGATTAGGGTTAGGGTTAGGATTAGGTTTAGGGCTACTGCTTCGGTTAGGTTTAGGTTTAGGGCTAGGGTTAAGCTTAGGGTTGGGGTTAGGGCTAGCAATAGGTTTAGGGTTAGGGTTAGGGCTATGGCTATGTTTAGGGTTCGGGTTAGGGCTAGGGCTAGCGTTAGGGTTATGGTTATGTCTAGGGCTAGGATTAGGGCTAGGGCTAGTGCTATTGCTAGAATTAGGGTCAGGTTTTGAGTGAGGGCTAGCAGTATGTTTACAGCTAGGGCTAGGACAATGGTTAGGGTTAGGGTTGGGTTAGGGCAAGGGTAAGGATAAGGTTATCACTAGGGTAAGGGTTAGGTTAACTCTAAGGGCTAGGGTTAGGGTTAGGGTTAGGTTTAGGACTAGGGTTAGTTTTTGGGTTAGGGCTGGGATTAGGGTTTCGTTTAGGGCTAGTGCTAGGTTTAGGGTTAAGGCTAGGTCTACGGTTAGGGTTCAGTTGAGGACTGGGGTTAGGGATTGCATTAAGTTTAGTGCTAGTGATAGGGTTAGGGTTAGTGTTAGGTTTGGGGTTAGTGTGAGGGTTAAGGTTAGTTTTAGGGTTAGGGTTACAGTTGGCTTAAATTTAGTGCTAGGGCTAGTGCTAAGGTTAGGGTTAGGGTTAAGGTTAGGGCTTGTGCAAGGCTAGGGTTAGGTTAAGGTTTAGGCCGAGGGTAAGGTTAGGGTTAGGGTTAGAGTTAGGGCCAGGGTTTTGGTTAGGGTTAGTGGTATGGCTAGGGATAGGGTTAGGGCTAAGGTTAGGGTTATGGCTAGAGCTAGGGTTAGGGTTAGGGCTAGGGTTAGGGTTAGGGCTAGGATTATGGTTAGGGTTAGGGTGACGGCTAGAGTTAGGGTTAGGGTTAAGGTTAGGGCTAGTGATATGGTTAGGGTTAGGGTTAAGGTTATGGCTAGGGCTATGGTTAGGGTTTGTTTTGGGGTTAATGCTAGGGCTAGTTCTAGGGCTAGTGTTAGGGTTAGTGCTAGGGCTAAGTTTAGGGTTAGGTTTAGGGCTAGGGATAGGGTTAGGGTTTGGCTTAGGGTTAGGGTTAGATCTAAGGTTAGGGTTATGGTTAGAGTTACTGTTAGGTTTAGTTTTATGGTGAGTGTAAGGGCTAAGTTTAGGATTAGGGTTGTGTTTAGTGTTAGGGTTAGGGGTTAGGGTTAAGGTTACAGTTAGGGTTAGTATTAGGGCTAGGGCTAGTGTTAGGGTTAGTGTTAGGGCTAGGACTAGTGCTAGGGCTAGGGCTAGGGTTAGGGTTAGGGTTAGGGTTATGGTTAGGGCTAGGGTTGGGGTTAGTGTTAGGGTTAAGGCGAGGACAAGGGCCAGGGTTAGGGTTAGGGATAATTTTATGTTTGGGCTAGGGTAGGGTTAGGGTTAGGGCCAGGGTTAGGGTTAGGTTTAGGGCTAGGGTTAGGGTTAGTTAAGGGCTAGGGTTAGGGTTAGGGTTAGGGCTAGGGTAATGGTTATGGGTAGGATTAGGGTTAGGGTTAGTTCTAGGGTTAGGTTTAGGGTTAGGGTTAGGGCTTCCGTTAGGCTTAGGGTTGAGGTTAGGGATAGGGTTAGGGTTAGGGTTAGGGTTAAGGTTACATTAGGGATAGGGTTAGGTTTAGGGCTAGGGTTAGGGTTAGGGCTAGGGCTAGGTATAGGATTAGGATTAGGGTTTTGATTAGGGATAGGACTAGTGCTAGGGCTAGTGTTAGGTTTAGGGTTAGGACTATGGTAAGGGTTAGGGTTAGTAATTGGGCTAGGGTTTGTGTTGTGTTTAGGGCTAGGGCTACGGCTAGTGTTAGAGTTACTGTTAGGGTTAGTGTTACGGCTAGGTTTAGAGGTAGGGTCAGGGCTAGGGCTAGGCCTGGGTTAGCATTAGGGTTAGGGTTAGGGTTAGGGTTAGGGTTAGGGTAGGTCTAGTTCTAGGGCTAGGGTTAGGGTTTGTGTTAGGACTATGGTAAATGTTAGGGTAGGGTTAGGGCCAGGGTTAGGGCTAGGGTTACTGTTAGGGTTAAGGTTA
The DNA here is from genome assembly GCF_964237555.1 of Oryctolagus cuniculus. Classification (NCBI taxonomy): domain Eukaryota; kingdom Metazoa; phylum Chordata; class Mammalia; order Lagomorpha; family Leporidae; genus Oryctolagus; species Oryctolagus cuniculus. The sequence continues at coordinate 86,665,738 of NC_091444.1, read as the reverse complement.
GGGTTATGGTTAGGGCTAGGGTTATGTTTAGGGATAGGGTTATGGTTAGGGTTAGCCCTGGGCTAGGTCTAGGGCTACGGTTATTGTTAAGGTAAGGGCAATGGCTATGTTTAGGGTTTGGGTTAAGGTTAGGGCTTGGGCTAGGTTAGGGCTCAGGCTAGAGTTAGGGTTACAGCTTGGGCTAGTGTTAGGTTTAGGGTTAGGGTTAGTGCTAGGGCTAGGGTAAGTGTTAGTGTTAGGGTTAGGTTTCGGGTTAGGGTTAGGGTTAGGGTTATGGTTAGGTTTAGGATTATCATTAGAACTAGGGTTAGGGTTACAGTTAAGCTTAGGGCTAGGGTTAGGATTAGGGTTAGGGTAAGGGCTATGGCTGTGGTTAGGCTTAGAGCTAGGTCTAGTGTTATGGTTAGGGTTAGGGGTAGGGGTAGGCCTAGCCCTAGGTTTAGTGTTACGGTTAGTGTTAGGTTTAGGGTTAGGGTTAGGGTTAGTGTTAGGGCTAGAGCTAGGGTTAGTGTTAGGGTTAGAGCTAGGGCTAGAGTTAGGGTTAGGGTTAGGGTTAGGTTAGGGTTAGGGTTAGGGTTAGGGCTAGGGTTAGGGTTAGGGTGAGGGCGAGGGTTATAATTAGGGTTAGGGTTAGATTTAGGGTTAGGGCTTGCGTAGGGTTATGGTTAGTGCTGGGGTTAGGGCAAGGACAAGGGCAAGGGTTAGGGTTAGCATTGGGTTTGGGGTCGGCTATGGTTACGGTTAAAGTTAGGAAAGGGTTAGAGTTATGGTTAGGGCTAGGGTTAGGTTTAGTGTAAGGGCTAGGGTTATCGTTAGGGTTAGGGCTAGGGTTTGGGTTATGGGTATGGTTAGGGTTAGGGTTAGTTCTAGGATTATGTTTAGGGTTAGGGTTAGGGCTAGTGTTTGGTTTATAGGTAGGGTTAGGGTTAGTTCTAGGGTTAGGTTTAGAGTTAGGCTTAGGGATAAGGTTAGGGTTAGGGTTGAGGTTAGGGATAGGGTTAAAGTAAGGGGTTAGGGTTGAGCTTACCTTAGGATTAGAGTTAGGTCTGGGATAGGTTAGGGTTAGAGCTAGGGCTAGGGTTATGGTTAGGGTTAGGGCTAGAACTAGTGCTAGGGCTAGGGTTAGGGTTAGTGTCAGGTCTATGGTAAGTGTTAGGGTTAGAGCTAGGGCTAGGGTTAGGGTTAGGATTAGGGTTTGGGTTAGGGTTACGGTAAGGGCTATGGCTAGGGTTAGGTTTATGGTTAGGGCTAGGGTTAGTGTTAGGGTTTGGCCTAGTGCTAGGGCTAAGTCTAGGACTAGGGTTAGGGTTAGGGTTAGGGCTAGGGCTAGGGCTATGTTTAGGGTTATGGTTTGGGTTAGGCCTAGGGCTCGGTCCAGGGCTAGGTTTAGGGTTAGCGTTAAGGTTAGGACTAGTGATAGGGTTAGAGTTAGTGTTAGGTTTGGGGTTAGGGTGAGGGTTAGGGTTAGGTGTTAGAGTTTGGGTTACAGTTAGGGTTAAGGTTAGTGCTAGGGCTAGGGCTCCGGTTAGTGGTAGGGTTAGTGCTAGGGCTTGTACAAGGCTAGGGTTAGGGTTACCTTTAGGCCTAGGGTAAGTGTTAGGGTTAGGGTTAGCATCAGGCCTTTGGTTAGGGTTAGGGCTAGGGCTTGGAATAAGGTTAGGGCTAGGGTTAGGGTTATGGCTAGAGCTAGGGTTAGGGTTAGGTTTAGGGTTAAGTTAGGGCTAGGGCTAGTGTTAAGGTTTGGGCTGGGTCATTGGGTAGGGTTTGTGTTAGGGCTAGGATTAGGGTTTGTGTTAGGGTTAGGACTAAAGCTAGGGTTAGGGTTAGGGCTAGGTCTATGGTAGGCTTAGGGTCAGGGCTAGGGTTAAGTTTAGAGTTAGGTCTATGGCTAGGTTTAAAGTAAGAGTTAGGGGTAGGGTTAGGGTCAGGGTTTTGGTTAGGTTGAGGGCTAGGGTTAGGGATAGTGTTTGGCTAGGTTTAGGGGTAGGGCTAGAGCTAGGGTTAGAGTTAGGGTTAGGGTTAGGGCTAGGGTTAGAGTTAGGGTTAGGGTTAGGGCTAGGGCTAGGGTTAGGGTTATTATTATGGCTAGGTCTATGGTTAGGCTTAGAGATAGGGCTGGGGTTAGGGTTAGGGTAAGGGCTGTTGCTACATTTAGGGTTAGGGTTAGGGCTAGGGCTAGGACTAGGGTTAGGGTTAGGGCTAGGGCTATGTTCAGGGGTAGGGTTAGGATTAGGGTTAAGGTTAGGGCTAGGGCTCGGTCTAGGGCTAGGGTTAAGGTTAGAGCTAGGGCTAGTGTCAGGGTTAGTGTCAGGGTTAAGGTTAGGTCTAGGGCTAGGGTTGGTGTTAGGGTTAGGGTTAGGTTTAATTTTAAGGTTAGGGCTAGGGCTAGGATTAGGGTTAGGGTTAGAGCTAGGATTAGGGTTAGGGTTAGGGCTAGGGCTAGGGTTAGGGTTAAGTTTAGGGCTAGGATTAGGGTTAGGTTTAGGGCTACTGCTTGGGTTAGGGTTAGGGTTAGGTTTAGGGCTAGGGTTAGGGTTGGGTAAATGGGTAGGGTTTGGGTTATGGCTTGGGCAATGGGTAGGGTTAGTATTAAGGCTAGGATTAGGGTTAGGATTAGGGTTAGGACTAGGGCTAGGGTTAGGGTTAGGGCTAGGTCTGTTGTTAGGCTTAGGGTTAGGGCTAGGGTTAGCTTTAGGGCTAGGTCTAGTGCTAGGGCTATGGTTAGGGTTAGACCTAGTGTAACGGTTAGGATTAGGGTTAGCGTTAGGGTCAGGTTTTGGTTAGGTTCAGGGCTAGGGATAGGGATAGGGTTAGGGCTAGGGTTAGGGCTATTGTTAGGGTTAGGGCTAGAGCTAGGGTTAGAGTAAGGGTTAAGTTTAGGGATAGGGTTAGGGTTAGGGCTTGGTCTATGGTTAGTCTTGGAGTTAGGGATGGGGTTTGGGTTAGGGTAAGGGCTATGGCTAGGGTTTGGGTTAGGGTTAGGGCTAGGGCTAGGTCTAGGATTAGGTTAGGGTTAGGGCTAGGGCTATGTTTAGGGTTAGGGTTATGGTTAGTGCTAGGGCTCGGTCTAGGACTAGGGTTAGGGTTTGAGTTAGGTCTAATGTCAGGGTTAGTGTTAGGGTTAGGTTTTGGTCTAGGGCTAGGGTTGGTGTTAGGGTTAGGGTTACGTTTAGTTTTAGGGTTAGGGTTAGGGTTAGGTCTAGGATTAGGGTTAGGGGTAGGGCTATTTTAGGGTTATGTTTAGGGCTATGGCTATGTTTAGGGTTAGTGTTAAGTTTAGGGTTAGGGTTAGGATTAGGTTTAGGGCTACTGCTTGGGTTAGGGTTAGGTTTAGGCCTAGGGTTAGGGTTAGTGTTAGGGTTCAGCTTTGTGCTAGGGCTAAGTCTAGGACTAGGGTTAGGGTTAGGGCTAGGGCTATGTTTAGGGTTATGGTTAGGGTTAGGCCTAGGGCTCGGGCCAGTGCTAGGTTTAGGGTTAGTGTTAAGGTTAGGACTAGTGATAGGGTTAGAGTTAGTGTTAGGTTTGGGGTTATGGTGAGGTTTAGGGTTAGGTGTTAGAGTTTGGGTTACAGTTAGGGTTAAGGTTAGTGCTAGGGCTAGGGCTCCGGTTAGTGGTAGGGTTAGTGCTAGGGCTTGTACAAGCTTAGGGTTAGGGTTACGTTTAGGCCTAGGGTAAGTGTTAGGAGGGTTAGCGTCAGGCCTTTGGTTAGGGTTAGGGCTAGGGCTTGGTATAGGGCTAGGGCTAGGGTTAGGGTTATGGCTAGAGCTAGGGTTAGGGTTAGGTTTAGGGTTAGGTTAGGGCTAGGGTTAGGTTTAGGGTTAGGGCTAGGTCTATGGTTAGGGTTAGGTTGATGGCTAGAATTAGTGTTAGGGTTAAGGTTAGGGCTAGTGATAGGGTTAGGTTAGGGTTTATGGCTAGGGTTATGGTTATTTTTTGTGTTGGGGTTAATGCTAGGGGTAGGTCTAGGGCTAGGGGGGTTAGGTTGATGGCTAGAGTTAGTGTTAGGGTTAAGGTTAGGGCTAGTGATAGGGTTAGGTTAGGGTTTATGGCTAGGGTTATGGTTATTTTTTGTGTTGGGGTTAATGCTAGGGGTAGGTCTAGGGCTAGGGTTAGGTTTAGGGCTAGCGCTAAGTTTAGGGTTAGATTTAGGTTTAGTGTTAGGGTTAGGGCTAGGGATATGGTTATGGTTAGGCTTAGGGTTAGGGCTAGGGTTAGTGTTATGGGTAGATTTAGGGTTAAGTTTAGTTCTAGGATGAGTGTTAGGACTAAGTTTAGGATTAGGGTTGTGGTTAAGGTTAGGGTTAATGGTTAGGGTTAATGTTACAGTTAGGGTTATGATTAGTTTAGAGCTAGGTTTATGGTTTTGTTAGGGCTAGGACTAGTGCTAGGGCTAGGGTTATGGTTAGGGTTAGTGCTAGGTTTAGGGTTAGGTTTATGGTTAGGGTTAGTGTTACAGCTAAGTTTAGGTTTAGGTTTAAGGTTAGGGTTAGGCCTGTGTTACGGTAGGTTTAGGGTTAGGGCTAGGTCTAGTGCTAGGGCTAGTGTTAGGGTTAGGGTTAAGGCTATGTTAAGTGTTAGGGTGGGGTTAGGACCATGGTTATGGTTAGGGTTAGGACTAGGGTTAGGGTTAGTGCTAGGGTTATGGATAGGGCTAGGGCTAGGGCTAGGGTTAGGGTTAGTTCTAGGTCTAGTGCTAGGGCTCGGTTTAGTGTTAGGTTTAGGGCTATGGTAAGTGTTAGGGTTAGGTTTGTGGCCAGTGTTAGGGATAGGGTTAGAGGAGGGTTAGGGTTAGGGTTTAAGTTTAGGGTTATAGTAGAGCTAGGGTTAGGGTTAGGGTTAGGGATAATGTTAGGGTTAGTGCAAGGGTTAGTGTTAGTTTTAGGGATTTGGCTAGGGCTAAGGTTAGGGTTAGGGCTAGGTCTAGTGCTAGGGCTAGGGTTAGGGCTAGGTTTAGGGCTAGGTCTAGTGCTAGTGCTAGGGCTAGGGTTAGGTTTAGGTTTAAGGCTAGGGTAAGTGTTAGGGTTAGGGTTGGGGCCAGGGTTAGGGTTCGGGGTAGGGGTAGGGTTATGGTTAGGTTTATGGTTAGGGTTATAGTAGGGCTAGGGTTAGGGTTAAGGTTAAGTTTAGGGCTAGGGTTATATTTAGTGTTAGGGTTAGGTTTATGGCTAGAGCTAGGGTTAGGGTTATGGCTAGAGCTAGGGATACTGTTAGGGTGAGGGTTTGGCCTAGGTCTAGGGTTAGGGTTGGGGCTAAGTCTATATTTACGCTTAGGGTTAGGGCTAGGGTTAGCTTTAGGGTAAAGGCTATGGCTAAGGGTAGGGTTAGGGTTAGCGCTAGGGTTAGTGTTAGGGTTCAATTTAGGGCTAGGGTTAGGTCTAGGACTAGCTTAGGGTTAGTTCTAGGGCTATGTTTAGGGTTAGGGTTAGGGCTAGGGATCGGTCTAGGGCAAGGGTTAGGGTTAGCGTTAAGGTTAGGTCTAGTGATACTGTTTGGGTTAGTGTTAGGTCTAGGTTTAGTGTTAGGTTTGGATAGGGTGAGGGTTAGGGGTTAGGGTTTGGGTTACAGTTAGGGTTAAGATTAGTGCTAGGGCTTGTGCAAGGCTAGGGTTAGGGTTAGGGTTAGGCCTAGGGTAAGGGTTAGGTTTAGTGTTAGGGTCAGGGTTTTGGTTAGGGTTAAGGCTAGGGCTAGGCCGGCGCCGTGGCTCAATAGGCTAATCCTCCACCTTGCGGCGCCGGCACACCGGGTTCTAGTCCCGGTCGGGGCGCCGGATTCTGTCCCGGTTGCCCCTCTTCCAGGCCAGCTCTCTGCTATGGCCAGGGAGTGCAGTGGAGGATGGCCCAGGTGCTTGGGCCCTGCACCTCATGGGAGACCAGGGAAAGCACCTGGATCCTGGCTCCTGCCATCGGATCAGCGCGGTGCGCCGGCTGCAGCGGCGGCCATTGGAGGGTGAACCAACGGCAAAAGGAAGACCTTTCTCTCTCTGTCTCTCTCTCTCACTGTCCACTCTGCCTGTCAAAAAAAAAAAAAAGGCTAGGGCTAGGGATAACATTAGGGCTATGGTCAGGGTTACGGCTAAAGCTAGGGTTAGGGTTAGGTTTAGGGTTAGGGCTACCGCTAGGGTTAGGGTTAGGGTTAGGGCTAGGTCTATGGTTAGTGTTAGGGTGAGGGCTAGAGTTAAGTTTAGGGTTAAGGTTAGGGCTAGTGATAGTTTTAGGGTTAGGTTTAGGGTTATGGCCATTGTGAGGGTTAGGGTTTGTGTTGGGTTTCGGGCTAGGGCTAGGTCCAGAGCTAGGGTTAGTGTTAGGGCTATGGCTAAGGTTATGGTTAGGTTTAGGGTAAGTGTTAGGGCTAGGGATAGGGTTAGGTTTAGGCTAAGTGTTAGGGTTATGGCTAGGGTTAGTGTTATGAATAGAGTTAGGGTTAGGTTTAGTTCTAGGGTGAGTCTTAGGGCTAATTTAGGATTAGGGTTGTGGTTAGGGTTAGGGTTAGGGGTTAGGGTTAAGGTTACAGTTAGGGTTAGTATTAGGGCTAGGGCTAGTGTTAGGGTTAGTGTTAGGGCTAGGACTAGTGCTAGGGCTAGGGTTAGGGTTAGGGTTATGGTTAGGGCTAGGGTTAGGGTTAGTGCTAGGGTTAGTGTGAGGACAACGGTGAGGGTTAGGGTTAGGTTTGGTGTTGGCTAGCATAGGGTTAGGGTTAAGGCTATGGTTAGGATTACTGTAAGTGCTAGGGTTACGGTTAGGGTTAGGGCTAGGTTAAGTGTTATGGTGAGGATTAGGGTTAGGGTTAGGGTTAGTTTTATGTTTAGGTTTAAGGTTAGGGTTAGGGCTAAAGTTAGGCATAGGGTTGAGGTTAGGTATAGGGTTAGGTTTAGGGGTTAGGGTTAAGGTTACATTAGGCTTAGGTTTAGGGTTAGGGTTAGGATTAGGGTTAGGGATAGGACTAGTGCTAGGTCTAGGGTTTGGTTTAGGGTTAGGGCTAGGTCTAGGGTTAGGGTTAATCTAGGTCTATGGTAGGCTTAATGTTAGGGCTAGGCTTAGGGTTAGGGTAAGGGCTATGGCTAGGGTTAGGCTTAGGGTTAGTGTTAGGTTTCTGGTTAGGGCTAGGGCTATATCTAGGACTATGGTTTGGGTTAGAGCTAGAGCTATGTTCAGGGTTAGGGTTAGGGTTAGTGCTAAGTCTAGGGTTAGTGCTAGGGTTAGGGTTAGGTTTAGGTTTTGGGTTAGGGTTATGGTTAGTGTTACAGTTAGGGCTAGATCTAGGGTAGGAGTTAGGGCTAAGGTGAGGGTTAGGTTTAGGTTTAGGGTTATGGTTAGGATTATGGTAAGGGCTAGGGCTAGGGTTATTTCTATTGTTAGGGTTAGCGCGAGGATAGTGTTAGGGTAGGTTTAGGGTTAGGGTTAGGGCTAAGGCTAGCCTTAGGGTTGAGTTTATTGAAAGGGTTAGGGTTAGGGGTTAGGGTTCAGGTTACATTAGGGTTAGGGTTATGTTTAGGGCTAGGGTTAGAGTTAGGGTTAGGGCTAGTGCTAGGGTTAGGTTTAGGGTTAGGGTTAGGATTAGGGATAAGACTAGTGCTAGGGCTAGGGTTAGGTTTAGGGTTAGGTCTATGGTAAGTGTTAGCGTAGGTTTAGGGGCAGGGTTAAGGTTAGGATTAGGGCTATTGTTACTTTTAGGGTTAAGGTTAGGGTTATGGTAGTGCTAGGATTAGGTTCAGGTATAGGGTTAGGGTTAGGGTTAGGGTTAGGGTTATGGCTAGGGCTAGGTCTAGGGCTAGGGTTAGGGTTAGGGCAATGGCTATGTTTAGGGTTAGGGTTAGCATTAGGTCTAGTGCTAGGGCTAGTGCTAGGCTTAGGGTTATAGCTTGGGCTAGTGTTAGGGTTAGGGTAACGGTTAGGGTTAGTGTTAGGCTTAGCACTAGGGCTAGGGTAAGTGTTAGGGTTAGTTTAGGGTTCGGGTTAGTGTTAGGGTTATGGTTAGGATTAAGGCTAGAGCTGGGGTTACGGTTAGGGTTAGGGTTAGCGTTAGGACATGGGCTAGGATTAGGCTTAGAGTTAGGGATAGGGTTAGGGTAAGGGCTATGGCTAGAGTTAGGGTTAGTGTTAGGGCTAGGGTTAGTGGTAGGGTTTGGCTTAGAGCTAGGGCTAGGTCTAGGACTAGGGTTAGGGTTAGTGTTAGGGCTAGGGCTATGTTTATGGTTAGGGTTAGGGTTAGTGTTAGGGCTAGGGCTATGTTTATGGTTAGGGTTAGGGTTAGGGCTAGGGCTCGGGCTAGGACTAGGGTTAGGGTTAGTGTTAGGGCTAATGTCAGGGTTAGTGTTAGGGTTAGGGTTAGGTTTAGGTCTAGGGCTAGGGTTGGTGTTAGGGTTAGGGTTAGGCTTAGGCTTAGGCTTAGGCTTAGGCTTAGGGCTAGTGCTAGGTTTAGGGTTAGGCTTAGGGCTAGTGTTAGGGTTGTTGTTAGGGCTGGGGCAATGTGTAGGGCTAGGGTTAGGGTTAGGGTAAGTGTAGGGCTAGGTTTAGGGTTAGGGCTAGGACTAGTGTTAGGGTTAGGGTAGGACTGGGGCAATGGTGGGGTGAGTGTTTTGGTTAGGACTAGCGTTAGGGTTAGGGTAAGGGCTAGGGTTTGGGTGAGAGTTAGGGTTATTGTTAGGGTTAGAGTTAGGTCTATGGTTATGGTTCTGTGTAGTGTTAGGGTTAGGGTTAGTTCTATTATAGGTTTAGGTTTATGGTTAGGGCTAAGGTTAGGGTTAGGGTTGAGGTTAGGGATAGGGTTAGGGTTAGGGGTTAGGGTTAAGGTTACATTAGGGTTAGGGTTAGGGCTAGGGTTAGGGTTAGCATTAGGACTAGGGCTAGGGCTAGGATTATGGTTAGAGTTAGAATTATGGCTAAGACTTGTTCTGGGCTAGGTTAGGGTTAGGGTTAGGGCTAAGGTAATGGTTAGGGTTAGTGCTAGGGCTAGGGTTAGGTTTAGGGTTATTGCTAGGGTTACAGCTAGGGTTAGGGTCAAGGTTAGGGCTAAGGTTATGGCTAGGTTTAGGTTTAGGTTAGGGCTAGGTCTAGAGTTAGGGTTAGGTTTAGGGCTAGGGTTAGGATTAGGAATAGTGTTAGGGCTAAGGCTAGGGTTATTGTTAGGGTTAGGGCAATGGCTATGTTTAGGGTTATGGTTAAAGTTAGTTCTAAGGCTAGGTTTAGTGTTAAGGTTAGGGTTAGGTTTAGTTTTAGGGTTAGGTTTATGTTTAGGGTTACGTTTAGGGCTAGAACTAGTGTTAGAGTTAAGGTTAGGGTTAAGGTTAGGGGTATGTTAGGTTTAGGGTTAGGGTTATGGTTACTTTAAGGGCTAGGGCTAGTGCTATGGCTAGGGTTAGGGTTAGCGTTAGGGTGAGGGCGAGGGCCTTGGTTAGAGTTAGGGTTTCGGTTTGGGTAGGGTTAGGTTTAGTGCTAAGGTTAGGCGAGGATGAGGGCAAGGTTTAGGTATTAGGTTTAGGGTTGGGCTAGCGTTACGGTTAGGGTTAGGGCTAAAGTTAAGTTTATGGGTAGGATTAGGATTATGGTTAGTTCTAGGGTTAGTTTAGGGTTCGGGTTAGGGCTAAGTTCAGGGTTAGGGTTGAGTTTAGGGAGAGGGTTAGGGTTAGGGGTTAGGATTAACCTTATATTAGTGTTAGGGTTAGGGCTAGTGTTATGGTTACGATTAGGGTTAGGGTTAGTGGTAGGGTTCGGATTAGTGTTAGGGCTAGGGATAGAGCTAAGTTTAGAGTTAGGTTTAGGGTTAGGGCTAGGTCTAATGCTAGAGCTGGAGTTAGGTTTAGTGTTAGGGCTAGGGTAAGTATTAGAGTTAGGCTTAGGTACAGGGTTAGGGTTAGGTTTAGGGCTAGACTTAGGGCTAGGCTTATGGCTAGGGTTAGGGTTCAGTTTAGGGTTAGGGCTAGGGTTCAGGTTAGGGCTATGGTTTTGGTTAGGGCTAGAGCTAGGGTTAGGGTTATGGTTAGAGCTTGAGCTAGTGTTAGGGTTAGGGTTAGGGCGAGGACTAGGGTTAGGGTTAGGGTTAGGTTTAGGGTTAGCTCTAGGGTTAGGGTTAGGGCTAGGGTTATTGTTTGGACTAGAGCTTGGTTTAGTGTTAGGGCTAGAGCTAGGGCTAGGGCTAGGGTTAGGGTTAGGGCTAGGGCTCTGGGTAGGGTTAGAGTTAGGGTTAGGGCTAGGGCTAGTGTTAGGTTTTCGATTAGTGTTAGGGGTAGGGCTAGGGTTAGGATTAGTGTTATGGCTAAGGATAGAGCTAAGTTTAGGGTTAGGTTTAGGGTTAGGGCTAGGGTATGTGTTAGGGTTAGGCTTAGGGCCAGGGTTATGGTTAGGGTTAGGGCTAGATTTAGGGCTATGTTTAGGGTTCAGGTTACGTTTAGGGCTAGGGTTAGTGTTAGGGCTACTGTTTGGGTTAGGGCTAGAGCTAGGGTTTGGGTTATTGTTAGAGCTAGAGCTAGGGTTAGGGTTAGGTTTAGGGCTAGGACTAGGGTTAGGGTTAGATTGTGTTTAGGGTTAGCGCTAGGGTTAGGGTTAAGGCTAGGGTTATGGTTTGGACTAGAGATTTTGTTAGGGCTAGTTCTATGGTTAGGGTTAGTGGTAGGGCTACAGTTAGGGTTAGCGTTAGACTAGGGCTAGGGTTAGGGTCAGGGTTAGGGCTAGGGTTAGGTTTAGGGTTAGAACTAGGCTTTGGGTTAGGGTTAGGGTTTAGGTTAGGGTTATGGTTAGGGCTGGGGTTATGGTTAAGGTTAGCGCTAGGTTTAAAGTTAGGGCTAGGGTTATGGTTTGGAATAGAGCTTGGTTTAGGGTTAGGTTTAGGGTTGGATTAGGGCTAGGGTTAGGGTTAGGGTTAGGGCTAGTGTTAGGTTTACAATTAGGGTTAGGGGTAGGGCTAGGGTTAGGATTAGTGTTAGGGCTAGGGATAGAGCTAAGTTTAGGTTTAGGGCTAGGTCTAGTGCTAGGTCTAGTGTTAGTTTTATGGTTAGGGCTATGGTAAGTGTTAGGGTTAGAACTAGGCCTAAGGTTATGGTTAGGGTTAGGTTTAGGGTTAGCGCTAGGTTTAGTGTTAGGGTTAGGTTTAGGGTTAGAACTAGGCCTAGGGTTCGCATTAGTGTTAGGTTTAGGGTTAGCGCTAGGGTTAATGTTGGTGTTAGGGCTAGGGCTAGGGATAGGGATAGGGCCAGGGTTAGGGTTAGGCTTAGGGCTAGGTTTCAGGTTAGGGTTACGGTTAGGGTTATGGTTAGTGCTAAGTTTAGGGGTAGGTTTAGGCTTAGTATTAGGGTTAGGGTTAGGGTTAGGGCTAGGGTTAGGGTTAGGTCTAGTGATAGGGTTATGGTTAGAGTTAGCGTTAGGGCTAGGGTAAGTGTTAGGGTTAGGGCTCGGTCTATGGTTAGTGTTAGGGCTAGTGTTAGGGTTAGGGTTAGGGTTAGGGTTAGGGCTAGGTCTAGGGTTAGGGTTAAGGTTAGGGCTTGGGTTAGGGTTAGGGTTGGGGTTAGGGCTAGGGCTAGGTCTATGGCTAGTTTAGTGTTAGGGTTAGGGCTAGGGCTATGATTTGGGTTAGAGTTAGCCTTAGAGTTAGGCCTAGGGCTAAGGCTAGGGTTAGGGTTAGAGCTTGAGCTAGTGTTAGGGTTAGGGTGAAGGTTACGGCTACGGCTAGGGTTAGTGTTAGGTTTAAAGTTAGCTTTATGGTTAGGATTAGGTTTAAGATTAGGGCTAGGGTAAGGGTTAGATTTAGGGTTCAGCCTACATTTGGGTTAGGGTAAGGGTCAGGGCTAGGGCTCTTTGTGGGTTTAGGTTTAGGGCTAGTATTAGGCTTAGGGTTAGGGTTAGTGTTAGGGTTTGGGATAGGGTTAAGGTTAGGTCTAGTGCTAGTTTTAGGGTTAGGGTTTGGTCTAGGGCTAGGGTTAGTGTTAGGGATAGGGCTAGGTCTATGGGTAGGGTTAGGGTTAGGGTTAGGGCTAGGTCTATTATTAGGGTTAGGGCTAGGATTAGAGTTAGGGTTTGGGTTAGTGCTAGAACTAGTGTTAGTGTTAGGGTTAGGGCTATGGCTAGGGCTGTGTTTAGGGTTAGGTTTAGGGCAAGGGTAAGGGTTAGGGTGAGGGCTAATGTAACTGTTAGGTTTAGGTTAGGGCCAAGGTTAGGGTTAGCATTAGTGTTAGATTTGGGTTAGGGTTAGGGTTAGTGCTATGGTTAGGGTTAGGTTTAGGTTTAGAGTTAGGGCTAGGGTTAGGGTTAGGGTTAGGGATATTGTTAGGGATAGGGTTATGGTTAGGATTAGGGCTAGGTCTATGGTTATTGTTCAGGCTAGGGTTAGGGTTAGGTTTAAGGTTAGGGCTAGGGCTTGGGTTAGGGTTAGGGTTAGGGCTAGGGCTAGGGCTAGTTCTATGATTAGGGTTAGAGCTAGGGCTAGTGTTAGTGTTAGGGCTTTGGTTAGGGTTAAGGTTAGGGCTAGGGTTAGTGTTATGCTTAGAGCTAGGTTTAGGGTTAGGGCTAAGGCTAGGGCTAAGGTTAGGGTTAGGGTTAGGGCTAGGTTTTGGGTTGGGTTAGTGCTAGGGTTGGGCTGAAGCCAAGGGACAGAATTAGGGTTAGAATTATGTTTAGGGTTAGGGTTATGGTTAGGATTAGGTTTAGGCCCAGGGTTAGGGTTAGGGTTAAGGATAGTGTTAGGGTTAGGGTTAGGGTAAGGACTTGGTTTAGGGTTAGGTCTAGGGTCAGGGTTATCTGTAGAGTTAGGGTTAGGGTTAGTTAGGGTTAGGGTTAGGGTTAAGTTTATGGTTAGGGTTGTGGTTAAGGTTAGTGTTCATGGTTAGAGTTAAGGTTACTGTTATGGTTAGGGTTAGGGTTAGGTCTAGGGTTAGGGCTATGGTAAGTGTTAGTGTTAGGGCTAGGGCTAGGGTTAGGGCTAAGTATAGGTCTATGGGTGGGGTTAGGGTTAGGGAGGGACTAACATTAGGGTTAGGGCTAAGATTAGGGCTCAGACATGTGCTAGGCTTTGGTTTAGGGTTAGGGCTAGGGCTAGTGTTAGGGTTACGGTTAGGGCTAGGGTTAGGGTTAGGGTTGGGGTTAGGGCTAGGTTTAGGGTTAGGGTTGGGGTTAGGGCTAGGTTTAGGGGTAGGGTTAGGGTGGTTTAGGGCTAAGGTTAGGATTAGAGCTAGGGTTAGGGTTTGGACTAGAGCTAGGGTCAGGGTTATGGTTAGGGTTAGGTTTAGGGCTAGGACTAGGGTTAGGGTTAAGACTAGGGTTAGGGTTAGGGTTAGGGTTGGGGTTAGGGCTAGTACCAGTGTTAGGGTTAATGTTAGGGCTATGGCTAAGTCTATGGTTAGGATCAAGGTTAGGACAAAGTAAGGGTTTGGGTTAGGGTTTGGGTTAGGTCTAGGGTAAGTGTCAGGGTTAGGGTATGGCCAAGGTTAGGTTTAGGGTTAAGGTTAGGGTTAGGGTTACAGTTAGGATTATGGTTAGTGCTAGGGTTAGGGTTAGGTTTAGGGCTAATGTTAGGATTAGGGCTAGGGTTAGGGTTTGGACTAGAGCTAGGGTCAGTGTTAGGGTTAGTTTTAGGTTTAGAGCTAGGACTAGGGTTAAGGTTAGGGTTATGGTTAGAGCTTGGGTTAGGGTTAGGTTTGGGGTTAGGGCTAGTGCTAGGTCTAGGGCTAGAGTTAGTGTTAGGTTTAGGGCTAGTGCTATGATTAGGGTTAGAGTTAGCGTTAGGGTTAGGGCTAGGGCTAAGTCTAGGATTAGGGTTAGGTTTAGAACTTGGGCTAGTGTTAGGTTTAGGGTTAGGGCTACGGCTAGGGTTATTGTTAGGTTTAAAGTTAGGTTTAGTGTTAGGGTTAGTGTTAGGATTATTGCTACGGTAAGGGTTAGGGTTAGTATTAGGGCTATTTCCAAGGTTAAGGTTAGGGTTAGTGTTAGGGTCAGGGCTAGTGCTCTTGGTAGGTTTATGTTTAGGGCTAGGATTAGGCTTAGGGTTAGGGTTTGGGTTATGGTTAAGGTTAGGTCTAGTGCTAGTTTTAGGATTAGGGTTTGGTCTAGGGCTAGGGTTAGTGTTAGGGTTAGGGTTAGGTCTATGGGTAGGATTAGGGTTACGGCTAGGGCTAGGGTTACGGCTATGCCTAGGGCTATGTTTAGGGTTATAGTAGGGCTGTAGCTATGTTTAGGGTTAGGGTTAGGGTTAGGGCTAGGGTTAGGGTTAGGGCTAGGTCTAGGATTAGGGTTAGGGCTAGGATTAGGGTTTGTGTTTGGGTTAGTTTTAGGACAGGTGTTAGGTTAGGGTTAGGGCTATGGCTAGGGCTGTGGTTAGGGTTAGGTTTAATGCAAGGGTAAGGGTTAGGGTGAGGGCTAGTGTAACTGTTAGGTTTAGGGTTAGCGTTAATGTTAGATTTGGGTTAGGGTTAGGGTTAGTGCTAGGGTTAGGGTTAGGTTTAGGTTTAGAGTTAGGGCTAGGGTTAGGGTTAGGGTTAGGGATATTGTTAGGGATAGGGTTATGGTTAGGATTAGGGCTAGGTCTATGGTTATTGTTCAGGCTAGGGTTAGGGTTAGGTTTAAGGTTAGGGCTAGGACTTGGGTTAGGGATAGGGCTATGGTTAGGGCTAGTTCTATGATTAGGGTTAGAGCTAGGGCTAGTGTTAGTGTTAGGATTTCGGTTAAGATTAGGGCTAGGGCTAAGGTTAGTGGTAAGGGTTTGGTTTAGGGTTTGGGTTAGGGTTAGGTCTAGATCTAGGTTTAGGGTTAGGGTTAACGCTAGTGTTAGTGTTAGGGTTGGGGTTAGCGTTAGGTTTGGGGTAGAGGTTAGGAATAGGGTTACAGTTAGGGTTAGGGTTAGGGCTAGAGCTTGAACTAGGGCTTGGGTTAAGGTTAGTGTTAGATATAGTGTTAGGGTTAAGGCTATGGTTAGAGTTATGGCTAGAGCTAGGGTTAAGGTTAGGGCTAGGTTAGGGTTAAGGCTAGGGCTGGGGTTAGTGTTATGCTTAGAGCTAGGTTTAGGGTTAGGGCTAGGACTAGGGCTAGGGTTAGGGTTATGGTTAGGGCTAGGTTTTGGGTTGGGTTAGTGCTAGGGTTAGGCCCAGGCCAAGGGCCAGGGTTAGGGTTAGGGTTATGTTTAGGGTTAGGGCTAAGGTTAGGATTAGGTTTAGGGTCAGGGTTAGGGTTAGGGTTAAGTATAGGGTTAGGGTTAGAGTGGTTATGGGCTTGGGTTAGGGTTAGCCTAGGTTTAGGGTTATGTGTAGAGTTAGGATTACGGTTAGTTCTAGGGTAAGGGTTAGGGTTAGGGCTAATTTTATGTTTAGGGTTGTGGTTAAGGTTATGGTTCATGGTTAGAGTTAAGGTTACTGTTACGGTTAGGGTTAGGTCTAGGGTTAGGGCTAGGGTAGGGTTAGGGTTAGGGCTAGGGCAAGTGTTAGGGCTAGGGTTAGGGTTAGGGTTAGGGCTAAGGCTGTGTTTAGGTTTAGGGTTAGGGTTAGTGCTAGGGTAAAGGTTAGGTCTAGGGTTAGGGTTAGGACTAAGACTATGGTTAGCGTTAGAGTTAGGGTTAGTGTTCGGGATATGGCTAGGGTTAGGGTTGGGGATAGGTCTAGGGTTAGGGCTAGGGATGGGGTAGGGCTAGGTTTAGGGTTGGGTAAAGGATAGGTCTATTGGTAGGGTTAGGGTTAGGGCTGGGAGTAATGTTAGGGTTAGTGCTAGCATTAGGGCTAGGACTTGTGCTAGGGTTTGGTTTAGGGTTAGGGCTAGGGATAGGGTTAGGGTTAGGATTGGGGTTAGGGCTAGGTTTAGGGTTAGGGTTGGGGTTAGGATAGGGCTAGGGCTAGGGTTAGGGTTAAGTTAGGGCTAAGGTTAGGATTAGGGCTAGGGTTAAGGTTTGGACTAGAGTTAGGGTCAGGGTTAGGGTTAGGGTTTGGTTAAGGGCTAGGACTAGGTTTAGGGTTAGGGTTAGGGCTAGGGCTAGGGTTAGGGTTAGGGTTAGGGTTAGGACTAGGTCTAGGACTAGGACTAGGGCTAGTGTTAGGGTTAGGGTTAAGGTTAGGGCTAGGGCTAGTTTTAGTGTTCGGGCTAGGTTTGGGGTTAGGACTAGTGCTAGGGCTAGGACTAGGGTTAGGGTTAGCATTGTCTTTAGGGGTAGGGTTAGGGTAGGGTTAGGGTTAAGGATACGGTTAGGCCTAGGTTTAGGGCTAAGGTTTGGGTTAGTGTTGTGGTTAGGGTTAGGGTTTGGGGTTAGGTTTTAGGTTAGGGTTAGGTTTAGGGTTAGGGTTACGGCTAGGGCTAGGGCTAGGCCTAGTGCTAGGACTAGGGTTAGGTTTAGGGTTAGGTTAGGTCTAAGGTTAGGGTTAGGGCTAGGATTAGTGTTAGGGCTAGAGCTAGGTTTAGGTTTAGGTTTAGGGTTATGGGTAGGTTTAGGGTTATTGTTAGGCTTGGGGTAGGTCTATTATTTGGTAATGGTTAGGGCATTAGAGTTAGTGTAAGGGTCAGGGCTAGGGGTAGAATTATCGTTAGTTTTATGGCCTGGGTTAGGGTTAGGGTTGGGGTTAGGGCTAGGGCTAAGTCTAAGTTACGGTAGGGTTAGCGTTAGGGTTAGAGCTAGGGCTATGTTTAGGATTAGTGTTAGACTTAGGGCTAGGGCTGGGTTAAGGGTTAGAGTTAGGGCTAGTGTTAGGGTTAGGGTTAGGGCTAGGTTTAGTGTTAGCGTTAGGGTTAGGTTTAGGGTTAGGGTTAGTGTTAGGGTTAGGGCTAGGTTTAGTGGATAGTGTTAGGGTTCGCTCTAGAGCAACAGTTAGGTTAGGGTTAGGGTTAATGCTAGGGTTAGTGTTAGGTTTGGGGTTAGGCTGATCATTAGGGTTAGTGTTAGGGTTAGGGTTATGGCTTGTGCAAGGCTAGGGTTAGTGTTAGGATTCTCCCTAGGGTAAGGGTTAGGTTTAGGGTTAAGTTTAGGGCTAGTTATAGGGTTTGGGTTAGGGCTAGGGTTAGGGTTAGGCTTTGGTTTGGTGTTAGGGCTAGGGCTAGGTCTAGGGCTAAGTTTAGGGTTAGGGCTAGGGCTATATTTAGGGTTTTTTTAGCGTTATGGTTAGTGTTAGGGCTAGAGCTAGGCTTAGTTTATGGTTAGGGTTAGGGTTAGAGCTTGGGGTAGTGTTAGGGTTAGAATTAGGGTAGTTTTATGGTTAGGGTTAGGGTGAGGGAGAGAACTAGGTTTAGGGTTAGGGTTAAGGTGAGGGCTAGGGCTAGCGTTAGGGTTAGTGCTAGTGTTAGTGTGAGGGTGGTGTCGTGGGTTAGGGTTAGGGATAGGTTTAGGGTTAGGGCTAGGGTTAGGGTTAGGTTTAGGGCCAGGTATAGGGTTAGGGTTAGGATTACGGCTAGGGCTAGGGTTAGGGTTATGGGTAGAATTAGGGTTAGGGTTAGCTCTAGCGTGAGGTTTAGGGTTCGGATTAGGGCTAAGGTTAGGATTAGGATTGTGATTAGGTTTAGGGTTAGGCTTAGGGGTTAGGGTTAATGTTACGGTTAGGATTTGGGTTAGGGCTAGGGCTAGGGTTAGGGCTAGGGCTAGGGCTAGGGTTAGGGTTAGGGATAGGAGTAATGCTAGGACTAGGGTTAGGTTAGGGTTACGGCTAGGGTTGGGGCTAGGGTTATGATTTGTGCCAGAGCTAGGGGTAGGGTTAGGGTTAGGTTTAGGGTTAGGGCTAGGGCTATGGTTAGGTTTAGGGTTAGGGCGAGGTCTATGGTTATTGTTAGGGTAAGGGTTTGGGTACGGTTGGGATTAGGGCTAGAACTAGGATTAGGGTTAGGGTTCAAGTTAGGGCTAGGGTTAGGGTTAGGTTTAGGGTTAGGGTAAGGGCTAGGGCTAGGGCTTGGGCTAGGGTTACGGTTAGGGCTAGGGTTAGGGTTAGGGTTAGTGCTAGGGTTAGGGCGAGGCTGAGGTTGAGGGTTAGGTTTAGGGTTAGGTTAGGGTTAGTTTAGGGTTACGCCTAGGATTAGGGTTAGGGTTAGGGCCAGTGTTAGGAATAGGGTAAAGGCTAGGGTTAGGTTTAGGGTATAGGCTATGGTTAGGGTTAGGGCTAGGGTTAAGGTTATACATAGGTTTAGGGTTATGGTTAGTTCTAGGGTTAGGATTAGGGTTTGGTCTAAGGTACGTGTTAGGGTTAGGGTTAGGGTTAAGGTTATGGTTAGGGTTAGGTTTAGAGCTAGGACTAGTTCTAGGGATAGGGTTAGGTTTCGTATTAGGGACTAGGGCTAGGGATAGGGTTAAGACTAGGTTTAGGGCTAGGACTAGGGCTAGGGCTAGGACTAGGGTTAGGGTTAGGGTTGTGGTTAGGGCTATGGTTAGGGTTAGGGGTTAGGGTTAATGTTACAGTTAGGGCTAGGGTTAGGGCTAGGGTTAGCGTTAGAGCTAGTGCTAGTGTTAGGGTTCGGGTTAGGGCTAGGGCTACCATTAGTGTTAGGGTTAGTGTTATGTTTATGTTTAGGGTTTGGGATGTGGTTAGGGTTAGGGGTTAGGGTTAATATTACTGTTAGGGTTAAGATTAGGGCTAGGGTTAGGGTTAGGGCTAGGGCTAGGGCTAGGGTTATAGTTAGGTTTAGGGCTAGTGCTAGGGCGATGTTTAGGGTATCTGTTAGCGTTAGGATTTGTGTTAGGGTTAGGGTTAGGACTAGGGCTAGGGCTAAGTCCAATGTTAGGGCTAGGGCTATGGGTTAGGCTTAGGGGTAGGTCTATTGTTAGGGTTATGTTAGTGCAAGTTTAGAGTTATTGCTAGGGTTAGGGATAGGGCCAGGGTTAATGTTAGATTTAGGGCTAGGGTTAGGGTTAGAGTTGGGGTTAGGGCTAGGTCTAGGTCTAAGCTTATGGTTAGGGTTATGGTTATGTCTAGTGTTATATTTAGGGTTAGTGTTAGTGTTAGGTTTAGGGCTAGGGCTAGGGCTAGGGTTAGGGTTAGTGCTAGGGCTAGTGTTAGGGTTAGGTTTAGGGCTAGGGCTAGGTTTAGTGTTAGGGTTAGTGTTAGGTTTAGGTTTATGTTTAGTGTTTGGGCTAGTGCTAGGTTTAGGCTTAGGGTAGGCATTAGGGTTAGGGCTAGGTTTAGGGTTAGGTTTAGGTTTAGGGTTAGGGCTAGGACTAGTGCAAGGGCTTGGGTTAGGGTTAGGGTAAAGGCGAGCATTAGGGTTAGGTAATGGCTAGGGTTAGGTTTATGCATAGGGTTACGTTTAGGGTTGGTTCTACTATTAGGGTTAGCATTAGAACTAAAGTTAGGGTTAGGGTTGTGGTTAGGGTTATGGTTAGGGTTTAGGGTTAATGTTGGGTTAGAGTTAGGGTTGGGGCTAGGGTTAGTGTTAGGGATAGGACTAGGGTTAGGGTTAGCATTAGGGGTTAGGGCTAGGGTTAGGGTTAGGGCTAGTGTTAGGGTTAGGCCTAGGGTTAGGGTTAGGGTTAGTGTTGGGGTTAGGGCTAGGTCTATGTTTAGGGTTAGTGCTAGGTCTAGGGTTAGGTCTATGGCTAGGTCTATGGTTAGGGATAGGGTTAGGGCTAGGTTTAGGGTTAGGGTTATAGATAGGGCTAGGGCTAGTGTTAGGGTTATTGTTAGTGCTAGGGATAGGGTTAGGGTTTGGTTTAGGGCTAGGGCTAGGTCCAGGGATAGGGTTAGTGTTGGGGTTAGTTATAGGGCTGTGTTTAAGGTTAGGGTAAGGTTTAGGGTTAGGTTTAGGGCTAGGGCTAGGGCTAGGGCTAGGGTTAGGGTTAGAGCTAGGGCTAATGTTATGTTTAGGGTTAGGGCTAAGGTTAGGGTTAGTATTGTGGTTAGGGTTAGGGTTAGGGTTAAGGTTAGGGTTAGGGTTAGTGTTGGGGCTAAGGTTAGGGTTAGGGTTAGGGCTAGGTTTAAGGTTAGGGCTAGCTCTAGGGCAAGGGTAAGGTTTATGGTTAGGTTTAGGGCTAGGACTCTTGTAGGACTAGGACTAGGGTTAGGGTTAGGGTTAGTTTAGGGCTAGGGTCATGGCTTTGGCTAGGTTTAGGGTTAGAGCTAGGGCTGTGTTAGGGTTAGGGTTAGGTTTAGAGCTAGGGCTAGGGTTAGTGTTAGCGTTAGGGTTAGGTTTAGGGTTAGGGTTAGTTTTAGGGTTAGGGTTAGGGCTGTTGCTAGGCTTAGGGTTAGGGTTAGGGTTACGGTTAGGGTTAGGGTTTGGGCTAGCGTTAGTGTAGTGTTAAGGCTAGGATTATGGGTAGGGTTAGGGTTAGGGCTAGGATTAGGGTTAGATTGAGGATGAGGGCTAGGGCTAAGGTTATGGTTAGGGTTAGGGCTAGGGTATGGTTAGGTTTAGAGTTGGGGTTACAGCTAGTGCTAGGGCTGGTTTAGGGTTTCGGTTGGGGCTATTCTATGTTTAGGGAGTAGGGTTAGGGCTAGGGTTAGGCTTTGGTTTAGGGCTATATCTAGGGTTAGAGTTAGAGCTATGGCTAGGTCTATGGTTAGGATTCAGGTTAGGGCTATGTCTATGTTTAGGTTTATGCTTAGGGCTAGGGCTAGTGTTAGGTTTAGGGCTAGAGCCAGGTCTTGGGCTTGGGTTAGGTTTCGGGATAGGGCTACGTCTATGTGATGGGTTAGGGTTAGGTTGAGGGTTAGGGTTAGGGCTAGGACTAGGGCTAGGGCTAGGGTTAGGGTTAGAGCTAGGGCTAGGGTTACATTTAGGGTTAGGTTTAGAGCTAGGGTTAGGGTTAGGTTTAGGGGTAGGGTTAGGGTTAGGTTAGGGCTAGGGTTACTGCTAGAGTAAGGGCTAGGGTTATGGTTAGGTTTAGGGTTGGGGTTATGGCTAGGTCTAAGGCTAGGGTTAGGGTTAGGGCTATTCTATGTTTAAGGTTAGTGTTAGGGTTAGGTCAAGGTTTACATGTAGATTTAGGGCTAAGGCTAGGGTTAGGGTTAGGGTTAGGGCTAGGTTTAGGGTTAGGGTTGGGGTTAGGGCTAGGAATAGGTTTAGAGTTAGGGTTAAGGCTAGGGCTTTGGTTGTCATTTGGCTTAGGGCTAGGGCTAGGGTTAGTGTTAGGGCTAGGGCTAGGATTAGGGCTAGGGCTAGGGCTAGGCTTAGGGTTAGGGTTAGGTTTGGTCTAGGGTTAGGGTTAGTGTTGGGGTTAGGGCTAGGGCCAATCCTAAGGCTATGTTTAGTGTTAGGGTTAGGACTATGGCTAGGAATAGGGTTAGGGTTAGGCTTAAGGGTAGGGCTGTGTTTATGGTTAGGTTTAGGGCTAGGACTAGGGTTAGGGTTAGAGTTAGCTTTAGGGCTATTGCTAGGGTTAGGCTTACGGCTAGGGTTAGGTTTTGGGCTGGAGCTAGAGTTAGGTTTACAGTTAGTGTTAGTGTTAGGGTTAGGGCTAGTTCTCGGTCTATGGTTATTGTTAGGGATAGTTTTAGGGTTAGGGTTAAGGCTAGGGCTATGGGTAGCGTTAGGGTTATGGTTAGGGCTAGGATTAGGGTTAGAGTTAGGGTTAGAGTTAGGGTTAGAGCTAGGACTAGGGTTAGGGATAGGGTTAGGGCTATTTTTATGGTTAGGTTTAGGGTTGGGGTTACTTCTAGAGCTAGGGCTAGGTTTAGGATTAGGGTTAGCGCTATGGCTAGGTTTAGGTTTAGGGTTAGGGCTAAGGTTAGGGTTAGGGCTAGGGCTAGTTCTAGGGCTAGGTTTAGGGTTAGAGCTAAGTCTAGTGTTAGTGTTAGGGTTAGGGCTAAGTTTAGGGTTAGGGTTGTAGTTAGGGTTAGGGCTAAGTTTAGGGTTATGGTTGTAGTTAGGGTTAGGGTTAGGGTTAGGGTTTAGGGTTAAGCTTTCGGTTAGGGATAGGGCTAGGGCTATGTTTAGGGTTAGGTTTAGGGTTAGGGTTAGGGCTAGGCCTAGAGCTAGGGCTACTGTTAGGCTTAGAGCTAGGGCTAGTGTTAGGGTTAGGGTTTGGGTTAGGGCTAGGGCTAGGGTTAGTGTTTGGGTTAGGGTTAGGTTAGGGTTAGGGTTAGGGTTAGTGCTAGGGGTCGTGTTTGGGTTAGGGTTAGGGCTAGGGTTAGGGTTAGGGTTTGGGTTAGGGCTAGAAGTAGGGTTAATGTTAGGGTTAGGTTTAGAGCTATGGTTAGTGTTAGGGTTAGGGTTATGGGTATGTTTAGGTTTAGGCTTAGTGCTAGAAGTAGGGTTAGGGTTAGTGCTAGGGCTAGGTCAAAGGCTAGGGTTAGTTTTCAGGTTAGGGCGATGCTATGTTTAGAGTTAGGTTTAGGTTTAGGTTTAGGTTTAGGGCTCGGCCTAGGGCTATGGTTAGGGTTAGAGCTAGGGCTAGGGTTAGGGTTAGGGTTAGGGTTAGGGTTAGGACTAGTGCTAGGGCTAGGGCTAAGGTTACGGTTAGGGTTAGGTTAGGGCTAGTGTTAGGGTTATAGCTAGGATTAGGGTTAGGGCTAGAGCTAGGGTTAGGGTTAGGGCTAGGGCTATGTTTAGGATTTGGTTAGGGTTAGGGTTAGGACTAGGGCTAGGGTAGGGTTAGTGTTAGTGTTAGTGTTAGAGCTAGGGCAAGTGTTAGCATTAGATTTATGGTTAGATTTAGGGTTAGGGCAAGGGCTAAGGTTAGTTTCAGGGTTAGGGTTAGGTTTAGGGTTAGGGTTAGTGTTAGGGCTAGTGCTAGTGTTAGGGGTAGAGTTAGGTTTAGGGGTAGGGATCGGTTTAGGGTTAGGTTTAGGTTTAGGGCTATGGATAAGGTAGGGTAGGGCTATGATTAGGGTTAGAGTTAGTTTTAGGGCTAGGGCTAGGTTTAGGTTAGGGTTTGCCCTAGAGTTATGGTTGGGGTTAGGATTATGGTTATGGCTAGCGCTAGGGCTAGTGTTAGAGTTAGGGTTTTGTTAGGTCTAGGGCTAGGGTTAGGGTTAGGGTTAGTTTTAGGGTTAGGGTTGGGGTTAGGGCTAGCTATAGTTTTAGGTTCGTGTTAGGGCTAGTATTAGGGCTATGGTTAGCGTTAGGGTTAGGTTTAGGGTTAGTTATAGCATCACGGGTAGGGTTAAGGCTAGGGTTAGTGTTAGGTTTTGGGTTAGGGTGAGGGTTAGGGTTAAGGGTTAGGGTTAGGGCTACGGTTAGAGTTAAGGTTAGTGCCTGGGCTAGGGCTAGGGTTAGTGTTAGTCTTAGGGTTAGGGCTAGGGCTTGTGCAAGGCTAGGGTTAGGGTTAGGGTTAGGGTCAGGATTTTTGTTAGGGTTAGGACTAGGGATAGGGATAGGGATAGGGTTAGAGGTAGGGTTAGGGTTAGGGCTAGGGTTAGGTTTAGTGTTAGGGCTAGGTCTATGGTTAGGGATAGGGTGAGGGCTAGTGTTAGGGTTAGGGTTAAGGTTAGGGCTAGTGATAAGGGTTAGTGTTATGGCTAGGGTTAGGGTTAGGGTTTGTGTTGGGGTTAGGGCTAGGGCTAGGGCTAGGGTTAGGGTTAGAACTAGGGCTAAAGTTAGGGTTAGGTTTAGGGTTAGGGTTAGGGTTATGGATAGGGTTATGGTTAGAGTTAGGGTTAGGGTTAAGATTAGGGTTATGGGTAGATTTAGGTTAGGGTTAGTTCTAGGGTGAGGTTTAGGGTTAGGGTTAGGGCTAAGTTTAGGATTAGGGTTATGGTTAGGGTTAGGATTATGGGTTAAGCATAAGGTTACAGATAGGGTTAGGGTTAGGGCTGCAGCTATGGCTAGGTTTAGGATTAGTGTTTTGCTAAGACTAGTGCTAGCGCTAGGGTTGGGTTTAGGGTTTGGGCTAGTTTAAGGTTTAGGTTTAGGGCTAGAGCTATGGTTATGGTTATGGTTAAGGCTAGGGTTAGGTTTAGGGCTAGGGCCAGGGTTAGGGTTAGGGTTAGGTCTAGTTTTCAGGTTAGGTTTAGAGTTAGGGTTATGGTTAGTGCTAGGCTTAGGCTTAGGTTTAGGGTTAGTGTTAGGGCTAAAGTAAGGGCTGGGTGTATAGTTAGGGTTAGAGCTAGAGTTAGGTGTAGGGCTAGGGCTATTTATATGGTTAGGGTTAGGGTTAGGGCTAAGTCTATGGCTAGAGTTAGGGCTAGGGTTAGGGTTAGGGTTTGGGTTAGGGCTAGGGCTAGGGTTAGGGCTAGGATGTACTAGGTCTAGGGTTGGGCTTAGGGTTAGGGCTAGGGTAAGGGTTAGGGTTAGTGCTAGGGCTAAGGTAAGGATTAGGGTTAGGGTTAGGGCTATGGCTAGGGTTTGGGTTACAGTTATTGTTAGGGTTAGGGCTAGGGCTAGTGTTAGGTTTACGGTTTGGATTATGGTTAGGGTTAGGGTTAGGTTTAGGGTTGGGGTAGGGTTAGGTTTCGGTTAGGGCTAGGGTTAGTGTTAAGGTTAGAGCTAGGGTTATGGTTAGGGTTCGCTTTAGGTTTAGGGCTAGGGCTAGAGTTAGGGTTAGGGTTACAGCTAGGTCTATTGTTAGGGTTAGGGCTAGGGTTAAGATTAGGATTAGGGTTAGGGCTAGTGCTAGGGTTAGGGTTAGGGCTAGACTTAGGTTTAGGGTTGGGGTTAGGGCTAGGGCTAAGTTTTGGTTAGGGTTAGGATTAGAGTTAGGGCTTTGTCTAGGGTTAGCGTTAGGGTTAGGGCTAGGGTTATTGTTAGGTTTGGGGTTAGGGCTATGGCCAATCAAGGGCTAGGGTTAGGCTTAGGGCTGGGACTGAATTTAGGGTTATGCTTCTGGTTAGAGTTAGGGTTAGGTCTAGGGCTGTGGCTAGGGCTAGGGTTAGGGTTAGTGTTAGTGTTAGGGTTAGGTTTAGGGCTAGGTTTAGTGTTAAGGGTAGAGTTTGATTTAGGATTAGGGTTAGGTTTAGATTTAGGGTTAGGGTTAGGGCTAGTGGTAGGGTTACGGTTAGGGTTAGGATTAGGGTTAGGGCTGGGGCTAATGTTATGGTTAGTGTTAGTGCTGGGGCAATCGATAGTTATGGTTAGGATTAGGGTTAGGTTTTGGTTAGGGTAGGGCTACGGCTAGGTTTAGGGTTAGGTTTGGGGTTAAGACTAGGAATAGGTTTAGGGTTAGGGCTAGGGCTAGGTCTATGGTTTGCGTTTGCGTTAAGGCTATGGCTATGTTTAGGGTTAAGGTTAGGGCTAGGGCTAGGGTTAGGATTATGTTTAGGGCTAGGGCTAGGATTAGGGCTGGGGCTAGGGCTAGGTTTAGTGTTAGGCTTTGGGTTAGGGCTAGGGCTAGGGCTATGGTTAGGGTTAGCGTTAAGACAAGGGTAAGGGTTAGGGTTAGGCTAGTTTAAGGATTTGCATAGGGGTAAGGGCTAGGGTTAGGTTTAGGGTTGGGTTTAGGTTTAGGGTGTGTTAGTGTTAGGGTTAGGGGTAATGTTAGGGTTAGGGTTATGTTTTGGGCTAGGGCTATGGTTAGGTTTAGGTTTAGGTTTAGGGCTAGGGCAATGGGTAGGGTTAGGTTTAGGTCTAGGATTAGAGTTAGGTTTTTGGCTAGTGCTTGGGTTCGGGTTAGGGTTAGGGCCTTGTTTATAGTTATGGTTAGGTTTAGGGTTAGGGCTATAGCTATGTTTTGGGTTAGTGTTAGGGTTAGGGTTAGTGCTAGGGATAGGATTAGGGTTAGAGCTAGTGCTAGTGTTAGGGTTAGGGTTTGGGTTAGGGTTAGGGCTAGGGCTAGGGTTAGTGTTAGGGCTAGGGTTAGGGCTAGCATTAGGGTTATCTCTAGAGCTAGTGCTAGGGTTAATGTTTGTGTTAGGGCTAGGGCTAGTGTTAGGGTTAGGGTTAGTTTTAGGGTTAGTTCTATGCCTAGGGTTTGTGTTAGTGTTAGTGTTAGGTTTAGTGTTAGGCTTTGGGTTAGTGTTAGGGCTAGAGCTAGGGTTAGGTTTAGGGTTAGGGCTAGGGCTAGGGCTAGGGCTAGGGTTAGGGTTAGGATTAGTGTTAGTGTTAGGTTTTGGTTAGGGTTAGGGTTAGGGTGATGGCAAGGGCAAGGTTTAGAGTTTGGGTTAAGGTTAAGTCTTGGGTGGGGTTATGGTTAGTTCTATGGTTTGGGCGTGGACGAGGTCAAGGGTTAGGGTTAGGGTTAGGGTTACGTTTAGGTTTGGGCTAAGGTTATGGTTACAGTTAGGGCAAGAGTTAGCGTTATGATTAGTGCTAGTGTTTGTTTTTGTGTAAGGGCTACGGTTAGTGTTAGGATTAGGACTAGAGTTAGGGATATGTGTAGGGTTCGATTTAGGGTTAGTTCTAGGTTTAGGTTTAGGTTTAGAGTTAGGTCTAAGGTCAGGGTTGGGGTTTAGGTTAGGGATAGGGTTAAGGTTAGGGTTTTGGGTTAAGCTTACATTGGGGTTATGGTTACTGTTAGGGTTAGGGTTAGGGTTAGGGCTAGGGTAAGGGTTAGGGTTAGGGCTAGGGCTAATATTAGGGTTAGGGTTAGGGCTAGTGCTAGGGTTTGGGTTATGTTTACAGTTAGGGTTATGGTTAGCTTTAGCTCTAGAGCAAGGGTTAGGGCTAGGGTTAGTGTTAGGTGGGGTTAGGGTGAGGGTTAGGATTAGAGGTTATGGATAGGGTTACGGTTAGGGTTAAGGTTAGTGCTAGGGCTAGGGCTAGGGTTAGGGATAGAGTTATTGCTAGGTGTTGTGCAAGGCTAGGGTTAGTGTTATGGTTAGGGCTAGGTTTAGGGTTATGGGTAGAGTTAGGGTTAGGTTTATTTCTAGGGTGAGTGTTAGGGTTAGGGTTAGGTCTAAGTTTAGGATTAGGGTTGTGGTTAGAGTTAGAGTTAGGGTTAAGGTTACAGTTAGGGTTAGGGTTAAGGTTAGGCTAGGGCCAGGGTTACGGTTTTTGTTAGGGCTAGGACTAGTGCTCTGGCTAGGGTTAGGGTTAGGGTTTGGGCTAGGGTAAGTGTTAGGGTTAGGGTTAGGTCTAGGGTTAGGGTTAGTGTTAGGGCTAGGGATAAGGTTAGAGCTAGGGCCAGGTTTAGGGTTAGTGTTTGGGTTAGAACTAGGGTTAGGGTTAAGGTTAGGGTTGCAGTTAGGGTATGGTTAGTGCTAGGGTTAGGGTTAGGGTTAGGGTTAGGGTTAGGTTTAGGGTTAGGGCTAGGGTTAGGGTTAGGGCTAGGGTTAGGGTTAGGTCTAAAGCTAGGGTTAGATATAGGGCTAGGGCTATTGCTGGGTTTAGGTTTAGGGTAGGTTTAGGGCTGGGGCTATTGCTGGGTTTAGGGTTAGGGTTAGGGCTAGCTCTATGGTTAGAGTTAGGTCTAGAGTTAGGGTTAGGTTTAGTGCTCGGGCTAGGATTAGGGTTAGGGTTAGGTTTAAGGCTAGGACTAGTGCTAGGGCTAGGGTTAGTGTTATGATTAGGGCTAGTGTAAGGGTAAGGGTTAGGGCTAGGATTTGGGTTAGGGTTTGGGTTAGGGCTAGGACTAAGTTTAGGGCTAGGGCTAGTGCTATGCTTAGGGACAGGGTTAAGGCAATGGTAAGGGATAGGGTTAGCACTAGGGTAAGTTTGAGAATTATGGTAAGGGCTAGGCTTAGGGTTCGGGTTAGGTTTAGGTTTAGGGTTAGGGGTAGTGCTAGTGTTAGGGTTAGGGTTAGGGCTGGGGCAATGGGTAGGTTTAGGTTTAGGTCTAGGATTAGGATTAGCGTTAGGGCTACGGCTTGGGTTAGGGTTAGGGTTAGGGCTAGGTTATTGGTTATGGTTAGCGTTGTGGTTATGGCTTGGGCTTGGGCTATGGTTTGGTTTAGGGTTAGTGCTATGGCTATGTTTAGGGTTAGGGTTAGTGCTAGGGTTAGGGCGAGGACAAGGGCGAGGGTTAGGTTTAGGGTTATGTTAAGGTTTGGGCTACGCTATAGTTAGGGTTAGGGCCATGGTTAGGGTTAGGGTTAGGGCTAGGGTAAGGTTTATGGGTCGAATTAGGGTTAGGGTTAGTTCTAGGGTTAGTTTTAGGGTTAGGGTTAGGGCTAAGATTAAGCTTAGGGTTGAAGTTAGGGATAGGGTTAGGGTTAGGGTTTAGGGTTAAGATTACATTAGGGTTAGGGTTAGGGCTAGGATTAGGGTTAGGGTTAGGGCTAGGGTAGGGTTAGTGCTAGGGCTAGGGTTTGGGTTAGGGTTAGGGCTAGCGCTATGGCTAAGGTTAGAGTTATGTTTAGGGTTGGTGTTAATGCTAGGTTTAGGATTAGGGTTAAGGCTAGTGCTAGGGCTAGGGCTATGGTTAGGGTTAGGGTTAGGGCTAGGTCTAGTGCTAGGGCTCTGGTTAGGGTTAGGGTTAGGGCTATGGTAATTGTTAGGGTAGGTTTAGGGTTAGGGCTAGTGTTACTGTTAGGGTTATGGTTAGGGTTAGGGTTAGGTTTATGGATAGGGTTAGGTTTAGGGTTAGGGCAAGTTCTAGTTCTAGGGCTAGGGTTAGGGTTAGGGCTATAGCTATGTTAAGGGTTAGGTTTAGGGTTAGGGTTAGGGTTAGGGTTCGGGTTAGGGCTAGGACTAGGATTAGGTTTAGGGTTAGGGTTAGGGTTAGGTTTAGGGTTCTGGCTTGGGTACGGTTAGGGTTAGCGATATGGTTAGGGCGAGGATTATGCAAGGGTTACGGTTAGGTTTAAGTTTAGGGTTCGGCTAGGGTTACGGTTAGTGTTCAGACATGGGTTAGAGTAGGGTTAGGGTTAGGGCTGGGGTTAGGGTTATGGGTAGGGTTAGGGTTATATTTAGTTCTAGGGTTAGGTTTAGGGTTAGGGTTAGGGCTAAGGTCAGGGTTAGGGTTGAGGTTAGGGATAGGGTTAGGGTTAAGCTTACATTAGAGTTAGGGTTAGGGCTAGGGTTATGTTGGGGTTAGGGCTAGGGCTACAGTTAAGGTTAGGGTTAGGGCTGGGAGTAGTACTAGGGCTAGGGTTAGGGTTAGGTGTAGTGTAAGGGTTAGGGTTAGGGCTAGTGCTAGGGTTAGGGTTAGGGTTAGGGCTAGGGCTAGGATTATGTTACAGTTAGGGTTAGGGTTAGCTCTAGAGCAAGTGTTGGGGCTAGGGTTAGTTTTAGATTTGACTTAGGGTGAGTGTTAGAGTTAGAGGCTATGGCTAGGGTTAGGGTTAGTCCTAGACTTTTTTTAGGGTTGGGGTAGGGCTAGTGCTAGGTCTATTTCTAGTTTTGGTTTAGGATTAGGGTTAGGCTTAGGGCTATGGCAAGGGTTAGCGTTAGGCTTAGGGTTAAGGTTAGGGTTAGGGTTAGGGTTGTGTTTAGGGCTAGGGCTATGTCTAGGGCTAGTGTTAGGGCTAGGGCTAGGGTTGTGTTTAGGGTTAGGGTTAGACTTAGGGTTAGTGTTAGGCTTAGGGTTAGTGCTAGGGCTAGGCCTGGGTTAGGGTTAGAGCTAGGACTACACTTAGGGTTAGTGTTAGGGTTAGGGTTAGGGTTATGTCTAGGGTTAGGGATGGGGCAATGCGTAGGGTTAGGTTAGGGCTACTCTTAGGGTTAGTGTTAGTGTTATAGCTAGGGCTAGGGTTAGGGTTAGGTTTGGGATTAGGGCTAGGAATAGGTTTAGATTTAGGGTTAGGGCTAGAGCTAGGGCTATGTTTAGGGTTATGGTTAGGGCTATGGCTATGTTTAGGATTAAGTTAGGGATAGGGCAGGGTTAGGTTTAGGGTTAGGGCTAGGGCTAGGATTAGGGCTAGGGCTAGGGTTAGGTTTAGGGTTTGGGTTAGGGCTAGGACTATAGGTAGGGCTAGGGCTATGGTTAGGGTTAGGGTTAAGACAAGGGTAAAGGTTAGGGTTAGCGCTAGGGTAAGGCTTCAGATTAGGGTAAGGGCTAGGGTTAGGGTTATGGTTAGGTTTAGGTTTGGCATTAGGGTTAGTGTTGGTTTAGGGGTAGTGCTTTGGTTAGGGTTATGGTTAGGGTTATGGCTAGCATTATGATTATGTTTAGGGTTATGGTTAGCACTAGCATTATGGTTATGGTTAGGGTTGAGATTACGTCTATGGCTAGGGCTAGTGTTAGGTTTAGGGTTAGGGCTATGGCTATGTTTAGGGTTACGGTTAGGGTTAGTGTTAGGGTTAGTGCTAGGGTTAGAATTAGGGTTGCGGTTAGGGCTAGGAATAGGGCTAACATTAAGTTTAGGGCTAGGGCTAGGGCTATGGTTATGTTTAGGGTAGGGCTTGGGTTGGGGTTAGGGCTAGGTCTAGGTCTAGGGGTAGGGTTAGGGTTGGGGTTAGGGTTATGGCTAGGGCTATGTTTATGTTTAGGGTTAGTTTTAGGGGTAGGATTAGGGATAGGGCTAGGACTAGTACTAGGATTAGTGTTAGAACTAGGGCTACTGTTAGGGTTAGGGTTTGGTTAGGGTTAGGGATAGGGCTAGGGTTAGTGTTGGGGCTAGTGTTATGGTTAGGGATAGCTCTAGAGCTAGGGGTTGGGTTAGGGTTAGGGTTAAGGCTAGAGTAAGGGTTAGTGTTAGGGTCAGGGTTATGGTTAGGTTTAGGGTTAGGGCTAGTGCTAGGGGTAGGGTTAAGGCTGGCATTAGGGTTACGTCTACAGCTAGGGTTGGTGTTAGGGTTATTGCTAGGTCTAGTGTTAGGGTTAAGGTTAAGGCTAGGTCTATGGTTAGGGTTAGGGCTAGGTTTAGGATGAGGGTTAGGAATAGGGCTAGGGCAAGGGTTAGGGTTAGGGATAGGGCTAGGGTTAGGGTTAGGTTGGGGTTAGAGCTAGGGCTAGGGTCTAGGGATGGTGTTAGGGTTAGGGTTAGGGCTAGGGCTAATTTTAGGGTTAGGTTTAGGATTAGGGTTAGGGTTAGGGCTACGGCTAGGCCTAGTGTGAGTGTTAGGTTTAGAGCTAGGGCTAGTTTTAGAGTTAGGGTTAGATATAGGGTTAGGGCTAGGTCTAGGGTTAGTGTTAGTTTTAGGGTTAGGGTTACGGTTAGGTTTAGGGTTAGGGTTAGGGCTAGAACTAGGGTTAGGGTTAGGTTTAAGATTAGGGCTAGGGCTACGGTTAGGGTTAGGGTTAGGGTTATGGTTAGGGTGAGGGTTGGGGTTAGGGTTAGTGCTAGGTTTTGGGCGAGGGCGAGGGTATGGGTTAGGGTTAGGTTTAGTTTTAGGCTAGGGTAGGTTTAGGGTTAGGGCAAGGGTTAGGGTTAGGGTTAGGGTAAGGGTTATGTGTAGGATTAGGGTTAGGTTTAGTTCTAGGGTTAAGTTAGGGTTAGGGTTAGGGCTAAATTTAGGCTTAGGGTTGAGGTTAGGGATAGGGTTAGGGTTAGTGTTTAGGGTTAAGGTTACATTAGGATTAGGGTTAGGGTTAGGGCTAGGGCTAGGATTAGGGTTATGGTTAGGGCTAGGTTTAGGGTTAGGTTTGGGGTTAGGGCTATGGCTAGCTCGAGGGCTATGGTTCTGGTTGGGCTAGTGTTAGATGAAGGGTTAGGGTTATGTTAGGGTTAGGGTAAGGGCTAGGGCTGGGGCTAGGGTTAGGGTTAGGGTTTGGGCTAGTTTTAGGGTTAGGGTTAGTGCTATTTTTAGGGCAACAGAGGGCGAGGATTTGGTTTAGGGTTAGGGCTAACGTTAGGGTTAGGGTTATGGCCAGGGTTATGGTTAGGTTTAGGGCTAGGGTAAGGGTTAGGGTAAGGGCTAGTTCTATGGTTATTAATAGGGCTAGGGTTAGGATTAGAGTTAGATTTGGGCTAATGTTAGTGTTAGGTTTGGGGTTTGGGTGAGGTTTAGGGTTAGGGTTTAGTGTTAGGTTTACGGTTAGGGTTAAGTTTAGTGCTAGGGCTAGGGCTATGGGTAGGGTTAGGGCTAGGGCTTGTGCAAGGCTAGGTTTAGGATTAGGGTTAGGCGTAAGGTCAGGGTTAGGGTTAGGGTTAAGGTCATGGTTTTGGTTAGGTTTATGGCTAGGTCTAGGGATAGGGTTAGGGCCTGGGTTAGGGTTAGGTTTATGGTAAGGGCTAGGGCTAGGGTTAGGGGGAGGGCTCGGGTTAGTGCTTGGGTAGGGTTAGAGTTAGTGCTAGAGTTAGGGTGAGGACGAGGGCCAGGGTTAGGGTTACAGTTTAGTGCTAGGTTTAATTTTAGGGTAAAGGCTAGGGTTACGGTAAAGTCTAGGTCTAGGCTTACTATTATAGGTACGGTATGGGTTAGGGTTAGTTCTATGGTTAGGTTTAGGGTAAGGGATAGGGCTGGGGCTAGGGTTAGGGTTAGGGCTATGTCTATGGTTAGTATTAGGTTAGGGTTAGGGTTAGGGTTAGTGCTAGGGTTAGGGTTAGGTCTCGAGTTAGGGTTAGGGTTAGGGCTAGAGTTAGGGCTAGGTTTAGGGTTAGGGCTAGTGTTATGGTTTTTACTAGAGCTAGGGTTAGGGTTAGGGTTAGGGCTATGGATAGGGTTAGGTTTAGGGTTAGGGCTAGGTCTATGAATATTTTTAGGACTAGGGTTAGGATTAGGGTTATGGCTAGGGTAAGGTTAGGTGTAGGGCCAGGTCTAGGGTTAGGGTTATGGTTAAGGCCAGGTTTAGTGTTAGTGCTAGGGCCATGGTTAGGGTTAGGGTTAGGGCTAGGGCTAGGGTTCGGGTTAGGGTTACGGTTAGGGTTATGGTTGGTGTTAGGGTCAGGGTTAGGTTTAGCTTTAATGTTAGGGCTAGGGTTAGGGTTAGTGCTAGGGTTAGGGTTAGGTCTAGAGTTAGAGCTAGCGTTAGGGTTGGGGTTAGGGCTAGGGCTAGGTTTAGGGTTAGGATTAGGTCTAGGTCTATGGTTAGGGTTAGGGCTAGGGTTAGGGTTAGGGATAGGGCTAGGGTAGGGTTTGTTGTAGGGCTAGGGTTAGGTTTAGAGTTGGGGTTGGTGCTAGGGCTAAGTCTAGGGCTAGGGTTAGGGTTAGGGTTAGGGCCATGGCTATGTTTTGGGTTGTGTTAGGGTTAGGGCTAGAGCTAGGGCTAGGGCTTGGGTTAGGGTTTTAGTTTGTGTTAGGGTTAGTGCTAGAACTAGGGTTAGTGTTAGGGTGAATGTTTAGGGCAAGGTTATGTTTTTGTTAGGGTTATGGTTACGGCAAGTATTAGGGCTTGGGAAAGGGCTAGGTTTAGGATTAGAGCTAGGCTAGTGTTAGGGTTAGGGTCAGGGTTAGAGTTAGGGTTAGGGTTAGGGCTAGTGCTAGGGTTAGCATTAGCTTTAGGGTTAGGGTTTGGTGATGTTAGGGCTAGAGCTAGGGTTAGGGTTAGGGTTAGGGTTTGGGCTAGAGCTAGGGCTAGGGTTCGGGTTAGGGTTACGGTTAGGGTTATGGTTTGTGTTAGGGTCAGGGTTAGGTTTAGCTTTAATGTTAGGGCTAGGGTTAGGGTTAGTGCTAGGGTTAGGGTTAGGTCTAGAGTTAGAACTAGCGTTAGGGTTGGGGTTAGGGCTAGGGCTAGGTTTAGGGTTAGGGTTAGGTCTAGGTCTATGGTTAGGGTTAGGGCTAGGGTTAGGGTTAGGGATAGGGCTAGGGTAGGGTTTGTTGTAGGGCTAGGGTTAGGTTTAGAGTTGGGGTTGGTGCTAGGGCTAAGTCTAGGGCTAGGGTTAGGGTTAGGGTTAGGGCCATGGCTATGTTTTGGGTTGTGTTAGGGTTAGTGTTAGGGCTAGGGCTAGGGCTAAGGCTTGGGTTAGGGTTTTAGTTTGTGTTAGGGTTAGTGCTAGAACTAGGGTTAGTGTTAGGGTGAATGTTTAGGGCAGGTTATGTTTTTGTTAGGGTTATGGTTACGGCAAGTATTAGGGCTTGGGAAAGGGCTAGGTTTAGGATTAGAGCTAGGCTAGTGTTAGGGTTAGGGTCAGGGTTAGAGTTAGGGTTAGGGTTAGGGCTAGTGCTAGGGTTAGCATTAGCTTTAGGGTTAGGGTTTGGTGATGTTAGGGCTAGAGCTAGGGTTAGGGTTAGGGTTAGGGTTTGGGCTAGAGCTAGGGTTAGGGTTAGGGTTAGGGTTAGGGTTTAGGTTTAGGGTAAGGGTTTAGGGCTAGGGTTCAGTTTAGGTTAGGGTGAGGGCCAGGGTTGGAGTTAGGGTTATTGTTAAGGTTAGAGCTTGGGTAGGGTTACTGTTAGTGCTAAGGTTAGGGCGAGGGCAAGGGTTATGATTAGGGTTACATTTAGGGTGGGGCTAAGGTTACGGTTAGGGTTAGGGCCAGGGTTTGGGTTATGGTTAGAGCTAGGGTTAGGTTTAGGGTAAGGCTATGGTTTGGGTTAGTGTTAGGGCTAGGGTTAGGTTTATTGGTCGGGTTAGTTTTAGTGTTAGTTCTAGGGTTAGGTTTGGGATTAGTGTTAGTGCTATGGTTAGGGTTAGGGTTAAAGTTTGGGCTAGGACTAGTGTTAGGGCTAGGGTTAGGGTTAGGGTTAGGGCTCTTATAAGGGTTATGGTTAGGGCTAGGGCTAGAGGTAGGGTTAGGGTTAGGGCTAGGTCTAGAGCTAGGCTTAGGGTTACGGTTAGGGTTTGGGTTATGGCTAGGGTTAGGGTTAGTGTTAGGGCTAGTGATAGAGCTAAATTTAGGGTTAGATTTATGATTAGGGCTAGGTCTAGTGCTAGGGCTAGTGTTAGGATTAGTGATAGGGCTAGGGTAAGTGTTGGGTTACAGTTAGGGCCAGGGGTAGGGTTAGGTTTAGGGCTAGGGTTAGGTTTATGATTACGGTTAGGGTTATGGTTTGGGCTAGTGTTAGGGTTAGGGTTAGGGTTAAGCCTAGGATTAGAGTTAGGGCCACATTTAGGTTTAGAGCTAGAGCTAGTGTTAGGGTTAAGGTTTGTGCTAGAGGTACGGTTAGGTTTAGGTTTCAGGTTAGGGTTAGGTTTCTGGCTAGGGCTAGGTTTAGGGTTAGAGTTAGGGCTAGGTCTATGTTTAGGGTTAGGGATATGCCTCGAGCTAGCGTTAGCATTCGGCATAGCTAGGGTTAGGGTTAAGGGTAGGGTTAGGTTAGGTTTATGGTTAGGGCTAGGTCTAGTGCTAGGGCTAGTGTTAGGGTTAGGGATAGGGCTAGGGTAAGTGTTAGGGTTAGGGTTAGGGTTAGGGTTAGGGCCAGGTTTAGGGTTAGGTTTAGGGCTAGGTTAGGGTTATGGTTACGGTTAGGTTTATGGTTTGGGCTAGTGTTAAGGTTAGGGTTAGGGTTAAGCCTAGGGTTAGGGTTAGGGCTATGTTTAAGTTTAGAGCTAGAGCTAGTGTTAGGTTTAGGGTTAGGGCTAGAGCTAGGGTTAGGGTTAGGGTTATGGCAAGAACTAGTGTTAGGGTTATGGTTAATATTAGGACTAGGGCTAGGGTTTGAATAGGGTAAGAGCTAGGGCTAGAGCTAAGTATAGGATTAGGGTTAGTGTTAGGGCTAGGGATAGGGATAGGGTTAGTGCTAGGGTTAGGGGTAGGGAGAGTGCGAGTGTCAGGATTAGGCTTCGGTTTAGGATTAGGGCTAGGGTTAATGTTAGGCTTAGGGCCAGGGTTACAGTTAGGGTTAGGCCTAGGGTTAGGGTAAGGGCTAGGTCTATGGTTATTATTAGGGCTAGGGTTAGGGTTAGGGTTAGGGTTATAGCTAGGGCTTGGATTAGGTTAGGCCTAGGGCTAGGGCTAGGGCTAGTTCTATGATTAGGGTTAGAACTAGGGCTAGTTTAGTGTTAGGATTTGGTTTAGGATTAGGGTTAGGGCTATGGTTAGGGTTATGGGTAGAGTTAGGGTTAGGGTTAGTTCCAGGGTGAGGGTTAGGGTTAGGTTAGGGCTAAGGTTAGGATAAGGTTTGTGGTTAGGGTTAGGGTTAGTGTTAGGGGTTAGGTTTAGGGCTAGGGCTAGGGCTAGTGTTAGGGTTAGGTCTAGAGCCAGGGTTAGGGTTAGGTTAGCGTTAGGGACTAGGGTTAGGGTGAGGGTTAGGGTTAGGTCTATTATTAGGGTTAGGGCTTGTTAGGATTAGGGTTAGGGCGAGGGCTAGGGTTAGGATATTGTTAGGGCTTGGGTTAGGGTTAGGGTTAGGGTTAGGGCTAGGGCTAGGGCTATGTCTAGGGCTAGGGTAAGGGTTAGGGCTAGGGCTATGATTATGTTTTGGGTTAGTGTTAGGGCTCAGTCTATGGCTAGGGCCAGTGTTAGGGTTAGAACTTGGGCTAATGTTAGTGTTCGGGTTAGGGTTAGGGTAAGGTTTAGGGTTAGGGTTAGGACTAGGGCTAGGGTTAGCCTTAGGGTTAGGGTTAGGGTTAAGGTTAGTGCTAGGGCTATGGGTAGGGTTAGGGTTAGGGTTAGGGTTAGGGTTAGGGCTAGGGCTATGGGTAGGGTTAGGGATAGGGTTAGGGTTAGGGCTACTGTGTGGGTTAGGGTTAGGGCTAGGTCTTTGGTTATTGTTAGGGCTAGGGTTAGGGTTAGGGTTGGCGTTTGTGCTAGTGCTAGTTCTAGAGCTAGGTTTCGGGTTAGGTTTAGGGTTAGGGCTAGGGATTGTTTAGGATTACGGTAAGGTTTAGGGTTAGGGTTAGCGCTAGGGCTATGGCTAGGATTAGGTTAGAGCTAGGGCTAGTGTTAGGGCTAGGGTTTTGTTTGGTTAAGGCTAGTGCTAGGGTTAGTGTAAGGTTAGGGTTGGGGCAAGGTTTAGCTCTTTAGCAAGGTTAGGGCTAGGGTTAGTGTTAGGTTTGGGGTTAGTGTGAGGGTTAGGGTTAGGTGTTAAGGTTAGGGTTACAGTTAGTGTTAAGTTTAGTGCTTGGGCTAGGGCTAGGTTTAGGGTTACGGTTAGGGCTAGGGCTTGTGCAAGGCTAGGATTAGGGTTAGTGTTAGGCCTAGCTAAGGGTTAGGGTTAGGCGTAGGGTTAGGGTCAGGCATAGGGTTAGGGCTAGGGCTACGGATAGGTTTAGGGCTAGGGTTAGGGTTACAGCTAGATCTAGGATTAGGGTTAGGTTTATGGTTAGGTCTAGGACTAGGGTTAGTGTTAGGATTAGGGCTAGGTCTATGTTAGCATTAGGGTGAGGGCTGGGGTTAGGGTTAAGTTTAGGGCTAGTTAGGGTTAGGTTTAGGGTTTGGGTTAGGGCTAGGGTTACAGTTAGGCTTAGGGTTAGAGCTTGGGTTAGTGTTAGGGTTAGGGTTAGGTTTAGTGTTAGGGTTAGGGTTATGGCAAGAACTAGTGTTAGGGTTAGGGTTAAGGTTAGGACTAGGGCTAGGTTTAGGGTTATGGTAAGGGCTAGGGCTAGGGTTAGGGTTAGGGCTAAGGTTAGGGTTATGGTTAGTGCTAGTGTTAGGATGAGGGTGAGGGCGAGTGTTAGGGTTAGGGTTAGGTATAGTGTTAGGGCTAGGTTAGGGTTAGGGTTAGGGCCAGTGTTAGGGTTAGGGTTAGGTCTAGGGTTAGTGTTAGTTTAAGGGCTAGGTCTATGGTTATTGTTAGGGCTAGGGTTAGGGTTATGGCTAGGGCTTGGGTTAGGGTTAGGCCTAGGGCAAGGGCTAGGGCTAGTTCTATGATTAGGGTTAGAGGTAGGGCTAGTGTTAAGGTTAGGATTTGGGTTAGGGTTAGGGATAGAGTTAGAGCAAGGGTTTTGCATAGATTTATGGTTAGGGTTAGATCTAGGGTGAATGTTAGGGTTAGGGTTAGGGCTAAGGTTAGGATTACGGTTGTGGTTGGGTTAGGGTTAGAGGTTAGGGTTAAAGCTAGGGCTAGGGCTAGGGTTAGTGTTAGGGTTAGGGTCAGGGCTAGAGCTAGGGTTAGGGTAAGGGTTAGGGTCAGGGCTAGGGCTAGGGTTAGGGTTTGGGTTAGGGCCAGGGTTAGGGTTAGGGTTAGGGCTAGGATTCAGGTTAGGGTTAGGGCTGGGGCTAGGGATAGGGCTAGAGTTAGGGTTAGATTTGGGGCTATGGCTATGTTTAGTGTTAGGGTTCAGGTTAGGGTAAGTGTGAGAGCTAGGATTATTGTTAGGGTCAGGGCTAGGTTAAGGGTTAGGTATAGGGATAGGGCTATGTTTAGGGTAGGGGTTAGGGCTAGGGTTAGGGTTAGGGCTAGGGCCAGGGTTATGGTTATGGTTATGGTTATGGTTATGGTTATGGTTATGGTTAGGGTTGGGGTTAGGGTTATGGTTTGGTTATGGTTAGTTCTAGGTTTAGAATTAGGTTTAGCTTTAGGACTAGGGCTAGCGTTAGGGTTAGGGTTAGGGTTAGGGTTAGGTCTAGATCTAGGGTTAGGGTTAGGGCTAGGGCTAGGGCTAGTGTTAGGATTAGGTTTAGGGCTAGTATGGTTAGGGTTAGGGCTAGGGTTAGGGTTTTGGTTAGGGCTAGGGCTAGGGTTAGGGTTAGGGCTTGGGTTAGGGTTAGGGTTAGTGTTAGGGTTAGGGCTAGGGCTAGGGCTAGAGCTATGTTTAGGGCTAGTGTTAGGGTTAGAGCTTGGGCTAGTTTTGGGGTTCGGGTTAGGATTATGGATATGGCTAGGGTTAATGTTATGGTTGAAGTTAGATTTAGGGTTACAGTTAATGTTAAAGTTAGGCTTAGGGTAAGGGTTAGGGTAGGGTTAGGGTTAGGGCTAGGGCTGGGGCTACTTTTATATTTAGCATTAGAGCTAGGGTTAGTGTTAGGGTTGGGTTTAGGGTTAGGGTTAAAGTTACATCTAGTTTTAGGGTTAGGGTTAGGGATAGGGTTAGTGTTAGGGTTGGGGTAAGGCTAAGGGTAGGGCTTGGGTTAGGGTTTGGGATTATGGATAGAGCTTGTGCTAGGGCTTGGGTTAAGGTTAGGGTTAGGACTAGGGTTAGGGTTAGGGCTTGGGTTAGGGTTACAGCTGGAGCTATGATTAGGGATAGTGTTAGGGCTATGGTTAGGTTTAGAGATAGGGTTAGGGTTGGATTTAGGGTTAGGGTTAGGGCTAGGCCTAGTGTTAGTGCTAGGGCTAGGGTTAGGGTTATGGCTAGAGCTAGGGTGATGGTTAGGTTTGGGTTTAGGCCTTGGGCTAGGGGTAGGGTTAGGGTTAGGTTTAGGGCTATGGTTCGGGTTGTGTTAATGCTTAGGTTAGGGCTAGGGCGAGGGTTAGGGTTAGGGCTAGGGCTAGGGTTAGGGCTAGTGTTAAGGTTAGGGCCAGGGTAGGGTTAGGGTTAAGGCTAGGGTTAGGGTTAGTGTTAGGGTAAGGGCTAGGGTTAGAGTTACGGCTAGGGTTAGGGTTCTGGGTAGATTTAGGGTTAGGGTTAGGGATAGGGTTAGGGATAGGGATAGGTATAGGGCTAAGTTTAGGGCTAGGGTTGTGGTTAAGGTTAGGGTTAGTGGTTAGGGTTAAGGTCATGGTTATGTTTAGGGTTAGCGTTAGGGTTAGGGCTAGGACAAGGGTTGGTGCTAGGATTAGTGTTAGCTTTAGGGCTAATGCTATGGTTAGGGTTAGAGTTAGGTTTAGGGCTAGAGCTAGGGTTATGTTTGGGGATAGGGCTAGGCTTAGGGTTAGGGTTGGGGTTAGGGCTAGTGCTAGGGTTAGGGCTAGGGCTAGGATTAGGGCTTGGTTAGTGTTAGGGCTAAGGGTATGGTTAGGGTTAGGGTTAGGATTAGTGTTAAGGCTAGGGTTAGGGTTAGGGTTAGGGCTAGGGTTTGGCTAGGACTAGTGCTAGGGTTAGGGTTTGGGTTATGGTTAGGCCTACGTCTAGGGTGAGGCATACGGTTAAGTCTAGGGTTAGTGTTAGGGTTGGGGTTAGGGCTAGGGTTAGGGTTTGGGTTGGGGTTAAGGTAGGGCTAGGGCTAGGGCTAGGGCTAGGGTTAGTGTTAGGGTTTGGGTTACGGCTAGGACTAATGTTAGGGTTAGTGTTAGGGCTATGGCTAGGGCTAAGGTTAGTGTTAGGGTTAGGGTAAATGTAAGGGTTTGGGTTAGGGCTAGGGGATGTGTTAGGGTTAGGGTAGGTCCAAGGTTAGGGTTAGGGTTAGGGTAAAGGTAAGGGTTTGGGTTAGGGTTAAAGTTATAGTTAGGTTTATGTTTATGGCTAGGGTTAGGGTTAGGTTTAGGGCTCAGGTTAGGATTAGAGCTAGGGTTAGGGTTTGGACTAGAGCTAGGGTCAGGGTTAGGGTTAGTGTTAGGGTTAGGGCTAGGATTAGGGTTAGTGTTAGGGCTAAGTTTAGGGTTACGGTTGGGGTTAGGGCTAGGTCTAGGTCTAGGCCTAGTGTTAGGGTTAGGGTTATAGTTAGGGCTAGGGCTATGTTTAGGTTTAGTTTAGTTTCAGGGTTAGGTTTAGGGCTAGGGCTAGGGCTAGGTTTTGGGTTAGAGCTAGGCTAGTGTTGTGGTTAGTGTTAGGTTTAGGGCTAGGGCTATGGTAGGGTTAGGGTGAGGTTTAGGGTTAGGGTTTGGGTTAGGGTTAGAAATAGGGTTAGTGTTAGGATTAAGGTTAGGGCTATGGTTAGGGTTAGGTTTAGGGTTAGGGTAAGGGCTAGGGCTAGGTCTTGGGCTAGGGTTAGTGTTAGGGCAAGGGTTAGGGTTAGGGTTATTGCTAGGGTTAGGGCAAGGATTAGGGTTAGGGTTAGGTCCAGGGTTAGGTTTAGTGTAAAAGCTAGGGTTAGGGTTAGGGTAAAGGCTAAGGTTAGGTTTAGGGCTATGGTTAGGGTTATGCATATGGTTTGGGTTAGGGTTATTGATTAGGTCTAGGGTTAAATTAGCGCTATGGCTAGTGGTAGGGTTTTGTTTAGGGTTAGGGTTAGGGTTAGGGTTTAGGTTTAAGGTTACAGTTAGGGTTAGGGTTAGGGCTAGGTTTATGGTTAAGGTTAGTGCTAGGGCTAGGGTTATGGATTAGGGGTAGGGTTAGGGTTAGGGCTAGGTTTAGGGTTAGGACTACTGCTAGTGCTAGGCTAGGGTTAGGGTTAGGGTTGTGGTTAGGGTTAGGGTTAGGGTTACGGTTAGTGGTTAGGGTTAAGGATATGGTTAGGGCCAGGTTTGGGGCTACGTTTAGGGTTAGGGCTAGGCCTAGAGCTAGGGTTAGGGTTAGTGTTAATTTTGGGGTTAGGGCTAGGGCTAGGGTTAGGGTTCGGGTTTGGGCTTGGTCTATGTTTAGAGTTAGGGTTAGGGCAAGTTTAGGATTAGGGTAAGGGTTAAGGTTAGGGCTTGTCTAGGGTTAGGGTGAGGGTTAGGTCTAGGGTCAGGGTTAGAATTTGGGTTAGGGCTAGTGCTAGGTCGAGGGATAGTGTTAGGGTTAGGGCTAGGGCTATGATTAGGGTTAGGGTTAGGTTTAGGGTTAGGGTTAGGGCTAGGGCTAGAGCTAGGTTTAGGGTTAGAGCTAGGGCTAATGTTAGCTTTAGGGTGTGGTTAGGGTTAGGGTTAGTGGTTAGGGTTAAGCTACGGTTAGGGCTAGGGTTAGGGCTAGGGTTAGGGTTAGGGCTAGGGCTAGAGCTAGGGTTAGGTTTAGGGTTAGGGTTGGGGTTAGTGCTGGGGCTAGGGTTAGGGTTAGGTATAGGGCTAGTTCTATGATTAGGGTTAGAGTATGGCAAGTTTAGGGTTAGGGTTATGATTAAGGTTAGGGCTGGGCTATGGTTAGTGTTAGGGTAGGGTTAGGGCTCAGGTTAGGGTTAGGGTTGGGGTTAGGGCTAGGGCTAGGTCTAAGCTTAGGGTTAGGGTTAGGACTAAGGCTATGTTTATGGTTAGCGTTAGGGTTAGGTTTAGGGATAGGGTTAGGGCTAGGGCTAGGGCTTGGGTTAGGGTTAGATCTAGAACTAGGGGTCAGTCTTAGTGGTAGGTTTATTGTTATGATTATGGTTAGTGCAAGTTTAGGGTTAATGTTAGGGTTAGTCTTAGGGCCAGGGTAAGGGTTGCAGTTAGGCCTAGGGCTAGGTCTAAGGTAATGGTTAGGGAAAGGATTGGCTAGGTCTATATTTAGTGTTAGGTTTAGGGATAGGGTTAGGGCTAGGGCTAGGGCTAGGGTTAGGGTTAGAGCTACGGCTAGTGTTAGGGTTAGGGTTCAGGTTAGGTTTAGGGTTAGGGTTAGGGCTATTCCTAGGGTTAGTGTTAGGGTTAGGGCTAGGTCTAAGGTTATGGTTAGGGTTAGGGTTTGTTAGGGCTATGTTTAATATTAGGGTTAGGGTTAGGGTTATGGTTAGGGCTATAGCTAGGGCTAGGGTTAGTTTAGAGCTAGGGCTAGTATTAGGGTTAGTGTTAGTGCTAGGGTTAGTGTTTGTGTAAGGGTTAGGGTTGGGTTTAGGGTTAGGCCTAGGGTTAGGTTTAGGGCTATTGCTAGGGTTAGGGTTAGGGTTAGGGTTAGGGCTAACGCTAGTGTTAGGGTTAGGGTTAGGGTTATGGCTAGTGCTACGGTTAGGGTTAGGGTTAGGGTAGGGCTAGTGCTATGTGTAGGGTTAGGGTTAGGTTTAGGGTTACTGTTAGAGTTAGGGTTACGGCTAAGGCTAGGGTTAGGATTAGGGCCAGTGTTGAGGTTAGGGTAAAGGCGAGGCTTAGGGTTAGGGTAAGGGCTAGGGTTAGGGTTAGTGTTATGTGTAGGGTTAGGGTTATGGTTAGGTCTAAGGTTAGGGTTAGGGTTGTGGTTAGGTTAGGTTTAGTGTTAGGGGTTAGGGTTAATGTTACGGTTAGGGTTAGGATTAGGGATAGAGTTAGGGTTAGGGCTAGGGCTAGTGCTATGGCTATGGTTAGGATTAGGGATTATGGCTAGGGTTAAGTTTTCGTGCTTTTGTTAAGGTTAGGGATTAGGGCTAGGGCTATGGCTAGGGTTAGGTTTAGAGTTAGGGCCCGGTTAGGGTTGGGGTTAGGGCTAGGGTTAGGTTTAGGCTTAGGTTTAGTGTTCGGTTTAGGGCTAGGGCTAGGGCTAGGTTTAGGTTTAGAACTAGGGCTAATGTTATGGTTAGGGTTAGGTTTAGGGTTAGGGCTAAGGTTAGAGTTAGGGTTGTGGATAGGGTTAGGGTAGGGGTAGGCGTAGGGGTTAAGGTTACGGTTAGGGTTAGGGCTAGGGTTAGGGTTAGGTTTAGGGCTAGGACTAGTGCTAGGACTAGGACTAGGGTTTTCGTTAGGGTTAGGGTTAGTGTTAGGCTTAGGGTAGGGCTAGTGCTATGGTTAGGGTTAGGATTAGGATTAGGATTAGGGTTAGGGTTAGGGTTAGGGCTAGGGCTAGCGTTAGTGGTAGGGTTAGGCCTAGGTCTATGGTTAGGGTTAGAGCTAAGGCTAGGTTTAGGGTTAGGTTAGGACTATGGCTATGTTTAGGGTTATGGTTAGGGCTGGGGTTAAGGTTAGGGTTAGGGCTAAGTCTAGGGTTAGGGTTGTGGTTAGGTATAGGAGTAGGGTTAGGGTTAGGGTTAGTGCTATGGCTAGGGCTATGTTTAGGGTTCGGTTTTGGCCTATGGCTATGTTTAGGTTTAGGCTTAGGGCTAGGTCTATGGTAGGGTTCGGGCTAGGGCTAGGGCTAGTACTGGGGTTTGGTTTTGGGATAGGGCTAGGGCTATGTTAGGGTTAGGGTTAGGGTTAGGGTTAGGCCTAGGGCTAGGGCTAGGGTTTGGGTTAGAGCTAGGGCTAGTGTTAGGGTTAGCAGTAGGGTTAGGGTTAGGGCTAAGATTAGGATTGGGGTTGTGGTTAATGTCAGGTTTAGGGTTAGGGGTTAGGTTTAGTTTATGGTTAGGGTTAGTGTTATGGTTAGGGCTATGCATAGGGCTACAGTTACAGTTTGCTTAAGGCTAGGACTAGTGCTAGAGTTAGGACTATAGTTAGGGTTAGGGCAAGGGTTAGTGTTATGGTTAGGGCTAGGGCTAGGGCTCGGGTTAGGGCTAGGACTAGGGCTAGGGTTAGGGTTAGTGATAGGCCTAGGGCAAGGGTTAGTGTTATGGTTAGGGCTAGGGCTAGTGCTAGGGTTAGGGTCAGGTCTAGGGCTAGTGTTAGTTTAAGGTTTAGGGTTAGGGTTGGGGTTAGGTGTAGGGCAAGTGCTAGGATTAGGGTTAGGTTTAGGTTTATGGTAAGGGATAGGGTTAGGGCTAGGGCCAGGGTTAGTGTTAGGGTGAGGGCTAGGTTTAGGGTAAGGGCTAGGGCTAGGGTTAGGGCTAGGGTTAATGTTATTTCTAGGGTTAGTGTTAGGGTAAGTGTTAGGGCTAAGGTTAGGGTTAGCATTGTGGTTAGGGTTAGGGTTAAGTTTTAGGGTTAATGTTTCAGTTAGGGTTATGTTTAGGGCTAGGATTACGGTTAGGGTTAGGGCTAGGTCTAGGCTAGGGTTAGGGTTAGGGTTAAGGTTAGAGCCAGGGTTAAGGTTAGTTCTAGGCTCGTGTTATGGTTAGGGTTAGGGTTATGGTTAGGGTTAGGTTTGGGTTAGGGTTTGGGTTAGGGTAGAGGTTCGGGTTAGGGTTACTGTTAGGGTTGGGAATAGGGCTAGGTGTTAGGGCTAGGGCTAGGGTTAGGGTTAGGGTTAGGGTTAGGGTTAGTGCAAGGGTAAAGATTAGGGTTAGGGCTAATGTAAGGGATAGGTTTAAGGTTAGGCCCAGGATTAGTTTTAGGGTTAGCGCTAGGGTTAGGTTTATGGTTATTTTTAGGGTTAGTGTTAGAGCTAGGGTTAGGGTTATGGTTAGGATTAGGGTTAGGGCTGGGTTAGGGTTAGGGTTAGGGCTAGGGTTAGGGTTTGGTCTAATGCTTGTATAATGTTAGGGTTAGGGTTAGGGCTAGGGTTAGTGTTAGGGTTAGGCCTAGGTATGGTTAGGGTTAGGGCTAGGGTTAAGGTTAGGTTTACTGTTAGAGCTAGGGCTAGGGTCAGTGTTAGTTTAAGACTAGGGTTAGGGTTAGGGTTGCGGTTATGGCTAAAGCTAAGTCTAGTGTTAGTGTAAGTATTAGTATTATGGTTAGTTTTAGGGTTAGGTTTATGTCTAGACTAGGGTTAGGGTTCGGGTTAAGGCTAGTGTTAGTGTTATGGATACGGCTAGTGCTAGGGCTGGAGTTAGGGTTG
Source organism: Oryctolagus cuniculus (assembly GCF_964237555.1). NCBI lineage: Eukaryota > Metazoa > Chordata > Mammalia > Lagomorpha > Leporidae > Oryctolagus > Oryctolagus cuniculus. The sequence continues at coordinate 86,621,086 of NC_091444.1, read as the reverse complement.
ATGTTATGTTTAGGGCTAGGGTTAGGGTTAGGGTTAGAGCAACTGTTAGGTTTGGTGCTAGGGCTAGTGTTATTGTTAGGGTTAGGGCTAAGGTAAGGCTTAGGGTTGGGGTTAGGTTTAGGGTTAGGGTTAGGGTTACGGTTAGAATTAGGTTTAGGCTAGGGTTAGGTTTAGGGTTAGGGCTAGGGCTATGGCTAGGGTTAGGATTAGCATTAGGCCTAGGGCTAGTGCTAGGGCTAGGGTTAGCGTTAGGGCTAGGGCTAGGGTAAGGGTTAGGGTAAGGGTTAGTGCCAGGGTTAGGGTTAGGGTTAGGATTAGGGCTTGTGTTAGTGTTAGTGTTAAGGTTAGGGTTAGGTTTGCGGTTATGATTAGAGTTAGGTTTAGGGGTTAGGGTTTCGGTTAGGGTTAGGTTTATGGCTAGGGTTAGGGTTAGGGCTAGAGTTAGGGTTAGGGTTATAGCCAGGGTTAGGGTTAGTGCTAGGGCTAGTGTTAAGATTAGGGTTAAGGCTAAGGTTAGGTTTAGGTTTGGAGTTAGGGCTAGAGCTAGGGTGAGGATTAGGGTTAGTGCTAGGGCTAGGGCTTTTGTTAAGGTTACGGTTAGGGTTAGGGTTAGGTCAAGGTTCAGGGTTAGGGTTAGGATAGGGCTAGGGTTAGGGTTCAGGTTGGGGTTAGGGCTGGAGCTAAGTCTAGGGTTAGTGTTAGGGTTAAGTTTAGATTTAGGTCTAGACTGGGTTAAGGTTAGGGTTAGGGTTAGGGATAAAGTTAGGGTTAGGGTTAGAACCAGGGTTAGGGTTAGTGCTAAGGGTAGTGTTATGGTTAGGGTTAGGGCGGAGTTTAGGGTTTGGGTTGGGTTAGGGTTAGGATTACAGTTAGGATTAAGGTTATGCTTAGGGTTAGGGTTATTGTTAGGGTTACAGATATGGTTAGGTTTAGGGTTAGGGCTAGGGCTAGGACTAGGCTTAGGGTTAGGGTTAGTATTTCTGTAAGCTGGATGTAGAGAGAGGCAGTTTTTAGGAGTTCTGCAGCCTGAGTGTAGGAGAATCTGTTTACGGGAATTCTGTAGATTCTGAGTAGGCATACATACAAAGTGTGAAAGACACAGTTAACGGGAGTTCTGTAGTTTGGGAGTAGGCATACACAGTATGTGGGTTTTCTGTAGGCTGAGTGTAGGAGATGCAGCTTACAGGAGTTCTGTATGCTGGGTGTACAGAGAGGCAGTTTACAGGAGTTCTGCTGCCTTATTGTAGTACACAGAGTTTATGGGAGTTCTGTAGCTTCGGAGTAGGCATAAACAGCATGTGGGTTTTCTGTAGGCCGAGTGTAAGAGACGCAACTTACTGTAGTTCCATAAGCTGGATGTAGAGAGAGGCAGTTTACAGGAGTTCTGCAGCCTGAGTGTATGAGACTCAGTTTATGGGAGTTCTGTGGCTTCTGAGTAGGCATACGTAATATGCAGGATTTCTTTAGCATGAGTGTAGGAGAAACAGCTTACTGGAGTTCTATAACATGGATGTAGAGAGACGCTGTACGCAGGACTTCTGCAACCTGAGTTAAGCAGACTCAGTTTACAGGAGTGTAGTAGACACAGTTTATAGGAGTTCTGTAGCTTGGGAATAGGCACACGCAGTATGCAGGATTATTGTAGCCTGAGAGAAGGAGATGGAACATACTGGAATTCTGTTAGCTGGATGTAGAGAGAGGCAGTTTACAGGAGTTCTGCAGCCTGAGTGTAGTAGACACAGTTTAGGGGGTTCTGTAGGTTAGGAGTAGGCATACACAGTATACGGCTTTCCTGTAGCCTGAGTGTAGGAGACGCAGCATTCAGGATTTCTGTAAGCTGGATGTGGAGAGAGGCAGTTTACAGGAGTTCTGCAGCCTGTTGTAGCAGACACAGTTTACAGGAGTTCTGTAGCATGGTAGTAGCCATATGCAGTATGTGGTTTTTCTGTAGCCTGAGTGCAGGAGATGCAGCTTACAGGATTTCTGTAATCTGGGTCTACAGAGAGGCAGTTTGCAGGAGTTCTGCAGCCTGAGTGTAGGAGACAGTTTATGGGACTTCTGTAATGTGGCTGTAGCCATACGCACTATGCAGGTTTTCTGTAGCCTGTGTGTAGGAGATGCTGCTTACTGGTGTTCTGTAAGCTGGATGTAAAGAGAGGCAGTTTACAGGAGTTCTGCATCCTGACTGTAGGAGACAGTTACAGGAGATCTGTAGCATGGGATCAGCCATACGCAGTATGCAGGAATTCTGTAGCCTGAGTGTAGGAGATGCAGCTTACAGGATTTCTGTAATCTGGATGTAGAGCGAAGCAGTTTACTGGAGTTCTGCAGCCTGAGTGTAGGAAACACTTTACGGGAATTCTGCAGCATGGCTGTACCCATATGCACTATGTGGGTTTTCTGTAGCCTGAGTGAAGGAGATGCTGCTGACTGGTGTTCTGTAATCTGGGTCTACAGAGAGGCAGTTTTTAGGAATTCTGCAGCCTGAATGTTGGAAACAGTTTACAGGAGTTTTGTAGCATGGGAACAGCCATATGCAGATGTGGGATTTCTGTAACCTGCGTGTAGGAGATGCAGCTTACAGGATTTCTGTAAGCTGGATGTAGAGTGAGGCAGTTTACTGGAGTTCTGCAGCCTGAGTGTAGGAAACAGTTTACGGGAGTTCTGTAGCATGGGAGTTGCCATACGCACTATACGGGTTTTCGGTAGCCTGAGTGGAAGAGTAGCAGCTTACTGGATTTCTGTAAGCTAGATGTAGAGAGAGGCAGTTACAGGAGTTCTGCAGCCGCTGGTAGGAGACAGTTTACAGGAGTTCTGTAGCATGGGAATAGCCATACCCAATATGCGGGATTTCTGTAGCCTGCGTGTAGGAGATGCAACTTACTGGCATTCTGTAATCTGGGTTTACAGAGAGGCAGTTTGCAGGAGTTCTGCAGACTGAGTGTTTGAGACAGTTTACGGGAGTTCTGTAGCATGGCTGTAGCCATACGCACTATGTGGGTTTTCTGTAGCCTGCGTGTAGGTGATGCTGATGCAGGATTTCTGTAAGCTGGATGTAGAAAGAGGCACTTTACAGGAGTTCTGCATCCTGAGTGTCGGATAGAGTTTACAGGAGTTCCGTAGCATGGGATCAGCCTTACGCAGTATGCGGGATTTCTTTAGCCTGAGTTAAGAAGAAGCAGCTTACAGGATTTCTGTACACTGGATGTAGAGAGAGGCAGTTTACAGGAGTTCTGCAGCCTGAATGTTGGAAACAGTTTACAGGAATTCTGTAGCATTGGAAAACCATATGCACTATGTGAGATTTCTGTAGCCTGCATGTAGGAGATGCAGCTTACAACATTTCTGTAAGCTGTTTGTAGAGATAGGCAGTTTACGTTAGTTCTGCATCCTGAGTGCAGGAGACAATTTACAGGAGTTCTGTAGCATGGGAACAGCCATACGCAGTATGCGGGATTTGTGTAGCCTGAGTGTAGGAGATGCAGCTTATAGGATTTATGCTAGCTGGATGTACAGACAGGCATTTACTGGAGTTCTGCAGCCTGAGTGTAGGAGACTCATTTTACGGAACATCTTAGCATGGGAGTAGCTTTACACACTATGCGGGATTCTGTAGCCTGTGTGTAGGAGATGCAGCTTACAGGATTTCTGTAAGCTGGATGTAGAGCTAGGCAGTTTACAGGAGTTCTGCACCCTGAGTGTAGCAGACTCAGTTTACAGGTGTTCTATAGATTGTCAGTAGTCATACAGACAATGCGAGCTTCTTGTAGCATGAATGTAGGAGGAACAGTATACGGGAGTTCTAAAACATGGATAGGGAGACACAGTTTGCAGGAGTTCTGCAGCCTGAGTGTAGTAGACACAGGTTATAGGAGTTCTGTAGCTTGGGAGGAGGCATACACAGTATGCGGGATTTCTGTAGCTTGTTTGTAGGAGACGCAGCTTACTGGAATTCTGTAAGCTGGATGTAGATAGAGGCAGTTTACGGTAGTCTGCATCCTGAGTGTAGGAGACTCAGTTTACGGGAGTTCTGTAGCTTGGGAGTAGGCATATGCAGTATGTGGGTTTTCTGTAGGCTGAGTGTAGGAGATGCAGCTTACTGGAGTTCTGTAAGCTGGGTGTACAGAGAGGCAGTTTACAAGAGTTTTGCAACCTGAATGTAGGAGACAGAGTTTATGGGAGTTCTGTAGCTTGGAAGTTGTCATACGCAGTATGCGGGTTTTATGTAGTCCGAGTGTAGGAGACTCAGTTTACAGAATTTCTGTAAGCTGGCTGTAGAGAGAGGCAGTTTACAGGAGTTCTGCAGCCTGAGCATAGGAGACTCTGTTTACCGGAGTTCTGTAGCTTCTGAGTAGGCATACGCAGTATGCGGGATTTCTTTAGCATGTGTGTAGGAGAAACAGCTCACTGGAGTTCTAAACATGGATGCAGAGAGACGCAGTTTGCAGGATTTCTGTAGCCTGAGTGTAGGAGATGCAGCTTACAGGATTTCTGCAAGCTGGATGTAGAGAGAGGCAGTTTACTGGAGTTCTGCATCCTGTGTGTAGTAGACTTATTTTACGGGAGATCTTACCATGGGAGTAGCTTTACACACTATGCAGGATTTCTTAGCCTGAATGTAGGAGATGCAGCTTACAGGATTTCTGTAAGCTGGATGTAGACCTAGGCAGTTTACAGGAGTTCTGCATCCTGAGTGTAGCAGACTCAGTTTACAGGAGTTCTATAGATTGTCAGTAGGCATACGTACAATGCGTATTGTAGCTTGAGTGTAGGAGAAACAGTTTACGAAGTCCTGTAGAGAGACACAGTTTGCAGGTTTAGCGTTAGGGCCAGGTTTAGGGTAAGTGTTAGGGATAGGGTTAGTTTCAGAATTAGGATTAGGGTTAGGGTTATTGTTGTGGTTAATGTTAGGGTTAGGGTTAGGGGTTAGGTTTATGGTTAGGGTTAGGGTTAGGGTTAGGGCTAGGGTTCTGGTTAGTGTTAGGGCTTGTGTTATGTTTAGAGTTAGGGCTAAGTTTAGGGTTAGTGTTGGGTTTATGGTTAGGGTTAGGGATAGTGGTTAGGGTAAGGTTTACGGTCAGGTTAGGGTTAGGTCTAGGGTTAGGTTTAGGGTTAGGGCTAGGGCTAGGGTGAGGGTTAAGTTTAGGGTTAGGGTTAGGGTTAGGGCTAGGGCTAGGGCTAGTGCTAGGGCTAGGGTAAGGTTTAGGGTTATGGTTAGGGTTAGGGTAAGGGTTAGGGTTAGTGCTAGGGTTAGGGTTATGGTTAGAGCTAGGTTTAGGGCTTGGACTAGTGCTAGGGTTAGGGTTTTGTTTAGGGTTAGAGTTAGGGTTAGGGTTAGGGTTAGATTTAGGGTTTTGGTTAGGGTTAGGGTTACGGCTAGTGCTAGGGTTAGTTTTGGGGTTAGGGTTAGGGCTATGGCTATGTTTAGGGTTAGGGTTAGGGCTAGGGTTAGGGTTAGGGCCAGGGCTAGGGCTAGGGTTATGGCTGGGGTTAGGGTTAGGGTTAGGGTTAGGGCTGGATTTATGTTTAGGGTTCAGGCTAGGGTTTGTTTTGGGGTTAGGGTTAGGGTAGGGCTGGTGTTAAGATTAAGGTTAGGGTTATGATTAGGGTTAGGTTTGGGGTTAAGGCTAAGTCTAAGGCTAGGGCTTGGGTTAGGGTTAGGTTTAGGGTTAGGCTAGGGCTATGTTTAGGGTTAGTGTTAGGTTTAGGGTTTGGGTTTGGGCTACGGCTAGGGATACGTTTAGGGTTAAGTTTAAGGTTATGGTTAGTGTTGGAGTTAGAGTTAGGGTTAGCAGTTAGGGTTAGGGTTACAGTTAGGGTTAGGGTTAGGGAAAGAGTTGGCATTAGGGTTAGATCTTTGGCTAAGGCTAGGGTTATGGTTAGGGCTAGCATTAGTGCTAAGGCTAGGGATAGGGTTAGGGTAGGGCTAGTGTATGGGTTAGGTTTAGGGCTAGGTTTAGGGTTAGGTTTAGGGTTAGTGCTAGGGTTAGGGTTAGGGTTAGGGCTATGGCTATGGCCTGGGTTAGTGTTAGGGTTAGGGTTAGGGTTAGTGTTAGGGTAAGGGTTAGGGTTAGGGCAGGGGCTAGGATTAGGGTTAGGGTTAGGGTTAGGGTTAGGGTTTGGGCTAGGGCTAGGTCTAGGGTTTGGGTTACGGTTATGGTTAGGGTTAGGGCTAGGTTTAGGGTTAGGGTTAGGACTACGGCTAGGGCTAAGATTAGGGTTAGCGTTAGGGTGAGGGTTAGTGTTAACGTTATGGCCAGGGTTAGGGTTAGGGTGAGGGCTAGGTTTAGGGATAGGGCTAGTGTTAGGGTTAGGACAAGTGATAGCATTAGGGTTGGGGTTAGGGCCAGAGTTAGAGTTAGGGTTAGTGTTAGGGCTAGGTCTAGGGTTAGGGTTAGGGCCAGGGCTAAGGCTAGGACTAATGCTAGTGTTAGGGTTAGGGATAGGGCTAGGGCAAAGGTTAGTGTTATGGTTAGGGCTAGGGCTAGGGCTAGGGCTCGGGTTAGGGATAGGACTAGGGCTAGGGCTAGGGTTAGGGTTAGTGATAGGCCTAGGGCAGGGGTTAGTGTTATGGTTAGGGCTAGGGCTAGGGCTAGGTTAGGGTCAGGTCTAGGGCTAGTGTTAGTTTTAGGTTTAGGGTTAGGGTTAGTGTTAGGGCTAGTGCTAGGATTAGAGTTAGGGTTAGGTTTACGGTAAGGAAAGGTTTAAGGCTAGGGCCAGGGTTAGTGTTAGAGTGAGGGCTAGGTTTAGGGATAGGGCTAGGGTTAGGGTTATGGTAGGGTTAATGTTATTTCTAGGGTAGTGTTAGGGCTAAGGTTAAGGTTAGTGTTGTGGTTAGGGTTATTGTTAAGGTTTAGGGTTAATGTTTTGGTTAGGGTTATGTTTAGGGCTAGGATTATGGTTAGGGTTAGGGCTAGCTCTAGGCTAGGGGTAGGGCTAGGGCTAGGGCTAGGGTTAGGGTTAGGGTTAAGGTTAGAGCCAGGGTTAAGGTTAGTGTTAGGCTCGTTCTATGGTTAGGGTTAGGGCTACGGTTAGGGTTAGGTTTGGGTTAGGGTTTGGGTTAGGGTAGAGGTTCGGGTTAGGGTTACTGTTAGGGTTGGGAATAGGGCTAGGTGTTAGGGCTAGGGCTAGGGTTAGGGTTATGGTTAGGGCAAGGGTAATGGTTACGGTTAGGGCTAGGGTAAGGGATAGGTTTAAGGTTAGGCCCAGGATTAGTTTTAGGGTTAGCGCTAGGGTTAGGTTTATGGTTATTTTTAGGGTTAGTGTTAGAGCTAGGGTTAGGGTTATGGTTAGGATTAGGGTTAGGGCTGGGTTAGTGTTAGGGCTAGGGTTAGGGTTTGGTCTAGTGCTTGTATAATGTTAAGGTTAGGGTTAGGGTTAGGGCTAGGGTTAGTGTTAGGGTTAGGCCAAGGTCTATGGTTAGGGTTAGGGCTAGGGTCAGGGTTATGGTTAGAGCTAGGGCTAGGGTCAGTGTTAGTTTAAGACTAGGGTTTGGGTTAGGGTTGCGGTTAGGGCTAAAGCTAAGTCTAGTGTTAGTGTAAGAATTAGGATTATGGTTAGTTTTAGGGTTAGGTTTATGTCTAGACTAGGGTTAGGGTTCGGGTTAAGGCTAGTGTTAGTGTTATGGATACGGCTAGTGCTAGGGCTGGAGTTAGGGTTGATGTTATGTTTAGGGCTAGGGTTAGGGTTAGGGTAAGAGCAACTGTTAGGTTTGGTGCTAGGGCTAGTGTTATGGTTAGGGTTAGGGCTAAGGTTAGGCTTAGGGTTGGGGTTAGGTTTAGGGTTAGGGTATGGGTTAGGGTTAGTGTTATGGTTAGGTTTAGGTTTAGTGCTAGGGTTAGGTTTAGGGATAGGGCTATGGCTAGGGTTAAGGTTAGCATTAGGCCTAGGGCTAGTGCTAGGGCTAGGGTTAGCGTTAGGGCTAGGGCTAGGGCTAGGGTAAGGGTTAGAGTAAGGGTTAGGGCCAGGGTTAGGGTTAGGTTTAGGATTAGGGCTAGGGTTAGTGTTAGGGTGAAGTTTAGATTTAGGTCTAGACTGTGTTAAATTAGGGTTAGGGTTAGGACCAGGGTTAGGGTTAGGGTTAGGTTAGGGTTATCATTAGGGATAAGGTTAGGGTTAGGGTTAGAGCCAGGGTTAGTTTTAGTGATAAGGGTAGTGTTATTGTTAGGGTTAGGGTGAAGTTTAGGGTTTGGGTTGGGTTAGGGTTAGGATTACGGTTAGGATTGAGGTTACACTTAGGGTTAGGGTTATTGTTAGGGTTAGAGATATGGTTAGGGTTAGGTTTAGGGCTAGGGCTAGGACGAGGCTTAGGGTTACGGAGTTCTGTGGCATGGGTGTATCCATACGCACCATGCAGGTTTTCTCTAGCATGAGTGAAGGAAAAGCAACTTATTGGATTTCTGTAAGCTGGATGTAGAGAGGCAGTTTACAGGAGTTGTGCAGCCTGAGTGTAGGGACATTTTATGGGAGTTCTGTAACATGGCTGTAGCCATACACACTATGCGGGAATATTGTAGCCTGAGTGTAGGAGAGGCTGCATACTGGTGTTCTGCAATCTAGCTCTACAGAGAGGCAGTTTACAGGAGTCCTGCAGCCTTAATGTAGGAGAGAGTTTACAGGAGTTCTGTAGCATTGGATCAGCCATATGCAGTATGCGTGATTTCTGTAGCCTGAGTTAAGGAGAAGCAGCTTACAGGATTTCTGTACACTGGATGTAGAGAGAGTCAGTTTACAGGAGTTTAAAGCCTGAATGATGGAAACAGTATGCAGCAGTTCTATAGCATGGGAAAAGCCATACGCAGTACGTGGGATTTCTGTAGCCTGCGTGTAGGAGATGCAGCTTACCAGCATTCGGTAATCTGGATGTACAGAGAGGCTGTTTAGAGGAATTCTGCAGCCAGAGTGCAGGAGAGGCAGCTTACAGGATTTCTGTAAGCTGGATGTAGAGAGTCAGTTTGGTGGAGTTCTGCAGCCTGAGTGTAGGAAAGAGTTTACAGGAGTTCTGTAGCATGTGTGCAATATTACGCACTATGCAAAATTTCTGTAGCCTGAGTTAAGGAGAAGCAGCTTACAGGATTTCTGTAAGCTGGATGTAGAGAAAGGCAGTTTACTGGAGTTCGGCAGCCTGAGTGTAGGGGACAGTTTAAAGGAGTTCGGTAGCATGGGATCAGACTTATGCAGTATCCGGGATTTCTGTAACATGAGTAAAGGAGAAGCAGCTTACAGGATTTCTGTAGCTGGATGTAGAGAGAGGCAGTTTACAGGAGTTCGGCAACCAGAATGTTGGAAACAGTTTACAGGAGTCCTATAGCATTGGAAAAGCAATACGCCCTATGCGGGATTTCTGTAGCCTGCATGTAGGATATGCAGCTTACAGGATTTCTGTAAGCTGGATGTAGAGAGAGGCAGTTTACAGGAGTTCTGCAGCCGGAATGTAGGAGACTCTTTTTACGGGAGATCTTAGCATGTAACTAGCTTGACACACTAGGGGGGTTTTCTGTATCTTGAGTGTAGGAGATGCAGCTTTCAGAATTTCTGTAAGCTGTGTGTAGAGAGAGGCAGTTTACAAGAGTCCTGCAGAACGACTGTAGGAGACAGTTTACAGGAGTTCTATGACAAGGGAACAGCCATATGGAGTATGAGGGTTTTCTGTAACCTGAGTGAAGATGAAGCAGCTTACAGGATTTCTGTAAGCGGATGTAGAGAGAGGCAGTTTACAAGTTTCTGCATCCTGAGTGTGGTTACTCAGGTTATGGGAGTTCTGTAGCATGGCTAGTATGTGGTTTCTTTAGCCTGAGTGCAGCAGATGCATCTTACAGAATTTCTGTAAGCTAGATGTAGAGAGAGGCAGTTTACAGGAGTTCTGCAGCCTCAGTGTAGCAGACAGTTTACGGGAGTTCTATAGCATGGCTGCAGCCATACTTAGTATGCTGGTTTTCTGAAGCTTGTGTGTGGGTGATGCTGTTTACTGGCGTTCTGTAATCTGGGTCTACAGAGAGGCAGTTTGCAGGAGTTCTGCATCCTCATTGTAGGAGACACTTTACAGGAGTTCTGTAACATGGGATTAGCCATACGCAGTATGCAGGATTCCTGTAGCCTGAGTTAAGGAGAAGCACCTTACAGGATTTCTGTACACTGGATGTATAGAGAGTCAGTTTACAGGAGTTCTGCAGCCTGAGTGTAGGAAACAGTTTACAGGAGTTCTGTAGCATGGCTGTAACCATATGCACTATGCTGGCTTTCTGTAGCCTGCGTGTAGAATATGCTGCTTACTGGCGTTCTGTAAGTTTGATGTAGAGAGAGGGAGTTTACAGGAGTTCTGCATAATGAGTGTAGGAAACAGTTTACAGGAGTTCTGTAGCATGGGAACAGCCATACGCAGTAAGCAGGATATCTGTAGCCTGCGTGTAGGAGATGCAGCTTACAGGATTTCTATACACTGGATGTAGAGAGAGGCAGTTTACAGGATTTCTGCAGCCTGAGTATAGTAGAAAGTTTATGGGAGTTCTGTACCATGGGTGTAGCCATACGCACTATGTGGTTTTCTTTAGCCTGAGTGAAGGAGAAGCAGGTTACAGGATTTCTATAAGCTGGATGTAGAGAGAGGCAGTTTACAGGAGTTCTGCAACCTTAGTGTAGGAAACAGTTTACAGGAGTTCTGTAGCATGGCTGTAGCCATACTCACTATGCAGGATTTCTGTAGCCTGCGTGTAGGGGATGCTGCTTACTGGTGTTCTGTAATTGGCGTGTACAAAGAGGCAGTTTACTGTAGTTATGCAACCTGAGTGTAGGAGACAGTTTACAGTTCTGTAGTTGAAAGTAGCCATACTCACTACGTGGGTTTTCAGTAGCCTGAGTAAAAGAGAAGCAGTTTACAGGATTTCTGTAAGCTGGATGTAGAGAGAGGCAGTTTACAGGATTTCTGCAGCCTGAGTGTAGGAGACAGTTTACGGGAGTTCTGTAGCATGGGTGTAGCTATAAGCACTATGTGGGTTTCTGTAGCCTAAGTGAAGGAGAAGCAGCTTACAGGATATCTATAAGCTGGATGTAGAGAGAGGCAGTTTACAGGAGTTCTGCAACCTTAGTGTAGGAAAGAGTTTATGGGAGTTCTGCAGCAAGGCTGTAGCCATACGCACTATGCAGGATTTCTGTAGCCTGCGTGTAGGTGATACTGCTTACTGGTGTTCTGTAATCTGGGTGTACCAAGAGGCATTTTACCATAGTTATGCAACCTGAGTGTAGGAGACAGTTTACAGTTCTGTAGCATGAAAGTAGCCACATGCACTACACGGGTTTTCAGTAGCCTGAGTGAAAGAGAAGCAGTTTACAGGATTTCTGCAGCCTGAGTGTAGGAGACAGTTTACGGGAGTTCTGTAGCATGGCTGTAGGCATACGCACTATGCGGGATTTCTGTAGCCTGTGTGTAGGAGATGCTGCGTGCTTTCCTTCTGTAATCTGGGTCTACAGAGATGCAGTTTACAGGAGTTCTGCTTCCTGAGTTAGGAGACAATTTAAATGAGTTCTGTAGCATGGAATCAGGCATACGTAGTATCTAGGATTTCTGTAGCCTGCTTGTAGGAGATGCAGCTTATAGGATTTCTGTAAGCTGGATGTTGAGAGAGGCAGTTTACAGGATTTCTGCAGCCTGAGTGTAGGAGACAGTGTACGGGAGTTCTGTAGCATGGCTGTAGCCATATGCACTATGCATGATTTCTGTAGCATTTTTACAGGAGTTGCTGCTTGCTTTCATTCTGTAATCTGGGTCTATAGAGAGGCAGTTTACAGGAGTTCTGCAGCCTGAGTATAGGACACAATTTACATGAGTTCCAGCATGGAATCAGCCATGTGCAGCATGTGGGATTTCTGCAGCTTTCGTGTAGGAGATGCAGCTTACAGGATTTCTGTAAGCTGAATGTAGAGAGAGGAAGTTTACAGGAGTTCTGCCACCTCAGATTAGGAGACAGTTTACGGGAGTTCTATAGTATGGGTGCATCCATACGCAATATGCGGGATTTTTGTAGCCTGAGTGTAGTAGGTGCAGCTTAAAGAATGTGTGTAAGCTGGATGTAGAGAGAAGCAGTTTACAAGAGTTCTGCAACCTGAGTGTAGGAGACAGTTTACGGGAGTTCCATAGCATGATAATAGCCATACGCATTGTGTGGGATTTCTGTAGCCTGAGTGAAGGAGAAGCAACTTAAAAGGAATTCTGTAAGTTGGATGTAGAGAGAGGCAGTTTACTGGAGTTCTGCAGCCTGAGTGTAGGAGACTCAGTTTATGGCAGTTCGGTAGCATGGTAGTAGCCATAGGCACTATGTGGTTTTCTGTAGCCTCAGTGTAGGAGATTCATCTTACAGAATTTCTGTAAGCTGGATATAGAGAGAGGCAGTTTACAGGAGTTCTGCAGCCTCAGTGTAGGAGACAGTTTACGGGAGTTCTGTAGCACGGCTGTAGCCATGTGTACTAGGCGGGATTTCTCTAGCCTGCGTGTAGCGTGTAGCCTGCTTACTGGTGTTCTGTAATCAAGATCTACAGAAAGGCAGTTTACAGGAATTCTGCAGCTTGAATGTTGGAAACAATTTACAGGAGTTTAGTAGCATGGGAACAGCCATACGCAGTATGCGGGATTTCTGTGGCCTGCGTGTAGGAGATGCAGTTGGCAGGATTTCTGTAAGCTGGATGTAGAGATAGGCAGTTTACTAGAATTCTGCTGCCTGAATGTAAAAAACATTTTATGGAAGTTCTGTAGCATGTTAGTAACCATACGTACTATACAGGCTTTCAGTAGTCTGAGTGAAAGAGATGCAGCTTACTGGCGTTCTGTAATCTGGGACTACAGAGAAGCTGATTACAGGAGTTCTTCAGCCTGAATGATTTAAACAGTTTATAGGAGTTTTGTAGTTTGGGAACAATCATACGCAGCATGCGGGATTTATTGTAGCCTGCGTGCAGCACATGCAGCTTAAAGGATTTCTGTAACCTGGATGTAGAGTGAGGCAGTTCACTGGAGTTCTGTAGCCTTAGTGTAGGAAACAGTTTACGGGAGTTCTGTAGCATGGGAGTAGCCATATGCACTATGCGAGTTTCTGTACCCTGTGTGTAGGAGATGCTGTTTACTGGCGTTCTGTTTGCTGGATGAAAATAGAGGCAGTTTACAGGAGTTCTGCATCCTGAGTGTAGGAGAAAGTTTAGGTGGGTTCTGTAACATGCTGAAGCCATACGCAGTATGCAGGATTTCTGTAGCCTGTGTGTAGGAGATGCAGCTTACAGGATTTCTGTAAGCTGGATGTAGAGTGAAGCAGTTTACTGGAGTTCTGCAGCCTGAGTGTAGGAAACACTTTACGGGAGTTCTGTAGCATGGGAGTAGTCTTATGCACTATGCTGTTTTCGGTAACCTGAGTGAAAGAGAAGCAGCTTACAGGATTTCTGTACATTGGATGTAAAGAGAGGCAGTTTGCAGGAATTCTATATCCTGAATGTTGGAAAAGGAGTTCTGCATCCTGAGTGTAGGAGACAGTATATGGGAGTTTTGTAGCATGGCTGTAGCCATAGGCACTATGTGGGATTTCTGTAGCCAGTGTGTAGTAAATGCTGCTTACTTGTGTTCTGTAATCTGGGTCTATATAGAGGCAGTTTACAGGAAACCTGCATCCTGAGTGTAGGAGACAGTTACAGGAGTTCTTTAGCATGAGAATAGCCATACGCAGTATGCGGCATTTCTGTAGCCTGCGTGTAGGAGATGTAGCTTAAATGATTTTTGTAACCTGGATGAAGAGTGAGGCAGTTTTCTGGTCATCCTGAGTTTAGGAGACAGTTTACAGGAGTTCTGTAACATGGCTGTAGTTATGTGCTCTATGTGCATTTTCTATAGCCTGCGTGTAGGAGATGCTGCTTACTGGCGTTGTGTAATCTGGGTATATATAGTGGCAGTTTACAGGAACTCTTTAGCCTGAATGTGGAAACAGTTTATAGGATTTTTGTTTCATAGGAACAGTCATACGCAGCATGCGGGATTTATTGTAGCCTGCGTGTAGGAGATGCAGCTTAAAGGATTTCTGTAACCTGTTGTAGAGAGAAGCAGTTTGCTGGAGTTCTGTAGCCTGAGTGTAGGAAACAGTTTACAGGAGTTCTGTAGCATGGGAGTAGCCATCCACACTATACGGCTTTTTGGTAACCTGCATGAAAAAGAAGCAGCTTACAGGACTTCTGTACATTGGACGTAGAGAGAGGCAGTTTACAGGAGTTCTGGAGCCTGAGTGTAGGAGACAGTTTACGGGAGTTCTGTATTATGGCTGTAGCCATATGCACTATGTGGGGTTTATGTAGCCAGTGTTTAGGAGATGCTGATCCTGGCGTTCTGTAATCTGGGTCTACATAGAGGCTGTTTACAGGAATTTTGCAGCCTGAATGTAGCAGATAGTTTACAGGAGTTCTCTAATGGGAATAGCCATAGGCAGTATGCAGGTATTCTGTAGCCTGCATGTAGGAAAAGCTGCTTACTGGCCTCTGTAATTTGGATGTAAAGAAAGGCAGTTTACAGGAGTTCTGAATCCTGAGTGTAACAGACAGTTACAGGAGTTTTGTAGCATGGGAATAGCTATACGCAGTATGTGGGTTTTCTGTAGCCTGTGTGTAGAAGATGCTGCGTACTGGTGTTCTATAAACTGGATGTTAAGAGAGGCAGGTCATAGGAGTTCTGCCTCCTTAGTGTAGGAGACAGTTACAGGAGTTCTGTAGCATGGGAACAGGTATACGCAGTATGCGGGACTTCTGTAGCCTGAGTTAAGGAGAAGCAGCTTACAGGATTTCTGTACACTGGATGTAGAGAGAGGCAGTATACAGGAGTTATGCAACCTGAGTGTAGGAGAGAGTTTACGGGAGTTCTGTGACATGCTCTGGCCATACGCAGTATGCGGGATTTCTGTAGCCTGTGTGTAGGAGATGCAGCTTACAGGATTTCTGTAAGCTGGATGTAGAGTGAAGCAGTTTACTGGAGTTCTGCAGCCTGAGTTTAGAAAACAGTTTACGGGAGTTCTGTAGCATGGGAGTAGTCTTACGCACTATGCTGTTTTCGGTAACCTGAGTGAAAGAGAAGCAGCTTACAGGATTTCTGTACATTGGATGTAGAGAGAGGCAGTTTACAGGAGTTCTGCATCCTTAGTGTAGGAGATAGTTTACGGGAGTATTATAGCATGGCAACAGCCATATGCACTATGCGGGTTTTTGATAACCTGAGTGAAAGAGAAGCAGCTTACAGGATTTCTGTACACTGGATGTAGAGAGAGGCAGTTTACAGGAGTTCTGCATCCTCAGTGTAGGAGACAGTTTACGGGAGTTCTGTGGCATGGCTGTAGCCATATGCACTATGTGGCATTTCTGTAGCCAGGGTGTAGGAGGCGCTGCTTACTGCCGTTCTGTAATCTAGGTCTACAGAGAGGCAGTTTACAGGAATTCTGGATCCTGAATGTTGGAAAAGGATTTCTGTATCCTCAGTGTAGGAGACAGTATAAGGGAGTTTTGTAGAATGGATGTAGCCATAGGCACTATGTGGGATTTCTGTAGTTTGTGTAGGAGATGCTGCTTACTTGTGTTCTGCAATCTGGGTCTACAGAGAGGCTGTTTACAGGATTTCTTTAGCCTGAATGTTTTAAACAGGTTATAGGTGTTTTGTAGCATGGGAACAGTCATACACAGCATGCGGGATTTATTGTAGCCTGCGTGCAGCACATGCAGCTTAAAGGATTTTTGCAACCTTCATGTAGTGTGAGACAGTTTACTGGAGTTCTGTAGCCTGAGTGTAGGAAACAGATTACGGGAGTTCTGTAGCATGGGAGTAGCCATATGCACTATGCGAGTATTTTCTACCCTGTATGTAGTAGATACTGCTTACTGGCGTTCCGTAAGCTGGATGTAAAGAGAGGCAGTTTACAGGAGTTCTGCATCCAGAGTGTAGGAGACAGTTACAGGAGTTCTTTAGCATGGGAACAGCCATACGCAGTATGCAGGATTTCTGTAGCCTGCGTATAGGAAATGCAGCTTAAAGGATTTGTGTAACATGGTTGAAGAGTGAGGCAGTTTACAGGAGTTCTGCAGCCTGAGTGTAGGAGACAGTTTACGATACTTCTGCAATATGGCTGTAGTCATATGCACCATACGGGTTTTGTGTAGCTTGCGTGTAGGAGATGCTGCTTACTGGCGTTTTGTAAGCTGGATGTAGAGAGAGGCCCTTTACAGGAGTTCTGCATCCTAAGTGTAAGAGAAAGTTTACAGGAGTTCTTTAGCATTGGAACAGCCATAGGCAGATGAGGGATTTCGGTAGCCTTACTTAAGGAGTAGCAGCTTACAGGATTTCTGTACACTGGATGTAGACAGAGGCAGTATACAGGAGTTCTTCAACCTGAGTGTAGGAGACAGTTTACGGGAGTTCTTTACCATGGAAACAGCCATACGCAGTATGTGGGATTTTGCTATCCTGCGTGTAGGAGATGCAGCTTACTGGCGTTCTGTAATCTGGTTCTACAGAGAGGCAGCTTGTAGGATTTCTGCAGCCTGAGTGTAGAACACAGTTTACGAGAGTTCTGTAATATGGCTGTTGCCATACGCATTATGCGGGTTTTGTGTACCATGCATGTAGGAGATGCTGCTTACTGGTGTTCTGTAAGCTGGATGTAAAGAGAGGCCGTTTACAGGAGATCTGCATCTTGAGTGAAGGAGACAGTTTACAGGAGTTCTGTAGATTGTGAACAGCCATAGGAAGTATGAGGGATTTCTGTGTCCTGCGTGTAGAAGATGCTGCTTATGGGTGTTCTGTAATCTGGGTCTACAGAGAGGCAGTTTACAGGAATTCTGCAGCCTGAATGTATTACAGGAGTTCTGTAGCATGGGAATAGCCATACGCAAAATGCGGGTTTTCTATACCCTGTGTGTAGAAGTTGCTGCTTCCTGGGGTTCTGTAAGCTGGATTGAAAGAGAGGCAGCTTACAGGAGTTCTGCATCCTGACTGTAGGAGACAGTTACAGGAGTTCTGTAGCATGGGAACAGGTATAGGCAGTATGCCGGACTTCTATAGCCTGAGTTAAGGAGAAGCAGCTTACAGGATTTCTGTACACTGGATGCAGAGAGAGGCAGTTTACAGGAGTTCTGCATCCTGAGTGTAGGAGACGCTTTACGGGAGTTCTGTAGCATGGGAGTAGTCTTACGCACTATGCGGGTTTTCGGTAGTCTGAGTAAAAGAGAAGCAGCTTACAGGATTTCTGTACATTGGATGTATAGAGAGGCACTTTATAGGAATTCTGTAGCCTGAATGCTGGAAACAGGTTACAGGAGTTCTGTAGCATGGGAATCGCTATACACAGTATGCGGTTCTTCTGTAGCCTGAGTTAAGGAGAAGAGGCTTACAGGATTTCTGTACACTGGATGTAGAGAGAGGAAGTTTACAGGAGCTCTGCATCCTGAGTGTAGGAGACAGTTACGGCAGTTCTGTAGCATGGGAGTAGTCTTACGAACTATGCAGTTTTCGGTAACCTGAGTGAAAGAGAAGCAGCTTACAGGATTTCTGTAAGCTGTATGTAGAGTGAGGCAGTTTACAGGAGTACTGCAACCTGTGCGTATGAGACAATTTACAGGAGTTGTGTAGCATGGGAGTAGCCATACGCAGTATGCGGGATTTCTGTAGACTGTGTGTAGGAGATGCAGCTTTCAGGATTTCTGTACACTGGATGTAGAGAGAGGCAATTTACAGGAGTTCTGCATCCTGAGTGTACGAGACAGTTTACAGGAGTTCTGTAACTTGGCTCTAGCCATACGCAGTATGCAGGATTTCTGTAGCTTTCCTGTAGGAGGTGTAGCTTACAGGATTTCTGTAAGCTGGATGTAGAGAGAGGCTGTTTACCGGAGTTGTGCATCCTGAGTGTAGGAGACAGATTACGGGAGTTCTGTAGCATGGGAGTAGTCTTACGCACTATGCTATTTTCAGTAGTCTGAGTAAAAGAGAAGCAGCTTACAGGATTTCTGTACATTGGATGTACAGAAAGGCAGTTTACAGGAATTCTGTAGCCTGAATGTTGGAAACAGTTTACAGGAGTTTTGTAGCATTGGAACAGCCATATGCAGTATGCGGGATATCTTTTGCTTACATGTCAGAGATGCAGCTTACAGGATTTCTGTAAGCAGGATGTAGAGAGAGGTAGTTTATGGGAATTCTGCTGCCTGAGTGTAGGAAACAGTTTACGGGAGTTGTGTAGCATGGGAGTAGCCATACGCACTATGCAGGTTTTTGGTAACCTGAGTGAAAGAGTAGCAGCTTACAGGATTTCTGTAAGCTGGATGTAGAGAGAGGCAGTTTTCTGGAATTCTGCATCCTGAGTGTAGGAAACAGTATATGGGAGTTCTGTAGCATGGGAGTAGTCTTACGCACTATGCGGGTTTTTGGTAACCTGAGTGAAAGAGTAGCAGCTTAAAGGATTTCTGTAAGCTGCATGTTGAGTGAGGCAGTTTACAGGAGTACTGCATCCTGAGCGTAGGAGACAGTTTACAGGAGTTCCGTAGCATGGCTGTAGCCATATGCAATATGTAGGATTTCTGTAGCCAGGCTGTAGGTGATGCTGCTTACTAGCATTCTGTAATCTGGGTCTATAGAGAAGCTGTTTACAGAAGTTCTTTAGTCTGAATTTTCTAAAGCGTTTATAGGAGTTTCATAGTATGGGAACAGTCATACGCAGTATGCAGGATTTCTGTAGCCTGCGTGCAGGAGATGCAGCTTACAGGATTTCTGTAACCTGGATGTAGTGTGAGGCAGACTACTGGAGTTCTGCAGCCTGAGTGTTGGAGACAGTTTACGGGAGATCTGTAGCATTGGAACAGCCATATGCAGTATGCGGCATTTCTGTAGCCTGAGGTAAGGAGAAGCAGCTTACAGGATTTCTGTTAGCTGGATGTAGAGTGAAGCACTTTACTAGAGTCCTGCAGCCTCAGTTTAGGAAACAATTTACGGGGGTTCTGTAGCATGGGAGTAGCCATACGCAGTTTACGGGATTTCTGTAGACTGTGTGTAGGAGATGCAGCTTACAGGATTTCTGCAACCTGGATGTAGAGTGAAGCAGTTTACAGGAGTTCTGTAGCCTGAGTGTAGGAAACAGTTTATGGGAGTTGTGTAGCATGGGAGTACCCCTACGCACTATATGGGTTTTCGGTAGTCTGATTATTAAAGAAGCAGCCTACAGGATTTCTGTACATTGGATGTAGTGAGAGGCAGTTTACAGGAGTTCTGCATTCTGAGTGTAGGAAACAGTTTACGGGAGTTCTGTAGCATGGGAGTAGCCATACGCACTATACGGGTTTTCGGAAGTCTGAGTAAAAGAGAAGCAGCTTACAGGATTTCTGTACATTGGATGTCGAGAGAGGCAGTTTACAGGAGTTCTGCATCCTCAGTGTAGGAGACAGTTTATGGGAGTACTGTAGCATGGGAACAGCCATACGCACAATGTGGCATTTCTGTAGCCAGGGTGTAGGAGGCGCTGCTTACTGCCGTTCTGTAATCTAGGTCTACAGAGAGGCAGTTTACAGGAATTCTGGATCCTGAATATTGGAAAAGGAGATCTGCATCCTGACTGTAGGAGACACTTATGGGAGTTTTGTAGCATGGATGTAGCCATATTCACAATGTGGGATTTCTGTAGCCAGTGTGTAGGAGATGCTGCTTACTTTTGTTCTGTAATCTGGGTCTACAGAGAGGCTGTTTACAGGAGTTCTTTAGTCTGAAATTTTTAAACAGTTTATAAGAGTTTTGTAGCATGGGAACAGTCATACGCAGTAAGCAGGATTTCTGTAGCCTGCGTGCAGGAGATGCAGCTTACAGGATTTCTGTAACCTGGATGTAGAGTGAGTCAGTTTACTGGAGTTCTGTAGCCTGAATGTAGAAAACAGTTTATGGGAGTTCTGTAGCATGGGAGTAGCCATACGCAGTATGCGGCATTTCTGTAGCCTGAGGTAAGGAGAAGCAGCTTACAGGATTTCTGTTAGCTGGATGTAGAGCGAAACAGTTTACTGGAGTTCTGCAGCCTCAATTTAGGAAACAGTTTACGGGAGTTCTGTAGCATAGGTAGTCTTACACACTATGCTGGTTTTCAGTAACCTGAGTGAAAGAGAAGCAGCTTACAGGGTTTCTGTACATTGGATGTCGAGGGAGGCAGTTTACAGGAGTTCTGCAATGAGTGTAGGAGACAGTTGACAGGAGTTGTGTAAGATGGCTGTAACTATATGCACTATGCGCGTTTTCTATAGCCATTGTGTAGGAGATGCCTCTTACTGGCGTTCTGTAATCAGTGTCTACAGAGAAGCTGTTTACAGGGGTTCTTTAGCCTGAATGATTTAAACAGTTTATAGGAGTTTTGTAGCATGGGAACAGTCATACACAGCATGCGGGATTTATTGTAGCCTGCGTGCAGGAGATGCAGCTTAAAGGATTTCTGTAACCTGGATGCAGAGTGAGGCAGTTTACAGGAGTTCTGTAGCCTGAGTGTAGGAAACAGTTTACAGGACTTGTGTAGCATGGGAGTAGCCATACGCAGTATGCGGGATTTCTGTAGACTGTGTGTAGGAGATGCAGCTTACAGGATTTATGTAAGCTGAATGTAGAGCAAAGCAGTTTACAGGAGTTCTGTAGCCTGAGTGTAGGAAACAGTTTATGGGAGTTCTGTAGCATGGGAGTAGCCATACGCAGTATGAGGGATTTCTGTAGACTGTGTGTAGGAGATGCAGCTTTCAGGATTTCTGTAAGCTGTATTTAGAGAGAGGCAGTTTCCTGGAATTCTGCATCCTGAGTGTAGGAAACAGTATATAGGAGTTCTGAGCATGGGAGTAGTCTTACACAGTATGCGGGTTTTGGTAATGTGAGTGAAAGAGTAGCAGCTTAAAGGATTTCTGTAAGCTGCATGTTGAGTGAGGCAGTTTACAGGAGTACTGCATCCTGAGCGTAGGAGACAGTTTACAGGAGTTCTGTAGCATGGCTGTAGCCATATGCAATATGTAGGATTTCTGTAGCCAGGCTGTAGGTGATGCTGCTTACTAGCATTCTGCAATCTGGGTCTACAGAGAAGCTGTTTACAGGAGTTCTTTAGTCTGAATGTTTTAAACAGTTTATAGGAGTTTTGTAGCATGGGAGCAGTCATACACAGCATGCGAGATTTTTTGTAGCCTGCGTGCAGGAGATGCAGCTTAAAGGATACCTGTAACCTTGATGTAGAGTGAGGCAGTTTACTGGAGTTCTGTAGCCTGAGTGTAGGAAACAGTTTATGAGTGTTCTGCAGCATGGGAGTAGCCATACGTACTATACGGGTTTTCGGTAACCTGAGTGAAAGAGATGCAGCTTACAGGATTTCTGTATATTGGATGTAGAGAGAGGCAGTTTACAGGAGTACTGGAGCCTGAGTGTAGGAGGCATTTTACGGCGGTACTGTAGCATGGCTGTAGCCATATGCACTATGTGGGATTTATGTAGCCAGTTTTTAGGAGATGCTGCTACTGGCATTCTGTAATCCGGGTCTTCAGAGAGGCTGTTTACAGGAGTTCTGCAGCCTGAATGTAGCAGATAGTTTATAGGAGTTCTTATAATGGGAATAGCCATACGCAGTATGTGGGTATTCTGTAGCCTGTGTGTAGGAAATGCTGCTTATGGGCGTTCTGTAAGCTGGATGTAAACAGAGAACGTTTACAGGAGTTCAGAATCCTGAGTGTAAGAGACAGTTACAGGAGTTTTGTAGCATGGGAATAGCCATATGCAGTATGCGTGTTTTCTGTAGCCTGTGTGTAGAAGATGCTGCATACTGGTGTTCTGTGCCAGATGTTAAGAGAGGCAGTTTACAGGAGTTCTGCATCCTGAGTGTAGAAGACAGTTACAGGAGTTCTGTAGCATGAGAACTGCTATACAGGGTATGCGGGATTTCTGTAGCCTGAGTTAAGGAGAAGCAGCTTACAGGATTTCTGTACACTGGATGTAGAGAGAGGCAGTTTACAGGAGTTCTGCATTCTGAGTATAGGAGACAGTTTACGGGAGTTCTGCAGCATGGCTGTAGCCAAATGTGCTATGCGGGATTTCTCTAGCCTGCATGAAGGAGATGCCGCTTACTGCCATTCTGTAATCTAGCTCTACAGAGAGGCAGTTTACAGGAATTCTGCCGCCTGAATGTTGGAAACAATTTACAAAAGTTTTTTAGCATGGGAAGAGCCATACGCAGCATGTGGGATTTCTGTAACCTGCGTGTAGGAAATGCAGTTTACAGGATTTCTGTAAGCTGGATGTAGAGCAAAGCAGGTTGCTGCAGTTCTGCAGCTTGACTGTAGGGGACAGTTTACAGGAGTTCTGTAGCATGGGAACAGCCGTACGCACTGTAAGGTTTTGGGTAGTCTGAGTGGAAAAGATGCAGCATAGAGGATTTCTGTACACTGGATGTACAGAGAGGCGGTTTACAAGAATTCTGTAGCTTGAATGTTGGAAATGGTTTACAGGAGATTTGTAGCATTGGAACAGCCATATGCATATGCGGGATTTCTGTAGCTTGCGTGTAGGAGATGCAGCTTACAGGATTTCTGTAAGCTAGATGTAGAGAGAGGCAGTTTACTGGAATTCTGCTGCCTGAGTGTAGGAAACAGTTTACGGGAGTTCTGTAGCATGGGAGTAGCCATATACACTATGCAACTTTTCTGTACCCTGTGTTTAGGAGATGCAGCTTACAGGATTTCTGTAAGCTGGATGTAGAGAGAAGCAGTTTACTGGAATTA
This sequence comes from Oryctolagus cuniculus, assembly GCF_964237555.1. NCBI lineage: Eukaryota > Metazoa > Chordata > Mammalia > Lagomorpha > Leporidae > Oryctolagus > Oryctolagus cuniculus. The sequence goes on along the minus strand of NC_091444.1, from coordinate 86,598,313 downwards.
TGCTGCCTGAGTGTAGGAAACATTATATGGGAGTTCTGTACAATGGGAGTAGTCTTACGCACTATGCGGGTTTTCAGTATCTGAGTGAAAGAGAAGCAGCTAACAGGATTTCTGTAACCTGGATGTAGAGAGAGGCAGTTTACTGGAATTCTGCTGCCTGAGTGTAGGAAACAGTTTACGGGAGTTCTGCAGCATGGGAATAGCCATATGCACTATGCGAGTTTTCTGTACCCTGTGTGAAGGAGATGGTGCTTACATGCGTTCTGTAAGCTTTATGTAGTGAGAGGCAGTTTACAGGAGTTCTGCATCTTGAGTGTAGGAGACAGTTTATGGGAGATCTGTAACATGGCTCTAGCCATGCTCAGTATGCGGGATTTCGGTAGCCTGTGTGTAGGAGATGCAGCTTACAGGATTTCTGTAAGCTGGATGTAGAGCGAAGCAGTTTGCAGGAGTTCTGTAGCCTGAGTGTAGGAAACACTTTACGGGAGTTGTGTAGCATGGGTGTAGCCATACGCAGTATGCGGGATTGATGTAGACTGTGTGTAGGAGATGCAGCTTACAGGATTTCTGCAACCTGGATGTAGAGTGAAGCAGTTTACAGGAGTTCTGTAGCCTGAGTGTAGGAAACAGTTTATGGGAGTTGTGTAGCATGGGAGTACCCCTACGCACTATATGGGTTTTCGGTAGTCTGATTATTAAAGAAGCAGCCTACAGGATTTCTGTACATTGGATGTAGTGAGAGGCAGTTTACAGGAGTTCTGCATTCTGAGTGTAGGAAACAGTTTACGGGAGTTCTGTAGCATGGGAGTAGCCATACGCACTATACGGGTTTTCGGAAGTCTGAGTAAAAGAGAAGCAGCTTACAGGATTTCTGTACATTGGATGTCGAGAGAGGCAGTTTACAGGAGTTCTGCATCCTCAGTGTAGGAGACAGTTTATGGGAGTACTGTAGCATGGGAACAGCCATACGCACAATGTGGCATTTCTGTAGCCAGGGTGTAGGAGGCGCTGCTTACTGCCGTTCTGTAATCTAGGTCTACAGAGAGGCAGTTTACAGGAATTCTGGATCCTGAATATTGGAAAAGGAGATCTGCATCCTGACTGTAGGAGACACTTATGGGAGTTTTGTAGCATGGATGTAGCCATATTCACAATGTGGGATTTCTGTAGCCAGTGTGTAGGAGATGCTGCTTACTTTTGTTCTGTAATCTGGGTCTACAGAGAGGCTGTTTACAGGAGTTCTTTAGTCTGAAATTTTTAAACAGTTTATAAGAGTTTTGTAGCATGGGAACAGTCATACGTAATAAGCAGGATTTCTGTAGCCTGCGTGCAGGAGATGCAGCTTACAGGATTTCTGTAACCTGGATGTAGAGTGAGTCAGTTTACTGGAGTTCTGTAGCCTGAGTGTAGAAAACAGTTTATGGGAGTTCTGTAGCATGGGAGTAGCCATGGGAGTAGTATGCGGCATTTCTGTAGCCTGAGTGAAGGAGAAGCAGCTTACAGGATTTCTGTTAGCTGGATGTAGAGCGAAGCAGTTTACTAGAGTTCTGCATCCTCAATTTAGGAAACAGTTACCGGGAGTTCTGTAACAAGGCTCTAGCCATACGCAGTATGCGGGATTTCTGAAGCCTGTGTGTAGGAGATGCAGCTTACAGGATTTCTGTAAGCTAGATGTAGAGCGAAGCAGTTTACAGGAGTTCTGCAGCCTGAGTGTAGGAAACACTTTACGGGAGTTCTGTAGCATGGGAGTAGTTTTACGCACTATGTGGGTTTCGGTAGTCTGAGTGAAAGAGAAGCAGCTTACAGGATTTCTGTAAGATGCATGTAGAGAGAGGCAGTTTACTGGAATTCTGCTGCCTGAGTGTAGGAAACAGTTTACGGGAGTTCTGTAGCATGGGAATAGCCATATGCACTATGCGAGTTTTCTGTACCCTGTGTGTAGGAGATGCTGCTTACTTGCGTTCTGTAAGCTCGATGTAGAGAGAGGCAGTTTACTGGAATTCTGCATCCTGAGTGTAGGAGACAGTTTAAGGGAGTTCTGTAACATGGCTCTAGCCATACTCAGTATGTGGGATTTCTGTAGCCTGTGTGTAGGAGATGCTGCTTACAGGATTTCTGTAAGCTGGATGTAGAGCGAAGCAGTTTACTGGAGTTCTGCAGCCTCAATTTAGGAAACAGTTTACGGGAGTTCTGTAGCATGGTACTAGTCTTACGCACTATGCGCGTTTTCAGTAGACTGAGTCAAAGAGAAGCAGCTTACAGGATTTCAGTACATTGGATATAGTGAGAGGCAGTTTACAGGAGTTCTGCATCCTGAGTGTAGGAAACACTTTACGGGAGTTCTGTAGCATGAGAGTAGCCATACGCACTATACGGGTTTTCGGTAGACTCAGTAAATGAGAAGCGGCTTACAGCATTTCTGTACATTGGATATAGTGAGAGGCAGTTTACAGGAATTCTGCATCTTGAGTATAGGAGACAGTTTACGGGAGTTCTGTAGCATGGCTGTAGCCAAATGTACTATGCGGGATTTCTCTAGCCTGCGTGTAGGAGATGCTGCTTACTGCTGTTCTGTAATCTAGCTCTACAGAGAGGCAGTTTACAGGAATTCTGCAGCCTGAATGTTGGAAACAATTTACAGGAGTTTTGTAGCATGGGAAGAGCCATACGCAGTATGTGGTATTTCTGTAACCAACTTGTAGGAGATGCAGTTTACAGGATTTCTGTAATCTGGATGTAGAGAGAGGAAGTTTAACGGAATGCTGCAGCCTGAGTGTAGGAAACACTTTACAGGAGTTCTGTAGCATGGGAGAAGTCTTACGCACTATGCAGGTTTTCAGCAGTCTGAGTAAAAGAGAAGCAGCTTATAGCATTTCTGTACATTGGATGTAGAGAGAGGCAGTTTACAGGAGTTCTGCATTCTGAGTGTAGGAAACAGTTTACGGGAGTTCTGTAGCATGGGTAGTCTTACACACTATGCTGGTTTTCAGTAACCAGAGTGAAAGAGAAGCAGCTTACAGGATTTCTGTACATTGGATGTAGTGAGAGGCAGTTTACAGGAGTTCTGCATCCTGAGTATACGAGACAGTTTATGGAAGTTCTGTAGCATGGCTGTAGTCAAATGTACTACGCGGGATTTCTCTAGCCTGCGTGTAGGAGATGCTGCTTACTGCCATTCTGTAATCTAGCTCAACAGAGAGGCAGTTTACAGGAATTCTGCAGCCTGATTGTTGGAAACAATTTACAGGAGTTTAGTAGCATGGGAAGAGCCATAGGCAGTATGTGGGATTTCTGTAACCTGCGTGTGGGAGATGCAGCTTACAGGATTTCTGTAAGCTAGATGTATAGAGATGCAGTTTACTGGAATTCTGCTACCTGAGTGTAGGAAACAGTTTACGGGAGTTCTGTAGCATGGGAGTAGCCATATGCACTATGCGAGTTTTCTGTTCCCTGTGTGTAGGAGACACTGCTTGCTTGCATTCTGTAAGCTTGATGTAGAGAGAGGCAGTTTACTGGAATTCTGCATCCTGAGTGTAGGAGACAGTTTACGGGAGTTCTGTAGCATAGAACAGCCATGCGCACTATACCGGTTTTCGGTACTCTGAGTGAAAGAGAAGAAGCTTACAGCATTTCTGTACACTGGATGTACAGAGAGGCGGTTTACAGGAATTCTGTAGCCTGAAAGTTGGAAACAGTTTACAGGAGATTTGTAGCATTGGAACAGCCATATGCAGATGCGGGATTTGTGTAGCTTGCGTGTAGGAGATGCAGCTCACAGGACTTCTGTAAGCTAGATGTAGAGAGAGAAAGTTTACTGGAATTCTGCTGCCTGAGTGTAGGAAACAGTTACCGGGAGTTCTGTAACAAGGCTCTAGCCATACGCAGTATGAGGGATTTCTATAGCCTGTGTGTAGGAGATTCAGCTTACAGGATTTCTGTAAGCTAGATGTAGAGCGAAGCAGTTTACAGGAGTTCTGCAGCCTGAGTGTAGGAAACACTTTACGGGAGTTCTGTAGCATGGGAGTAGTTTTACGCACTATGTGGGTTTCGTTAGTCTGAGTGAAAGAGAAGCAGCTAACAGGATTTCTGTAAGATGCATGTAGAGAGAGGCAGTTTACTGCAATTCTGCTGCCTGAGTGTAGGAAACAGTTTACGGGAGTTCTGTAGCATGGGAATAGCCATATGCACTATGCGAATTTTCTGTACCCTGTGTGTAGCAGATGCTGCTTACTTGCGTTCTGTAAGCTCGATGTAGAGAGAGGCAGTTTACTGGAATTCTGCATCCTGAGTGTAGGAGACAGTTTAAGGGAGTTCTGTAACATGGCTCTAGCCATACTCAGTATGTGGGATTTCTGTAGCCTGTGTGTAGGAGATGCAGCTTACAGGATTTCTGTAAGCTGGATGTAGAGTGAAGCAGTTTACTGGAGTTCTGCAGCCTGAGTGTAGGAAACACTTTATGGGACTTCTGTAGCATGGGAGTAGTCTTACGCACTATGTGGGTTTCAGTAGTCTGAGTAAAGAGAAGCATCTTACAGGATTTCTGTACATTGGAAGTAGTTAGAGGCAGTTACTCGAATTTTGCTGCCTGAGTGTAGGAAACACTTTACGTTAGTTCTGTAGCATGGGAGTAGCCTTACGCACTATACGGGTTTTCGGTAGGCTGAGTAAATGAGAAGTGGCTTACAGCATTTCTGTACATTGGATGTAGTGAGAGGCAGTTTACAGGAGTTCTGCATAATGAGTATAGGAGACAGTTTACGGGAGTTCTGTAGCATGGGAGTAGTCTTGCGCACTATGCGGGTTTTCAGTAGTCTGAGTAAAAGAGAAGCAGCTTTCAGGATTTCTGTACATTGGAAGTAGTGAGAGGCAGTTTACGGGAGTTCTGAATCCTGAGTGTAGGAAACAGTTTACGGGAGTTCTGTAGGATGGGAGTAGTCTTACGCAACTGTACGGGTTTTCAGTAGTCTGAGTAATAGAGAAGCAGCTTACAGGATTTCTGTATATTGGAAGTAGTGAGAGGCAGTTCAAAGGAGTTCTGCATGCTGAGTGTAGGAAACAATTTACGGGAGTTCTGTAGCATGTGAGTAGCCATACGCACTATAATGGTTTTCGGTATGCTGAGTAAATGAGAAGCGGCTTACAGCATTTCTGTACATTGGATGTAGTGAGAGGCAGTTTACAGGAGTTCTACATCCTGAGTGTAGGAAACACTTTACGGGAGTTCTGTAGCATGTGAGTAGCCATACGCACTATACGGGTTTTCGGTATGCTGAGTAAATGAGAAGGGGCTTACAGCATTTCTGTACATTGGAAGTAGTGAGAGACAGTTTAAAGGAGTTCTGCATCCTGAGTAAAGGAAACACTTTACGGGAGTTCTGTAGCATGGGAGTAGCCATACGCACTATACGGGTTTTGGGTAGGCTGAGTAAATGAGAAGCAGCTTACAGCATTTCTGTACATTGGATATAGTGAGAGGCAGTTTACAGGAATTCTGCAGCCTGAATGTTGGAAACAATTTACAGGAGTTTTGTAGCATGGGAAGAGCGATACGCAGTATGTGGTATTTCTGTAACCAACTTGTAGGAGATGCAGTTTACAGGATTTCTGTAATCTGGATGTAGAGAGAGGAAGTTTACTGGAATGCTGCAGCCTGAGTGTAGGAAACACTTCACGGGAGTTCTGTAGCATGGCAGTAGCCATATGGACTATGCGAGCTTTCTATACCCTGTGTGTAGGACATGCTGCTTACTTGAATTCTATAACCTGGATGTAGAGAGAGGCAGTTTACTGGAATTCTGCATCCTGAGTGTAGGAGACAGTCTATGGGATTTCTGGAACATGGCTCTAGCCATACTCAGTATGTGGGATTTCTGTAGCCTGTGTGTAGGAGATGCAGCTAACAGGATTTCTGTAAGCTGGGTGTAGAGCGAAGCAGTTTACTGGAGTTCTGCATCCTGAGTGTAGGAAACACTTTACGGGAGTTCTGTAGCATGGCTGTAGCCAAATGTACTATGCGGGATTTCTCTAGGCTGCATGTAGGAGATGCTGCTTACTGCCGTTCTGTAATCTAGCCCTACAGAGAGGCAGTTTACAGGAATTCTGCAGCCTGAATGTTGGAAACAATTTACAGGAGTTTTGTAGCATGGGAAGAGCCATACGCAGTATGTGGTATTTCTGTAACCAACTTGTAGGAGAGGCAGTTTACAGGATTTCTGTAATCTGGATGTAGAGAGAGGAAGTGTACTGGAGTTCTGCAGCCTGAGTGTAAGAAAGAGTTCACGGGAGTTCTGTAGCATGGGAGTAGCCATATGCACTATGCGAGTTTTCTGTACCCTGTGTGTAGGACATGCTGCTTACTTGTGTTCTGTAAGCTGGATGTAGAGAGAGGCAGTTTACTGGAATTCTGCATCCTGAGTGTAGGAGACAGTCTATGGGAGTTCTGGAACATGGCTCTAGCCATACTCAGTATGCGGGATTTCTGTAGCCTGTGTGTAGGAGATGCAGCTAACAGGATTTCTGTAAGCTGGGTGTAGAGCGAAGCAGTTTACTGGAGTTCTGCATCCTGAGTGTAGGAAACACTTTACGGGAGTTCCGTAGCATGGGAGTAGTCTTACGCACTATGCGTGTTTTCAGTAGTCTGAGTAAAAGAGAAGCAGGTTACAGGATTTCTGTACATTGGAAGTAGTGTGAGGCAGTTTACAGGAGTTCTGCATCCTGAGTGTAGGAAATACTTTACGGGAGTTCTGTAGCATGGGAGTAGTCTTACGCACTATGCGGGTTTTCGTTAGTCTGAGTAAATGAGAAGCGGCTTACAGCATTTCTGTACATTGGATGTAGTGAGAGGCAGTTTACAGGAGTTCTGCATCCTGAGTATAGGAGACAGTTTACGTGAGTTCTGTAGCATGTTGTAGCCAAATGTACTATGCGGGATTTCTCTAGCCTGCGTGTAGGAGATGCTGCTTACTGCCGTTCTGTAATCTCGCTCTACAGAGAAGCAGTTTACAGGAATTCTGCAACCTGAATGTTGGAAACAATTTACAGGAGTTTTGTAGCATGGGAAGAGCCATACGCAGTATGTGGGATTTCTGTAACGTGCGTGTAGGAGAGGCAGTTTACAGGATTTCTGTAATCTGGATGTAGAGAGAGGAAGTTTACTGGAATTCTGCTGCCTGAGTGTAGGAAACCGTTTACGGGAGTTCTATAGCATGGGAGTAGCCATATGGACTATGCGAGCTTTCTGTACCCTGTGTGTAGGACATGCTGCTTACGTGCGTTCTATAACCTGGATGTAGAGAGAGGCAGTTTACTGGAATTCTGCATCCCGAGTGTAGGAGACAGTCTATGGGAGTTCTGGAACATGGCTCTAGCCATACTCAGTATGCGGGATTTCTGTAGCCTGTGTGTAGGAGATGCAGCTAACAGGATTTCTATAAGCTGGGTGTAGAGCGAAGCAGTTTACTGGAGTTCTGCATCCTGAGTGTAGGAAACACTTTACGGGAGTTCTGTAGCATGGGAATAGTCTTACGCACTATGCGGGATTTCTGTAGCCTGTGTGTAGGAGATGCAGCTCACAGGATTTCTGTAAGCTGGATGTAGAGAGAAGAAGTTTACTGGAGTTCTGCATGCTGAGTGTAGGAAACACTTTATGGGAGTTCTGTAGCATGGGAGTAGTCTTACGCACTATGCAGGTTTTCAGTAGTCTGAGTAAAAGAGAAGCAGCTTACAGGATTTCTGTACCTTGGAAGTAGTGAGAGGCAGTTACTGGAATTTTGCTACCTGAGTGTAGGAAACACTTTACGGGAGTTCTGTAGCATGGGAAAAGTCTTATGCACTATGCGGGTTTTCAGTAGTCTGAGTAAAAGTGAAGCAGCTTACAGGATTTCTGTACATTGGAAGTAGTAAGAGGCAGTTTACTGGAATTTTGCTGCCTGAGTGTAGGAAACAGTTTACGGGAGTTCTGTAGCATGCTGTAGCCAAACGTACTATGCGGGATTTCTCTAGCTTGTGTGTAGAGATGCTGCTTACTGCCGTTCTGTAATCTAGCTCTACAGAGGCGCAGTTTACAGGAATACTGCAGCCTAAATGTTGGAAACAATTTAAAGGAGTTTAGTAGCATGGGAAGAGCCATACGCAGTATGTGGGATTTCTGTAACCTGCGTGTAGGAGATGCAGCTAACAGGATTTCTGTAAGCTGGCTGTAGAGCGAAGCAGTTTACTGGAGTTCTGCTACCTGAGTGTAGGAAACCCTTTACGGGAGTTCTATAGCATGGGAGTAGTCTTACGCACTATGCTGGTTTTCAGTATTCTGAGTAAAAGAGAAGCAGCTTACAGGATTTCTGTACATTGGAAGTAGTGAGAGGCAGTTTAAAGGAGTTCCGCATCCTGAGTGTAGGAAACACTTTACGGGAGTTCTATAGCATGGGAGCAGCCGTATGCACTATGCGAGTTTTCTGTACCCTGTTTTTAGGACATGCTGCTTACATACGTTCTGTAAGCTGGATGTAGAGAGAAGCAGTTTACTAGAACTCTGCATCCTGAGTGTAGGAGACAGTCTATGGGAGTCTGTAACATGGCTCTAGCCATACTCAGTATGCGGGATTTCTGTAGTCTGTGTGTAGGAGATGCAGCTTACAAGATTTCTGTAAGCTGGATGTAGAGCGAAGCAGTTTACTGGAGTTCTGCATCCTGAGTGTAGGAAACACTTTACGGGAGTTCTGTAGCATGGGAGTAGTCTTACGCACTATGCGGGTTTTCAGTAGTCTGAGTAAAAGAGAAGCAGCTTACAAGATTTCTGTACATTGGAAGTACTGAGAGGCAGTTTACAGGAGTTCTGCATCCGGAGTGTAGGAAACACTTTACGGGAGTTCTGTAGCATGGGGGAAGTCTTACGCATTATGCAGGTTTTCAGTAGTCTGAGTAAAAGAGAAACACCTTTCAGGATTTCGGTACATTGGAAGTAGTGAGAGGCAGTTTACAGGAGTTCTGCATCCTGAGTGTAGGAAACACTTTACGGGAGTTCTGTAGCATGGGGGAAGTTTTACGCACTATGCGGATTTTCAGTAGTCTGAGTAAAAGAGAAGCAGCTTACAGGATTTCTGTGCATTGGAAGTAGTAATAGGCAGTTTACTCGAATTTTGCTGCCTGAGTGTAGGAAACAGTTTACGGGAGTTCTATAGCATGAGGGTAGCCATACGCACTATATGGGTTTTCGGTAGGCTGAGTAAATGAGAAGCGGCTTACAGCATTTCTGTACATTGGATTTAATGAGAGGCAGTTTACAGGAGTTCTGCATCCTGAGTATAGGAGACAGTTTACGGGAGTTCTGTAGCATGGCTGTAGCCAAATGTACTATGCGGGATTTCTCTAGCTTGCGTGTAGAGATGGTGCTTACTGCTGTTCTGTAATCTAGCTCTACAGAGGCGCAGTTTACAGGAATTCTACAGCCTGAATGTTGGAAACAATTTACAGGAGTTTAGTAGAATGGGAAGAGCCATACGCAGTATGTGCGATTTCTGTAAAATGCGTGTAGGAGATGCAGTTTACAGGATTTCTGTAATCTGGATGTAGAGCGAAGCAGTTTACTGGAGTTCTGCATCCTGAGTGTAGGAAACACTTTCCGGGAGTTCTGTAGCATGGGAGTAGTCTTACGCACTACGCGGGTTTTCAGTAGTCTGAGTAAAAGAGAAGCAGCTTACAGGATTTCTGTACATTGGAAGTAGTGAGAGGCAGTTTACAGGAGTTCAGCATCCTGAGCGTAGGAAACTTTTTACGGGAGTTCTGTAACATGGGAGTAGTCTTAAGCACTATGCGGGTTTTCAGTAGTCTGAGTAAAAGAGAAGCAGCTTACAGGATTTCTGTGCATTGGAAGTAGTAATAGGTAGTTTACTCGAATTTTGCTGCCTGAGTGTAGGAAACAGTTTACGGGAGTTCTATAGCATGACGGTAGCCATACGCACTATATGGGTTTTCGGTAGGCTGAGTAAATGAGAAGCAGCTTACAGCATTTCTGTACATTGGATGTAGTGAGAGGCAGTTTACAGGAGTTCTGCATCCTGAGTATAGGAGACAGTTTACGGGAGTTCTGTAGCATGGCTGTAGCCAAATGTACTATGCGGGATTTCTCTAGCTTGCGTGTAGAGATGGTGCTTACTGCTGTTCTATAATCTAGCTCTACAGAGGCGCAGTTTACAGGAATTCTACAGCCTGAATGTTGGAAACAATTTACAGGAGTTTAGTAGAATGGGAAGAGCCATACGCAGTATGTGCGATTTCTGTAACCTGCGTGTAGGAGATGCAGTTTACAGGATTTCTGTAATCTGGATGTAGAGCGAAGCAGTTTACTGGAGTTCTGCATCCTGAGTGTAGGAAACACTTTCCGGGAGTTCTGTAGCATGGGAGTAGTCTTACGCACTAAGCGGGTTTTCAGTAGTCTGAGTAAAAGAGAAGCAGCTTACAGGATTTCTGTACATTGGAAGTAGTGAGAGGCAGTTTACAGGAGTTCTGCATCCTGAGTGTAGGAAACATTTTACGGGAGTTTACTGAAATTGTGCTGCCTGAGTGTAGGAAACAGTTTACGGGAGTTCTGTAGCATGAGGGAAGCCCTGCGCATATAATATGGGTTTTCGGTAGGCTGAGTAAATGAGAAGCGGCTTAGAGCATTTCTGTACATTGGAATTAGTGAGAGGCAGTTTACAGGAGTTCTGCATCCTGAGTATAGGAGACAGTTTACGGGAGTTCTGTAGCATGGCTGTAGCCAAACGTACTATGCGGGATTTCTCTAGCTTGCGTGTAGAGATGGTGCTTACTGCCGTTCTGTAATCTAGCTCTACAGAGGCGCAGCTTACAGGAATACTGCAGCCTGAATGTTGGAAACAATTTACAGGAGTTTAGTAGCATGGGAAGAGCCATACGCAGTATGTGGGATTTCTGTAACCTGCGTATAGGAGATGCAGTTTACAGGATTTCTGTAATCTGAATGAAGAGCGAAGCAGTTTACTGGAGTTCTGCTACCTGAGTGTACGAAACCCTTTACGGGAGTTCCATAGCATGGGAGTAGTCTTACGCACTATGCGGGTTTTCAGTAGTCTGAGTAAAAGAGAAGCAGCTTACAGGATTTCTGTACATTGGAAGTAGTGAGAGGCAGTTTACAGGAGTTCTGCATCCTGAGTGTAGGAAACACTTTACAGGAGTTTTGTAGCATGGGAGTAGTCTTACGCACTAGGCGGGTTTTCAGTAGTCTGAGTAAAAGAGAAGCAGCTTACAGGATTTCGGTACATTGGAAGTAGTGAGAGGCAGTTCACAGGAGTTCTGCATCCTGAGTGTAGGAAACACTTCATGGGAGTTCTGTAGCATGGGAGTAGTCTTACGCACTATGCGGGTTTTCAGTCGTCTGAGTAAAAGAGAAGCAGCTTACAGGATTTCTGTACATTGGAAGTAGTAACTGGCAGTTTACTCGAATTTTGCTGCCTGAGTGTAGGAAACAGTTTACGGGAGTTCTATAGCATGAGGGTAGCCATACGCACTATATGGGTTTTCGGTAGGCTGAGTAAATGAGAAGCGGCTTACAGCATTTCTGTACATTGGATTTAGAGCGAGGCAGTTTACAGGAGTTCTGCATCCTGAGTATAGGAGACAGTTTAAGGGAGTTCTGTAGCATGGCTGTAGCCAAATGTACTATGCGGGATGTCTCTAGCTTGCGTGTAGAGATGGTGCTTACTGCTGTTGTGTAATCTAGCTCTACAGAGGCGCAGTTTACAGGAATACTGCAGCCTGAATGTTGGAAACAATTTACAGGAGTTTAGTAGAATGGGAAGAGCCATACGCAGTATGTGCGATTTCTGTAACCTGCGTGTAGGAGATGCAGTTTACACTATTTCTGTAATCTGGATGTAGAGCGAAGCAGTTTACTGGAACTCTGCATCCAGAGTGAGGGAAACACATTACGGGAGTTCTGTAGCATGGGAGCAGCCGTATGCACTATGTGAGTTTTCTGTACCCTGTGTTTAGGACATGCTGCTTACAGTTCTGTAAGCTGCATGTAGTGAGAAGCAGTTTACTGGAACTCTGCATCCTGAGTGTAGGAGACAGTCTATGGGAGTCTGTAACATGGCTCTAGCCATACTCAGTATGCGGGATTTCTGTAGTCTGTGTGTAGGAGATGCAGCTTACAAGATTTCTGTACGCTGGATGTAGAGCGAAGCAGTTTACTGGAGTTCTGCATCCTGAGTGTAGGAAACACTTTCCGGGAGTTCTGTAGCATGGGAGTAGTCTTACGCACTAAGCGGGTTTTCAGTAGTCTGAGTAAAAGAGAAGCAGCTTACAGGATTTCTGTACATTGGAAGTAGTGAGAGGCAGTTTACAGGAGTTCCGCATCCTGAGTGTAGGAAACACTTTACGGGAGTTCTGTAGCATGGGATCAGCCGTATGCACTATGTGAGTGTTCTGTACCCTGTGTTTAGGACATGCTGCTTACATACGTTCTGTAAGCTGGATGTAGAGAGAAGCAGTTTACTGGAACACTGCATCCTGAGTGTAGGAGACAGTCTATGGGAGTCTGTAACATGGCTCTAGCCATACTCAGTATGCGGGATTTCTGTAGTCTGTGTGTAGGAGATGCAGCTTACAAGATTTCTGTAAGCTGGATGTAGAGCGAAGCAGTTTACTGGAGTTCTGCATGCTGAGTGTAGGAAACACTTTCCGGGAGTTCTGTAGCATGGGAGTAGTGTTACGCACTAAGCGGGTTTTCAGTAGTCTGAGTAAATGAGAAGCGGCTTACAGCATTTCTGTACATTGGATTTAGAGAGAGGCAGTTTACAGGAGTTCTGCATCCTGAGTATCAGAGACAGTTTACGGGAGTTCTGTACCATGGCTGTAGCCAAATGTACTATGCGGGATTTCTCTAGCTTGCGTGTAGAGATGGTGCTTACTGCCGTTCTGTAATCTAGCTCTACAGATTTGCAGTTCACAGGAATACTGCAGCCTGAATGTTGGAAACAATTTACAGGAGTTTAGTAGCATGGGAAGAGCCATACGCAGTATGTGGGATTTCTGTAACCTGCGTGTAGGAGATGCAGTTTACAGGATTTCTGTAATCGGGATGTAGAGTGAAGCAGTTTACAGGAGTTCTGCATCCTGAGTGTAGGAAACACTTTACGGGAGTTCTGTAGCATGGGAGTAGTCTTACGCACTATGCGGGTTTTCAGTCGTCTGAGTAAAAGAGAAGCAGCTTATAGGATTTCTGTACATTGGAAGTAGTGAGAGGCAGTTTACAGGAGTTCTGCATCCTGAGTGTAGGAAACAATTGATGGGAGTTCTGTAGTATGGGAGAAGTCTTACGCACTATGCGGGTTTTCAGTAGTCTGAGTAAAAGAGAAGCAGCTTACAGGATTTCTGTACATTGGAAGTAGTAAGAGGCAGTTTATTGAAATTTTGCTGCCTGAGTGTAGGAAACAGTTTACGGGAGTTCTTTAGCATGAGGGTAGCCCTACGCAATATATGGGTTTTCGGTAGGCTGAGTAAATGAGAAGCGGCTTACAGCATTTCTGTACATTGGATGTAGTGAGAGGCAGTTTACAGGAGTTCTGCATCCTGAGTATAGGAGACATTTTACGGGAGTTCTGTAGCATGGCTGTAGCCAAATGTACTATGCGGGATTTCTCTAGCTTGCGTGTAGAGATGGTGCTTACTGCCGTTCTGTAATCTAGCTCTACAGAGGCGCAGCTTACAGGAATACTGCAGCCTGAATGTTGGAAACAATTTACAGGAGTTTAGTAGCATGGGAAGAGCCATACGCAGTATGTGGGATTTCTGTAACCTGCGTATAGGAGATGCAGTTTACAGGATTTCTGTAAGCTGGATGTAGAGCGAAGCAGTTTACTGGAGTTCTGCATGCTGAGTGTAGGAAACACTTTCCGGGAGTTCTGTAGCATGGGAGTAGTGTTACGCACTATGCGGGTTTTCAGTAGTCTGAGTAAATGAGAAGCGGCTTACAGCATTTCTGTACATTGGATTTAGAGAGAGGCTGTTTACAGGAGTTCTGCATCCTGAGTGTAGGAAACACTTTACAGGAATTTTGTAGCTGGGAGCAGTCTTACGCACTATGCGGGTTTTCAGTAGTCTGAGTAAAAGAGAAGCAGCTTACAGGATTTCGGTACCTTGGAAGTAGTGAGAGGCAGTTTACAGGAGTTCTGCATCCTGAGTGTAGGAAACATTTTACGGGAGTTTTGTAGCTGGGAGCAGTCTTACGCACTATGCGGGTTTTCAGTAGTCTGAGTAAAAGAGAAGCAGCTTACAGGGTTTCTGTACCTTGGAAGTAGTGAGAGGCAGTTTACAGGAGTTCTGCATCCTGAGTGTAGGAAACATTTTACGGGAGTTTTGTAGCTGGGAGTAGTCTTACGCACTATGCGGGTTTTCAGTAGTCTGAGTAAAAGAGAAGCAGCTTACAGGATTTCTGTACATTGGAAGTGGTGAGAGGCAGTTTACAGGAGTTCTGCATCCTGAGTATAGGAAACACTTCATGGGAGTTCTGTAGCATGGGAGAAGTCTTACGCACTATGCGGGTTTTCAGTAGTCTGAGTAAAAGAGAAGTAGCTTACAGGATTTCTGTACATCGGAAGTGGTGAGAGGCAGTTTACAGGAGTTCTGCATCCTGAGTGTAGGAGACAGTTTAAGGGAGTTCTGAAACATGGTTCTAGCAATACTCAGTATGCAGGATTTCTTTAGACTGTGTGTAGGAGATGCAGCTCACAGGATTTCTGTAAGCTGGATGTAGAGCGAAGCAGTTTACTGGAGTTCTGCATCCTGAGTGTAGGAAACACTTTACGGGAGTTCTGTAGCATGGGAGTAGTCTTATGCACTATGCGGGTTTTCAGTAGTCTGAGTAAAAGAGAAGCAGCTTACAGGATTTCTGTACCTTGGAAGTAGTGAGAGGCAGTTTACAGGAGTTCTGCATCCTGAGTGTAGGAAACACTTTACGGGAGTTCTGTAGCATGGGAGTAGTCTTACGCACTATGCGGGTTTTCAGTCGTCTGAGTAAAAGAGAAGCAGCTTATAGGTTTTCTGTACATTGGAAGTAGTGAGAGGCAGTTTACAGGAGTTCTGCATCCTGAGTGTAGGAAACACTTTACGGGAGTTCTGTAGCATGGGAGTAGTCTTACGCACTATGCTGGTTTTCAGTATTCTGAGTAAAAGAGAAGCAGCTTACAGGATTTCTGTACATTGGAAGTAGTGAGAGGCAGTTTAAAGGAGTTCCGCATCCTGAGTGTAGGAAACACTTTACGGGAGTTCTATAGCATGGGAGCAGCCGTATGCACTATGCGAGTTTTCTGTACCCTGTTTTTAGGACATGCTGCTTACATACGTTCTGTAAGCTGGATGTAGAGAGAAGCAGTTTACTAGAACTCTGCATCCTGAGTGTAGGAGACAGTCTATGGGAGTCTGTAACATGGCTCTAGCCATACTCAGTATGCGGGATTTCTGTAGTCTGTGTGTAGGAGATGCAGCTTACAAGATTTCTGTAAGCTGGATGTAGAGCGAAGCAGTTTACTGGAGTTCTGCATCCTGAGTGTAGGAAACACTTTACGGGAGTTCTGTAGCATGGGAGTAGTCTTACGCACTATGCGGGTTTTCAGTAGTCTGAGTAAAAGAGAAGCAGCTTACAAGATTTCTGTACATTGGAAGTACTGAGAGGCAGTTTACAGGAGTTCTGCATCCGGAGTGTAGGAAACACTTTACGGGAGTTCTGTAGCATGGGGGAAGTCTTACGCATTATGCAGGTTTTCAGTAGTCTGAGTAAAAGAGAAACACCTTTCAGGATTTCGGTACATTGGAAGTAGTGAGAGGCAGTTTACAGGAGTTCTGCATCCTGAGTGTAGGAAACACTTTACGGGAGTTCTGTAGCATGGGGGAAGTTTTACGCACTATGCGGATTTTCAGTAGTCTGAGTAAAAGAGAAGCAGCTTACAGGATTTCTGTGCATTGGAAGTAGTAATAGGCAGTTTACTCGAATTTTGCTGCCTGAGTGTAGGAAACAGTTTACGGGAGTTCTATAGCATGAGGGTAGCCATACGCACTATATGGGTTTTCGGTAGGCTGAGTAAATGAGAAGCGGCTTACAGCATTTCTGTACATTGGATTTAATGAGAGGCAGTTTACAGGAGTTCTGCATCCTGAGTATAGGAGACAGTTTACGGGAGTTCTGTAGCATGGCTGTAGCCAAATGTACTATGCGGGATTTCTCTAGCTTGCGTGTAGAGATGGTGCTTACTGCTGTTCTGTAATCTAGCTCTACAGAGGCGCAGTTTACAGGAATTCTACAGCCTGAATGTTGGAAACAATTTACAGGAGTTTAGTAGAATGGGAAGAGCCATACGCAGTATGTGCGATTTCTGTAAAATGCGTGTAGGAGATGCAGTTTACAGGATTTCTGTAATCTGGATGTAGAGCGAAGCAGTTTACTGGAGTTCTGCATCCTGAGTGTAGGAAACACTTTCCGGGAGTTCTGTAGCATGGGAGTAGTCTTACGCACTACGCGGGTTTTCAGTAGTCTGAGTAAAAGAGAAGCAGCTTACAGGATTTCTGTACATTGGAAGTAGTGAGAGGCAGTTTACAGGAGTTCAGCATCCTGAGCGTAGGAAACTTTTTACGGGAGTTCTGTAACATGGGAGTAGTCTTAAGCACTATGCGGGTTTTCAGTAGTCTGAGTAAAAGAGAAGCAGCTTACAGGATTTCTGTGCATTGGAAGTAGTAATAGGTAGTTTACTCGAATTTTGCTGCCTGAGTGTAGGAAACAGTTTACGGGAGTTCTATAGCATGACGGTAGCCATACGCACTATATGGGTTTTCGGTAGGCTGAGTAAATGAGAAGCAGCTTACAGCATTTCTGTACATTGGATGTAGTGAGAGGCAGTTTACAGGAGTTCTGCATCCTGAGTATAGGAGACAGTTTACGGGAGTTCTGTAGCATGGCTGTAGCCAAATGTACTATGCGGGATTTCTCTAGCTTGCGTGTAGAGATGGTGCTTACTGCTGTTCTATAATCTAGCTCTACAGAGGCGCAGTTTACAGGAATTCTACAGCCTGAATGTTGGAAACAATTTACAGGAGTTTAGTAGAATGGGAAGAGCCATACGCAGTATGTGCGATTTCTGTAACCTGCGTGTAGGAGATGCAGTTTACAGGATTTCTGTAATCTGGATGTAGAGCGAAGCAGTTTACTGGAGTTCTGCATCCTGAGTGTAGGAAACACTTTCCGGGAGTTCTGTAGCATGGGAGTAGTCTTACGCACTAAGCGGGTTTTCAGTAGTCTGAGTAAAAGAGAAGCAGCTTACAGGATTTCTGTACATTGGAAGTAGTGAGAGGCAGTTTACAGGAGTTCTGCATCCTGAGTGTAGGAAACATTTTACGGGAGTTTACTGAAATTGTGCTGCCTGAGTGTAGGAAACAGTTTACGGGAGTTCTGTAGCATGAGGGAAGCCCTGCGCATATAATATGGGTTTTCGGTAGGCTGAGTAAATGAGAAGCGGCTTAGAGCATTTCTGTACATTGGAATTAGTGAGAGGCAGTTTACAGGAGTTCTGCATCCTGAGTATAGGAGACAGTTTACGGGAGTTCTGTAGCATGGCTGTAGCCAAACGTACTATGCGGGATTTCTCTAGCTTGCGTGTAGAGATGGTGCTTACTGCCGTTCTGTAATCTAGCTCTACAGAGGCGCAGCTTACAGGAATACTGCAGCCTGAATGTTGGAAACAATTTACAGGAGTTTAGTAGCATGGGAAGAGCCATACGCAGTATGTGGGATTTCTGTAACCTGCGTATAGGAGATGCAGTTTACAGGATTTCTGTAATCTGAATGAAGAGCGAAGCAGTTTACTGGAGTTCTGCTACCTGAGTGTACGAAACCCTTTACGGGAGTTCCATAGCATGGGAGTAGTCTTACGCACTATGCGGGTTTTCAGTAGTCTGAGTAAAAGAGAAGCAGCTTACAGGATTTCTGTACATTGGAAGTAGTGAGAGGCAGTTTACAGGAGTTCTGCATCCTGAGTGTAGGAAACACTTTACAGGAGTTTTGTAGCATGGGAGTAGTCTTACGCACTAGGCGGGTTTTCAGTAGTCTGAGTAAAAGAGAAGCAGCTTACAGGATTTCGGTACATTGGAAGTAGTGAGAGGCAGTTCACAGGAGTTCTGCATCCTGAGTGTAGGAAACACTTCATGGGAGTTCTGTAGCATGGGAGTAGTCTTACGCACTATGCGGGTTTTCAGTCGTCTGAGTAAAAGAGAAGCAGCTTACAGGATTTCTGTACATTGGAAGTAGTAACTGGCAGTTTACTCGAATTTTGCTGCCTGAGTGTAGGAAACAGTTTACGGGAGTTCTATAGCATGAGGGTAGCCATACGCACTATATGGGTTTTCGGTAGGCTGAGTAAATGAGAAGCGGCTTACAGCATTTCTGTACATTGGATTTAGAGCGAGGCAGTTTACAGGAGTTCTGCATCCTGAGTATAGGAGACAGTTTAAGGGAGTTCTGTAGCATGGCTGTAGCCAAATGTACTATGCGGGATGTCTCTAGCTTGCGTGTAGAGATGGTGCTTACTGCTGTTGTGTAATCTAGCTCTACAGAGGCGCAGTTTACAGGAATACTGCAGCCTGAATGTTGGAAACAATTTACAGGAGTTTAGTAGAATGGGAAGAGCCATACGCAGTATGTGCGATTTCTGTAACCTGCGTGTAGGAGATGCAGTTTACACTATTTCTGTAATCTGGATGTAGAGCGAAGCAGTTTACTGGAACTCTGCATCCAGAGTGAGGGAAACACATTACGGGAGTTCTGTAGCATGGGAGCAGCCGTATGCACTATGTGAGTTTTCTGTACCCTGTGTTTAGGACATGCTGCTTACAGTTCTGTAAGCTGCATGTAGTGAGAAGCAGTTTACTGGAACTCTGCATCCTGAGTGTAGGAGACAGTCTATGGGAGTCTGTAACATGGCTCTAGCCATACTCAGTATGCGGGATTTCTGTAGTCTGTGTGTAGGAGATGCAGCTTACAAGATTTCTGTACGCTGGATGTAGAGCGAAGCAGTTTACTGGAGTTCTGCATCCTGAGTGTAGGAAACACTTTCCGGGAGTTCTGTAGCATGGGAGTAGTCTTACGCACTAAGCGGGTTTTCAGTAGTCTGAGTAAAAGAGAAGCAGCTTACAGGATTTCTGTACATTGGAAGTAGTGAGAGGCAGTTTACAGGAGTTCCGCATCCTGAGTGTAGGAAACACTTTACGGGAGTTCTGTAGCATGGGATCAGCCGTATGCACTATGTGAGTGTTCTGTACCCTGTGTTTAGGACATGCTGCTTACATACGTTCTGTAAGCTGGATGTAGAGAGAAGCAGTTTACTGGAACACTGCATCCTGAGTGTAGGAGACAGTCTATGGGAGTCTGTAACATGGCTCTAGCCATACTCAGTATGCGGGATTTCTGTAGTCTGTGTGTAGGAGATGCAGCTTACAAGATTTCTGTAAGCTGGATGTAGAGCGAAGCAGTTTACTGGAGTTCTGCATGCTGAGTGTAGGAAACACTTTCCGGGAGTTCTGTAGCATGGGAGTAGTGTTACGCACTAAGCGGGTTTTCAGTAGTCTGAGTAAATGAGAAGCGGCTTACAGCATTTCTGTACATTGGATTTAGAGAGAGGCAGTTTACAGGAGTTCTGCATCCTGAGTATCAGAGACAGTTTACGGGAGTTCTGTACCATGGCTGTAGCCAAATGTACTATGCGGGATTTCTCTAGCTTGCGTGTAGAGATGGTGCTTACTGCCGTTCTGTAATCTAGCTCTACAGATTTGCAGTTCACAGGAATACTGCAGCCTGAATGTTGGAAACAATTTACAGGAGTTTAGTAGCATGGGAAGAGCCATACGCAGTATGTGGGATTTCTGTAACCTGCGTGTAGGAGATGCAGTTTACAGGATTTCTGTAATCGGGATGTAGAGTGAAGCAGTTTACAGGAGTTCTGCATCCTGAGTGTAGGAAACACTTTACGGGAGTTCTGTAGCATGGGAGTAGTCTTACGCACTATGCGGGTTTTCAGTCGTCTGAGTAAAAGAGAAGCAGCTTATAGGATTTCTGTACATTGGAAGTAGTGAGAGGCAGTTTACAGGAGTTCTGCATCCTGAGTGTAGGAAACAATTGATGGGAGTTCTGTAGTATGGGAGAAGTCTTACGCACTATGCGGGTTTTCAGTAGTCTGAGTAAAAGAGAAGCAGCTTACAGGATTTCTGTACATTGGAAGTAGTAAGAGGCAGTTTATTGAAATTTTGCTGCCTGAGTGTAGGAAACAGTTTACGGGAGTTCTTTAGCATGAGGGTAGCCCTACGCAATATATGGGTTTTCGGTAGGCTGAGTAAATGAGAAGCGGCTTACAGCATTTCTGTACATTGGATGTAGTGAGAGGCAGTTTACAGGAGTTCTGCATCCTGAGTATAGGAGACATTTTACGGGAGTTCTGTAGCATGGCTGTAGCCAAATGTACTATGCGGGATTTCTCTAGCTTGCGTGTAGAGATGGTGCTTACTGCCGTTCTGTAATCTAGCTCTACAGAGGCGCAGCTTACAGGAATACTGCAGCCTGAATGTTGGAAACAATTTACAGGAGTTTAGTAGCATGGGAAGAGCCATACGCAGTATGTGGGATTTCTGTAACCTGCGTATAGGAGATGCAGTTTACAGGATTTCTGTAAGCTGGATGTAGAGCGAAGCAGTTTACTGGAGTTCTGCATGCTGAGTGTAGGAAACACTTTCCGGGAGTTCTGTAGCATGGGAGTAGTGTTACGCACTATGCGGGTTTTCAGTAGTCTGAGTAAATGAGAAGCGGCTTACAGCATTTCTGTACATTGGATTTAGAGAGAGGCTGTTTACAGGAGTTCTGCATCCTGAGTGTAGGAAACACTTTACAGGAATTTTGTAGCTGGGAGCAGTCTTACGCACTATGCGGGTTTTCAGTAGTCTGAGTAAAAGAGAAGCAGCTTACAGGATTTCGGTACCTTGGAAGTAGTGATAGGCAGTTTACAGGAGTTCTGCATCCTGAGTGTAGGAAACATTTTACGGGAGTTTTGTAGCTGGGAGCAGTCTTACGCACTATGCGGGTTTTCAGTAGTCTGAGTAAAAGAGAAGCAGCTTACAGGGTTTCTGTACCTTGGAAGTAGTGAGAGGCAGTTTACAGGAGTTCTGCATCCTGAGTGTAGGAAACATTTTACGGGAGTTTTGTAGCTGGGAGTAGTCTTACGCACTATGCGGGTTTTCAGTAGTCTGAGTAAAAGAGAAGCAGCTTACAGGATTTCTGTACATTGGAAGTGGTGAGAGGCAGTTTACAGGAGTTCTGCATCCTGAGTATAGGAAACACTTCATGGGAGTTCTGTAGCATGGGAGAAGTCTTACGCACTATGCGGGTTTTCAGTAGTCTGAGTAAAAGAGAAGTAGCTTACAGGATTTCTGTACATCGGAAGTGGTGAGAGGCAGTTTACAGGAGTTCTGCATCCTGAGTGTAGGAGACAGTTTAAGGGAGTTCTGAAACATGGTTCTAGCAATACTCAGTATGCAGGATTTCTTTAGACTGTGTGTAGGAGATGCAGCTCACAGGATTTCTGTAAGCTGGATGTAGAGCGAAGCAGTTTACTGGAGTTCTGCATCCTGAGTGTAGGAAACACTTTACGGGAGTTCTGTAGCATGGGAGTAGTCTTACGCACTATGCGGGTTTTCAGTAGTCTGAGTAAAAGAGAAGCAGCTTACAGGATTTCTGTACATTGGAAGTAATGAGAGGCAGTTTACAGGAGTTCTGCATCCTGAGTGTAGGAAACACTTTTCGGGAGTTCTGTAACATGGGAGTAGTCTTACGCACTATGCGGGTTTTCAGTAGTCTGAGTAAAAGAAAAGCAGCTTACAGGATTTCTGTACATTGGAAGTAATGAGAGGCAGTTTACAGGAGTTCTGCATCCTGAGTGTAGGAAACAATTTACGGTGTTCAGTAGCATGGGAGCAGCCGTATGCACTATGCGAGTTTTCTGTACCCTGTATTTAGGACATGCTGCTTACATGCGTTCTGTAAGCTGGATGTAGAGAGAAGGAATTTACTGGAACTCTGCATCTTGAGTGTAGGAGACAGTCTATGGGAGTCTGTAACATGGCTCTAGCCATACTCAGTATGCGGGATTTCTGTAGGCTGTGTGTAGGAGATGCAGCTTACAAGATTTCTGTAAGCTGGATGTAGAGAGAAGCAATTTACTGGAGTTCTGCATCCTGAGTGTAGGAAACACTTTTCGGGAGTTCTGTAGCATGGGAGTAGTCTTACGCATTATGCGGGTTTTCAGTAGTCTGAGTAAAAGAGAAGCAGCTTACAGGATTTCTGTACATTGGAAATAGTGAGAGGCAGTTTACACGAGTTCTACATCCTGAGTGTAGGAGACAGTCTATGGGAGTTCTGTAACATGGCTCTAGCCATACTCAGTATGCGGGATTTCTGTAGTCTGTGTGTAGGAGATGCAGGTCACAGGATTTCTGTAAGCTGGATGTAGAGCGAAGCAGTTTACTGGAACTCTGCATCCAGAGTGAGGGAAACACTTTACGGGAGTTCTGTAGCATGGGAGCAGCCGTATGCACTATGTGAGTTTTCTGTACCCTGTGTTTAGGACATGCTGCTTACAGTTCTGTAAGCTGGATGTAGAGAGAAGCAGTTTATTGGAACACTGCATCCTGAGTGTAGGAGACAGTCTATGGGAGTTCTGTAACATGGCTCTAGCAATACTCAGTATGCGGGATTTCTGTAGTCTGTGTGTAGGAGATGCAGCTTACAGGATTTCTCTAAGCTGGATGTAGAGCGAAGCAGTTTACTGGAGTTCTGCATCCTGAGTGTAGGAAACACTTTACGGGAGTTCTGTAGCATGGGAGTAGTCTTACGAACTAGGCGGGTTTTCAGTCGTCTGAGTAAAAGAGAAGCAGCTTACAGGATTTCTGTACATTGGAAAGTAGTGAGAGGCAGTTTAAAGGACTTCTGCATCCTGAGTGTAGGAAACACTTTACGGGAGTTCTGTAACATGGGAGTAGTCTTACGCACTATGCGGGTTTTCAGTAGTCTGAGAAAAGAGAAGCAGCTTACAGGATTTCTGTACATTGGAAGTAATGAGAGGCAGTTTACAGGAGTTCTGCATCTTGAGTGTAGGAAACAATTTATGGGAGTTCTGTAGCATGGGAGCAGCCGTATGCACTATGCGAGTTTTCTGTACCCTGTGTTTAGGACATGCTGCTTACATGCGTTCTGTAAGCTGGATGTAGAGAGAAGCAATTTACTGGAACTCTGCATCTTGAGTGTAGGAGACAGTCTATGGGAGTCTGTAACATGGGTCTAGCCATACTCAGTATGCGGGATTTCTGTAGGCTGTGTGTAGGAGATGCAGCTTACAAGATTTCTGTAAGCTGGATGTAGAGCGAAGCAGTTTACTGGAGTTCTGCATCCTGAGTGTAGGAAACACTTTACGGGAGTTCTGTAGCATGGGAGTAGTCTTACGCACTATGCGGGTTTTCAGTAGTCTGAGTAAAAGAGAAGCAGCTTACAGGATTTCTGTACATTGGAAGTAGTGAGAGGCAGTTTACAGGAATTCTGCATCCTGAGTGTAGAAAACACTTTACGGGAGTTCTCTGGCATGGGAGTAGTCTTACGCACTACGCGGGTTTTCAGTAGTCTGAGTAAAAGAGAAGCAGCTTACAGGATTTCTGTACACTGGAAGTAGTGAGAGGCAGTTTACAGGAGTTCTGCATCCTGAGTGTAGGAAACACTTTTCGGGAGTTCTGTAACATGGGAGTAGTCTTACGCACTATGCGGGTTTTCAGTAGTCTGAGTAAAAGAAAAGCAGCTTACAGGATTTCTGTACATTGGAAGTAATGAGAGGCAGTTTACAGGAGTTCTGCATCCTGAGTGTAGGAAACAATTTACGGGAGTTCTGTAGCATGGGAGTAGTCTTACGCACTACGCGGGTTTTCAGTAGTCTGAGTAAAAGAGAAGCAGCTTACAGGATTTCTGTACCTTGGAAATAGTGAGAGGCAGTTTACATGAGTTCTACATCCTGAGTGTAGGAGACAGTCTATGGGAGCTCTGTAACATGGCTCTAGCAATACTCAGTATACGGGATTTCTGTGGTCTGTGTGTAGGAGATGCAGCTTACAGGATTTCTGTAAGCAGGATGTAGAGCGAAGCAGTTTACTGGAGTTCTGCATCCTGAGTGTAGGAAACACTTTACGGGAGTTCTGTAGCATGGGAGTAGTCTTACGCACTACGAGGGTTTTCAGTAGTCTGAGTAAAAGAGAAGCAGCTTACAGGATTTCTGTACATTGGAAGTAATGAGAGGCAGTTCTAAGGACTTCTGCATCCTGAGTGTGGGAAACACTTTTCGGGAGTTCTGTAACATGGGAGTAGTCTTAAGCACTATGCGGGTTTTCAGTAGTCTGAGTAAAAGAAAAGCAGCTTACAGAATTTCAGTACATTGGAAGTAATGAGAGGCAGTTTACAGGAGTTCTGCATCCTGAGTGTAGGAAAGACTTTATGGGAGTTCTGTAGCATGGGAGTAGTCTTACGCACTACGCGGGTTTTCAGTAGTCTGAGTAAAAGAGAAGCAGCTTACAGGATTTCTGTACCTTGGAAATAGTGAGAGGCAGTTTTCATGAGTTCTACATCCTGAGTGTAGGAGACAGTCTTTGGGAGTTCTGTAACATGGCTCTAGCAATACTCAGTATGCGGGATTTGTGTAGTCTGTGTGTAGAAATGCACCTTACAGGATTTCTGTATGCTGGATGTAGAGCGAAGCAGTTTACTGGAGTTCTGCATCCTGAGTGTAGGAAACACTTTACGGGAGTTCAGTAGCATGGGAGCAGCCGTATGCACTATGCGAGTTTTCTGTACCCTGTGTTTAGGACATGCTGCTTACATGCGTTCTGTAAGCTGGATGTAGAGAGAAGCAATTTACTGGAACTCTGCATCTTGAGTGTAGGAGACAGTCTATGGGAGTCTGTAACATGGGTCTAGCCATACTCAGTATGCGGGATTTCTGGAGGCTGTGTGTAGGAGATGCAGCTTACAAGATTTCTGTAAGCTGGATGTAGAGCGAAGCAGTTTACTGGAGTTCTGCATCCTGAGTGTAGGAAACACTTTACGGGAGTTCTGTAGCATGGGAGTAGTCTTACGCACTATGCGGGTTTTCAGTAGTCTGAGTAAAAGAGAAGCAGCTTACAGGATTTCTGTACATTGGAAATAGTGAGAGGCAGTTTACACGAGTTCTTTTTTGTTTTTTTAACTTTTATTTAATGAATATACGTTTCCAAAGTACGAATAATGGATTACTATTGCTTCCCCCACATACCGTCCCTCCCACCCATAACCCTCCCCTTTCCCACTCCCTCTCCCCTTCCATTCACATCAAGATTCATTTTCGATTATCTTAATATACAGAAGATCAGCTTAGTATACATTAAGTAAGGATTTCAACAGTTTGCTCCCACACAGAAACATAAAGTGAAAAATAATAGATGATTTTTTTAATGATGATGAAATCAGATCAGACCTATTGTCATGTTTAATCCCAGTGAGAGTCAAGTTGGGAGTTGATAGTTTCTATTCTTTTCTTTTTTTTTTTTTTACAGAGGATCAGTTTAGTATGCATTAAGTAAAGATTTCAACAGTATGCACCCCCATAGAAACACAAAGTGAAATATATTATTTGAGTACTCGTTATAGCATTAAATCTCAATGCACAGCACATTAATGACAGAGATCCTACATGAGGAGTAAGTGCACAGTGACTCCTGTTGTTGACTTTACCAATTGACACTCCTGTCTATGGCATCAGTAATCTCCCTATGCTCCAGTCATGAGTTTCCAAGGCTATGGAAGCCCCTTGAGTTCTCCGACTCTTATCTTGTTTAGACAAGGTCATAGTCAAAGTGGAGGTTCTCTCCTCCCTTCAGAGAAAGGTACCTCCTTCTTTGAAGACCTGTTCTTTTCACTGAGATCTCACTCACAGAGATCTTTTGCCAGAGTGTCTTGGCTTTCCATGCCTGAAATACTCTCATGGGCTTTTCAGCCAGATCTGAATGCCTTTAGGGCTGATTCTGAGGCCAGAGTGCTATTTAGGGCATCTGCCATTCTATGAGTCTGCTGAGTATCTCACTTCCCATGTTGGATCACTCTCCCCTTTATTTATTCTATCGGTTAGTGTTAGCAGGTACTAGACTTGCTTATGTGCTCCCTTTGACTCTTAGTCCTTTCATTATGATCAATTGCGAACTGAAATTGATCACTTGGACTAGTGAGATGGCATTGGTACATGCCACCTTGATGGGATTAAATTGGAGTCCCCTGGTGTGTTTCTAACTCTACCATTTGGGGCAAGTCAGCTTGAGCATGTCCCAAATTATATATCTCTTCCCTCTCTTATTCCTACTCTTATGTTTAACAGGGATCACATTTCAGTTAAATTTCAACACTTAAGAATAACTGTGTATTAATTACAGAATTAAATCAGTCATATTAAGTAGAACAGACAAAAAAACTACTAAGAGGGATAATGTATTAAGTTGTTCATTAACAGTCAGGGCTATGCTGATCAAGTCACCGTTTCCCATAGTGTCCCTTTCACTTCAACAAGTTTCCTTTTTGGTGTTCAGTCAGTTGTCACCGATCAGGGAGAACATATGGTATTTGTCCCTTTGGGACTGGCTTATTTCACTCAGCATGATGTGTTCCAGATTCCTCCATTTTGTTGCAAATGACTGGATTTCGTTGTTTCTTACTGCAGTATAGTATTCTAAAGAGTACATATCCCATAATTTCTTTATCCAGTCTACCGTTGATGGGCATTTAGGTTGGTTCCAGGTCTTAGCTATTGTGAATTGAGCTGCAATAAAAATTAGGCTGCAGACCGCTTTTTTGTTTGCCAATTTAAATTCCTTTGGGTAAATTCCAAGGAGTGGGATGGCTGGGTCGAACGGTAGGGTTATCTTCAGGTTTCTGAGGGATCTCCAGACTGATCCTGAGTGTAGGAGACAGTCTATGGGAGTTCTGTAACATGGCTCTAGCCATACTCAGTATGCGGGATTCTGTAGGCTGTGTGTAGGAGATGCAGCTCACAGGATTTCTGTAAGCTGGATGTAGAGCGAAGCAGTTTACTGGAGTTCTGCATCCTGAGTGTAGGAAACACTTTTCGGGAGTTCTGTAGCATGGGAGTAGTCTTACGCACTATGCGGGTTTTCAGTAGTCTGAGTAAAAGAAAAGCAGCTTACAGGATTTCTGTACATTGGAAGTAATGAGAGGCAGTTTACAGGAGTTCTGCATCCTGAGTGTAGGAAACACTTTACGGGAGTTCTGTAGCATGGGAGTAGTCTTACGCACTACGCGGGTTTTCAGTAGTCTGAGTAAAAGAGAAGCAGCTTACAGGATTTCTGTACCTTGGAAATAGTGAGAGGCAGTTTACATGAGTTCTACATCCTGAGTGTAGGAGACAGTCTATGGGAGCTCTGTAACATGGCTCTAGCAATACTCAGTATACGGGATTTCTGTAGTCTGTGTGTAGGAGATGCAGCTTACAGGATTTCTGTAAGCTGGATGTAGAGCGAAGCAGTTTACTGGAGTTCTGCATCCTGAGTGTAGGAAACACTTTACGGGAGTTCTGTAGCATGGGAGTAGTCTTACGCACTATGCGGGTTTTCAGTAGTCTGAGTAAAAGAGAAGTAGCTTACAGGATTTCTGTACATTGGAAGTAATGAGAGGCAGTTTACAGGAATTCTGCATCTTGAGTGTAGGAAACAATTTATGGGAGTTCTTAGCATGGGAGCAGCCGTATGCACTATGCGAGTTTTCTGTACCCTGTGTTTAGGACATGCTGCTTACATGCGTTCTGTAAGCTGGATGTAGAGAGAAGCAATTTACTGGAACTCTGCATCTTGAGTGTAGGAGACAGTCTATGGGAGTGTGTAACATGGGTCTAGCCATACTCAGTATGCGGGATTTCTGTAGGCTGTGTGTAGGAGATGCAGCTTACAAGATTTCTGTAAGCTGGATGTAGAGCGAAGCAGTTTACTGGAGTTCTGCATCCTGAGTGTAGGAAACACTTTACGGGAGTTCCGTAGCATGGGAGTAGTCTTACGCACTATGCGGGTTTTCAGTAGTCTGAGTAAAAGAGAAGCAGCTTACAGGATTTCTGTACATTGGAAGTAGTGAGAGGCAGTTTACAGGAATTCTGCATCCTGAGTGTAGGCAACACTTTTCGGGAGTTCTGTAACATGGGAGTAGTCTTACGCACTATGCAGGTTTTCAGTAGTCTGAGTAAAAGAGAAGCAGCTTACAGGATTTCTGTACATTGGAAGTAATGAGAGGCAGTTTACAGGAGTTCTGCATCCTGAGTGTAGGAAACAATTTACTGGAGTTCTGTAGCATGGGAGCTGCCGTATGCACTATGCGAGTTTTCTGTACCCTGTGTTTAGGACATGCTGCTTACATGCGTTCTGTAAGCTTGATGTAGAGAGAAGCAATTTACTGGAACTCTGCATCTTGAGTGTAGGAGACAGTCTATGGGAGTCTGTAACATGGCTCTAGCCATACTCAGTATGCGGGATTTCTGTAGGCTGTGTGTAGGAGATGCAGCTTACAAGATTTCTGTAAGCTGGATGTAGAGCGAAGCAGTTTACTGGAGTTCTGCATCCTGAGTGTAGGAAACACTTTACGGGAGTTCCGTAGCATGGGAGTAGTCTTACGCACTATGCGGGTTTTCAGTAGTCTGAGTAAAAGAGAAGCAGCTTACAGGATTTCTGTACATTGGAAGTAGTGAGAGGCAGTTTACAGGAATTCTGCATCCTGAGTGTAGGCAACACTTTTCGGGAGTTCTGTAACATGGGAGGAGTCTTACGCACTATGCGGGTTTTCAGTAGTCTGAGTAAAAGAGAAGCAGCTTACAGGATTTCTGTACATTGGAAGAAGTGAGAGGCAGTTTACAGGAGTTCTGCATCCTGAGTGTAGGAAACACTTTACGGGAGTTCTGTAGCATGGGAGTAGTCTTACGCACTACGCGGGTTTTCAGTAGTCTGAGTAAAAGAGAAGCAGCTTACAGGATTTCTGTACCTTGGAAATAGTGAGAGGCAGTTTACATGAGTTCTACATCCTGAGTGTAGGAGACAGTCTATGGGAGCTCTGTAACATGTCTCTAGCAATACTCAGTATACGGGATTTCTGTGGTCTGTGTGTAGGAGATGCAGCTTACAGGATTTCTGTAAGCTGGATGTAGAGCGAAGCAGTTTACTGGAGTTCTGCATCCTGAGTGTAGGAAACACTTTACAGGAGTTCTGTAGCATGGGAGTAGTCTTACGCACTACGAGGGTTTTCAGTAGTCTGAGTAAAAGAGAAGCAGCTTACAGGATTTCTGTACATTGGAAGTAATGAGAGGCAGTTTAAAGGACTTCTGCATCCTGAGTGTGGGAAACACTTTTCGGGAGTTCTGTAACATGGGAGTAGTCTTAAGCACTATGCGGGTTTTCAGTAGTCTGAGTAAAAGAAAAGCAGCTTACAGGATTTCAGTACATTGGAAGTAATGAGAGGCAGTTTACAGGAGTTCTGCATCCTGAGTGTAGGAAAGACTTTATGGGAGTTCTGTAGCATGGGAGTAGTCTTACGCACTACGCGGGTTTTCAGTAGTCTGAGTAAAAGAGAAGCAGCTTACAGGATTTCTGTACCTTGGAAATAGTGAAAGGCAGTTTTCATGAGTTCTACATCCTGAGTGTAGGAGACAGTCTTTGGGAGTTCTGTAACATGGCTCTAGCAATACTCAGTATGCGGGATTTCTGTAGTCTGTGTGTAGAAATGCACCTTACAGGATTTCTGTATGCTGGATGTAGAGCGAAGCAGTTTACTGGAGTTCTGCATCCTGAGTGTAGGAAACACTTTACGGGAGTTCAGTAGCATGGGAGCAGCCGTATGCACTATGCGAGTTTTCTGTACCCTGTGTTTAGGACATGCTGCTTACATGCGTTCTGTAAGCTGGATGTAGAGAGAAGCAATTTACTGGAACTCTGCATCTTGAGTGTAGGAGACAGTCTATGGGAGTGTGTAACATGGGTCTAGCCATACTCAGTATGCGGGATTTCTGTAGGCTGTGTGTAGGAGATGCAGCTTACAAGATTTCTGTAAGCTGGATGTAGAGCGAAGCAGTTTACTGGAGTTCTGCATCCTGAGTGTAGGAAACACTTTACGGGAGTTCCGTAGCATGGGAGTAGTCTTACGCACTATGCGGGTTTTCAGTAGTCTGAGTAAAAGAGAAGCAGCTTACAGGATTTCTGTACATTGGAAATAGTGAGAGGCAGTTTACACGAGTTCTTTTTTTTTTTTTTTAACTTTTATTTAATGAATATACGTTTCCAAAGTACGAATAATGGATTACTATTGCTTCCCCCACATACCGTCCCTCCCACCCATAACCCTCCCCTTTCCCACTCCCTCTCCCCTTCCATTCACATCAAGATTCATTTTCGATTATCTTAATATACAGAAGATCAGCTTAGTATACATTAAGTAAGGATTTCAACAGTTTGCTCCCACACAGAAACATAAAGTGAAAAATAATAGATGATTTTTTTAATGATGATGAAATCAGATCAGACCTATTGTCATGTTTAATCCCAGTGAGAGTCAAGTTGGGAGTTGATAGTTTCTATTCTTTTCTTTTTTTTTTTTTACAGAGGATCAGTTTAGTATGCATTAAGTAAAGATTTCAACAGTATGCACCCCCATAGAAACACAAAGTGAAATATATTATTTGAGTACTCGTTATAGCATTAAATCTCAATGCACAGCACATTAATGACAGAGATCCTACATGAGGAGTAAGTGCACAGTGACTCCTGTTGTTGACTTTACCAATTGACACTCCTGTCTATGGCATCAGTAATCTCCCTATGCTCCAGTCATGAGTTTCCAAGGCTATGGAAGCCCCTTGAGTTCTCCGACTCTTATCTTGTTTAGACAAGGTCATAGTCAAAGTGGAGGTTCTCTCCTCCCTTCAGAGAAAGGTACCTCCTTCTTTGAAGACCTGTTCTTTTCACTGAGATCTCACTCACAGAGATCTTTTGCCAGAGTGTCTTGGCTTTCCATGCCTGAAATACTCTCATGGGCTTTTCAGCCAGATCTGAATGCCTTTAGGGCTGATTCTGAGGCCAGAGTGCTATTTAGGGCATCTGCCATTCTATGAGTCTGCTGAGTATCTCACTTCCCATGTTGGATCACTCTCCCCTTTATTTATTCTATCGGTTAGTGTTAGCAGGTACTAGACTTGCTTATGTGCTCCCTTTGACTCTTAGTCCTTTCATTATGATCAATTGCGAACTGAAATTGATCACTTGGACTAGTGAGATGGCATTGGTACATGCCACCTTGATGGGATTAAATTGGAGTCCCCTGGTGTGTTTCTAACTCTACCATTTGGGGCAAGTCAGCTTGAGCATGTCCCAAATTATATATCTCTTCCCTCTCTTATTCCTACTCTTATGTTTAACAGGGATCACATTTCAGTTAAATTTCAACACTTAAGAATAACTGTGTATTAATTACAGAATTAAATCAGTCATATTAAGTAGAACAGACAAAAAAACTACTAAGAGGGATAATGTATTAAGTTGTTCATTAACAGTCAGGGCTATGCTGATCAAGTCACCGTTTCCCATAGTGTCCCTTTCACTTCAACAAGTTTCCTTTTTGGTGTTCAGTCAGTTGTCACCGATCAGGGAGAACATATGGTATTTGTCCCTTTGGGACTGGCTTATTTCACTCAGCATGATGTGTTCCAGATTCCTCCATTTTGTTGCAAATGACTGGATTTCGTTGTTTCTTACTGCAGTATAGTATTCTAAAGAGTACATATCCCATAATTTCTTTATCCAGTCTACCGTTGATGGGCATTTAGGTTGGTTCCAGGTCTTAGCTATTGTGAATTGAGCTGCAATAAACATTAGGCTGCAGACCGCTTTTTTGTTTGCCAATTTAAATTCCTTTGGGTAAATTCCAAGGAGTGGGATGGCTGGGTCGAACGGTAGGGTTATCTTCAGGTTTCTGAGGGATCTCCAGACTGATCCTGAGTGTAGGAGACAGTCTATGGGAGTTCTGTAACATGGCTCTAGCCATACTCAGTATGCGGGATTCTGTAGGCTGTGTGTAGGAGATGCAGCTCACAGGATTTCTGTAAGCTGGATGTAGAGCGAAGCAGTTTACTGGAGTTCTGCATCCTGAGTGTAGGAAACACTTTTCGGGAGTTCTGTAGCATGGGAGTAGTCTTACGCACTACGCTGGTTTTCAGTAGTCTGAGTAAAAGAGAAGCAGCTTACAGAATTTCTGTACATTGGAAGTAGTGAGAGGCAGTTTACAGGAGTTCTGCATCCTGAGTGTAGGAAACACTTTATGGGAGTTCTGTAGCATGGGAGTAGTCTTACGCACTACGCGGGTTTTCAGTAGTCTGAGTAAAAGAGAAGCAGCTTACAGGATTTCTGTACCTTGGAAATAGTGAGAGGCAGTTTACATGAGTTCTACATCCTGAGTGTAGGAGACAGTCTATGGGAGCTCTGTAACATGGCTCTAGCAATACTCAGTATGCGGGATTTCTGTAGTCTGTGTGTAGGAGATGCAGCTTACAGGATTTCTGTAAGCTGGATGTAGAGCGAAGCAGTTTACTGGAGTTCTGCATCCTGAGTGTAGGAAACACTTTACGGGAGTTCTGTAGCATGGGAGTAGTCTTACGCACTATGCGGGTTTTCATTAGTGTGAGTAAAAGAGAAGCAGCTTACAGGATTTCTGTACATTGGAAGTAATGAGAGGCAGTTTACAGAAGTTCTGCATCCTGAGTGTAGGAAACACTTTTCGGGAGTTCTGTAACATGGGAGTAGTCTTACGCACTATGCGGGTTTTCAGTAGTCTGAGTAAAAGAAAAGCAGCTTACAGGATTTCTGTACATTGGAAGTAATGAGAAGCAGTTTAAAGGAGTTCTGCATCCTGAGTGTAGGAAACACTTTTCGGGAGTTCTGTAACATGGGAGTAGTGTTACGCACTATGCGGGTTTTCAGTCGTCTGAGTATAAGTGAAGCAGCTTACAGAATTTCTGTACATTGGAAGTAGTAAGAGGCAGTTTACTGGAATTTTGCTGCCTGAGTGTAGGAAACAGTTTACGGGAGTTCTATACCATGAGGGTAGCCATACGCACTATATGGATTTTCGGTAGGCTGAGTAAATGAGAAGCGGCTTACAGCATTTCTGTACATTGGATGTAGTGAGAGGCAGTTTACAGGAGTTCTGCATCCTGAGTATAGGAGACAGTTTACGGGAGTTCTGTAGCATGGCTGTAGCCAAACGTACTATGCGGGATTTCTCTAGCTTGCGTGTAGAGATGCTGCTTACTGCCGTTCTGTAATCTAGCTCTACAGAGGCGCAGTTTACAGGAATACTACAGCCTGAATGTTGGAAACAATTTACAGGAGTTTAGTAGCATGGGAAGAGCCATACGCAGTATGTGGGATTTCTGTAACATGCGTGTAGGAGATGCAGTTTACAGGATTTCTGTTATCTGGATGTAGAGCGAAGCAGTTTACTGGAGTTCTGCTACCTGAGTGTAGGAAACACTTTACGGGAGTTCTGTAGCATGGGAGTAGTCTTACGCACTATGCGGGTTTTCAGTCGTCTGAGTAAAAGAGAAGCAGCTTACAGGATTTCTGTACATTGGAAGTAGTGAGAGGCAGTTTAAAGGACTTCTGCATCCTGAGTGTAGGAAACACTTTACGGGAGTTCTGTAACATGGGAGTAGTCTTACGCACTATGCGGGTTTTCAGTAGTCTGAGTAAAAGAGAAGCAGCTTACAGGATTTCTGTACATTGGAAGTAATCAGAGGCAGTTTACAGGAGTTCTGCATCTTGAGTGTAGGAAACAATTTATGGGAGTTCTGTAGCATGAGAGCAGCCGTATGCACTATGCATGTTTTCTGTACCCTGTGTTTAGGACATGCTGCTTACATGCGTTCTGTAAGCTGGATGTAGAGAGAAGCAATTTACTGGAACTCTGCATCTTGAGTGTAGGAGACAGTCTATGGGAGTCTGTAACATGGGTCTAGCCATACTCAGTATGCGGGATTTCTGTAGGCTGTGTGTAGGAGATGCAGCTTACAAGATTTCTGTAAGCTTCATGTAGAGCGAAGCAGTTTACTGGAGTTCTGCATCCTGAGTGTAGGAAACACTTTACGGGAGTTCTGTAACATGGGAGTAGTCTTACGCACTATGCGGGTTTTCAGTAGTCTGAGTAAAAGAGAAGCAGCTTACAGGATTTCTGTACATTGGAAGTAGTGAGAGGCAGTTTACAGGAATTCTGCATCCTGAGTGTAGGCAACACTTTTCGGGAGTTCTGTAACATGGGAGTAGTCTTACGCACTATGCGGGTTTTCAGTAGTCTGAGTAAAAGAAAAGCAGCTTACAGGATTTCTGTACACTGGAAGTAATGAGAGGCAGTTTACAGGAGTTCTGCATCCTGAGTGTAGGAAACACTTTACGGGAGTCCTGTAGCATGGGAGCAGTATTACGCACTATGCGGGTTTTCAGTAGTCTGAGTAAAAGAAAAGCAGCTTACAGGATTTCAGTACATTGGAAGTAATGAGAGGCAGTTTACAGGAGTTCTGCATCCTGAGTGTAGGAAGGACTTTACGGGAGTTCTGTAGCATGGGAGCATCTGTATGCACTATGCGAGTTTTCTGTACCCTGTGTTTAGGACATGCTGCTTACATGCGTTCTGTAAGCTGGATGTAGAGAGAAGCAATTTACTGGAACTCTGCATCTTGAGTGTAGGAGACAGTCTATGGGAGTCTGTAACATGGCTCTAGCCATACTCAGTATGCGGGATTCTGTAGGCTGTGTGTAGGATATGCAGCTCACAGGATTTCTGTAAGCTGGATGTAGAGCGAAGCAGTTTACTGGAGTTCTGCATCCTGAGTGTAGGAAACACTTTACGGGAGTTCTGTAGCATGGGAGCAGTATTACGCACTATGCGGGTTTTCAGTAGTCTGAGTAAAAGAGAAGCAGCTTACAGGATTTCTGTACATTAGAAGTAGTGAGAGGCAGTTTACAGGAGTTCTGCATCCTGAGTGTAGGAAACACTTTACGGGAGTTCTGTAGCATGGGAGTAGTCTTACGCACTACGCGGGTTTTCAGTAGTCTGAGTAAAAGAGAAGCAGCTTACAGGATTTCTGTACCTTGGAAATAGTGAGAGGCAGTTTACAGGAGTTCTACATCCTGAGTGTAGGAGACAGTCTATGGGAGCTCTGTAACATGGCTCTAGCAATACTCAGTATGCGGGATTTCTGTAGTCTGTGTGTAGGAGATGCAGCTTACAGGATTTCTGTAAGCTGGATGTAGAGCGAAGCAGTTTACTGGAGTTCTGCATCCTGAGTGTAGGAAACACTTTTCGGGAGTTCCGTAACATGGGAGTAGTCTTACGCACTATGCGGGTTTTCAGTAGTCTGAGTAAAAGAAAAGCAGCTTACAGGATTTCTGTACATTGGAAGTAATGAGAAGCAGTTTAAAGGAGTTTTGCATCCTGAGTGTAGGAAACACTTTTCGGGAGTTCTGTAGCATGGGAGCAGCCGTATGCACTATGCGAGATTTCTGTACCCTGTGTTTAGGACATGCTGCTTACATGCGTTCTGTAAGCTGGATGTAGAGAGAAACAATTTACTGGAACTCTGCATCTTGAGTGTAGGAGACAGTCTATGGGAGTCTGTAACATGGCTCTAGCCATACTCAGTATGCGGGATTTCTGTAGGCTGTGTGTAGGAGATGCAGCTCACAAGATTTCTGTAAGCTGGATGTAGAGCGAAGCAGTTTACTGGAGTTCAGCATCCTGAGTGTAGGAAACACTTTACGGGAGTTCTGTAGCATGGGAGCAGTATTACGCACTATGCGGTTTTTCAGTAGTCTGAGTAAAAGAGAAGCAGCTTACAGGATTTCTGTACATTGGAAGTAGTGAGAGGCAGTTTACAGGAGTTCTGCATCCTGAGTGTAGGAAACACTTTACGGGAGTTCTGTAGCATGGGAGTAGTCTTACGCACTACGAGGGTTTTCAGTAGTCTGAGTAAAAGAGAAGCAGCTTACAGGATTTCTGTACCTTGGAAATAGTGAGAGGCAGTTTACACGAGTTCTACATCCTGAGTGTAGGAGACAGTCTATGGGAGTTCTGTAACATGGCTCTAGCAATACTCAGTATGCGGGATTTCTGTAGTCTGTGTGTAGGAGATGCAGCTTACAGGATTTCTGTAAGCTGGATGTAGAGCGAAGCAGTTTACTGGAGTTCTGCATCCTGAGTGTAGGAAACACTTTACGGGAGTTCTGTAGCATGGGAGTAGTCTTACGCACAAGGCGGGTTTTCAGTCGTCTGAGTAAAAGAGAAGCAGCTTACAGGATTTCTGTACATTGGAAAGTAGTGAGAGGCATTTTAAAGGACTTCTGCATCCTTAGTGTAGGAAACACTTTACGGGAGTTCTGTAGCATGGGAGTAGTCTTACGCACTATGCGGGTTTTCAGTAGTCTGAGTAAAAGAGAAGCAGCTTACAGGATTTCTGTACATTGGAAGTAGTGAGAGGCAGTTTACAGGAGTTCTGCATCCTGAGTGTAGGAAACACTTTTCGGGAGTTCTGTAACATGGGAGTAGTGTTACGCAATTTGCGGGTTTTCAGTCGTCTGAGTATAAGTGAAGCAGCTTACAGAATTTCTGTACATTGGAAGTAGTAAGAGGCAGTTTACTGGAATTTTGCTGCCTGAGTGTAGGAAACAGTTTACGGGAGTTCTATACCATGAGGGTAGCCATACGCACTATATGGATTTTCGGTAGGCTGAGTAAATGAGAAGCGGCTTACAGCATTTCTGTACATTGGATGTAGTGAGAGGCAGTTTACAGGAGTTCTGCATCCTGAGTATAGGAGACAGTTTACGGGAGTTCTGTAGCATGGCTGTAGCCAAACGTACTATGCGGGATTTCTCTAGCTTGCGTGTAGAGATGCTGCTTACTGCCGTTCTGTAATCTAGCTCTACAGAGGCGCAGTTTACAGGAATACTACAGCCTGAATGTTGGAAACAATTTACAGGAGTTTAGTAGCATGGGAAGAGCCATACGCAGTATGTGGGATTTCTGTAACATGCGTGTAGGAGATGCAGTTTACAGGATTTCTGTTATCTGGATGTAGAGCGAAGCAGTTTACTGGAGTTCTGCTACCTGAGTGTAGGAAACACTTTACGGGAGTTCTGTAGCATGGGAGTAGTCTTACGCACTATGCGGGTTTTCAGTAGTCTGAGTAAAAGAGAAGCAGCTTACAGGATTTCTGTACATTGGAAGTAGTGAGAGGCAGTTTAAAGGACTTCTGCATCCTGAGTGTAGGAAACACTTTAAGGGAGTTCTGTAACATGGGAGTAGTCTTACGCACTATGCGGGTTTTCAGTAGTCTGAGTAAAAGAGAAGCAGCTTACAGGATTTCTGTACTTTGGAAGTAATGAGAGGCAGTTTACAGGAGTTCTGCATCCTGAGTGTAGGAAACAATTTACGGGAGTTCTGTAGCATGGGAGCAGCCGTATGCACTATGCGAGTTTTCTGTACCCTGTGTTTAGGACATGCTGCTTACATGCGTTCTGTAAGCTGGATGTAGAGAGAAGCAATTTACTGGAACTCTGCATCTTGAGTGTAGGAGACAGTCTATGGGAGTCTGTAACATGGGTCTAGCCATACTCAGTATGCGGGATTTCTGTAGGCTGTGTGTAGGAGATGCAGCTTACAAGATTTCTTTAAGCTTGATGTAGAGCGTAGCAGTTTACTGGAGTTCTGCATCCTGAGTGTAGGAAACACTTTACGGGAGTTCTGTAACATGGGAGTAGTCTTACGCACTATGCGGGTTTTCAGTAGTCTGAGTAAAAGAAAAGCAGCTTACAGGATTTCTGTACATTGGAAGTAATGAGAGGCAGTTTACAGGAGTTCTGCATCCTGAGTGTAGGAAACACTTTTCGCGAGTTCTGTAACATGGGAGTAGTCTTACGCAGTATGCGGGTTTTCAGTAGTCTGAGTAAAAGAGAAGCAGCTTACAGGATTTCTGTACATTGGAAGTAGTGAGAGGCAGTTTACAGGAGTTCTGCATCCTGAGTGTAGGAAACACTTTTCGGGAGTTCTGTAACATGGGAGTAGTCTTACGCACTACGCGGGTTTTCAGTAGTCTGAGTAAAAGAGAAGCAGCTTACAGGATTTCTGTACCTTGGAAATAGTGAGAGGCAGTTTACATGAGTTCTACATCCTGAGTGTAGGAGACAATCTATGGGAGCTCTGTAACATGGCTCTAGCAATACTCAGTATACGGGATTTCTGTAGGCTGTGTGTAGGAGATGCAGCTTACAGGATTTCTGTAAGCTGGATGTAGAGCGAAGCAGTTTACTGGAGTTCTGCATCCTGAGTGTAGGAAACACTTTACGGGAGTTCTGTAGCATGGGAGTAGTCTTACGCACTAGGCGGGTTTTCAGTCGTCTGAGTAAAAGAGAAGCAGCTTACAGGATTTCTGTACATATAAGTAATGAGAGGCAGTTTAAAGGACTTCTGCATCCTGAGTGTAGGAAACACTTTTCGGGAGTTCTGTAACATGGGAGTAGTCTTACGCACTATGCGGGTTTTCAGTAGTCTGAGTAAAAGAAAAGTAGCTTACAGGATTTCTGTACATTGGAAGTAATGAGAGGCAGTTTACAGGAGTTCTGCATCCTGAGTGTAGGAAACACTTTTCGGGAGTTCTGTAACATGGGAGTAGTGTTACGCAATTTGCGGGTTTTCAGTCGTCTGAGTATAAGTGAAGCAGCTTACAGAATTTCTGTACATTGGAAGTAGTAAGAGGCAGTTTACTGGAATTTTGCTGCCTGAGTGTAGGAAACAGTTTACGGGAGTTCTATACCATGAGGGTAGCCATACGCACTATATGGATTTTCGGTAGGCTG
The DNA here is from genome assembly GCF_964237555.1 of Oryctolagus cuniculus. Classification (NCBI taxonomy): domain Eukaryota; kingdom Metazoa; phylum Chordata; class Mammalia; order Lagomorpha; family Leporidae; genus Oryctolagus; species Oryctolagus cuniculus. Next base: position 86,559,265 of record NC_091444.1, on the reverse strand, counting down.
AGTAAATGAGAAGCGGCTTACAGCATTTCTGTACATTGGATGTAGTGAGAGGCAGTTTACAGGAGTTCTGCATCCTGAGTGTAGGAAACACTTTACGGGAGTTCTGTAGCATGGGAGTAGTCTTACGCACTACGAGGGTTTTCAGTAGTCTGAGTAAAAGAGAAGCAGCTTACAGGATTTCTGTACCTTGGAAATAGTGAGAGGCAGTTTACACGAGTTCTACATCCTGAGTGTAGGAGACAGTCTATGGGAGTTCTGTAACATGGCTCTAGCAATACTCAGTATGCGGGATTTCTGTAGTCTGTGTGTAGGAGATGCAGCTTACAGGATTTCTGTAAGCTGGATGTAGAGCGAAGCAGTTTACTGGAGTTCTGCATCCTGAGTGTAGGAAACACTTTACGGGAGTTCTGTAGCATGGGAGTAGTCTTACGCACTAGGCGGGTTTTCAGTCGTCTGAGTAAAAGAGAAGCAGCTTACAGGATTTCTGTACATTGGAAAGTAGTGAGAGGCATTTTAAAGGACTTCTGCATCCTGAGTGTAGGAAACACTTTACGGGAGTTCTGTAGCATGGGAGTAGTCTTACGCACTATGCGGGTTTTCAGTAGTCTGAGTAAAAGAGAAGCAGCTTACAGGATTTCTGTACATTGGAAGTAGTGAGAGGCAGTTTACAGGAGTTCTGCATCCTGAGTGTAGGAAACACTTTTCGGGAGTTCTGTAACATGGGAGTAGTGTTACGCAATTTGCGGGTTTTCAGTCGTCTGAGTATAAGTGAAGCAGCTTACAGAATTTCTGTACATTGGAAGTAGTAAGAGGCAGTTTACTGGAATTTTGCTGCCTGAGTGTAGGAAACAGTTTACGGGAGTTCTATACCATGAGGGTAGCCATACGCACTATATGGATTTTCGGTAGGCTGAGTAAATGAGAAGCGGCTTACAGCATTTCTGTACATTGGATGTAGTGAGAGGCAGTTTACAGGAGTTCTGCATCCTGAGTATAGGAGACAGTTTACAGGAGTTCTGTAGCATGGCTGTAGCCAAACGTACTATGCGGGATTTCTCTAGCTTGCGTGTAGAGATGCTGCTTACTGCCGTTCTGTAATCTAGCTCTACAGAGGCGCAGTTTACAGGAATACTACAGCCTGAATGTTGGAAACAATTTACAGGAGTTTAGTAGCATGGGAAGAGCCATACGCAGTATGTGGGATTTCTGTAACATGCGTGTAGGAGATGCAGTTTACAGGATTTCTGTTATCTGGATGTAGAGCGAAGCAGTTTACTGGAGTTCTGCTACCTGAGTGTAGGAAACACTTTACGGGAGTTCTGTAGCATGGGAGTAGTCTTACGTACTAGGCGGGTTTTCAGTAGTCTGAGTAAAAGAGAAGCAGCTTACAGGATTTCTGTACATTGGAAGTAGTGAGAGGCAGTTTAAAGGACTTCTGCATCCTGAGTGTAGGAAACACTTTTCGGGAGTTCTGTAACATGGGAGTAGTCTTACGCACTATGCGGGTTTTCAGTAGTCTGAGTAAAAGAGAAGCAGCTTACAGGATTTCTGTACTTTGGAAGTAATGAGAGGCAGTTTACAGGAGTTCTGCATCCTGAGTGTAGGAAACAATTTACGGGAGTTCTGTAGCATGGGAGCAGCCGTATGCACTATGCGAGTTTTCTGTACCCTGTGTTTAGGACATGCTGCTTACATGCGTTTTGTAAGCTGGATGTAGAGAGAAGCAATTTACTGGAACTCTGCATCCTGAGTGTAGGAGACAGTCTATGTGAGTCTGTAACATGGCTCTAGCCATACTCAGTATGCGGGATTCTGTAGGCTGTGTGTAGGAGATGCAGCTCACAGGATTTCTGTAAGCTGGATGTAGAGCGAAGCAGTTTACTGGAGTTCTGCATCCTGAGTGTAGGAAACACTTTACGGGAGTTCTGTAGCATGGGAGCAGTATTACGCACTATGCGGGTTTTCAGTCGTCTGAGTAAAAGAGAAGCAGCTTACAGGATTTCTGTACATTGGAAGTAGTGAGAGGCAGTTTAAAGGACTTCTGCATCCTGAGTGTAGGAAACACTTTACGGGAGTTCTGTAGTATGGGAGTAGTCTTACGCACTATGCGGGTTTTCAGTAGTCTGAGTAAAAGAGAAGCAGCTTACAGGATTTCTGTACATTGGAAGTAGTGAGAGGCAGTTTACAGGAGTTCTGCATCCTGAGTGTAGGAAACACTTTTCGGGAGTTCTGTAACATGGGAGTAGTGTTACGCAATTTGCGGGTTTTCAGTCGTCTGAGTATAAGTGAAGCAGCTTACAGAATTTCTGTACATTGGAAGTAGTAAGAGGCAGTTTACTGGAATTTTGCTGCCTGAGTGTAGGAAACAGTTTACGGGAGTTCTATACCATGAGGGTAGCCATACGCACTATATGGATTTTCGGTAGGCTGAGTAAATGAGAAGCGGCTTACAGCATTTCTGTACATTGGATGTAGTGAGAGGCAGTTTACAGGAGTTCTGCATCCTGAGTGTAGGAAACACTTTACGGGAGTTCTGTAGCATGGGAGTAGTCTTACGCACTACGAGGGTTTTCAGTAGTCTGAGTAAAAGAGAAGCAGCTTACAGGATTTCTGTACCTTGGAAATAGTGAGAGGCAGTTTACACGAGTTCTACATCCTGAGTGTAGGAGACAGTCTATGGGAGTTCTGTAACATGGCTCTAGCAATACTCAGTATGCGGGATTTCTGTAGTCTGTGTGTAGGAGATGCAGCTTACAGGATTTCTGTAAGCTGGATGTAGAGCGAAGCAGTTTACTGGAGTTCTGCATCCTGAGTGTAGGAAACACTTTACGGGAGTTCTGTAGCATGGGAGTAGTCTTACGCACTATGCGGGTTTTCAGTCGTCTGAGTAAAAGAGAAGCAGCTTACAGGATTTCTGTACATTGGAAAGTAGTGAGAGGCATTTTAAAGGACTTCTGCATCCTGAGTGTAGGAAACACTTTACGGGAGTTCTGTAGCATGGGAGTAGTCTTACGCACTATGCGGGTTTTCAGTAGTCTGAGTAAAAGAGAAGCAGCTTACAGGATTTCTGTACATTGGAAGTAGTGAGAGGCAGTTTACAGGAGTTCTGCATCCTGAGTGTAGGAAACACTTTTCGGGAGTTCTGTAACATGGGAGTAGTGTTACGCAATTTGCGGGTTTTCAGTCGTCTGAGTATAAGTGAAGCAGCTTACAGAATTTCTGTACATTGGAAGTAGTAAGAGGCAGTTTACTGGAATTTTGCTGCCTGAGTGTAGGAAACAGTTTACGGGAGTTCTATACCATGAGGGTAGCCATACGCACTATATGGATTTTCGGTAGGCTGAGTAAATGAGAAGCGGCTTACAGCATTTCTGTACATTGGATGTAGTGAGAGGCAGTTTACAGGAGTTCTGCATCCTGAGTGTAGGAAACACTTTACGGGAGTTCTGTAGCATGGGAGTAGTCTTACGCACTACGAGGGTTTTCAGTAGTCTGAGTAAAAGAGAAGCAGCTTACAGGATTTCTGTACCTTGGAAATAGTGAGAGGCAGTTTACACGAGTTCTACATCCTGAGTGTAGGAGACAGTCTATGGGAGTTCTGTAACATGGCTCTAGCAATACTCAGTATGCGGGATTTCTGTAGTCTGTGTGTAGGAGATGCAGCTTACAGGATTTCTGTAAGCTGGATGTAGAGCGAAGCAGTTTACTGGAGTTCTGCATCCTGAGTGTAGGAAACACTTTACGGGAGTTCTGTAGCATGGGAGTAGTCTTACGCACTAGGCGGGTTTTCAGTCGTCTGAGTAAAAGAGAAGCAGCTTACAGGATTTCTGTACATTGGAAAGTAGTGAGAGGCATTTTAAAGGACTTCTGCATCCTGAGTGTAGGAAACACTTTACGGGAGTTCTGTAGCATGGGAGTAGTCTTACGCACTATGCGGGTTTTCAGTAGTCTCAGTAAAAGAGAAGCAGCTTACAGGATTTCTGTACATTGGAAGTAGTGAGAGGCAGTTTACAGGAGTTCTGCATCCTGAGTGTAGGAAACACTTTTCGGGAGTTCTGTAACATGGGAGTAGTGTTACGCACTATGCGGGTTTTCAGTCGTCTGAGTATAAGTGAAGCAGCTTACAGAATTTCTGTACATTGGAAGTAGTAAGAGGCAGTTTACTGGAATTTTGCTGCCTGAGTGTAGGAAACAGTTTACGGGAGTTCTATACCATGAGGGTAGCCATACGCACTATATGGATTTTCGGTAGGCTGAGTAAATGAGAAGCGGCTTACAACATTTCTGTACATTGGATGTAGTGAGAGGCAGTTTACAGGAGTTCTGCATCCTGAGTATAGGAGACAGTTTACGGGAGTTCTGTAGCATGGCTGTAGCCAAACGTACTATGCGGGATTTCTCTAGCTTGCGTGTAGAGATGCTGCTTACTGCCGTTCTGTAATCTAGCTCTACAGAGGCGCAGTTTACAGGAATACTACAGCCTGAATGTTGGAAACAATTTACAGGAGTTTAGTAGCATGGGAAGAGCCATACGCAGTATGTGGGATTTCTGTAACATGCGTGTAGGAGATGCAGTTTACAGGATTTCTGTTATCTGGATGTAGAGCGAAGCAGTTTACTGGAGTTCTGCTACCTGAGTGTAGGAAACACTTTACGGGAGTTCTGTAGCATGGGAGTAGTCTTACGTACTACGCGGGTTTTCAGTCGTCTGAGTAAAAGAGAAGCAGCTTACAGGATTTCTGTACATTGGAAGTAGTGAGAGGCAGTTTAAAGGACTTCTGCATCCTGAGTGTAGGAAACACTTTTCGGGAGTTCTGTAGCATGGGAGTAGTCTTACGCACTAGGCGGGTTTTCAGTCGTCTGAGTAAAAGAGAAGCAGCTTACAGGATTTCTGTACATTGGAAAGTAGTGAGAGGCATTTTAAAGGACTTCTGCATCCTGAGTGTAGGAAACACTTTACGGGAGTTCTGTAGCATGGGAGTAGTCTTACGTACTACGCGGGTTTTCAGTAGTCTGAGTAAAAGAGAAGCAGCTTACAGGATTTCTGTACTTTGGAAGTAATGAGAGGCAGTTTACAGGAGTTCTGCATCCGGAGTGTAGGAAACAATTTACGGGAGTTCTGTAGCATGGGAGCAGCCATATGCACTATGCGAGTTTTCTGTACCCTGTGTTTAGGACATGCTGCTTATATGCGTTCTGTAAGCTGGATGTAGAGAGAAGCAATTTACTGGAACTCTGCATCTTGAGTGTAGGAGACAGTCTATGGGAGTCTGTAACATGGGTCTAGCCATACTCAGTATGCGGGATTTCTGTAGGCTGTGTGTAGGAGATGCAGCTTACAAGATTTCTTTAAGCTTGATGTAGAGCGTAGCAGTTTACTGGAGTTCTGCATCCTGAGTGTAGGAAACACTTTACGGGAGTTCTGTAACATGGGAGTAGTCTTACGCACTATGCGGGTTTTCAGTCGTCTGAGTAAAAGAAAAGCAGCTTACAGGATTTCTGTACATTGGAAGTAATGAGAGGCAGTTTACAGGAGTTCTGCATCCTGAGTGTAGGAAACACTTTTCGCGAGTTCTGTAACATGGGAGTAGTCTTACGCACTAGGCGGGTTTTCAGTAGTCTGAGTAAAAGAGAAGCAGCTTACAGGATTTCTGTACATTGGAAGTAGTGAGAGGCAGTTTACAGGAGTTCTGCATCCTGAGTGTAGGAAACACTTTTCGGGAGTTCTGTAACATGGGAGTAGTCTTACGCACTACGCGGGTTTTCAGTAGTCTGAGTAAAAGAGAAGCAGCTTACAGGATTTCTGTACCTTGGAAATAGTGAGAGGCAGTTTACATGAGTTCTACATCCCGAGTGTAGGAGACAATCTATGGGAGCTCTGTAACATGGCTCTAGCAATACTCAGTATACGGGATTTCTGTAGGCTGTGTGTAGGAGATGCAGCTTACAGGATTTCTGTAAGCTGGATGTAGAGCGAAGCAGTTTACTGGAGTTCTGCATCCTGAGTGTAGGAAACACTTTACGGGAGTTCTGTAGCATGGGAGTAGTCTTACGCACTAGGCGGGTTTTCAGTAGTCTGAGTAAAAGAGAAGCAGCTTACAGGATTTCTGTACATTGGAAGTAATGAGAGGCAGTTTAAAGGACTTCTACATCCTGAGTGTAGGAAACACTTTAAGGGAGTTCTGTAACATGGGAGTAATCTTACGCACTATGCGGGTTTTCAGTAGTCTGAGTAAAAGAAAAGTAGCTTACAGGATTTCTGTACATTGGAAGTAATGAGAGGCAGTTTACAGGAGTTCTGCATCCTGAGTGTAGGAAACAATTTACGGGAGTTCTGTAGCATGGGAGCAGCCGTATGCACTATGCGAGTTTTCTGTACCCTGTGTTTAGGACATGCTGCTTACATGCGTTTTGTAAGCTGGATGTAGAGAGAAGCAATTTACTGGAGTTCTGCATCCTGAGTGTAGGAGACAGTCTATGTGAGTCTGTAACATGGCTCTAGCCATACTCAGTATGCGGGATTCTGTAGGCTGTGTGTAGGAGATGCAGCTCACAGGATTTCTGTAAGCTGGATGTAGAGCGAAGCAGTTTACTGGAGTTCTGCATCCTGAGTGTAGGAAACACTTTACGGGAGTTCTGTAGCATGAGAGCAGTATTACGCACTATGCGGGTTTTCAGTCGTCTGAGTAAAAGAGAAGCAGCTTACAGGATTTCTGTACATTGGAAGTAGTGAGAGGCAGTTTAAAGGACTTCTGCATCCTGAGTGTAGGAAACACTTTACGGGAGTTCTGTAGCATGGGAGTAGTCTTACGCACTATGCGGGTTTTCAGTCGTCTGAGTAAAAGAGAAGCAGCTTACAGGATTTCGGTACATTGGAAAGTAGTGAGAGGCAGTTTAAAGGACTTCTGCATCCTGAGTGTAGGAAACACTTTACGGGAGTTCTGTAGCATGGGAGTAGTCTTACGCACTATGCGGGTTTTCAGTAGTCTGAGTAAAAGAGAAGCAGCTTACAGGATTTCTGTTCATTGGAAGTAGTGAGAGGCAGTGTACAGGAGTTCTGCATCCTGAGTGTAGGAAACACTTTTCGGGAGTTCTGTAACATGGGAGTAGTCTTACGCACTATGCGGGTTTTCAGTAGTCTGAGTAAAAGAAAAGCAGCTTACAGGATTTCTGTACATTGGAAGTAATGAGAGGCAGTTTACAGGAGTTCTGCATCCTGAGTGTAGGAAACAATTTACGGGAGTTTACCATGAGGGTAGCCATACGCACTATATGGGTTTTCGGTAGGCTGAGTAAATGAGAAGCGGCTTACAGCATTTCTGTACATTGGATGTAGTGAGAGGCAGTTTACAGGAGTTCTGCATCCTGAGTATAGGAGACAGTTTACGGGAGTTCTGTAGCATGGCTGTAGCCAAACGTACTATGCGGGATTTCTCTAGCTTGCGTGTGGAGATGCTGCTTACTGCCGTTCTGTAATCTAGCTCTACAGAGGCGCAGTTTACAGGAATACTACAGCCTGAATGTTGGAAACAATTTACAGGAGTTTAGTAGCATGGGAAGAGCCATACGCAGTATGTGGGATTTCTGTAACATGCGTGTAGGAGATGCAGTTTACAGGATTTCTGTTATCTGGATGTAGAGCGAAGCAGTTTACTGGAGTTCTGCTACCTGAGTGTAGGAAACACTTTACGGGAGTTCTGTAGCATGGGAGTAGTCTTCCGCACTATGCGGGTTTTCAGTCGTCTGAGTAAAAGAGAAGCAGTTTACAGGATTTCTGTAATCTGGATGTAGAGCGAAGCAGTTTACTGGAGTTTTGCTGCCTGAGTGTAGGAAACCCTTTCTGCTGTAAACTGTCTCCTATACTCAGGATGCAGAACTCCTGTAAACTGCCTCTCACTACATCCAATGTACAGAAATGCTGTAAGCCGCTTCTCATTTACTCAGCCTACCGAAAACCCGTATAGTGCGTATGGCTACTCTCATGCAACAGAACTCCCGTAAAATGTATCCTACACTCAAGATGCAGAACTCGTGTAAACTGCCTTTCACTATTTCCAATGTACAGAAATAGTGTAAGCTGCTTCTCTATTACTCAGACTACTGAAAACCCGCATAGTGTGTAAGACTACTCCCATGCTACAGTACTCCCGTAACGTGTTTCCTATACTCAGGATGCAGAACTCCTTTAAACTGTCTCTCACTACTTCCAATGTACAGAAATCCTGTAAGCTGCTTCTGTTTTACTCAGACTACTGAAAACCCGCATAGTGCGTAAGACTACTCCCATGCTACAGAACTCCCGTGAAGTGCTTCCTACACTCAGGCTGCAGAACTCCAGTAAACTGCTTCGCTCTACATCCAGATTACAGAAATCCTGTAAACTGCATCTCCTGCACGCAGGTTACAGAAATGCCGCATACTGTGTATTGCTATTCACATGCTACAAAACTCCTGTAAATTGTTTCCAACATTCAGGCTGCAGAATTCCAGTAAACTGCCTCTCTGTAGAGCTAGATTACAGAACGGCAGTAAGCAGCATCTCCTACATGCAGGCTAGAGAACTCCCGCATAGTACATTTGGATACAGCCATGCTACAGAACTCCCGTAAAGTGTTTCCTACACTCAGGATGAAGAACTCCTGTAAACTGCCTCTCACTACTTCCAATGTACAGAAATCCTGTAAGCTGCTTCTCTTTTACTCAGACTACTGAAAACCCGCATAGTGCGTAAGACTACTCCCATGCTACAGAACTCCCATAAAGTGTTTCCTACTCTCAGGATGCAGAACTCCAGTAAACTGCTTTGCTCTACATCCAGCTTACAGAAATCCTTAAGCTGCATCTCCTACACACAGGCTACAGAAATCCCGCATACTGAGTATGGCCACAGCCATGTTACAGAACTCCCATAGAGTGTCTCCTAAACTCAGGATGCAGAATTCCAGTAAACTGCCTCTCTCTACATCCAGTTACAGAACACAAGTAAGAAGCATATCCTACACACAGGGTAAAGAAAACTCGCATGTTGCATATGGCTGCTGCCATGCTACAGAACTCCCTTAAATTGCTTCCTACACTCATGATGCAGAACTCCTGTAAACTGCCTCTCATTACTTCCAATGTACAGAAATCCTGTAAGCTGCTTCTCTTTTACTCAGACTACTGAAAACCCGCATAGTGCCTAAGACTACTCCCATGTTACAGAGCTCCTGAAAAGTGTTTCCTACACTCAGGATGCAGAACTCCTGTAAACTGCCTCTCACTACTTCCAATGTACAGAAATCCTGTAAGATGCTTCTCTTTTACTCAGACTACTAAAAAACCCGCATAGTGCGTAAGACTACTCCCATGCTACAGAACTCCCATAAAGTGCTTCCTACACTCAGGATGCAGAACTCCAGTAAACTGCTTCGCTCTACATCCAGCTTACAGAAATCTTGTGAGCTGCCTCTCCTACACACAGGCTACAGAAATCCCACATACTCAGTATAGCTAGAGCCATGTTATAGAACTTCCGTAAACTGTTTCTTACCCTCAGGCAGCAAAATTCCATTAAACTGCCTGTTACTACTTCCAATGTACAGAAATCCTGTAAGCTGCTTCTCTTTTACTCAGACTACTGAAAACCCGCATAGTGCGTAAGACTTCTCCCATACTACAGAACTCCCGTAAAGTGTTTCCTACACTCAGGATGCAGAACTCCTGTAAACTGCTTCTCACTACTTCCAATGTACAGAAATCCTGTAAAATGCTTCTCTTTTACTCAGACTACTGAAAACCCGCGTAGTTCGTAAGATTTCTCCCATGCTACAGAACTCCCTTAAAGTGTTTTCCACACTCAGGATGCAGAACTCCAGTAAACTGCTTCGCTCTACATCCAGCTTACAGAAATCTTGGAAGCTGCATCTCCTACACACAGCCTACAGAATCCCGCATACTGAGTATGGCTAGAGCCATGTTACAGACTCCCATAGACTGTCTCCTACACTCAGAATGCAGAGTTCCAGTAAACTGCTTCTCTCTACATCCAGCTTACAGAACGTATGTAAGCAGCATGTCCTAAACACAGGGTACAGAAAACTCGCATAGTGCATACGGCTGCTCCCATGCTACAGAACTCCGTAAAGTGTTTCCTACACTCAGGATGCAGAACTCCTGTAAACTGCCTCTCACTACTTCCAATGTACAGAAATCCTGTACGCTGCTTCTCTTTTACTCAGACTACTGAAAACCCGCATAGTGCGTAAGACTATTCCCATGCTACAGAACTCCCATGAAGTGTTTCCTACACTCAGGATGCAGAACTCCTGTAAACTGCCTCTCACTACTTTCAATGTACAGAAATCCTGTAAGCTGCTTCTCTTTTATTCAGACGACTGAAAACCCGCATAGTGCGTAAAACTATTCCCATGCTAAAGAACTCCCATAAAGTGTTTCCTACTCTCAGGATGCAGAACTCCAGTAAACTGCTTGCTCTACATCCAGCTTACAGAAATCCTGTGAGCTGCATCTCCTACACACAGGCTACAGAAATCCCGCATACTGAGTATGGCCACAGCCATGTTACAGAACTCCCAAAGACTGTCTCCTACACTCAGGATGTAGAACTCCTGTAAACTGCCTCTCACTATTTCCAATGTAGAGAAATCCTGTAAGCTGCTTCTCTTTTACTCAGACGACTGAAAACCCGCATAGTGCGTAAGACTACTCCCATGCTACAGAACTCCCGAAAAGTGTTTCCTACACTCAGGATGCAGAACTCCTGTAAACTGCCTCTCACTACTTCCAATGTACAGAAATCCTGTAAGCTGCTTCTCTTTTACTCAGACTACTGAAAACCCGCATAGTGCGTAAGACTACTCCCATGTAACAGAACTCCCGAAAAGTGTTTCCTACACTCAGGATGCAGAACTCCTGTAAACTGCCTCTCACTACTTCCAATGTACAGAAATCCTGTAAGCTGCATCTCCTACACACAGACTACAGAAATCCCGCATACTGAGTATTGCTAGAGCCATGTTACAGAACTCCCATAGACTGTCTCCTACACTCAGGATGTAGAACTTGTGTAAACTGCCTCTCACCATTTCCAAGGTACAGAAATCCTGTAAGCTGCTTCTTTTTTACTCAGACTACTGAAAACCAGCATAGTGCGTAAGACTACTCCCATGCTACAGAACTCCCGTAAAGTGTTTCCTACACTCAGGATGCAGAACTCCAGTAAACTGTTTCGCTCTACATCCAGCTTAAGAAATCCTGTGAGCTGCATCTCCTACACACAGACTACAGAAATCCCGCATACTGAGTATTGCTAGAGCCATGTTACAGAACTCCCATAGACTGTCTCCTACACTCAGGATGTAGAACTCGTGTAAACTGCCTCTCACTATTTCCAAGGTACAGAAATCCTGTAAGCTGCTTCTCTTTTACTCAGACTACTGAAAACCCGCGTAGTGCATAAGACTACTCCCATGCTACAGAACTCCCGTAAAGTGTTTCCTACACTCAGGATGCAGAACTCCTGTAAACTGCCTCTCACTATTTCCAAGGTACAGAAATCCTGTAAGCTGCTTTTCTTTTACTCAGACTACTGAAAACCCGCATAGTGCGTAAGACTACTCCCATGCTACAGAACTCCCATAAAGTGCTTCCTACACTCAGGATGCAGAACTCCAGTAAACTGCTTCGCTCTACATCCAGCTTACAGAAATCTTGTGAGGTGCCTCTCCTACACACAGGCTACAGAAATCCCACATACTCAGTATAGCTAGAGCCATGTTGTAGAACTCCCGTAAACTGTTTCTTACCCTCAGGCAGCAAAATTCCATTAAACTGCCTGTTACTACTTCCAATGTACAGAAATCCTGTAAGCTGCTTCTCTTTTACTCAGACTACTGAAAACCCGCATAGTGTGTAAGACTTTTCCCATACTACAGAACTCCCGTAAAGTGTTTCCTACACTCAGGATGCAGAACTCCTGTAAACTGCTTCTCACTACTTCCAATGTACAGAAATCCTGTAAGATGCTTCTCTTTTACTCAGACTACTGAAAACCCGCGTAGTTCGTAAGATTTCTCCCATGCTACAGAACTCCCGTAAAGTGTTTTCCACACTCAGGATGCAGAACTCCAGTAACCTGCTTCGCTCTACATCCAGCTTACAGAAATCTTGGAAGCTGCATCTCCTACACACAGCCTACCGAATCCCGCATACTGAGTATGGCTAGAGCCATGTTACAGACTCCCATAGACTGTCTCCTACACTCAGAATGCAGAGTTCCAGTAAACTGCTTCTCTCTAATCCAGCTTACAGAACGTATGTAAGCAGCATGTCCTAAACACAGGGTACAGAAAACTCGCATAGTGCATACGGCTGCTCCCATGCTACAGAACTCCGTAAAGTGTTTCCTACACTCAGGATGCGGAACTCCTGTAAACTGCCTCTCACTACTTCCAATGTACAGAAATCCTGTACGCTGCTTCTCTTTTACTCAGACTACTGAAAACCCGCATAGTGCGTAAGACTATTCCCATGCTACAGAACTCCCATGAAGTGTTTCCTACACTCAGGATGCAGAACTCCTGTAAACTGCCTCTCACTACTTTCAATGTACAGAAATCCTGTAAGCTGCTTCTCTTTTACTCAGACGACTGAAAACCCGCATAGTGCGTAAAACTATTCCCATGCTAAAGAACTCCCATAAAGTGTTTCCTACTCTCAGGATGCAGAACTCCAGTAAACTGCTTCGCTCTACATCCAGCTTACAGAAATCCTGTGAGCTGCATCTCCTACACACCGGCTACAGAAATCCCGCATACTGAGTATGGCCACAGCCATGTTACAGAACTCCCATAGACTGTCTCCTACACTCAGGATGTAGAACTCCTGTAAACTGCCTCTCACTATTTCCAATGTAGAGAAATCCTGTAAGCTGCTTCTCTTTTACTCAGACGACTGAAAACCCGCATAGTGCGTAAGACTACTCCCATGCTACAGAACTCCCGAAAAGTGTTTCATACACTCAGGATGCAGAACTCCAGTAAACTGCTTCGCTCTACATCCAGCTTACAGAAATCTTGTAAGGTGCATCTCCTACACACAGCCTACAGAAATCCCGCATACTGAGTATGGCTAGAGCCATGTTACAGACTCCCATAGACTGTCTCCTACACTCAAGATGCAGAGTTCCAGTAAATTGCTTCTCTCTACATCCAGCTTACAGAACGCATGTAAGCAGCATGTCCTAAACACAGGGTACAGAAAACTCGCATAGTGCATACGGCTGCTCCCATGCTACTGAACTCCCGTAAATTGTTTCCTACACTCAGGATGCAGAACTCCTGTAAACTGCCTCTCATTACTTCCAATGTACAGAAATCCTGTAAGCTGCTTTTCTTTTACTCAGAATACTGAAAACCCGCATAGTGCGTAAGACTACTCCCATGTTACAGAACTCCCGAAAAGTGTTTCCTACACTCAGGATGCAGAACTCCTGTAAACTGCCTCTCACTACTTCCAATGTACAGAAATCCTGTAAGCTGCTTCTCTTTTACTCAGACTACTGAAAACCCGCATAGTGCGTAAGACTACTCCCATGCTACAGAACTCCCGTAAAGTGTTTCCTACACTCAGGATGCAGAACTCCAGTAAACTGCTTCGCTCTACATCCAGCTTACAGAAATCCTGTGAGCTGCATCTCCTACACACAGACTACAGAAATCTCGCATACTGAGTATTGCTAGAGCCATGTTACAGAACTCCCATAGACTGTCTCCTACACTCAGGATGTAGAACTCGTGTAAACTGCCTCTCACTATTTCCAAGGTACAGAAATCCTGTAAGCTGCTTCTCTTTTACTCAGACTACTGAAAACCCGCATAGTGCGTAAGACTACTCCCATGCTACAGAACTCCCGTAAAGTGTTTCCTACACTCAGGACGCAGAACTCCTGTAAACTGCCTCTCACTACTTCCAATGTACAGAAATCCTGTAAGCTGCTTTTCTTTTACTCAGACGACTGAAAACCCGCATAGTGCGTAAGACTACTCCCATGTTACAGAACTCGCGAAAAGTGTTTCCTACACTCAGGATGCAGAACTCCTGTAAACTGCCTCTCACTACTTCCAATGTACAGAAATCCTGTAAGCTGCTTCTCTTTTACTCAGACTACTGAAAACCTGCGTAGTGCGTAAGACTACTCCCATGCTACAGAACTCCCTTAAAGTGTTTCCTACACTCAGGATGCAGAACTCCAGTAAACTGCTTCGCTCTACATCCAGTTTACAGAAATCCTGTAAGCTGCATCTCCTACTCACAGACTACAGAAATCCCGCATACTGAGTATGGCTAGAGCCATGTTACAGAACTCCCATAGACTGTCTCCTACACTCAGGATGCAGAACTCCTGTAAACTGCCTCTCACTACTTCCAATGTACAGAAATCCTGTAAGCTGCTTCTCTTTTACTCAGACTACTGAAAACCCGCATAGTGCGTAATACTGCTCCCATGCTACAGAACTTCCGTAAAGTGTTTCCTACACTCAGGATGCAGAACTCCAGTAAACTGCTTCGCTCTACATCCAGCTTACAGAAATCCTGTGAGCTGCATCTCCTACACAGACTACAGAAATCCCGCATACTGAGTATGGCTAGAGCCATGTTACAGAACTCCCATAGTCTGTCTCCTACACTCAGGATGTAGAACTCGTGTAAACTGCCTCTCACTATTTCCAAGGTACAGAAATCCTGTAAGCTGCTTCTCTTTTACTCAGACTACTGAAAACCCGCATAGTGCGTAAGACTACTCCCATGCTACAGAACTCCCGTAAAGTGTTTCCTACACTCAGGATGCAGAACTCCTGTAAACTGCCTCTCACTACTTCCAATGTACAGAAATCCTGTAAGCTGCTTCTCTTTTACTCAGACTACTGAAAACCCGCATAGTGCGTAAGACTACTCCCATGTTACAGAACTCCCGAAAAGTGTTTCCTACTCTCAGGATGCAGAACTCCTGTAAACTGCCTCTCACTACTTCCAATGTACAGAAATCCTGTAAGCTGCTTCTCTTTTACTCAGACTACTGAAAACCCGCATAGTGCGTAAGACTACTCCCATGCTACAGAACTCCCGTAAAGTGTTTCATACACTCAGGATGCAGAACTCCAGTAAACTGCTTCGCTCTATATCCTGCTTACAGAAATCTTGTAAGGTGCATCTCCTACACACAGCCTACAGAAATCCCGCATACTGAGTATGGCTAGAGCCATGTTACAGACTCCCATAGACTGTCTCCTACACTCAAGATGCAGAGTTCCAGTAAATTGCTTCTCTCTACATCCAGCTTACAGAACGCATGTAAGCAGCATGTCCTAAACACAGGGTACAGAAAACTCGCATAGTGCATACGGCTGCTCCCATGCTACTGAACTCCCGTAAATTGTTTCCTACACTCAGGATGCAGAACTCCTGTAAACTGCCTCTCATTACTTCCAATGTACAGAAATCCTGTAAGCTGCTTTTCTTTTACTCAGAATACTGAAAACCCGCATAGTGCGTAAGACTACTCCCATGTTACAGAACTCCCGAAAAGTGTTTCCTACACTCAGGATGCAGAACTCCTGTAAACTGCCTCTCACTACTTCCAATGTACAGAAATCCTGTAAGATGCTTCTCTTTTACTCAGACTACTGAAAACCCGCATAGTGCGTAAGACTACTCCCATGCTACAGAACTCCCGTAAAGTGTTTCCTACACTCAGGATGCAGAACTCCAGTAAACTGCTTCGCTCTACATCCAGCTTACAGAAATCCTGTGAGCTGCATCTCCTACACACAGACTACAGAAATCTCGCATACTGAGTATTGCTAGAGCCATGTTACAGAACTCCCATAGACTGTCTCCTACACTCAGGATGTAGAACTCGTGTAAACTGCCTCTCACTATTTCCAAGGTACAGAAATCCTGTAAGCTGCTTCTCTTTTACTCAGACTACTGAAAACCCGCATAGTGCGTAAGACTACTCCCATGCTACAGAACTCCCGTAAAGTGTTTCCTACACTCAGGACGCAGAACTCCTGTAAACTGCCTCTCACTACTTCCAATGTACAGAAATCCTGTAAGCTGCTTTTCTTTTACTCAGACGACTGAAAACCCGCATAGTGCGTAAGACTACTCCCATGTTACAGAACTCGCGAAAAGTGTTTCCTACACTCAGGATGCAGAACTCCTGTAAACTGCCTCTCACTACTTCCAATGTACAGAAATCCTGTAAGCTGCTTCTCTTTTACTCAGACTACTGAAAACCTGCGTAGTGCGTAAGACTACTCCCATGCTACAGAACTCCCTTAAAGTGTTTCCTACACTCAGGATGCAGAACTCCAGTAAACTGCTTCGCTCTACATCCAGCTTACAGAAATCCTGTAAGCTGCATCTCCTACTCACAGACTACAGAAATCCCGCATACTGAGTATGGCTAGAGCCATGTTACAGAACTCCCATAGACTGTCTCCTACACTCAGGATGCAGAACTCCTGTAAACTGCCTCTCACTACTTCCAATGTACAGAAATCCTGTAAGCTGCTTCTCTTTTACTCAGACTACTGAAAACCCGCATAGTGCGTAATACTGCTCCCATGCTACAGAACTTCCGTAAAGTGTTTCCTACACTCAGGATGCAGAACTCCAGTAAACTGCTTCGCTCTACATCCAGCTTACAGAAATCCTGTGAGCTGCATCTCCTACACAGACTACAGAAATCCCGCATACTGAGTATGGCTAGAGCCATGTTACAGAACTCCCATAGTCTGTCTCCTACACTCAGGATGTAGAACTCGTGTAAACTGCCTCTCACTATTTCCAAGGTACAGAAATCCTGTAAGCTGCTTCTCTTTTACTCAGACTACTGAAAACCCGCATAGTGCGTAAGACTACTCCCATGCTACAGAACTCCCGTAAAGTGTTTCCTACACTCAGGATGCAGAACTCCTGTAAACTGCCTCTCACTACTTCCAATGTACAGAAATCCTGTAAGCTGCTTCTCTTTTACTCAGACTACTGAAAACCCGCATAGTGCGTAAGACTACTCCCATGTTACAGAACTCCCGAAAAGTGTTTCCTACTCTCAGGATGCAGAACTCCTGTAAACTGCCTCTCACTACTTCCAATGTACAGAAATCCTGTAAGCTGCTTCTCTTTTACTCAGACTACTGAAAACCCGCATAGTGCGTAAGACTACTCCCATGCTACAGAACTCCCGTAAAGTGTTTCATACACTCAGGATGCAGAACTCCAGTAAACTGCTTCGCTCTATATCCTGCTTACAGAAATCTTGTAAGGTGCATCTCCTACACACAGCCTACAGAAATCCCGCATACTGAGTATGGCTAGAGCCATGTTACAGACTCCCATAGACTGTCTCCTACACTCAAGATGCAGAGTTCCAGTAAATTGCTTCTCTCTACATCCAGCTTACAGAACGCATGTAAGCAGCATGTCCTAAACACAGGGTACAGAAAACTCGCATAGTGCATACGGCTGCTCCCATGCTACTGAACTCCCGTAAATTGTTTCCTACACTCAGGATGCAGAACTCCTGTAAACTGCCTCTCATTACTTCCAATGTACAGAAATCCTGTAAGCTGCTTTTCTTTTACTCAGAATACTGAAAACCCGCATAGTGCGTAAGACTACTCCCATGTTACAGAACTCCCGAAAAGTGTTTCCTACACTCAGGATGCAGAACTCCTGTAAACTGCCTCTCACTACTTCCAATGTACAGAAATCCTGTAAGATGCTTCTCTTTTACTCAGACTACTGAAAACCCGCATAGTGCGTAAGACTACTCCCATGCTACAGAACTCCCGTAAAGTGTTTCCTACACTCAGGATGCAGAACTCCAGTAAACTGCTTCGCTCTACATCCAGCTTACAGAAATCCTGTGAGCTGCATCTCCTACACACAGACTACAGAAATCTCGCATACTGAGTATTGCTAGAGCCATGTTACAGAACTCCCATAGACTGTCTCCTACACTCAGGATGTAGAACTCGTGTAAACTGCCTCTCACTATTTCCAAGGTACAGAAATCCTGTAAGCTGCTTCTCTTTTACTCAGACTACTGAAAACCCGCATAGTGCGTAAGACTACTCCCATGCTACAGAACTCCCGTAAAGTGTTTCCTACACTCAGGACGCAGAACTCCTGTAAACTGCCTCTCACTACTTCCAATGTACAGAAATCCTGTAAGCTGCTTTTCTTTTACTCAGACGACTGAAAACCCGCATAGTGCGTAAGACTACTCCCATGTTACAGAACTCGCGAAAAGTGTTTCCTACACTCAGGATGCAGAACTCCTGTAAACTGCCTCTCACTACTTCCAATGTACAGAAATCCTGTAAGCTGCTTCTCTTTTACTCAGACTACTGAAAACCTGCGTAGTGCGTAAGACTACTCCCATGCTACAGAACTCCCTTAAAGTGTTTCCTACACTCAGGATGCAGAACTCCAGTAAACTGCTTCGCTCTACATCCAGCTTACAGAAATCCTGTAAGCTGCATCTCCTACTCACAGACTACAGAAATCCCGCATACTGAGTATGGCTAGAGCCATGTTACAGAACTCCCATAGACTGTCTCCTACACTCAGGATGCAGAACTCCTGTAAACTGCCTCTCACTACTTCCAATGTACAGAAATCCTGTAAGCTGCTTCTCTTTTACTCAGACTACTGAAAACCCGCATAGTGCGTAATACTGCTCCCATGCTACAGAACTTCCGTAAAGTGTTTCCTACACTCAGGATGCAGAACTCCAGTAAACTGCTTCGCTCTACATCCAGCTTACAGAAATCCTGTGAGCTGCATCTCCTACACAGACTACAGAAATCCCGCATACTGAGTATGGCTAGAGCCATGTTACAGAACTCCCATAGTCTGTCTCCTACACTCAGGATGTAGAACTCGTGTAAACTGCCTCTCACTATTTCCAAGGTACAGAAATCCTGTAAGCTGCTTCTCTTTTACTCAGACTACTGAAAACCCGCATAGTGCGTAAGACTACTCCCATGCTACAGAACTCCCGTAAAGTGTTTCCTACACTCAGGATGCAGAACTCCTGTAAACTGCCTCTCACTACTTCCAATGTACAGAAATCCTGTAAGCTGCTTCTCTTTTACTCAGACTACTGAAAACCCGCATAGTGCGTAAGACTACTCCCATGTTACAGAACTCGCGAAAAGTGTTTCCTACTCTCAGGATGCAGAACTCCTGTAAACTGCCTCTCACTACTTCCAATGTACAGAAATCCTGTAAGCTGCTTCTCTTTTACTCAGACGACTGAAAACCCGCATAGTGCGTAAGACTACTCCCATGCTACAGAACTCCCGTAAAGTGTTTCATACACTCAGGATGCAGAACTCCAGTAAACTGCTTCGCTCTATATCCTGCTTACAGAAATCTTGTAAGGTGCATCTCCTACACACAGCCTACAGAAATCCCGCATACTGAGTATGGCTAGAGCCATGTTACAGACTCCCATAGACTGTCTCCTACACTCAAGATGCAGAGTTCCAGTAAATTGCTTCTCTCTACATCCAGCTTACAGAACGTATGTAAGCAGCATGTCCTAAACACAGGGTACAGAAAACTCGCATAGTGCATACGGCTGCTCCCATGCTACTGAACTCCCGTAAATTGTTTCCTACACTCAGGATGCAGAACTCCTGTAAACTGCCTCTCATTACTTCCAATGTACAGAAATCCTGTAAGCTGCTTTTCTTTTACTCAGAATACTGAAAACCCGCATAGTGCGTAAGACTACTCCCATGTTACAGAACTCCCGAAAAGTGTTTCCTACACTCAGGATGCAGAACTCCTGTAAACTGCCTCTCACTACTTCCAATGTACAGAAATCCTGTAAGCTGCTTCTCTTTTACTCAGACTACTGAAAACCCGCATAGTGCGTAAGACTACTCCCCTGCTACAGAACTCCCGTAAAGTGTTTCCTACACTCAGGATGCAGAACTCCAGTAAACTGCTTCGCTCTACATCCAGCTTACAGAAATCCTGTGAGCCGCATCTCCTACACACAGACTACAGAAATCTCGCATACTGAGTATTGCTAGAGCCATGTTACAGAACTCCCATAGACTGTCTCCTACACTCAGGATGTAGAACTCGTGTAAACTGCCTCTCACTATTTCCAAGGTACAGAAATCCTGTAAGCTGCTTCTCTTTTACTCAGACTACTGAAAACCCGCATAGTGCGTATGACTACTCCCATGCTACAGAACTCCCGTAAAGTGTTTCCTACACTCAGGATGCAGAACTCCTGTAAACTGCCTCTCACTACTTCCAATGTACAGAAATCCTGTAAGCTGCTTTTCTTTTACTCAGACGACTGAAAACCCGCATAGTGCGTAAGACTACTCCCATGTTACAGAACTCGCGAAAAGTGTTTCCTACACTCAGGATGCAGAACTCCTGTAAACTGCCTCTCACTACTTCCAATGTACAGAAATCCTGTAAGCTGCTTCTCTTTTACTCAGACTACTGAAAACCTGCGTAGTGCGTAAGACTACTCCCATGCGACAGAACTCCCTTAAAGTGTTTCCTACACTCAGGATGCAGAACTCCAGTAAACTGCTTCGCTCTACATCCAGCTTACAGAAATCCTGTAAGCTGCATCTCCTACTCACAGACTACAGAAATCCCGCATACTGAGTATGGCTAGAGCCATGTTACAGAACTCCCATAGACTGTCTCCTACACTCAGGATGCAGAACTCCTGTAAACTGCCTCTCACTACTTCCAATGTACAGAAATCCTGTAAGCTGCTTCTCTTTTACTCAGACTACTGAAAACCCGCATAGTGCGTAATACTGCTCCCATGCTACAGAACTCCCATAGTCTGTCTCCTACACTCAGGATGTAGAACTCGTGTAAACTGCCTCTCACTATTTCCAAGGTACAGAAATCCTGTAAGCTGCTTCTCTTTTACTCAGACTACTGAAAACCCGCATAGTGCGTAAGACTACTCCCATGCTACAGAACTCCCGTAAAGTGTTTCCTACACTCAGGATGCAGAACTCCTGTAAACTGCCTCTCACTACTTCCAATGTACAGAAATCCTGTAAGCTGCTTCTCTTTTACTCAGACTACTGAAAACCCGCATAGTGCGTAAGACTACTCCCATACTACAGAACTCGCGAAAAGTGTTTCCTACTCTCAGGATGCAGAACTCCTGTAAACTGCCTCTCACTACTTCCAATGTACAGAAATCCTGTAAGCTGCTTCTCTTTTACTCAGACGACTGAAAACCCGCATAGTGCGTAAGACTACTCCCATGCTACAGAACTCCCGTAAAGTGTTTCATACACTCAGGATGCAGAACTCCAGTAAACTGCTTCGCTCTATATCCTGCTTACAGAAATCTTGTAAGGTGCATCTCCTACACACAGCCTACAGAAATTCCGCATACTGAGTATGGCTAGAGCCATGTTACAGACTCCCATAGACTGTCTCCTACACTCAAGATGCAGAGTTCCAGTAAATTGCTTCTCTCTACATCCAGCTTACAGAACGCATGTAAGCAGCATGTCCTAAACACAGGGTACAGAAAACTCGCATAGTGCATACGGCTGCTCCCATGCTACTGAACTCCCGTAAATTGTTTCCTACACTCAGGATGCAGAACTCCTGTAAACTGCCTCTCATTACTTCCAATGTACAGAAATCCTGTAAGCTGCTTTTCTTTTACTCAGAATACTGAAAACCCGCATAGTGCGTAAGACTACTCCCATGTTACAGAACTCCCGAAAAGTGTTTCCTACACTCAGGATGCAGAACTCCTGTAAACTGCCTCTCACTACTTCCAATGTACAGAAATCCTGTAAGCTGCTTCTCTTTTACTCAGACTACTGAAAACCCGCATAGTGCGTAAGACTACTCCCATGCTACAGAACTCCCGTAAAGTGTTTCCTACACTCAGGATGCAGAACTCCAGTAAACTGCTTCGCTCTACATCCAGCTTACAGAAATCCTGTAAGCTGCATCTCCTACTCACAGACTACAGAAATCCCGCATACTGAGTATGGCTGGAGCCATGTTACAGAACTCCCATAGACTGTCTCCTACACTCAGGATGCAGAACTCCTGTAAACTGCCTCTCACTACTTCCAATGTACAGAAATCCTGTAAGCTGCTTCTCTTTTACTCAGACTACTGAAAACCCGCATAGTGCGTAAGACTACTCCCATGCGACAGAACTCCCGTAAAGTGTTTCATACACTCAGGATGCAGAACTCCAGTAAACTGCTTCGCTCTACATCCAGCTTACAGAAATCCTGTAAGCTGCATCTCCTACTCACAGACTACAGAAATCCCGCATACTGAGTATGGCTAGAGCCATGTTACAGAACTCCCATAGACTGTCTCCTACACTCAGGATGCAGAACTCCTGTAAACTGCCTCTCACTACTTCCAATGTACAGAAATCCTGTAAGCTGCTTCTCTTTTACTCAGACTACTGAAAACCCGCATAGTGCGTAATACTGCTCCCATGCTACAGAACTTCCGTAAAGTGTTTCCTACACTCAGGATGCAGAACTCCAGTAAACTGCTTCGCTCTACATCCAGCTTACAGAAATCCTGTGAGCTGCATCTCCTACACAGACTACAGAAATCCCGCATACTGAGTATGGCTAGAGCAATGTTACAGAACTCCCATAGTCTGTCTCCTACACTCAGGATGTAGAACTCGTGTAAACTGCCTCTCACTATTTCCAAGGTACAGAAATCCTGTAAGCTGCTTCTCTTTTACTCAGACTACTGAAAACCCGCATAGTGCGTAAGACTACTCCCATGCTACAGAACTCCCGTAAAGTGTTTCCTACACTCAGGATGCAGAACTCCTGTAAACTGCCTCTCACTACTTCCAATGTACAGAAATCCTGTAAGCTGCTTCTCTTTTACTCAGACTACTGAAAACCCGCATAGTGCGTAAGACTACTCCCATGTTACAGAACTCCCGAAAAGTGTTTCCTACTCTCAGGATGCAGAACTCCTGTAAACTGCCTCTCACTACTTCCAATGTACAGAAATCCTGTAAGCTGCTTCTCTTTTACTCAGACTACTGAAAACCCGCATAGTGCGTAAGACTACTCCCATGCTACAGAACTCCCGTAAAGTGTTTCATACACTCAGGATGCAGAACTCCAGTAAACTGCTTCGCTCTATATCCTGCTTACAGAAATCTTGTAAGGTGCATCTCCTACACACAGCCTACAGAAATCCCGCATACTGAGTATGGCTAGAGCCATGTTACAGACTCCCATAGACTGTCTCCTACACTCAAGATGCAGAGTTCCAGTAAATTGCTTCTCTCTACATCCAGCTTACAGAACGCATGTAAGCAGCATGTCCTAAACACAGGGTACAGAAAACTCGCATAGTGCATACGGCTGCTCCCATGCTACTGAACTCCCGTAAATTGTTTCCTACACTCAGGATGCAGAACTCCTGTAAACTGCCTCTCATTACTTCCAATGTACAGAAATCCTGTAAGCTGCTTTTCTTTTACTCAGAATACTGAAAACCCGCATAGTGCGTAAGACTACTCCCATGTTACAGAACTCCCGAAAAGTGTTTCCTACACTCAGGATGCAGAACTCCTGTAAACTGCCTCTCACTACTTCCAATGTACAGAAATCCTGTAAGCTGCTTCTCTTTTACTCAGACTACTGAAAACCCGCATAGTGCGTAAGACTACTCCCATGCTACAGAACTCCCGTAAAGTGTTTCCTACACTCAGGATGCAGAACTCCAGTAAACTGCTTCGCTCTACATCCAGCTTACAGAAATCCTGTGAGCTGCATCTCCTACACACAGACTACAGAAATCTCGCATACTGAGTATTGCTAGAGCCATGTTACAGAACTCCCATAGACTGTCTCCTACACTCAGGATGTAGAACTCGTGTAAACTGCCTCTCACTATTTCCAAGGTACAGAAATCCTGTAAGCTGCTTCTCTTTTACTCAGACTACTGAAAACCCGCATAGTGCGTAAGACTACTCCCATGCTACAGAACTCCCGTAAAGTGTTTCCTACACTCAGGACGCAGAACTCCTGTAAACTGCCTCTCACTACTTCCAATGTACAGAAATCCTGTAAGCTGCTTTTCTTTTACTCAGACGACTGAAAACCCGCATAGTGCGTAAGACTACTCCCATGTTACAGAACTCGCGAAAAGTGTTTCCTACACTCAGGATGCAGAACTCCTGTAAACTGCCTCTCACTACTTCCAATGTACAGAAATCCTGTAAGCTGCTTCTCTTTTACTCAGACTACTGAAAACCTGCGTAGTGCGTAAGACTACTCCCATGCTACAGAACTCCCTTAAAGTGTTTCCTACACTCAGGATGCAGAACTCCAGTAAACTGCTTCGCTCTACATCCAGCTTACAGAAATCCTGTAAGCTGCATCTCCTACTCACAGACTACAGAAATCCCGCATACTGAGTATGGCTAGAGCCATGTTACAGAACTCCCATAGACTGTCTCCTACACTCAGGATGCAGAACTCCTGTAAACTGCCTCTCACTACTTCCAATGTACAGAAATCCTGTAAGCTGCTTCTCTTTTACTCAGACTACTGAAAACCCGCATAGTGCGTAATACTGCTCCCATGCTACAGAACTTCCGTAAAGTGTTTCCTACACTCAGGATGCAGAACTCCACTAAACTGCTTCGCTCTACATCCAGCTTACAGAAATCCTGTGAGCTGCATCTCCTACACAGACTACAGAAATCCCGCATACTGAGTATGGCTAGAGCCATGTTACAGAACTCCCATAGTCTGTCTCCTACACTCAGGATGTAGAACTCGTGTAAACTGCCTCTCACTATTTCCAAGGTACAGAAATCCTGTAAGCTGCTTCTCTTTTACTCAGACTACTGAAAACCCGCATAGTGCGTAAGACTACTCCCATGCTACAGAACTCCCGTAAAGTGTTTCCTACACTCAGGATGCAGAACTCCTGTAAACTGCCTCTCACTACTTCCAATGTACAGAAATCCTGTAAGCTGCTTCTCTTTTACTCAGACTACTGAAAACCCGCATAGTGCGTAAGACTACTCCCATGTTACAGAACTCCCGAAAAGTGTTTCCTACTCTCAGGATGCAGAACTCCTGTAAACTGCCTCTCACTACTTCCAATGTACAGAAATCCTGTAAGCTGCTTCTCTTTTACTCAGACTACTGAAAACCCGCATAGTGCGTAAGACTACTCCCATGCTACAGAACTCCCGTAAAGTGTTTCATACACTCAGGATGCAGAACTCCAGTAAACTGCTTCGCTCTATATCCTGCTTACAGAAATCTTGTAAGGTGCATCTCCTACACACAGCCTACAGAAATCCCGCATACTGAGTATGGCTAGAGCCATGTTACAGACTCCCATAGACTGTCTCCTACACTCAAGATGCAGAGTTCCAGTAAATTGCTTCTCTCTACATCCAGCTTACAGAACGCATGTAAGCAGCATGTCCTAAACACAGGGTACAGAAAACTCGCATAGTGCATACGGCTGCTCCCATGCTACTGAACTCCCGTAAATTGTTTCCTACACTCAGGATGCAGAACTCCTGTAAACTGCCTCTCATTACTTCCAATGTACAGAAATCCTGTAAGCTGCTTTTCTTTTACTCAGAATACTGAAAACCCGCATAGTGCGTAAGACTACTCCCATGTTACAGAACTCCCGAAAAGTGTTTCCTACACTCAGGATGCAGAACTCCTGTAAACTGCCTCTCACTACTTCCAATGTACAGAAATCCTGTAAGATGCTTCTCTTTTACTCAGACTACTGAAAACCCGCATAGTGCGTAAGACTACTCCCATGCTACAGAACTCCCGTAAAGTGTTTCCTACACTCAGGATGCAGAACTCCAGTAAACTGCTTCGCTCTACATCCAGCTTACAGAAATCCTGTGAGCTGCATCTCCTACACACAGACTACAGAAATCTCGCATACTGAGTATTGCTAGAGCCATGTTACAGAACTCCCATAGACTGTCTCCTACACTCAGGATGTAGAACTCGTGTAAACTGCCTCTCACTATTTCCAAGGTACAGAAATCCTGTAAGCTGCTTCTCTTTTACTCAGACTACTGAAAACCCGCATAGTGCGTAAGACTACTCCCATGCTACAGAACTCCCGTAAAGTGTTTCCTACACTCAGGACGCAGAACTCCTGTAAACTGCCTCTCACTACTTCCAATGTACAGAAATCCTGTAAGCTGCTTTTCTTTTACTCAGACGACTGAAAACCCGCATAGTGCGTAAGACTACTCCCATGTTACAGAACTCGCGAAAAGTGTTTCCTACACTCAGGATGCAGAACTCCTGTAAACTGCCTCTCACTACTTCCAATGTACAGAAATCCTGTAAGCTGCTTCTCTTTTACTCAGACTACTGAAAACCTGCGTAGTGCGTAAGACTACTCCCATGCTACAGAACTCCCTTAAAGTGTTTCCTACACTCAGGATGCAGAACTCCAGTAAACTGCTTCGCTCTACATCCAGCTTACAGAAATCCTGTAAGCTGCATCTCCTACTCACAGACTACAGAAATCCCGCATACTGAGTATGGCTAGAGCCATGTTACAGAACTCCCATAGACTGTCTCCTACACTCAGGATGCAGAACTCCTGTAAACTGCCTCTCACTACTTCCAATGTACAGAAATCCTGTAAGCTGCTTCTCTTTTACTCAGACTACTGAAAACCCGCATAGTGCGTAATACTGCTCCCATGCTACAGAACTTCCGTAAAGTGTTTCCTACACTCAGGATGCAGAACTCCAGTAAACTGCTTCGCTCTACATCCAGCTTACAGAAATCCTGTGAGCTGCATCTCCTACACAGACTACAGAAATCCCGCATACTGAGTATGGCTAGAGCCATGTTACAGAACTCCCATAGTCTGTCTCCTACACTCAGGATGTAGAACTCGTGTAAACTGCCTCTCACTATTTCCAAGGTACAGAAATCCTGTAAGCTGCTTCTCTTTTACTCAGACTACTGAAAACCCGCATAGTGCGTAAGACTACTCCCATGCTACAGAACTCCCGTAAAGTGTTTCCTACACTCAGGATGCAGAACTCCTGTAAACTGCCTCTCACTACTTCCAATGTACAGAAATCCTGTAAGCTGCTTCTCTTTTACTCAGACTACTGAAAACCCGCATAGTGCGTAAGACTACTCCCATGTTACAGAACTCGCGAAAAGTGTTTCCTACTCTCAGGATGCAGAACTCCTGTAAACTGCCTCTCACTACTTCCAATGTACAGAAATCCTGTAAGCTGCTTCTCTTTTACTCAGACGACTGAAAACCCGCATAGTGCGTAAGACTACTCCCATGCTACAGAACTCCCGTAAAGTGTTTCATACACTCAGGATGCAGAACTCCAGTAAACTGCTTCGCTCTATATCCTGCTTACAGAAATCTTGTAAGGTGCATCTCCTACACACAGCCTACAGAAATCCCGCATACTGAGTATGGCTAGAGCCATGTTACAGACTCCCATAGACTGTCTCCTACACTCAAGATGCAGAGTTCCAGTAAATTGCTTCTCTCTACATCCAGCTTACAGAACGTATGTAAGCAGCATGTCCTAAACACAGGGTACAGAAAACTCGCATAGTGCATACGGCTGCTCCCATGCTACTGAACTCCCGTAAATTGTTTCCTACACTCAGGATGCAGAACTCCTGTAAACTGCCTCTCATTACTTCCAATGTACAGAAATCCTGTAAGCTGCTTTTCTTTTACTCAGAATACTGAAAACCCGCATAGTGCGTAAGACTACTCCCATGTTACAGAACTCCCGAAAAGTGTTTCCTACACTCAGGATGCAGAACTCCTGTAAACTGCCTCTCACTACTTCCAATGTACAGAAATCCTGTAAGCTGCTTCTCTTTTACTCAGACTACTGAAAACCCGCATAGTGCGTAAGACTACTCCCCTGCTACAGAACTCCCGTAAAGTGTTTCCTACACTCAGGATGCAGAACTCCAGTAAACTGCTTCGCTCTACATCCAGCTTACAGAAATCCTGTGAGCCGCATCTCCTACACACAGACTACAGAAATCTCGCATACTGAGTATTGCTAGAGCCATGTTACAGAACTCCCATAGACTGTCTCCTACACTCAGGATGTAGAACTCGTGTAAACTGCCTCTCACTATTTCCAAGGTACAGAAATCCTGTAAGCTGCTTCTCTTTTACTCAGACTACTGAAAACCCGCATAGTGCGTATGACTACTCCCATGCTACAGAACTCCCGTAAAGTGTTTCCTACACTCAGGATGCAGAACTCCTGTAAACTGCCTCTCACTACTTCCAATGTACAGAAATCCTGTAAGCTGCTTTTCTTTTACTCAGACGACTGAAAACCCGCATAGTGCGTAAGACTACTCCCATGTTACAGAACTCGCGAAAAGTGTTTCCTACACTCAGGATGCAGAACTCCTGTAAACTGCCTCTCACTACTTCCAATGTACAGAAATCCTGTAAGCTGCTTCTCTTTTACTCAGACTACTGAAAACCTGCGTAGTGCGTAAGACTACTCCCATGCGACAGAACTCCCTTAAAGTGTTTCCTACACTCAGGATGCAGAACTCCAGTAAACTGCTTCGCTCTACATCCAGCTTACAGAAATCCTGTAAGCTGCATCTCCTACTCACAGACTACAGAAATCCCGCATACTGAGTATGGCTAGAGCCATGTTACAGAACTCCCATAGACTGTCTCCTACACTCAGGATGCAGAACTCCTGTAAACTGCCTCTCACTACTTCCAATGTACAGAAATCCTGTAAGCTGCTTCTCTTTTACTCAGACTACTGAAAACCCGCATAGTGCGTAATACTGCTCCCATGCTACAGAACTCCCATAGTCTGTCTCCTACACTCAGGATGTAGAACTCGTGTAAACTGCCTCTCACTATTTCCAAGGTACAGAAATCCTGTAAGCTGCTTCTCTTTTACTCAGACTACTGAAAACCCGCATAGTGCGTAAGACTACTCCCATGCTACAGAACTCCCGTAAAGTGTTTCCTACACTCAGGATGCAGAACTCCTGTAAACTGCCTCTCACTACTTCCAATGTACAGAAATCCTGTAAGCTGCTTCTCTTTTACTCAGACTACTGAAAACCCGCATAGTGCGTAAGACTACTCCCATACTACAGAACTCGCGAAAAGTGTTTCCTACTCTCAGGATGCAGAACTCCTGTAAACTGCCTCTCACTACTTCCAATGTACAGAAATCCTGTAAGCTGCTTCTCTTTTACTCAGACGACTGAAAACCCGCATAGTGCGTAAGACTACTCCCATGCTACAGAACTCCCGTAAAGTGTTTCATACACTCAGGATGCAGAACTCCAGTAAACTGCTTCGCTCTATATCCTGCTTACAGAAATCTTGTAAGGTGCATCTCCTACACACAGCCTACAGAAATTCCGCATACTGAGTATGGCTAGAGCCATGTTACAGACTCCCATAGACTGTCTCCTACACTCAAGATGCAGAGTTCCAGTAAATTGCTTCTCTCTACATCCAGCTTACAGAACGCATGTAAGCAGCATGTCCTAAACACAGGGTACAGAAAACTCGCATAGTGCATACGGCTGCTCCCATGCTACTGAACTCCCGTAAATTGTTTCCTACACTCAGGATGCAGAACTCCTGTAAACTGCCTCTCATTACTTCCAATGTACAGAAATCCTGTAAGCTGCTTTTCTTTTACTCAGAATACTGAAAACCCGCATAGTGCGTAAGACTACTCCCATGTTACAGAACTCCCGAAAAGTGTTTCCTACACTCAGGATGCAGAACTCCTGTAAACTGCCTCTCACTACTTCCAATGTACAGAAATCCTGTAAGCTGCTTCTCTTTTACTCAGACTACTGAAAACCCGCATAGTGCGTAAGACTACTCCCATGCTACAGAACTCCCGTAAAGTGTTTCCTACACTCAGGATGCAGAACTCCAGTAAACTGCTTCGCTCTACATCCAGCTTACAGAAATCCTGTAAGCTGCATCTCCTACTCACAGACTACAGAAATCCCGCATACTGAGTATGGCTGGAGCCATGTTACAGAACTCCCATAGACTGTCTCCTACACTCAGGATGCAGAACTCCTGTAAACTGCCTCTCACTACTTCCAATGTACAGAAATCCTGTAAGCTGCTTCTCTTTTACTCAGACTACTGAAAACCCGCATAGTGCGTAAGACTACTCCCATGCGACAGAACTCCCGTAAAGTGTTTCATACACTCAGGATGCAGAACTCCAGTAAACTGCTTCGCTCTACATCCAGCTTACAGAAATCCTGTAAGCTGCATCTCCTACTCACAGACTACAGAAATCCCGCATACTGAGTATGGCTAGAGCCATGTTACAGAACTCCCATAGACTGTCTCCTACACTCAGGATGCAGAACTCCTGTAAACTGCCTCTCACTACTTCCAATGTACAGAAATCCTGTAAGCTGCTTCTCTTTTACTCAGACTACTGAAAACCCGCATAGTGCGTAATACTGCTCCCATGCTACAGAACTTCCGTAAAGTGTTTCCTACACTCAGGATGCAGAACTCCAGTAAACTGCTTCGCTCTACATCCAGCTTACAGAAATCCTGTGAGCTGCATCTCCTACACAGACTACAGAAATCCCGCATACTGAGTATGGCTAGAGCAATGTTACAGAACTCCCATAGTCTGTCTCCTACACTCAGGATGTAGAACTCGTGTAAACTGCCTCTCACTATTTCCAAGGTACAGAAATCCTGTAAGCTGCTTCTCTTTTACTCAGACTACTGAAAACCCGCATAGTGCGTAAGACTACTCCCATGCTACAGAACTCCCGTAAAGTGTTTCCTACACTCAGGATGCAGAACTCCTGTAAACTGCCTCTCACTACTTCCAATGTACAGAAATCCTGTAAGCTGCTTCTCTTTTACTCAGACTACTGAAAACCCGCATAGTGCGTAAGACTACTCCCATGTTACAGAACTCCCGAAAAGTGTTTCCTACTCTCAGGATGCAGAACTCCTGTAAACTGCCTCTCACTACTTCCAATGTACAGAAATCCTGTAAGCTGCTTCTCTTTTACTCAGACTACTGAAAACCCGCATAGTGCGTAAGACTACTCCCATGCTACAGAACTCCCGTAAAGTGTTTCATACACTCAGGATGCAGAACTCCAGTAAACTGCTTCGCTCTATATCCTGCTTACAGAAATCTTGTAAGGTGCATCTCCTACACACAGCCTACAGAAATCCCGCATACTGAGTATGGCTAGAGCCATGTTACAGACTCCCATAGACTGTCTCCTACACTCAAGATGCAGAGTTCCAGTAAATTGCTTCTCTCTACATCCAGCTTACAGAACGCATGTAAGCAGCATGTCCTAAACACAGGGTACAGAAAACTCGCATAGTGCATACGGCTGCTCCCATGCTACTGAACTCCCGTAAATTGTTTCCTACACTCAGGATGCAGAACTCCTGTAAACTGCCTCTCATTACTTCCAATGTACAGAAATCCTGTAAGCTGCTTTTCTTTTACTCAGAATACTGAAAACCCGCATAGTGCGTAAGACTACTCCCATGTTACAGAACTCCCGAAAAGTGTTTCCTACACTCAGGATGCAGAACTCCTGTAAACTGCCTCTCACTACTTCCAATGTACAGAAATCCTGTAAGCTGCTTCTCTTTTACTCAGACTACTGAAAACCCGCATAGTGCGTAAGACTACTCCCATGCTACAGAACTCCCGTAAAGTGTTTCCTACACTCAGGATGCAGAACTCCAGTAAACTGCTTCGCTCTACATCCAGCTTACAGAAATCCTGTGAGCTGCATCTCCTACATACAGACTACAGAAATCTCGCATACTGAGTATTGCTAGAGCCATGTTACAGAACTCCCATAGACTGTCTCCTACACTCAGGATGTAGAACTCGTGTAAACTGCCTCTCACTATTTCCAATGTACAGAAATCCTGTAAGCTGCTTCTCTTTTACTCAGACTACTGAAAACCCGCATAGTGCGTAATAGTGCTCCCATGCTACAGAACTCCCGTAAAGTGTTTCCTACACTCAGGATGCAGAACTCCAGTAAACTGCTTCGCTCTACATCCAGCTTACAGAAATCCTGTGAGCTGCATCTCCTACACACAGACTACAGAAATCCCGCATACTGAGTATGGCTAGAGCCATGTTACAGAACTCCCATAGTCTGTCTCCTACACTCAGGATGTAGAACTCGTGTAAACTGCCTCTCATTATTTCCAAGGTACAGAAATCCTGTAAGCTGCTTCTCTTTTACTCAGACTACTGAAAACCCGCATAGTGCGTAATACTGCTCCCATGCTACAGAACTTCCGTAAAGTGTTTCCTACACTCAGGATGCAGAACTCCAGTAAACTGCTTCGCTCTACATCCAGCTTACAGAAATCCTGTGAGCTGCATCTCCTACACAGACTACAGAAATCCCGCATACTGAGTATGGCTAGAGCAATGTTACAGAACTTCCATAGTCTGTCTCCTACACTCAGGATGTAGAACTCGTGTAAACTGCCTCTCACTATTTCCAAGGTACAGAAATCCTGTAAGCTGCTTCTCTTTTACTCAGACTACTGAAAACCCGCATAGTGCGTAAGACTACTCCCATGCTACAGAACTCCCGTAAAGTGTTTCCTACACTCAGGATGCAGAACTCCTGTAAACTGCCTCTCACTACTTCCAATGTACAGAAATCCTGTAAGCTGCTTCTCTTTTACTCAGACTACTGAAAACCCGCATAGTGCGTAAGACTACTCCCATGTTACAGAACTCGCGAAAAGTGTTTCCTACTCTCAGGATGCAGAACTCCTGTAAACTGCCTCTCACTACTTCCAATGTACAGAAATCCTGTAAGCTGCTTCTCTTTTACTCAGACGACTGAAAACCCGCATAGTGCGTAAGACTACTCCCATGCTACAGAACTCCCGTAAAGTGTTTCATACACTCAGGATGCAGAACTCCAGTAAACTGCTTCGCTCTATATCCTGCTTACAGAAATCTTGTAAGGTGCATCTCCTACACACAGCCTACAGAAATCCCGCATACTGAGTATGGCTAGAGCCATGTTACAGACTCCCATAGACTGTCTCCTACACTCAAGATGCAGAGTTCCAGTAAATTGCTTCTCTCTACATCCAGCTTACAGAACGCATGTAAGCAGCATGTCCTAAACACAGGGTACAGAAAACTCGCATAGTGCATACGGCTGCTCCCATGCTACTGAACTCCCGTAAATTGTTTTCTACACTCAGGATGCAGAACTCCTGTAAACTGCCTCTCATTACTTCCAATGTACAGAAATCCTGTAAGCTGCTTTTCTTTTACTCAGAATACTGAAAACCCGCATAGTGCGTAAGACTACTCCCATGTTACAGAACTCCCGAAAAGTGTTTCCTACACTCAGGATGCAGAACTCCTGTAAACTGCCTCTCACTACTTCCAATGTACAGAAATCCTGTAAGATGCTTCTCTTTTACTCAGACTACTGAAAACCCGCATAGTGCGTAAGACTACTCCCATGCTACAGAACTCCCGTAAAGTGTTTCCTACACTCAGGATGCAGAACTCCAGTAAACTGCTTCGCTCTACATCCAGCTTACAGAAATCCTGTAAGCTGCATCTCCTACTCACAGACTACAGAAATCCCGCATACTGAGTATGGCTGGAGCCATGTTACAGAACTCCCATAGACTGTCTCCTACACTCAGGATGCAGAACTCCTGTAAACTGCCTCTCACTACTTCCAATGTACAGAAATCCTGTAAGCTGCTTCTCTTTTACTCAGACTACTGAAAACCCGCATAGTGCGTAAGACTACTCCCATGCGACAGAACTCCCGTAAAGTGTTTCATACACTCAGGATGCAGAACTCCAGTAAACTGCTTCGCTCTACATCCAGCTTACAGAAATCCTGTAAGCTGCATCTCCTACTCACAGACTACAGAAATCCCGCATACTGAGTATGGCTAGAGCCATGTTACAGAACTCCCATAGACTGTCTCCTACACTCAGGATGTAGAACTCCTGTAAACTGCCTCTCACTACTTCCAATGTACAGAAATCCTGTAAGCTGCTTCTCTTTTACTCAGACTACTGAAAACCCGCATAGTGCGTAAGACTACTCCCCTGCTACAGAACTCCCGTAAAGTGTTTCCTACACTCAGGATGCAGAACTCCAGTAAACTGCTTCGCTCTACATCCAGCTTACAGAAATCCTGTGAGCCGCATCTCCTACACACAGACTACAGAAATCTCGCATACTGAGTATTGCTAGAGCCATGTTACAGAACTCCCATAGACTGTCTCCTACACTCAGGATGTAGAACTCGTGTAAACTGCCTCTCACTATTTCCAAGGTACAGAAATCCTGTAAGCTGCTTCTCTTTTACTCAGACTACTGAAAACCCGCATAGTGCGTATGACTACTCCCATGCTACAGAACTCCCGTAAAGTGTTTCCTACACTCAGGATGCAGAACTCCTGTAAACTGCCTCTCACTACTTCCAATGTACAGAAATCCTGTAAGCTGCTTTTCTTTTACTCAGACGACTGAAAACCCGCATAGTGCGTAAGACTACTCCCATGTTACAGAACTCGCGAAAAGTGTTTCCTACACTCAGGATGCAGAACTCCTGTAAACTGCCTCTCACTACTTCCAATGTACAGAAATCCTGTAAGCTGCTTCTCTTTTACTCAGACTACTGAAAACCCGCATAGTGCGTAATACTGCTCCCATGCTACAGAACTCCCATAGTCTGTCTCCTACACTCAGGATGTAGAACTCGTGTAAACTGCCTCTCACTATTTCCAAGGTACAGAAATCCTGTAAGCTGCTTCTCTTTTACTCAGACTACTGAAAACCCGCATAGTGCGTAAGACTACTCCCATGCTACAGAACTCCCGTAAAGTGTTTCCTACACTCAGGATGCAGAACTCCTGTAAACTGCCTCTCACTACTTCCAATGTACAGAAATCCTGTAAGCTGCTTCTCTTTTACTCAGACTACTGAAAACCCGCATAGTGCGTAAGACTACTCCCATACTACAGAACTCGCGAAAAGTGTTTCCTACTCTCAGGATGCAGAACTCCTGTAAACTGCCTCTCACTACTTCCAATGTACAGAAATCCTGTAAGCTGCTTCTCTTTTACTCAGACGACTGAAAACCCGCATAGTGCGTAAGACTACTCCCATGCTACAGAACTCCCGTAAAGTGTTTCATACACTCAGGATGCAGAACTCCAGTAAACTGCTTCGCTCTATATCCTGCTTACAGAAATCTTGTAAGGTGCATCTCCTACACACAGCCTACAGAAATTCCGCATACTGAGTATGGCTAGAGCCATGTTACAGACTCCCATAGACTGTCTCCTACACTCAAGATGCAGAGTTCCAGTAAATTGCTTCTCTCTACATCCAGCTTACAGAACGCATGTAAGCAGCATGTCCTAAACACAGGGTACAGAAAACTCGCATAGTGCATACGGCTGCTCCCATGCTACTGAACTCCCGTAAATTGTTTCCTACACTCAGGATGCAGAACTCCTGTAAATTGCCTCTCATTACTTCCAATGTACAGAAATCCTGTAAGCTGCTTTTCTTTTACTCAGAATACTGAAAACCCGCATAGTGCGTAAGACTACTCCCATGTTACAGAACTCCCGAAAAGTGTTTCCTACACTCAGGATGCAGAACTCCTGTAAACTGCCTCTCACTACTTCCAATGTACAGAAATCCTGTAAGCTGCTTCTCTTTTACTCAGACTACTGAAAACCCGCATAGTGCGTAAGACTACTCCCATGCTACAGAACTCCCGTAAAGTGTTTCCTACACTCAGGATGCAGAACTCCAGTAAACTGCTTCGCTCTACATCCAGCTTACAGAAATCCTGTAAGCTGCATCTCCTACTCACAGACTACAGAAATCCCGCATACTGAGTATGGCTGGAGCCATGTTACAGAACTCCCATAGACTGTCTCCTACACTCAGGATGCAGAACTCCTGTAAACTGCCTCTCACTACTTCCAATGTACAGAAATCCTGTAAGCTGCTTCTCTTTTACTCAGACTACTGAAAACCCGCATAGTGCGTAAGACTACTCCCATGCGACAGAACTCCCGTAAAGTGTTTCATACACTCAGGATGCAGAACTCCAGTAAACTGCTTCGCTCTACATCCAGCTTACAGAAATCCTGTAAGCTGCATCTCCTACTCACAGACTACAGAAATCCCGCATACTGAGTATGGCTAGAGCCATGTTACAGAACTCCCATAGACTGTCTCCTACACTCAGGATGCAGAACTCCTGTAAACTGCCTCTCACTACTTCCAATGTACAGAAATCCTGTAAGCTGCTTCTCTTTTACTCAGACTACTGAAAACCCGCATAGTGCGTAATACTGCTCCCATGCTACAGAACTTCCGTAAAGTGTTTCCTACACTCAGGATGCAGAACTCCAGTAAACTGCTTCGCTCTACATCCAGCTTACAGAAATCCTGTGAGCTGCATCTCCTACACAGACTACAGAAATCCCGCATACTGAGTATGGCTAGAGCAATGTTACAGAACTCCCATAGTCTGTCTCCTACACTCAGGATGTAGAACTCGTGTAAACTGCCTCTCACTATTTCCAAGGTACAGAAATCCTGTAAGCTGCTTCTCTTTTACTCAGACTACTGAAAACCCGCATAGTGCGTAAGACTACTCCCATGCTACAGAACTCCCGTAAAGTGTTTCCTACACTCAGGATGCAGAACTCCTGTAAACTGCCTCTCACTACTTCCAATGTACAGAAATCCTGTAAGCTGCTTCTCTTTTACTCAGACTACTGAAAACCCGCATAGTGCGTAAGACTACTCCCATGTTACAGAACTCCCGAAAAGTGTTTCCTACTCTCAGGATGCAGAACTCCTGTAAACTGCCTCTCACTACTTCCAATGTACAGAAATCCTGTAAGCTGCTTCTCTTTTACTCAGACTACTGAAAACCCGCATAGTGCGTAAGACTACTCCCATGCTACAGAACTCCCGTAAAGTGTTTCATACACTCAGGATGCAGAACTCCAGTAAACTGCTTCGCTCTATATCCTGCTTACAGAAATCTTGTAAGGTGCATCTCCTACACACAGCCTACAGAAATCCCGCATACTGAGTATGGCTAGAGCCATGTTACAGACTCCCATAGACTGTCTCCTACACTCAAGATGCAGAGTTCCAGTAAATTGCTTCTCTCTACATCCAGCTTACAGAACGCATGTAAGCAGCATGTCCTAAACACAGGGTACAGAAAACTCGCATAGTGCATACGGCTGCTCCCATGCTACTGAACTCCCGTAAATTGTTTCCTACACTCAGGATGCAGAACTCCTGTAAACTGCCTCTCATTACTTCCAATGTACAGAAATCCTGTAAGCTGCTTTTCTTTTACTCAGAATACTGAAAACCCGCATAGTGCGTAAGACTACTCCCATGTTACAGAACTCCCGAAAAGTGTTTCCTACACTCAGGATGCAGAACTCCTGTAAACTGCCTCTCACTACTTCCAATGTACAGAAATCCTGTAAGCTGCTTCTCTTTTACTCAGACTACTGAAAACCCGCATAGTGCGTAAGACTACTCCCATGCTACAGAACTCCCGTAAAGTGTTTCCTACACTCAGGATGCAGAACTCCAGTAAACTGCTTCGCTCTACATCCAGCTTACAGAAATCCTGTGAGCTGCATCTCCTACATACAGACTACAGAAATCTCGCATACTGAGTATTGCTAGAGCCATGTTACAGAACTCCCATAGACTGTCTCCTACACTCAGGATGTAGAACTCGTGTAAACTGCCTCTCACTATTTCCAATGTACAGAAATCCTGTAAGCTGCTTCTCTTTTACTCAGACTACTGAAAACCCGCATAGTGCGTAATAGTGCTCCCATGCTACAGAACTCCCGTAAAGTGTTTCCTACACTCAGGATGCAGAACTCCAGTAAACTGCTTCGCTCTACATCCAGCTTACAGAAATCCTGTGAGCTGCATCTCCTACACACAGACTACAGAAATCCCGCATACTGAGTATGGCTAGAGCCATGTTACAGAACTCCCATAGTCTGTCTCCTACACTCAGGATGTAGAACTCGTGTAAACTGCCTCTCATTATTTCCAAGGTACAGAAATCCTGTAAGCTGCTTCTCTTTTACTCAGACTACTGAAAACCCGCATAGTGCGTAATACTGCTCCCATGCTACAGAACTTCCGTAAAGTGTTTCCTACACTCAGGATGCAGAACTCCAGTAAACTGCTTCGCTCTACATCCAGCTTACAGAAATCCTGTGAGCTGCATCTCCTACACAGACTACAGAAATCCCGCATACTGAGTATGGCTAGAGCAATGTTACAGAACTCCCATAGTCTGTCTCCTACACTCAGGATGTAGAACTCGTGTAAACTGCCTCTCACTATTTCCAAGGTACAGAAATCCTGTAAGCTGCTTCTCTTTTACTCAGACTACTGAAAACCCGCATAGTGCGTAAGACTACTCCCATGCTACAGAACTCCCGTAAAGTGTTTCCTACACTCAGGATGCAGAACTCCTGTAAACTGCCTCTCACTACTTCCAATGTACAGAAATCCTGTAAGCTGCTTCTCTTTTACTCAGACTACTGAAAACCCGCATAGTGCGTAAGACTACTCCCATGTTACAGAACTCGCGAAAAGTGTTTCCTACTCTCAGGATGCAGAACTCCTGTAAACTGCCTCTCACTACTTCCAATGTACAGAAATCCTGTAAGCTGCTTCTCTTTTACTCAGACGACTGAAAACCCGCATAGTGCGTAAGACTACTCCCATGCTACAGAACTCCCGTAAAGTGTTTCATACACTCAGGATGCAGAACTCCAGTAAACTGCTTCGCTCTATATCCTGCTTACAGAAATCTTGTAAGGTGCATCTCCTACACACAGCCTACAGAAATCCCGCATACTGAGTATGGCTAGAGCCATGTTACAGACTCCCATAGACTGTCTCCTACACTCAAGATGCAGAGTTCCAGTAAATTGCTTCTCTCTACATCCAGCTTACAGAACGCATGTAAGCAGCATGTCCTAAACACAGGGTACAGAAAACTCGCATAGTGCATACGGCTGCTCCCATGCTACTGAACTCCCGTAAATTGTTTTCTACACTCAGGATGCAGAACTCCTGTAAACTGCCTCTCATTACTTCCAATGTACAGAAATCCTGTAAGCTGCTTTTCTTTTACTCAGAATACTGAAAACCCGCATAGTGCGTAAGACTACTCCCATGTTACAGAACTCCCGAAAAGTGTTTCCTACACTCAGGATGCAGAACTCCTGTAAACTGCCTCTCACTACTTCCAATGTACAGAAATCCTGTAAGATGCTTCTCTTTTACTCAGACTACTGAAAACCCGCATAGTGCGTAAGACTACTCCCATGCTACAGAACTCCCGTAAAGTGTTTCCTACACTCAGGATGCAGAACTCCAGTAAACTGCTTCGCTCTACATCCAGCTTACAGAAATCCTGTAAGCTGCATCTCCTACTCACAGACTACAGAAATCCCGCATACTGAGTATGGCTGGAGCCATGTTACAGAACTCCCATAGACTGTCTCCTACACTCAGGATGCAGAACTCCTGTAAACTGCCTCTCACTACTTCCAATGTACAGAAATCCTGTAAGCTGCTTCTCTTTTACTCAGACTACTGAAAACCCGCATAGTGCGTAAGACTACTCCCATGCGACAGAACTCCCGTAAAGTGTTTCATACACTCAGGATGCAGAACTCCAGTAAACTGCTTCGCTCTACATCCAGCTTACAGAAATCCTGTAAGCTGCATCTCCTACTCACAGACTACAGAAATCCCGCATACTGAGTATGGCTAGAGCCATGTTACAGAACTCCCATAGACTGTCTCCTACACTCAGGATGTAGAACTCCTGTAAACTGCCTCTCACTACTTCCAATGTACAGAAATCCTGTAAGCTGCTTCTCTTTTACTCAGACTACTGAAAACCCGCATAGTGCGTAAGACTACTCCCATGCTACAGAACTTCCGTAAAGTGTTTCCTACACTCAGGATGCAGAACTCCAGTAAACTGCTTCGCTCTACATCCAGCTTACAGAAATCCTGTGAGCTGCATCTCCTACACAGACTACAGAAATCCCGCATACTGAGTATGGCTAGAGCAATGTTACAGAACTCCCATAGTCTGTCTCCTACACTCAGGATGTAGAACTCGTGTAAACTGCCTCTCACTATTTCCAAGGTACAGAAATCCTGTAAGCTGCTTCTCTTTTACTCAGACTACTGAAAACCCGCATAGTGCGTAAGACTACTCCCATGCTACAGAACTCCCGTAAAGTGTTTCCTACACTCAGGATGCAGAACTCCTGTAAACTGCCTCTCACTACTTCCAATGTACAGAAATCCTGTAAGCTGCTTCTCTTTTACTCAGACTACTGAAAACCCGCATAGTGCGTAAGACTACTCCCATGTTACAGAACTCGCGAAAAGTGTTTCCTACTCTCAGGATGCAGAACTCCTGTAAACTGCCTCTCACTACTTCCAATGTACAGAAATCCTGTAAGCTGCTTCTCTTTTACTCAGACGACTGAAAACCCGCATAGTGCGTAAGACTACTCCCATGCTACAGAACTCCCGTAAAGTGTTTCCTACACTCAGGATGCAGAACTCCAGTAAACTGCTTCGCTCTATATCCTGCTTACAGAAATCTTGTAAGGTGCATCTCCTACACACAGCCTACAGAAATCCCGCATACTGAGTATGGCTAGAGCCATGTTACAGACTCCCATAGACTGTCTCCTACACTCAAGATGCAGAGTTCCAGTAAATTGCTTCTCTCTACATCCAGCTTACAGAACGCATGTAAGCAGCATGTCCTAAACACAGGGTACAGAAAACTCGCATAGTGCATACGGCTGCTCCCATGCTACTGAACTCCCGTAAATTGTTTCCTACACTCAGGATGCAGAACTCCTGTAAACTGCCTCTCATTACTTCCAATGTACAGAAATCCTGTAAGCTGCTTTTCTTTTACTCAGAATACTGAAAACCCGCATAGTGCGTAAGACTACTCCCATGTTACAGAACTCCCGAAAAGTGTTTCCTACACTCAGGATGCAGAACTCCTGTAAACTGCCTCTCACTACTTCCAATGTACAGAAATCCTGTAAGCTGCTTCTCTTTTACTCAGACTACTGAAAACCCGCATAGTGCGTAAGACTACTCCCATGCTACAGAACTCCCGTAAAGTGTTTCCTACACTCAGGATGCAGAACTCCAGTAAACTGCTTCGCTCTACATCCAGCTTACAGAAATCCTGTAAGCTGCATCTCCTACTCACAGACTACAGAAATCCCGCATACTGAGTATGGCTGGAGCCATGTTACAGAACTCCCATAGACTGTCTCCTACACTCAGGATGCAGAACTCCTGTAAACTGCCTCTCACTACTTCCAATGTACAGAAATCCTGTAAGCTGCTTCTCTTTTACTCAGACTACTGAAAACCCGCATAGTGCGTAATAGTGCTCCCATGCTACAGAACTCCCGTAAAGTGTTTCCTACACTCAGGATGCAGAACTCCAGTAAACTGCTTCGCTCTACATCCAGCTTACAGAAATCCTGTGAGCTGCATCTCCTACACACAGACTACAGAAATCCCGCATACTGAGTATGGCTAGAGCCATGTTACAGAACTCCCATAGTCTGT
Organism: Oryctolagus cuniculus; assembly: GCF_964237555.1. Classification (NCBI taxonomy): domain Eukaryota; kingdom Metazoa; phylum Chordata; class Mammalia; order Lagomorpha; family Leporidae; genus Oryctolagus; species Oryctolagus cuniculus. The sequence continues at coordinate 86,517,410 of NC_091444.1, read as the reverse complement.
CTCCTACACTCAGGATGTAGAACTCGTGTAAACTGCCTCTCATTATTTCCAAGGTACAGAAATCCTGTAAGCTGCTTCTCTTTTACTCAGACTACTGAAAACCCGCATAGTGCGTATGACTACTCCCATGCTACAGAACTCCCGTAAAGTGTTTCCTACACTCAGGATGCAGAACTCCTGTAAACTGCCTCTCACTACTTCCAATGTACAGAAATCCTGTAAGCTGCTTTTCTTTTACTCAGACTACTGAAATCCCGCATAGTGCGTAAGACTACTCCCATGTTACAGAATTCGCGAAAAGTGTTTCCTACACTCAGGATGCAGAACTCCTGTAAACTGCCTCTCACTACTTACAATGTACAGAAATCCTGTAAGCTGCTTCTCTTTTACTCAGACTACTGAAAACCCGCATAGTGCGTAAGACTACTCCCATGCGACAGAACTCCCGTAAAGTGTTTCATACACTCAGGATGCAGAACTCCAGTAAACTGCTTCGCTCTACATCCAGCTTACAGAAATCCTGTAAGCTGCATCTCCTACTCACAGACTACAGAAATCCCGCATACTGAGTATGGCTAGAGCCATGTTACAGAACTCCCATAGACTGTCTCCTACACTCAGGATGCAGAACTCCTGTAAACTGCCTCTCACTACTTCCAATGTACAGAAATCCTGTAAGCTGCTTCTCTTTTACTCAGACTACTGAAAACCCGCATAGTGCGTAAGACTACTCCCATGCTACAGAACTTCCGTAAAGTGTTTCCTACACTCAGGATGCAGAACTCCAGTAAACTGCTTCGCTCTACATCCAGCTTACAGAAATCCTGTGAGCTGCATCTCCTACACAGACTACAGAAATCCCGCATACTGAGTATGGCTAGAGCAATGTTACAGAACTCCCATAGTCTGTCTCCTACACTCAGGATGTAGAACTCGTGTAAACTGCCTCTCACTATTTCCAAGGTACAGAAATCCTGTAAGCTGCTTCTCTTTTACTCAGACTACTGAAAACCCGCATAGTGCGTAAGACTACTCCCATGCTACAGAACTCCCGTAAAGTGTTTCCTACACTCAGGATGCAGAACTCCTGTAAACTGCCTCTCACTACTTCCAATGTACAGAAATCCTGTAAGCTGCTTCTCTTTTACTCAGACTACTGAAAACCCGCATAGTGCGTAAGACTACTCCCATGTTACAGAACTCGCGAAAAGTGTTTCCTACTCTCAGGATGCAGAACTCCTGTAAACTGCCTCTCACTACTTCCAATGTACAGAAATCCTGTAAGCTGCTTCTCTTTTACTCAGACGACTGAAAACCCGCATAGTGCGTAAGACTACTCCCATGCTACAGAACTCCCGTAAAGTGTTTCCTACACTCAGGATGCAGAACTCCAGTAAACTGCTTCGCTCTATATCCTGCTTACAGAAATCTTGTAAGGTGCATCTCCTACACACAGCCTACAGATATCCCGCATACTGAGTATGGCTAGAGCCATGTTACAGACTCCCATAGACTGTCTCCTACACTCAAGATGCAGAGTTCCAGTAAATTGCTTCTCTCTACATCCAGCTTACAGAACGCATGTAAGCAGCATGTCCTAAACACAGGGTACAGAAAACTCGCATAGTGCATACGGCTGCTCCCATGCTACTGAACTCCCGTAAATTGTTTCCTACACTCAGGATGCAGAACTCCTGTAAACTGCCTCTCACTACTTCCAATGTACAGAAATCCTGTAAGCTGCTTTTCTTTTACTCAGAATACTGAAAACCCGCATAGTGCGTAAGACTACTCCCATGTTACAGAACTCCCGAAAAGTGTTTCCTACACTCAGGATGCAGAACTCCTGTAAACTGCCTCTCACTACTTCCAATGTACAGAAATCCTGTAAGCTGCTTCTCTTTTACTCAGACTACTGAAAACCCGCATAGTGCGTAAGACTACTCCCATGCTACAGAACTCCCGTAAAGTGTTTCCTACACTCAGGATGCAGAACTCCAGTAAACTGCTTCGCTCTACATCCAGCTTACAGAAATCCTGTGAGCTGCATCTCCTACACACAGACTACAGAAATCTCGCATACTGAGTATTGCTAGAGCCATGTTACAGAACTCCCATAGACTGTCTCCTACACTCAGGATGTAGAACTCGTGTAAACTGCCTCTCACTATTTCCAATGTACAGAAATCCTGTAAGCTGCTTCTCTTTTACTCAGACTACTGAAAACCCGCATAGTGCGTAATAGTGCTCCCATGCTACAGAACTCCCGTAAAGTGTTTCCTACACTCAGGATGCAGAACTCCAGTAAACTGCTTCGCTCTACATCCAGCTTACAGAAATCCTGTGAGCTGCATCTCCTACACACAGACTACAGAAATCCCGCATACTGAGTATGGCTAGAGCCATGTTACAGAACTCCCATAGTCTGTCTCCTACACTCAGGATGTAGAACTCGTGTAAACTGCCTCTCATTATTTCCAAGGTACAGAAATCCTGTAAGCTGCTTCTCTTTTACTCAGACTACTGAAAACCCGCATAGTGCGTATGACTACTCCCATGCTACAGAACTCCCGTAAAGTGTTTCCTACACTCAGGATGCAGAACTCCTGTAAACTGCCTCTCACTACTTCCAATGTACAGAAATCCTGTAAGCTGCTTTTCTTTTACTCAGACTACTGAAATCCCGCATAGTGCGTAAGACTACTCCCATGTTACAGAATTCGCGAAAAGTGTTTCCTACACTCAGGATGCAGAACTCCTGTAAACTGCCTCTCACTACTTACAATGTACAGAAATCCTGTAAGATGCTTCTCTTTTACTCAGACTACTGAAAACCCGCATAGTGCGTAAGACTACTCCCATGCTACAGAACTCCCGTAAAGTGTTTCATACACTCAGGATGCAGAACTCCAGTAAACTGCTTCGCTCTACATCCAGCTTACAGAAATCCTTAAGCTGCATCTCCTACACACAGGCTACAGAAATCCCGCATACTGAGTATGGCCACAGCCATGTTACAGAACTCCCATAGAGTGTCTCCTAAACTCAGGATGCAGAATTCCATTAAAGTGCCTCTCTCTACATCCAGTTACAGAACACAAGTAAGAAGCATATCCTACACACAGGGTAAAGAAAACTCGCATGTTGCATATGGCTGCTCCCATGCTACAGAACTCCCTTAAATTGCTTCCTACACTCATGATGCAGAACTCCTGTAAACTGCCTCTCATTACTTCCAATGTACAGAAATCCTGTAAGCTGCTTCTCTTTTACTCAGACTACTGAAAACCCGCATAGTGCCTAAGACTACTCCCATGTTACAGAGCTCCTGAAAAGTGTTTCCTACACTCAGGATGCAGAACTCCTGTAAACTGCCTCTCACTACTTCCAATGTACAGAAATCCTGTAAGATGCTTCTCTTTTACTCAGACTACTAAAAAACCCGCATAGTGCGTAAGACTACTCCCATGCTACAGAACTCCCATAAAGTGCTTCCTACACTCAGGATGCAGAACTCCAGTAAACTGCTTCGCTCTACATCCAGCTTACAGAAATCTTGTGTGCTGCCTCTCCTACACACAGGCTACAGAAATCCCACATACTCAGTATAGCTAGAGCCATGTTATAGAACTCCCGTAAACTGTTTCTTACCCTCAGGCAGCAAAATTCCATTAAACTGCCTGTTACTACTTCCAATGTACAGAAATCCTGTAAGCTGCTTCTCTTTTACTCAGACTACTGAAAACCCGCATAGTGCGTAAGACTTCTCCCATACTACAGAACTCCCGTAAAGTGTTTCCTACACTCAGGATGCAGAACTCCTGTAAACTGCTTCTCACTACTTCCAATGTACAGAAATCCTGTAAGATGCTTCTCTTTTACTCAGACTACTGAAAACCCGCGTAGTTCGTAAGATTTCTCCCATGCTACAGAACTCCCGTAAAGTGTTTTCCACACTCAGGATGCAGAACTCCAGTAAACTGCTTCGCTCTACATCCAGCTTACAGAAATCTTGGAAGCTGCATCTCCTACACACAGCCTACAGAATCCCGAATACTGAGTATGGCTAGAGCCATGTTACAGACTCCCATAGACTGTCTCTTACACTCAGAATGCAGAGTTCCAGTAAACTGCTTCTCTCTACATCCAGCTTACAGAACGTATGTAAGCAGCATGTCCTAAACACAGGGTACAGAAAACTCGCATAGTGCATACGGCTGCTCGCATGCTACAGAACTCCGTAAAGTGTTTCCTACACTCAGGATGCGGAACTCCTGTAAACTGCCTCTCACTACTTCCAATGTACAGAAATCCTGTACGCTGCTTCTCTTTTACTCAGACTACTGAAAACCCGCATAGTGCGTAAGACTACTCCCATGCTACAGAACTCCCGTAAAGTGTTTCCTACACTCAGGATGCAGAACTCCAGTAAACTGCTTGCTCTACATCCAGCTTACAGAAATCCTGTGAGCTGCATCTCCTACACACAGGCTACAGAAATCCCGCATACTGAGTATGGCCACAGCCATGTTACAGAAATCCCATAGACTGTCTCCTACACTCAGGATATAGAACTCCTGTAAACTGCCTCTCACTATTTCCAATGTAGAGAAATCCTGTAAGCTGCTTCTCTTTTACTCAGACGACTGAAAACCCGCATAGTGCGTAAGACTACTCCCATGCTACAGAACTCCCGAAAAGTGTTTCCTACACTCAGGATGCAGAACTCCTGTAAACTGCCTCTCACTACTTCCAATGTACAGAAATCCTGTAAGCTGCTTCTCTTTTACTCAGACTACTGAAAACCCGCATAGTGCGTAAGACTACTCCCATGTTACAGAACTCCCGAAAAGTGTTTCCTACACTCAGGATGCAGAACTCCTGTAAACTGCCTCTCACTACTTCCAATGTACAGAAATCCTGTAAGCTGCATCTCCTACACACAGACTACAGAAATCCCGCATACTGAGTATTGCTAGAGCCATGTTACAGAATTCCCATAGACTGTCTCCTACACTCAGGATGTAGAACTCGTGTAAACTGCCTCTCACTATTTCGAAGGTACAGAAATCCTGTAAGCTGCTTCTCTTTTACTCAGACTACTGAAAACCCGCATAGTGCGTAAGACTACTCCCATGCTACAGAACTCCCCTAAAGTGTTTCCTACACTCAGGATGCAGAACTCCAGTAAACTGCTTCGCTCTATATCCAGCTTACAGAAATCCTGTGAGCTGCATCTCCTACACACAGACTACAGAAATCCCGCATACTGAGTATTGCTAGAGCCATGTTACAGAACTCCCATAGACTGTCTCCTACACTCAGGATGTAGAACTCGTGTAAACTGCCTCTCACTATTTCCAAGGTACAGAAATCCTGTAAGCTGCTTCTCTTTTACTCAGACTACTGAAAACCCGCGTAGTGCGTAAGACTACTCCCATGCTACAGAACTCCCGTAAAGTGTTTCCTACACTCAGGATGCAGAACTCCTGTAAACTGCTTCTCACTACTTCCAATGTACAGAAATCCTGTAAGATGCTTCTCTTTTACTCAGACTACTGAAAACCCGCGTAGTTCGTAAGATTTCTCCCATGCTACAGAACTCCCGTAAAGTGTTTTCCACACTCAGGATGCAGAACTCCAGTAAACTGCTTCGCTCTACATCCAGCTTACAGAAATCTTGGAAGCTGCATCTCCTACACACAGCCTACAGAATCCCGCATACTGAGTATGGCTAGAGCCATGTTACAGACTCCCATAGACTGTCTCTTACACTCAGAATGCAGAGTTCCAGTAAACTGCTTCTCTCTACATCCAGCTTACAGAACGTATGTAAGCAGCATGTCCTAAACACAGGGTACAGAAAACTCGCATAGTGCATACGGCTGCTCGCATGCTACAGAACTCCGTAAAGTGTTTCCTACACTCAGGATGCGGAACTCCTGTAAACTGCCTCTCACTACTTCCAATGTACAGAAATCCTGTACGCTGCTTCTCTTTTACTCAGACTACTGAAAACCCGCATAGTGCGTAAGACTATTCCCATGCTACAGAACTCCCATGAAGTGTTTCCTACACTCAGGATGCAGAACTCCTGTAAACTGCCTCTCACTACTTTCAATGTACAGAAATCCTGTTAGCTGCTTCTCTTTTACTCAGACGACTGAAAACCCGCATAGTGCGTAAAACTATTCCCATGCTAAAGAACTCCCATAAAGTGTTTCCTACACTCAGGATGCAGAACTCCAGTAAACTGCTTGCTCTACATCCAGCTTACAGAAATCCTGTGAGCTGCATCTCCTACACACAGGCTACAGAAATCCCGCATACTGAGTATGGCCACAGCCATGTTACAGAAATCCCATAGACTGTCTCCTACACTCAGGATATAGAACTCCTGTAAACTGCCTCTCACTATTTCCAATGTAGAGAAATCCTGTAAGCTGCTTCTCTTTTACTCAGACGACTGAAAACCCGCATAGTGCGTAAGACTACTCCCATGCTACAGAACTCCCGAAAAGTGTTTCCTACACTCAGGATGCAGAACTCCTGTAAACTGCCTCTCACTACTTCCAATGTACAGAAATCCTGTAAGCTGCTTCTCTTTTACTCAGACTACTGAAAACCCGCATAGTGCGTAAGACTACTCCCATGTTACAGAACTCCCGAAAAGTGTTTCCTACACTCAGGATGCAGAACTCCTGTAAACTGCCTCTCACTACTTCCAATGTACAGAAATCCTGTAAGCTGCATCTCCTACACACAGACTACAGAAATCCCGCATACTGAGTATTGCTAGAGCCATGTTACAGAATTCCCATAGACTGTCTCCTACACTCAGGATGTAGAACTCGTGTAAACTGCCTCTCACTATTTCGAAGGTACAGAAATCCTGTAAGCTGCTTCTCTTTTACTCAGACTACTGAAAACCCGCATAGTGCGTAAGACTACTCCCATGCTACAGAACTCCCGTAAAGTGTTTCCTACACTCAGGATGCAGAACTCCAGTAAACTGCTTCGCTCTACATCCAGCTTACAGAAATCCTGTGAGCTGCATCTCCTACACACAGACTACAGAAATCCCGCATACTGAGTATTGCTAGAGCCATGTTACAGAACTCCCATAGACTGTCTCCTACACTCAGGATGTAGAACTCGTGTAAACTGCCTCTCACTATTTCCAAGGTACAGAAATCCTGTAAGCTGCTTCTCTTTTACTCAGACTACTGAAAACCCGCGTAGTGCGTAAGACTACTCCCATGCTACAGAACTCCCGTAAAGTGTTTCCTACACTCAGGATGCAGAACTCCTGTAAACTGCCTCTCACTATTTCCAAGGTACAGAAATCCTGTAAGCTGCTTTTCTTTTACTCAGACTACTGAAAACCCGCATAGTGCCTAAGACTACTCCCATGTTACAGAGCTCCTGAAAAGTGTTTCCTACACTCAGGATGCAGAACTCCTGTAAACTGCCTCTCACTACTTCCAATGTACAGAAATCCTGTAAGATGCTTCTCTTTTACTCAGACTACTAAAAAACCCGCATAGTGCGTAAGACTACTCCCATGCTACAGAACTCCCATAAAGTGCTTCCTACACTCAGGATGCAGAACTCCAGTAAACTGCTTCGCTCTACATCCAGCTTACAGAAATCTTGTGTGCTGCCTCTCCTACACACAGGCTACAGAAATCCCACATACTCAGTATAGCTAGAGCCATGTTATAGAACTCCCGTAAACTGTTTCTTACCCTCAGGCAGCAAAATTCCATTAAACTGCCTGTTACTACTTCCAATGTACAGAAATCCTGTAAGCTGCTTCTCTTTTACTCAGACTACTGAAAACCCGCATAGTGCGTAAGACTTCTCCCATACTACAGAACTCCCGTAAAGTGTTTCCTACACTCAGGATGCAGAACTCCTGTAAACTGCTTCTCACTACTTCCAATGTACAGAAATCCTGTAAGATGCTTCTCTTTTACTCAGACTACTGAAAACCCGCGTAGTTCGTAAGATTTCTCCCATGCTACAGAACTCCCGTAAAGTGTTTTCCACACTCAGGATGCAGAACTCCAGTAAACTGCTTCGCTCTACATCCAGCTTACAGAAATCTTGGAAGCTGCATCTCCTACACACAGCCTACAGAATCCCGCATACTGAGTATGGCTAGAGCCATGTTACAGACTCCCATAGACTGTCTCTTACACTCAGAATGCAGAGTTCCAGTAAACTGCTTCTCTCTACATCCAGCTTACAGAACGTATGTAAGCAGCATGTCCTAAACACAGGGTACAGAAAACTCGCATAGTGCATACGGCTGCTCGCATGCTACAGAACTCCGTAAAGTGTTTCCTACACTCAGGATGCGGAACTCCTGTAAACTGCCTCTCACTACTTCCAATGTACAGAAATCCTGTACGCTGCTTCTCTTTTACTCAGACTACTGAAAACCCGCATAGTGCGTAAGACTACTCCCATGCTACAGAACTCCCGTAAAGTGTTTCCTACACTCAGGATGCAGAACTCCAGTAAACTGCTTGCTCTACATCCAGCTTACAGAAATCCTGTGAGCTGCATCTCCTACACACAGGCTACAGAAATCCCGCATACTGAGTATGGCCACAGCCATGTTACAGAAATCCCATAGACTGTCTCCTACACTCAGGATATAGAACTCCTGTAAACTGCCTCTCACTATTTCCAATGTAGAGAAATCCTGTAAGCTGCTTCTCTTTTACTCAGACGACTGAAAACCCGCATAGTGCGTAAGACTACTCCCATGCTACAGAACTCCCGAAAAGTGTTTCCTACACTCAGGATGCAGAACTCCTGTAAACTGCCTCTCACTACTTCCAATGTACAGAAATCCTGTAAGCTGCTTCTCTTTTACTCAGACTACTGAAAACCCGCATAGTGCGTAAGACTACTCCCATGTTACAGAACTCCCGAAAAGTGTTTCCTACACTCAGGATGCAGAACTCCTGTAAACTGCCTCTCACTACTTCCAATGTACAGAAATCCTGTAAGCTGCATCTCCTACACACAGACTACAGAAATCCCGCATACTGAGTATTGCTAGAGCCATGTTACAGAATTCCCATAGACTGTCTCCTACACTCAGGATGTAGAACTCGTGTAAACTGCCTCTCACTATTTCGAAGGTACAGAAATCCTGTAAGCTGCTTCTCTTTTACTCAGACTACTGAAAACCCGCATAGTGCGTAAGACTACTCCCATGCTACAGAACTCCCCTAAAGTGTTTCCTACACTCAGGATGCAGAACTCCAGTAAACTGCTTCGCTCTATATCCAGCTTACAGAAATCCTGTGAGCTGCATCTCCTACACACAGACTACAGAAATCCCGCATACTGAGTATTGCTAGAGCCATGTTACAGAACTCCCATAGACTGTCTCCTACACTCAGGATGTAGAACTCGTGTAAACTGCCTCTCACTATTTCCAAGGTACAGAAATCCTGTAAGCTGCTTCTCTTTTACTCAGACTACTGAAAACCCGCGTAGTGCGTAAGACTACTCCCATGCTACAGAACTCCCGTAAAGTGTTTCCTACACTCAGGATGCAGAACTCCTGTAAACTGCTTCTCACTACTTCCAATGTACAGAAATCCTGTAAGATGCTTCTCTTTTACTCAGACTACTGAAAACCCGCGTAGTTCGTAAGATTTCTCCCATGCTACAGAACTCCCGTAAAGTGTTTTCCACACTCAGGATGCAGAACTCCAGTAAACTGCTTCGCTCTACATCCAGCTTACAGAAATCTTGGAAGCTGCATCTCCTACACACAGCCTACAGAATCCCGCATACTGAGTATGGCTAGAGCCATGTTACAGACTCCCATAGACTGTCTCTTACACTCAGAATGCAGAGTTCCAGTAAACTGCTTCTCTCTACATCCAGCTTACAGAACGTATGTAAGCAGCATGTCCTAAACACAGGGTACAGAAAACTCGCATAGTGCATACGGCTGCTCGCATGCTACAGAACTCCGTAAAGTGTTTCCTACACTCAGGATGCGGAACTCCTGTAAACTGCCTCTCACTACTTCCAATGTACAGAAATCCTGTACGCTGCTTCTCTTTTACTCAGACTACTGAAAACCCGCATAGTGCGTAAGACTATTCCCATGCTACAGAACTCCCATGAAGTGTTTCCTACACTCAGGATGCAGAACTCCTGTAAACTGCCTCTCACTACTTTCAATGTACAGAAATCCTGTTAGCTGCTTCTCTTTTACTCAGACGACTGAAAACCCGCATAGTGCGTAAAACTATTCCCATGCTAAAGAACTCCCATAAAGTGTTTCCTACACTCAGGATGCAGAACTCCAGTAAACTGCTTGCTCTACATCCAGCTTACAGAAATCCTGTGAGCTGCATCTCCTACACACAGGCTACAGAAATCCCGCATACTGAGTATGGCCACAGCCATGTTACAGAAATCCCATAGACTGTCTCCTACACTCAGGATATAGAACTCCTGTAAACTGCCTCTCACTATTTCCAATGTAGAGAAATCCTGTAAGCTGCTTCTCTTTTACTCAGACGACTGAAAACCCGCATAGTGCGTAAGACTACTCCCATGCTACAGAACTCCCGAAAAGTGTTTCCTACACTCAGGATGCAGAACTCCTGTAAACTGCCTCTCACTACTTCCAATGTACAGAAATCCTGTAAGCTGCTTCTCTTTTACTCAGACTACTGAAAACCCGCATAGTGCGTAAGACTACTCCCATGTTACAGAACTCCCGAAAAGTGTTTCCTACACTCAGGATGCAGAACTCCTGTAAACTGCCTCTCACTACTTCCAATGTACAGAAATCCTGTAAGCTGCATCTCCTACACACAGACTACAGAAATCCCGCATACTGAGTATTGCTAAAGCCATGTTACAGAATTCCCATAGACTGTCTCCTACACTCAGGATGTAGAACTCGTGTAAACTGCCTCTCACTATTTCGAAGGTACAGAAATCCTGTAAGCTGCTTCTCTTTTACTCAGACTACTGAAAACCCGCATAGTGCGTAAGACTACTCCCATGCTACAGAACTCCCGTAAAGTGTTTCCTACACTCAGGATGCAGAACTCCAGTAAACTGCTTCGCTCTACATCCAGCTTACAGAAATCCTGTGAGCTGCATCTCCTACACACAGACTACAGAAATCCCGCATACTGAGTATTGCTAGAGCCATGTTACAGAACTCCCATAGACTGTCTCCTACACTCAGGATGTAGAACTCGTGTAAACTGCCTCTCACTATTTCCAAGGTACAGAAATCCTGTAAGCTGCTTCTCTTTTACTCAGACTACTGAAAACCCGCGTAGTGCGTAAGACTACTCCCATGCTACAGAACTCCCGTAAAGTGTTTCCTACACTCAGGATGCAGAACTCCTGTAAACTGCCTCTCACTATTTCCAAGGTACAGAAATCCTGTAAGCTGCTTTTCTTTTACTCAGACTACTGAAAACCCGCATAGTGCCTAAGACTACTCCCATGTTACAGAGCTCCTGAAAAGTGTTTCCTACACTCAGGATGCAGAACTCCTGTAAACTGCCTCTCACTACTTCCAATGTACAGAAATCCTGTAAGATGCTTCTCTTTTACTCAGACTACTAAAAAACCCGCATAGTGCGTAAGACTACTCCCATGCTACAGAACTCCCATAAAGTGCTTCCTACACTCAGGATGCAGAACTCCAGTAAACTGCTTCGCTCTACATCCAGCTTACAGAAATCCTGTGAGCTGCCTCTCCTACACACAGGCTACAGAAATCCCACATACTCAGTATAGCTAGAGCCATGTTGTAGAACTCCCGTAAACTGTTTCTTACCCTCAGGCAGCAAAATTCCATTAAACTGCCTGTTACTACTTCCAATGTACAGAAATCCTGTAAGCTGCTTCTCTTTTACTCAGACTACTGAAAACCCGCATAGTGCGTAAGACTTCTCCCATACTACAGAACTCCCGTAAAGTGTTTCCTACACTCATGATGCAGAACTCCTGTAAACTGCTTCTCACTACTTCCAATGTACAGAAATCCTGTAAGATGCTTCTATTTTACTCAGACTACTGAAAACCCGCGTAGTTCGTAAGATTTCTCCCATGCTACAGAACTCCCGTAAAGTGTTTTCCACACTCAGGGTGCAGAACTCCAGTAAACTGCTTCGCTCTACATCCAGCTTACAGAAATCTTGGAAGCTGCATCTCCTACACACAGCCTACAGAATCCCGCATACTGAGTATGGCTAGAGCCATGTTACAGACTCCCATAGACTGTCTCCTACACTCAGAATGCAGAGTTCCAGTAAACTGCTTCTCTCTACATCCAGCTTACAGAACGTATGTAAGCAGCATGTCCTAAACACAGGGTACAGAAAACTCGCATAGTGCATACGGCTGCTCGCATGCTACAGAACTCCGTAAAGTGTTTCCTACACTCAGGATGCGGAACTCCTGTAAACTGCCTCTCACTACTTCCAATGTACAGAAATCCTGTACGCTGCTTCTCTTTTACTCAGACTACTGAAAACCCGCATAGTGCGTAAGACTATTCCCATGCTACAGAACTCCCATGAAGTGTTTCCTACACTCAGGATGCAGAACTCCTGTAAACTGCCTCTCACTACTTTCAATGTACAGAAATCCTGTAAGCTGCTTCTCTTTTACTCAGACGACTGAAAACCCGCATAGTGCGTAAAACTACTCCCATGCTAAAGAACTCCCATAAAGTGTTTCCTACTCTCAGGATGCAGAACTCCAGTAAACTGCTTGCTCTACATCCAGCTTACAGAAATCCTGTGAGCTGCATCTCCTACACACAGGCTACAGAAATCCCGCATACTGAGTATGGCCACAGCCATGTTACAGAACTCCCATAGACTGTCTCCTACACTCAGGATGTAGAACTCCTGTAAACTGCCTCTCACTATTTCCAATGTAGAGAAATCCTGTAAGCTGCTTCTCTTTTACTCAGACGACTGAAAACCCGCATAGTGCGTAAGACTACTCCCATGCTACAGAACTCCCGAAAAGTGTTTCATACACTCAGGATGCAGAACTCCAGTAAACTGCTTCGCTCTACATCCAGCTTACAGAAATCTTGTAATGTGCATCTCCTACACACAGCCTACAGAAATCCCGCATACTGAGTATGGCTAGAGCCATGTTACAGACTCCCATAGACTGTCTCCTACACTCAAGATGCAGAGTTCCAGTAAATTGCTTCTCTCTACATCCAGCTTACAGAACGCATGTAAGCAGCATGTCCTAAACACAGGGTACAGAAAACTCGCATAGTGCATATGGCTGCTCCCATGCTACTGAACTCCCGTAAATTGTTTCCTACACTCAGGATGCAGAACTCCTGTAAACTGCCTCTCATTACTTCCAATGTACAGAAATCCTGTAAGCTGCTTTTCTTTTACTCAGAATACTGAAAACCCGCATAGTGCGTAAGACTACTCCCATGTTACAGAACTCCCGAAAAGTGTTTCCTACACTCAGGATGCAGAACTCCTGTAAACTGCCTCTCACTACTTCCAATGTACAGAAATCCTGTAAGCTGCTTCTCTTTTACTCAGACTACTGAAAACCCGCATAGTGCGTAAGACTACTCCCATGCTACAGAACTCCCGTAAAGTGTTTCCTACACTCAGGATGCAGAACTCCAGTAAACTGCTTCGCTCTACATCCAGCTTACAGAAATCCTGTGAGCTGCATCTCCTACACACAGACTACAGAAATCTCGCATACTGAGTATTGCTAGAGCCATGTTACAGAACTCCCATAGACTGTCTCGTACACTCAGGATGTAGAACTCGTGTAAACTGCCTCTCACTATTTCCAAGGTACAGAAATCCTGTAAGCTGCTTCTCTTTTACTCAGACTACTGAAAACCCGCATAGTGCGTAAGACTACTCCCATGCTACAGAACTCCCGTAAAGTGTTTCCTACACTCAGGATGCAGAACTCCTGTAAACTGCCTCTCACTACTTCCAATGTACAGAAATCCTGTAAGCTGCTTCTCTTTTACTCAGACTACTGAAAACCCGCATAGTGCGTAAGACTACTCCCATGTTACAGAACTCGCGAAAAGTGTTTCCTACTCTCAGGATGCAGAACTCCTGTAAACTGCCTCTCACTACTTCCAATGTACAGAAATCCTGTAAGCTGCTTCTCTTTTACTCAGACGACTGAAAACCCGCATAGTGCGTAAGACTACTCCCATGCTACAGAACTCCCGTAAAGTGTTTCATACACTCAGGATGCAGAACTCCAGTAAACTGCTTCGCTCTACATCCTGCTTACAGAAATCTTGTAAGGTGCATCTCCTACACACAGCCTACAGAAATCCCGCATACTGAGTATGGCTAGAGCCATGTTACAGACTCCCATAGACTGTCTCCTACACTCAAGATGCAGAGTTCCAGTAAATTGCTTCTCTCTACATCCAGCTTACAGAACGCATGTAAGCAGCATGTCCTAAACACAGGGTACAGAAAACTCGCATAGTGCATACGGCTGCTCCCATGCTACTGAACTCCCGTAAATTGTTTCCTACACTCAGGATGCAGAACTCCTGTAAACTGCCTCTCATTACTTCTAATGTACAGAAATCCTGTAAGCTGCTTTTCTTTTACTCAGACTACTGAAAACCCGCATAGTGCGTAAGACTACTCCCATGCCAGAGAACTCCCGTAAAGTGTTTTCTACACTCAGGATGCAGAACTCCTGTAAACTGCCTCTCACTACTTCCAATGTACAGAAATCCTGTAAGCTGCTTCTCTTTTACTCAGACTACTGAAAACCCGCATAGTGCGTAAGACTACTCCCATGCTACAGAACTCCCGTAAAGTGTTTTCTACACTCAGGATGCAGAACTCCTGTAAACTGCCTCTCACTACTTCCAATGTACAGAAATCCTGTAAGCTGCTTCTCTTTTACTCAGACTACTGAAAACCCGCATAGTGCGTAAGACTACTCCCATGCTACAGAACTCCCGTAAAGTGTTTCCTACACTCAGGATGCAGAACTCCTGTAAACTGCCTCTCACTACTTCCAATGTACAGAAATCCTGTAAGCTGCTTCTCTTTTACTAAGACTACTGAAAACCCGCATAGTGCGTAAGACTACTCCCATGCTACAGAACTCCCCTAAAGTGTTTCCTACACTCAGGATGCAGAACTCCAGTAAACTGCTTCGCTCTACATCCAGCTTACAGAAATCCTGTCAGCTGCATCTCCTACACAGACTACAGAAATCCCGCATACTGAGTATGGCTAGAGCCATGTTACAGAACTCCCATAGTCCGTCTCCTACACTCAGGATGCAGAACTCCTGTAAACTGCCTCTCACTACTTCCAATGTACAGAAATCCTGTAAGCTGCTTCTCTTTTACTCAGACGACTGAAAACCCGCATAGTGCGTTAGACTACTCCCATGCTACAGAACTCCCGTAAAGTGTTTCCTACACTCAGGATGCAGAACTCCAGTAAACTGCTTCGCTCTACATCCAGCTTACAGAAATCCTGTGAGCTGCATCTCCTACACACAGCCTACAGAAATCCCGCATACTGAGTATGGCTAGAGCCATGTTACAGACTCCCATAGACTGTCTCCTACACTCAAGATGCAGAGTTCCAGTAAATTGCTTCTCTCTACATCCAGCTTACAGAACGCATGTAAGCAGCATGTCCTAAACACAGGGTACAGAAAACTCGCATAGTGCATACGGCTGCTCCCATGCTACAGAACTCCCGTAAATTGTTTCCTACACTCAGGATGCAGAACTCTTGTAAACTCCCTCTCATTACTTCCAATGTACAGAAATCCTGTAAGCTGCTTTTCTTTTACTCAGACTACTGAAAACCCGCACAGTGCGTAAGACTACTCCCATGTTACAGAACTCCCGAAAAGTGTTTCCTACACTCAGGATGCAGGACTCCTGTAAACTGCCTCTCACTACTTCAAATGTACAGAAATCCTGTAAGCTGCTTCTCTTTTACTCAGACTACTGAAAACCCGCATAGTGCGTAAGACTACTCCCATGCCAGAGAACTCCCGTAAAGTGTTTTCTACACTCAGGATGCAGAACTCCTGTAAACTGCCTCTCACTACTTCCAATGTACAGAAATCCTGTAAGCTGCTTCTCTTTTACTCAGACTACTGAAAACCCGCATAGTGCGTAAGACTACTCCCATGTTACAGAACTCCCGTAAAGTGTTTCCTACACTCAGGATGCAGAACTCCTGTAAACTGCCTCTCACTACTTCCAATGTACAGAAATCCTGTAAGCTGCTTCTCTTTTACTCAGACGACTGAAAACCCGCATAGTGCGTAAGACTACTCCCATGCTACAGAACTCCCGTAAAGTGTTTCCTACACTCAGGATGCAGAACTCCAGTAAACTGCTTCGCTCTACATCCAGCTTACAGAAATCCTGTCAGCTGCATCTCCTACACAGACTACAGAAATCCCGCATGCTGAGTATGGCTAGAGCCATGTTACAGAACTCCCATAGTCCGTCTCCTACACTCAGGATGTAGAACTCGTGTAAACTGCCTCTCACTATTTCCAAAGTACAGAAATCCTGTAAGCTGCTTCTCTTTTACTCAGACTACTGAAAACCCGCATAGTGCGTAAGACTACTCCCATGCTACAGAACTCCCGTAAAGTGTTTCCTACACTCAGGATGCAGAACTCCTGTAAACTGCCTCTCACTATTTCCAAGGTACAGAAATCCTGTAAGCTGCTTCTCTTTTACTCAGACGACTGAAAACCCGCATAGTGCGTAAGACTACTCCCATGCTACAGAACTCCCGTAAAGTGTTTCCTACACTCAGGATGCAGAACTCCAGTAAACTGCTTCGCTCTACATCCAGCTTACAGAAATCCTGTGAGCTGCATCTCCTACACACAGCCTACAGAAATCCCGCATACTGAGTATGGCTAGAGCCATGTTACAGACTCCCATAGACTGTCTCCTACACTCAAGATGCAGAGTTCCAGTAAATTGCTTCTCTCTACATCCAGCTTACAGAACGCATGTAAGCAGCATGTCCTAAACACAGGGTACAGAAAACTCGCATAGTGCATACGGCTGCTCCCATGCTACAGAACTCCCGTAAATTTTTTCCTACACTCAGGATGTAGAACTCTTGTAAACTGCCTCTCATTACTTCCAATGTACAGAAATCCTGTAAGCTGCTTTTCTTTTACTCAGACTACTGAAAACCCGCACAGTGCGTAAGACTACTCCCATGTTACAGAACTCCCGAAAAGTGTTTCCTACACTCAGGATGCAGGACTCCTGTAAACTGCCTCTCACTACTTCAAATGTACAGAAATCCTGTAAGCTGCTTCTCTTTTACTCAGACTACTGAAAACCCGCATAGTGCGTAAGACTACTCCCATGCCAGAGAACTCCCGTAAAGTGTTTTCTACACTCAGGATGCAGAACTCCTGTAAACTGCCTCTCACTACTTCCAATGTACAGAAATCCTGTAAGCTGCTTCTCTTTTACTCAGACTACTGAAAACCCGCATAGTGCGTAAGACTACTCCCATGTTACAGAACTCCCGTAAAGTGTTTCCTACACTCAGGATGCAGAACTCCTGTAAACTGCCTCTCACTACTTCCAATGTACAGAAATCCTGTAAGCTGCTTCTCTTTTACTCAGACTACTGAAAACCCGCATAGTGCGTAAGACTACTCCCATGCTACAGAACTCCCGTAAAGTGTTTCCTACACTCAGGATGCAGAACTCCAGTAAACTGCTTCGCTCTACATCCAGCTTACAGAAATCTTGTACGGTGCATCTCCTACACACAGCCTACAGAAATCCCGCATACTGAGTATGGCTAGAGCCATGTTACAGACTCCCATAGACTGTCTCCTACACTCAAGATGCAGAGTTCCAGTAAATTGCTTCTCTCTACATCCAGCTTACAGAACGCATGTAAGCAGCATGTCCTAAACACAGGGTACAGAAAACTCGCATAGTGCATACGGCTGCTCCCATGCTACAGAACTCCCGTAAATTTTTTCCTACACTCAGGATGTAGAACTCTTGTAAACTGCCTCTCATTACTTCCAATGTACAGAAATCCTGTAAGCTGCTTTTCTTTTACTCAGACTACTGAAAACCCGCACAGTGCGTAAGACTACTCCCATGTTACAGAACTCCCGAAAAGTGTTTCCTACACTCAGGATGCAGGACTCCTGTAAACTGCCTCTCACTACTTCAAATGTACAGAAATCCTGTAAGCTGCTTCTCTTTTACTCAGACTACTGAAAACCCGCATAGTGCGTAAGACTACTCCCATGCCAGAGAACTCCCGTAAAGTGTTTTCTACACTCAGGATGCAGAACTCCTGTAAACTGCCTCTCACTACTTCCAATGTACAGAAATCCTGTAAGCTGCTTCTCTTTTACTCAGACTACTGAAAACCCGCATAGTGCGTAAGACTACTCCCATGTTACAGAACTCCCGTAAAGTGTTTCCTACACTCAGGATGCAGAACTCCTGTAAACTGCCTCTCACTACTTCCAATGTACAGAAATCCTGTAAGCTGCTTCTCTTTTACTCAGACTACTGAAAACCCGCATAGTGCGTAAGACTACTCCCATGCTACAGAACTCCCGTAAAGTGTTTCCTACACTCAGGATGCAGAACTCCAGTAAACTGCTTCGCTCTACATCCAGCTTACAGAAATCTTGTACGGTGCATCTCCTACACACAGCCTACAGAAATCCCGCATACTGAGTATGGCTAGAGCCATGTTACAGACTCCCATAGACTGTCTCCTACACTCAAGATGCAGAGTTCCAGTATATTGCTTCTCTCTACATCCAGCTTACAGAACGCATGTAAGCAGCATGTCCTAAACACAGGGTACAGAAAACTCGCATAGTGCATACGGCTGCTCCCATGCTACTGAACTCCCGTAAATTGTTTCCTACACTCAGGATGCAGAACTCCTGTAAACTGCCTCTCATTACTTCCAATGTACAGAAATCCTGTAAGTTGCTTGTCTTTTACTCAGACTACTGAAAACCAGCGTAGTGCGTAAGACTACTCCCATGCTACAGAACTCCCTAAAGTGTTTCCTACACTCAGGATGCAGAACTCCTGTAAACTGCCTCTCACTACTTCCAATGTACAGAAATCCTGTAAGCTGCTTCTCTTTTACTCAGACGACTGAAAACCCGCATAGTGCGTAAGACTACTCCCATGCTACAGAACTCCCGTAAAGTGTTTCCTACACTCAGGATGCAGAACTCCAGTAAACTGCTTCGCTCTACATCCAGCTTACAGAAATCCTGTTAGCTGCATCTCCTACACAGACTACAGAAATCCCGCATACTGAGTATGGCTAGAGCCATGTTACAGAACTCCCATAGTCCGTCTCCTACACTCAGGATGTAGAACTCGTGTAAACTGCCTCTCACTATTTCCAATGTACAGAAATCCTGTAAGCTGCTTCTCTTTTACTCAGACTACTGAAAACCCGCGTAGTGCGTAAGACTACTCCCATGCTACAGAACTCCCGTAAAGTGTTTCCTACACTCAGGATGCAGAACTCCTGTAAACTGCCTCTCACTATTTCCAAGGTACAGAAATCCTGTATGCTGCTTCTCTTTTACTCAGACGACTGAAAACCCGCATAGTGCGTAAGACTACTCCCATGCTACAGAACTCCCGTAAAGTGTTTCCTACACTCAGGATGCAGAACTCCAGTAAACTGCTTCGCTCTACATCCAGCTTACAGAAATCCTGTGAGCTGCATCTCCTACACACAGCCTACAGAAATCCCGCATACTGAGTATGGCTAGAGCCATGTTACAGACTCCCATAGACTGTCTCCTACACTCAAGATGCAGAGTTCCAGTAAATTGCTTCTCTCTACATCCAGCTTACAGAACGCATGTAAGCAGCATGTCCTAAACACAGGGTACAGAAAACTCGCATAGTGCATACGGCTGCTCCCATGCTACAGAACTCCCGTAAATTGTTTCCTACACTCAGGATGCAGAACTCTTGTAAACTGCCTCTCATTACTTCCAATGTACAGAAATCCTGTAAGCTGCTTTTCTTTTACTCAGACTACTGAAAACCCGCACAGTGCGTAAGACTACTCCCATGTTACAGAACTCGCGAAAAGTGTTTCCTACTCTCAGGATGCAGAACTCCTGTAAACTGCCTCTCACTACTTCCAATGTACAGAAATCCTGTAAGCTGCTTCTCTTTTACTCAGACGACTGAAAACCCGCATAGTGCGTAAGACTACTCCCATGCTACAGAACTCCCGTAAAGTGTTTCATACACTCAGGATGCAGAACTCCAGTAAACTGCTTCGCTCTACATCCTGCTTACAGAAATCTTGTAAGGTGCATCTCCTACACACAGCCTACAGAAATCCCGCATACTGAGTATGGCTAGAGCCATGTTACAGACTCCCATAGACTGTCTCCTACACTCAAGATGCAGAGTTCCAGTAAATTGCTTCTCTCTACATCCAGCTTACAGAACGCATGTAAGCAGCATGTCCTAAACACAGGGTACAGAAAACTCGCATAGTGCATACGGCTGCTCCCATGCTACTGAACTCCCGTAAATTGTTTCCTACACTCAGGATGCAGAACTCCTGTAAACTGCCTCTCATTACTTCTAATGTACAGAAATCCTGTAAGCTGCTTTTCTTTTACTCAGACTACTGAAAACCCGCATAGTGCGTAAGACTACTCCCATGTTACAGAACTCGCGAAAAGTGTTTCCTACACTCAGGATGCAGAACTCCTGTAAACTGCCTCTCACTACTTCCAATGTACAGAAATCCTGTAAGCTGCTTCTCTTTTACTCAGACTACTGAAAACCTGCGTAGTGCGTAAGACTACTCCCATGCTACAGAACTCCCTTAAAGTGTTTCCTACACTCAGGATGCAGAACTCCAGTAAACTGCTTCGCTCTACATCCAGCTTACAGAAATCCTGTAAGCTGCATCTCCTACTCACAGACTACAGAAATCCCGCATACTGAGTATGGCTAGAGCCATGTTACAGAACTCCCATAGACTGTCTCCTACACTCAGGATGCAGAACTCCTGTAAACTGCCTCTCACTACTTCCAATGTACAGAAATCCTGTAAGCTGCTTCTCTTTTACTCAGACTACTGAAAACCCGCATAGTGCGTAATACTGCTCCCATGCTACAGAACTTCCGTAAAGTGTTTCCTACACTCAGGATGCAGAACTCCAGTAAACTGCTTCGCTCTACATCCAGCTTACAGAAATCCTGTGAGCTGCATCTCCTACACAGACTACAGAAATCCCGCATACTGAGTATGGCTAGAGCCATGTTACAGAACTCCCATAGTCTGTCTCCTACACTCAGGATGTGGAACTCGTGTAAACTGCCTCTCACTATTTCCAAGGTACAGAAATCCTGTAAGCTGCTTCTCTTTTACTCAGACTACTGAAAACCCGCATAGTGCGTAAGACTACTCCCATGCTACAGAACTCCCGTAAAGTGTTTCCTACACTCAGGATGCAGAACTCCTGTAAACTGCCTCTCACTACTTCCAATGTACAGAAATCCTGTAAGCTGCTTCTCTTTTACTCAGACTACTGAAAACCCGCATAGTGCGTAAGACTACTCCCATGTTACAGAACTCGCGAAAAGTGTTTCCTACTCTCAGGATGCAGAACTCCTGTAAACTGCCTCTCACTACTTCCAATGTACAGAAATCCTGTAAGCTGCTTCTCTTTTACTCAGACGACTGAAAACCCGCATAGTGCGTAAGACTACTCCCATGCTACAGAACTCCCGTAAAGTGTTTCATACACTCAGGATGCAGAACTCCAGTAAACTGCTTCGCTCTATATCCTGCTTACAGAAATCTTGTAAGGTGCATCTCCTACAAACAGCCTACAGAAATCCCGCATACTGAGTATGGCTAGAGCCATGTTACAGACTCCCATAGACTGTCTCCTACACTCAAGATGCAGAGTTCCAGTAAATTGCTTCTCTCTACATCCAGCTTACAGAACGCATGTAAGCAGCATGTCCTAAACACAGGGTACAGAAAACTCGCATAGTGCATACGGCTGCTCCCATGCTACTGAACTCCCGTAAATTGTTTCCTACACTCAGGATGCAGAACTCCTGTAAACTGCCTCTCATTACTTCCAATGTACAGAAATCCTGTAAGCTGCTTTTCTTTTACTCAGAATACTGAAAACCCGCATAGTGCGTAAGACTACTCCCATGTTACAGAACTCCCGAAAAGTGTTTCCTACACTCAGGATGCAGAACTCCTGTAAACTGCCTCTCACTACTTCCAATGTACAGAAATCCTGTAAGCTGCTTCTCTTTTACTCAGACTACTGAAAACCCGCATAGTGCGTAAGACTACTCCCATGCTACAGAACTCCCGTAAAGTGTTTCCTACACTCAGGATGCAGAACTCCAGTAAACTGCTTCGCTCTACATCCAGCTTACAGAAATCCTGTGAGCTGCATCTCCTACACACAGACTACAGAAATCTCGCATACTGAGTATTGCTAGATCCATGTTACAGAACTCCCATAGACTGTCT
This sequence comes from Oryctolagus cuniculus, assembly GCF_964237555.1. NCBI lineage: Eukaryota > Metazoa > Chordata > Mammalia > Lagomorpha > Leporidae > Oryctolagus > Oryctolagus cuniculus. The sequence continues at coordinate 86,494,800 of NC_091444.1, read as the reverse complement.
CCTACACTCAGGATGTAGAACTCGTGTAAACTGCCTCTCACTATTTCCAATGTACAGAAATCCTGTAAGCTGCTTCTCTTTTACTCAGACTACTGAAAACCCGCATAGTGCGTAATAGTGCTCCCATGCTACAGAACTCCCGTAAAGTGTTTCCTACACTCAGGATGCAGAACTCCAGTAAACTGCTTCGCTCTACATCCAGCTTACAGAAATCTTGTAAGGTGCATCTCCTACACACAGCCTACAGAAATCCCGCATACTGAGTATGGCTAGAGCCATGTTACAGACTCCCATAGACTGTCTCCTACACTCAAGATGCAGAGTTCCAGTAAATTGCTTCTCTCTACATCCAGCTTACAGAACGCATGTAAGCAGCATGTCCTAAACACAGGGTACAGAAAACTCGCATAGTGCATACGGCTGCTCCCATGCTACTGAACTCCCGTAAATTGTTTCCTACACTCAGGATGCAGAACTCCTGTAAACTGCCTCTCATTACTTCCAATGTACAGAAATCCTGTAAGTTGCTTGTCTTTTACTCAGACTACTGAAAACCAGCGTAGTGCGTAAGACTACTCCCATGCTACAGAACTCCCTAAAGTGTTTCCTACACTCAGGATGCAGAACTCCTGTAAACTGCCTCTCACTACTTCCAATGTACAGAAATCCTGTAAGCTGCTTCTCTTTTACTCAGACTACTGAAAACCCGCGTAGTGCGTAAGACTACTCCCATGCCAGAGAACTCCCGTAAAGTGTTTTCTACACTCAGGATGCAGAACTCCAGTAAACTGCTTCGCTCTACATCCAGCTTACAGAAATCCTGTGAGCTGCATCTCCTACACACAGATTACAGAAATCCCGCATACTGAGTATGGCTAGAGCCATGTTACAGAACTCCCATAGTCTGTCTCCTACACTCAGGATGTAGAACTCGTGTAAACTGCCTCTCACTATTTCCAATGTACAGAAATCCTGTAAGCTGCTTCTCTTTTACTCAGACTACTGAAAACCCGCATAGTGCGTAAGACTACTCCCATGCTACAGAACTCCCGTAAAATGTTTCCTACACTCAGGATGCAGAACTCCTGTAAACTGCCTCTCACTACTTCCAATGTACAGAAATCCTGTAAGCTGCTTCTCTTTTACTCAGACTACTGAAAAGCCGCATAGTGTGTAAGACTACTCCCATGTTACAGAACTCCCGAAAAGTGTTTCCTACACTCAGGATGCAGAACTCCTGTAAACTGCCTCTCACTACTTCCAATGTACAGAAATCCTGTAAGCTGCTTCTCTTTTACTCAGACTACTGAAAACCCGCGTAGTGCGTAAGACTACTCCCATGCTACAGATCTCCCGTAAAGTGTTTCCTACACTCAGGATGCAGAACTCCTGTAAACTGCCTCTCACTACTTCCAATGTACAGAAATCCTGTAAGCTGCTTCTCTTTTACTCAGACTACTGAAAACCCGCGTAGTGCGTAAGACTACTCCCATGCTACAGAACTCCCGTAAAGTGTTTCCTACACTCAGGACGCAGAACTCCTGTAAACTGCCTCTCACTACTTCCAATGTACAGAAATCCTGTAAGCTGCTTTTCTTTTACTCAGACTACTGAAAACCCGCATAGTGCGTAAGACTACTCCCATGTTACAGAACTCGCGAAAAGTGTTTCCTACACTCAGGATGCAGAACTCCTGTAAACTGCCTCTCACTACTTCCAATGTACAGAAATCCTGTAAGCTGCTTCTCTTTTACTCAGACTACTGAAAACCTGCGTAGTGCGTAAGACTACTCCCATGCTACAGAACTCCCTTAAAGTGTTTCCTACACTCAGGATGCAGAACTCCAGTAAACTGCTTCGCTCTACATCCAGCTTACAGAAATCCTGTAAGCTGCATCTCCTACTCACAGACTACAGAAATCCCGCATACTGAGTATGGCTAGAGCCATGTTACAGAACTCCCATAGACTGTCTCCTACACTCAGGATGCAGAACTCCTGTAAACTGCCTCTCACTACTTCCAATGTACAGAAATCCTGTAAGCTGCTTCTCTTTTACTCAGACTACTGAAAACCCGCATAGTGCGTAATACTGCTCCCATGCTACAGAACTTCCGTAAAGTGTTTCCTACACTCAGGATGCAGAACTCCAGTAAACTGCTTCGCTCTACATCCAGCTTACAGAAATCCTGTGAGCTGCATCTCCTACACAGACTACAGAAATCCCGCATACTGAGTATGGCTAGAGCCATGTTACAGAACTCCCATAGTCTGTCTCCTACACTCAGGATGTAGAACTCGTGTAAACTGCCTCTCACTATTTCCAAGGTACAGAAATCCTGTAAGCTGCTTCTCTTTTACTCAGACTACTGAAAACCCGCATAGTGCGTAAGACTACTCCCATGCTACAGAACTCCCGTAAAGTGTTTCCTACACTCAGGATGCAGAACTCCTGTAAACTGCCTCTCACTACTTCCAATGTACAGAAATCCTGTAAGCTGCTTCTCTTTTACTCAGACTACTGAAAACCCGCATAGTGCGTAAGACTACTCCCATGTTACAGAACTCGCGAAAAGTGTTTCCTACTCTCAGGATGCAGAACTCCTGTAAACTGCCTCTCACTACTTCCAATGTACAGAAATCCTGTAAGCTGCTTCTCTTTTACTCAGACTACTGAAAACCCGCATAGTGCGTAAGACTACTCCCATGCTACAGAACTCCCGTAAAGTGTTTCCTACACTCAGGATGCAGAACTCCAGTAAACTGCTTCGCTCTACATCCAGCTTACAGAAATCCTGTGAGCTGCATCTCCTACACACAGACTACAGAAATCTCGCATACTGAGTATTGCTAGAGCCATGTTACAGAACTCCCATAGACTGTCTCCTACACTCAGGATGTAGAACTCGTGTAAACTGCCTCTCACTATTTCCAAGGTACAGAAATCCTGTAAGCTGCTTCTCTTTTACTCAGACTACTGAAAACCCGCATAGTGCGTAAGACTACTCCCATGTTACAGAACTCGCGAAAAGTGTTTCCTACTCTCAGGATGCAGAACTCCTGTAAACTGCCTCTCACTACTTCGAAGGTACAGAAATCCTGTAAGCTGCTTCTCTTTTACTCAGACTACTGAAAACCCGCATAGTGCGTAAGACTACTCCCATGCTACAGAACTCCCGTAAAGTGTTTCCTACACTCAGGATGCAGAACTCCAGTAAACTGCTTCGCTCTACATCCTGCTTACAGAAATCTTGTAAGGTGCATCTCCTACACACAGCCTACAGAAATCCCGCATACTGAGTATGGCTAGAGCCATGTTACAGACTCCCATAGACTGTCTCCTACACTCAAGATGCAGAGTTCCAGTAAATTGCTTCTCTCTACATCCAGCTTACAGAACGCATGTAAGCAGCATGTCCTAAACACAGGGTACAGAAAACTCGCATAGTGCATACGGCTGCTCCCATGCTACAGAACTCCCGTAAATTTTTTCCTACACTCAGGATGCAGAACTCCTGTAAACTGCCTCTCACTACTTCCAATGTACAGAAATCCTGTAAGCTGCTTCTCTTTTACTCAGACTACTGAAAACCCGCATAGTGCGTAAGACTACTCCCATGCTACAGAACTCCCGTAAAGTGTTTTCTACACTCAGGATGCAGAACTCCTGTAAACTGCCTCTCACTACTTCCAATGTACAGAAATCCTGTAAGCTGCTTCTCTTTTACTCAGACTACTGAAAACCCGCATAGTGCGTAAGACTACTCCCATGCTACAGAACTCCCGTAAAGTGTTTCCTACACTCAGGATGCAGAACTCCTGTAAACTGCCTCTCACTACTTCCAATGTACAGAAATCCTGTAAGCTGCTTCTCTTTTACTAAGACTACTGAAAACCCGCATAGTGCGTAAGACTACTCCCATGCTACAGAACTCCCGTAAAGTGTTTCCTACACTCAGGATGCAGAACTCCAGTAAACTGCTTCGCTCTACATCCAGCTTACAGAAATCCTGTCAGCTGCATCTCCTACACAGACTACAGAAATCCCGCATACTGAGTATGGCTAGAGCCATGTTACAGAACTCCCATAGTCCGTCTCCTACACTCAGGATGCAGAACTCCTGTAAACTGCCTCTCACTACTTCCAATGTACAGAAATCCTGTAAGCTGCTTCTCTTTTACTCAGACGACTGAAAACCCGCATAGTGCGTAAGACTACTCCCATGCTACAGAACTCCCGTAAAGTGTTTCCTACACTCAGGATGCAGAACTCCAGTAAACTGCTTCGCTCTACATCCAGCTTACAGAAATCCTGTGAGCTGCATCTCCTACACACAGCCTACAGAAATCCCGCATACTGAGTATGGCTAGAGCCATGTTACAGACTCCCATAGACTGTCTCCTACACTCAAGATGCAGAGTTCCAGTAAATTGCTTCTCTCTACATCCAGCTTACAGAACGCATGTAAGCAGCATGTCCTAAACACAGGGTACAGAAAACTCGCATAGTGCATACGGCTGCTCCCATGCTACAGAACTCCCGTAAATTGTTTCCTACACTCAGGATGCAGAACTCTTGTAAACTCCCTCTCATTACTTCCAATGTACAGAAATCCTGTAAGCTGCTTTTCTTTTACTCAGACTACTGAAAACCCGCACAGTGCGTAAGACTACTCCCATGCTACAGAACTCCCGAAAAGTGTTTCCTACACTCAGGATGCAGGACTCCTGTAAACTGCCTCTCACTACTTCAAATGTACAGAAATCCTGTAAGCTGCTTCTCTTTTACTCAGACTACTGAAAACCCGCATAGTGCGTAAGACTACTCCCATGCCAGAGAACTCCCGTAAAGTGTTTTCTACACTCAGGATGCAGAACTCCTGTAAACTGCCTCTCACTACTTCCAATGTACAGAAATCCTGTAAGCTGCTTCTCTTTTACTCAGACTACTGAAAACCCGCATAGTGCGTAAGACTACTCCCATGTTACAGAACTCCCGTAAAGTGTTTCCTACACTCAGGATGCAGAACTCCTGTAAACTGCCTCTCACTACTTCCAATGTACAGAAATCCTGTAAGCTGCTTCTCTTTTACTCAGACGACTGAAAACCCGCATAGTGCGTAAGACTACTCCCATGCTACAGAACTCCCGTAAAGTGTTTCCTACACTCAGGATGCAGAACTCCAGTAAACTGCTTCGCTCTACATCCAGCTTACAGAAATCCTGTCAGCTGCATCTCCTACACAGACTACAGAAATCCCGCATGCTGAGTATGGCTAGAGCCATGTTACAGAACTCCCATAGTCCGTCTCCTACACTCAGGATGTAGAACTCGTGTAAACTGCCTCTCACTATTTCCAAAGTACAGAAATCCTGTAAGCTGCTTCTCTTTTACTCAGACTACTGAAAACCCGCATAGTGCGTAAGACTACTCCCATGCTACAGAACTCCCGTAAAGTGTTTCCTACACTCAGGATGCAGAACTCCTGTAAACTGCCTCTCACTATTTCCAAGGTACAGAAATCCTGTAAGCTGCTTCTCTTTTACTCAGACGACTGAAAACCCGCATAGTGCGTAAGACTACTCCCATGCTACAGAACTCCCGTAAAGTGTTTCCTACACTCAGGATGCAGAACTCCAGTAAACTGCTTCGCTCTACATCCAGCTTACAGAAATCCTGTGAGCTGCATCTCCTACACACAGCCTACAGAAATCCCGCATACTGAGTATGGCTAGAGCCATGTTACAGACTCCCATAGACTGTCTCCTACACTCAAGATGCAGAGTTCCAGTAAATTGCTTCTCTCTACATCCAGCTTACAGAACGCATGTAAGCAGCATGTCCTAAACACAGGGTACAGAAAACTCGCATAGTGCATACGGCTGCTCCCATGCTACAGAACTCCCGTAAATTTTTTCCTACACTCAGGATGTAGAACTCTTGTAAACTGCCTCTCATTACTTCCAATGTACAGAAATCCTGTAAGCTGCTTTTCTTTTACTCAGACTACTGAAAACCCGCACAGTGCGTAAGACTACTCCCATGTTACAGAACTCCCGAAAAGTGTTTCCTACACTCAGGATGCAGGACTCCTGTAAACTGCCTCTCACTACTTCAAATGTACAGAAATCCTGTAAGCTGCTTCTCTTTTACTCAGACTACTGAAAACCCGCATAGTGCGTAAGACTACTCCCATGCCAGAGAACTCCCGTAAAGTGTTTTCTACACTCAGGATGCAGAACTCCTGTAAACTGCCTCTCACTACTTCCAATGTACAGAAATCCTGTAAGCTGCTTCTCTTTTACTCAGACTACTGAAAACCCGCATAGTGCGTAAGACTACTCCCATGTTACAGAACTCCCGTAAAGTGTTTCCTACACTCAGGATGCAGAACTCCTGTAAACTGCCTCTCACTACTTCCAATGTACAGAAATCCTGTAAGCTGCTTCTCTTTTACTCAGACTACTGAAAACCCGCATAGTGCGTAAGACTACTCCCATGCTACAGAACTCCCGTAAAGTGTTTCCTACACTCAGGATGCAGAACTCCAGTAAACTGCTTCGCTCTACATCCAGCTTACAGAAATCCTGTGAGCTGCATCTCCTACACACAGCCTACAGAAATCCCGCATACTGAGTATGGCTAGAGCCATGTTACAGACTCCCATAGACTGTCTCCTACACTCAAGATGCAGAGTTCCAGTAAATTGCTTCTCTCTACATCCAGCTTACAGAACGCATGTAAGCAGCATGTCCTAAACACAGGGTACAGAAAACTCGCATAGTGCATACGGCTGCTCCCATGCTACTGAACTCCCGTAAATTGTTTCCTACACTCAGGATGCAGAACTCCTGTAAACTGCCTCTCATTACTTCCAATGTACAGAAATCCTGTAAGTTGCTTGTCTTTTACTCAGACTACTGAAAACCAACGTAGTGCGTAAGACTACTCCCATGCTACAGAACTCCCTAAAGTGTTTCCTACACTCAGGATGCAGAACTCCTGTAAACTGCCTCTCACTACTTCCAATGTACAGAAATCCTGTAAGCTGCTTCTCTTTTACTCAGACTACTGAAAACCCGCATAGTGCGTAAGACTACTCCCATGCTACAGAACTCCCGTAAAGTGTTTCCTACACTCAGGATGCAGAACTCCAGTAAACTGCTTCGCTCTACATCCAGCTTACAGAAATCCTGTTAGCTGCATCTCCTACACAGACTACAGAAATCCCGCATACTGAGTATGGCTAGAGCCATGTTACAGAACTCCCATAGTCCGTCTCCTACACTCAGGATGTAGAACTCGTGTAAACTGCCTCTCACTATTTCCAAAGTACAGAAATCCTGTAAGCTGCTTCTCTTTTACTCAGACTACTGAAAACCCGCGTAGTGCGTAAGACTACTCCCATGCTACAGAACTCCCGTAAAGTGTTTCCTACACTCAGGATGCAGAACTCCTGTAAACTGCCTCTCACTATTTCCAAGGTACAGAAATCCTGTATGCTGCTTCTCTTTTACTCAGACGACTGAAAACCCGCATAGTGCGTAAGACTACTCCCATGCTACAGAACTCCCGTAAAGTGTTTCCTACACTCAGGATGCAGAACTCCAGTAAACTGCTTCGCTCTACATCCAGCTTACAGAAATCCTGTGAGCTGCATCTCCTACACACAGCCTACAGAAATCCCGCATACTGAGTATGGCTAGAGCCATGTTACAGACTCCCATAGACTGTCTCCTACACTCAAGATGCAGAGTTCCAGTAAATTGCTTCTCTCTACATCCAGCTTACAGAACGCATGTAAGCAGCATGTCCTAAACACAGGGTACAGAAAACTCGCATAGTGCATACGGCTGCTCCCATGCTACAGAACTCCCGTAAATTGTTTCCTACACTCAGGATGCAGAACTCTTGTAAACTGCCTCTCATTACTTCCAATGTACAGAAATCCTGTAAGCTGCTTTTCTTTTACTCAGACTACTGAAAACCCGCACAGTGCGTAAGACTACTCCCATGTTACAGAACTCCCGAAAAGTGTTTCCTACACTCAGGATGCAGGACTCCTGTAAACTGCCTCTCACTACTTCAAATGTACAGAAATCCTGTAAGCTGCTTCTCTTTTACTCAGACTACTGAAAACCCGCATAGTGCGTAAGACTACTCCCATGCCAGAGAACTCCCGTAAAGTGTTTCATACACTCAGGATGCAGAACTCCAGTAAACTGCTTCGCTCTACATCCAGCTTACAGAAATCCTGTGAGCTGCATCTCCTACACACAGATTACAGAAATCCCGCATACTGAGTATGGCTAGAGCCATGTTACAGAACTCCCATAGTCTGTCTCCTACACTCAGGATGTAGAACTCCTGTAAACTGCCTCTCACTATTTCCAATGTACAGAAATCCTGTAAGCTGCTTCTCTTTTACTCAGACTACTGAAAACCCGCATAGTGCGTAAGACTACTCCCATGCTACAGAACTCCCGTAAAATGTTTCCTACACTCCGGATGCAGAACTCCTGTAAACTGCCTCTCACTACTTCCAATGTACAGAAATCCTGTAAGCTGCTTCTCTTTTACTCAGACTACTGAAAACCCGCATAGTGTGTAAGACTACTCCCATGTTACAGAACTCCCGAAAAGTGTTTCCTACACTCAGGATGCAGAACTCCTGTAAACTGCCTCTCACTACTTCCAATGTACAGAAATCCTGTAAGCTGCTTCTCTTTTACTCAGACTACTGAAAACCCGCGTAGTGCGTAAGACTACTCCCATGCTACAGATCTCCCGTAAAGTGTTTCCTACACTCAGGATGCAGAACTCCTGTAAACTGCCTCTCACTACTTCCAATGTACAGAAATCCTGTAAGCTGCTTCTCTTTTACTCAGACTACTGAAAACCCGCATAGTGCGTAAGACTACTCCCATGCTACAGAACTCCCGTAAAGTGTTTCCTACACTCAGGACGCAGAACTCCTGTAAACTGCCTCTCACTACTTCCAATGTACAGAAATCCTGTAAGCTGCTTTTCTTTTACTCAGACTACTGAAAACCCGCATAGTGCGTAAGACTACTCCCATGTTACAGAACTCGCGAAAAGTGTTTCCTACACTCAGGATGCAGAACTCCTGTAAACTGCCTCTCACTACTTCCAATGTACAGAAATCCTGTAAGCTGCTTCTCTTTTACTCAGACTACTGAAAACCTGCGTAGTGCGTAAGACTACTCCCATGCTACAGAACTCCCTTAAAGTGTTTCCTACACTCAGGATGCAGAACTCCAGTAAACTGCTTCGCTCTACATCCAGCTTACAGAAATCCTGTAAGCTGCATCTCCTACTCACAGACTACAGAAATCCCGCATACTGAGTATGGCTAGAGCCATGTTACAGAACTCCCATAGACTGTCTCCTACACTCAGGATGCAGAACTCCTGTAAACTGCCTCTCACTACTTCCAATGTACAGAAATCCTGTAAGCTGCTTCTCTTTTACTCAGACTACTGAAAACCCGCATAGTGCGTAAGACTACTCCCATGCTACAGAACTTCCGTAAAGTGTTTCCTACACTCAGGATGCAGAACTCCAGTAAACTGCTTCGCTCTACATCCAGCTTACAGAAATCCTGTGAGCTGCATCTCCTACACAGACTACAGAAATCCCGCATACTGAGTATGGCTAGAGCAATGTTACAGAACTCCCATAGTCTGTCTCCTACACTCAGGATGTAGAACTCGTGTAAACTGCCTCTCACTATTTCCAAGGTACAGAAATCCTGTAAGCTGCTTCTCTTTTACTCAGACTACTGAAAACCCGCATAGTGCGTAAGACTACTCCCATGCTACAGAACTCCCGTAAAGTGTTTCCTACACTCAGGATGCAGAACTCCTGTAAACTGCCTCTCACTACTTCCAATGTACAGAAATCCTGTAAGCTGCTTCTCTTTTACTCAGACTACTGAAAACCCGCATAGTGCGTAAGACTACTCCCATGTTACAGAACTCGCGAAAAGTGTTTCCTACTCTCAGGATGCAGAACTCCTGTAAACTGCCTCTCACTACTTCCAATGTACAGAAATCCTGTAAGCTGCTTCTCTTTTACTCAGACGACTGAAAACCCGCATAGTGCGTAAGACTACTCCCATGCTACAGAACTCCCGTAAAGTGTTTCATACACTCAGGATGCAGAACTCCAGTAAACTGCTTCGCTCTATATCCTGCTTACAGAAATCTTGTAAGGTGCATCTCCTACACACAGCCTACAGAAATCCCGCATACTGAGTATGGCTAGAGCCATGTTACAGACTCCCATAGACTGTCTCCTACACTCAAGATGCAGAGTTCCAGTAAATTGCTTCTCTCTACATCCAGCTTACAGAACGCATGTAAGCAGCATGTCCTAAACACAGGGTACAGAAAACTCGCATAGTGCATACGGCTGCTCCCATGCTACAGAACTCCCGTAAATTTTTTCCTACACTCAGGATGTAGAACTCTTGTAAACTGCCTCTCATTACTTCCAATGTACAGAAATCCTGTAAGCTGCTTCTCTTTTACTCAGACTACTGAAAACCCGCGTAGTGCGTGACTACTCCCATGCTACAGATCTCCCGTAAAGTGTTTCCTACACTCAGGATGCAGAACTCCTGTAAACTGCCTCTCACTACTTCCAATGTACAGAAATCCTGTAAGCTGCTTCTCTTTTACTCAGACTACTGAAAACCCGCGTAGTGCGTAAGACTATTCCCATGCTACAGAACTCCCGTAAAGTGTTTCCTACACTCAGGACGCAGAACTCCTGTAAACTGCCTCTCACTACTTCCAATGTACAGAAATCCTGTAAGCTGCTTCTCTTTTACTCAGACTACTGAAAACCCGCATAGTGCGTAAGACTACTCCCATGCTACAGAACTCCCGTAAAGTGTTTCCTACACTCAGGATGCAGAACTCCTGTAAACTGCCTCTCACTACTTCCAATGTACAGAAATCCTGTAAGCTGCTTCTCTTTTACTCAGACTACTGAAAACCCGCGTAGTGCGTAAGACTACTCCCATGTTACAGAACTCGCGAAAAGTGTTTCCTACACTCAGGATGCAGAACTCCTGTAAACTGCCTCTCACTACTTCCAATGTACAGAAATCCTGTAAGCTGCTTCTCTTTTACTCAGACTACTGAAAACCCGCATAGTGCGTAAGACTACTCCCATGCTACAGAACTCCCGTAAAGTGTTTCCTACACTCAGGATGCAGAACTCCTGTAAACTGCCTCTCACTACTTCCAATGTACAGAAATCCTGTAAGATGCTTCTCTTTTACTCAGACTACTGAAAACCCGCATAGTGTGTAAGACTACTCCCATGTTACAGAACTCCCGAAAAGTGTTTCCTACACTCAGGATGCAGAACTCCTGTAAACTGCCTCTCACTACTTCCAATGTACAGAAATCCTGTAAGCTGCTTCTCTTTTACTCAGACTACTGAAAACCCGCGTAGTGCGTAAGACTACTCCCATGCTACAGATCTCCCGTAAAGTGTTTCCCACACTCAGGATGCAGAACTCCTTTAAACTGCCTCTCACTACTTCCAATGTACAGAAATCCTGTAAGCTGCTTCTCTTTTACTCAGACTACTGAAAACCCGCGTAGTGCGTAAGACTACTCCCATGCTACAGAACTCCCGTAAAGTGTTTCCTACACTCAGGACGCAGAACTCCTGTAAACTGCCTCTCACTACTTCCAATGTACAGAAATCCTGTAAGCTGCTTTTCTTTTACTCAGACTACTGAAAACCCGCATAGTGCGTAAGACTACTCCCATGTTACAGAACTCGCGAAAAGTGTTTCCTACACTCAGGATGCAGAACTCCTGTAAACTGCCTCTCACTACTTCCAATGTACAGAAATCCTGTAAGCTGCTTCTCTTTTACTCAGACTACTGAAAACCTGCGTAGTGCGTAAGACTACTCCCATGCTACAGAACTCCCTTAAAGTGTTTCCTACACTCAGGATGCAGAACTCCAGTAAACTGCTTCGCTCTACATCCAGCTTACAGAAATCCTGTAAGCTGCATCTCCTACTCACAGACTACAGAAATCCCGCATACTGAGTATGGCTAGAGCCATGTTACAGAACTCCCATAGACTGTCTCCTACACTCAGGATGCAGAACTCCTGTAAACTGCCTCTCACTACTTCCAATGTACAGAAATCCTGTAAGCTGCTTCTCTTTTACTCAGACGACTGAAAACCCGCATAGTGCGTAATACTGCTCCCATGCTACAGAACTTCCGTAAAGTGTTTCCTACACTCAGGATGCAGAACTCCAGTAAACTGCTTCGCTCTACATCCAGCTTACAGAAATCCTGTGAGCTGCATCTCCTACACAGACTACAGAAATCCCGCATACTGAGTATGGCTAGAGCCATGTTACAGAACTCCCATAGTCTGTCTCCTACACTCAGGATGTAGAACTCGTGTAAACTGCCTCTCACTATTTCCAAGGTACAGAAATCCTGTAAGCTGCTTCTCTTTTACTCAGACTACTGAAAACCCGCATAGTGCGTAAGACTACTCCCATGCTACAGAACTCCCGTAAAGTGTTTCCTACACTCAGGATGCAGAACTCCTGTAAACTGCCTCTCACTACTTCCAATGTACAGAAATCCTGTAAGCTGCTTCTCTTTTACTCAGACTACTGAAAACCCGCATAGTGCGTAAGACTACTCCCATGTTACAGAACTCGCGAAAAGTGTTTCCTACTCTCAGGATGCAGAACTCCTGTAAACTGCCTCTCACTACTTCCAATGTACAGAAATCCTGTAAGCTGCTTCTCTTTTACTCAGACGACTGAAAACCCGCATAGTGCGTAAGACTACTCCCATGCTACAGAACTCCCGTAAAGTGTTTCATACACTCAGGATGCAGAACTCCAGTAAACTGCTTCGCTCTATATCCTGCTTACAGAAATCTTGTAAGGTGCATCTCCTACACACAGCCTACAGAAATCCCGCATACTGAGTATGGCTAGAGCCATGTTACAGACTCCCATAGACTGTCTCCTACACTCAAGATGCAGAGTTCCAGTAAATTGCTTCTCTCTACATCCAGCTTACAGAACGCATGTAAGCAGCATGTCCTAAACACAGGGTACAGAAAACTCGCATAGTGCATACGGCTGCTCCCATGCTACAGAACTCCCGTAAATTTTTTCCTACACTCAGGATGTAGAACTCTTGTAAACTGCCTCTCATTACTTCCAATGTACAGAAATCCTGTAAGCTGCTTCTCTTTTACTCAGACTACTGAAAACCCGCGTAGTGCGTAAGACTACTCCCATGCTACAGATCTCCCGTAAAGTGTTTCCTACACTCAGGATGCAGAACTCCTGTAAACTGCCTCTCACTACTTCCAATGTACAGAAATCCTGTAAGCTGCTTCTCTTTTACTCAGACTACTGAAAACCCGCGTAGTGCGTAAGACTATTCCCATGCTACAGAACTCCCGTAAAGTGTTTCCTACACTCAGGACGCAGAACTCCTGTAAACTGCCTCTCACTACTTCCAATGTACAGAAATCCTGTAAGCTGCTTTTCTTTTACTCAGACTACTGAAAACCCGCATAGTGCGTAAGACTACTCCCATGTTACAGAACTCGCGAAAAGTGTTTCCTACACTCAGGATGCAGAACTCCTGTAAACTGCCTCTCACTACTTCCAATGTACAGAAATCCTGTAAGCTGCTTCTCTTTTACTCAGACTACTGAAAACCTGCGTAGTGCGTAAGACTACTCCCATGCTACAGAACTCCCTTAAAGTGTTTCCTACACTCAGGATGCAGAACTCCAGTAAACTGCTTCGCTCTACATCCAGCTTACAGAAATCCTGTAAGCTGCATCTCCTACTCACAGACTACAGAAATCCCGCATACTGAGTATGGCTAGAGCCATGTTACAGAACTCCCATAGACTGTCTCCTACACTCAGGATGCAGAACTCCTGTAAACTGCCTCTCACTACTTCCAATGTACAGAAATCCTGTAAGCTGCTTCTCTTTTACTCAGACTACTGAAAACCTGCGTAGTGCGTAAGACTACTCCCATGCTACAGAACTCCCTTAAAGTGTTTCCTACACTCAGGATGCAGAACTCCAGTAAACTGCTTCGCTCTACATCCAGCTTACAGAAATCCTGTAAGCTGCATCTCCTACTCACAGACTACAGAAATCCCGCATACTGAGTATGGCTAGAGCCATGTTACAGAACTCCCATAGACTGTCTCCTACACTCAGGATGCAGAACTCCTGTAAACTGCCTCTCACTACTTCCAATGTACAGAAATCCTGTAAGCTGCTTCTCTTTTACTCAGACGACTGAAAACCCGCATAGTGCGTAATACTGCTCCCATGCTACAGAACTTCCGTAAAGTGTTTCCTACACTCAGGATGCAGAACTCCAGTAAACTGCTTCGCTCTACATCCAGCTTACAGAAATCCTGTGAGCTGCATCTCCTACACAGACTACAGAAATCCCGCATACTGAGTATGGCTAGAGCCATGTTACAGAACTCCCATAGTCTGTCTCCTACACTCAGGATGTAGAACTCGTGTAAACTGCCTCTCACTATTTCCAAGGTACAGAAATCCTGTAAGCTGCTTCTCTTTTACTCAGACTACTGAAAACCCGCATAGTGCGTAAGACTACTCCCATGCTACAGAACTCCCGTAAAGTGTTTCCTACACTCAGGATGCAGAACTCCTGTAAACTGCCTCTCACTACTTCCAATGTACAGAAATCCTGTAAGCTGCTTCTCTTTTACTCAGACTACTGAAAACCCGCATAGTGCGTAAGACTACTCCCATGTTACAGAACTCGCGAAAAGTGTTTCCTACTCTCAGGATGCAGAACTCCTGTAAACTGCCTCTCACTACTTCCAATGTACAGAAATCCTGTAAGCTGCTTCTCTTTTACTCAGACGACTGAAAACCCGCATAGTGCGTAAGACTACTCCCATGCTACAGAACTCCCGTAAAGTGTTTCATACACTCAGGATGCAGAACTCCAGTAAACTGCTTCGCTCTATATCCTGCTTACAGAAATCTTGTAAGGTGCATCTCCTACACACAGCCTACAGAAATCCCGCATACTGAGTATGGCTAGAGCCATGTTACAGACTCCCATAGACTGTCTCCTACACTCAAGATGCAGAGTTCCAGTAAATTGCTTCTCTCTACATCCAGCTTACAGAACGCATGTAAGCAGCATGTCCTAAACACAGGGTACAGAAAACTCGCATAGTGCATACGGCTGCTCCCATGCTACAGAACTCCCGTAAATTTTTTCCTACACTCAGGATGTAGAACTCTTGTAAACTGCCTCTCATTACTTCCAATGTACAGAAATCCTGTAAGCTGCTTCTCTTTTACTCAGACTACTGAAAACCCGCGTAGTGCGTAAGACTACTCCCATGCTACAGATCTCCCGTAAAGTGTTTCCTACACTCAGGATGCAGAACTCCTGTAAACTGCCTCTCACTACTTCCAATGTACAGAAATCCTGTAAGCTGCTTCTCTTTTACTCAGACTACTGAAAACCCGCGTAGTGCGTAAGACTATTCCCATGCTACAGAACTCCCGTAAAGTGTTTCCTACACTCAGGACGCAGAACTCCTGTAAACTGCCTCTCACTACTTCCAATGTACAGAAATCCTGTAAGCTGCTTTTCTTTTACTCAGACTACTGAAAACCCGCATAGTGTGTAAGACTACTCCCATGTTACAGAACTCGCGAAAAGTGTTTCCTACACTCAGGATGCAGAACTCCTGTAAACTGCCTCTCACTACTTCCAATGTACAGAAATCCTGTAAGCTGCTTCTCTTTTACTCAGACTACTGAAAACCTGCGTAGTGCGTAAGACTACTCCCATGCTACAGAACTCCCTTAAAGTGTTTCCTACACTCAGGATGCAGAACTCCAGTAAACTGCTTCGCTCTACATCCAGCTTACAGAAATCCTGTAAGCTGCATCTCCTACTCACAGACTACAGAAATCCCGCATACTGAGTATGGCTAGAGCCATGTTACAGAACTCCCATAGACTGTCTCCTACACTCAGGATGCAGAACTCCTGTAAACTGCCTCTCACTACTTCCAATGTACAGAAATCCTGTAAGCTGCTTCTCTTTTACTCAGACTACTGAAAACCCGCATAGTGCGTAATACTGCTCCCATGCTACAGAACTTCCGTAAAGTGTTTCCTACACTCAGGATGCAGAACTCCAGTAAACTGCTTCGCTCTACATCCAGCTTACAGAAATCCTGTGAGCTGCATCTCCTACACAGACTACAGAAATCCCGCATACTGAGTATGGCTAGAGCCATGTTACAGAACTCCCATAGTCTGTCTCCTACACTCAGGATGTAGAACTCGTGTAAACTGCCTCTCACTATTTCCAAGGTACAGAAATCCTGTAAGCTGCTTCTCTTTTACTCAGACTACTGAAAACCCGCATAGTGCGTAAGACTACTCCCATGCTACAGAACTCCCGTAAAGTGTTTCCTACACTCAGGATGCAGAACTCCTGTAAACTGCCTCTCACTACTTCCAATGTACAGAAATCCTGTAAGCTGCTTCTCTTTTACTCAGACTACTGAAAACCCGCATAGTGCGTAAGACTACTCCCATGTTACAGAACTCGCGAAAAGTGTTTCCTACTCTCAGGATGCAGAACTCCTGTAAACTGCCTCTCACTACTTCCAATGTACAGAAATCCTGTAAGCTGCTTCTCTTTTACTCAGACGACTGAAAACCCGCATAGTGCGTAAGACTACTCCCATGCTACAGAACTCCCGTAAAGTGTTTCATACACTCAGGATGCAGAACTCCAGTAAACTGCTTCGCTCTATATCCTGCTTACAGAAATCTTGTAAGGTGCATCTCCTACACACAGCCTACAGAAATCCCGCATACTGAGTATGGCTAGAGCCATGTTACAGACTCCCATAGACTGTCTCCTACACTCAAGATGCAGAGTTCCAGTAAATTGCTTCTCTCTACATCCAGCTTACAGAACGCATGTAAGCAGCATGTCCTAAACACAGGGTACATAAAACTCGCATAGTGCATACGGCTGCTCCCATGCTACTGAACTCCCGTAAATTGTTTCCTACACTCAGGATGCAGAACTCCTGTAAACTGCCTCTCATTACTTCCAATGTACAGAAATCCTGTAAGCTGCTTTTCTTTTACTCAGAATACTGAAAACCCGCATAGTGCGTAAGACTACTCCCATGTTACAGAACTCCCGAAAAGTGTTTCCTACACTCAGGATGCAGAACTCCTGTAAACTGCCTCTCACTACTTCCAATGTACAGAAATCCTGTAAGCTGCTTCTCTTTTACTCAGACTACTGAAAACCCGCATAGTGCGTAAGACTACTCCCATGCTACAGAACTCCCGTAAAGTGTTTCCTACACTCAGGATGCAGAACTCCAGTAAACTGCTTCGCTCTACATCCAGCTTACAGAAATCCTTAAGCTGCATCTCCTACACACAGGCTACAGAAATCCCGCATAGTGAGTATGGCCACAGCCATGTTACAGAACTCCCATAGAGTGTCTCCTAAACTCAGGATGCAGAATTCCATTAAAGTGCCTCTCTCTACATCCAGTTACAGAACACAAGTAAGAAGCATATCCTACACACAGGGTAAAGAAAACTCGCATGTTGCATATGGCTGCTCCCATGCTACAGAACTCCCTTAAATTGCTTCCTACACTCATGATGCAGAACTCCTGTAAACTGCCTCTCATTACTTCCAATGTACAGAAATCCTGTAAGCTGCTTCTCTTTTACTCAGACTACTGAAAACCCGCATAGTGCCTAAGACTACTCCCATGTTACAGAGCTCCTGAAAAGTGTTTCCTACACTCAGGATGCAGAACTCCTGTAAACTGCCTCTCACTACTTCCAATGTACAGAAATCCTGTAAGCTGCTTCTCTTTTACTCAGACTACTGAAAACCCGCATAGTGCGTAAGACTACTCCCATGCTACAGAACTCCCGTAAAGTGTTTCCTACACTCAGGATGCAGAACTCCAGTAAACTGCTTCGCTCTACATCCAGCTTACAGAAATCCTTAAGCTGCATCTCCTACACACAGGCTACAGAAATCCCGCATACTGAGTATGGCCACAGCCATGTTACAGAACTCCCATAGAGTGTCTCCTAAACTCAGGATGCAGAATTCCATTAAAGTGCCTCTCTCTACATCCAGTTACAGAACACAAGTAAGAAGCATATCCTACACACAGGGTAAAGAAAACTCGCATGTTGCATATGGCTGCTCCCATGCTACAGAACTCCCTTAAATTGCTTCCTACACTCATGATGCAGAACTCCTGTAAACTGCCTCTCATTACTTCCAATGTACAGAAATCCTGTAAGCTGCTTCTCTTTTACTCAGACGACTGAAAACCCGCATAGTGCGTAAAACTATTCCCATGCTAAAGAACTCCCATAAAGTGTTTCCTACACTCAGGATGCAGAACTCCAGTAAACTGCTTGCTCTACATCCAGCTTACAGAAATCCTGTGAGCTGCATCTCCTACACACAGGCTACAGAAATCCCGCATACTGAGTATGGCCACAGCCATGTTACAGAAATCCCATAGACTGTCTCCTACACTCAGGATATAGAACTCCTGTAAACTGCCTCTCACTATTTCCAATGTAGAGAAATCCTGTAAGCTGCTTCTCTTTTACTCAGACGACTGAAAACCCGCATAGTGCGTAAGACTACTCCCATGCTACAGAACTCCCGAAAAGTGTTTCCTACACTCAGGATGCAGAACTCCTGTAAACTGCCTCTCACTACTTCCAATGTACAGAAATCCTGTAAGCTGCTTCTCTTTTACTCAGACTACTGAAAACCCGCATAGTGCGTAAGACTACTCCCATGTTACAGAACTCCCGAAAAGTGTTTCCTACACTCAGGATGCAGAACTCCTGTAAACTGCCTCTCACTACTTCCAATGTACAGAAATCCTGTAAGCTGCATCTCCTACACACAGACTACAGAAATCCCGCATACTGAGTATTGCTAGAGCCATGTTACAGAATTCCCATAGACTGTCTCCTACACTCAGGATGTAGAACTCGTGTAAACTGCCTCTCACTATTTCGAAGGTACAGAAATCCTGTAAGCTGCTTCTCTTTTACTCAGACTACTGAAAACCCGCATAGTGCGTAAGACTATTCCCATGCTACAGAACTCCCGTAAAGTGTTTCCTACACTCAGGATGCAGAACTCCAGTAAACTGCTTCGCTCTACATCCAGCTTACAGAAATCCTGTGAGCTGCATCTCCTACACACAGACTACAGAAATCCCGCATACTGAGTATTGCTAGAGCCATGTTACAGAACTCCCATAGAGTGTCTCCTACACTCAGGATGTAGAACTCGTGTAAACTGCCTCTCACTATTTCCAAGGTACAGAAATCCTGTAAGCTGCTTCTCTTTTACTCAGACTACTGAAAACCCGCGTAGTGCGTAAGACTACTCCCATGCTACAGAACTCCCGTAAAGTGTTTCCTACACTCAGGATGCAGAACTCCTGTAAACTGCCTCTCACTATTTCCAAGGTACAGAAATCCTGTAAGATGCTTCTCTTTTACTCAGACTACTGAAAACCCGCGTAGTTCGTAAGATTTCTCCCATGCTACAGAACTCCCGTAAAGTGTTTTCCACACTCAGGATGCAGAACTCCAGTAAACTGCTTCGCTCTACATCCAGCTTACAGAAATCTTGGAAGCTGCATCTCCTACACACAGCCTACAGAATCCCGCATACTGAGTATGGCTAGAGCCATGTTACAGACTCCCATAGACTGTCTCTTACACTCAGAATGCAGAGTTCCAGTAAACTGCTTCTCTCTACATCCAGCTTACAGAACGTATGTAAGCAGCATGTCCTAAACACAGGGTACAGAAAACTCGCATAGTGCATACGGCTGCTCGCATGCTACAGAACTCCGTAAAGTGTTTCCTACACTCAGGATGCGGAACTCCTGTAAACTGCCTCTCACTACTTCCAATGTACAGAAATCCTGTACGCTGCTTCTCTTTTACTCAGACTACTGAAAACCCGCATAGTGCGTAAGACTATTCCCATGCTACAGAACTCCCATGAAGTGTTTCCTACACTCAGGATGCAGAACTCCTGTAAACTGCCTCTCACTACTTTCAATGTACAGAAATCCTGTAAGCTGCTTCTCTTTTACTCAGACGACTGAAAACCCGCATAGTGCGTAAAACTATTCCCATGCTAAAGAACTCCCATAAAGTGTTTCCTACACTCAGGATGCAGAACTCCAGTAAACTGCTTGCTCTACATCCAGCTTACAGAAATCCTGTGAGCTGCATCTCCTACACACAGGCTACAGAAATCCCGCATACTGAGTATGGCCACAGCCATGTTACAGAAATCCCATAGACTGTCTCCTACACTCAGGATATAGAACTCCTGTAAACTGCCTCTCACTATTTCCAATGTAGAGAAATCCTGTAAGCTGCTTCTCTTTTACTCAGACGACTGAAAACCCGCATAGTGCGTAAGACTACTCCCATGCTACAGAACTCCCGAAAAGTGTTTCCTACACTCAGGATGCAGAACTCCTGTAAACTGCCTCTCACTACTTCCAATGTACAGAAATCCTGTAAGCTGCTTCTCTTTTACTCAGACTACTGAAAACCCGCATAGTGCGTAAGACTACTCCCATGTTACAGAACTCCCGAAAAGTGTTTCCTACACTCAGGATGCAGAACTCCTGTAAACTGCCTGTCACTACTTCCAATGTACAGAAATCCTGTAAGCTGCATCTCCTACACACAGACTACAGAAATCCCGCATACTGAGTATTGCTAGAGCCATGTTACAGAATTCCCATAGACTGTCTCCTACACTCAGGATGTAGAACTCGTGTAAACTGCCTCTCACTATTTCGAAGGTACAGAAATCCTGTAAGCTGCTTCTCTTTTACTCAGACTACTGAAAACCCGCATAGAGCGTAAGACTACTCCCATGCTACAGAACTCCCGTAAAGTGTTTCCTACACTCAGGATGCAGAACTCCTGTAAACTGCCTCTCACTACTTCCAATGTACAGAAATCCTGTAAGCTGCTTCTCTTTTACTCAGACTACTAAAAAACCCGCATAGTGCGTAAGACTACTCCCATGCTACAGAACTCCCATAAAGTGCTTCCTACACTCAGGATGCAGAACTCCAGTAAACTGCTTCTCTCTACATCCAGCTTACAGAACGTATGTAAGCAGCATGTCCTAAACACAGGGTACAGAAAACTCGCATAGTGCATACGGCTGCTCCCATGCTACTGAACTCCCATAAATTGTTTCCTACACTCAGGATGCAGAACTCCTGTAAACTGCCTCTCATTACTTCCAATGTACAGAAATCCTGTAAGCTGCTTTTCTTTTACTCAGAATACTGAAAACCCGCATAGTGCGTAAGACTACTCCCATGTTACAGAACTCCCGAAAAGTGTTTCCTACACTCAGGATGCAGAACTCCTGTAAACTGCCTCTCACTACTTCCAATGTACAGAAATCCTGTAAGCTGCTTCTCTTTTACTCAGACTACTGAAAACCCGCATAGTGCGTAAGACTACTCCCATGCTACAGAACTCCCGTAAAGTGTTTCCTACACTCAGGATGCAGAACTCCAGTAAACTGCTTCGCTCTACATCCAGCTTACAGAAATCCTGTGAGCTGCATCTCCTACACACAGACTACAGAAATCTCGCATACTGAGTATTGCTAGAGCCATGTTACAGAACTCCCATAGACTGTCTCCTACACTCAGGATGTAGAACTCGTGTAAACTGCCTCTCACTATTTCCAAGGTACAGAAATCCTGTAAGCTGCTTCTCTTTTACTCAGACTACTGAAAACCCGCATAGTGCGTAAGACTACTCCCATGCTACAGAACTCCCGTAAAGTGTTTCCTACACTCAGGATGCAGAACTCCTGTAAACTGCCTCTCACTACTTCCAATGTACAGAAATCCTGTAAGCTGCTTCTCTTTTACTCAGACTACTGAAAACCCGCATAGTGCGTAAGACTACTCCCATGTTACAGAACTCGCGAAAAGTGTTTCCTACTCTCAGGATGCAGAACTCCTGTAAACTGCCTCTCACTACTTCCAATGTACAGAAATCCTGTAAGCTGCTTCTCTTTTACTCAGACGACTGAAAACCCGCATAGTGCGTAAGACTACTCCCATGCTACAGAACTCCCGTAAAGTGTTTCATACACTCAGGATGCAGAACTCCAGTAAACTGCTTCGCTCTACATCCTGCTTACAGAAATCTTGTAAGGTGCATCTCCTACACACAGCCTACAGAAATCCCGCATACTGAGTATGGCTAGAGCCATGTTACAGACTCCCATAGACTGTCTCCTACACTCAAGATGCAGAGTTCCAGTAAATTGCTTCTCTCTACATCCAGCTTACAGAACGCATGTAAGCAGCATGTCCTAAACACAGGGTACAGAAAACTCGCATAGTGCATACGGCTGCTCCCATGCTACTGAACTCCCGTAAATTGTTTCCTACACTCAGGATGCAGAACTCCTGTAAACTGCCTCTCATTACTTCCAATGTACAGAAATCCTGTAAGCTGCTTTTCTTTTACTCAGACTACTGAAAACCCGCATAGTGCGTAAGACTACTCCCATGCCAGAGAACTCCCGTAAAGTGTTTTCTACACTCAGGATGCAGAACTCCTGTAAACTGCCTCTCACTACTTCCAATGTACAGAAATCCTGTAAGCTGCTTCTCTTTTACTCAGACTACTGAAAACCCGCATAGTGCGTAAGACTACTCCCATGCTACAGAACTCCCGTAAAGTGTTTCCTACACTCAGGATGCAGAACTCCAGTAAACTGCTTCGCTCTACATCCAGCTTACAGAAATCCTGTGAGCTGCATCTCCTACACATAGACTACAGAAATCCCGCATACTGAGTATGGCTAGAGCCATGTTACAGAACTCCCATAGTCTGTCTCCTACACTCAGGATGTAGAACTCGTGTAAACTGCCTCTCACTATTTCCAAGGTACAGAAATCCTGTAAGCTGCTTCTCTTTTACTCAGACTACTGAAAACCCGCATAGTGCGTATGACTACTCCCATGCTACAGAACTCCCGTAAAGTGTTTCCTACACTCAGGATGCAGAACTCCTGTAAACTGCCTCTCACTACTTCCAATGTACAGAAATCCTGTAAGCTGCTTCTCTTTTACTCAGACTACTGAAAACCCGCATAGTGCGTAAGACTACTCCCATGCTACAGAACTCCCGTAAAGTGTTTCCTACACTCAGGATGCAGAACTCCAGTAAACTGCTTCGCTCTACATCCAGCTTACAGAAATCCTGTGAGCTGCATCTCCTACACACAGACTACAGAAATCTCGCATACTGAGTATTGCTAGAGCCATGTTACAGAACTCCCATAGACTGTCTCCTACACTCAGGATGTAGAACTCGTGTAAACTGCCTCTCACTATTTCCAAGGTACAGAAATCCTGTAAGCTGCTTCTCTTTTACTCAGACTACTGAAAACCCGCATAGTGCGTAAGACTACTCCCATGCTACAGAACTCCCGTAAAGTGTTTCCTACACTCAGGATGCAGAACTCCTGTAAACTGCCTCTCACTACTTCCAATGTACAGAAATCCTGTAAGCTGCTTCTCTTTTACTCAGACTACTGAAAACCCGCATAGTGCGTAAGACTACTCCCATGTTACAGAACTCGCGAAAAGTGTTTCCTACTCTCAGGATGCAGAACTCCTGTAAACTGCCTCTCACTACTTCCAATGTACAGAAATCCTGTAAGCTGCTTCTCTTTTACTCAGACGACTGAAAACCCGCATAGTGCGTAAGACTACTCCCATGCTACAGAACTCCCGTAAAGTGTTTCATACACTCAGGATGCAGAACTCCAGTAAACTGCTTCGCTCTACATCCTGCTTACAGAAATCTTGTAAGGTGCATCTCCTACACACAGCCTACAGAAATCCCGCATACTGAGTATGGCTAGAGCCATGTTACAGACTCCCATAGACTGTCTCCTACACTCAAGATGCAGAGTTCCAGTAAATTGCTTCTCTCTACATCCAGCTTACAGAACGCATGTAAGCAGCATGTCCTAAACACAGGGTACAGAAAACTCGCATAGTGCATACGGCTGCTCCCATGCTACTGAACTCCCGTAAATTGTTTCCTACACTCAGGATGCAGAACTCCTGTAAACTGCCTCTCATTACTTCCAATGTACAGAAATCCTGTAAGCTGCTTTTCTTTTACTCAGACTACTGAAAACCCGCATAGTGCGTAAGACTACTCCCATGCCAGAGAACTCCCGTAAAGTGTTTTCTACACTCAGGATGCAGAACTCCTGTAAACTGCCTCTCACTACTTCCAATGTACAGAAATCCTGTAAGCTGCTTCTCTTTTACTCAGACTACTGAAAACCCGCATAGTGCGTAAGACTACTCCCATGCTACAGAACTCCCGTAAAGTGTTTCCTACACTCAGGATGCAGAACTCCAGTAAACTGCTTCGCTCTACATCCAGCTTACAGAAATCCTGTGAGCTGCATCTCCTACACATAGACTACAGAAATCCCGCATACTGAGTATGGCTAGAGCCATGTTACAGAACTCCCATAGTCTGTCTCCTACACTCAGGATGTAGAACTCGTGTAAACTGCCTCTCACTATTTCCAAGGTACAGAAATCCTGTAAGCTGCTTCTCTTTTACTCAGACTACTGAAAACCCGCATAGTGCGTATGACTACTCCCATGCTACAGAACTCCCGTAAAGTGTTTCCTACACTCAGGATGCAGAACTCCTGTAAACTGCCTCTCACTACTTCCAATGTACAGAAATCCTGTAAGCTGCTTTTCTTTTACTCAGACTACTGAAAACCCGCATAGTGCGTAAGACTACTCCCATGTTACAGAATTCGCGAAAAGTGTTTCCTACACTCAGGATGAAGAACTCCTGTAAACTGCCTCTCACTACTTCCAATGTACAGAAATCCTGTAAGCTGCTTCTCTTTTACTCAGACTACTGAAAACCCGCATAGTGCGTAAGACTACTCCCATGCTACAGAACTCCCGTAAAGTGTTTCATACACTCAGGATGCAGAACTCCAGTAAACTGCTTCGCTCTACATCCAGCTTACAGAAATCCTTAAGCTGCATCTCCTACACACAGGCTACAGAAATCCCGCATACTGAGTATGGCCACAGCCATGTTACAGAACTCCCATAGAGTGTCTCCTAAACTCAGGATGCAGAATTCCATTAAAGTGCCTCTCTCTACATCCAGTTACAGAACACAAGTAAGAAGCATATCCTACACACAGGGTAAAGAAAACTCGCATGTTGCATATTGCTGCTCCCATGCTACAGAACTCCCTTAAATTGCTTCCTACACTCATGATGCAGAACTCCTGTAAACTGCCTCTCATTACTTCCAATGTACAGAAATCCTGTAAGCTGCTTCTCTTTTACTCAGACTACTGAAAACCCGCATAGTGCCTAAGACTACTCCCATGTTACAGAGCTCCTGAAAAGTGTTTCCTACACTCAGGATGCAGAACTCCTGTAAACTGCCTCTCACTACTTCCAATGTACAGAAATCCTGTAAGATGCTTCTCTTTTACTCAGACTACTAAAAAACCCGCATAGTGCGTAAGACTACTCCCATGCTACAGAACTCCCATAAAGTGCTTCCTATCTCAGGATGCAGAACTCCAGTAAACTGCTTCGCTCTACATCCAGCTTACAGAAATCTTGTGTGCTGCCTCTCCTACACACAGGCTACAGAAATCCCACATACTCAGTATAGCTAGAGCCATGTTATAGAACTCCCGTAAACTGTTTCTTACCCACAGGCAGCAAAATTCCATTAAACTGCCTGTTACTACTTCCAATGTACAGAAATCCTGTAAGCTGCTTCTCTTTTACTCAGACTACTGAAAACCCGCATAGTGCGTAAGACTTCTCCCATACTACAGAACTCCCGTAAAGTGTTTCCTACACTCAGGATGCAGAACTCCTGTAAACTGCTTCTCACTACTTCCAATGTACAGAAATCCTGTAAGATGCTTCTCTTTTACTCAGACTACTGAAAACCCGCGTAGTTCGTAAGATTTCTCCCATGCTACAGAACTCCCGTAAAGTGTTTTCCACACTCAGGATGCAGAACTCCAGTAAACTGCTTCGCTCTACATCCAGCTTACAGAAAT
The DNA here is from genome assembly GCF_964237555.1 of Oryctolagus cuniculus. Classification (NCBI taxonomy): domain Eukaryota; kingdom Metazoa; phylum Chordata; class Mammalia; order Lagomorpha; family Leporidae; genus Oryctolagus; species Oryctolagus cuniculus. The sequence continues at coordinate 86,468,485 of NC_091444.1, read as the reverse complement.
CTTGGAAGCTGCATCTCCTACACACAGCCTACAGAATCCCGCATACTGAGTATGGCTAGAGCCATGTTACAGACTCCCATAGACTGTCTCTTACACTCAGAATGCAGAGTTCCAGTAAACTGCTTCTCTCTACATCCAGCTTACAGAACGTATGTAAGCAGCATGTCCTAAACACAGGGTACAGAAAACTCGCATAGTGCATACGGCTGCTCGCATGCTACAGAACTCCGTAAAGTGTTTCCTACACTCAGGATGCGGAACTCCTGTAAACTGCCTCTCACTACTTCCAATGTACAGAAATCCTGTACGCTGCTTCTCTTTTACTCAGACTACTGAAAACCCGCATAGTGCGTAAGACTATTCCCATGCTACAGAACTCCCATGAAGTGTTTCCTACACTCAGGATGCAGAACTCCTGTAAACTGCCTCTCACTACTTTCAATGTACAGAAATCCTGTAAGCTGCTTCTCTTTTACTCAGACGACTGAAAACCCGCATAGTGCGTAAAACTATTCCCATGCTAAAGAACTCCCATAAAGTGTTTCCTACACTCAGGATGCAGAACTCCAGTAAACTGCTTGCTCTACATCCAGCTTACAGAAATCCTGTGAGCTGCATCTCCTACACACAGGCTACAGAAATCCCGCATACTGAGTATGGCCACAGCCATGTTACAGAAATCCCATAGACTGTCTCCTACACTCAGGATATAGAACTCCTGTAAACTGCCTCTCACTATTTCCAATGTAGAGAAATCCTGTAAGCTGCTTCTCTTTTACTCAGACGACTGAAAACCCGCATAGTGCGTAAGACTACTCCCATGCTACAGAACTCCCGAAAAGTGTTTCCTACACTCAGGATGCAGAACTCCTGTAAACTGCCTCTCACTACTTCCAATGTACAGAAATCCTGTAAGCTGCTTCTCTTTTACTCAGACTACTGAAAACCCGCATAGTGCGTAAGACTACTCCCATGTTACAGAACTCCCGAAAAGTGTTTCCTACACTCAGGATGCAGAACTCCTGTAAACTGCCTCTCACTACTTCCAATGTACAGAAATCCTGTAAGCTGCATCTCCTACACACAGACTACAGAAATCCCGCATACTGAGTATTGCTAGAGCCATGTTACAGAATTCCCATAGACGGTCTCCTACACTCAGGATGTAGAACTCGTGTAAACTGCCTCTCACTATTTCCAAGGTACAGAAATCCTGTAAGCTGCTTCTCTTTTACTCAGACTACTGAAAACCCGCATAGTGCGTAAGACTACTCCCATGCTACAGAACTCCCGTAAAGTGTTTCCTACACTCAGGATGCAGAACTCCTGTAAACTGCCTCTCACTACTTCCAAGGTACAGAAATCCTGTAAGCTGCTTCTCTTTTACTCAGACTACTGAAAACCCGCATAGTGCGTAATACTGCTCCCATGCTACAGAACTCCCGTAAAGTGTTTCCTACACTCAGGATGCAGAACTCCTGTAAACTGCCTCTCACTACTTCCAATGTACAGAAATCCTGTGAGCTGCATCTCCTACACAGACTACAGAAATCCCGCATACTGAGTATGGCTAGAGCAATGTTACAGAACTCCCATAGTCTGTCTCCTACACTCAGGATGTAGAACTCGTGTAAACTGCCTCTCACTATTTCCAAGGTACAGAAATCCTGTAAGCTGCTTCTCTTTTACTCAGACTACTGAAAACCCGCATAGTGCGTAAGACTACTCCCATGCTACAGAACTCCCGTAAAGTGTTTCCTACACTCAGGATGCAGAACTCCAGTAAACTGCTTCGCTCTACATCCAGCTTACAGAAATCCTTAAGCTGCATCTCCTACACACAGGCTACAGAAATCCCGCATACTGAGTATGGCCACAGCCATGTTACAGAACTCCCATAGAGTGTCTCCTAAACTCAGGATGCAGAATTCCATTAAAGTGCCTCTCTCTACATCCAGTTACAGAACACAAGTAAGAAGCATATCCTACACACAGGGTAAAGAAAATTCGCATGTTGCATATGGCTGCTCCCATGCTACAGAACTCCCTTAAATTGCTTCCTACACTCATGATGCAGAACTCCTGTAAACTGCCTCTCATTACTTCCAATGTACAGAAATCCTGTAAGCTGCTTCTCTTTTACTCAGACTACTGAAAACCCGCATAGTGCCTAAGACTACTCCCATGTTACAGAGCTCCTGAAAAGTGTTTCCTACACTCAGGATGCAGAACTCCTGTAAACTGCCTCTCACTACTTCCAATGTACAGAAATCCTGTAAGCTGCTTCTCTTTTACTCAGACTACTGAAAACCCGCATAGTGCGTAAGACTACTCCCATGCTACAGAACTCCCGTAAAGTGTTTCCTAAACTCAGGATGCAGAACTCCAGTAAACTGCTTCGCTCTACATCCAGCTTACAGAAATCCTTAAGCTGCATCTCCTACACACGGGCTACAGAAATCCCGCATACTGAGTATGGCCACAGCCATGTTACAGAACTCCCATAGAGTGTCTCCTAAACTCAGGATGCAGAATTCCATTAAAGTGCCTCTCTCTACATCCAGTTACAGAACACAAGTAAGAAGCATATCCTACACACAGGGTAAAGAAAACTCGCATGTTGCATATGGCTGCTCCCATGCTACAGAACTCCCTTAAATTGCTTCCTACACTCAAGATGCAGAACTCCTGTAAACTGCCTCTCATTACTTCCAATGTACAGAAATCCTGTAAGCTGCTTCTCTTTTACTCAGACGACTGAAAACCCGCATAGTGCGTAAAACTATTCCCATGCTAAAGAACTCCCATAAAGTGTTTCCTACACTCAGGATGCAGAACTCCAGTAAACTGCTTGCTCTACATCCAGCTTACAGAAATCCTGTGAGCTGCATCTCCTACACACAGGCTACAGAAATCCCGCATACTGAGTATGGCCACAGCCATGTTACAGAAATCCCATAGACTGTCTCCTACACTCAGGATATAGAACTCCTGTAAACTGCCTCTCACTATTTCCAATGTAGAGAAATCCTGTAAGCTGCTTCTCTTTTACTCAGACGACTGAAAACCCGCATAGTGCGTAAGACTACTCCCATGCTACAGAACTCCCGAAAAGTGTTTCCTACACTCAGGATGCAGAACTCCTGTAAACTGCCTCTCACTACTTCCAATGTACAGAAATCCTGTAAGCTGCTTCTCTTTTACTCAGACTACTGAAAACCCGCATAGTGCGTAAGACTACTCCCATGTTACAGAACTCCCGAAAAGTGTTTCCTACACTCAGGATGCAGAACTCCTGTAAACTGCCTCTCACTACTTCCAATGTACAGAAATCCTGTAAGCTGCATCTCCTACACACAGACTACAGAAATCCCGCATACTGAGTATTGCTAGAGCCATGTTACAGAATTCCCATAGACTGTCTCCTACACTCAGGATGTAGAACTCGTGTAAACTGCCTCTCACTATTTCGAAGGTACAGAAATCCTGTAAGCTGCTTCTCTTTTACTCAGACTACTGAAAACCCGCATAGTGCGTAAGACTATTCCCATGCTACAGAACTCCCGTAAAGTGTTTCCTACACTCAGGATGCAGAACTCCAGTAAACTGCTTCGCTCTACATCCAGCTTACAGAAATCCTGTGAGCTGCATCTCCTACACACAGACTACAGAAATCCCGCATACTGAGTATTGCTAGAGCCATGTTACAGAACTCCCATAGAGTGTCTCCTACACTCAGGATGTAGAACTCGTGTAAACTGCCTCTCACTATTTCCAAGGTACAGAAATCCTGTAAGCTGCTTCTCTTTTACTCAGACTACTGAAAACCCGCGTAGTGCGTAAGACTACTCCCATGCTACAGAACTCCCGTAAAGTGTTTCCTACACTCAGGATGCAGAACTCCTGTAAACTGCCTCTCACTATTTCCAAGGTACAGAAATCCTGTAAGATGCTTCTCTTTTACTCAGACTACTGAAAACCCGCGTAGTTCGTAAGATTTCTCCCATGCTACAGAACTCCCGTAAAGTGTTTTCCACACTCAGGATGCAGAACTCCAGTAAACTGCTTCGCTCTACATCCAGCTTACAGAAATCTTGGAAGCTGCATCTCCTACACACAGCCTACAGAATCCCGCATACTGAGTATGGCTAGAGCCATGTTACAGACTCCCATAGACTGTCTCTTACACTCAGAATGCAGAGTTCCAGTAAACTGCTTCTCTCTACATCCAGCTTACAGAACGTATGTAAGCAGCATGTCCTAAACACAGGGTACAGAAAACTCGCATAGTGCATACGGCTGCTCGCATGCTACAGAACTCCGTAAAGTGTTTCCTACACTCAGGATGCGGAACTCCTGTAAACTGCCTCTCACTACTTCCAATGTACAGAAATCCTGTACGCTGCTTCTCTTTTACTCAGACTACTGAAAACCCGCATAGTGCGTAAGACTATTCCCATGCTACAGAACTCCCATGAAGTGTTTCCTACACTCAGGATGCAGAACTCCTGTAAACTGCCTCTCACTACTTTCAATGTACAGAAATCCTGTAAGCTGCTTCTCTTTTACTCAGACGACTGAAAACCCGCATAGTGCGTAAGACTACTCCCATGTTACAGAACTCCCGAAAAGTGTTTCCTACACTCAGGATGCAGAACTCCTGTAAACTGCCTGTCACTACTTCCAATGTACAGAAATCCTGTAAGCTGCATCTCCTACACACAGACTACAGAAATCCCGCATACTGAGTATTGCTAGAGCCATGTTACAGAATTCCCATAGACTGTCTCCTACACTCAGGATGTAGAACTCGTGTAAACTGCCTCTCACTATTTCGAAGGTACAGAAATCCTGTAAGCTGCTTCTCTTTTACTCAGACTACTGAAAACCCGCATAGAGCGTAAGACTACTCCCATGCTACAGAACTCCCGTAAAGTGTTTCCTACACTCAGGATGCAGAACTCCTGTAAACTGCCTCTCACTACTTCCAATGTACAGAAATCCTGTAAGATGCTTCTCTTTTACTCAGACTACTAAAAAACCCGCATAGTGCGTAAGACTACTCCCATGCTACAGAACTCCCATAAAGTGCTTCCTACACTCAGGATGCAGAACTCCAGTAAACTGCTTCTCTCTACATCCAGCTTACAGAACGTATGTAAGCAGCATGTCCTAAACACAGGGTACAGAAAACTCGCATAGTGCATACGGCTGCTCCCATGCTACTGAACTCCCGTAAATTGTTTCCTACACTCAGGATGCAGAACTCCTGTAAACTGCCTCTCATTACTTCCAATGTACAGAAATCCTGTAAGCTGCTTTTCTTTTACTCAGAATACTGAAAACCCGCATAGTGCGTAAGACTACTCCCATGTTACAGAACTCCCGAAAAGTGTTTCCTACACTCAGGATGCAGAACTCCTGTAAACTGCCTCTCACTACTTCCAATGTACAGAAATCCTGTAAGCTGCTTCTCTTTTACTCAGACTACTGAAAACCCGCATAGTGCGTAAGACTACTCCCATGCTACAGAACTCCCGTAAAGTGTTTCCTACACTCAGGATGCAGAACTCCAGTAAACTGCTTCGCTCTACATCCAGCTTACAGAAATCCTGTGAGCTGCATCTCCTACACACAGACTACAGAAATCTCGCATACTGAGTATTGCTAGAGCCATGTTACAGAACTCCCATAGACTGTCTCCTACACTCAGGATGTAGAACTCGTGTAAACTGCCTCTCACTATTTCCAATGTAGAGAAATCCTGTAAGCTGCTTCTCTTTTACTCAGACTACTGAAAACCCGCATAGTGCGTAAGACTACTCCCATGTTACAGAACTCGCGAAAAGTGTTTCCTACTCTCAGGATGCAGAACTCCTGTAAACTGCCTCTCACTACTTCCAATGTACAGAAATCCTGTAAGCTGCATCTCCTACACACAGACTACAGAAATCCCGCATACTGAGTATTGCTAGAGCCATGTTACAGAATTCCCATAGACTGTCTCCTACACTCAGGATGTAGAACTCGTGTAAACTGCCTCTCACTATTTCGAAGGTACAGAAATCCTGTAAGCTGCTTCTCTTTTACTCAGACTACTGAAAACCCGCATAGTGCGTAAGACTATTCCCATGCTACAGAACTCCCGTAAAGTGTTTCCTACACTCAGGATGCAGAACTCCAGTAAACTGCTTCGCTCTACATCCAGCTTACAGAAATCCTGTGAGCTGCATCTCCTACACACAGACTACAGAAATCCCGCATACTGAGTATTGCTAGAGCCATGTTACAGAACTCCCATAGAGTGTCTCCTACACTCAGGATGTAGAACTCGTGTAAACTGCCTCTCACTATTTCCAAGGTACAGAAATCCTGTAAGCTGCTTCTCTTTTACTCAGACTACTGAAAACCCGCGTAGTGCGTAAGACTACTCCCATGCTACAGAACTCCCGTAAAGTGTTTCCTACACTCAGGATGCAGAACTCCTGTAAACTGCCTCTCACTATTTCCAAGGTACAGAAATCCTGTAAGATGCTTCTCTTTTACTCAGACTACTGAAAACCCGCGTAGTTCGTAAGATTTCTCCCATGCTACAGAACTCCCGTAAAGTGTTTTCCACACTCAGGATGCAGAACTCCAGTAAACTGCTTCGCTCTACATCCAGCTTACAGAAATCTTGGAAGCTGCATCTCCTACACACAGCCTACAGAATCCCGCATACTGAGTATGGCTAGAGCCATGTTACAGACTCCCATAGACTGTCTCTTACACTCAGAATGCAGAGTTCCAGTAAACTGCTTCTCTCTACATCCAGCTTACAGAACGTATGTAAGCAGCATGTCCTAAACACAGGGTACAGAAAACTCGCATAGTGCATACGGCTGCTCGCATGCTACAGAACTCCGTAAAGTGTTTCCTACACTCAGGATGCGGAACTCCTGTAAACTGCCTCTCACTACTTCCAATGTACAGAAATCCTGTACGCTGCTTCTCTTTTACTCAGACTACTGAAAACCCGCATAGTGCGTAAGACTATTCCCATGCTACAGAACTCCCATGAAGTGTTTCCTACACTCAGGATGCAGAACACCTGTAAACTGCCTCTCACTACTTTCAATGTACAGAAATCCTGTAAGCTGCTTCTCTTTTACTCAGACGACTGAAAACCCGCATAGTGCGTAAAACTATTCCCATGCTAAAGAACTCCCATAAAGTGTTTCCTACACTCAGGATGCAGAACTCCAGTAAACTCCCTCTCATTACTTCCAATGTACAGAAATCCTGTAAGCTGCTTTTCTTTTACTCAGACTACTGAAAACCCGCACAGTGCGTAAGACTACTCCCATGTTACAGAACTCCCGAAAAGTGTTTCCTACACTCAGGATGCAGGACTCCTGTAAACTGCCTCTCACTACTTCAAATGTACAGAAATCCTGTAAGCTGCTTCTCTTTTACTCAGACTACTGAAAACCCGCATAGTGCGTAAGACTACTCCCATGCCAGAGAACTCCCGTAAAGTGTTTTCTACACTCAGGATGCAGAACTCCTGTAAACTGCCTCTCACTACTTCCAATGTACAGAAATCCTGTAAGCTGCTTCTCTTTTACTCAGACTACTGAAAACCCGCATAGTGCGTAAGACTACTCCCATGTTACAGAACTCCCGTAAAGTGTTTCCTACACTCAGGATGCAGAACTCCTGTAAACTGCCTCTCACTACTTCCAATGTACAGAAATCCTGTAAGCTGCTTCTCTTTTACTCAGACGACTGAAAACCCGCATAGTGCGTAAAACTATTCCCATGCTAAAGAACTCCCATAAAGTGTTTCCTACACTCAGGATGCAGAACTCCAGTAAACTGCTTGCTCTACATCCAGCTTACAGAAATCCTGTGAGCTGCATCTCCTACACACAGGCTACAGAAATCCCGCAAACTGAGTATGGCCACAGCCATGTTACAGAAATCCCATAGACTGTCTCCTACACTCAGGATATAGAACTCCTGTAAACTGCCTCTCACTATTTCCAATGTAGAGAAATCCTGTAAGCTGCTTCTCTTTTACTCAGACGACTGAAAACCCGCATAGTGCGTAAGACTACTCCCATGCTACAGAACTCCCGAAAAGTGTTTCCTACACTCAGGATGCAGAACTCCTGTAAACTGCCTCTCACTACTTCCAATGTACAGAAATCCTGTAAGCTGCTTCTCTTTTACTCAGACTACTGAAAACCCGCATAGTGCGTAAGACTACTCCCATGTTACAGAACTCCCGAAAAGTGTTTCCTACACTCAGGATGCAGAACTCCTGTAAACTGCCTGTCACTACTTCCAATGTACAGAAATCCTGTAAGCTGCATCTCCTACACACAGACTACAGAAATCCCGCATACTGAGTATTGCTAGAGCCATGTTACAGAATTCCCATAGACTGTCTCCTACACTCAGGATGTAGAACTCGTGTAAACTGCCTCTCACTATTTCGAAGGTACAGAAATCCTGTAAGCTGCTTCTCTTTTACTCAGACTACTGAAAACCCGCATAGAGCGTAAGACTACTCCCATGCTACAGAACTCCCGTAAAGTGTTTCCTACACTCAGGATGCAGAACTCCTGTAAACTGCCTCTCACTACTTCCAATGTACAGAAATCCTGTAAGATGCTTCTCTTTTACTCAGACTACTAAAAAACCCGCATAGTGCGTAAGACTACTCCCATGCTACAGAACTCCCATAAAGTGCTTCCTACACTCAGGATGCAGAACTCCAGTAAACTGCTTCTCTCTACATCCAGCTTACAGAACGTATGTAAGCAGCATGTCCTAAACACAGGGTACAGAAAACTCGCATAGTGCATACGGCTGCTCCCATGCTACTGAACTCCCGTAAATTGTTTCCTACACTCAGGATGCAGAACTCCTGTAAACTGCCTCTCATTACTTCCAATGTACAGAAATCCTGTAAGCTGCTTTTCTTTTACTCAGAATACTGAAAACCCGCATAGTGCGTAAGACTACTCCCATGTTACAGAACTCCCGAAAAGTGTTTCCTACACTCAGGATGCAGAACTCCTGTAAACTGCCTCTCACTACTTCCAATGTACAGAAATCCTGTAAGCTGCTTCTCTTTTACTCAGACTACTGAAAACCCGCATAGTGCGTAAGACTACTCCCATGCTACAGAACTCCCGTAAAGTGTTTCCTACACTCAGGATGCAGAACTCCAGTAAACTGCTTCGCTCTACATCCAGCTTACAGAAATCCTGTGAGCTGCATCTCCTACACACAGACTACAGAAATCTCGCATACTGAGTATTGCTAGAGCCATGTTACAGAACTCCCATAGACTGTCTCCTACACTCAGGATGTAGAACTCGTGTAAACTGCCTCTCACTATTTCCAAGGTACAGAAATCCTGTAAGCTGCTTCTCTTTTACTCAGACTACTGAAAACCCGCATAGTGCGTAAGACTACTCCCATGCTACAGAACTCCCGTAAAGTGTTTCCTACACTCAGGATGCAGAACTCCTGTAAACTGCCTCTCACTACTTCCAATGTACAGAAATCCTGTAAGCTGCTTCTCTTTTACTCAGACTACTGAAAACCCGCATAGTGCGTAAGACTACTCCCATGTTACAGAACTCGCGAAAAGTGTTTCCTACTCTCAGGATGCAGAACTCCTGTAAACTGCCTCTCACTACTTCCAATGTACAGAAATCCTGTAAGCTGCTTCTCTTTTACTCAGACGACTGAAAACCCGCATAGTGCGTAAGACTACTCCCATGCTACAGAACTCCCGTAAAGTGTTTCATACACTCAGGATGCAGAACTCCAGTAAACTGCTTCGCTCTACATCCTGCTTACAGAAATCTTGTAAGGTGCATCTCCTACACACAGCCTACCGAAATCCCGCATACTGAGTATGGCTAGAGCCATGTTACAGACTCCCATAGACTGTCTCCTACACTCAAGATGCAGAGTTCCAGTAAATTGCTTCTCTCTACATCCAGCTTACAGAACGCATGTAAGCAGCATGTCCTAAACACAGGGTACAGAAAACTCGCATAGTGCATACGGCTGCTCCCATGCTACTGAACTCCCGTAAATTGTTTCCTACACTCAGGATGCAGAACTCCTGTAAACTGCCTCTCATTACTTCCAATGTACAGAAATCCTGTAAGCTGCTTTTCTTTTACTCAGACTACTGAAAACCCGCATAGTGCGTAAGACTACTCCCATGCCAGAGAACTCCCGTAAAGTGTTTTCTACACTCAGGATGCAGAACTCCTGTAAACTGCCTCTCACTACTTCCAATGTACAGAAATCCTGTAAGCTGCTTCTCTTTTACTCAGACTACTGAAAACCCGCATAGTGCGTATGGCCACTCCCATGCTACAGAACTCCTGTAAAGTGTTTCCTACACTCAGGATGCAGAACTCCAGTAAACTGCTTCGCTCTACATCCAGCTTACAGAAATCCTGTCAGCTGCATCTCCTACACAGACTACAGAAATCCCGCATACTGAGTATGGCTAGAGCCATGTTACAGAACTCCCATAGTCCGTCTCCTACACTCAGGATGTAGAACTCGTGTAAACTGCCTCTCACTATTTCCAAAGTACAGAAATCCTGTAAGCAGCTTCTCTTTTACTCAGACTACTGAAAACCCGCATAGTGCGTAAGACTACTCCCATGCTACAGAACTCGCGAAAAGTGTTTCCTACACTCAGGATGCAGAACTCCTGTAAACTGCCTCTCACTATTTCCAAGGTACAGAAATCCTGTAAGCTGCTTCTCTTTTACTCAGACGACTGAAAACCCGCATAGTGCGTAAGACTACTCCCATGCTACAGAACTCCCGTAAAGTGTTTCCTACACTCAGGATGCAGAACTCCAGTAAACTGCTTCGCTCTACATCCAGCTTACAGAAATCCTGTGAGCTGCATCTCCTACACACAGCCTACAGAAATCCCGCATACTGAGTATGGCTAGAGCCATGTTACAGACTCCCATAGACTGTCTCCTACACTCAAGATGCAGAGTTCCAGTAAATTGCTTCTCTCTACATCCAGCTTACAGAACGCATGTAAGCAGCATGTCCTAAACACAGGGTACAGAAAACTCGCATAGTGCATACGGCTGCTCCCATGCTACAGAACTCCCGTAAATTGTTTCCTACACTCAGGATGCAGAACTCTTGTAAACTCCCTCTCATTACTTCCAATGTACAGAAATCCTGTAAGCTGCTTTTCTTTTACTCAGACTACTGAAAACCCGCACAGTGCGTAAGACTACTCCCATGTTACAGAACTCCCGAAAAGTGTTTCCTACACTCAGGATGCAGGACTCCTGTAAACTGCCTCTCACTACTTCAAATGTACAGAAATCCTGTAAGCTGCTTCTCTTTTACTCAGACTACTGAAAACCCGCATAGTGCGTAAGACTACTCCCATGCCAGAGAACTCCCGTAAAGTGTTTTCTACACTCAGGATGCAGAACTCCTGTAAACTGCCTCTCACTACTTCCAATGTACAGAAATCCTGTAAGCTGCTTCTCCTTTTACTCAGACTACTGAAAACCCGCATAGTGCGTAAGACTACTCCCATGTTACAGAACTCCCGTAAAGTGTTTCCTACACTCAGGATGCAGAACTCCTGTAAACTGCCTCTCACTACTTCCAATGTACAGAAATCCTGTAAGCTGCTTCTCTTTTACTCAGACGACTGAAAACCCGCATAGTGCGTAAGACTACTCCCATGCTACAGAACTCCCGTAAAGTGTTTCCTACACTCAGGATGCAGAACTCCAGTAAACTGCTTCGCTCTACATCCAGCTTACAGAAATCCTGTCAGCTGCATCTCCTACACAGACTACATAAATCCCGCATGCTGACTATGGCTAGAGCCATGTTACAGAACTCCCATAGTCCGTCTCCTACACTCAGGATGTAGAACTCGTGTAAACTGCCTCTCACTATTTCCAAAGTACAGAAATCCTGTAAGCTGCTTCTCTTTTACTCAGACTACTGAAAACCCGCATAGTGCGTAAGACTACTCCCATGCTACAGAACTCCCGTAAAGTGTTTCCTACACTCAGGATGCAGTACTCCTGTAAACTGCCTCTCACTATTTCCAAGGTACAGAAATCCTGTAAGCTGCTTCTCTTTTACTCAGACGACTGAAAACCCGCATAGTGCGTAAGACTACTCCCATGCTACAGAACTCCCGTAAAGTGTTTCCTACACTCAGGATGCAGAACTCCAGTAAACTGCTTCGCTCTACATCCAGCTTACAGAAATCCTGTGAGCTGCATCTCCTACACACAGCCTACAGAAATCCCGCATACTGAGTATGGCTAGAGCCATGTTACAGACTCCCATAGACTGTCTCCTACACTCAAGATGCAGAGTTCCAGTAAATTGCTTCTCTCTACATCCAGCTTACAGAACGCATGTAAGCAGCATGTCCTAAACACAGGGTACAGAAAACTCGCATAGTGCATACGGCTGCTCCCATGCTACAGAACTCCCGTAAATTGTTTCCTACACTCAGGATGCAGAACTCTTGTAAACTCCCTCTCATTACTTCCAATGTACAGAAATCCTGTAAGCTGCTTTTCTTTTACTCAGACTACTGAAAACCCGCACAGTGCGTAAGACTACTCCCATGTTACAGAACTCCCGAAAAGTGTTTCCTACACTCAGGATGCAGGACTCCTGTAAACTGCCTCTCACTACTTCAAATGTACAGAAATCCTGTAAGCTGCTTCTCTTTTACTCAGACTACTGAAAACCCGCATAGTGCGTAAGACTACTCCCATGCCAGAGAACTCCCGTAAAGTGTTTTCTACACTCAGGATGCAGAACTCCTGTAAACTGCCTCTCACTACTTCCAATGTACAGAAATCCTGTAAGCTGCTTCTCTTTTACTCAGACTACTGAAAACCCGCATAGTGCGTAAGACTACTCCCATGTTACAGAACTCCCGTAAAGTGTTTCCTACACTCAGGATGCAGAACTCCTGTAAACTGCCTCTCACTACTTCCAATGTACAGAAATCCTGTAAGCTGCTTCTCTTTTACTCAGACGACTGAAAACCCGCATAGTGCGTAAGACTACTCCCATGCTACAGAACTCCCGTAAAGTGTTTCCTACACTCAGGATGCAGAACTCCAGTAAACTGCTTCGCTCTACATCCAGCTTACAGAAATCCTGTCAGCTGCATCTCCTACACAGACTACATAAATCCCGCATGCTGACTATGGCTAGAGCCATGTTACAGAACTCCCATAGTCCGTCTCCTACACTCAGGATGTAGAACTCGTGTAAACTGCCTCTCACTATTTCCAAAGTACAGAAATCCTGTAAGCTGCTTCTCTTTTACTCAGACTACTGAAAACCCGCATAGTGCGTAAGACTACTCCCATGCTACAGAACTCCCGTAAAGTGTTTCCTACACTCAGGATGCAGAACTCCTGTAAACTGCCTCTCACTACTTCCGATGTGCAGAAATCCTGTAAGCTGCTTCTCTTTTACTCAGACTACCGAAAACCTACATAGTGCGTAAGACTACTCCCATGCTATAGAACTCCCGTAAAGGGTTTCCTACACTCAGGTAGTAGAACTCCAGTAAACTGCTTCGCTCTACATCCAGATAACAGAAATCCTGTAAACTGCATCTCCTACACACATGTTACAGAAATCCCACATACTGCGTATGGCTCTTCCCATGCTGCTAAACCCCTGTAAATTGTTTCCAACATTCAGGCTGTAGTATTCCTGTAAACTGCGCCTCTGTAGACCTAGATTACAGAACGGCAGTAAGCAGCATCTCTACACTCAAGCTAGAGAAATCCCGCATAGTACGTTTGGCTACAGCCATGCTACAGAACTCCAGTAAACTGTCTCCTATAATCAGGATGCAGAACTCCTGTAAACTGCCTCTCACTACATCCAATGTACAGAAATGCTGTAAGCCGCTTCTCATTTACTCAGCCTACCGAAAACCCATATAGTGCGTATGGCTACCCTCATGGTATAGAACTCCCGTAAATTGTTTCCTACACTCAGGATGCAGAACTCCTGTAAACTGCCTCTCATTACTTCCAATGTACAGAAATCCTGTAAGCTGCTTTTCTTTTACTCAGACTACTGAAAACCCGCATAGTGCGAAAGACTTCCCCCATGCTACAGAACTCCCGTAAAGTGTTTCCTACACTCAGGATGCAGAATTCCTGTAAACTGCCTCTCACTACTTCCAATGTACAGAAATCCTGTAAGCTGCTTCTCTTTTACTCAGACTACTGAAAACCCGCATAGTGCGTAAGACTACTCCCATGCTACAGAACTCCCGTAAAGTGTTTCCTACACTCAGGATGCAGAACTCCAGTAAACTGCTTCGCTCTACATCCAGCTTACAGAAATCCTGTGAGCTGCATCTCCTACACACAGACTACAGAAATCCCGCATACTGAGTATGGCTAGAGCCATGTTACAGAACTCCCATAGTCTGTCTCCTACACTCAGGATGTAGAACTCGTGTAAACTGCCTCTCACTATTTCCAAGGTACAGAAATCCTGTAAGCTGCTTCTCTTTTACTCAGACTACTGAAAACCCGCATAGTGCGTAAGACTACTCCCATGCCAGAGAACTCCCGTAAAGTGTTTTCTACACTCAGGATGCAGAACTCCTGTAAACTGCCTCTCACTACTTCCAATGTACAGAAATCCTGTAAGCTGCTTCTCTTTTACTCAGACTACTGAAAACCCGCATAGTGCGTATGGCCACTCCCATGCTACAGAACTCCTGTAAAGTGTTTCCTACACTCAGGATGCAGAACTCCAGTAAACTGCTTCGCTCTACATCCAGCTTACAGAAATCCTGTCAGCTGCATCTCCTACACAGACTACAGAAATCCCGCATACTGAGTATGGCTAGAGCCATGTTACAGAACTCCCATAGTCCGTCTCCTACACTCAGGATGTAGAACTCGTGTAAACTGCCTCTCACTATTTCCAAAGTACAGAAATCCTGTAAGCAGCTTCTCTTTTACTCAGACTACTGAAAACCCGCATAGTGCGTAAGACTACTCCCATGCTACAGAACTCGCGAAAAGTGTTTCCTACACTCAGGATGCAGAACTCCTGTAAACTGCCTCTCACTATTTCCAAGGTACAGAAATCCTGTAAGCTGCTTCTCTTTTACTCAGACGACTGAAAACCCGCATAGTGCGTAAGACTACTCCCATGCTACAGAACTCCCGTAAAGTGTTTCCTACACTCAGGATGCAGAACTCCAGTAAACTGCTTCGCTCTACATCCAGCTTACAGAAATCCTGTGAGCTGCATCTCCTACACACAGCCTACAGAAATCCCGCATACTGAGTATGGCTAGAGCCATGTTACAGACTCCCATAGACTGTCTCCTACACTCAAGATGCAGAGTTCCAGTAAATTGCTTCTCTCTACATCCAGCTTACAGAACGCATGTAAGCAGCATGTCCTAAACACAGGGTACAGAAAACTCGCATAGTGCATACGGCTGCTCCCATGCTACAGAACTCCCGTAAATTGTTTCCTACACTCAGGATGCAGAACTCTTGTAAACTCCCTCTCATTACTTCCAATGTACAGAAATCCTGTAAGCTGCTTTTCTTTTACTCAGACTACTGAAAACCCGCACAGTGCGTAAGACTACTCCCATGTTACAGAACTCCCGAAAAGTGTTTCCTACACTCAGGATGCAGGACTCCTGTAAACTGCCTCTCACTACTTCAAATGTACAGAAATCCTGTAAGCTGCTTCTCTTTTACTCAGACTACTGAAAACCCGCATAGTGCGTAAGACTACTCCCATGCCAGAGAACTCCCGTAAAGTGTTTTCTACACTCAGGATGCAGAACTCCTGTAAACTGCCTCTCACTACTTCCAATGTACAGAAATCCTGTAAGCTGCTTCTCTTTTACTCAGACTACTGAAAACCCGCATAGTGCGTAAGACTACTCCCATGTTACAGAACTCCCGTAAAGTGTTTCCTACACTCAGGATGCAGAACTCCTGTAAACTGCCTCTCACTACTTCCAATGTACAGAAATCCTGTAAGCTGCTTCTCTTTTACTCAGACGACTGAAAACCCGCATAGTGCGTAAGACTACTCCCATGCTACAGAACTCCCGTAAAGTGTTTCCTACACTCAGGATGCAGAACTCCAGTAAACTGCTTCGCTCTACATCCAGCTTACAGAAATCCTGTCAGCTGCATCTCCTACACAGACTACATAAATCCCGCATGCTGACTATGGCTAGAGCCATGTTACAGAACTCCCATAGTCCGTCTCCTACACTCAGGATGTAGAACTCGTGTAAACTGCCTCTCACTATTTCCAAAGTACAGAAATCCTGTAAGCTGCTTCTCTTTTACTCAGACTACTGAAAACCCGCATAGTGCGTAAGACTACTCCCATGCTACAGAACTCCCGTAAAGTGTTTCCTACACTCAGGATGCAGTACTCCTGTAAACTGCCTCTCACTATTTCCAAGGTACAGAAATCCTGTAAGCTGCTTCTCTTTTACTTAGACGACTGAAAACCCGCATAGTGCGTAAGACTACTCCCATGCTACAGAACTCCCGTAAAGTGTTTCCTACACTCAGGATGCAGAACTCCAGTAAACTGCTTCGCTCTACATCCAGCTTACAGAAATCCTGTGAGCTGCATCTCCTACACACAGCCTACAGAAATCCCGCATACTGAGTATGGCTAGAGCCATGTTACAGACTCCCATAGACTGTCTCCTACACTCAAGATGCAGAGTTCCAGTAAATTGCTTCTCTCTACATCCAGCTTACAGAACGCATGTAAGCAGCATGTCCTAAACACAGGGTACAGAAAACTCGCATAGTGCATACGGCTGCTCCCATGCTACAGAACTCCCGTAAATTGTTTCCTACACTCAGGATGCAGAACTCTTGTAAACTCCCTCTCATTACTTCCAATGTACAGAAATCCTGTAAGCTGCTTTTCTTTTACTCAGACTACTGAAAACCCGCACAGTGCGTAAGACTACTCCCATGTTACAGAACTCCCGAAAAGTGTTTCCTACACTCAGGATGCAGGACTCCTGTAAACTGCCTCTCACTACTTCAAATGTACAGAAATCCTGTAAGCTGCTTCTCTTTTACTCAGACTACTGAAAACCCGCATAGTGCGTAAGACTACTCCCATGCCAGAGAACTCCCGTAAAGTGTTTTCTACACTCAGGATGCAGAACTCCTGTAAACTGCCTCTCACTACTTCCAATGTACAGAAATCCTGTAAGCTGCTTCTCTTTTACTCAGACTACTGAAAACCCGCATAGTGCGTAAGACTACTCCCATGTTACAGAACTCCCGTAAAGTGTTTCCTACACTCAGGATGCAGAACTCCTGTAAACTGCCTCTCACTACTTCCAATGTACAGAAATCCTGTAAGCTGCTTCTCTTTTACTCAGACGACTGAAAACCCGCATAGTGCGTAAGACTACTCCCATGCTACAGAACTCCCGTAAAGTGTTTCCTACACTCAGGATGCAGAACTCCAGTAAACTGCTTCGCTCTACATCCAGCTTACAGAAATCCTGTCAGCTGCATCTCCTACACAGACTACATAAATCCCGCATGCTGACTATGGCTAGAGCCATGTTACAGAACTCCCATAGTCCGTCTCCTACACTCAGGATGTAGAACTCGTGTAAACTGCCTCTCACTATTTCCAAAGTACAGAAATCCTGTAAGCTGCTTCTCTTTTACTCAGACTACTGAAAACCCGCATAGTGCGTAAGACTACTCCCATGCTACAGAACTCCCGTAAAGTGTTTCCTACACTCAGGATGCAGAACTCCTGTAAACTGCCTCTCACTACTTCCGATGTGCAGAAATCCTGTAAGCTGCTTCTCTTTTACTCAGACTACCGAAAACCTACATAGTGCGTAAGACTACTCCCATGCTATAGAACTCCCGTAAAGGGTTTCCTACACTCAGGTAGTAGAACTCCAGTAAACTGCTTCGCTCTACATCCAGATAACAGAAATCCTGTAAACTGCATCTCCTACACACATGTTACAGAAATCCCACATACTGCGTATGGCTCTTCCCATGCTGCTAAACCCCTGTAAATTGTTTCCAACATTCAGGCTGTAGTATTCCTGTAAACTGCGCCTCTGTAGACCTAGATTACAGAACGGCAGTAAGCAGCATCTCTACACTCAAGCTAGAGAAATCCCGCATAGTACGTTTGGCTACAGCCATGCTACAGAACTCCAGTAAACTGTCTCCTATAATCAGGATGCAGAACTCCTGTAAACTGCCTCTCACTACATCCAATGTACAGAAATGCTGTAAGCCGCTTCTCATTTACTCAGCCTACCGAAAACCCATATAGTGCGTATGGCTACCCTCATGGTATAGAACTCCCGTAAATTGTTTCCTACACTCAGGATGCAGAACTCCTGTAAACTGCCTCTCATTACTTCCAATGTACAGAAATCCTGTAAGCTGCTTTTCTTTTACTCAGACTACTGAAAACCCGCATAGTGCGAAAGACTTCCCCCATGCTACAGAACTCCCGTAAAGTGTTTCCTACACTCAGGATGCAGAATTCCTGTAAACTGCCTCTCACTACTTCCAATGTACAGAAATCCTGTAAGCTGCTTCTCTTTTACTCAGACTACTGAAAACCCGCATAGTGCGTAAGACTACTCCCATGCTACAGAACTCCCGTAAAGTGTTTCCTACACTCAGGATGCAGAACTCCAGTAAACTGCTTCGCTCTACATCCAGCTTACAGAAATCCTGTGAGCTGCATCTCCTACACACAGACTACAGAAATCCCGCATACTGAGTATGGCTAGAGCCATGTTACAGAACTCCCATAGTCTGTCTCCTACACTCAGGATGTAGAACTCGTGTAAACTGCCTCTCACTATTTCCAAGGTACAGAAATCCTGTAAGCTGCTTCTCTTTTACTCAGACTACTGAAAACCCGCATAGTGCGTAAGACTACTCCCATGCTACAGAACTCCCATAAAGTGTTTCCTACACTCAGGATGCAGAACTCCTGTAAACTGCCTCTCACTACTTCCAATGTACAGAAATCCTGTAAGCTGCTTCTCTTTTACTCAGACTACTGAAAACCCGCATAGTGCGTAAGACTACTCCCATGCTACAGAACTCCCGAAAAGTGTTTCCTACACTCAGGATGCAGAACTCCTGTAAACTGCCTCTCACTACTTCCAATGTACAGAAATCCTGTAAGCTGCTTCTCTTTTACTCAGACTACTGAAAACCCGCGTAGTGCGTAAGACTACTCCCATGCTACAGAACTCCCGAAAAGTGTTTCCTACACTCAGGATGCAGAACTCCTGTAAACTGCCTCTCACTACTTCCAATGTACAGAAATCCTGTAAGCTGCTTCTCTTTTACTCAGACTACTGAAAACCCGCGTAGTGCGTAAGACTACTCCCATGCTACAGAACTCCCGTAAAGTGTTTCATACACTCAGGATGCAGAACTCCAGTAAACTGCTTCGCTCTACATCCTGCTTACAGAAATCTTGTAAGGTGCATCTCCTACACACAGCCTACAGAAATCCCGCATACTGAGTATGGCTAGAGCCATGTTACAGACTCCCATAGACTGTCTCCTACACTCAAGATGCAGAGTTCCAGTAAATTGCTTCTCTCTACATCCAGCTTACAGAACGCATGTAAGCAGCATGTCCTAAACACAGGGTACAGAAAACTCGCATAGTGCATACGGCTGCTCCCATGCTACTGAACTCCCGTAAATTGTTTCCTACACTCAGGATGCAGAACTCCTGTAAACTGCCTCTCATTACTTCCAATGTACAGAAATCCTGTAAGCTGCTTTTCTTTTACTCAGACTACTGAAAACCCGCATAGTGCGTAATACTGCTCCCATGCTACAGAACTCCCGTAAAGTGTTTCCTACACTCAGGATGCAGAACTCCAGTAAACTGCTTCTCTCTACATCCAGCTTACAGAACGTATGTAAGCAGCATGTCCTAAACACAGGGTACAGAAAACTCGCATAGTGCATACGGCTGCTCCCATGCTACTGAACTCCCGTAAATTGTTTCCTACACTCAGGATGCAGAACTCCTGTAAACTGCCTCTCATTACTTCCAATGTACAGAAATCCTGTAAGCTGCTTTTCTTTTACTCAGAATACTGAAAACCCGCATAGTGCGTAAGACTACTCCCATGTTACAGAACTCCCGAAAAGTGTTTCCTACACTCAGGATGCAGAACTCCTGTAAACTGCCTCTCACTACTTCCAATGTACAGAAATCCTGTAAGCTGCTTCTCTTTTACTCAGACTACTGAAAACCCGCATAGTGCGTAAGACTACTCCCATGCTACAGAACTCCCGTAAAGTGTTTCCTACACTCAGGATGCAGAACTCCAGTAAACTGCTTCGCTCTACATCCAGCTTACAGAAATCCTGTGAGCTGCATCTCCTACACACAGACTACAGAAATCTCGCATACTGAGTATTGCTAGAGCCATTTTACAGAACTCCCATAGACTGTCTCCTACACTCAGGATGTAGAACTCGTGTAAACTGCCTCTCACTATTTCCAATGTAGAGAAATCCTGTAAGCTGCTTCTCTTTTACTCAGACTACTGAAAACCCGCATAGTGCGTAAGACTACTCCCATGTTACAGAACTCGCGAAAAGTGTTTCCTACTCTCAGGATGCAGAACTCCTGTAAACTGCCTCTCACTACTTCCAATGTACAGAAATCCTGTAAGCTGCATCTCCTACACACAGACTACAGAAATCCCGCATACTGAGTATTGCTAGAGCCATGTTACAGAATTCCCATAGACTGTCTCCTACACTCAGGATGTAGAACTCGTGTAAACTGCCTCTCACTATTTCGAAGGTACAGAAATCCTGTAAGCTGCTTCTCTTTTACTCAGACTACTGAAAACCCGCATAGTGCGTAAGACTATTCCCATGCTACAGAACTCCCGTAAAGTGTTTCCTACACTCAGGATGCAGAACTCCAGTAAACTGCTTCGCTCTACATCCAGCTTACAGAAATCCTGTGAGCTGCATCTCCTACACACAGACTACAGAAATCCCGCATACTGAGTATTGCTAGAGCCATGTTACAGAACTCCCATAGAGTGTCTCCTACACTCAGGATGTAGAACTCGTGTAAACTGCCTCTCACTATTTCCAAGGTACAGAAATCCTGTAAGCTGCTTCTCTTTTACTCAGACTACTGAAAACCCGCGTAGTGCGTAAGACTACTCCCATGCTACAGAACTCCCGTAAAGTGTTTCCTACACTCAGGATGCAGAACTCCTGTAAACTGCCTCTCACTATTTCCAAGGTACAGAAATCCTGTAAGATGCTTCTCTTTTACTCAGACTACTGAAAACCCGCGTAGTTCGTAAGATTTCTCCCATGCTACAGAACTCCCGTAAAGTGTTTTCCACACTCAGGATGCAGAACTCCAGTAAACTGCTTCGCTCTACATCCAGCTTACAGAAATCTTGGAAGCTGCATCTCCTACACACAGCCTACAGAATCCCGCATACTGAGTATGGCTAGAGCCATGTTACAGACTCCCATAGACTGTCTCTTACACTCAGAATGCAGAGTTCCAGTAAACTGCTTCTCTCTACATCCAGCTTACAGAACGTATGTAAGCAGCATGTCCTAAACACAGGGTACAGAAAACTCGCATAGTGCATACGGCTGCTCGCATGCTACAGAACTCCGTAAAGTGTTTCCTACACTCAGGATGCGGAACTCCTGTAAACTGCCTCTCACTACTTCCAATGTACAGAAATCCTGTACGCTGCTTCTCTTTTACTCAGACTACTGAAAACCCGCATAGTGCGTAAGACTATTCCCATGCTACAGAACTCCCATGAAGTGTTTCCTACACTCAGGATGCAGAACACCTGTAAACTGCCTCTCACTACTTTCAATGTACAGAAATCCTGTAAGCTGCTTCTCTTTTACTCAGACGACTGAAAACCCGCATAGTGCGTAAAACTATTCCCATGCTAAAGAACTCCCATAAAGTGTTTCCTACACTCAGGATGCAGAACTCCAGTAAACTCCCTCTCATTACTTCCAATGTACAGAAATCCTGTAAGCTGCTTTTCTTTTACTCAGACTACTGAAAACCCGCACAGTGCGTAAGACTACTCCCATGTTACAGAACTCCCGAAAAGTGTTTCCTACACTCAGGATGCAGGACTCCTGTAAACTGCCTCTCACTACTTCAAATGTACAGAAATCCTGTAAGCTGCTTCTCTTTTACTCAGACTACTGAAAACCCGCATAGTGCGTAAGACTACTCCCATGCCAGAGAACTCCCGTAAAGTGTTTTCTACACTCAGGATGCAGAACTCCTGTAAACTGCCTCTCACTACTTCCAATGTACAGAAATCCTGTAAGCTGCTTCTCTTTTACTCAGACTACTGAAAACCCGCATAGTGCGTAAGACTACTCCCATGTTACAGAACTCCCGTAAAGTGTTTCCTACACTCAGGATGCAGAACTCCTGTAAACTGCCTCTCACTACTTCCAATGTACAGAAATCCTGTAAGCTGCTTCTCTTTTACTCAGACGACTGAAAACCCGCATAGTGCGTAAAACTATTCCCATGCTAAAGAACTCCCATAAAGTGTTTCCTACACTCAGGATGCAGAACTCCAGTAAACTGCTTGCTCTACATCCAGCTTACAGAAATCCTGTGAGCTGCATCTCCTACACACAGGCTACAGAAATCCCGCAAACTGAGTATGGCCACAGCCATGTTACAGAAATCCCATAGACTGTCTCCTACACTCAGGATATAGAACTCCTGTAAACTGCCTCTCACTATTTCCAATGTAGAGAAATCCTGTAAGCTGCTTCTCTTTTACTCAGACGACTGAAAACCCGCATAGTGCGTAAGACTACTCCCATGCTACAGAACTCCCGAAAAGTGTTTCCTACACTCAGGATGCAGAACTCCTGTAAACTGCCTCTCACTACTTCCAATGTACAGAAATCCTGTAAGCTGCTTCTCTTTTACTCAGACTACTGAAAACCCGCATAGTGCGTAAGACTACTCCCATGTTACAGAACTCCCGAAAAGTGTTTCCTACACTCAGGATGCAGAACTCCTGTAAACTGCCTGTCACTACTTCCAATGTACAGAAATCCTGTAAGCTGCATCTCCTACACACAGACTACAGAAATCCCGCATACTGAGTATTGCTAGAGCCATGTTACAGAATTCCCATAGACTGTCTCCTACACTCAGGATGTAGAACTCGTGTAAACTGCCTCTCACTATTTCGAAGGTACAGAAATCCTGTAAGCTGCTTCTCTTTTACTCAGACTACTGAAAACCCGCATAGAGCGTAAGACTACTCCCATGCTACAGAACTCCCGTAAAGTGTTTCCTACACTCAGGATGCAGAACTCCTGTAAACTGCCTCTCACTACTTCCAATGTACAGAAATCCTGTAAGATGCTTCTCTTTTACTCAGACTACTAAAAAACCCGCATAGTGCGTAAGACTACTCCCATGCTACAGAACTCCCATAAAGTGCTTCCTACACTCAGGATGCAGAACTCCAGTAAACTGCTTCTCTCTACATCCAGCTTACAGAACGTATGTAAGCAGCATGTCCTAAACACAGGGTACAGAAAACTCGCATAGTGCATACGGCTGCTCCCATGCTACTGAACTCCCGTAAATTGTTTCCTACACTCAGGATGCAGAACTCCTGTAAACTGCCTCTCATTACTTCCAATGTACAGAAATCCTGTAAGCTGCTTTTCTTTTACTCAGAATACTGAAAACCCGCATAGTGCGTAAGACTACTCCCATGTTACAGAACTCCCGAAAAGTGTTTCCTACACTCAGGATGCAGAACTCCTGTAAACTGCCTCTCACTACTTCCAATGTACAGAAATCCTGTAAGCTGCTTCTCTTTTACTCAGACTACTGAAAACCCGCATAGTGCGTAAGACTACTCCCATGCTACAGAACTCCCGTAAAGTGTTTCCTACACTCAGGATGCAGAACTCCAGTAAACTGCTTCGCTCTACATCCAGCTTACAGAAATCCTGTGAGCTGCATCTCCTACACACAGACTACAGAAATCTCGCATACTGAGTATTGCTAGAGCCATGTTACAGAACTCCCATAGACTGTCTCCTACACTCAGGATGTAGAACTCGTGTAAACTGCCTCTCACTATTTCCAAGGTACAGAAATCCTGTAAGCTGCTTCTCTTTTACTCAGACTACTGAAAACCCGCATAGTGCGTAAGACTACTCCCATGCTACAGAACTCCCGTAAAGTGTTTCCTACACTCAGGATGCAGAACTCCTGTAAACTGCCTCTCACTACTTCCAATGTACAGAAATCCTGTAAGCTGCTTCTCTTTTACTCAGACTACTGAAAACCCGCATAGTGCGTAAGACTACTCCCATGTTACAGAACTCGCGAAAAGTGTTTCCTACTCTCAGGATGCAGAACTCCTGTAAACTGCCTCTCACTACTTCCAATGTACAGAAATCCTGTAAGCTGCTTCTCTTTTACTCAGACGACTGAAAACCCGCATAGTGCGTAAGACTACTCCCATGCTACAGAACTCCCGTAAAGTGTTTCATACACTCAGGATGCAGAACTCCAGTAAACTGCTTCGCTCTACATCCTGCTTACAGAAATCTTGTAAGGTGCATCTCCTACACACAGCCTACAGAAATCCCGCATACTGAGTATGGCTAGAGCCATGTTACAGACTCCCATAGACTGTCTCCTACACTCAAGATGCAGAGTTCCAGTAAATTGCTTCTCTCTACATCCAGCTTACAGAACGCATGTAAGCAGCATGTCCTAAACACAGGGTACAGAAAACTCGCATAGTGCATACGGCTGCTCCCATGCTACTGAACTCCCGTAAATTGTTTCCTACACTCAGGATGCAGAACTCCTGTAAACTGCCTCTCATTACTTCCAATGTACAGAAATCCTGTAAGCTGCTTTTCTTTTACTCAGACTACTGAAAACCCGCATAGTGCGTAAGACTACTCCCATGCCAGAGAACTCCCGTAAAGTGTTTTCTACACTCAGGATGCAGAACTCCTGTAAACTGCCTCTCACTACTTCCAATGTACAGAAATCCTGTAAGCTGCTTCTCTTTTACTCAGACTACTGAAAACCCGCATAGTGCGTATGGCCACTCCCATGCTACAGAACTCCTGTAAAGTGTTTCCTACACTCAGGATGCAGAACTCCAGTAAACTGCTTCGCTCTACATCCAGCTTACAGAAATCCTGTCAGCTGCATCTCCTACACAGACTACAGAAATCCCGCATACTGAGTATGGCTAGAGCCATGTTACAGAACTCCCATAGTCCGTCTCCTACACTCAGGATGTAGAACTCGTGTAAACTGCCTCTCACTATTTCCAAAGTACAGAAATCCTGTAAGCAGCTTCTCTTTTACTCAGACTACTGAAAACCCGCATAGTGCGTAAGACTACTCCCATGCTACAGAACTCGCGAAAAGTGTTTCCTACACTCAGGATGCAGAACTCCTGTAAACTGCCTCTCACTATTTCCAAGGTACAGAAATCCTGTAAGCTGCTTCTCTTTTACTCAGACGACTGAAAACCCGCATAGTGCGTAAGACTACTCCCATGCTACAGAACTCCCGTAAAGTGTTTCCTACACTCAGGATGCAGAACTCCAGTAAACTGCTTCGCTCTACATCCAGCTTACAGAAATCCTGTGAGCTGCATCTCCTACACACAGCCTACAGAAATCCCGCATACTGAGTATGGCTAGAGCCATGTTACAGACTCCCATAGACTGTCTCCTACACTCAAGATGCAGAGTTCCAGTAAATTGCTTCTCTCTACATCCAGCTTACAGAACGCATGTAAGCAGCATGTCCTAAACACAGGGTACAGAAAACTCGCATAGTGCATACGGCTGCTCCCATGCTACAGAACTCCCGTAAATTGTTTCCTACACTCAGGATGCAGAACTCTTGTAAACTCCCTCTCATTACTTCCAATGTACAGAAATCCTGTAAGCTGCTTTTCTTTTACTCAGACTACTGAAAACCCGCACAGTGCGTAAGACTACTCCCATGTTACAGAACTCCCGAAAAGTGTTTCCTACACTCAGGATGCAGGACTCCTGTAAACTGCCTCTCACTACTTCAAATGTACAGAAATCCTGTAAGCTGCTTCTCTTTTACTCAGACTACTGAAAACCCGCATAGTGCGTAAGACTACTCCCATGCCAGAGAACTCCCGTAAAGTGTTTTCTACACTCAGGATGCAGAACTCCTGTAAACTGCCTCTCACTACTTCCAATGTACAGAAATCCTGTAAGCTGCTTCTCCTTTTACTCAGACTACTGAAAACCCGCATAGTGCGTAAGACTACTCCCATGTTACAGAACTCCCGTAAAGTGTTTCCTACACTCAGGATGCAGAACTCCTGTAAACTGCCTCTCACTACTTCCAATGTACAGAAATCCTGTAAGCTGCTTCTCTTTTACTCAGACGACTGAAAACCCGCATAGTGCGTAAGACTACTCCCATGCTACAGAACTCCCGTAAAGTGTTTCCTACACTCAGGATGCAGAACTCCAGTAAACTGCTTCGCTCTACATCCAGCTTACAGAAATCCTGTCAGCTGCATCTCCTACACAGACTACATAAATCCCGCATGCTGACTATGGCTAGAGCCATGTTACAGAACTCCCATAGTCCGTCTCCTACACTCAGGATGTAGAACTCGTGTAAACTGCCTCTCACTATTTCCAAAGTACAGAAATCCTGTAAGCTGCTTCTCTTTTACTCAGACTACTGAAAACCCGCATAGTGCGTAAGACTACTCCCATGCTACAGAACTCCCGTAAAGTGTTTCCTACACTCAGGATGCAGTACTCCTGTAAACTGCCTCTCACTATTTCCAAGGTACAGAAATCCTGTAAGCTGCTTCTCTTTTACTCAGACGACTGAAAACCCGCATAGTGCGTAAGACTACTCCCATGCTACAGAACTCCCGTAAAGTGTTTCCTACACTCAGGATGCAGAACTCCAGTAAACTGCTTCGCTCTACATCCAGCTTACAGAAATCCTGTGAGCTGCATCTCCTACACACAGCCTACAGAAATCCCGCATACTGAGTATGGCTAGAGCCATGTTACAGACTCCCATAGACTGTCTCCTACACTCAAGATGCAGAGTTCCAGTAAATTGCTTCTCTCTACATCCAGCTTACAGAACGCATGTAAGCAGCATGTCCTAAACACAGGGTACAGAAAACTCGCATAGTGCATACGGCTGCTCCCATGCTACAGAACTCCCGTAAATTGTTTCCTACACTCAGGATGCAGAACTCTTGTAAACTCCCTCTCATTACTTCCAATGTACAGAAATCCTGTAAGCTGCTTTTCTTTTACTCAGACTACTGAAAACCCGCACAGTGCGTAAGACTACTCCCATGTTACAGAACTCCCGAAAAGTGTTTCCTACACTCAGGATGCAGGACTCCTGTAAACTGCCTCTCACTACTTCAAATGTACAGAAATCCTGTAAGCTGCTTCTCTTTTACTCAGACTACTGAAAACCCGCATAGTGCGTAAGACTACTCCCATGCCAGAGAACTCCCGTAAAGTGTTTTCTACACTCAGGATGCAGAACTCCTGTAAACTGCCTCTCACTACTTCCAATGTACAGAAATCCTGTAAGCTGCTTCTCTTTTACTCAGACTACTGAAAACCCGCATAGTGCGTAAGACTACTCCCATGTTACAGAACTCCCGTAAAGTGTTTCCTACACTCAGGATGCAGAACTCCTGTAAACTGCCTCTCACTACTTCCAATGTACAGAAATCCTGTAAGCTGCTTCTCTTTTACTCAGACGACTGAAAACCCGCATAGTGCGTAAGACTACTCCCATGCTACAGAACTCCCGTAAAGTGTTTCCTACACTCAGGATGCAGAACTCCAGTAAACTGCTTCGCTCTACATCCAGCTTACAGAAATCCTGTCAGCTGCATCTCCTACACAGACTACATAAATCCCGCATGCTGACTATGGCTAGAGCCATGTTACAGAACTCCCATAGTCCGTCTCCTACACTCAGGATGTAGAACTCGTGTAAACTGCCTCTCACTATTTCCAAAGTACAGAAATCCTGTAAGCTGCTTCTCTTTTACTCAGACTACTGAAAACCCGCATAGTGCGTAAGACTACTCCCATGCTACAGAACTCCCGTAAAGTGTTTCCTACACTCAGGATGCAGAACTCCTGTAAACTGCCTCTCACTACTTCCGATGTGCAGAAATCCTGTAAGCTGCTTCTCTTTTACTCAGACTACCGAAAACCTACATAGTGCGTAAGACTACTCCCATGCTATAGAACTCCCGTAAAGGGTTTCCTACACTCAGGTAGTAGAACTCCAGTAAACTGCTTCGCTCTACATCCAGATAACAGAAATCCTGTAAACTGCATCTCCTACACACATGTTACAGAAATCCCACATACTGCGTATGGCTCTTCCCATGCTGCTAAACCCCTGTAAATTGTTTCCAACATTCAGGCTGTAGTATTCCTGTAAACTGCGCCTCTGTAGACCTAGATTACAGAACGGCAGTAAGCAGCATCTCTACACTCAAGCTAGAGAAATCCCGCATAGTACGTTTGGCTACAGCCATGCTACAGAACTCCAGTAAACTGTCTCCTATAATCAGGATGCAGAACTCCTGTAAACTGCCTCTCACTACATCCAATGTACAGAAATGCTGTAAGCCGCTTCTCATTTACTCAGCCTACCGAAAACCCATATAGTGCGTATGGCTACCCTCATGGTATAGAACTCCCGTAAATTGTTTCCTACACTCAGGATGCAGAACTCCTGTAAACTGCCTCTCATTACTTCCAATGTACAGAAATCCTGTAAGCTGCTTTTCTTTTACTCAGACTACTGAAAACCCGCATAGTGCGAAAGACTTCCCCCATGCTACAGAACTCCCGTAAAGTGTTTCCTACACTCAGGATGCAGAATTCCTGTAAACTGCCTCTCACTACTTCCAATGTACAGAAATCCTGTAAGCTGCTTCTCTTTTACTCAGACTACTGAAAACCCGCATAGTGCGTAAGACTACTCCCATGCTACAGAACTCCCGTAAAGTGTTTCCTACACTCAGGATGCAGAACTCCAGTAAACTGCTTCGCTCTACATCCAGCTTACAGAAATCCTGTGAGCTGCATCTCCTACACACAGACTACAGAAATCCCGCATACTGAGTATGGCTAGAGCCATGTTACAGAACTCCCATAGTCTGTCTCCTACACTCAGGATGTAGAACTCGTGTAAACTGCCTCTCACTATTTCCAAGGTACAGAAATCCTGTAAGCTGCTTCTCTTTTACTCAGACTACTGAAAACCCGCATAGTGCGTAAGACTACTCCCATGCCAGAGAACTCCCGTAAAGTGTTTTCTACACTCAGGATGCAGAACTCCTGTAAACTGCCTCTCACTACTTCCAATGTACAGAAATCCTGTAAGCTGCTTCTCTTTTACTCAGACTACTGAAAACCCGCATAGTGCGTATGGCCACTCCCATGCTACAGAACTCCTGTAAAGTGTTTCCTACACTCAGGATGCAGAACTCCAGTAAACTGCTTCGCTCTACATCCAGCTTACAGAAATCCTGTCAGCTGCATCTCCTACACAGACTACAGAAATCCCGCATACTGAGTATGGCTAGAGCCATGTTACAGAACTCCCATAGTCCGTCTCCTACACTCAGGATGTAGAACTCGTGTAAACTGCCTCTCACTATTTCCAAAGTACAGAAATCCTGTAAGCAGCTTCTCTTTTACTCAGACTACTGAAAACCCGCATAGTGCGTAAGACTACTCCCATGCTACAGAACTCGCGAAAAGTGTTTCCTACACTCAGGATGCAGAACTCCTGTAAACTGCCTCTCACTATTTCCAAGGTACAGAAATCCTGTAAGCTGCTTCTCTTTTACTCAGACGACTGAAAACCCGCATAGTGCGTAAGACTACTCCCATGCTACAGAACTCCCGTAAAGTGTTTCCTACACTCAGGATGCAGAACTCCAGTAAACTGCTTCGCTCTACATCCAGCTTACAGAAATCCTGTGAGCTGCATCTCCTACACACAGCCTACAGAAATCCCGCATACTGAGTATGGCTAGAGCCATGTTACAGACTCCCATAGACTGTCTCCTACACTCAAGATGCAGAGTTCCAGTAAATTGCTTCTCTCTACATCCAGCTTACAGAACGCATGTAAGCAGCATGTCCTAAACACAGGGTACAGAAAACTCGCATAGTGCATACGGCTGCTCCCATGCTACAGAACTCCCGTAAATTGTTTCCTACACTCAGGATGCAGAACTCTTGTAAACTCCCTCTCATTACTTCCAATGTACAGAAATCCTGTAAGCTGCTTTTCTTTTACTCAGACTACTGAAAACCCGCACAGTGCGTAAGACTACTCCCATGTTACAGAACTCCCGAAAAGTGTTTCCTACACTCAGGATGCAGGACTCCTGTAAACTGCCTCTCACTACTTCAAATGTACAGAAATCCTGTAAGCTGCTTCTCTTTTACTCAGACTACTGAAAACCCGCATAGTGCGTAAGACTACTCCCATGCCAGAGAACTCCCGTAAAGTGTTTTCTACACTCAGGATGCAGAACTCCTGTAAACTGCCTCTCACTACTTCCAATGTACAGAAATCCTGTAAGCTGCTTCTCTTTTACTCAGACTACTGAAAACCCGCATAGTGCGTAAGACTACTCCCATGTTACAGAACTCCCGTAAAGTGTTTCCTACACTCAGGATGCAGAACTCCTGTAAACTGCCTCTCACTACTTCCAATGTACAGAAATCCTGTAAGCTGCTTCTCTTTTACTCAGACGACTGAAAACCCGCATAGTGCGTAAGACTACTCCCATGCTACAGAACTCCCGTAAAGTGTTTCCTACACTCAGGATGCAGAACTCCAGTAAACTGCTTCGCTCTACATCCAGCTTACAGAAATCCTGTCAGCTGCATCTCCTACACAGACTACATAAATCCCGCATGCTGACTATGGCTAGAGCCATGTTACAGAACTCCCATAGTCCGTCTCCTACACTCAGGATGTAGAACTCGTGTAAACTGCCTCTCACTATTTCCAAAGTACAGAAATCCTGTAAGCTGCTTCTCTTTTACTCAGACTACTGAAAACCCGCATAGTGCGTAAGACTACTCCCATGCTACAGAACTCCCGTAAAGTGTTTCCTACACTCAGGATGCAGTACTCCTGTAAACTGCCTCTCACTATTTCCAAGGTACAGAAATCCTGTAAGCTGCTTCTCTTTTACTTAGACGACTGAAAACCCGCATAGTGCGTAAGACTACTCCCATGCTACAGAACTCCCGTAAAGTGTTTCCTACACTCAGGATGCAGAACTCCAGTAAACTGCTTCGCTCTACATCCAGCTTACAGAAATCCTGTGAGCTGCATCTCCTACACACAGCCTACAGAAATCCCGCATACTGAGTATGGCTAGAGCCATGTTACAGACTCCCATAGACTGTCTCCTACACTCAAGATGCAGAGTTCCAGTAAATTGCTTCTCTCTACATCCAGCTTACAGAACGCATGTAAGCAGCATGTCCTAAACACAGGGTACAGAAAACTCGCATAGTGCATACGGCTGCTCCCATGCTACAGAACTCCCGTAAATTGTTTCCTACACTCAGGATGCAGAACTCTTGTAAACTCCCTCTCATTACTTCCAATGTACAGAAATCCTGTAAGCTGCTTTTCTTTTACTCAGACTACTGAAAACCCGCACAGTGCGTAAGACTACTCCCATGTTACAGAACTCCCGAAAAGTGTTTCCTACACTCAGGATGCAGGACTCCTGTAAACTGCCTCTCACTACTTCAAATGTACAGAAATCCTGTAAGCTGCTTCTCTTTTACTCAGACTACTGAAAACCCGCATAGTGCGTAAGACTACTCCCATGCCAGAGAACTCCCGTAAAGTGTTTTCTACACTCAGGATGCAGAACTCCTGTAAACTGCCTCTCACTACTTCCAATGTACAGAAATCCTGTAAGCTGCTTCTCTTTTACTCAGACTACTGAAAACCCGCATAGTGCGTAAGACTACTCCCATGTTACAGAACTCCCGTAAAGTGTTTCCTACACTCAGGATGCAGAACTCCTGTAAACTGCCTCTCACTACTTCCAATGTACAGAAATCCTGTAAGCTGCTTCTCTTTTACTCAGACGACTGAAAACCCGCATAGTGCGTAAGACTACTCCCATGCTACAGAACTCCCGTAAAGTGTTTCCTACACTCAGGATGCAGAACTCCAGTAAACTGCTTCGCTCTACATCCAGCTTACAGAAATCCTGTCAGCTGCATCTCCTACACAGACTACATAAATCCCGCATGCTGACTATGGCTAGAGCCATGTTACAGAACTCCCATAGTCCGTCTCCTACACTCAGGATGTAGAACTCGTGTAAACTGCCTCTCACTATTTCCAAAGTACAGAAATCCTGTAAGCTGCTTCTCTTTTACTCAGACTACTGAAAACCCGCATAGTGCGTAAGACTACTCCCATGCTACAGAACTCCCGTAAAGTGTTTCCTACACTCAGGATGCAGAACTCCTGTAAACTGCCTCTCACTACTTCCGATGTGCAGAAATCCTGTAAGCTGCTTCTCTTTTACTCAGACTACCGAAAACCTACATAGTGCGTAAGACTACTCCCATGCTATAGAACTCCCGTAAAGGGTTTCCTACACTCAGGTAGTAGAACTCCAGTAAACTGCTTCGCTCTACATCCAGATAACAGAAATCCTGTAAACTGCATCTCCTACACACATGTTACAGAAATCCCACATACTGCGTATGGCTCTTCCCATGCTGCTAAACCCCTGTAAATTGTTTCCAACATTCAGGCTGTAGTATTCCTGTAAACTGCGCCTCTGTAGACCTAGATTACAGAACGGCAGTAAGCAGCATCTCTACACTCAAGCTAGAGAAATCCCGCATAGTACGTTTGGCTACAGCCATGCTACAGAACTCCAGTAAACTGTCTCCTATAATCAGGATGCAGAACTCCTGTAAACTGCCTCTCACTACATCCAATGTACAGAAATGCTGTAAGCCGCTTCTCATTTACTCAGCCTACCGAAAACCCATATAGTGCGTATGGCTACCCTCATGGTATAGAACTCCCGTAAATTGTTTCCTACACTCAGGATGCAGAACTCCTGTAAACTGCCTCTCATTACTTCCAATGTACAGAAATCCTGTAAGCTGCTTTTCTTTTACTCAGACTACTGAAAACCCGCATAGTGCGAAAGACTTCCCCCATGCTACAGAACTCCCGTAAAGTGTTTCCTACACTCAGGATGCAGAATTCCTGTAAACTGCCTCTCACTACTTCCAATGTACAGAAATCCTGTAAGCTGCTTCTCTTTTACTCAGACTACTGAAAACCCGCATAGTGCGTAAGACTACTCCCATGCTACAGAACTCCCGTAAAGTGTTTCCTACACTCAGGATGCAGAACTCCAGTAAACTGCTTCGCTCTACATCCAGCTTACAGAAATCCTGTGAGCTGCATCTCCTACACACAGACTACAGAAATCCCGCATACTGAGTATGGCTAGAGCCATGTTACAGAACTCCCATAGTCTGTCTCCTACACTCAGGATGTAGAACTCGTGTAAACTGCCTCTCACTATTTCCAAGGTACAGAAATCCTGTAAGCTGCTTCTCTTTTACTCAGACTACTGAAAACCCGCATAGTGCGTAAGACTACTCCCATGCTACAGAACTCCCATAAAGTGTTTCCTACACTCAGGATGCAGAACTCCTGTAAACTGCCTCTCACTACTTCCAATGTACAGAAATCCTGTAAGCTGCTTCTCTTTTACTCAGACTACTGAAAACCCGCATAGTGCGTAAGACTACTCCCATGCTACAGAACTCCCGAAAAGTGTTTCCTACACTCAGGATGCAGAACTCCTGTAAACTGCCTCTCACTACTTCCAATGTACAGAAATCCTGTAAGCTGCTTCTCTTTTACTCAGACTACTGAAAACCCGCGTAGTGCGTAAGACTACTCCCATGCTACAGAACTCCCGAAAAGTGTTTCCTACACTCAGGATGCAGAACTCCTGTAAACTGCCTCTCACTACTTCCAATGTACAGAAATCCTGTAAGCTGCTTCTCTTTTACTCAGACTACTGAAAACCCGCGTAGTGCGTAAGACTACTCCCATGCTACAGAACTCCCGTAAAGTGTTTCATACACTCAGGATGCAGAACTCCAGTAAACTGCTTCGCTCTACATCCTGCTTACAGAAATCTTGTAAGGTGCATCTCCTACACACAGCCTACAGAAATCCCGCATACTGAGTATGGCTAGAGCCATGTTACAGACTCCCATAGACTGTCTCCTACACTCAAGATGCAGAGTTCCAGTAAATTGCTTCTCTCTACATCCAGCTTACAGAACGCATGTAAGCAGCATGTCCTAAACACAGGGTACAGAAAACTCGCATAGTGCATACGGCTGCTCCCATGCTACTGAACTCCCGTAAATTGTTTCCTACACTCAGGATGCAGAACTCCTGTAAACTGCCTCTCATTACTTCCAATGTACAGAAATCCTGTAAGCTGCTTTTCTTTTACTCAGACTACTGAAAACCCGCATAGTGCGTAATACTGCTCCCATGCTACAGAACTCCCGTAAAGTGTTTCCTACACTCAGGATGCAGAACTCCAGTAAACTGCTTCGCTCTACATCCAGCTTACAGAAATCCTGTGAGCTGCATCTCCTACACACAGACTACAGAAATCCCGCATACTGAGTATTGCTAGAGCCATGTTACAGAACTCCCATAGACTGTCTCCTACACTCAGAATGTAGAACTCGTGTAAACTGCCTCTCACTATTTCCAAGGTACAGAAATCCTGTAAGCTGCTTCTCTTTTACTCAGACTACTGAAAACCCGCGTAGTGCGTAAGACTACTCCCATGCTACAGAACTCCCGTAAAGTGTTTCCTACACTCAGGATGCAGAACTCCTGTAAACTGCCTCTCACTATTTCCAAGGTACAGAAATCCTGTAAGCTGCTTCTCTTTTACTCAGACGACTGAAAACCCGCATAGTGCGTAAGACTACTCCCATGCTACAGAACTCCCGTAAAGTGTTTCCTACACTCAGGATGCAGAACTCCTGTAAACTGCCTCTCACTACTTCCAATGTACAGAAATCCTGTAAGCTGCTTCTCTTTTACTCAGACTACTGAAAACCCGCATAGTGCGTAAGACTACTCCCATGTTACAGAACTCCCGAAAAGTGTTTCCTACACTCAGGATGCAGAACTCCTGTAAACTGCCTCTCACTACTTCCAATGTACAGAAATCCTGTAAGCTGCTTCTCTTTTACTCAGACTACTGAAAACCCGCATAGTGCGTAATACTGCTCCCATGCTACAGAACTCCCGTAAAGTGTTTCCTACACTCAGGATGCAGAACTCCAGTAAACTGCTTCGCTCTACATCCAGCTTACAGAAATCCTGTGAGCTGCATCTCCTACACACAGATTATAGAAATCCCGCATACTGAGTATGGCTAGAGCCATGTTACAGAACTCCCATAGTCTGTCTCCTACACTCAGGATGTAGAACTCGTGTAAACTGCCTCTCACTATTTCCAATGTACAGAAATCCTGTAAGCTGCTTCTCTTTTACTCAGACTACTGAAAACCCGCATAGTGCGTAAGACTACTCCCATGCTACAGAACTCCCGTAAAGTGTTTCCTACACTCAGGATGCAGAACTCCAGTAAACTGCTTCGCTCTACATCCAGCTTACAGAAATCCTGTGAGCTGCATCTCCTACACACAGATTACAGAAATCCCGCATACTGAGTATGGCTAGAGCCATGTTACAGAACTCCCATAGTCTGTCTCCTACACTCAGGATGTAGAACTCGTGTAAACTGCCTCTCACTATTTCCAATGTACAGAAATCCTGTAAGCTGCTTCTCTTTTACTCAGACTACTGAAAACCCGCATAGTGCGAAAGACTTCCCCCATGCTACAGAACTCCCGTAAAGTGTTTCCTACACTCAGGATGCAGAATTCCTGTAAACTGCCTCTCACTACTTCCAATGTACAGAAATCCTGTAAGCTGCTTCTCTTTTACTCAGACTACTGAAAACCCGCATAGTGCGTAAGACTACTCCCATGCTACAGAACTCCCGTAAAGTGTTTCCTACACTCAGGATGCAGAACTCCAGTAAACTGCTTCGCTCTACATCCAGCTTACAGAAATCCTGTGAGCTGCATCTCCTACACACAGACTACAGAAATCCCGCATACTGAGTATGGCTAGAGCCATGTTACAGAACTCCCATAGTCTGTCTCCTACACTCAGGATGTAGAACTCGTGTAAACTGCCTCTCACTATTTCCAAGGTACAGAAATCCTGTAAGCTGCTTCTCTTTTACTCAGACTACTGAAAACCCGCATAGTGCGTAAGACTACTCCCATGCTACAGAACTCCCATAAAGTGTTTCCTACACTCAGGATGCAGAACTCCTGTAAACTGCCTCTCACTACTTCCAATGTACAGAAATCCTGTAAGCTGCTTCTCTTTTACTCAGACTACTGAAAACCCGCATAGTGCGTAAGACTACTCCCATGCTACAGAACTCCCGAAAAGTGTTTCCTACACTCAGGATGCAGAACTCCTGTAAACTGCCTCTCACTACTTCCAATGTACAGAAATCCTGTAAGCTGCTTTTCTTTTACTCAGACTACTGAAAACCCGCATAGTGCGTAAGACTACTCCCATGTTACAGAACTCGCGAAAAGTGTTTCCTACACTCAGGATGCAGAACTCCTGTAAACTGCCTCTCACTACTTCCAATGTACAGAAATCCTGTAAGCTGCTTCTCTTTTACTCAGACGACTGAAAACCCGCATAGTGCGTAAGACTACTCCCATGCTACAGAACTCCCGTAAAGTGTTTCCTACACTCAGGATGCAGAACTCCAGTAAACTGCTTCGCTCTACATCCAGCTTACAGAAATCCTGTAAGCTGCATCTCCTACACACAGACTACAGAAATCCCGCATACTGAGTATTGCTAGAGCCATGTTACAGAACTCCCATAGACTGTCTCCTACACTCAGGATGTAGAACTCGTGTAAACTGCCTCTCACTATTTCCAAGGTACAGAAATCCTGTAAGCTGCTTCTCTTTTACTCAGACTACTGAAAGCCCGCGTAGTGCGTAAGACTACTCCCATGCTACAGAACTCCCGTAAAGTGTTTCCTACACTCAGGATGCAGAACTCCTGTAAACTGCCTCTCACTACTTCCAATGTACAGAAATCCTGTAAGCTGCTTCTCTTTTACTCAGACTACTGAAAACCCGCATAGTGCGTAATACTGCACCCATGCTACAGAACTCCCGTAAAGTGTTTCCTACACTCAGGATGCAGAACTCCAGTAAACTGCTTCGCTCTACATCCAGCTTACAGAAATCCTGTGAGCTGCATCTCCTACACACAGACTACAGAAATCCCGCATAATGAGTATGGCTAGAGCCATGTTATAGAACTCCCATAGAGTGTCTCCTACACTCAGGATGTAGAACTCGTGTAAACTGCCTCTCACTATTTCCAATGTAGAGAAATCCTGTAAGCTGCTTCTCTTTTACTCAGGCTACTGAAAACCCGCATAGTGCGTAAGACTACTCCCATGTTACAGAAATCCC
The DNA here is from genome assembly GCF_964237555.1 of Oryctolagus cuniculus. Classification (NCBI taxonomy): domain Eukaryota; kingdom Metazoa; phylum Chordata; class Mammalia; order Lagomorpha; family Leporidae; genus Oryctolagus; species Oryctolagus cuniculus. The sequence goes on along the minus strand of NC_091444.1, from coordinate 86,430,614 downwards.
GAAAAGTGTTTCCTACACTCAGGATGCAGAACTCCTGTAAACTGCCTCTCACTACTTCCAATGTACAGAAATCCTGTAAGCTGCTTCTCTTTTACTCAGACTTGAAAACCCGCATAGTGCGTAAGACTACTCCCATGCTACAGAACTCCCGTAAAGGGTTTCCTACACTCAGGTAGTAGAACTCCAGTAAACTGCTTCGCTCTACATCCAGATAACAGAAATCCTGTAGACTGCATCTCCTACACACATGTTACAGAAATCCCACATACTGCGTATGGCTTTTCCCATGCTGCTAAATCCCTGTAAATTGTTTCCTACATTCAGGCTGTAGTATTCCTGTAAACTGCGCCTCTGTAGAGCTAGATTACAGAACGGCAGTAAGCAGCATCTCTACACGCAAGCTAGAGAAATCCCGCATAGTACGTTTGGCTACAGCCATGCTACAGAACTCCCGTAAACTGTCTCCTATACTCAGGATGCAGAACTCCTGTAAACTGCCTCTCACTACATCCAATGTACAAAAATGCTGTAAGCCGCTTCTCATTTACTCAGCCTAAAGAAAACCCATATAGTGCGTATGGCTACTCTCATGCTACACAATTCCCGGAAACTGTTTCCTACACTCAGGCAGGAAAATTCCAGTAAACTGCCTCTTACTTCTTCCAGTGTACAGAAATCCTGTAAGCTGCTTCTCTTTTACTCAGACTACTGAAAACCCGCATAGTGCGTAATACTGCTACCATGCTACAGAACTCCCGTAAAGTGTTTCCTACACTCAGGATGCAGAACTCCAATAAACTGCTTCACTCTGTATCCAGCTTACAGAAATCCTGTGAGCTGCATCTCCTACACACGGACTACAGAAATCCCGCATACTGAGTATGGCTAGAGCCATGTTACAGAACTCCCATAGACTGTCTCCTACACTCAGGATGTAGAACTCGTGTAAACTGCCTCTCACTATTTCCAATGTAGAGAAATCCTGTAAGCTGCTTCTCTTTTACTCAGACGACTGAAAACCCGCATAGTGCGTAAGACTACTCCCATGCTACAGAACTCCCGTAAAGTGTTTCATACACTCAGGATGCAGAACTCCAGTAAACTGCTTCGCTCTACATCCAGCTTACAGAAATCTTGTAAGCTGCATCTCCTACACACAGCCTACAGAAATCCCGCATACTGAGTATGGCTAGAGCCATGTTACAGACTCCCATAGACTGTCTCCTACACTCAAGATGCAGAGTTCCAGTAAATTGCTTCTCTCTACATCCAGCTTACAGAACGCATGTAAGCAGCATGTCCTAAGCACAGGGTACAGAAAACTCGCATAGTGCATACGGCTGCTCCCATGCTACTGAACTCCCGTAAATTGTTTCCTACACTCAGGATGCAGAACTCCTGTAAACTGCCTCTCATTACTTCCAATGTACAGAAATCCTGTAAGCTGCTTCTCTTTTACTCAGACTGCTGAAAACCCGCGTAGTGGATAAGAATACTCCCATGCTACAGAACTCCCGTAAAGTGTTTCCTACACTCAGGATGCAGAACTCCTGTAAACTGCCACTCACTACTTCCAATGTACAGAAATCCTGTAAGCTGCTTCTCTTTTACTCAGACTACTGAAAACCCGCGTAGTGCGTAAGACTACTCCCATGCTACAGAACTCCCGTAAAGTGTTTCCTACACTCAGGATGCAGAACTCCTGTAAACTGCCTCTCACTACTTCCAATGTACAGAAATCCTGTAAGCTGCTTTTCTTTTACTCAGACTACTGAAAACCCGCATAGTGCGTAAGACTACTCCCATGCTATAGAACTCCCGTAAAGGGTTTCCTACACTCAGGTAGTAGAACTCCAGTAAACTGCTTCGCTCTACATCCAGACTACGGAAATCCTGTAAACTGCATCTCCTACACGCAGGTTACAGAAATCCCACATACTGCGTATGGCTCTTCCCATGCTGCTAAACCCCTGTAAATTGTTTCCAACATTCAGGCTGTAGTATTCCTGTAAACTGCGCCTCTGTAGACCTAGATTACAGAACGGCAGTAAGCAGCATCTCTACACTCAAGCTAGAGAAATCCCGCATAGTACGTTTGGCTACAGCCATGCTACAGAACTCCCGTAAACTGTCTCCTATACTCAGGATGCAGAACTCCTGTAAACTGCCTCTCACTACATCCAAAGTACAGAAATGCTGTAAGCCGCTTCTCATTTACTCAGCCTACCGAAAACCCATATAGTGCGTATGTATGGCTACCCTCATGGTATAGAACTCCCGTAAACTGTTTCCTACACTCAGCAGCAAAATTCCAGTAAAATGCCTCTAACTACTTCCAATGTACAGAAATTCTGTAAGCTGCTTCACTTTTACTCAGATTACTGAAAACCCGCATAGTGCGTAAAACTTCCCCCATGCTAAAGAACTCCCGTAAAGTGTTTCCTACACTCAGGATGCAGAACTCCAGTAAACTGCCTCTCACTACTTCCAATGTACAGAAATCCTGTAAGCTGCTTCTCTTTTACTCAGACGACTGAAAACCCGCCTAGTGCGTAAGACTACTAGCAGCTACAAAACTCCCATAAAGTGTTTCCTACACTCAGGATGCAGAACTCCTGTAAACTGCCTCTCACTACTTCCAATGTACAGAAATCCTGTAAGCTGCTTCTCTTTTACTCAGACTACTGAAAACCCGCATAGTGCGTAACACTACTCCCATGCTACAGAACTCCCATAAAGTGTTTCCTACACTCAGGATTCAGAACTCCTGTAAACTGCCTCTCACTACTTCCAATGTACAGAAATCCTGTAAGCTGCTTCTCTTTTACTCAGACAACTGAAAACCCGGATAGTGCGTAAGACTTCCCCAATGCTACAGAACTCCCGTAATGTGTTTCCTACACTCAGGATGCAGAACTCCAGTAAACTGCTTCGCTCTACATCCAGCTTACAGAACTCCTGTAAACTGCCTCTCACTACTTCCAATGTACAAAAATGCTGTAAGCCGCTTCTCATTTACTCAGCCTACCGAAAACCCATATAGTGCGTATGGCTACTCTCATGCTACACAATTCCCGTAAACTGTTTCCTACACTCAGGCAGGAAAATTCCAGTAAACTGCCTCTTACTTCTTCCAGTGTACAGAAATCCTGTAAGCTGCTTCTCTTTTACTCAGACTACTGAAAACCCGCATAGTGCGTAATACTGCTACCATGCTACAGAACTCCCGTAAAGTGTTTCCTACACTCAGGATGCAGAACTCCAGTAAACTGCTTCGCTCTATATCCAGGTTACAGAAATCCTGTGAGCTGCATCTCCTACACACAGAATACAGAAATCCCGCATACTGAGTATGGCTAGAGCCATGTTACAGAACTCCCATAGACTGTCTCCTACACTCAGGATGTAGAACTCGTGTAAACTGCCTCTCACTATTTCCAAGGTACAGAAATCCTGTAAGCTGCTTCTCTTTTACTCAGACTACTGAAAACCCGCATAGTGCGTAAGACTACTCCCATGCTACAGAACTCCCGTAATGTGTTTCATACACTCAGGATGCAGAACTCCAGTAAACTGCTTCGCTCTACATCCAGCTTACAGAAATCTTGTAAGCTGCATCTCCTACACACAGCCTACAGAAATCCCGCATACTGAGTATGGCTAGAGCCATGTTACAGACTCCCATAGACTGTCTCCTACACTCAAGATGCAGAGTTCCAGTAAATTGCTTCTCTCTACATCCAGCTTACAGAACGCATGTAAGCAGCATGTCCTAAACACAGGGTACAGAAAACTCGCATAGTGCATACGGCTGCTCCCATGCTACTGAACTCCCGTAAAGTGTTTCCTACACTCAGGATGCAGAACTCCTGTAAACTGCCTCTCACTACTTCCAATGTACAGAAATCCTGTAAGCTGCTTCTCTTTTACTCAGACTACTGAAAACCCGCATAGTGCGTAAGACTACTCCCATGCTACAGAACTCCCGTAAAGTGTTTCCTACACTCAGGATGCAGAACTCCAGTAAACTGCTTCGCTCTACATCCAGCTTACAGAAATCTTGTAAGCTGCATCTCCTACACACAGCCTACAGAAATCCCGCATACTGAGTATGGCTAGAGCCATGTTACAGACTCCCATAGACTGTCTCCTACACTCAAGATGCAGAGTTCCAGTAAATTGCTTCTCTCTACATCCAGCTTACAGAACGCATGTAAGCAGCATGTCCTAAACACAGGGTACAGAAAACTCGCATAGTGCATACGGCTGCTCCCATGCTACTGAACTCCCGAAAAGTGTTTCCTACACTCAGGATGCAGAACTCCTGTAAACTGCCTCTCACTACTTCCAATGTACAGAAATCCTGTAAGCTGCTTCTCTTTTACTCAGACTACTGAAAACCCTCATAGTGCGTAAGACTACTCCCATGCCAGAGAACTCCCGTAAAGTGTTTCCTACACTCAGGATGCAGAATTCCTGTAAACTGCCTCTCACTACTTCCAATGTACAGAAATCCTGTAAGCTGCTTCTCTTTTACTCAGACTACTGAAAACCCGCATAGTGCGTAAGACTACTCCCATGCTACAGAACTCCCGTAAAGTGTTTCCTACACTCAGGATGCAGAACTCCTGTAAACTGCCTCTCACTACTTCCAATGTACAGAAATCCTGTAAGCTGCTTCTCTTTTACTCAGACTACTGAAAACCCGCGTAGTGCGTAAGACTACTCCCATGCTACAGAACTCCCGTAAAGTGTTTCCTACACTCAGGATGCAGAACTCCTGTAAACTGCCTCTCACTACTTCCAATGTACAGAAATCCTGTAAGCTGCTTCTCTTTTACTCAGACGACTGAAAACCCGCATAGTGCGTAAGACTACTCCCATGCTACAGAACTCCCGAAAAGTGTTTCCTACACTCAGGATGCAGAACTCCAGTAAACTGCTTCGCTCTACATCCAGCTTACAGAAATCCTGTAAGCTGCATCTCCTACACACAGACTACAGAAATCCCGCATACTGAGTATTGCTAGAGCCATGTTACAGAACTCCCATAGACTGTCTCCTACACTCAGGATGTAGAACTCGTGTAAACTGCCTCTCACTATTTCTAATGTAGAGAAATTCTGTAAGCTGCTTCTCTTTTACTAAGGCTACTGAAAACCCGCATAGTGCGTAAGACTACTTCCATGTTACAGAACTCCCGAAAAGTGTTTCCTACACTCAGGATGCAGAACTCCTGTAAACTGCCTCTCACTACTTCCGATGTGCAGAAATCCTGTAAGCTGCTTCTCTTTTACTCAGACTACCGAAAACCCACATAGTGCGTAAGACTACTCCCATGCTATAGAACTCCCGTAAAGGGTTTCCTACACTCAGGTAGTAGAACTCCAGTAAACTGCTTCGCTCTACATCCAGATAACAGAAATCCTGTAAACTGCATCTCCTACACACATGTTACAGAAATCCCACATACTGCGTATGGCTCTTCCCATGCTGCTAAACCCCTGTAAATTGTTTCCAACATTCAGGCTGTAGTATTCCTGTAAACTGCGCCTCTGTAGACCTAGATTACAGAACGGCAGTAAGCAGCATCTCTACACTCAAGCTAGAGAAATCCCGCATAGTACGTTTGGCTACAGCCATGCTACAGAACTCCAGTAAACTGTCTCCTATAATCAGGATGCAGAACTCCTGTAAACTGCCTCTCACTACATCCAATGTACAGAAATGCTGTAAGCCGCTTCTCATTTACTCAGCCTACCGAAAACCCATATAGTGCGTATGGCTACCCTCATGGTATAGAACTCCCGTAAATTGTTTCCTACACTCAGGATGCAGAACTCCTGTAAACTGCCTCTCATTACTTCCAATGTACAGAAATCCTGTAAGCTGCTTTTCTTTTACTCAGACTACTGAAAACCCGCATAGTGCGAAAGACTTCCCCCATGCTACAGAACTCCCGTAAAGTGTTTCCTACACTCAGGATGCAGAATTCCTGTAAACTGCCTCTCACTACTTCCAATGTACAGAAATCCTGTAAGCTGCTTCTCTTTTACTCAGACTACTGAAAACCCGCATAGTGCGTAAGACTACTCCCATGCTACAGAACTCCCGTAAAGTGTTTCCTACACTCAGGATGCAGAACTCCAGTAAACTGCTTCGCTCTACATCCAGCTTACAGAAATCCTGTGAGCTGCATCTCCTACACACAGACTACAGAAATCCCGCATACTGAGTATGGCTAGAGCCATGTTACAGAACTCCCATAGTCTGTCTCCTACACTCAGGATGTAGAACTCGTGTAAACTGCCTCTCACTATTTCCAAGGTACAGAAATCCTGTAAGCTGCTTCTCTTTTACTCAGACTACTGAAAACCCGCATAGTGCGTAAGACTACTCCCATGCTACAGAACTCCCATAAAGTGTTTCCTACACTCAGGATGCAGAACTCCTGTAAACTGCCTCTCACTACTTCCAATGTACAGAAATCCTGTAAGCTGCTTCTCTTTTACTCAGACTACTGAAAACCCGCATAGTGCGTAAGACTACTCCCATGCTACAGAACTCCCGAAAAGTGTTTCCTACACTCAGGATGCAGAACTCCTGTAAACTGCCTCTCACTACTTCCAATGTACAGAAATCCTGTAAGCTGCTTTTCTTTTACTCAGACTACTGAAAACCCGCATAGTGCGTAAGACTACTCCCATGTTACAGAACTCGCGAAAAGTGTTTCCTACACTCAGGATGCAGAACTCCTGTAAACTGCCTCTCACTACTTCCAATGTACAGAAATCCTGTAAGCTGCTTCTCTTTTACTCAGACGACTGAAAACCCGCATAGTGCGTAAGACTACTCCCATGCTACAGAACTCCCGTAAAGTGTTTCCTACACTCAGGATGCAGAACTCCAGTAAACTGCTTCGCTCTACATCCAGCTTACAGAAATCCTGTAAGCTGCATCTCCTACACACAGACTACAGAAATCCCGCATACTGAGTATTGCTAGAGCCATGTTACAGAACTCCCATAGACTGTCTCCTACACTCAGGATGTAGAACTCGTGTAAACTGCCTCTCACTATTTCCAAGGTACAGAAATCCTGTAAGCTGCTTCTCTTTTACTCAGACTACTGAAAGCCCGCGTAGTGCGTAAGACTACTCCCATGCTACAGAACTCCCGTAAAGTGTTTCCTACACTCAGGATGCAGAACTCCTGTAAACTGCCTCTCACTACTTCCAATGTACAGAAATCCTGTAAGCTGCTTCTCTTTTACTCAGACTACTGAAAACCCGCATAGTGCGTAATACTGCACCCATGCTACAGAACTCCCGTAAAGTGTTTCCTACACTCAGGATGCAGAACTCCAGTAAACTGCTTCGCTCTACATCCAGCTTACAGAAATCCTGTGAGCTGCATCTCCTACACACAGACTACAGAAATCCCGCATAATGAGTATGGCTAGAGCCATGTTATAGAACTCCCATAGAGTGTCTCCTACACTCAGGATGTAGAACTCGTGTAAACTGCCTCTCACTATTTCCAATGTAGAGAAATCCTGTAAGCTGCTTCTCTTTTACTCAGGCTACTGAAAACCCGCATAGTGCGTAAGACTACTCCCATGTTACAGAAATCCCGAAAAGTGTTTCCTACACTCAGGATGCAGAACTCCTGTAAACTGCCTCTCACTACTTCCAATGTACAGAAATCCTGTAAGCTGCTTCTCTTTTACTCAGACTTGAAAACCCGCATAGTGCGTAAGACTACTCCCATGCTACAGAACTCCCGTAAAGGGTTTCCTACACTCAGGTAGTAGAACTCCAGTAAACTGCTTCGCTCTACATCCAGATAACAGAAATCCTGTAGACTGCATCTCCTACACACATGTTACAGAAATCCCACATACTGCGTATGGCTTTTCCCATGCTGCTAAATCCCTGTAAATTGTTTCCTACATTCAGGCTGTAGTATTCCTGTAAACTGCGCCTCTGTAGAGCTAGATTACAGAACGGCAGTAAGCAGCATCTCTACACGCAAGCTAGAGAAATCCCGCATAGTACGTTTGGCTACAGCCATGCTACAGAACTCCCGTAAACTGTCTCCTATACTCAGGATGCAGAACTCCTGTAAACTGCCTCTCACTACATCCAATGTACAAAAATGCTGTAAGCCGCTTCTCATTTACTCAGCCTAAAGAAAACCCATATAGTGCGTATGGCTACTCTCATGCTACACAATTCCCGGAAACTGTTTCCTACACTCAGGCAGGAAAATTCCAGTAAACTGCCTCTTACTTCTTCCAGTGTACAGAAATCCTGTAAGCTGCTTCTCTTTTACTCAGACTACTGAAAACCCGCATAGTGCGTAATACTGCTACCATGCTACAGAACTCCCGTAAAGTGTTTCCTACACTCAGGATGCAGAACTCCAGTAAACTGCTTCACTCTGTATCCAGCTTACAGAAATCCTGTGAGCTGCATCTCCTACACACGGACTACAGAAATCCCGCATACTGAGTATGGCTAGAGCCATGTTACAGAACTCCCATAGACTGTCTCCTACACTCAGGATGTAGAACTCGTGTAAACTGCCTCTCACTATTTCCAAGGTACAGAAATCCTGTAAGCTGCTTCTCTTTTACTCAGACGACTGAAAACCCGCATAGTGCGTAAGACTACTCCCATGCTACAGAACTCCCGTAAAGTGTTTCATACACTCAGGATGCAGAACTCCAGTAAACTGCTTCGCTCTACATCCAGCTTACAGAAATCTTGTAAGCTGCATCTCCTACACACAGCCTACAGAAATCCCGCATACTGAGTATGGCTAGAGCCATGTTACAGACTCCCATAGACTGTCTCCTACACTCAAGATGCAGAGTTCCAGTAAATTGCTTCTCTCTACATCCAGCTTACAGAACGCATGTAAGCAGCATGTCCTAAGCACAGGGTACAGAAAACTCGCATAGTGCATACGGCTGCTCCCATGCTACTGAACTCCCGTAAATTGTTTCCTACACTCAGGATGCAGAACTCCTGTAAACTGCCTCTCATTACTTCCAATGTACAGAAATCCTGTAAGCTGCTTCTCTTTTACTCAGACTGCTGAAAACCCGCGTAGTGGATAAGAATACTCCCATGCTACAGAACTCCCGTAAAGTGTTTCCTACACTCAGGATGCAGAACTCCTGTAAACTGCCACTCACTACTTCCAATGTACAGAAATCCTGTAAGCTGCTTCTCTTTTACTCAGACTACTGAAAACCCGCGTAGTGCGTAAGACTACTCCCATGCTACAGAACTCCCGTAAAGTGTTTCCTACACTCAGGATGCAGAACTCCTGTAAACTGCCTCTCACTACTTCCAATGTACAGAAATCCTGTAAGCTGCTTTTCTTTTACTCAGACTACTGAAAACCCGCATAGTGCGTAAGACTACTCCCATGCTATAGAACTCCCGTAAAGGGTTTCCTACACTCAGGTAGTAGAACTCCAGTAAACTGCTTCGCTCTACATCCAGACTACGGAAATCCTGTAAACTGCATCTCCTACACGCAGGTTACAGAAATCCCACATACTGCGTATGGCTCTTCCCATGCTGCTAAACCCCTGTAAATTGTTTCCAACATTCAGGCTGTAGTATTCCTGTAAACTGCGCCTCTGTAGACCTAGATTACAGAACGGCAGTAAGCAGCATCTCTACACTCAAGCTAGAGAAATCCCGCATAGTACGTTTGGCTACAGCCATGCTACAGAACTCCCGTAAACTGTCTCCTATACTCAGGATGCAGAACTCCTGTAAACTGCCTCTCACTACATCCAAAGTACAGAAATGCTGTAAGCCGCTTCTCATTTACTCAGCCTACCGAAAACCCATATAGTGCGTATGTATGGCTACCCTCATGGTATAGAACTCCCGTAAACTGTTTCCTACACTCAGCAGCAAAATTCCAGTAAAATGCCTCTAACTACTTCCAATGTACAGAAATTCTGTAAGCTGCTTCACTTTTACTCAGATTACTGAAAACCCGCATAGTGCGTAAAACTTCCCCCATGCTAAAGAACTCCCGTAAAGTGTTTCCTACACTCAGGATGCAGAACTCCAGTAAACTGCCTCTCACTACTTCCAATGTACAGAAATCCTGTAAGCTGCTTCTCTTTTACTCAGACGACTGAAAACCCGCCTAGTGCGTAAGACTACTAGCAGCTACAAAACTCCCATAAAGTGTTTCCTACACTCAGGATGCAGAACTCCTGTAAACTGCCTCTCACTACTTCCAATGTACAGAAATCCTGTAAGCTGCTTCTCTTTTACTCAGACTACTGAAAACCCGCATAGTGCGTAACACTACTCCCATGCTACAGAACTCCCATAAAGTGTTTCCTACACTCAGGATTCAGAACTCCTGTAAACTGCCTCTCACTACTTCCAATGTACAGAAATCCTGTAAGCTGCTTCTCTTTTACTCAGACAACTGAAAACCCGGATAGTGCGTAAGACTTCCCCAATGCTACAGAACTCCCGTAATGTGTTTCCTACACTCAGGATGCAGAACTCCAGTAAACTGCTTCGCTCTACATCCAGCTTACAGAACTCCTGTAAACTGCCTCTCACTACTTCCAATGTACAAAAATGCTGTAAGCCGCTTCTCATTTACTCAGCCTACCGAAAACCCATATAGTGCGTATGGCTACTCTCATGCTACACAATTCCCGTAAACTGTTTCCTACACTCAGGCAGGAAAATTCCAGTAAACTGCCTCTTACTTCTTCCAGTGTACAGAAATCCTGTAAGCTGCTTCTCTTTTACTCAGACTACTGAAAACCCGCATAGTGCGTAATACTGCTACCATGCTACAGAACTCCCGTAAAGTGTTTCCTACACTCAGGATGCAGAACTCCAGTAAACTGCTTCGCTCTATATCCAGGTTACAGAAATCCTGTGAGCTGCATCTCCTACACACAGAATACAGAAATCCCGCATACTGAGTATGGCTAGAGCCATGTTACAGAACTCCCATAGACTGTCTCCTACACTCAGGATGTAGAACTCGTGTAAACTGCCTCTCACTATTTCCAAGGTACAGAAATCCTGTAAGCTGCTTCTCTTTTACTCAGACTACTGAAAACCCGCATAGTGCGTAAGACTACTCCCATGCTACAGAACTCCCGTAATGTGTTTCATACACTCAGGATGCAGAACTCCAGTAAACTGCTTCGCTCTACATCCAGCTTACAGAAATCTTGTAAGCTGCATCTCCTACACACAGCCTACAGAAATCCCGCATACTGAGTATGGCTAGAGCCATGTTACAGACTCCCATAGACTGTCTCCTACACTCAAGATGCAGAGTTCCAGTAAATTACTTCTCTCTACATCCAGCTTACAGAACGCATGTAAGCAGCATGTCCTAAACACAGGGTACAGAAAACTCGCATAGTGCATACGGCTGCTCCCATGCTACTGAACTCCCGTAAAGTGTTTCCTACACTCAGGATGCAGAACTCCTGTAAACTGCCTCTCACTACTTCCAATGTACAGAAATCCTGTAAGCTGCTTCTCTTTTACTCAGACTACTGAAAACCCGCATAGTGCGTAAGACTACTCCCATGCTACAGAACTCCCGTAAAGTGTTTCCTACACTCAGGATGCAGAACTCCAGTAAACTGCTTCGCTCTACATCCAGCTTACAGAAATCTTGTAAGCTGCATCTCCTACACACAGCCTACAGAAATCCCGCATACTGAGTATGGCTAGAGCCATGTTACAGACTCCCATAGACTGTCTCCTACACTCAAGATGCAGAGTTCCAGTAAATTGCTTCTCTCTACATCCAGCTTACAGAACGCATGTAAGCAGCATGTCCTAAACACAGGGTACAGAAAACTCGCATAGTGCATACGGCTGCTCCCATGCTACTGAACTCCCGAAAAGTGTTTCCTACACTCAGGATGCAGAACTCCTGTAAACTGCCTCTCACTACTTCCAATGTACAGAAATCCTGTAAGCTGCTTCTCTTTTACTCAGACTACTGAAAACCCTCATAGTGCGTAAGACTACTCCCATGCCAGAGAACTCCCGTAAAGTGTTTCCTACACTCAGGATGCAGAATTCCTGTAAACTGCCTCTCACTACTTCCAATGTACAGAAATCCTGTAAGCTGCTTCTCTTTTACTCAGACTACTGAAAACCCGCATAGTGCGTAAGACTACTCCCATGCTACAGAACTCCCGTAAAGTGTTTCCTACACTCAGGATGCAGAACTCCTGTAAACTGCCTCTCACTACTTCCAATGTACAGAAATCCTGTAAGCTGCTTCTCTTTTACTCAGACTACTGAAAACCCGCATAGTGCGTAAGACTACTCCCATGCTACAGAACTCCCGTAAAGTGTTTCCTACACTCAGGATGCAGAACTCCAGTAAACTGCTTCGCTCTACATCCAGCTTACAGAAATCCTGTAAGCTGCATCTCCTACACACAGACTACGGAAATCCCGCATACTGAGTATTGCTAGAGCCATGTTACAGAACTCCCATAGACTGTCTCCTACACTCAGGATGTAGAACTCGTGTAAACTGCCTCTCACTATTTCCAAGGTACAGAAATCCTGTAAGCTGCTTCTCTTTTACTCAGACGACTGATAACCCGCATAGTGCGTAAGACTACTCCCATGCTACAGAACTCCCGTAAAGTGTTTCATACACTCAGGATGCAGAACTCCAGTAAACTGCTTCGCTCTACATCCAGCTTACAGAAATCTTGTAAGCTGCATCTCCTACACACAGCCTACAGAAATCCCGCATACTGAGTATGGCTAGAGCCATGTTACAGACTCCCATAGACTGTCTCCTACACTCAAGATGCAGAGTTCCAGTAAATTGCTTCTCTCTACATCCAGCTTACAGAACGCATGTAAGCAGCATGTCCTAAACACAGGGTACAGAAAACTCGCATAGTGCATACGGCTGCTCCCATGCTACTGAACTCCCGAAAAGTGTTTCCTACACTCAGGATGCAGAACTCCTGTAAACTGCCTCTCACTACTTCCAATGTACAGAAATCCTGTAAGCTGCTTCTCTTTTACTCAGACTACTGAAAACCCGCATAGTGCGTAAGACTACTCCCATGCCAGAGAACTCCCGTAAAGTGTTTCCTACACTCAGGATGCAGAACTCCAGTAAACTGCTTCGCTCTACATCCAGATTACAGAAACCCTGTAAACTGCATCTCCTACACGCATGTTACAGAAATCCCACATACTGCGTATGGCTCTTCCCATGCTACTAAACTCCTGTAAATTGTTTCCAACATTCAGGCTGCAGAATTCCTGTAAACTGCCTCTCTGTAGAGCTAGATTACAGAACGGCAGTAAGCAGCATCTCCTACACGCAAGCTAGAGAAATCCCACATAGTACATTTGGCTACAGCCATGCTACAGAACTCCTATAAACTGTCTCCTATACTCAGGATGCAGAACTCCTGTAAACTGCCTCTCTCTACATCCAGCTTACAGAACGCAAGTAAGCAGCTTGTCCTACACACATGGTACAGAAAACTTGCATAGTGCATATGGCTACTCCCATGCTACAGAACTCCCGTAAAATGTTTCGTACACTCAGGCAGTGGAACTCCAGTAAACTGCTTCGCTCTACATCCAGATTACAGAAATGCTGTAAGCCGCTTCTCATTTACTCAGCCTACCGAAAACCCCTATAGTGCGTATGGCTACCCTCATGCTATAGAACTCCAGTAAACTGTTTCCTACACTCAGGCAGCAAAATTCGAGTAAACTGCCTGTTACTACTTCCAATGTACAGAAATCCTGTAATCTGCTTCTCTTTTACTCAGACTACTGAAAACCCGCATAGTGCGTAAGACTACTCCCATGCTACAGAACTCCCGAAAAGTGTTTCCTGCACTCAGGATGCAGAACTCCTGTAAACTGCCTTTCACTACTTCCAATGTACAGAAATAGTGTAAGCTGCTTCTCTTTTACTCAGACTAATGAAAACCCGCATAGTGCGTAAGACTACTCCCATGCTACAGAACTCCCGTAATGTGTTTCCTACACTCAGGATGCGGAACTCCTTTAAACTGCCTCTCATTACTTCCAATGTACAGAAATCCTGTAAGCTGCTTCTCTTTTACTCAGACTACTGAAAACCCGCATAGTGCGTAAGACTTCTCCCATGCCTCAGAACTCCCGTAAAGTGTTTCCTACACTCAGTCTGCAGAACTCCAGTAAACTGCTTCGCTCTACATGCAGCTTACAGAAATCCTGTAAACTGCCTCTCACTACATCCAATGTACAGAAATGCTGTAAGCCGCTTCTCACTTACTCAGCCTACCGAAAACCCATATAGTGCGTATGGCTACTCTCATGCAACAGAACTCCTACACTCAAGATGCAGAACTCCTGTAAACTGCCTCTTACTACCTCCAATGTACAGAAATCCTGTAAGCTGCTTCACTTTTACTCAGACTACTGAAAACCCGCATAGTGCGTAAGACTTCCCCCATCCTACAGAACTCCCGTAAAGTGTTTCCTACACTCAGGATGCAGAACTCCTTTAAATTGCCTCTCACTAGTTCCAACGTACAGAAATCCTGTAAGCTGCTTCTCTTTTATTCAGACTACTGAAAACCCGCATAGTGCGTAACTATTCCCATGCTACAGAACTCCCATAAAGTGTTTCCTACACTCAGGCTGCAGAACTCCAGTAAACTGCTTTGATCTACATCCAGATTACAGAAATCCTGTAAACTGCATCTCCTACACGCAGGTTACAGAAATCCCACATACTATGTATTGCTATTCACATGCTACAAAACTCCTGTAAATTGTTTCCAACATTCAGGCTGCAGAATTCCAGTAAACTGCCTCTCTGTAGAGCTAGATTACAGAACGGCAGTAAGCAGCATCTCCTACATGCAGGCTAGAGAACTCCCGCATAGTACATTTGGATACAGCCATGCTACAGAACTCCCGTAAAGTGTTTCCTACACTCAGGATGCAGAACTCCAGTAAAGTGCTTTGCTCTACATCCAGCTTAGAGAAATCCTTAAGCTGCATCTTCTACACACAGGCTACAGAAATCCCGCATACTGAGTATGGCTAGAACCATGTTTCAGAACTCCTATAGACTGTCTCCTACACTCAGGGTGCAGAATTCCAGTAAACTGCCTCTCTCTACATCCAGCTTACAGAACGCAAGTAAGCAGCATGTCCTACACACAGGGTATGGAAAACTCGCATAGAGCATATGGCTACTCCCATGCAACAGAACTCCCGTAAAGTGTTTCCTAAACTCAGTCTGCAGAACTCCAGTAAACTGCTTCGCTTTACATCCAGCTTACAGAAATCCTTTAGCTGCATCTCGTACACACAGGCTACAGAAATCCCGCATACTGAGTATGGCTAGAACCATGTTTCAGAAATCCTATAGACTGTCTCCTGCACTCAGGATGCAGAATTCCAGTAAACTGCCTCTCTCTACATCCAGCTTACAGAACGCAAGTAAGCAGCATGTCCTACACACAGGGTACAGAAAACTCGCATGTTGCATATGGCTACTCCCATGCAACAGAACTCCCGTAAGGTGTTTCCTACACTCAGGCAGCAGAACTCCAGTAAACTGCTTCGCTCTACATCCCGATTACAGAAATCCTGTAAACTGCATCTCCTACACGCAGGTTAAAGAAATCCCACATACTGCGAATGGCTCTTCCCATGCTACAAAACTCCTGTAAATTGTTTCCAACATTCAGGCTGCAGAATTCCTGTAAATTGCCTCCCTGTAGAACTAGATAACCGAACAGCAGAAAGCAGCATCTCCTACACGCAGGCTAGAGAACTCCCCCATAGTACATTTGGCTACAGCCATGCTACAGAACTCCTATAAACTGTCTCCTATACTCAGGATGCAGAACTCCTGTAAACTGCCTCTCACTACATCCAATGTACAGAAATGCTGTAAGCCGCTTCTCATTTACTCAGCCTACCGAAAACCCATATAGTGCGTATGGCTACTCTCATGCAACAGAACTCCCGTAAAATGTATCCTACACTCAAGATGCAGAACTCCTGTAAACTGCCTCTTACTACCTCCAATGTACAGAAAATGTAAGCTGTTTCACTTTTACTCAGACTACTGAAAACACGCATAGTGCGTAAGACTACTCCCATGCTACAGAACTCCCGTAAAGTGTTTCCTACACTCAGGATGCAGAACTCCTGTAAACTGCCTCTCACTACTTCCAATGTACAGAAATCCTGTAAGCTGCTTCTCTTTTACTCAGACTACTGAAAACCTGCATAGTGCGTAAGACTGCTCCCATGCTACAGAACTCCCGTAAAGTGTTTCCTACACTCAGGATGCAGAACTCCTTTAAACTGCCTCTCACTACTTCCAATGTACAGAAATCCTGTAAGCTGCTTCTCTTTTACTCAGACTACTGAAAACCCGCATAGTGCGTAAGACTACTCCCGTGCCACAGAACTCCCGTAAAGTGTTTCTTACCCTCAGGATGCAGAACTCCAGTAAACTGCTTCGCTCTACATCCAGCTTACAGAAATCCTGTAAACTGCATCTCCTACACGCATGTTACAGAAATCCCACATACTGCGTATGGCTCTTCCCATGCTACTAAACTCCTGTAAATTGTTTCCAACATTCATGCTGCAGAATTCCTGTAAACTGCCTCTCTGTAGAGCTAGATTACAGAGCGGCAGTAAGCAGCATCTCCTACATGCAGGCTAGAGAAATCCCACATAGTACATTTGTCTACAGCCATGCTACAGAACTCCCATAAACTGTCTCCTATACTCAGGATGCAGAACTGCTGTAAACTGCCTCTCACTACATCCAATGTACAGAAATGCTGTAAGCCGCTTCTCATTTACTCAGCCTACCGAAAACCCATATAGTGCGTATGGCTACTCTCATGCTACACAATTCCCGTAAACTGTTTCCTACACTCAGGCAGGAAACTTCCAGTAAACTGCCTCTTACTTCTTCCAGTGTACAGAAATCCTGTAAGCTGCTTCTCTTTTACTCAGACTACTGAAAAACAGCATTGTGCGTAAGACTACTCCTATGCTACAGAACTCCCGTAAAGTGTTTCCTACACTCAGGATGTAGGACTCCTTTAAACTGCCTCTCACTACTTCCAATATACAGAAATCCTGTAAGCTGCTTCTCTTTTACTCAGACTAATGAAAACCCGCATAGTGCGTAAGACTACTCCCATGCTACAGAACTCCCGTAAAGTGTTTCCTACACTCAGGATGCAGAACTCCTTTAAACTGCCTCTCACTACTTCCAATATACAGAAATCCTGTAAGCTGCTTCTCTTTTACTCAGACTAATGAAAACCCGCATAGTGCGTAAGACTACTCCCATGCTACAGAACTCCCATAAAGTGTTTCCTTCACTCAGGATGCAGAACTCCTGTAAACTACTTCACTCTACATCGAGCTTTCCGAAATCCTGTAAGCTGCTTCTCTTTTGCTCAGACTACTGAAAACACGCATAGTGCGTAAGACTACTCCGATGCTACAGAACTCCCGTAAAGTGTTTCCTACACTCAGGATGCAGAACTCCAGTAAATTGCTTCGCTCTACATCTAGCTTGCAGAAATCCTGTAAGCTGCATCTTCTACACACAGGCTACAGAAATCCCGCATACTGAGTATGGCTAGAGCCATGTTACAGAACTCCCATAGACTGTCTCCTACAAATAGGATGCAGAATTCCAGTAAACTGCCTCTCTCTACATCCAGCTAACTGAACGCAAGTAAGCAGCATGTGCTACACACAGGGTACAGAAAACTCGCATAGTGCATATGGCTACTCCCATGCTACAGAACTCCTGTAAAGTGTTTCCTACACTCAGGCAGCAGAACTCCAGTAAACTGCTTCGCTCTACATCCAGATTACAGAAATCCTGTAAACTGCATCTCCTACACGCATGTTACAGAAATCCCACATACTGCGTATGGCACTTCCCATGCTACTAAACTCCTGTAAATTGTTTCCAACATTCATGCTGCAGAATTCCTGTAAACTGCCTCTCTGTAGAGATAGATTACAGAACGGCAGTAAGCAGTATCTTTACACGCATGCTAGAGATATCCCGTATAGTATATTTGGCTACAGCCATGTTAAGAACTCCCGTAAAGTGTTTCCTACACTCAGGATGCAGAACTCCTGTAAACTGCCTCTCACTACATCCAATGTACAGAAATCCTGTAAGCTGTTTCCCTTTTACTCAGACTACTGAAAACCCACATAGTGCGTAAGACTACTCCCGTGCTACAGAACTCCCGTAAAATGTTTCCTACACTCAAGATGCAGAACTCCTGTAAACTGCCTCTCCCTACTTCCAATGTACAGAAATCCTGTAAGCTGCTTCTCTTTTACTCAGACTACTGAAAACCGCATAGTGCGTAAGACTACTCCCATGCTACAGAACTCCCGTAAAGTGTTTCCTACACTCAGCATGTAGAACTCCTGTAAGATGCCTCTCACTACTTCCAAAGTACAGAAATCCTGTAAGCTGCTTCTCTTTTACTCAGGCTACCGAAAATCCGTATATTTTGTATGGCTCCTTCCATGCTACAGAACTCCCGTAAACTGTCTCCTACACTCAGGCCACAGAACTCCAGTAAACTGCATCGCTCTATATCCAGCTTACAGAAATCCTTGTAAGCTGCATCTACTACACAAAGGCTACAGAATTCCTGCATACTGAGTATGGCTAGAGCCATGTTACAGAACTCCCGTAAAATGTTTCCTACACGCAGGATGCAGAATTCCAGTAAACTGCCTCTCTCTACATCCAGCTTACAGAATGCACGTAAGCAGCATCTCCTACACACAGGGTACAGAAAACTCGCATAGTGCATACGGCTACTCCCATGCTACAGAACTCCCGTAAAGTGTTTCCTACACTCAGCATGCAGAACTCCTGTAAACTGACTCTCACTGCATCCAATGTACAGAAATCCTGTAAGCTGCTTCTCATTTACTCAGCCTACCGAAAACACGTATAGTGCGTATGGCCACTCCCATGCTACAGAACTCCTGTAAAGTGTTTCCTACACTCAGGCTGCAGAACTCTTGTAAACTGCTTCACTCTACATCCAGCTTACAGAAATCCTGTAAACTGCCTCTCCTACATGCAGGTTACAGAAATCCCACATCTGCATATGGCTGTTCCAATGCTACAAATCTCCTGTAAACTGTTTCCAACATTCAGGCTACAGAATTCCTGTAAACCGCCTCTCTGTACATCCAGTGTACAGAAATCCTCTATGCTGCATCTTTTTCACTCAGAGTACCCAAAACCTTATAGTGCGTACGGCTGTTCCCATGCTACAGAACTCCTGTAAACTGTCCCCTACACTCAGGCTGCAGAACTGCAGTAACCTGCTTTGCTCTACATCCAGCTTACAGAAATCCTGTAAACTGCATTTCCTACACGCAGGTTACAGAAATCCCACATGCTGCGTATGGCTCTTCCCATGCTAAAAAACTTCTGTAAATTGTTTCCAAAATTCAGGCTGCAGAATTCCTGTAAACTGCCTCTCTGTAGAGCTAGATTACATAATGGCAGTAAGTGGCATCTCCTTCATGCAGGCTAGAGAAATCCCGCATAGCACATTTGGCTACAGTCATGCTACAGAACTCCCGTAAACTGTCTCCTATACTCAGGATGCAGAACTCCTGTAAACTGCCTCTCTCTACATCCAGTGTACAGAAATCCTGTAAGCTGCTTCTCCTTAACTCAGGCTACAGAAGTCCCGCATACTCTGTATAGCAGTTCTCATGCTACAGAACTCCTGTAACTGTCTTCTACACTCAGGATGCAGAACTCCTGTAAACTGCCTCTCTTAACATCCGGCACAGAACACCAGTATGCAGCATCTTCTACACACAGGCTACAGAAAACACGCATACTGCATATGGCTATTCCCATGCTACAAAACTCCTGTAACTGTCTCTTACACTCAGGATTCTGAACTCCTGTAAACGTTCTCTCTTTACATCCAGCTTACAGAACACCCATAAGCAGCATTTCCTACACACAGGCTACAGAATACCCACATACTGCGTATGGCTATTCCCATTATAAGAACTCCTATAAACTATCTGTACATTCAGGCTGCAGAACTCCTGTAAACAGCCTCTCTGTAGACCCGGATTACAGAACGCCAGTAGCAGCATCTCCTAAAAACTGGCTACATAAAACCCACATAGTGCATATGGCTACAGCCATGCTACAGTACCGCCGTAAACTGCCTCCTACACTCAGGCTCCAGTACTCCTGTAAACTGCCTCTCTCTACATCCAATATACAGAAATCCTGTAAGCTGCATCTCTTTCACTCAGGTTACCGAAAACCCGTATAGTACATATGGCTACTCCCATGCTGCAGAACACTCTAAAACTGTTTCCTGCACTCAGGCTACAGAACTCCAGTAAACTGCCTCACTCTACATCAAGGTTACAGGTATCCTTTAAGCTGCATCTCCTGCACGCAGGCTACAAAAAATCTCGCATGCTGTGTATCACTGCTCCCATGCTACAAAACTCCTATAAACTGTTTAAAACATTCAGACTAAAGAACTCCTGTAAACAACTTCTCTGTAGACCCAGATTGCAGAATGCTAGTAAGCAGCACCTCCTACAGCCTGGCTACAGAAATCCTACATATTGCATATGGCTACAGCCATGCTACAGAACTCCTGTAAACTGTCTCCTACGCTCAGGATGCAGTACTCCTGTAAACTGCCTCACTCAACATGCAGCTTACAGAAATCCTTTAAGCTGCTACTCTTTCACTCAGGTTACCAAAAACCAGCATAGTGCGTAAGATTACTCCCATGCTCAGAACTCCCATAAACTGTTTCCTACACTCAGGATGCAGAATTCCAGGAAACTGCCTCTCTCTACATACAGCTTACAGAAATACTGAAAGCTGCATCTCCTACACACAGTCTACAGAAATCCCACATACCGTGTATGGCTACTCCCATGCTACAGAACTCCCGTAAACTGTTTCCTACACTCAGGCTACAGAACTCCTGTAAACTGCTTCGCTCTACATTCAGCTTACATAAATCCTATAAGCTGCATCTCCTACACACAGTCTATAGAAATCCCGCATACTGCGTATGGCTACTCCCATGCTACACAAGTCCTGTAAACTGTTTCCTACACTCAGGCTACAGAACTCCTGTAAACTGCCTCACTCTACATCCAGGTTACAGAAATCCTTTAAGCTGCATCTCCTGCACGCAGGGTACAATAAATCCCGCATGCTATGTATGACTGTTCCCATGCTACAAAACTCCTATAAACTGTTTAAATCATTCAGGCTAAAGAACCCCTGTAAACAGCTTCTCTGTAGACGCTGATTACAGAACGCCAGTAAGAGGCATCTCCTACACAATGGCTATAGAAAACACGCATAGTGCATATAGTTACAGCCATCTTACAGAACTCCTGTCAACTGTCTCCTACACTCATTGCAGAATTCCTGTAAACTGCCTGTCTCGACATCCAATGTACAGAAATCCTGTAAGCTGCTTCTCTTTCACTCAGGTTACCGAAAACCAGCATAGTGTGTAAGACTACCCACGCTACAGAACTCCCGTAAACTGTTTCCTAAATTGAGGCTGCAGAACTCCAGTAAACTGCTTCGCTCTACATCCAGCTAACAGAAATCCTGTAAGCTGCTTCTCCTTACCTCAGGCTACAGAAATGCTGCATACTGCGTATGGCTACTCCCATGCTACAGAACTCCCATAAACTGTTTTCTACACTCAGGCTACAGAACTCCAGTAAACTGACTCACTCTACATCCAGGTTACAGAAATCCTTTAAGCTGCATCTCCTGCACGCAAGCTACAGAAATCCTGCTTACTGCGTATGACTGTTCCCATGCTACAAAACTCTTATAAACTGTTTAAAAATTTCAGACTAAAGAACTCCTGTAAACAGCCTCTCTGTAGACCCAGATTACAGAACGCCAGTAAGAGGCATCTCCTACACAATGGTTATAGAAAACGCGGATAGTGCATATAGTTACAGCCATGTTACAGAACTCCTGTCAACTGTCTCCTACACTCAGATGCAGAACTCCTGTAAACTGCCTCTCTTGACATCCAATGTACAGAAATCCTGTAAGCTGCTTCTCTTTCACTCAGGTTACCGAAAACCAGCATAGTGTGTAAGACTACCCATGCTACAGAACTCCCGTAAACTGTTTCCTACACTCAGGCAGCAGAATTCCCATAAAGTACCTCTCTCTACATCCAGCTTACAGAAATCCTGTAAGCTGCATCTCTGACAGGCAAGCTACAGATATCCCGCATACTGCATATGGCTGTTCCAATGCTACAAAACTCCTGTAAACTGTTTCCAACATTCAGGCTACAGAATTCCTGTAAACTGCCTTTCTGTACATCCAATGTACAGAAATCCTGTAAGCTGCTTCTCTTTCACTAAGGTTACTGAAAATAGCATAGTGCGTAAGACTACTCCCATGCTACAGAACTCCCGTAATCTGTCTCCTACACTCAGGATGCACAACTCCGGTAAACAGCCTCTCTCTACATCCAGCTTACAGAAATCCTGTAAGCTACACCTCCTACAGGAAAGCTACAGAAATCCCGCATACTGCGTATGGCTAGAGCCAAGTTACAGAACTCCGTAAAATGTCTCGTACACTCAGGATGCAGAACTCCTGTAAACTGCCTCTCTCTACATCCAGTATACAGAAATCCTGAAAGCTGCATCTCCTACACACAGTCTACAGAAATCCCGCATACTGCGTATGGCTACTCCCATGCTACACAACTCCTGTAAATTGTCTCATACACACAGGATGCAGTACTCCTGTAAACTGCCTCACTCTACATACAGCTTACAGAAATCCTGTAAGCTGCTTCTCTTTCACTCAGGTTACCGAAAACTGCATAGTTCGTAAGACTACTCCCATGCTACAGAACTGCTGTAAACTGTCTCCTACACTCAGGATGCAGAACTCCTGTAAACTTCCTCTCTCTACATCCAGTGTACAGAAATCCTGTAAGCCTCTTCTCCTTAACTCAGGCTACAGAAGAACCGCATACTGCGTATAGCTGTTCCCATGCTACAAAACTCCTGTAACTGTCTGTTACACTCAGGATTCAGAACTCCTGTAAACTGCCTCTCTTTACATCCAAATTACAGAGGCCAGTAAGCAGCTTTTCCTACACGCAGGCTACAGAATACCTGCATACTGCCTATGGCTATTCCCATTAGAGAACTCCTGTAAACTATCTGCTACATTCAGGCTGCAAAATTCCTGTAAACAGCCTCTATGTAGACCCAGATTACAGAACGCCAGGATCAGCATCTCCTAAACACTGGCTACATAAATCCCACATAGTGCATATGGCTACAGCCATAATACAGAACTCCCGTAAACTGTCTCCTACACTCAGGCTGCTGAACTCCTGTAAACTGCCTCTCTCTACGTCCAATGTACAGAAGTCCTGTAAGCTGCTTCTCTTTCACGCAGGTTACCAAAAAGCCGTATAGTGCGGATGGCTACTCCCATGCTACAGAACTCCTGTAAACTGTTTCCTACACTCAGGCTACAGAACTCCAGCAAACTGCTTCTCTCTACAACAGGTTACAGAAATCCTTTAAGCTGCATCTCCTACACGCAGGCTACAATAAATCCTGCATGCTGCGTATGACTGTTCCTATGAAACAAAAATCCTATAAACTGTTTCCACATTCAGGCTAAAGAGTTCCTGTAAACTGCCACTATATATACCCAGATTACACAACGCCAGTAAGCAGCATCTCCTACACGCAGGCTATAGAAAATGCACATAGAGCACATAACTACAGCCATGTTACAGAACTCCTGTAAACTGTCTCCTAAACTCAGGATGACCAGTAAACTGCCTCACTCTTCATCCAGGTTACAAAAATCCTTTAAGCTACATCTCCTACACGCAGGCTACAGAAATGCCGCATACTGCGTATGGCTATTCTCATGCTAAAGAACTCCTGTAACTGTCTCCTACACTCAGGATGCAGGTTTCCTGTAAACTGCCTCTATATAGACCCAGATTACAGAACACAAGTAAGCAGCATTTACTACACACTGGCTACAGAAATCCCACATAGTGCCTATGGCTACAGCCATGCTACAAAACTCCTGTATACTGTCTCCTACACTCAGGATGCAGAACTCCTTTTCCAACATTCAGGATATAGAATTCCTGCAAACTGCCTCTCTTTACATCCAATGTACAGAAATCCTGTAAGCTGCTTCTCTTTCACTCAGGTTACCGAAAACAGCATAGTGCATAAGACTACTCCCATGCTACAGAACTCCCGTAAACTGTTTCCTACACTCAGGCTGCAGAACTCCAGTAAACTGCTTCACTCTACATCCAGCTTACAGAAATCCTGTAAGCTGCATCTCCTACACACAGGCTACAGAAATCCCGCATACTGCGTATGGCTTCAGCATGTTACAGAACCCACCTAAACTTTCTCCTACACTCAGGATGCAGAACTCCTGTAAACTGCCTCTATTTTCATCCAGCAAACAGAACGCCAGTAAACAGCATCTCCTACACACAGGGTACAGAAACTCACATAGTGCATATGGCTACTCCCATGCTACAGAACTCCCGTAAACTGTTTCCTACACTAAGGCTACAGAACTCCAGTGAACTACCTCACTCTACATCCAGGTTACAGAAATCCTTTAAGCTGCATGTGCTGCACGCAGGCTACAATAAATCCCGCATGCTGCGTATGATTGTTCCCAAACTACAAAACTCCTATAAACTGTTTTAATCATTCAGGCTGAAGAACTCCTGTAATCAGCTTCTCTGTAGTCCCAGATTACAGAACGCCAGTAAGCTACATCTCTTTCACTCAGACTACTGAAAGCCTGTATAGTACGTATGGTTACTCCCATGCTACAGAACTTCCATAAAATGTTTTTTACATTCAGGCAGCAGAATTCTAGTAAACTGCCTATCTCTACATCCAGCTTACAGAAATCCTGCCAACTGCATCTCCTACACGCAGGCCACAGAAATCCCGCATACTGCGTATGGCTGTTCCCATGCTACAAAACTCCTGTAAATTGTTTCCAACATTCAAGCTGCAGAATTCCTGTAAACTGCCTTTCTGTAGATCTAGATTACAGAACACCAGTAAGCAGGCTACACGCTACACGCAGGCTAGAGAAATCCCGCCTAGTACACATGGCTACAGCCATGCTACAGAACTCCCGTAAACTGTCTCCTACACTGAGGCTGCAGAACTCCTGTAAACTGCCTCTCTCTATATCCAGCTTACAGAAATTCTGTAAGATGAATCTCCTACACTGAGGCTACAGAAAACCACATAGTGCCTATGGCTACTACCATGCTACCGAACTGCCATAAACTGAGTCTCCTACACTCAGGCTGCAGAACTCCAGTAAACTGCCTCTCTCTACATCCAACTTACAGAATTCCTTTTAAGTTGCTTCTCCTTCACTCAGGCTACAGAAATCCCACACAATGCGTATGGCTATTATCATGCTATGGAACTCCCGTAAACTGTCTCCTACACTCAGGTTGCAGAACTCTTGTAAACTGCTTCTCTCTACATCCAGCTTACACACATTCTTTAAGCTGCACCTACTACACTCAGGCTACAAAAATCCCGCATATTGCGTATGGATGCACCCATACTATAGAACTCCCGTAAACTGTCTCCTAATCTGAGGTGGCAGAACTCCTGTAAACTTCCTCTCTCTACATTCAGCTTACAGAAATCCTGTAAGCTGCATCTCCTACACGAAAGCTGCAGAAATCCCACATCCTGCATATGGCTGATTCCATGCTGGAACTCATGTAAATTGTGTCCTATACTCAGGCTGCAGAACTCCTGTAAACTGCCTCTCTATAGACCCAGATTACAGAACGAAAGCAAGCAGCAACTCCTGTAAAAATGCTACAGAAATCATGCATAGTGCATATGGCTACAGCCATGCTACAGAACTCCTGTACACTGTCTCCTACACTCAGGCTGCAGAAATCCTGTAAACTGCCTCTCTCAACATCCAGCTTACAGAAATCCTATAAGCTGCATCTCCTACAAGCAGGCTACAGAAATCCTAGATACTGTGTATGCCTGATTCCATGCTACAGAACTCATTTAAATTGTCTCCTAACTTAGGAAGCAGAACTCCTGTAAACTGCATCTCTGTAGACCCAGATTACAGAAGGAAAGCACGCAGCATCTCCTACACACAGGCTACAGAAATCCCGCATAGTGCGTATGCCTACAGCCATGGTACAGAACTCCCGTAAACTGTCTCCTACACTCAGGCTGCAGAAATCCTGTAAACTGCTTCTCTTTCACTCAGGCTACTGAAAACCCGTGTAGTGCATATGGCTACTTTCATGCTACAGAACTGTAAACTGTCTCCTACACTCAGGTTGCATAACTATGGTAAAATGCCTCTTTGTACACCCAGATTACAGAACACCAGTAAGCAGTATCACCTACACGCAGGCTACAGAAATCCCGCATAGTGCGTATGGCTACAGCCTTGCTACAGAACTCCCATAAACTCTTTCCTACACTAAGGTTGCAGAACTCCTGTAAACTGCCTCTCTCTACATCCAGCTTATAGATATCCTGTAAGCTGCTTCTCCTTCACTTAGGCTACAGAAACCCACATAGTGCTTATAGCTACACCCATGCTACAGAACTCCCGTAAACTGTCTCCTACACTCAGGCTGCAGAAATCCTGTAAACTGCCTCTCTCTACATCCAGCTTACAGAAATCCTGTAAACTGCTTCTCTTTTACTCAGGCTACTGAAAACCCACGTAGTGAGTATGGCTACTTTCAACTACAGAACTGTAAACTGTCTCCTACACTCAGGTTGCATAACTACAGTAAACTGCCTCTTTGTACACGCCAATTACAGAACACCAGTAAGCAGCATCCCCTACACGCAGGCTACAGAAATCCTGCATAGTGAGTATGGCTACAGCCATGCTACAGAACTCCTGTAAACTGTTTCCTACACTAAGGTTGCAGAACTCCTGTAAACTGCCTCTCTCTACATCCAGCTTATAGAAATCCTGTAACCTGCTTCTCCTTCACTCAGGCTAAAGAAAACCACATAGTGCGTATGGCTACACCCATGGTACAGAACTCCCATAAACTTTCTACTATACTCAGGCTGCAGAAATCCTGTAAACTGCCTCTCTCTACATCCAGTGTACAGAAATCCTGTAAGCTGCATCTCCTACACGCAGGCTACAGATATCCTGCTTACTGCGTATGGCTGTTCCCATGCTACAGAACTCCTGTAAACTGTTTCCTACACTCATTATGCAGAACTCCTGTAAACTCCCTCTCTCTACATCAAACTTACAGAACGCCAGTAAGCAGCATATTCTACACGCAGGCTACAGAAAGCCAGCATAGTGCATATGGTTACAGCCATGCTACAGAACTCCTGTAAACTGTTTCCTACACTCAGGCTGCAGAACTCCTGTAAACTGACTCTCTATACATCCAGTGTACAGAAATCCTGTAAGGTGCTTCTCCTTAACTCAGGCTACAGGAATCCTGCATACTGCGTATGGCTAATCCCATGTTACAGAACTCCTGTAAAGTGTCTCCTACAATGAGGATGCAGAACTCCTGCAAACTGCCTCTCTGTAGACCCAGATTACAGAACGCCAGTAAACAGCATCACCCACACGCAAGCTTCAGAAAACCAGCATACTAAGTATGGCTGCAGCCATGCTATAGAACTCCCGTAAACTGTCTGCTACACTGAGGCTGCAGAACTCCTGTAAACTGCCTCTCTCTACATCTAGCTTACAGAAATTCTGTAAGATGCATCTGCTGCACTCAGGCTAAAGAAACCACATACTAGCCATGCTACAGAACTCCCATAACCTGAGTAACCACACTCAGGATGCAGAAACTTGTAAACTCCCTCTCTCTACATCCGCTTACAGAAATCCTGTAAGCTGCTTCATCTTCACTCAGGCTACAGAAAACCCTCATAGTCCATATGGCTGTTCCCTTGTCATAGAACTCCTGTAAACTGTCACCTACAGTCATTCTGCAGAACTCTTGTAAACTGCCTCTCTCTACATACAGCTTACAGAAATCTGAAAGCTGCATCTCCTACACTCAAGATACAGAAAACCCCCCTAGTGTGTCAAGCTAGTTACATGCTAAGATCTCCCATAAAAAGAGTCTCCTACATTCCGGCTGCAGAACTCCTGTAAACTGCTTCTCTCTACATCCAGCTACAGAAATCCTATAAGCTGCTTCTCCTTTACTCATGTTACAGAAATCCCGGATACTGCATAAGTCTGATCCCATGCTACCGAACTCCTTTAAACTGTCCCCTACACTCAGGCTGCCGAACTCCAGTAAACTGCCTTTCTCTACATCCAGCTTACAGAAATCCTGTAAGCTGCTTCTCCTTAACTCAGGCTACAGAAATTTCGCATAGTGCGTAATATTGCACACATGCTGCAGAACTCCTGTAAACTCTTTCCTACACTCAGGCTGCAGAACTCCAGCAAACTGACTCTCTACATCCAGCTTACAGAAATCCTGTAAGCTGCCTCTCCTGCACTCTGGCTGCAGAATTCCTCTAAACAGCCTCTCTGTACATCCAGATTACCGAATGCTGGTAAGCTGCATCTCCTACACGCAGGCTACAGAAATCCCACGTACTGCGTATGGCTTTTCCCATGCTATAGAACTGCTGCAAATTGTTTCCATCATTCAGGCTTTAAACTCCTGTAAACTGACTCTCTCTACATCCAGTGTACAGAAATCCTGTAAGCTGCTTCTCCTTAACTCAGGCTACAGAAATCACGCATACTGCATATTGCTGATCCGATGCTACAGAACTCCTGTAAACTCTCTCCTACATTAAGGCTGCAGGACTCCTGTAAACTGCCTCTCTGTAGAGCTAGATTGCAGAACACCAGTATGCAGCCTCTCCTACACTCAGGCTACAATATTCCCGCATAGTGTGTATGGCTACAGCCATGTTACAGAACTCCCATAAAATGTCCCTACACTCAGGCTGCACAACTCCTGTAAACTGCCTCTCTACATCCAGGTTACAGAAATTCAATAAGTTGCTTTTCCTTCACTCATGCTACAGAAAACCTGCATGGTGCGTATGGATACACCAATGCCACAGAACTCCGTAACCCTAAGCCTCGTCCTAGCCCTAGCCCTAAACCTAACCCTAACCATATCTCTAACCCTAACAATAACCCTAACCCTAAGTGTAACCTCAATCCTAACCGTAATCCTAACCCTAACCCAACCCAAACCCTAAACTTCACCCTAACCCTAACAATAACACTACCCTTAGCACTAAAACTAACCCTGGCTCTAACCCTAACCCTAACCTTATCCCTAATGATAACCCTAACCTAACCCTAACCCTAACCCTGGTCCTAACCCTAACCCTAACCTTAACACAGTCTAGACCTAAATCTAAACTTCACCCTAACACTAACCCTAGCCCTAACCCTAAACCTAACCCTAACCCTGGCCCTAACCCTTATTCTAACCCTTACCCTAGCCCTAGCCCTAGCCCTAACGCTAACCCTAGCCCTAGCACTAGCCCTATGCCTAATGCTAACCTTAACCCTAGCCATAGCCCTATCCCTAAACCTAACCCTAGCACTAAACCTAAACCTAACCATAACACTAACCCTAACCCATACCCTAACCCTAAACCTAACCCCAGCCCTAAGCCTAACCTTAGCCCTAACCCTAACCATAACACTAGCCCTAGCACCAAACCTAACAGTTGCTCTTACCCTAACCCTAACCCTAGCCCTAAACATAACATCAACCCTAACTCCAGCCCTAGCACTAGCCGTATCCATAACACTAACACTAGCCTTAACCCGAACCCTAACCCTAGTCTAGACATAAACCTAACCCTAAAACTAACCATAATCCTAATTCTTACACTAACACTAGACTTAGCTTTAGCCCTAACCGCAACCCTAACCCAAACCCTAGTCTTAAACTAACACTGACCCTAGCCCTAGCTCTAACCATAACCCTGACCCTAGCCCTAACCCTAACCCAGCCCTAACCCTAAACCTAACCATAACCCTAACCCTAGCTTTAACACTAACCCTAAAAATAACCATAAACCTAACCCTAGCGCTAACCCTAAAACTAATCCTGGGCCTAACCTTAAACCTATCCCTTACCCTAGCCCTAACCATAACCATTACCCTTGCCCTAACCATAACCCTAACCCTAGCCCTAGCCCTAACACCTAGCCCTATTCCCAACCCTAACAGTAACCCTAACCCGAACCTCTACCCTAACCCAAACCCTAACCCAAACCTAACCCTAACCGTAGCCCTAACCCTAACCATAGAACGAGCCTAACACTAACCTTAACCCTGGCTCTAACCTTAACCGTAACCCTAACCCTAGCCCTAGCCCTAGACCTACCCCTAGCCTAGAGCTAGCCTTAACCCTAACCATAATCCTAGCCCTAAACATAACCCTAACCAAAACATTAACCCTAAATCCTGTAACCCTAAACCTTAACAATAACCCTAACCACAACACTAACCCTAACCTTAGCCCTAACACTACCCTAGAAATAACATTAACCCTACCATAACCCTAACCCTAGCCCTATCCCTAAACCTAGCCCTCACTCTAACACTAACCCTGGCCCTAGCCTTAAACCTTTCCTTACCGTAAACCTAACCCTAACTCTAATCCTAGCACTAGCCCTAACACTAACCCTAACCTTAAACCTAAAACTAACACTAGCCCTAGACCTGACCCTAACCTAGCCCTAGCCCTAGCCCTAACCATAACAC
Organism: Oryctolagus cuniculus; assembly: GCF_964237555.1. Lineage (NCBI taxonomy): Eukaryota > Metazoa > Chordata > Mammalia > Lagomorpha > Leporidae > Oryctolagus > Oryctolagus cuniculus. The sequence goes on along the minus strand of NC_091444.1, from coordinate 86,399,685 downwards.
TAACCCCTGCCCTAGGCCTATCACTAACCCTAACCCTAGCCCTAGCCCTAGCCCTAACCATAACACTAACCTTTGCCCTAGCCCTATCCCTAACCCTAACACTAGCATTAGTCCTAGCCTTAGCCCTGGCCCTAACATTAACCCTAGACCTAGCCCTAACACTAACCCTAACTCTAACTCTGGCCCTAACCCCAACCCTAATGCTATCACTTGTCCTAACCCTAACACTAGCCCTATCCCTAAACCTAGCCCTCACCCTAACCCTAACCCTGGCCATAACGTTAACACTAACCCTCACCCTAATGCTAACCCTAATCTTAGCCCTAGCCGTAGTCCTAACCCTAACCCTAAACCTAGCCCTAACCCTAACCATAACCGTAACCCAAACCCTAGACCTAGCCCTAGCCCAAACCCTAACCCTAACCCTAATCCTAGCCCTTGCCCTAACCCTAACCCTTACCCTAACACTAACCCTAACCCTAACCCTAACACTAACCCAGGCCATAGCCATAGCCCTAACCCTAACCCTAACCCTAGCACTAACCCTAAACTTAACCCTAAACCTAGCCCTAAACCTAACCCATACACTAGCCCTACCCTAACCCTATCCCTAGCCTTAGCACTAATGCTAGCCCTAACCATAACCCTAGCCTTAGCCAAAGATCTAACCCTAATGCCAACTCTTTCCCTAACCCTAACCCTAACTGTAACCCTAACCCTAACCGCTAACCCTAACTCTAACTCCAACACTAACCATAACCTTAAACTTAACCATAAACGTATCCCTAGCCGTAGCCCAAACCCAAACCCTAAACCTAACACTAACCCTAAACATAGCCCTAGCCTAACCCTAAACCTAACCCTAACCCAAGCCCTAGCCTTAGACTTAGCCTTAACCCCAAACCTAACCCTAATCATAACCCTAACCTTAACCTTAACACCAGCCCTACCCTAACCCTAACCCCAAAACAAACCCTAGCCTGAACCCTAAACATAAATCCAGCCCTAACGCTAACCCTAACCCTAACCCCAGCCACAACCCTAACTCTAGCCCTGCCCCTAACCCTAACCCTAGCCCTAACCCTAACCCTAAACATAGCCATAGCCCTAACCCTAACCCCAAAACTAACCCTAGCACTAGCCGTAACCCTAACCCTAACCAAAACCCTAAATCTAACCCTAACCCTAACCCTAACTCTAACCCTAAACAAAACCCTAACCCTAGCACTAGTCCAAGCCCTAAACCTAGCCCTAACCATAACCCTAACCCTAGCACTAACCCTAACCCTTACCCTAACCCTAACCATAACCCTAAACCTTACCCTAGCCCTAGCCCTAGCCCTAACCCTAACCCTAACCCTAAACTTAACCCTCACCCTAGCCCTAGCCCTAACCCTAAACCTAACCCTAGACCTAACCCTAACCTGACCGTAAACCTTACACTAACCACTATCCCTAACCCTAACCATAAACCCAATCCTAACCCTAAACTTAGCCCTAACTCTAAACATAACACAAGCCCTAACACTAACCAGAACCCTAGCCCTAACCCTAACCCTAACCATAAACCTAACCCCTAACCCTAACCCTAACATTAACCACAACAATAACCCTAACCCTAATCCTAATTCTGAAACTAACTATCCCTAACACTTACCAGAACCCTAGCCCTAACCCTAACCCTAACCATAAACCTAACCCCTAACCCTAACCCTAACATTAACCACAACAATAACCCTAACCCTAATCCTAATTCTGAAACTAACCCTATCCCTAACACTTACCCTAAACCTGGCCCTAACGCTAAACCTGCAAACTGTGTCTCTCTACAGGACTTCGTAAACTGTTTCTCCTACACTCAAGCTACAATACGCATTGTACGTATGCCTACTGACAATCTATAGAACTCCTGCAAACTGAGTCTGCTACACTCAGGATGCAGAACTCCTATAAACTGCCTAGGTCTACATCCAGCTTACAGAAATCCTGTAAGCTGCATCTCCTACATTCAGGCTAAGAAATCCTGCATAGTGTGTAAAGCTACTCCCATGGTAAGATCTCCCGTAAAATGAGTCTACTACACACAGGATGCAGAACTCCAGTAAACTGCCTCTCTCTACATCCAGCTTGCAGAAATCCTGTAAGCTGCATCTCCTACACTCAGGCTACAGAAATCCTGCAAACTGCGTCTCTCTGCATCCATGTTTAGAACTCCAGTGAGCTGTTTCTCCTACACACATGCTAAAGAAATCCCGCATACTGCGTATGCCTACTCAGAAGCTACAGAACTCCGGTAAACAGAGTCTCCTATGCTCAGGCTGCAGAACTCCTGTAAACTGCCTCTCTCTACAGCCAGCTTACAGAAATTCTGTAAACTGAGTCTCCTACACTCGGACTACATAAAACCCGCATACTGCGTATGACTACTTCCAAGCTACAGAACTCCCATAAACTCTGTCTCCTACATTCAGGTTGCAAAACTCTTGTAAACTGCCTCTCTGTACACCCAGCTTACCGAACTCCAGTAAGCTGCATCTTCTACACTCAGCCTACAGAAAACCCACATACTGCATATGCCTACTCCCAAGCTACAGAACTCCCGTAAACTGAGTCTCCTACACTCAGGATGCAGACTACCGTAAACTGCCTCTATCTACTTCCAGCTTACAGAATTCCAGTAAGCTGCGTCTCCTACAAACAAGCTACAGAAATCCCGCATACTGCGTATGCCTCCTCCCAAGCTACAGAACTCCCATAACCTGTGTCTACTACACTCAGGCTGCAACTCCTGCAAACTGCGTCTCCCTATCCATGTTTTAGAACTCCCGTATACTGTTCCTCCTACATTCATGCTACAAGAAGCTCGCATTGTCTGTATGACTACTGACAATCTATAGAACACCTGTAAACTGAGTCTGCTACACTCAGGGTGCAGAACTCCTGTAAACTGCCTAGCTCTACATCCAGCTTACAGAAATCCTGTAAGCTGCATCTCCTACACACAGGCTACAGAAATCCCGCATAGTGTGTAAAGCTACTCCCATGCTAAGATGTTCCATAAAATGAGTCTCCTACACTCAGGCTGCAGAACTCCAGTAAATGCCTGTCTGTACATCCAGCTAGCATAAATCCTATAAGCTGCATCTCCTACACTCAGGCTACACAAATCCCGCATACTGCGTATGGCTATTCCCATGCTACGAAACTCCTGTAAATTGTCTCCTACACTCAGGATGCAGAACTACTGTAAACTGCCTATCTCTACAACCAGCTTACAGAAATGTTGTAAGCTGCATCTCCTACATGCAGGCTACAGAAATCTCACATAGTGCATATGGTTTTCCAATGCAACAGAATTCCTGTAAACTGTTTCCAATATTCAGGCTGCAGAACTCCTGTAAACTGCCTCTCTCTATATCCAGTGTACAGAAATCCTGTAAGCTGCTTCTTCTTAACTCAGGCTAAAGAAATCCCGCATACTACGTAAGGCTGATCCCATGCTACGGAACTCCTGTAAACTCTATCCGACACTCAGGATGCAGAACTCCTGTAAAGTGCCTCTCTCTACATCCAGCTTACAGAAATCCTGCATCAGCATCACCTACACGCAGGCTACAGAAAACCCACATAGTGCGTATGGCTACAGCCATGCTACAGAACTCCCGTAAACTGTCTCAAACACTCAGTCTGCAGAACTCCTGCAAACTGCCTCTCTGTAAACCCAGATTACAGAATGCCAGTAAGTTGCATCTCCTACACGCAGGCTACAGAAATCCCGCATATTGGGTATGGCTATTCCCATGCTACAGAACTCCTGTAAACTGTCTCCTACCAGCAGCTGCAGAACTCCTGTAACTGCCTCTCTCTACATCTAGCTTACAGAAATCCAGTAAGCTGCTTCTCTTTCACTCAGGCTACCGAAAACCCGTATAGTGCGTATGGCAACTCCCATGCTACAGAACTCCCGTAAACTGTTTCCTACACTCAGGCTGCAGAACTCCAGTAAATTGCCTCACTCTACATCCAGCTTACAGAAATCCTGTAAACTGCCTCTCCTACATGCAGGTTACAGAAATCCCGCATCTGCATATGGCTGTTCCCATGCTACAAAACTCCTGTAAACTGTTTCCAACATTCAGGCTGCAGAATTCCTAAAAACTGCCTCTCTGTAGACCCAGATTACAGAACACCAGTCAGCAGCATCTCCTTCACTCAGGCTACAGAAAACCCACGTAGTGCATATGGGTACAGCCATGCTGCAGAATTCCCATAAAGTGTTTCCTACACTCAGGCTGCAGAACTCCAGTAAACTGCTTCGCTCTACATCCAGATTACAGAAATCATGTAAGCTGCTTCTCCTTAACTCAGGCTACAGAATTCCTGCATACTGCGTATGGCTGATCCCATGCTACAGATCTCCTGTAACTGTCTCCTACAGTCAGGATGCAGAACTCCTGTAAACTGCCTCTCTTTACATCCAGCTTACAGAACACCAGTAAGCAGCATCTCCTACACACAGGCTACAGAAAACCTGCATAGTGCGTATGGCTACAGCCACGTTACAGAAGTCCCATAAACTGTCTCCTACACTCAGGCTGCGGAACTCCTGCAAACTGCCTCTCTGTAGACCCAGATTACAGAAATCCTTTAAGCTGCATCTCCTGCACTCAGGCTACAGAAAAACCACATACTGCATATGGCTACTACCATGCTACAGAACTCCCGTAAACTGTGTCTGCTACAACAGGCTGCAGAACTCCTGTAAACTGCCTCTCTCCACATCCAGCTTACAGAAATCCTGAAAGCTGCGTCTCCTACACTCAGGCTACAGGAAAGCCGTATACTGTGTATGCCTACTCCTAACCTACAGAACCCCCTAAACTGTGTCTACTACACTCAGGCTGCAGAACTCCTGTAAGCTGCCTCTCTCTACATCCAGTTTACAGAAATCCTGTAAACTGCCTTTCCTTCACTCAGGCTGCTTAAAACCCACAAAGGCCTATGGCTACTACCATACTACAGAATTCCCATAAACTGTGTCTACTACACTCAGGCTGCAGAACTCCTGTAAACTGCCTCTCTCTACATCCAGCTAACAGAATTCCAGTATGTTCCATCTCCTTCTCTCAGGCTACAATAATCCTGCATACTGCGTGTGCCTATTCCCAAGCTACAGAACTCCTATAAACTGTGTCTACTACACTCCTGTAAACTGAGTCTGCTTCACTCAGGTTGCAGAAGTCCTGCGTACAGCGTCTCTCTACATCCATGTTATAGAACTCCAGTAAGCTGTTTCTCCTACACTCATGCTAAAGAAATCCCGCATATTACGTATGCCTACTCAGAAGCCACAGAACTCCCATAAACTGAGTCTCATACACTCAGGCTGCAGAACTCCTGTAAACTGCCTCTCTCTACATCCAGCTTATGGAACTACAGTAAGCTGCGTCTCTTACACTCGGCCTACAGAAAACCCACATGCTGTTTATGCCTACTCCGAAGCTACAGAACTCCCATAAACTCTGTGTACTACAATAAGGCAGCAGAACTCCTGTAAACTGCCTCTCTGTACACCCAGCATACAGAACTCCTGTAAGCTGCATCTCCTACACTCAGCCTACAGAAAACCCACATACTGTGTATGCCTACTCCCAAACTACAGAACTCCCGTTAACTGTGTCTTTCACACTCTGGCTGCAGAACTGCGAACTGCGTCTCTCTACATCCATGTTACAGAACTCCAGTAAGCTGTTTCTCCTACACTCATGCTAAAGAAATCACGCATAGTGCATATACCCACTCAGAAGCCACAGAACTCTCGTAAACTGAGTCTCCTACACACATGCTGCAGAACTCCTGCAACCTGCTTCTCTCTACATCCAGATGACGGAACTACAGTAAGCTGCATCTCCTACACTCATGCTACAGAAATCCCGCATATTGCGTATGTCTACTCCCAAGCTACTGAACTCCCATAAACAGTGTCAACTTCACTCAGGCTGCAGAACTCCCGTAAACTCTCTCCTACATTCAGGCTGCAAAACTCCTGTAAACTGCCTCTCTCAAAACCAGCTTACAGAAATCCAGAATGTTCCTTCTCCTACAGTCTGGCTACAGAAAACCCGCATAGTGCGTATGCCTACTCCCAATCTACAGAACTCCCATAACCTGTGTCTACTACACTCAGGCTGCAGAAATCCTGCAAACTGCGTCTCTCTATATCCATATTACAGAACTCCCGTAAACTGTTTCTCTACACTCACACTACAATAACCTCGCATAGTCTGTATGCCTACTGATTATCTATAGAACTCCTGTAAACTGAGTCTGCTTCACTCAGGTTGCAAAAGTCCTGCGAACTGCATCTCTCTACATCCATGTTACAGAATTCCAGTAAGCTGTTTCTCCTACACTCATGCGAAAGAAATCCCGCATACTGAGTATGCCTACTCAGAAGCTACAGAACTCCTATATAGTGAGTCTCCTACAGTCAGGCTGCAGAACTCCTGTAAGCTGCATCTCCTACACTCATGCTACAGAAATCCTGCATATTGCGTATGCCTACTCCCAAGCTACAGAACTCCCATAAACTCTGTGTACTACAATAAGGCAGCAGAACTCCTGTAAACTGCCTCTCTCACATCCAGCTTACAGAAATCCAGAAAGTTCCTTCTCCTACAGTCAGGCTACAGAATACTCGCATAGTGCGAATGCCTACTCCCAAGCTACAAAACTCCCATAACCTGTGTCTACTACACTCAGGCTGCAGAACTCCTGCAAACTGCATCTCTCTACATCCATGTTACAGAAATCCCAAAAACTGTTTCTCCTACACTCATGCTAGAGAAACCTCTCATTGTATGTATGCCTACTGACAATCTACAGACACCCGTATACTGTCTCCTACACTCAGGCTGCAGAACTCCTGGAAACTACCTCTCTCTACATGCAGCTTATGGAACTCCACTAAGCTGCATCTCCTACACTCAGGCTACAGAAAACCCGTAAACTTCGTATGCCTACTCCCAAGCTACAGAATTCCATTAATGGTGTCTTCCACACTCAGGCCACAGAACTTCTGTGAACTGCGTCTCTCTACATCCATGTTACAGAACTCCTGTAAACTGTTTTTCCTAAATTCACGCTACAGAAACATCGCATTGTATGTATGCCTACTCAGAATCTACAGAATTCCCGTAAACAGATTCTCCTACACTCAGGCTGCAGAACTCCTAAAAACTGCCTCTCTCTACATCCAGCTTACAGAAATACTAACCCTAACCCTAAGCCTAGTCCTAGCCCTAGCCCTAACCCTAAACCTAACCATATCTGTAACCCTAACAATAACCCTAACCCTAAGCATAACCTTAATCCTAACTGTAATCCTAACCCTAACCCAACCCAAATCCTAAACTCCGCCCTAACCCTAACCATAACACTACCCTTAGCACTAACCCTAACCCTGGTTCTAACCCTAACCCTAACTTTATCCCTAACCCTAACCCTAACCTTAATCCAGTCTAGACCTAAATCTAAACTTAACCCTAACACTAACCCTAGACTTAGCTCCAGCCCTAACCCCAACCTGAACCCTAACCCTAGCCCTATCCTAACCCTAACCCTGAACCTTGACCTAACCCTAACCCTAACCGTAACCTTAACAAAAGCCCTAGCCCTAGCACTAACCCTAATCCTCACCCTAGCTCTAGCCCTAACTCCAAACCTAAACCTAACCTTAGCCTTAACCCTAATCTTAACACTAGCCCTAGCACTAACCCTAACCCTGGCTATAACCCTAACCCTAACTCTAGCCCTAACCCTAACCCTAGCCATAAACCTAACCCTAACCGAAACGCTAACCCCTAAACCTAACTCTAATCATAACCGCAAACCTAACCCTAACCTTAACACTAACACTAACACAAGCCCTAATCCTAACCCTAACCCTAACCCTGGCACTAACCCTTACCCTAACCCTTACCCTAGCCCTAGCCCTAACGCTAACCCTAGCCCTAGCACTAGCCCTAGGCCTAATGCTAATCCTAACCCTAGCCATAGCCCTAGCCCTAACCCTAAACCTAACCCTAGCCTAAACCTAATTCTAACCGTAACCCTAACCCTAACCCTAAACCTAACCCCAACCCTAAGCCTAACCTTAGCCCTAACCCTAACCATAACACTAGCCCTAGCACCAAACCTAACAGTTGCTCTAACCCTAACCCTAACCCTAGCCCTAAACATAACATCAACCCTAACTCCAGCCCTAGCACTAGCCGTATCCATAACACTAGCCTTAACCCGAACCCTAACCCTAGTCTAGACATAAACCTAACCCTAAAACTAACCATAATACTAATACTTACACTAACACTAGACTTAGCTTTAGCCCTAACCGCAACCCTAACCCTAACCCTAGTCTTAAACTAACACTGACCCTAGCCCTAGCTCTAACAGTAAACCTAACCTTAACCCTAGCCCTAGCCCTAACCATACCTAGGCCTAACCCTAACACTAACCCTAGCCCTAACCCTAACCCTAACATTATACAAGCATTAGACCAAACCCTAACCATAGCCCTAACCCTAACCCAGCCCTAACCCTAATCCTAACCATAACCCTAACCCTAGCTCTAACACTAACCCTAAAAATAACCATAAACCTAACCCTAGCGCTAACCCTAAAACTAATCCTGGGCCTAACCTTAAACCTATCCCTTACATTAGCCCTAACCCTAATCTTTACCCTTGCACTAACCCTAACCCTAACCCTAACCCTAACCCTAACCCTAGCCCTAGCCCTAACACCTAGCCCTATTCCCAACCCTAACAGTAGCCCTAACCCGAACCTCTACCCTAACCCAAACCCTAACCCAAACCTAACCCTAACCATAACCCTAACCCTAACCATAACACGAGCCTAGAACTAACCTTAACCCTGGCTCTAACCTTAACCCTAACCCTAACCCTAGCCTAGACCTAGCCCTAACCCTAACCGTAATCCTAGCCCTAAACATAACCCTAACCGAAACATTAACCCTAAAACTTAACCCTAACCCTAACCACAATGCTAACCCTAACCTTAGCCCTAACACTAACCCTAACACTAACCCTAGAAATAACATTAACCCTAGCCCTAACCCTAGCCCTAGCCCTAACCCTAAACCTAGCCCTCACCCTAACACTAACCCTGGCCCTAGCCCTAACCCTATCCCTTACCATAAACCTAAACCTAACCCTAATCCTAGCACTTGCCCTACACCTAACCCCAACCCTAACCCTAAACCTTAAACTAACACTAGCCCTAGACCTGACCCTAACCCTAGCACTAGCCCTAGCCCTAACCATAACACTAACCCTTGCCCTAGGCCTATCACTAACCCTAACCCTAGCCCTAGTCCTAGCCCTAACCCGAGCCCTAGCCCTAGCCCTAACCATAACACTAACCCTTGCCCTAACCCTAACTATAGTCCTAACTCTAGCACTAGTCCTAGCCTTAAGCAAACTGTAACTGTAGCCCTATGCATAGCCCTAATCATAACACTAACCCTAACCGTAAACTAAACCTAACCCCTAACCCTAAACCTGACATTAACCACAACCCCAATCCTAATCTTAGCCCTAACCCTAACCCTACCGCTAACCCTAACACTAGCCCTAGCTCTAACCCTAACCCTAGCCCTAGCCCTAGGCCTAACCCTAACCCTAACCCTAACCATAACCCTAACATAGCCCTAGCCCTATCCCGAAACCAAACCCCAGTACTAGCCCTAGCCCTAGCCCGAACCTTACCCTAGACCTAGCCCTAAGCCTAAACCTAAACATAGCCATAGGCCTAAACTGAACCCTAAACATAGCCCTAGCCATAGCACTAACCCTAACCCTAACCCTACTCCTATACCTAACCACAACCCTAACCCTAGACTTAGCCCTAACCCTAACCCTAACCCTAGCCCAAACCATAACCCTAAACATAGCCATAGTCCCAACCTAACCCTAAACCTAGCCTTAGTTCTAACCCTAACCATAGACCTAGGCCTAACCCTAACACTAACCCTAGCCCTAGCCCTAACCCTAACCCTAACCCTAACCCTAATACAAGCACAAGCCCAAACCCTAACCCTAGCCCTAACCCTAACCCAGCCTTAACCCTAATCCTAACCATAACCCTAACCCTAGCTCTAACACTAACCCTAAAAAGAACCATAACCTAACCCTAGTGCTAACCCTAAAACTAATCCTGGGCCTAACCTTAAACCTATCCCTTACCTTAGCCCTAACCCTAGCCATTACCCTTGCACTAACCCTAAACCTAGTCCTAACACCTAGCCCTATCCCCAACCCTAACAGTAACCCTAACCCGAACCACTACCCTAACCCAAACCCTAACCCAAACCTAACCCTAACCGTAGCCCTAACCCTAACATAACATGGACCTAGCACTAACCTTAACCCTGGCTCTAACCTTAACCCTAACCCTAACCCTAGCCCTAGCCTAGACGTAGCCCTAACCCTAACCATAATCCTAGCCCAAAACGTAACCCTAACTGAAACATTAACCCTAAACCTTAACCCTAACCCTAACCACAACACTAACCCTAACCTTAGCCCTAACACTAACCCTAACCCTAATACTAACCCTAACACTACCGCTAACCCTAACACTAGCCCTAGCTCTAACCCTAACCCTAGCCCTAGCCCTAGGCCTAACCCTAACCCTAACCTTAACCCTAACCCTAACCCTAACATAGCCCTAGCTCTATCCCGAAACCAAACCCCAGTACTAGCCCTAGCCCTAGCCCGAACCCTACCCTAGACCTAGCCCTAAGCCTAAACCTAAACATAGCCATAGGCCAAAACCGAACCCTAAACATAGCCCTAGCCATAGCACTAACCCTAACCCTAACCCTACTCCTATACCTAACCACAACCCTAACCCTAGACTTAGCCCTAACCCTAACCCTAACCCTAGCCCAAACCATAACCCTAAACATAGCCATAGTCCTAACCTAACCCTAAACCTAGCCTTAGCTCTAACCCTAACCATAGACCTAGGCCTAACCCTAACACTAACCCTAGCCCTAGCCCTAACCCTAACCCTAACCCTAATCCTAATCCTAATCCTAACCCTAACCATAGCACTAGCCCTACTCTAAGCCTAACACTAACCCTAACCCTAACGAAAACCCTAGTCCTAGTCCTAGCACTAGTCCTAGCCCTAAACCTAACCCTAGCCCTAGCCCTAGCCCTAACCCTAACCCTAGCCCTAACCCTAAAGTAACCTTAACCCCCACGCCTACCCCTAACCCTAACCCTATCCACAACCCTAACTCTAACCTTAGCCCTAACCCTAAACCTAACCCTAACCATAACATTAGCACTAGTTCTAAACCTAAACCTAGCCCTAGCCCTAGCCCTAAACCGAACACTAAACCTAAGCCTAAACCTAACCCTAGCCCTAACCCCAACCCTAACCCAGCCCTAACTCTAAACCTAACCCTAGCCATAGCCCTAGCCCTAATCCCTAACCTTAACAAAAGCACGAAAACTTAACCCTAGCCATAATCCCTAATCCTAACCATAGCCGTAGCACTAGCCCTAGCCCTAACCCTAACTCTATCCCTAATCTTAACCCTAACCGTAACATTAACCCTAACCCCTAACCCTAAACCTAACCTAACCACAACCCTAACCCTAACATTAGACCTAACCATAACCCTAACCCTACACATAACACTAACCCTAACCCTAGCCCTTACCCTAACCCTAAGCCTCGCCTTTACCCTAACCTCAACACTGGTCCTAATCCTAACCCTAGCCCTAGCCATAACCCTAACTCTAACAGTAACCCTAACCCTAACCCTAACCCTACACATAGCACTAGCCCTTACCCTAACCCTAACCCTAACCGTAGCACTAGCCATAACCCTAACCCTAACCCTAACACTAGCATTAGCCCTAACCCTAACCCTAACTCTAACCCTAGCAATAGCCCTAAACCTAACCCTAAGCCTAACCCTAAACCCAACCCTAACCCTTACACAAACACTAACCCTAGCACTAACACTAACCCTAAACTAGCCCTAGCTCTAAACTAACCATAGCCCTAGCTATAGCCCTAACCATAACCCTAACCCTAACCCTAATATTAAACATAGCCCTAACAAACCCTAACCCTAACCATAACCTTAGACCTAGCCCTAACCCTAACACTAACCCTAGGAATAGCCCTAACCCTAACCCTAAACCTAACCTGAACCCTAACCCTAACACTAGCCGTAGCTCTAACCCTAACCCTAGCCCTAGCCCTAGCCCTAACCCTATCCCTAAACCTAACACTAAATATAGACCTAGCCAATCCTTTCCCTAACCATTACCTTAGACCTAGCCCTAGGCCTAACTGCAACCCTTACCCTGGCCCTAAGACTAACCCTAACATTAACCCTAAACTTGCACTAACCATAATCATAACAATAAACCTACCACTAAGACTAACCCCTAGTTCTAGATCTAACCCTAACCCAAGCCCTAGCCCTAGCCCTAACCCTATCCCTAAACCTAACCCTAACGCTAACCATAAACATAGCCTTAGTCCTAACCCTAACCCTAAGCTTAGACCTAGCCCTAGCCCTAACCCCCACCCTAACCCTAACCTGAGCCCTAACCCTACCCTAACACTAACCCTAGCCCAGCCCTAAACTTAATCATAACCCTAACCCTAAACTTGCCCTACCATAACCCTAATCATAGACCTAGCCCTATACCTAACCCTAACCCTAGCCCCAGCACTAACCCCAACCCTAACCCTAAACCTAACCCTAGCTCTAGCCATAGCCCTAACCCTAAACCTAGCCCTAACCCTAGCCCTAACCGTAGCTTAACCCTAACCACTAACCCTAACCCTAACCACACCCTAAAGCTAACATTAGCCCTAGCTCTAACCCTAAACCTAGCTCTAGCCCTAGCCCTAACCCTAACCCTAACCCTAACCCTAATCATAGCCCTAGCCCTAACCCTAACACTATCCCTCGACCTAGCACTAGCCCTAACCCAAATTCTAACCCTGACCCTAGACCTAACCCTCATCCTAACCCTAGACAAGCCCTAACCTTAACCCTTACCCTAATCCTAAACTTGCCCTAACCCTAACTCTAAACATAGACCAAGCCCAAACCCTAACCCTTGTCCTAACACTAACCCTAGCCCAAGACCTAGCCCTAGCCCTTACCCTAACCCTAAACCTAACCCTAACCATAGCCCTAACCTTAATCCTAACACTAACCCTATTTCTAACCCTAACCCAAACCCTAACCCTAAACCTCACCCTAACCCTACCATAGCCCTAGCCCTAAACCTAACACTAACCACAACACTAGCCTAGCTCTAACCCAAAACCTAGCCCTAGCCCTAGCCCTAAACCTAACCCTGAAACTAAACTAAACCTAAACATAGCCCTAGCCCTAACTATAACCCTAACCCTAACACTAGGCCTAGACCTAGACCTAGCCCTAACCCCAACCGTAACCCTAAACTTAGCCCTAACACTAACCCTAATCCTAGCCCTAACCCTAACACTAACCCTAACCCTGACCCTAGCTCTAGTCCAAACCCTAACCCTAGCTCTAATCCTAACCTGAGCCCTAACCCTAACCCTAACCCTAGCCATAAACATAAACCTAACTATAACTTTAACCCTAACCCAAACCCTTACCTTTACCCTAACCCTAACCCTAACCTTGGACCTACCCTAACCCTAACACATCCCCAGCCCTAACCCAAACCCTTACATTTACCCTAACCCTAACACTAACCTTAGCCCTAGCCATAGCCCTAACACTAACCCTAACATTAGTCCTAGCCGTAACCCAAACCCTAACACTAACCCTAGCCCTAGCCCTACCTTAACCCCAACCCAAACCCTAACCCTAGCCCTAACCCCAACCCTAGCACTAACCCTAGACTTAACCGTATGCCTCACCCTAGACGTAGGACTAACCATAACCCAAACCCTAACCCTAGCACTAGTCCTAGCCAAACCCTAGCCCTAACCCTAACCCTAACCCTAGCCTTAACCCTAATCCTAACCCTAACCCTAACCATACCCTTAGCCCTAACACTAACCAAGCCCTAATCCTTGCCCTAGCCCTAACCCTAGCACTAGCCCTAACCCCAACCCTAACCCTAAGCCTAGCCCTACCCCCAAACATAACCCTAGCTCTAGCCCTAAACCTAACTCTAACCCTAATCATAGCATTAGCCCTAAAGCTAACACTAATCCTAGCACAAACCCTTGTCCTAGCCCTAACCCTAACGCTAACCCTAAACATAACCATGACCTTAACCCTAACCACTAACCCTAACCTTAACCACAACCCTAGCCCTAAACTTAGCCCTATACCTATCCCTATCCCTAACCCTATCCCTAACCCTAACCCTAAATCTACCCAGAACCCTAACCCTAGCTGTAACCCTAACCCTAGCCCTTACCCTAACACTATCCCTAACCCTAACCCTAGCCTTAACCCTAACCCTACCCTGGCCCTAACCTTAACACTAGCCCTAACACTAGCCCTAGCCCTAACCCTAACCCTCGCCCTAGCCCTAACCTAAGCATTAACACAACCCGAACCGTAGCCCTAAACCTAACCCTAACCCTACCCCTAGCCCAAGGCCTAAACCCAAACCTAACCCTCACCCTAGCTCTAGCCATAACCCTAACCCTAGCCCTAGCACTAACACTAGGCCTAGCCCTAACCCTAACCCTAAATCCAACCCGAACCCTATCTCTAAACCTAACCATAGCCCTAACACTATCCCTAATCATAGCTCCAGCTGTAACCCTAACCCAAGCCCTAACCCTAACCCTAGTCCTAACCCTAACCTTAACCCAAGCCCTAGCACAAGCTCTATCCATAATCCCAAACCCTAACCCAAGCCCTACCCTTAGCCTTACCCCAACCCTAACACTAACCCTATCCCTAACCCTAACCCTAAAACTAGATGTAACTTTAACCCTAACCCTAAACCCAACCCTAACACTAACCCTAGCTCTAATGCTAAACATAAAAGTAGCCCCAGCCCTAGACCTAACCCTAACCCTACCCTAACCCTTACCCTAAGCCTAACTTTAACATTAACTGTAACCCTAAATCTAACTTCAACCATAACATTAACCCTAGCCATATCCATAATCCTAACCCGAACCCCAACACTAGTCCAAGCTCTAACCCTAACACTAGCCCTAAACATAGCTCTAGCCCTAGCCCTAGCCCTAACCCTAACACTAACCCTAACCCTAACCCAAGCCCTAACCCTAACCCTAGCCCTAGCCCTAACCAAAACCCTAACCCTAGCCCTAACCCTAACCATACTAGCCCTAAACCTAACCCTAACACTAGCCCTAGCCCTAGACCTAACCCTAACCCTAGCCCTAACCCTAACCCTAACGCTAGCCCTAGTCCTAAAGCTAAACCTAATTCTAAACCTAGAACTAACCATAACCAAACCATAACCCTAACCCCAACCCTAACCATAACCATAACCATAACCATAACCCTGGCCCTAGCCCTAACCCTAACCCTAGCCATAACCCCTACCCTAAACATAGCCCTATCCCTATACCTAACCCTTAAGCTAGCCCTGACCCTAACAATAATCCTAGCTCTCACACTTACCTTAACCCTAACCTGAACCCTAACACTAAACATAGCCATAGCCCCAAACCTAACCCTAACTCTAGCCCTATCCCTAGCCCCAGCCCTAACCCTAACCTGAATCCTAACCCTAACCCTAACCCTAACCCTGGCCCTAACCCAAACCCTAACCCTAGCCCTAGCCCTGACCCTAACCCTTACCCTAACCCTAGCTCTAGACCTAACCCTAACCCTAACACTAGCCCTAGCCCTAGCCCTAGCTTTAACCCTAAATCTAACCCTAACCCAACCACAACCGTAATCCTAACCTTAGCCCTAACCCTAGCCCTAACATTCACCCTAGATCTAACCCTAACCATAAATCTATGCAAAACCCTTGCTCTAACTCTATCCCTAACCCTAACCCAAATCCTAACCGTAACACTAGCCCTACCTCTAACCCTAATCATAGAACTAGCCCTAGCCCTTGCCCTAGGCCTAACCCTAACCCAAGCCCTAGCCATAACCCTAACCCTAGCCCTAACAATAACCATAGACCTAGCCCTTAAACTAACACTAACCCTAGACCTAACCCTAACCCTAACACTGGCACTAACCCTAACCCTAACCTAGCCCTAACACTATACCTAACCCTAACCCTAACACTCGCCCTCACCCTCGTCCTAACACTAGCACTAACCATAACCCTAACCTTAGCCCTAACCCTAACCCTAGCCCTAGTCCTTACCATAACCCTAAACCTAGCCCTAGTCCTAACCTTAACACTAGTTCTTGCCATAACCCTAACCCTAACACTAAACCTAACCCTAACACTAACCCAAGCTCTAACCCTAAGCCTAACTGTAACCCTAGCCCTAACCCAAACCCTAAACCTAACCCTAACTAGCCCTAAACTTAACCCTAACCCCAGCCCTCACCCTAATGCTAACATAGACCTAGCCCTAATCCTAACACTAACCCTAGTCCTAGACCTAACCATAAACCTAACCCTAATCCTAGATCTAGCCGTAACCCTAACCCTAGCCCTAAACCTATCTGTAGCCCTAGCCCTAACCCTATGCCTGACCCTAACCCTACCCCTAACCCTAACCCTTAGATAGGCCTAACACTAACCCTAATCCTAGCCTTGCACAAGCCCTAGCCCTAACTGTAACCCTAAACCTAGCCCTATCCCAAGCACTAAACTTAACACTAACTGTAACCCTAACCTTAACACCTAACCCTAACCCACACAGTAGCCCTAACCCTAACCCTAACCCTATCGCTAGATCATGTCAAATCCTAACCCTAGCCCTAACCCTAAACCTAGCAATAACCACAACCCTAACCCTAACCCTAACCCTACCCATAGCCCTAGCCCTAACCCTAATCCTAACCCTAACCCTAACGCTAACCCTAGCCCTAGCCCTTACCCTAACCCTAAACCTTAACCTAACCCTAACCCTAACACTAACATTAGCCCAAGTTCTAACCCTAACACTGGCCCTAGCCATAGACTGAGCCCTAACACTAACCCAAAACATAATCATAGCCCTAGCCCTAACCCTAACCCTAACCCTAACCCAAGCCCTAACAATATCCTAACCCTAGCCCTCGCCCTAACCCTAATCCTAACAAGCCCTAACCCTAATAATAGACCTAACCCTAACCCTCACCCTAACCCTAGTCCCTAACGCTAACCTAACCCTAACCCCGGCTCTAGACCTAACCCTAACACTAGCCCTAGCCCTAGCCCTAAACCTAACCCCTAACACTAACCCTAACCCTAACCACAAACCTTATCCTAACCTTAGCCCTAACCTAACCCTAACCCTCACCCTGGAACTAACCCTAACCCTAACTCTACCCATAACCCTAACCATAGCCCTAACCCTAATCCTAAACCAAATCCTAACACTAAACTAGCCCTAGTTCTAACCCTAATCATAGAACTAGCCCTAGCCCTAGCCCTAGGCCTAACCTAATCCAAGCCCTAGCTATAACCCTAACCCTAACCCTAACCCTAGCCCTAATAATAACCATAGACCTAGCCCTTACCCTAACCCTAGGCCTAACCCTAACTGTAACCCTGGCCCTAAGCCTAACATTAACCCTAGCCCTAATCCTAAACCGAAGCCTAATCCTGACACTCGCCCTCTCCCTACCCCTAACCCTAGCACTAACCCTATCCCTATCCCTAGCCCTAACACTAACCCTAATCCTATACTTAGCTCTAGCCCTAGCTCTTACCCTAACCAAACCCTAGCCCTAGTCCTAACATTAACCATAACCCTAACACTAGTTCTTGCCATAACCCTAACCCTAACCCTAGCTCTAGCCCTAACCCTAAACCTAACACTAGCTCTAGCTCTAAACTTAAACGTAGCCCTAACCCTAACCCTAGGCTTAACCCTAACCCTAACCCTAACACTAGCCCAAACCATAAACCTAACCGTAACCATAACCCTAACCTAGCCCTAAACCTAACCCTAAACCTGGCCCTAACCCTAACCCTAACCCTAACCCTAACACTTACCCTAGCCCTATCCCTAACCCTAACACTAGCCCTAGCACTAGACCTAGCCTTAACCATAAACCTAACCTAACCCTACCCTTAACCCTAACCCTAGCTATTCCTAATGTTAACGCTAGCTCGAGGCATATCCCTAACCCTAAACATAGACCTAGCCCTAACTCTAACCCTAAACCTAGCCCTAGCCAGAAACCTAACCCTAACCTGAAACCTAAACCTAACCGTACCTCTAGCACAAACCTTAACCCTAACACTAGCTCTAGCTCTAAACCTAAATGTGGCCCTAACTCTAATCCTAGGCTTAACCCTAACCCTAACCCTAACACTAGCCCAAACCATAACCCTAACCGTAATCATAACCCTAACCCTAGCCCTAAACCTAACCCTACCCCTGGCCCTAACTGTAACCCAACACTTACCCTAGCCCTATCACTAATCCTAACACTAGCCCTAGCACTAGACCTAGCCCTAATCATAAACCTAACCCTAAATTTAGCTCTATCACTAGCCCTAACACTAACCCTAACCCTAGCCATAACCCAAACCCTAACCGTAACCCTAAGCCTAGCTCTAGACCTAGCCCTAAACCTAACCCTACCCCTAGCCCTAGCCCTAACCATAACCCTTATAATAGCCCTAACCCTAACCCTAACCCTAGCCCTAGCACTAGTCCTAGCCCAAACTTTAACCCTAACCCTAACCATAGCACTAACACTAATCCCAAACCTAACCCTAGAACTAACACAAAAACTAACCCGACCAATAAACCTAACCCTAGCCCTAACACTAACCCAAACCATAGCCTTACCCTAAACCCAACCCTAGCTCTAACCATAACCCAAACCCTGGCCCTACCCTAACCGTAACCTTAGCCCCACCCTAAATGTAACCCTAACCATAACCCTTGCCCTCGCCCTAACCTTAGCACTAACAGTAACCCTACCCAAGCTCTAACCTTAACAATAACCCTAACTCCAACCCTGGCCCTCACCCTAACCTAAACCGAACCCTAGCCCTAAACCCTTACCCTAAACCTAACCCTAACCCTAACCCTAACCCTAACCCTAACCCTAACCCTAACCCTAGCTCTAGCCCAAACCCTAACCCTAACCCTAACCCTAGCTCTAGCCCTAACATCACCAAACCCTAACCCTAAAGCTAATGCTAACCCTAGCACTAGCCCTAACCCTAACCCTAACTCTAACCCTGACCCTAACCCTAACACTAGCCTAGCTCTAATCCTAAACCTAGCCCTTTCCCAAGCCCTAATACTTGCCGTAACCATAACCCTAACAAAAACATAACCTGCCCTAAACATTCACCCTAACACTAACCCTAGTTCTAGCACTAACGCTAACACAAACTAAAACCCTAACCCAAGCCCTAGCCCTAGCCCTAGCCCTAGCCCTAGCCCTAACCCTAACCCTAACAGAACCCAAAACATAGCCATGGCCCTAACCCTAACCCTAACCCTAGCCCTAGACTTAGCCCTAGCACCAACCCCAACTCTAAACCTAACCATAGCCCTACAACAAACCCTACCCTAGCCCTATCCCTAACCCTAACCCTAGCCCTAACCCTAACCATAGACCTAGACCTAATCCTAACCCTAAACCTAGCCCTAGCCCTAACCCCAACCCTAACGCTAGCTCTAATTCTAGACCTAACCCTAACCCTAGCACTAACCCTAACCCTAGCCCTAACATTAAACCTAAACCTAACCCTGACCCTAACACCAACCATAACCCTAACCGTAACCCTAACCCGAACCCTAGCCCTAGCTCTAGCCCAAACCCTAACCCTAACCCTAACCCTAGCTCTAGCCCTAACATCACCAAACCCTAACCCTAAAGCTAATGCTAACCCTAGCACTAGCCCTAACCCTAACCCTAACTCTAACCCTGACCCTAACCAAACACTAGCCTAGCTCTAATCCTAAACCTAGCCCTTTCCCAAGCCCTAATACTTGCCGTAACCATAACCCTAACAAAAACATAACCTTGCCCTAAACATTCACCCTAACACTAACCCTAGTTCTAGCACTAACCCTAACACAAACTAAAACCCTAACCCAAGCCCTAGCCCTAGCTCTAGCCCTAACCCTAACCCTAACCCTAACACAACCCAAAACATAGCCATGGCCCTAACCCTAACCCTAACCCTAGCCCTAGACTTAGCCCTAGCACCAACCCAACTCTAAACCTAACCCTAGCCCTACAACAAACCCTACCCTAGCCCTATCCCTAACCCTAACCCTAGCCCTAACCCTAACCATAGACCTAGACCTAATCCTAACCCTAAACCTAGCCCTAGCCCTAACCCCAACCCTAACGCTAGCTCTAACTCTAGACCTAACCCTAACCCTAGCACTAACCCTAACCCTAGCCCTAACATTAAACCTAAACCTAACCCTGACCCTAACACCAACCATAACCCTAACCGTAACCCGAACCCGAACCCTAGCCCTAGCCCTAACCCTAACCCTAACCATGGCCCTAGCGCTAACACTAAACCTGGCCTTAACCATAACCCTAACCCTAGACCTGGCCCTAAACCTAAACCTTACCCTAGCCATAACCCTAATCCTAACCCTAGTCCTAACAATATTCATAGACCTAGCCCTAACCCTAAACCTAACCCTATCCATAGCCCTAACCCTAACCCTAACCCTAACCCTAACCCTAGCTCTAGTAAAAACCATAACACTAGCCCTAACCCTAAACCTAGCCCTAACTCTAGCCCTAACCCTAACCCTAACTTGAGACCTAACCCTAACCCTAGCACTAACCCTAACCCTAACCCTAACCTAATACTAACCATAGACATAGCCCTAACCCTAACCCTAGCCCCAGCCCTATCCCTTACCCTAAACCTAACCATAGAACTAACCCTAACCCATACCGTACCTATAATAGTAAGCCTAGACCTAGACTTTACCGTAACCCTAGCCTTTACCCTAAAATTAAACCTAGCACTAAACTGTAACCCTAACCCTGGCCCTCATCCTCACCCTAACTCTAGCACTAACCCTAACCCTACCCAAGCACTAACCCGAGCCCTCCCCCTAACCCTAGCCCTAGCCCTTACCATAAACCTAACCCTAACCCAGGCCCTAACCCTATCCCTAGACCTAGCCATAAACCTAACCAAAACCATGACCTTAACCCTAACCCTAACCCTGACCTTACGCCTAACCCTAATCCTAAACCTAGCCTTGCACAAGCCCTAGCCCTAACCCTAACCATAGCCCTAGCCCTAGCACTAAACTTAACCCTAACCGTAAACCTAACACTAAACCCTAACACTAAACCTCACCCAAACCCCAAACCTAACACTAACATTAGCCCAAATCTAACACTAATCCTAACCCTAGCCCTATTAATAACCATAGAACTAGCCCTTACCCTAACCCTTACCCTAGCCCTAAACCTAACCATAACCCTGGCCATAACCCTAACCCTAACGCTAGCCCTAACCCTAAACCAAATCCTCGCCCTCAGTTGCCCTAAAAATAGCACTAACCATAACCCTAAAACTAGTCCAAACCCTAACCCTAACCCTAGCCCTAGCCCTAGCCCTTACCCTAACCCTAACATAACCCTAACCCTTCATCTAACACTAGCCCAACCAGAACCATAGCCCTCGAGCTAGCCATAGCCCTAACCCCAAACCTAACCCTAAACCTAGCCCTAACCATAACCCTAATCCTAGCCCTAGCCCAACCCTAACCCTAATCCTAATGTAACCTTAACCCTAAACACTAACCCTAACCCTATCCCTAACTTCAACCCTAAGCCTAAACTTAGCCCTAACCCTAACCCTAAACCTAACCCTAGAACTAACCCTAACCCTAATACTACACATAACCCTTACCCTAACCCTAACCCTAACCCTTGCCCTAACCCTAAACCTACCCTAGCCTAAAACTAAACCTAACCCTAACCCATACCCTCGCCCTCGCCCAAAACCTAGCACTAAACCTAACCCCAACCCTCACCCTAACCATAACCCTAACCCTAACCCTAACCATAGCCCTAGCCCTAATCTTAAACCTAACCCTAACCCTAGTTCTAGCCCTAACCCTAACCCTAAACCTAACCGTAACCCTAACCCTAAAACTAACACTAACCCTAGACCTAGCCCTAACCCTATATCTAACCCTAACTCTAAAACTAGCCCTAGCTCTAAACCTAACACTCACACTAGGCCTAGCCGTAGCCCTAACCCTAACCCTAATCCTAAACCTAACCCTAGAACTAACCCTAACCCTAATACTACACATAACCCTTACCCTAACCCTAACCCTAACCCTTGCCCTAACCCTAAACCTACCCTAGCCTAAAACTAAACCTAACCCTAACCCATACCCTCGCCCTCGCCCAAAACCTAGCACTAACCCTAACCCCAACCCTCACCCTAACCATAACCCTAACCCTAACCCTAACCGTAGCCCTAGCCCTAATCTTAAACCTAACCCTAACCCTAGTTCTAGCCCTAACCCTAACCCTAAACCTAACCGTAACCCTAACCCTAAAACTAACACTAACCCTAGACCTAGCCCTAACCCTATATCTAACCCTAACTCTAAAACTAGCCCTAGCTCTAAACCTAACACTCACACTAGGCCTAGCCGTAGCCCTAACCCTAACCCTAATCCTAAACCTAACCCTAGAACTAACCCTAACCCTAATACTACACATAACCCTTACCCTAACCCTAACCCTAACCCTTGCCCTAACCCTAAACCTACCCTAGCCTAAAACTAAACCTAACCCTAACCCATACCCTCGCCCTCGCCCAAAACCTAGCACTAACCCTAACCCCAACCCTCACCCTAACCATAACCCTAACCCTAACCCTAACCGTAGCCCTAGCCCTAATCTTAAACCTAACCCTAACCCTAGTTCTAGCCCTAACCCTAACCCTAAACCTAACCGTAACCCTAACCCTAAAACTAACACTAACCCTAGACCTAGCCCTAACCCTATATCTAACCCTAACTCTAAAACTAGCCCTAGCTCTAAACCTAACACTCACACTAGGCCTAGCCGTAGCCCTAACCCTAACCCTAATCCTAAACCTAACCCTAAAATTAGCCCTAGCCCTAACCCTAACCCTAACACCATCCCTAGACCCTAGCCCTAGCTCTAACCCCAACCTAACCCTAACCCTAGCCCTATCCCTAACCCTAACCCTTGCCCTAGCCCTATTCCTAACCCTCATCCTAAACCTAGCCCTAACCCTAACCATAGACCTAGCCTTAACCTTAACCCTAACACTAGACCTAGCAATAACCCTAACACCAACCCTAGCTGTAGACGTAACCCTAATGCCAGCCTTAACCCTACCCCTAGCACTAGCCCTAACCCTAAACCTAACCATAACCCTGACCCTAACACTAACCCTTACTCTAGCCTTAACCCTAACCCTAACCCAACCCCTAGCTCTAGAGCTATCCCTAACCATAACACTAGCCCCAACACTAACCCTAGCCCTATCCCTAACCCTAACCAAACCCTAACCCTAACAGTAGCCCTAGTTCTAACACTAATCCTAGTACTAGTCCTAGCCCTATCCCTAATCCTACCCCTAAAACTAACCCTAAACATAAACATAGCCCTAGCCATAACCCTAACCCCAACCCTAACCCTACCCCTAGACCTAGACCTAGCCCTAACCCCAACCCAAGCCCTACCCTAAACATAACCATAGCCCTAGCCCTAGCCCTAAACCTAATGTTAGCCCTATTCCTAGCCCTAACCGCAACCCTAATTCTAACCCTAGCACTAACCCTAACACTAACCCTAACCGTAACCCTAAACATAGCCATAGCCCTAACCCTAAACCTAACACTAGCCCTAGCCATAGCCGTAATCTCAACCCTAACCATAACCATAATGCTAGTGCTAACCATAACCCTAAACATAATCATAATGCTAGCCATAACCCTAACCATAACCCTAACCAAAGCACTACCCCTAAACCAACACTAACCCTAATGCCAAACCTAAACCTAACCATAACCCTAACCCTAGCCCTTACCCTAATCTGAAGCCTTACCCTAGCGCTAACCCTAACCTTTACCCTTGTCTTAACCCTAACCCTAACCATAGCCCTAGCCCTACCTATAGTCCTAGCCCTAACCCAAACCCTAAACCTAACCCTAGCCCTAGCCCTAATCCTAGCCCTAGCCCTAACCCTAAACCTAACCCTGCCCTATCCCTAACTTAATCCTAAACATAGCCATAGCCCTAACCATAACCCTAAACATAGCCCTAGCTCTAGCTCTAACCCTAAATCTAAACCTATTCCTAGCCCTAATCCCAAACCTAACCTTAACCCTAGCCCTAGCTATAACACTAACACTAACCCTAAAAGTAGCCCTAACCTAACCCTACGCATTGTCCCATCCCTAACCCTAGACATAACCCTAACCCTAACCCTAACACTAACCCTAAGTGTAGTCCTAGCTCTAACCCTAACCCAGGCCTAGCCCTAGCACTAACCCTAAGCCTAACACTAACCCTAAGTCTAACCCTAACCCTAAACACAACCCTAGCCCTAGCCCTAACACTAGCCGTAGACATAGCCCTAGCCCTAACCACAACCCTAACCCTAACCCTAACCTTAACCCTAAGCCTAACGCTAACCCTTGCCATAGCCCTAAGCCTAACCCTAACCCTAAACCAAAACTAGCAATAGACCTAGCACTAGCCCTAACCCAAACCCTAAAAAAAGTTTAGGACTAACCCTAACCCTAGCCCTAGCCCCTAACTCTAACCCTCACCCTAAGTCAAATCTAAAACTAACCCTAGCCCCAACACTTGCTCTAGAGCTAACCCTAACCCTAACTGTAACATAATCCTAGCCCTAGCCCTAACCCTAACCCTAACCCTAGCACTAGCCCTAACCCTAACCCTTACACTACACCTAACCCTAACCCTAGCCCTAGTACTACTCCCAGCCCTAACCCTAACCTTAACTGTAGCCCTAGCCCTAACCCCAACATAACCCTAGCCCTAACCCTAACCCTAATGTAAGCTTAACCCTAACCCTATCCCTAACCTCAACCCTAACCCTGACCTTAGCCCTAACCCTAACCCTAAACCTAACCCTAGAACTAAATATAACCCTAACCCTACCCATAACCCTAACCCCAGCCCTAACCCTAACCCTACTCTAACCCATGTCTGAACACTAACCGTAACCCTAGCCGAACCCTAAACTTAAACCTAACCGTAACCCTTGCATAATCCTCGCCCTAACCATATCGCTAACCCTAACCCTACCCAAGCCAGAACCCTAAACCTAACCCTAACCCTAACCCTAAACCTAATCCTAGTCCTAGCCCTAACCCGAACCCTAACCCTAACCCTAACCCTAAACCTAACCCTTAACATAGCTATAGCCCTAACCCTAACCCTAGACCTAGAACTAGAACTTGCCCTAACCCTAAACCTAACCCTATCCATAAACCTAACCCTAACCCTAACCATAACCCTAACAGTAACACTAGCCCTAACCCTAACCCTACCCAAACACTTACCATAGCCCTAACCCTAACCCTAACCAGAGCCCTAGCACTAGACCTAGCCCTAACCCTAACCATAGCCCTAGCCCTAGCACTAGCCTTAACCCTAATCCTAAACCTAGCATTAACACCAACCCTAAACATAACTCTAACCTTAGCCATAGTGCTAGCCCTAATCCTAACCCAAACCCTAGCCCTAGCACTAACCCTACCCTAGCCCTAAACATAACCCTAACTCTAGCCCTAGCACTAGTCCTATCCCTAATCCTAACCCTAACCCAAATACTAGCACTACCCTAGCCCTAATCCTAACCCTAATCCTAGCCCTAACCCTAACCCTAATGTAATCTTAACCCTAAACCCTAACCCTAACCCTATCCCTAACTTCAACCCTAAGCTTAATCTTAGCCCTAACCCTAACCCTAAACCTAACCCTAGAACTAACCCTAACCCTAATTCGACCCATAAACCTTACCCTAGCCCTAACCCTAACCCTAACCATGGCCCTAACCCTAACTATAGCGTAGCCCAAACCTTAACATAACCCTAAACCTAACCCTCGCCCATGTCCTCGCCCTAACCCTAGCACTAACCCTAACCCTAAACATAGCCATAGCACTAACCCTAAACCAAACCATAGCCCAAGCCCAAGCCGTAACCACAACGCTAACCATAACCAATAACCTAGCCCTAACCCTAACCCTAACCCAAGCCGTAGCCCTAACGCTAATCCTAATCCTAGACCTAAACCTAAACCTACCCATTGCCCCAGCCCTAACCCTAACCCTAACACTAGCACTACCCCTAACCCTAAACCGAAACCTAACCCGAACCCTAAGCCTAGCCCTTACCATAATTCTCAAACTTACCCTAATGCTAACCCTATCCCTTACCATTGCCTTAACCCTGTCCCTAAGCATAGCACTAGCCCTAGCCCTAAACTTAGTCCTAGCCCTAACCCAAACCCTAACCCAAATCCTAGCCCTAACCCTTACCCTTACACTAGCCCTAATCATAACACTAACCCTAGCCCTAGCACTAGTCCTAGCCTTAAACCTAACCCTAACCCTAATCCTAGCCCGAGCACTAAACCTAACCCTAACTCTAGACTTAACTCTAACCATAGAGCTAGCCCTAACCCTAACCCTAAACCCAGCAATAGCCCCAGCCCTAAACCTAACCCTAAACCTAAACCCAGCAACCCCTAACCTTAAAACTAACCCTAACCCTAAAACTAAACCTAACTCTAACTCTAACCCTAGCCCTTAACCTAACCCTAACTCTTACCCTAGTGCCAACCTTAAACCTTGTCCTTGCCTTAACCCTAACACCAACCATAGCCCTAGCCCTAGCCCTAGCCCTAACCATAATCCTAGCCCTAACCCAAATGCTAACCCTAACCCTAGCCCTAACCATAGTCCTAATCCTAGCCCTAGCACTAACCCTAAACCTAACACTAACCATAGCCCTAAACCTAAACCTAAACCTAAACATAGCCATAGCCCTAAACCCATACCTAACCCTAAACCTATCCCAAGCCCTAGCCCTAACCCTAATCCTAGCCCTAACCCTAACCCTACCCATTGTCCCAGCCCTAAACCTAACCCTAACACTAGCCCCAGAACTAACCCTAATCCTAACCCTAACCCTAAGCCTAGCACTAACCCTAACCCTAAACCTAAAACTATACCTAACTCTAACCCTAGCCCTAGACCTAATCCTAACCCTAACACTAACACTAAGACAAGTCCTAGCTCTAACCCTAACCCTAACTCTAAGTCTAGCCCTAGCCCTAGTCCTAATCTTAACCCTAACCATAACCCTAGTTCTAGCCCTAACCCTAACACTAACCCTAGCCCTTGCCCTACCCCTAGCCCTAACCGTAATTTAACACTAGCCCTAGCTCTAACCCTAACCCTCGCGCTAGCCCTAGCCCTAGCCCTAACCATAACCCTAATCCTCATCCTAACCCTAAAATTCGCCCTAACCTAAACCTAACCCTATCCCTAGACATAGCCCTAGTACTAACCCCAACAATAAACCTAACCCTAGCACTAACCCTAACCCTAATCCTAACACTATCCCTAGCCCTATACCTAACGCTATACCTAACCCTAGCACTAACCCTAACAATAGACCTAGCCCTAAACCTAACTGTAACCCGAGACTGAGAGCTGACCCTACCCCTATACCTAACCCTAGCTATAGCCATAAGCCTAAACCTAGCCCAAATGCTGCCACTACCCTAGCCCTAACCCTAACACTAACCCCGACCCTGACTCTAACCCTAACACTTACCCTAGCCCTAGACCTAGACCTAGCTTAACCCTAACCCCAACCCTAAACCAAACCCTAGCCCTAGCTCTAACCCTAACCCTAGCACTAGCATGAACCCTAACCCTAACCCTAACCCTAACCCTAGCCTTAACACTAACCCTAACCCTATCCCTAGCCTTAACCCTAACCCTAACAGTAACCCTAACACTAACCCTAGTTCTAGCTCTAATGCTAGCCTAGCCCTAACCCTAACCCTAACGCTAACCCTATCCATAAACCTAACCCTGGCCCTAACAATAACCCTAATCGTAACCTAACCCTAACCCTAGACCTAAACCTAACCCTAACCCTTGCCCAAAACGTACCCTAACACTCACCCTAGACCTACCCTAACCCTAACCCTAGCCCTAGCACTAGTCCTAGCCTTAACCCTAACCATAACCCTAGCCCTAGCACAGGTCCTAGCCTTAACCCTAACCCTAATACTAGCCATAGCCCTAGCCCTAGCCCTAGCCCTAACCCTAACCCTAGCCCAAACCAAAACCCTAACAATAATGTAACCTTAACCCTAACCCCTAACCCTAACCCTATCCCTAACCTCAACCCTAAGCCTAACCTTAGCCCTAACCCTAACCCTAAACCTAACCCTAGAACTAACCCTAACCCTAATACTACCCATAACCCTTACCCTAGCCCTACCCTAACCCTAGCCCTTACCCTAACCCTAGCCCTAACGCTAACCATAACCCTGGCCCTAATGCTAACACTACCCTAGCTCAAACCTAAAGCTAACCCTAATAATAACCCTCACCCTCGTCCTCACCCTAACCCTAGCACAAACCCTAACCCTAACCCTAGCACTAACCATAACCCTAACCCTAAATCTAGCCCTAGCCCTAGCACTAAACTTAACCCTAATCATAACTCTAACACTAACCCCTAACCCTAACCGAACCATAACCCCAAGCTTAACACTAACCCTAGCCATAACCCTAACCCTAACCCTTGCTCTAGAGCTAATGCCAACCATAACCCTAACCCTAACCCTAACCCTAACCCTAACAATAACCCTAACAATAAACCTAGCCCTAGCTCTGACCCTAACCCAAACCCTAACACTAACACTAGCCCTAGATCTAACCCTAATCCTAGCCCTAGCCCTACCCTTACCCCTAAACCTAACATTAACCCTAAAAAATCCCTAGCCCTAACCCTAACAATAACCCGAACCCTAGACCTAGACATAGCCCTAGTGCATCCCCATCCCTAATCCTAACCCTAGCCCTAACAATAACCCTAACCCTAGCCCAAGCCCTAAACCTAACACCAAGACCTGACAATAACAATAGACATATACTTAAACCTAAACTTAAACCTAGCCCTAGCCCTAACCCTAAACCTAACCCTAACCATAAATATAAACCTAGCCCTAACTAACCCTAACCATAACCCTAAACCTAGCCCTAGCCCTAACCTAACCCTAGTCCTAGCCCTAGCCCTAGGCCAAAACCGAACCCTAACCCTAGGCATAGCACTTACTCTAACCCTAACCCCATTGCTAACTGGGGAGGTTAAACATAGACCTAGCCCTAACCCACCCTAACCCTAGCCCTAGCCCTATCCCTAACCCTAAATCTAAACCTAGCTCTAGCCCTAACCCTAACCATAGCCCTAACCCTATCCCTATCCCTAGCCCTGAACCTAACCAAAACCCTGACCCTAACCATAACCGTTACACTAGGTCTAACCCTAACCCTAGACCTAGTACTAGACCTAGCCCTAAAGCTAACCCTAGCCCTAACCCTAAGCCTAACCATAGACCTAGCCCAAACCCTAACCATAGCCCTAGTTCTAACCCTAACCCTAACCCTAATCCTAGCCCTAACGCTAACCCTACCCATTGCCCCAGCCATAACCCAAACCCTACCCATTTACCCAACCCTAACCCTAACCCTAACACTAGCCCTAGCCCTAAACCGATCCCTAACCCAAGCAGTAGCCCTAACCCTAACCCTAACCCTAATCATAGCCCTAACCTTAACCCTAACCTTAAACATAGCCATAGCCCTAACCCTAACCCTAACCGTAGCCCTAGCCTTAACCCTAACCCTAATCCTAGTCGTAACCCTAACCTTAAAATTAAACTTAACCCTAACCCTAACCATAGCTCTGGCCCTAACCCTAACCATAACCAAAGACATAGCCCTAGCACTAACCCTAATCCTAGACTTAAATCTAACCATACCCATTGCCCTAACCTTACCCTATCCTAAACCTAGCCCTAACCCTAGCCCTAACCCTAATCCTCGTCATAACCCTAACCTTAAAATTGAACCTAACCCTAACCCTAACCATAGCTCTAGCCCTAACCCTAAGCATAACGAAAGACATAGCCCTAGCACTAACCCTAATCCTAGACCTAAACCTAACCATACCCATTGCCCTAACCTTACCCTATCCTAAACCTAGCCCTAGCCCTAACCCTAACCCTAAACCTAGCACTACCCCAACACTAAAACTAACCCTTACCCTAAACCTAAACCTAACCCTAACCCTAGCACTACCCTAAACCTAATATTTACCTTAGTGCTAACCCTAACCCTTGTCCTTGCCTTAACCCTAAAAAAAACCATTGCCCCAGCCCTAACCCTGACCCAAACACTAGCCCCAGAACGAACCCTAATCCTATCCCTAACCCTAAGCCTAGCACTAGCCCTAACCCTAACCCTAACCCTAACCTTAACCCTAAACCTAAACCTAACCCTAAACATAACCTAACACTAACACTAACCTTAACACCAGCCCTAGACCTAACCCTAATGCTAACACTAAACACAGCCCTAGCCCTAATGCTAATTCTAGCCCTAGACCTAGCCCTAGCACTAAACCCAACCCAAACCCTAACCCAGCCCTAGCCCTAACCCTACCCAAACCCTAGCCC
Source organism: Oryctolagus cuniculus (assembly GCF_964237555.1). Taxonomy (NCBI): domain Eukaryota; kingdom Metazoa; phylum Chordata; class Mammalia; order Lagomorpha; family Leporidae; genus Oryctolagus; species Oryctolagus cuniculus. The sequence continues at coordinate 86,368,775 of NC_091444.1, read as the reverse complement.
TAACATTAAACCTAACAATAGACCTAGCCCTAAACCTAACCCTAGGCCTAACCCTAACCCTAACCCTACCCTAACCCTAGCCCTAACCCTAAACCTAACCATAGACCTAGCCCTAACCATAACCCTAGCACTAGCCCTAACCCTAACCCAAACCCTAGCCCTCACCCTATGGTTAGCCATAACGATAGACCTATCTATCCCTAACTTTAACCATAACACTAGCTCTAGCCCTCACCCTATCTATAACCCTAACCCTATCTCTAGCCCTAACCCTAACACTAGCCCTAACCTAACCCTAACCATAGACCTAATCCTAACCCTAACACAAGCCATAATCATAAAGCTAACCCTGGCCAAAACCCTAACCCTAACACTTACCCTAGCTCTAACCCCAACCCTAACCCTAGCCCTACACCTAACCCTTACCCAAACACTAACCCTAAGAGTAGCCCTAACTCTAACCCTAATCCTAACCCTAGTCCTAACCCTAGCCCTAACCCTATACCCAAACATAGCCCTAAACCTAACCCTAACCCCAAAGCTAACCCTAGCCCTAGACATAGCCATAGCCCTAACCACACTCCTAAACCTAACCCTAGTCCTAACCCTAACCTTAACCATAGCCCTAGCCCTAGCCCTAGCCAAAACATAACCCTAATCCAATTCTGAGCCCTAACCGCAACCCAAACCCTAAACCTAAAACTAACCCTAGCACTAAACCAACCCTAAAAATAGCCATAGCCCTACCCCTAAACCTAACCCTAGACATAGCCCCAGCCGTAACCCTAACTCTAACCATAATCATAACACTAGCCCTACCCCTAACCCTAACCATAACCATAACCCTAGCCCTAACCCTAAACCTAACCCAAGACCTAGCCCTCACTCTAACCCTAATCTTGGACCTGAACCTAACGCTACCATTTGCACTAGCCTTACCATAACACTAACTCTAGCCCTAGCCCTAGCACTAACCCTAACCCTAACCCTAAACATAGCACTAACCCTAACCCTAAAACTAACACTAACCCTATATCTGAAAAACCCTAGCACTTACCGTAACCCTAACCCTTACCCTAGTGCTAACCCTAACCCTTGCCCTTCCCTTAAACCTAACACTAACCATCGCCCCAACCCTAACACTAACCCAAACACTAGCCCCAGAACTAACCTTAATCCTAACCCAAATCCTAAGCTGAGCACTAGTCCTAACCCTAAACCTAAACCTAACTCTAACCCTAAACATAAACCTAACCCTAAACTTAACACTAGCCCTAGAGCAAACCCTAACCCTAACATTAACCCTAAGACTATCCCTAGCTCTAACCCTAACCCTAACCCTAACCCTAACCCTAAACACAGACCTAGCCCTAATGCTAACTCTAGCCCTAGACCTAGCCCTGGCCCTAAACCCAAACCTAACCCTAACCCTAGCCCTAGACCTAACCCTAACCCTAAACCTAACCATAGACCTAGCCCTAACCATAACACTAGCCCTCGCACTAACCCTAACCCAAACCCTAGTACTAACCGTAACCATAACCATAGACCTAGCCCTATACCTAACCCTAACCATAACAGCTCTAGCCCTCACCCTAACCATAACCCTAACCCTGTCCCAAACCCTAACCCTAACACTTACCCTAGCCCTAACCTTTACCCTAACCCTATCCCTATCCCTAACCCTAACGCTAACTCTAGCCCTAGCCCTATCCCTAACCCTAACCTTAGCCCTAGCCATAGCCCTAACGCTAACCTTAACCCAAGCACTAACCCTAACCCTAACCGTAAACCTAACCCTAGACCTAGCCCTAGCCCTAACACTAATACTAGCCCTAAACCTACCAAAATGTAAGCTTAAACCTAAACCCTAACAATAACCCTATCCCTAACATCACCCTTGTCCGTGCCCTAAAACTTGCACTAAAACTAACCCTAAAAATAGACCTAACCGTAACTCTAACCCTAACCCTAGCCCTAGCACTAAAAATAACCCTAACACTAACCCTAACCCTAGTTCTAGCCCTAATCATAACACTAACCCTAACCCTAACACTAATCCTAGCCTTAGCATAACCCTAACCCTAAGCTTAACTCTAACACTAGCCCTAGCTCAAACTCTAACCATCACGCTAGCACTAGCCCTAGCCCTAACACTAACCCTAACCCTAAACCTAACCCTAAAAATGCCCTTGCACTAAACCTAATCCTAACCCTAACCCTGGCCCTAGACCTAGCCCTAGTCCTAACCCCAATACTAACCCTAACCCTAGCCCTGACCCTAACCCTAACCCTATCCCTAGCCCTATCCCAAACCCTAAACTTAACCTTAACCCTAGCCATAACCCTAAACCTAACCATAGACTTAGGCCTAACCCTAACCCTAATCCTAGCCCTAGCACTAACCCTAACCCTAAATCTAATTCTAGCTCTAGCCATAGCACTAACCCTAGCCCTAACCCTACCCCTAGCCATAGCCCTAACCCTACCCCTAGCCATAGCCCTAACCCTAACCATGACCCTAACACTAACCCTAACCATTAGATTGCACTAACCCTAACCCTAAACCAAGCCATAGCACAAGCCCTAACCCTAAACCTAAACCTAACCCTAGCTCTAGCCCTAACCCTAACCCTGCCACTAGCCCTAATCCTAATCCTAACCCTGGCCCCAACCCTAAGTCTAACACTTACCCTAGCCCTAAACCTAACCCTAACCCTAGCCCTAGCACTAGACCAAGCATAACCCTAACCCTAACCCTAACCCTAGCTCTAACACTAACCCTAACCCTAGCCATTACCCTAACTCTAACCCTAACCATAAACATAACCCTGGCCCTATCTAGCCCTAACTGTAACACTAACCCTAGCACTAGCACTAGACCTAGCCCTAACCCTAACCCTAACACAGCCCTAGACCTTACACTAACCCTAACCCTAGCCATAACCCTAAATCTAACCTTAACCATAAACATAACCCTAGCCCTAGTCTAGCCCTAACCGTAACCCAAAGCCTAGCCCTAGCCCTAACCCTAACCCTTACCCTAGACCTAACCCTAACCCTAACCCTGGCGCTAGCACTAGTCCTAGCCCTAACTCTACCATAACCCTAGCCCTAGACAAAACCCTAACGTATCCTAGCCCTAACCCTAACCCTAATGTAAGTTTAACCCAAACCCCTTACACTAACCCTATCCCTAACCTCAACCCAAACCCTAAATTTAGCCTTACCCTAATCCTAAACCTAAACCTAGAACTAACCCTAACCCTAACCCTATCCATAACCCAAGCCCTAGCGCTAACCTTAACCCTAACCTTAGTCCTTAACTAAACCTAACCCTAGTCCTAACCATAACCCAGCCCTGGCCCTAACCCTAACCATAACCCTAGCCCAACCCTAAACCTAACCCACACCCTAACCCTTGCCTTCATCGTCGCCCTAACCCTGGCACTAACCCTAATCCTACCCAAGACCTAAGCCTAACCCTATCCCTAACCCTAACCCTAACTCTAACCCTCGCCATCATGCTAACCCTAACCCTAACCCTAGCCCTAGCCCTAGCCCTTACCCTAAACCTAACCCTAACCCTAACCCTAACTCTAGCCCTAGCCCTAAACCTAACACTAAACCTAGCTCTAGCCCTAACACTAACGCTAACCCTAACCCTAAACCTAACACTAACCCTAGGCCTAAGCCTATCCCTACCGCTAACCCTAACCCTAGCCCTAAACCTAGACCTAGCCCTATCCCTTACCCTAACCCTAATCCTAACCATAGCCCTAACTTTGACCCTAATCCTAACCCTAGATCTAACACTAACACTAAACCTAAGCATAACCCTAACCCTAACCCGAGACCTAACCCTAACCCTAACACTTACCCTAGCGCTAGCACTAACCCTAACCCTAAACCTAACCCTAACACTATCCCAACCTATAAAAGTAACCATAGCCCCAGCCCTAGCCCTAACACAAACACTACTCTAACATAGCCATTGCCCTAAATCTAACCCTAACCTTAGCTGTACACCTAGCCCTAGCCCTAACCCTATCCCTAACCCTAACCCTAGCCCTAGCCCTAACCATAACCCTAACCTTAACCCTAACAGTAACCCTATCCCTAACCATAACCCTAACCCTGGCCCTAAACCTACACTAAAACTTACAATAGCCTTAACCCTAATCCTAACCCTAGCCTTGCACTAGACCTAGCCCTAACCCTAACCCTAACCCTAACCCTAACCCTAACCCTAACCCTAACCCAGGCCTAACCCTAGCCCTAACCCTAACCCTTCACCTAGCTGTAACCCTAACCCTAACCGTAACACTAACCCTAGCCATTGCCGTAGCCCTAACCCTAAAACAAACCCTAGCCCTAGAACTAACCCTAACCCTTACCTAGCCCTTACCCAAACCCTAATACTAACACAAATTAAACTTAACACTAACCCCTAAACCTAACCCTATCCCTAACCTCTACCCTAAGCCTAACCTTAGCCTTAACCCTAACCCTAAACCTAACTGTAGAATTAACCCTAACCCTAATCCTAACCATAATCCTTACCCTAGACCTAACCATAACCTAACCCTAGCACTTACCCTAACCCTAACCCTAGCCCTAACCCTAACTCTAACCCTGGCCCTAATGCTAAGCCTACCCTAGCCTAAACCTAAACCTAACCCTAACCCTAACCCTAACCCTCGTCCTCGCGCTAACCCTAGCAGTAACCCTAACCCTAACCCTAGCCCTAACCATAAACCTAACCTTAACCATAGCCCTAACCCTAACCCTAACCATAGCACTACCATAATCTTAACCCTAACCCTAGCCCTAACCCTAACCCTAATCCTAAACCTAACCCTAAAATTAGCCCTAACCCTAATGCTAACCCTAGCCCTAGAACTATACCTAACCCTATCCCTAGCCCTAACCTTAACCATAGACCTAGCCCAAACCATAACCATAACTCTAGACCGAGCCCTAACCCTAAACCTAACCCTAACTCTAGCTGTAGCCGTACCCCTAACGCCATATCTAACCCAAACCCTAGACCTAGCCCTAACCCTAACCCTAACACTAATCCTAGCCCTAACCCGAACCCTACCAATTGCCCCAGTCCTAACCATAACCCTAACACTAGACCCAGAAATAACGCTAACCCTAAACCTAACCCTAACCCTAACCATAAACACAGCCCTAGCCCTAACCCTAACTCTAGCCTTACCGAGCCCTAGCCCTAATACCAACCCTAACCCTACCTTAGCCGTAACCCTAATCCTAACCCTATCCCTAGCCCTAACCCTAACCCTAGACCTAGCCCTACCCCTAACCCTAACCATAGACCAAGTCCTAACCCTAACCCTAGCCCTAAAACTAACCCTAACACTAACACTAGCTCTAGCCCTCACCCTAACCCTAAACCTAATCTTAACCCTAGCCATAACGCTAACACTAGCCCTAAACCTAACCATAACCATAGACCTAACCCTAACCCTAACCCTAACCAAGCCCTAACCCTAACCCTAACCCTAACCCTAACCCTAACCCTAACACTTAACCTGGCCCTAACTCTAAACCTAACCCTAGCCCTAACACTAACCCTAGCCCTAGCACTAACCCTAACCCTAACCCTAACAGTAGCACTAGCTCTAACTCTAATCCTAGCCCTAGTCCTAAGCCTAGCCCTAATCCTAACCCTAAACCTAACCCTAAACAAAACCCTAGCCCTAACCCTAATCCTAACCCTAACCCAAGCCCAAGACCTAGCCCTAGACCTAAGCAGACTCCTAAAACTAACCCTAGTCCTAACCTTAACCCTAACCATAGCCCTAGCCCTAGCCCTAAACCTAACCCTAACCCTATTGTGAGCACTAACCGCAACCCAACCCTAACCCTAGACCTAAACTTAACTGTAACCCTAGCCCTAACACTAACCCTAACCCTAGCATTAACCCTAACCCTAGCACTACCCTAACCCTAACACCAACCCTAAACATAGCCATAGCCCTAACCCTAAACCTCATCCTAGCCCTAGCCATAGCCAAACCCCAACCCTAACCATAATCATATCCCTATCCCTAACCCTAACCGTAATCCTAGACCTAAACCTAACCCTACCCATTGCCCTTGCCTTAACCCTAACACTAACCATAGCCCTAGCCCTCGCCCTAAATATAGTCCTAGACCTAACCCAAAAGTTAACCCTAACCATAGCCCTAACCCTAGTCCTAATCCTAGCCCTAGCACTAACCCTAAACCTAACCCTAGCCTGAGCCCTAAACCTAACCCTAAATATAGCCATAGCCCTAACCCTATACCTAACCCTAACCCTAGACCTAGCCCTAACCCTAACCCTAGCCCTAGCCCTAACCCTACACATTGCACCAGGCCTAACCCTAACCCTAACACTAGCCTCAGAACTAACCCTAATCCTAACTCTAACCAAAAGCCTCGCACTGACCCGAACCCAAAACCTAAACATAAACCTAACCCTAACCCTAACCCTAGCCCTAGACATAACCCTAACCTTAACCCTAAACATAAAACTAACCCTAATCCTAACCCTAACCCTAAGCCTAGCACTAGCCCTAACCCTAACCCTAGTCCTAGCTCTAACCCTAACCCTAGCCCTAGCCCTAATCTTAAACCTAACCCTAACCCTAGTTCTGGCCCTAACCCTAACCCTAACCCTAACACTAACCCTAGCCCTTGCCCTCACCCTATCCCTAACCCTAATTCTAACACTAGCCCTAGCTCTAACCCTAACCCTCGAGCTAGCCCTATCCTTATCCCTAGCACTAACCCTAACCCTAAACCTCAACCTAACCCTAAAATTAGCCCTAAACCTAACCCTAAACCTATCCCTAGACATAGCCCTAGCACTAACCCCAACACTAAACCTAACCATAGCCCTAACCCTAACACTAATCATAACACTATCCCTAGACCTATACCTAACCCTAAACCTAACTCTATCACTAACCCTAACCATAGACCAAGCCCTAAAGCTAACCCTAACCCGAGACCGAGAGCTAACCCTAACCCTAACCCTAACCCAATCCCTAACTGTAGATGTAAACCTAACCCTAGCCCAAACGCTACCCCTAGCCCTGGGCCTAACACTAACCATAAATCTGACACTGACCCTGACCCTAACCCTAACCCTTACTCTAGCCCTAACCCTAACCCTAACCCTAGCCATAGCACAAGCCCTAACCTTAACCCTAACCCACCCTAGCCCTAGCCCTAGCACTAAACCTATCCCTAACCATAACCATAACCCTAACCCGAACCTAACACTAACTCTAGCCCTAACCCTAACCCTAACCCTAGCTCTAGAGTTACCCCTAACCCTAACCCTAGCCCTAACACTAATATTAGCCCTAGCACTAACCCTAAACAAAACCCTTATCCTAACAGTAGTCCTAGCTCTAACCCTAATCCTATCCATAGTACTAGCCCTAGCCCTAACCCTAACCCTAAAGCTAACCCTAACTCTAAACATATGCCTAGCCCTAACCCCAACCCAAACCCTAACCCTAATCCTAGACCTAGCCCTAGCCCTAACCCCACTCCTAACCCTAACCATAGTCCTAACCCTAACTCTAACCATAGCCCTAGCCCTAAATCTAACCCTAACACTATTCCGAGCACTAACCGCAACCCAAACCCTAACAATAGACCTAACCTTAACCCTAACCCTAGTCCTAGCCCTAACACTAATCCTAAACCTAGCACTAACTCTAACCCTAAACCCAACCCTAAACATAGCCATAGCCCTAACCCTAAACCTAACCCTAGCCCTAGCCCTAACCGTAACCCCAACCCTAACAATAATCATAACCCTAGCCCTAACCCCAACCCTAAGCATAACCATAACCCTAGCCCTTGCCTTAACTCTAACACTAACCATTGCCCCAGCCCTAACCCTAACCTAAACACTAGCCCCAGAACTAACCCTAATCCTTACACTAACCCTAAGCCTAGCACTAACTCTAACCCTAACCCTAACCCTAAACCCAAACCTAAATCTAACCCTACCCTAAACATAAACCTAACCCTAACCCTAAACTTAACACTAGCCCTAGGAGGAGAGACGCCCAGGGCTCCGAGTCCACACATCGGCGCTGGAAATGGAGGTGAGCTTAGTAACCAGAGACATTGGCGGGGAAACGGCGGACAGAATTTTAGAGGGACGCGGGTTTTGAAGCGGGAAAGTCCAATAGACTACAGGAGAGAAGGAAAAATAAATAAATAAATAAATAAATAAATAAATAAATAAAAAGGTGGGGGCATACTGGTACAGACAAGTTCCACTCTCTGCCAACCTTGCAAAGGTGAGCAAGAGACAAAGAGCTGGGATATACATAATAAAAGGGGAGAGTTAAGACTACAATTCAGTAGCCTAGGCAACCCAGTGGGAGTCCGCAGGACTCTTTGGGTAGAAGCCAGGAAGCTAAATACCATCCATTCTGCTCAGCCTTGCAGTATTACTTACCTCCTGAACAAAAATAAAATAAAATAAAATAAAATAAAATAAAATAAAATAAAATAAATAAATGAATAAATAAATAGAGATTTACCACACATAACCTGAGGGTGTCACCTTTGCACACCTGTAACCCTGAAGAACCAAGCAGAGCTCTCAGGCCACACCCATCTCAAGCCTCCAAGGCTCCTCCATCAGCAGGCAGTACACTTAACACGGACATAGTATAATAATAATAATAATAATAATAATAATAAAAACTCACAGTGAGGGAAACAGAATTAACCATGCCAAGCAATAAACACAGAAATCGAGGGAACAAGATCAACGATGACATTATGATGCCTCCAAATAAACAAAACACCCCAAGTCAAGATTATGAAGATGATGAGATAGAAGAAATGCAAGATACGGATTTCAAAAAATTTATGATAAGAACATTTAGAAGTTTTCAAAAGCAAATCCTTGAACTACAGAAATCCTTATTGGACAGGATTGAGAATCTCCCTCGTGAAAATGAAATTTTAAGGAAGAATCAAAATGAAATGCAGAAACTAGTAGAGCAGGAAAGTGTGATAGTGAAGAGAAATCAAAATGAAATGAAGAGCTCAATAGATCAAATGACAAACACATTAGAGAGCCTTAAAACAGAATGGGTGAAGCAGAAGAGAGAATATCAGACTTAGAAGACAGAGAACAGGAAAGGATACAGTCAAACCAAAGAAAAGAAGAGGAAATTAGAGATCTAAAAAATATTGTTGGGAATCTACAGGATACTATTAAAAAACCCAACATTCGGGTTCTAGGAGTTCCTGAAGGCATGGAGAGAGAGAAAGGATTGGAAGGCCTTTTTAGTGAGATACTAGCAGAGAACTTTCCGGGTCTGGAGAAGGACAGAGACATCCTAGTACAGGAAGCTCATAGAACCCCCAGTAAACATGACCAAAAGAGATCCTCACCACGACACGTTGTAATTAAACTCACCACAGTGAAACATAAAGAAAAGATCCTAAAATGTGCAAGAGAGAAATGTCAGATTACTCTCAGAGGATCTCCAATCAGACTCACAGCAGACTTCTCATCAGAAACACTACAGGCTAGGAGGGAATGGTGAGACATAGCACAGGTGCTAAGAGAGAAAAATTGCCAGCCCAGAATATTATATCCTGCCAAGCTCTCATTTGTGAATGAAGGTTAAATAAAGACCTTTCATAGCAAACAGAAATTGAAAGACTTTGTGGCCACTCGTCCGGCCCTGCAAAAGATACTTAAAGATGTGCTACACTCAGAAACACAGAAACACGGCCATCAATATGAAAGAAAGAAGGGAAAGGAAGAACACCTACCAGTAAAAGAGCATGGGAAGCTCAAAGCATATACTAGAAAATATCTCCGAGAAAATGGCAGGGCAAAGTCACTATGTATCAATAGTCACATTAAACGTGAATGGCCTGAACTGTCCAGTTAAAAGACACAGACTGGCTGACTGGCTTAAGGAACAACACCCAACTATTTGTTGCCTACAAGAAACACATCTCTCTAACAAAGAGGCATGCAGAGTGAAAGTGAAAGGTTGGAAAAAGATATTCCATGCCAACAGAAACCAAAAAAAAGCAGGTGTAGCCATATTAATATCAGACAAAATAAACTTTAATACAAAAACTGTTAAGAGAGACAAAGAGGGGCACTATATAATGATTAAGGGTTCAATTCAACAGGAAGATATAACAATTATCAATGTATATGCACCTAATTACAGGGCACCGGTCTATTTAAAAGATATGTTAAGGGACTTAAAGGGAGACTTAGATTCCAATACAATAGTACTGGGGGACTTCAATACTCCACTCTCAGAAATAGATAGATCATCCAGACAGAAGATCAACAAGGAAACAGCAGATTTAATTGACACTATTGCCCAAATGGATCTAACAGATATCTACAGAACTTTCAATCCTACATCTAAAGACTTTACATTCTTCTCAGCAGTGCATGGAACCTTCTCTATTTTTGATCACATACTAGGTCATAAAGCAAGTCTCAGCAATTTTAAAAGAATTAGAATCATACCATGAAGTTTCTCAGACCACAGTGGAATGAAGCTGGAAATGAGCAACTCAGGAAACCCAAGAAAGTATGCAAACACATGGAGACTGAACAACATGCTCCTGAATGAACACTGGGTCATTCAAGAAATCAAAAGAGAAATCAGAAACTTTCTGGAAGTAAATGAGGATAACTTATGGGATACGGCAAAAGCAGTATTGAGAGGCAAGTTTATAGCAATAGGTGCCTATATCAAGAAATTGGAAAGGCACCAAATAAATGAGCTTTCAGCGCATCTCAAGGACCTAGAAAATTTGCAGCAAACCAGACCCAAATCTAGTAGGAGAAGAGAAATAATTAAAATCAGAGAAGAAATTAACAGGATTGAATACAAAAAAACATTACAAAAATCAGCCAAGCGAAGAGCTGGTTTTTTGAAAAAATAAACAAAATTGACACCCCATTGGCCCAACTAACTAAAAAAAGAAGACAAAAGACCCAAATCAATAAAATCAGAGATGAAAAAGGAAACATAACAACAGACACCACAGAAATAAAAAGAATCATCAGAAATTACTACAAGGACCTGTATGCCAGCAAACAGGGAAACCTATCAGAAATGGATAGATTCCTGGACACATGCAACCTACATAAATTGAACCAGGAAGACATTGAAAACCTAAATAGACCCATAACTGAAACAGAAATTGAAACCATAATAAAGGCCCTCCCAGCAAAAAAAGCCCAGGACCAGATGGATTCACTGCTGAATTCTACCAGACATTTAAAGAAGAACTAATTCCATTTCTTCTCAAATTATTCAGAACAATTGAAAAAGATGGAATCCTCCCAAATTCTTTCTATGAAGCCAGCATCACCTTAATCCCTAAGCCAGAGAAAGATGCAGCACTGAAAGAAAATTACAGACCAATATCCCTGATGAACATAGACGCAAAAATCCTCAATAAAATTCTTGCCAATAGAGTACAACAACACATCAGGAAAATCATCCACCCAGACCAAGTGGGATTAATCCCTGGTATGCAGGGATGGTTCAACATTCGCAAATCAATCAATGTGATTCACCACATTAACAGACTGCAGAAGAAAAACCATATGATTATCTCAATTGATGCAGAGAAAGCATTTGATAAAATTCAACACCCTTTCATGATGAAAACTCTAAGCAAATTGGGTATAGAAGGAACATTCCTCAATATAATCAAAGCAATTTATGAAAAGCCCACAGCCAGCATCCTATTGAATGGGGAAAAGTTGGAAGCATTTCCACTGAGATCTGGCACCAGGCAGGGATGCCCACTCTCACCACTGCTATTTAACATAGTTCTGGAAGTTTTAGCCAGAGCCATCAGACAAGAAAAAGAAATTAAAGGAATACAAATTGAGAAGGAAGAAGTCAAACTATCCCTCTTTGCAGACAATATGATTCTTTACTTAGGGGATCCAAAGAATTCTACGAAGAGACTATTGGAACTCGTAGAGGAGTTTGGCAAAGTGGCAGGATATAAAATCAATGCAAAAAATCAACAGCCTGTGTATACACAAGCAATGCCATGGCTGAGAAAGAACTGCTAAGATCAATCCCATTCACAATAGCTACAAAAACAATCAAATACCTTGGAATAAACTTAGCCAAGGACGTTAAAGATCTCTACGATGAAAATTACAAAACCTTAAAGAAAGAAATAGAAGAGATACTAAAAAATGGAGAAATCTTCCATGCTCATGGATTGGAAGAATCAATATCATCAAAATGTCCATTTTCCCAAAAGCAATTTATAGATTCAATGCAATACCAATCAAGATACCAAAGACCTTCTTCTCAGATCTGGAAAAAATGGTGCTGAAATTTATATGGAGGCACAAGAGACCTCGGATAGCTAAAGCAATCTTGTACAACAAAAACAAAGCTGGAGGCATCACAATACCAGATTTCAGGACATACTACAGGGCAGTTGTTATCAAAACAGGATGGTACTGGTACAGAAACAGATGGATAGACCAATGGAACAGAATTGAAACACCTGAAATCAACCCAAACATCTACAGCCAACTTATATTTGATCAAGGATCTAAAACCAATTCCTGGAGCAAGGACAGTCTATTCAATAAATGGTGCTGGGAAAACTGGATTTCCACGTGCAGAAGCATCAAGCAAGAGCCCTACCTTACACCTTACACAAAAATCCACTCAACGTGGATTAAAGACCTAAATCTACGACCTGTCACCATCAAGTTATTAGAGAACATAGGAGCAACCCTTCAAGATATTGGCACAGGCAAAGAACTTCTGGAAAAGTCCTGGGAGGCACAGGCAGTCAAAGCCAAAATCAACTATTGGGATTGCATCAAATTGAGAAGTTTCTGTACTGCAAAAGAAACAGTCAGGAGAGTGAAGAGACAACCGACAGAATGGGAAAAAATATTTGCAAACTATGCAACAGATAAAGGGTTGATAACCAGAATCTACAAAGAGATCAAGAAACTCCACAAAAACAAAACCAACAACCCACTTAAGAGATGGGCCAAGGACCTCAATAGACATTTTTCAAAAGAGGAAATCCAAATGGCCAACAGGCACATGAAAAAATGTTCAAGATCACTAGCAATCAGGGAAATGTAAATCAAAACCACAACGAGGTTTCACCTCACCCCGGTTAGAATGGCTCACATACAGAAATCTACCAACAACAGATGCTGGCGAAGATGTGGGGAAAAAGGGACACTAACCCACTGTTGGTGGGAATGCAAACTGGTCAAGCCACTGTGGAAGTCAGTCTGGAGATTCCTCAGAAACCTGAATATAACCCTACCGTTCGACCCAGCCATCCCACTCCTTGGAATTTACCCAAAGGAATTTAAATTGGCAAACAAAAAAGCGGTCTGCACCCTAATGTTTATTGCAGCACAGTTTACAATAGCCAAGACCTGGAACCAACCTAAATGCCCATCAACGGTAGACTGGATAAAGAAATTATGGGATATGTACTCTTTAGAATACTATACCGCAGTAAGAAACAATGAAATCCAGTCATTTGCAACAAAATGGAGGAATCTGGAACACATCATGCTGAGTGAAATAAGCCAGTCCCAAAGGGACAAATACCATATGTTCTCACTGATTGGTGACAACTAACTGAACACCAAAAAGGAAACCTGTTGAAGTGAAATGGACACTATGAGAAACATAGCCATAGCCCTAACCCTAAACCCTAAACCAAGACCTAGCCCTAACCCTAACCCAAATCCTAGACCTAAACCTAACCCTACCAATTGCCCTAGCCTTTCCCTAACCCTAACTCTACCCTAGCCCTAACCCTAACCCTAACCCTAACACTAAACCTAGGACTACCCCTACCTTAAAACTAACCCTAGGCCTAAACCTAACCTAAACCTAACCCTACACTTACCCTAACCCTAACCCTTACCCTAGTGCTACCTCTAACCCATGCCCTTGCCTTAACCCTAACACTAAACATTGCCCCAGCCCTAACCCTAACCCTAACACTAGCCCCAGAACTAAACCTAATCCTAACCCTAACCTTAAGCCTAGCACTAGCCCTAAACCTAACCCTAAGCCTAACCATAAACCTAAACCTAAACCTAAACCTAACCCTAAACATAAACCTAACCCTAACCCTAACCCTAACACTAGCCCTAGAGCTAACCCTAACCCTAGCATTAACCCTGACTATCCCTAGCTCTAAACCTAACCCTAGCCCTAAACCTAACCCTCAACACAGACCTAGCCCTAAACCCAAACCTAACACTAACCATAACCATAGCCATAGACCTAACCCTAGCCCTAGCCCTTACCATAACCATAACCATAGACCTAGCCCTAACCATAATCCTAGCACTAGCCCAAACCTAATCCTAACCCAAACTCTAGCCCTAACTGTAATAATAATCATAGACCTAGTGCTATACCTAACCGTGACCATAACACTAGATCTAGCCCTCACCCTAACCCTAACCCTAACCCTAGCCCTAACCCTAACACTAACACTTAGCATAGCCCTAACCCTAACCCTAACCCTAGCCCTAGCACTAGCACTAACCCTAAAATAACTGTAACCCTAACCCTAGCCCTAGCCCTAGCCCTAACCCTAACCGTAGCTCTAGCCCTAACCCTAACCTAACACTAGCCCTAACCCTAAACCTAACCCTAATCATAACACTATCCCTAGCAGTAGCCCTAGCCCTAACCCTACCAAAATGTAAGCTTACCTTAACCTCTAAAAATAACCCTATCCCTAACATCACCCTTGCCCATGCCCTAAATCTTGCACTAAAACTAACCCTAAACATAGACCTAACCGTAACCCTAACCCTAAATCTAACCTGAACACTGGCCCTAACCATAACCCTAACCTTAGCCCTAACCTTAACCCTAGCCCTATCCCTGACCCTAACCCAAACTGTAAACCTAACACTAACCCTACCCTAACCCTAACCCTCTCCCTAACTCTTACACTAACCTTGTCAGTAACCCTAACCCTGACCCTAACCCTTACCCTAGGCCTAACCATAACCCTAACCCTAGCCCTAGCACTAGCACTAACCCTAACCCTAGCCGTTGCCTAGCCCTAACCCTAACACTAAACCTAGCCCTAGCTCTATGCCTAACCCTACTCTAGCTGTAAACCGAACACTAACTTTAGCCCTAGAACTAGCCCTAGCCCTAAAACTAACCATAACCCTAGCCCTAACCCTAACCCTACCCCTTACCCGAGCACTAACACCTAAGCCTAACCCTAACCCCAACCCTAACGGTAACCATACCCCCAAACCTAACCTTAGCCCTAACCCTAACCCTAACACTACACCTAGCACTAACCCTAACCTTAGCCCTAAACCTAAACCTAAACCTAACCCTTTCCCTAACCCTAACCCTAACCCTAAACCTCTCCCTTGACCTAAACCGAAACCTAACATTAACCCTAACCCTAAACCTAACACTAACCCTAAACATAGACCTAGCCATAACCCTAACCAAAACCCTAGCCCTAACCATATTCCTAACCCTAACCCTAGCCCAAGCATAACCCTAACCCTAACCCTAGCCCTAGATATAGCCCTAGCACTAACCCTAATGTTAACGCTTCCTCTAGCCCTAACCCTAACCCTAACTGTAGCCCTAGCACAAACCCTAACCTAACACTAGCCCTAACCCTAACCCTAATCAAAACCCAAACTATGGTCCTAAACCTAACCCTAACCTTGGTCCTAGCTCTAACCCTAATCCTATCCATAGCCCTAGCCCTAACCCTAACCCTAAACCTAGCCCTAATCCTAACCAGAACCCAAACACTAACTCTAACCCTATAATTAGTGCTAACCCTAACCTTAAAACTAACCCTAACACTAACATGAACCCTAGCCCTAGCCCTAACCCTAAACCTAACCCTAAACCAAACGCTAGCCCTAGCTCTAACCCTAAACCTAGCCCTAGCCCTAGCCCTAGCCCTAGCCCTAACCCCAACCCTAACCCTATTCCTCTCCCTAACCCTAACCCTAAACCTAGCACTAACCCTAACCCTAACCCTAGTCCTAGCACTAGACCTAGCACTAACCCTAACCCTAACCCTAGTCCTAGGACTAGACCTAGCACTAACCCTAACCCTAAACTTATCCCAAGGCCTAGCCCAAACCCTAACTCTAACACTAGCCATAACCGTAACCCAAACCTTAAACCTGACACTAAACCTAACCCTAAACCTTACCCCAGCCATAACCCTAACCCTAATGCTAGCCCTAGCACAAGCGTTAGCACTAACACTAATGCTAACCATAGCCCTAGCACTAGCCCTAGCACTTACCCTAACCGTAACCCTAACTCTAGCCCTAGCCCTAGTTATAACCCTAACCCTAAAACTAGCCCTAGCCCTAACCCTAACCAAAACCCTAAACCTAATGCCTAACCCTAACCCTAACCCCACTCTAGTGTTAGCCCTAATCCTAACCCTAACCCGAGACCTAGCCATAAACCTAACCCTTACCCTAGCCCTAACCGTAATGCTAACACTAGCCCTAGCACTAGCCCAAACCCTAACCATAACCATAGCCCTTGCCCAAACCCTAACACTAAACCTAGCCCTAGCTCTAAGCCTAACCCTTACCCTACCTAGCCCTAAACCAAACCCTAACTATTACCCTAGCACTAGCCCTAGCCCTAACACTATAACTAAACATACTGTAACCATAACCATAACCCTAACCCTTACCCTAGCCCTAACTCTAACCGTAACCCTAGCCCTAGCACTAGCCCTAGCCCTAACCCTAACCCTAACAATAACCCTAGCCCTAGCCCTAGCATTAGCCCTAGCCCTAACCCTAACCCTAACCCTAACAATAACCATAGCCCTAGCCCTAGCCCTAACCCTTAACCTAATCCTAGCGCTATCCCAAACCCTAACCGTAACCCTAATCCTAACCCCTAACCCTAACCCTAACCCCAACCCTAACCATAGCCCTAAACCTAACCCTAACACTAGACCTAGCACTAACCCTAACCTTAGCACTAAACCTAAACGAAACCCTATCCCTAGACCTTTCCCTAACCCTAAACTTAACCCTAAAACTCTCCTTTGACCTAATCTTAAACCTAACAGTCACCCTAGCCCTAAACCTAACACTAACCCTAACCCTAGCCCTAGCCCTAACCCTAACCCTAGCCCTAACCCTCAACCAACCTAACCCAAACCCTAACCCTAGACCTAGCCCTAGCCCTAACCCTAACACTAGGCCTAAACCTTACACTAGCCCTAACCTTAGTCCAAAACCTAGCCCTAGAACAAACCCTAGCCTTAACTCTAACCCTAACCCTAACCCTAAAACTAACCCTTGCCCTAGCCCTAACCCTAAACATAACTGTCTCCCTCGACCTAACCTGAACCCTAGCCCTAGCCCTAACCCTAACCCTAACGTTAGTCATAGCAGTAACGTTAACCCAAACCTTATTCCTAGCCCTAGCCCTAACCCTAACCCTAACCTTAACCCTAACTCTAGCCCTAGCCCTAGTTATAACCCTAACCCTAAAACTAGCCCTAGCCCTAGCCCTAACCGAAACCCTAAACCTAACGCCTCACCCTAACCCTAACCCCAACCTTAGTGTTAGCCCTACTCCTGACCCTAACCCTAGCCCTAGCCCTAGCCCTAACCCTAACCCCAACCCTAACCCTTACACTAACCCTAAGCCTAGCCCTAAATCTAACCGAACACTGGTCCTAACCATAACCCTACCCCTAGCCCAAACCTAAACCTTACCCAAACCCTAACCCTCACCCTTGTCCTAGCCCTAACCATAGCACTAACCCTAACCCTAACCCTAGCCCTAGACCTAGCCCTAGCCCTAACCACACTCCTAAACCTAACCCTAGTCCTAAAAATAACCTTAGCCATAGCCCTAGCCCTAGCCCTAAACCTAACCCTAACCCAAATCCGAGCCCTAACCGCACACCAAACCCTAACCCTAGAACTAACACTAACCCTAACCCCAACCTTAGTGTTAGCCCTACTCCTCACCCTAATCCTAGCCCTTGCCCTAAATCTAACCCTTACCCTAGCCCTAACCCTAACACCAACCCTAACCCTTACACTAACCCTAACCCTAGCCCTAAATCTAACCTGAACACTGGCCCTAACCATAACCCTAACCATAGCCCAAACCTAAACCTTACCCAAACCCTAACTCTCACCCTTGTCCTAGCCCTAAGCCTAGCACTAACCCTAACCCTAACCCTAGCCCTAGACCTAGCCCTAGCCCTAAAAACACTCCTAAACCTAACCCTAGTCCTAAAAATAACCTTAGCCATAGCCCTAGCCCTAGCGCTAAACCTAACACTAACCCAAATCCGAGCCCTAACCGCACACCAAACCCTAACCCTAGCACTAACACCAACCCTAACACCAAACCTAAACATAGCCGTAGTCCTAACCCTAACCCTAACACTAGACCTAGCCCCAGCTGTAACCCTAAATCTAACCATAATCATAACAGTAGCCCTAACCCTAACCTTAACGATAACCATACTCTAGCCATAACCCTAACCCTAACCCAAGACCTAGCCCTAACCCTAACCCAAATACTAGACCTAAACCTTACCCTACCCATTGCCCTAGCCTTACCCTAACCCTAACTCTAGCCCTAGCCCTAACTTTAACCCTAACACTAAACCTAGCACTACCCCTAACCCTAAAACTAACCCTAAGCCTAAACTAACCTAAACCTAACCCTACACTTACCCTAACCCTAACCCTTGCCCTTGCCTTAACCCTAACACTAAACATTGCCCCAGCCCTAACCCTAACCCTAACACTAGCCCCAGAACTAAACCTAATCCTAACCCTAACCCTAAGCCTAGCACTAGCCCTAAACCTAACCCTAAGCCTAACCATAAACCTAAACCTAAACCTAAACCTAACCCTAAACATAAACCTAACCCTAACCCTAACCCTAACACTAGACCTAGAGCTAACCATAACCCTAACATTAACCCTGACTATCCCTAGCTCTAAACCTAACCCTAGCCCTAAACCTAACCCTCAACACAGACCTAGACCTAAAACGAAACCGAACCCTAACCCTAGCCCTAGACCTAAACCTAACCCTATCCCTAGCCCTAACCCTAACACTAACCATAGACCTGGCCTAACCCTAACCCTAACCATATACCTAGTCCTAACCATAACCCTAGCACTGGCCCTAACCCTAACCCTAAAACAAACTCTAGCCCTAACCGTACCATAACCATAGACCTAGCCCTATCCCTAACCCTAACCATAACATTAGCTCTAGCCCACACCCAACCATAACACCATAACACTAAACCTGGCCCTAACCCTAACCCTAACACTTACCCTAGACCTAACCCTAACCCTAACCCTAACCCTAGCCCTAGCACTAGACCTAGCCCTAACCCTAACCCTAGCCCTAGCCCTAGCCCTAACCCTAAGTGTAACCCTAACCCTATCCCTAGTCCTAGCCCTAACCCTAACCCTAACCCTAACCCTAATCTTAGCTCTAGCCCTAACCCTAACCATAGCACTACCCTAATCCTAAACCTAACCCTAAACCTAACCCTAATCATAACACTATTCCTAGCCCTAGCCCTAGCCCTAACCTTACCGAAATGTAAGCTTAACCCTAACCCCTAACAATAACCCTATCCCTAACATCACCCTTGTCCGCGCCCTAAATCTTGCACTAAAACTAACCCTAAACATAGACATAACCGTAACCCTAGCCCTAAATCTAACCTGAACACTGGCCCTAACCATAACCCTAACCCTAGCCCAAACCTAAACCTTACCCAAACCCTAACCCTCACCCTCGTCCTCGCCCTAACCCTAGCACTAACCCCAACACTAACCCTAGACCTAGACCTAGCCCTAGCCCTAGCCCTAATCATAGCCCTAACCCTAACCCTTGCCCTTGCCTTAACCCTAACACTAACCATTGCACCAGTCCTAACCCTAACCCTAACACTAGCCACAGAACTAAACCTAATCCTAACCCTAACCCTAAGCCTAGCACTAGCCCTAAACCTAACCCTAACCCTAGTCATAGAAGTAACATTAACCCTAACTTTATTCCTAGCCTGAAACCTAACCCTAAACCTAACCCTAGCCCTTACCCTAACCCTAATCCTAACCCTAACACCAGCCCTAGCCCTAAGCCAAACCCAAAACCCGACACTAAACCTAACCCTAAACCTTACCCTAGCTATAACCCTAACCCTAACCCTAGCTCTAGCACAAGACCTAGCACAAAGATAACTCTAACCCTAGCCCTAGCACAAGCCCTAGCCCTAACCCTAACCCTAACCTTAACCCTAACTCTAGCCCTAGCCCTAGTTATAACCCTAACCCTAAAACTAGCCCTAACTGAAACCCTAACCCTAACGCCTAACCCTAACCCTAACCCCAACCTTAGTGTTAGCCCTACTTCTCACCCTAACCCTAGCCCTTGCCCAAACCCTTACCCTTACCCTAGCCCTAAGCCTAACCCCAACCCTAACCCTTACACTAACCCTAACCCTAGCCCTAAATCTAACCTGAACACTGGCCCTAACCATAACCCTAACCATAGCAAAACATAAACCTTACCCAAACACTAACCCTCACCCTCATCAATGCCCTAACCCTAGCACTAACCCTAACCCGACCCCTAACCCTAACCCTAGCCCTAGACCTAGCCCTTACCCTAACCACACTCCTAAACCTAACCCTAGTCCTAACCCTAACATTAACCATAGCCCTAGCCCTAGCCCTAAACCTAACCCTAACCCAATTCCGAGCCCTAACCACACCCCAAACCCTAACCTTAGCACTAACACTAACCCTAACACCAAACCTAAACATAGCCATAGCCCTAACCCTAAACCTAACCCTAGACCTAGCCCCAGCCGTAACCCTAACTCTAACCATAATCACAACACTAGCCCTAATCCTAACCCTAACCATAACCATACTCTAGCTATAACCTTAACGTAACCCTAAACCAAGACCTAGCCCTAACCCTAACCCAAATCCTAGACCTAAACCTAACCCTACCCATTGCCCTAGCCTTACCCTAACACTAACACTAGCCCTAGCCCTAACAATAACCCTAACCCTAAACCTAGCACTACCCCTAACACTAAAGCTAACCCTAAGCCTAAACCTAACCAAAACATAACCCTACACTTACCCTAACCCTAACCCTTGCCCTTGCCTTTACACTAACACTAACCATTGCCCCAGCCCTAACCCTAACCCTAACACTAGCCACAGAACTAAACCTAATCCTAACCCTAACCCTAAGCCTAGCACTAGCCCTAAACCTAACCTTATCCTAACCCTAAACCTAAACCTAACCCTAAACATAAACCCAACCCTAACCCTAACACTAGCCCTAGAGCTAACCCTAACCCTAACACTAACCCTAAGAATATCGTAGCTCTAAACCTAACCCTAGACCTAACCCTAACCATAGACCTAGTCCTAACCCCAGCCCTAAACCCAAACCTAACCCTAACGCTAGTCCTAGACCTAAACCTTACCCTATCCCTAGCCCTAGCCCTAACCCTAACCCTATCCACAGACCTAGTCCGAACCATAACCCTAGCACTGGCCCTAACCCTAACCCTAAAACAAACTCTAGCCCTAACTGTAACCATAACCATGGACCTAGCCCTATCCCTAACCCTAACCATAACACTAGCTCCAGCCCTCACCCAACCATAACACTAACACTGGCCCTAACCCTAACCCTAACACTTACCCTAGCCCTAACCCTAACCAAACCCTAGCCCTAGCACTAGACCTAGCCCTAGCCCTAACCCTAACCCTACCCCTAGTCCTAGCCCTAACCCTAACCCTAACCTTAACTCTAACCTTAGCTCTAGCCCTAACCCTAACCATAGCACTAGCCCTAACCCTAATCCTAACTCTAAACCTAACCCTAATCATAACACTATCCCTAGCCCTAGCCCTAGCCCTAACCCTACCCAAATGTAAGCTTAACCCTAACCCCTAACAATAACCCTATCCCTAACATCACCCTCATCCGTGCCCTAAATCTTGCACTAAAACTAACCCTAAACATAGACCTAACCATAACTCTAACCGTAACCCTAGCCCTAGCCCTAGCCCTAATCATAACCCTAACCCTAACCCTAGTTCTAGCCCTAACCATAGCCCTAACCCTAACCCTAATCCTAGTCCTAGCACTAACCCTAACTCTAACTCTAACCCTAGCTCTAGCCGTAACCACAACCCTAGCCCTAACCCTACCCCTAGCCATAGCCCTACCCCTAGCCATAGCACTAACCCTAACCCTAACCATGACCCTAACACTAACCCTAACCCTTACTCTAGCCCTAACCCTAACCCAAACCCAAGCCATAGCACAAGACCTAGCCCTAACCCTAAACCTAACCCTAGCCCTAGCCCTAGAACTAAACCTATCCCTAACTGTAACACTAACTCTAAACCATAACCCTAACCTTAACCTCAACCCTAACACTAACCAAAGCCCTAACACTAACCATAACCCTAGCTCTACAGTTAACCATAACCCTAAACCTAACACTAGCTCTAACACTAACCCTAGCCCTACACCTAACACTAACACTAACCCAAACCCTAACCCTAACACTAGCTCTAGATCTAACCCTAAGCCTAACCCGAGCCCTAGCCCTAACCCTAATCCTAAACCTAACACTAACCCTAAACATAGCCCTAACCCTAACCCTAACCCTAAGCATAGCACTAGCCCTATCCCAAACCCCAACCCTAACACTAACAATAACCCTAGCCCTAGCACTAACCCTAACCATAACCCTAACCCTAGCCATAATATTAACCATAGACCTAGCCCTAAACCTAACCCTAAGCCAAGCCCTAGCCGAACCCAAAACCTAACCCTAAGCCTAACCCTAGCCCTAGCCCAAACCCTAACCCAGGCCTAACCCTAAACTAAGCCCTAACCCTAACATAACCCTAACCATAACCCTAACCCCAACCTTAACCCTAAACATAGCCATAGCCCTAACCCAAACCCTAATCATAATCCTAGCCCTAGCCATAGCCCAAATCTAGCCCTAGCCCTAACCCTAACCCTAACCCTAACCTAGACATAACCCCAATCCTAAACATAGCCATAGCCTTAACTCTAACCATATCCATAGCCCTAGCCCTAGCCCTAGCCCTAACCCTAATGATAACCCTGGCCCCAACACTAACCCTAACCCTAAACCTAGCCCTAGCCCAAGCCCTAACCCTAACTCTAAACCTGGAGCCAACACTAACCCTAACCCTAACCCTAACCCTAGCCCTTACTCTAACTCTAACCCTAGCCCTAACCCTACCCTAACCCTGGCCCTAAACCTAACCCTAACCCTAGACCAAATCTAAACATAACCCAAACCATAACCCTAGCCCTAACCCTAACCCTAACCCTAGCCTTAACCGTAAACATAGCCCTAACCCAAACCCTAACCCTAGCCGTAAACCTAACTGTAAACCTATCCCTAGCCCTGATACTAACTCTAACAATAACCTATCACTTACCCTAGCCCTTACACTAACCCTATCCCTGGCCATAACCCTAACCCTAACACTCACCGTAGCCCTAACCCTAACCATACCTTTGCCCTAACCCAAACCCTAACCATAATCCTAGAACTAGCCCTAGCCTAAATCTAGCACTAGCCCTAAACGAAACCCTAACCCTAGCCCTAGCCATAACTCTAACCCTAAATATGGCCATTGCCCTAACCCTAACCCTAAACATAGCCCTAGCACTAGCCCTAAACTAACACTAGCCATATTCCTAGCCCAAACCCCAACCCTAAGCCTACCCTAGCTCTAACCCTAACCCTAAACCTAGCCCTAGCCATAAAAATAAACCTAACCCTAGCACTAACCCTAATCCTAAACCTAACCCTAAACATAGCCATAGCCCTAACCCTAACCCTAACACTAGCCCTAGCTCTAACCCTAACCCTAGACCTAACCAAGACCTAGCCATAACAGTAACCCTAAACCTAAACCTAACCATAACCCTAACCCTAGCCCTAACCCTAACCATAACCCTATCTCTAACCCTAACCCTAACCCTATTCCTAGCCCTGACCCTAACCCTAACCGTAAACCTAACCCTAACCCTAACCCTATCCCTAACCTTAACCCTCTCCCTAACTTGAACACTAACCTTGTCAGTAACCCTAACCCTAACCCTTACCCTAGGCCTAACCATAACCCTAACCCTAGCCCTAGCACCAGCCCTAAACCTAACCCTAAACCTATCCCTAGCCCTGATACTAACACTACCAGTAACCCTAACACTAACCCTAGCCCTTACACTAACCCTATCCCTGGCCATAACCCTAACCCTAACACATACCCTAGCCCTAACCCTAACCATACCCTTGCCCAAACCCTAACCATAACCATAGCCCTAGCCATAGCCCTAACCTTAACCCTAACCCTAGTACTAGCCCTAAGCCAAACCCTAACCATAATCCTAGCCCTAGACATAGCCCATATCTAACGCTCGCCCTAACCCTAACCCTAACCCTAACCCTATCCCTAGAAATAACCCTAATCCTAAACATAGCCATAGCCTTAACCTAACCATAACCATAGCCTGAGCCCTAACCCTAACTATAACCCTGGCCCCAACACTAACCCTAACCCAAAACCTAGCCCTAGCCCTAGCCCTAACCCTAACCCTAAACCTGGCCCCAAAACTAACCCTAACCCTAACCCTAGCCCTTACCCTAACTCTAACCCTAGCCCTAAACCTACCCTAACCCTGGCCCTAACCCTAACCCTAAACATAGACCAAACCTAAACATAACCCGAACCATACCCTAGCCCTAACCCTAACCCTAGCTGTAAACCTAACAGTAAACCTATCCCTAGCCCTGATACTAACATACCAGTAACCCTAACGCTAATCCTAGCCCTTACACTAAATCTATCCCTTGGCCATAACCCTAACCCTAACACTTACCCTAGCCCTAACCCTAACCATACCATTGCCCTAACCCTAACCCTAACCATAGCCCTACCCGTAGCCCTAACCTTAACCCTAACCCTAGTACTAACCCTAAGCCAAACCCTAACCATAATCCTAGCCCTAGAAATAGCCCATATCTAACCCTAGCCCTAACCCTAACCCTAACCCTAACCCTAACCCTAACCCTAACCCTATCCCTAGATAATAACCCTAATCCTAAACATAACCATAGCTTTAACTCTAACCATAACCATTGGCCGAGCCCTAGCCCTAACCCTAACTATAACCCTGGCCCCAACACTAACCCTAACCCTAAACCTAGCCCTAGCCCTAGCCCTAACCCTAACCATAAACCTGGCCCCAACACTAACCCTAACCCTAACCCCAGCCATTACCCTACTCTAACCCTAACCCTAACCCTACCCTAACCCTGGCCCTAAACCTAACCCTAAACCTAGCCTAAACCTAAACTTAACCAGAACCATACCCTAGCCCTAACCCTAACCCTAGCCGTAAACCTAACAGTAAACCTATCCCTAGCCCTGATACTAACAATAACAATAACCCTAACACTAATCCTAGCCCTTACACTAACCCTATCCCTGGCCATAACCCTAACCTAACACTTACCCTAGCCCTAACCCTAAACATACCCCTGCCCAAACCCTAACCCTAACCATAGTCCTACTCGTAGCCCTAAACTTAACCCTAACCATAGTACTAGCCCTAACCCAAACCCTAACCATAATCCTAGCTCTGGCCCTTACCTAAATCTAGCACTAGCCCTAAACGAAACCCTAACCCTAGCCCTAGCCATAACCCTAACTCTAAATATGGCCATTGCCCTAACCCTAACCCTAAACATAGCCCTAGCACTAGCCCTAAACTAACACTAACCCTATTCCTAGCCCAAACCCAACCCTAAGCCTACCCTAGCTCTAACCCTATCCCTAAACCTAGCCCTAGCCATAAAAATAAACCTAACCCTAGCACTAACCCCAATCCTAAACCTAATCCTAAACATAGCCATAGCCCTAACCCTAACCCTAGCTCTAACCCTAACCCTAGACATAACCCCAGCCCTAGCACTAACAGTAACCCTAAACCTAAACCTAACCGTAACCATAACCCTAGCCCTAACCATAACCATAACCCTAGCCCTAAACCTAACCCTAACCCTAACCTTAGCCCTAACTTTGACCCGAGCCCTAACCCTAACCCTAAACCTATCCCTAGCCCTGACCCTAACCCTAACCGTAAACCTAACCCTAACCCTAACCCTCTTCCTAACCTTGTCAGTAACCCTAACCCTAACCCTTACCCTAGGCCTAACCGTAACCATAACCCTAGCCCTAGCACTACCCTAACCCTAACCCTAGCCGTTGCCTAGCCCTAACCCTAACACTAAACCCAGCCCTAGCTATATGCCTAACCCTAACCTAGACGTAAACCTAACCCTAACTCTAGCCCTAGAACTTGCCCTAGCCCTAAAACTAACCCTAACCCTAGCCATAACACTAACCCTACCCCTTACCCGGGGACTAACACCTAACCCTAACCCGAACCCTAACCTTAACCTCAACGCTAACCTTAGCCCTAACCCTAACCCTAACACTACACCTAGCACTAACCCTAACCTTAGCCCTAAATCTAAACTTAAACCTAACCCTAGCCATTTTCCCTAACCCTAAACCTCTCCCTTGACCTAATCCAAAACCTAACAGTAACCCTACCCCTAAACCTAACACTAACCCTAAACCTAGACCTAGCCATAATCCTAACCAAAACCCTAGCCCTAACCCTAACCCTAGCCCTAGTATAACCCTAACCCTAACCCTAGCCCTAGATCTAGCCCTAGCACTAACCCTAACCTAACACTAGCCCTAACCCTAACCCTAACCCAAACCATGGCCCTAACCCTAACCCTAACCTTGGTCCTAGCTCTAAACCTAATCCTACCCGTAGTCCTAGCCCTAACGCTAACCCTAAATCTAGCCCTAACCCTAACCAGAACCCTAACACAAACTCTAACCCTATAATTAGGGCTAACTCTAACCCTAACCTTAACACTAACCCTAACACTAACACAAACCCTAGCCGTAGCCCTAACCCTAAACCAAACACTAGCCCTAGCTCTAAACCTAACCCTAGCCCTAGACCTAGCCATAGCCCTAGCCCTAAACCTAACGGTAACCCATGCCCTAAAATAAACCCTAATCCTAGCCCTAGCCCTAGCACTAGCCCTAACCCCAACCCTAACCCTAACGGTAGCCCTAACCCCAACACTAACCCTATCCCTCTCCCTAACCCTAACCCTAACCCTAACCCTAACCCTAACCCTAACCCTAAACCTAGCTGTAGCCCTAACCCTAACCCTAGTCCTAGTACTAGCCCTAGCACTAAACAACCTAACCTTATACCAAGCCCTAGCCCAAACCCTAACCCTAACACTAGCCCTAACCATAACCCAAACCTTAAACCTGACAAAAACCTAACCCAAAACCTTACGCTAGCAATAACCCTAACCCTAACACTAGCCCTAGCACAAGCCCTAGCACTAACACTAACGCTAACCATACCTCTAGCACTAGCCCTAGCCCTAACCCTAACCCTAACCTTAATCCTAACTGTAGCCCTAGCCTTAGTTATAACCCTAACCCTAAAAGAAGCCATAACCATAACACTAACCGAAACCCTAAACCTAACGCCTAACCCTAACCCTAACCCCAACCCTAGTGTTAGCCCTAATCCTAGCCCTAACCCTAGACCTAGCCCTAACCAAAACCTAACCCTAACCCTAACCCTAGACCTAGCCCTAACCCTAACACTTACCCTAGCCCTAACCCTAACTGCAACCCTAACACTAACCTTAGCCCTAACCGTAAACCTAACATTAGACCTAGCCCTAACCCTAAACCTAACCGTAAGCCTCAACCTAGCACTAGCCCTAGCCGTAACTCTAACCATACCTAGCCCTAGACCTAACCCAAACCCTTACCCTAGCACTAAACCTAACCCTAACCCTAGTCCTAGAGCTAACCCCACCCTTAACCCTAGCCCTAAACCAAAACCTAACCCAAACCCTAAACCTAACATGAACCATAGCCCTAGCCCTAAGCCTAACCCTAATCCTAGTCATAGCCCTAACGGTAACCCTAACCCTATCCCTATCCCTAGCACTAACCCTAACCCTAACCCTACACCTAGCCCTAGACCTAGCACTAGCACTAGCCTTAGCCATAACCCTAACACTAACCCTAGCCCTAACACTAAACCGAATCATAACCCTCACCATAGCACTAGCCCTAGCCGTAACTCTAACCTTACCTAGCGCTAGCCCTAACCCTAACCCTTACCCTAGGCTAACCCTAAGCCTATCCCTATCCCTAGAGCTAACCCTAACTGTAACCCTAGCCCATAACCAAAACCTAACCCTAACCTAAACCTAACCCGAACACTTGCCCTAGCCCTAAACCTAACACTAACCCTCTCCCTCGAAAAAACCCCAAACCTAGCCCTAGCCCTAACCCTAAACCTAACCCTAGTCATGGCCCTAATGGTAACCCTAACTCTATCCCTAGCCCTAGCCCTAACCCTAACCCTAGCCCTAGACCTACCCCTAGCACTAACCTAGCCCTAAACATAGCCCTAAACCTAACACTAACCCTAACCCTAGCTCTGGCCCTAACCTGACCCAAACCCTATCCTAACTCTAACCTTAACGCTAACCCTAACCCTAGCCCTAGCACTAGCCCTAACCCTAACACTACACCTAAACCTAAGCCTAACCTAATCCTAACCCTAGCACTGGCCCTAACCCTAAACCTAACCCTAGACCTAACCGTAACCCTAAACCAGGCCTAACCCTAGCCCTACACCTAAACTTAACCCGAACACTATCCCTAGCCCTAACACTAATGCTAACCATAACGATAGCCCTAGCCCTAATCCTAAAAATAGCCCTAGCCCTAGCCCTAGCCATAACTCTAACCCTAACCTATTCCTAATCTGAGCCCTAGCTCTAACCCTAAAACTAACCCTAAAGCAAAATCTAAACCTAGCCCTAACCCTAACCCTAACCCTAACACTAGTCCTAGCCCTTAGCCAAACCCAAAACCCGACACTAAACCTAACCCTAAACCTTACCCTAGCTGTAACCATAACTCTAACCCTAGCTCTAGAACAAGCCCTAGCCCTAACCCTAACCCTAACCTTAACCCTAACTCTAGCCCTAGCCCTAGTTATAACTCTAAACTAAAAATAGCCCTAAACCTAACCCTAACCGAAACCCTAAACCTAACGTCTAACACTAAGCCTAACCCTAACCCCAACCCTAGTGTTAGCCCTACTCCTGACCCTAACCCTAGCCCTAGCCCTAACCCTAACCTTTACCCTAGCCCAACCCTAACACCAACCCTAAACCTTACACTAACCCTAACCCTACCCTTAAATCTAACCCGAACCCTGGGACTAACTATAACCCTAACCCTAGCACAAACCTAAACCTTACCAAAACCCTAAACCTTGCCCTCGTCCTCGCCCTAACCCTAGCACTAACCCTAACCCTAGCCCTAACATTAGCCCTAGCCCTAACCCTAACCTGAACCCTTGACCTAGCCATAACCTTAACCCTAACCCGAACCCGAACCCTATTTCTAGCACTAACCTTAACCCTAATCCTAAACCTAACCATATCCCTAACCCTAACTCTAACAGTAGCCCTATCTCTAGCCCTAACCCTCACATTAGAACTAGCCCTAGACCTAACCCTAACCCTTATCCTAAACCTAACCCTAAACTTAGCCCTAGCCCTAACCCTAACCCTAACCCTAACACTAACCCTAGGCCTAGCCCTAGCCCTAGCCCTAACCACAACCCTAACCCTAACGCTAGCCCTAGAACAAGCCCTAGCACTAAGCCTAATGCTATCCCTAGCCCTAACCCTAATGCTAACCCTTGCCCTAGCCCTAACCCTAACCATAACACTACCCTAGCCCTAGCACTAGACCTAGCCCTAACAATAAACTTAAGCCTAACCCTAGTCCTATCCCTAGCCCTAACGCTAACCCTAACCATACCCTTATCCCTAACCCTAAGTGTAACCCTAAACTAACCCCTAGCCCTAACCGTAACCATAACCCAAACCCTAACACTAAACTTAGCCCTAACCCTAAACCTAACCCTAGACCTAACCATAACACTAAACCTAGCCCTAACCCTAGCCCTACACCTAAACCTAAACCGAACACTTGACCTAGCCCTAACACTAATGCTAACCCTAAGCTAACCATAACCTTATCCCTAGCCCTAATCCTAAAACTAGCCCTAGCCTTAGCCCTAACCCTAACCCTAGCCATAACTCTAACCCTAACCTATTCCTAATCCTAGCCCTAGCTCTAACGCTAAATCTAACCCTAAACCAAAGCCTAACCCTAACCCTAGCCCTAAACCTAACCCTAAACCTAACCCTAGCCCTAACTCTAACCCTAACCCTAACCCTAACCATCGCCCTAGCCCTAGCCCTAACCCTAACCCTAACCCTAACCATCGCCCTAGCCCTAGCCCTAACCCTAACACTAACACTAACACTAACTTAACCCTAACCCTGGCACTAGCCCTAACACTAAACCTAACCAAACCCTAACCCTAGCTCTATCACTAACAATAACAATAAGCCTAACCCTAAACCTAACCCTAACCCTAACACTAACCCTAGCCCTAGCCCTAACACTAACCCTAACCCCAACCCTAACACTAGCCCTAGCTCTAACCATAACCGTAGCCCTAAACCTAACCCTAGCTCTTGCCCTAGCCCTAGACCTAACTTAACCCTAAATCTAACCCTCGCACTAGCACAAGCCCTAAACCTAAACCTAACCCAAACCCCAACCCTAACCCTAACCCTAATCCTAACCCAAACACATTCCGTCGCCCTAATCCGAACCCTAACCCTAACTCTAGTCATAAACCTAAACCTAACCTGAACCTTAGCCCTAGCCCTACCCTAACCCTAAACCCCTCCCTCACCCCAATTGGTACCCTAACACTAAACCTAGACCTAAGCCTAACCCTAACACTAAACCTAACCCTAACCCTAGCCCTAACCCTAACACTAACCAAAATCTAACCCTAAACCTAAAACTAGCCCAAGCATTAACCCTAATCCTAACCCTAGCCCTAACCCTAACCCTAACACTCTCTCGCTCGACCTAATCTGAACACTAAACCTAACAATAGCACTAACCCTAAACCTAACACTAAGCCTAGTCTAGCCCTAACCACAACCCTAAACCTAGCCCTAACAATAAGCCTACCCATGCCCTAGCCCTAACCCTAGCACTAGCCCTAACCCTAACCCTACCCTAAGCCTAACCCTAACCATAACCTAACCTAACCTTAGCCCTAGCCCTAATCCTAACCAAATTCTAGCCCTAGCCATAACTCCAACCCTAGCCCTAATGGTAACCCTACGCTAATACTAACACAAGCCCTAGCTCTAACCCTAAAACCATAACCCTAAACCTAAGCCTAGCCCTAAACCTAACCCTAACCCTAACCCAAACCCTAAACCTAACCCAAACCCTAAACCAAACCCTATTCCTAGCACTAACCATAACCCTAACGCTAACCCTAACCCCAACCCTAACCCTAGCCCTAGACTTAACCATAACCCTAGCCCTAACACTAACCCTAACCCTAACCCTAAACATTGCCATAGCCATAACCCTAATACTAACTCTAGCCCTAGCACTAGTCCCAGCCGTAACCCTTACTGTAACCCTATTCCAAACCCTAGCCATAACCCAAACCCTAACCTTAGCCATAGCCCTAAACCTAACCCTAACTGTAGCCCTAACCCTAACCCTAACCATAGCCCTAGCCCTAACCCTAACCCTAAGCCTAAACCTAACCCTGGCCCTAGCACTAACCCTAAACCTAATGCTAACCCTAACCCTAGCTCTAGTCCTAACCTTACCCAAACACTAACCCTAACCCTAACTCTAACCCTAAAAATAACACTAACACTAACACTAAACTTAGCCCAAGCCCTAACCCTAAACCTAACCCCAACAAAAACACTAGACTTAACTCTAACCCTAACCCTAACCTTAGCACTGATTGTAACCCTAGCCGTAGCCCTAGCCCTAGTCCTAAACGTAACCCTAACACTAAACCTGGCCTTAGATCTTGCCCTAGCCCTAATCCTAGCCCTAAACCTAACCCTAGACCTAACCCTAACCCGAGCCCTAACCCTAGTCCTAACACTAACCATAACCCTAGCCCTAGCCCTAACCCTAACCATGGACCTAGCCCTAACCCTAACTCTAGCCCTAGCCCTAACCCTGACCCTAACCCTAACCCTAGCCCTAACCTTAACCCTAACCGTAACCCTAAATCTAGCAATAGCCCAAGCCCTAAACCTAACCCTAACCCAAGCCTAGCCCTAACCCTAACCCTTGTTCTAGCCCTAACCCAAACCCTAACCCTAGCCCTAGCACTATCCCTAACCCTAACCCTAACCCTAGCCCCAGACCTAACCTTAGCCCTAACTGCAAACCGAACCCTAACCCAAGACCTAACCCTAACCCTAGCCCTAGCACTAACCCTTACCCTAACCCTAGCCATAACCCGAACACTAGCCCTAGCACAAACACTATCCAAACCCTAGACTTAAACCTAAATCTAACCCGAAACCTAGCCATAGCCCTAACCCTACCCCGAACCCTCTGCCTCGCCCTAATCCGAACCCTAACCCTAACCCTAGCCCTAAATCTAACCCTAACACTAACCCTAGCCCTAGGCTTGACCCTAACCCTAACCCTAACCTTAACCCTAACCTGAAGCCTAACTATAGCCCTAGACCTAACCCTATCCCTATCCCTATCCCTAAACCTAACCCTAAACCTAACCCTAGTCCTAGCCCTAATGGTAACCCTAAACCTATCCCTATCCCTAACCCTAGCCCTAACCCTAACCCTAACGCTAACCCTAGCTCTAGCCCTAACACTAACCCTTTTTTTTTTTTTGCAATTTAAAACCTTTTTATTTGGTGATATATTGTGAGTCTCTTTCCTTTTATTTATAGGTATCCAGATATATTTAAATGGGCTTACATATGGTTTAGGAACCATCTGAGTAAGTGTTGAAAGTTCTGAGTATCTCAGCTCTTTTTTTTAACTTTTATTTAATGAATATAAATTTCCAAAGTACGACTTATGGATTACAATGGCTTCCCCCCCGATACCGTCCCTCCCACCCGCAACCTTCCCCTTTCCCACTCCCTCTCCCCTTCCATTCACATGAAGATTCATTTTCGATTCTCTTAATATACAGAAGATC
Source organism: Oryctolagus cuniculus (assembly GCF_964237555.1). Lineage (NCBI taxonomy): Eukaryota > Metazoa > Chordata > Mammalia > Lagomorpha > Leporidae > Oryctolagus > Oryctolagus cuniculus. The sequence goes on along the minus strand of NC_091444.1, from coordinate 86,335,371 downwards.
AGCTTAGTATACATTAAGTAAGGATTTCAACAGTTTGCTCCCACACAGAAACATAAAGTGAAAAATAATAGCTGATTTTTAAAATGATGATGAAATCAGATCAGACCTATTGTCATGTTTAATCCCAGTGAGAGTCATGTTGGGAATTGATAATTTCTTCTTCTTCTTTTTTTTTTTTTTTTTACAGAAGGTCAGTTTAGTATACATTAAGTAAAGATTTCAACAGTTTGCACCCACATAGAAACACAAAGTGAAATATATTGTTTGAGTACTCATTATAGAATTAAGTCTCAATGTACAGCACATTAAGGACAGAGACCTACATGAGGAGTAAGTGCACAGTGACTCCTGTTGTTGACTTTACAAATTGACACTCCTGTTTATGGCATCAGTAATCTCCCTATGCGCCAGTCATGAGTTTCCAAGGCTATGGAAGCCTTTTGAGTTCTCCAACTCTTATCTTGTTTAGACAAAGTCATAGTCAAAGTGGAGGTTCCCTCCTCCCTTCAGAGAAAGGTACCTCCTTCTTTGAAGACCTGTTCTTTCCTTTTTTTTTTGCCAGAGTGTCTTGGCTTTCCATGCCTGAAATACTCTCATGGGCTTTTCAGCCAGATCTGAATGCCTTTAGGGCTTATTCTGAGGCCAGAGTGCTATTTAGGACATCTGCCATTCTACGAGTCTGCTGAGTATCTTGCTTCCCATGTTGGATCACTCTCCCCTTTATTTATTCTATCGGTTAGTATTAGCAGGTACTAGACTTGTTTATGTGCTGCCTTTGACTCTTAGTCCTTTCATTATGATCGATTGTGAACTGAGATTGATCACTTGGAATAGTGAGATGGCATTGGTACATGCCACCTTGATGGGATTGAATTGGAGTCCCCTGGTATGTTTCTAACTCTACCATTTGGGGCAAGTCAGCTTGAGCATGTCCCAAATTGTACATCTCTTCCCTCTCTTATTCCCACTCTTATGTTTAACAGGGATCACATTTCAGTTAAATTTCAACACTTAAGAATAACTGTGGATTAATTACAGAATTAAACCAGTCATATTAAGTAGAACAGACAAAAAAAAACACTACTAAGAGGGATAATGAATTAAGTTTTTCATTAACAGTCAGGGCTATGCTGATCAAGTCACCGTTTCTCATAGTGTCCATTTCACTTCAACAGGTTTTCTTTTTGGTGTTCAGTCAGTTGTCGCTGATCAGGGAGAACATATGGTATTTGTCCCTTTGGGACTGGCTTATTTCACTCAGCATGACGTGTTCCAGATTCCTCCATTTTGTTGCAAATGACTGGATTTCATTGTTTCTTACTGCGGTATAGTATTCTAAAGAGTACATATCCCATAATTTCTTTATCCAGTCTACCGTTGATGGGCATTTAGGTTGGTTCCAGGTCTTGGCTATTGTGAATTGTGCTGCGATAAACATTAGGGTGCAGACCGCTTTTTTGTTTGCCAATTTAAATTCCTTTGGGTAAATTCCAAGGAGTGGGATGGCTGGGTCGAACGGTAGGGTTATATTCAGGTTTCTGAGGAATCTCCAGACTGACTTCCACAGTGGCTTGACCAGTTTGCATTCCCACCAACAGTGGGTTAGTGTCCCTTTTTCCCCACATCCTCGCCAGCATCTGTTGTTGGTAGATTTCTGTATGTGAGCCATTCTAACCGGGGTGAGGTGAAACCTCGTTGTGGTTTCGATTTACATTTCCCTGATTGCTGATGACCTTGAACATTTTTTCATGTGCCTGTTGGCCATTTGGATTTCCTCTTTTGAAAAATGTCTATTGAGGTCCTTGGCCCATCTCTTAAGTGGGTTGTTGGTTTTGTTTTTGTGGAGTTTCTTGATCTCTTTGTAGATTCTGGTTATCAACCCTTTATCTGTTGCATAGTTTGCAAATATTTTTTCCCATTCTGTCGGTTGTCTCTTCACTCTCCTGACTGTTTCTTTTGCAGTACAGAAACTTCTCAATTTGATGCAATCCCAATAGTTGATTTTGGCTTTGACTGCCTATGCCTCCCGGGTCTTTTCCAGAAACTCTTTGCCTGTGCCAATATCTTGAAGGGAACATTCTCCAATGTTCTCTAATAACTTGATGGTGTCAGGTCGTAGATTTAGGTCTTTAATCCATGTTGAGTGGATTTTTGTGTAAGGTGTAAGGTAGGGCTCTTGCTTGATGCTTCTGCATGTGGAAATCCAGTTTTCCCAGCACCATTTATTGAATAGACTGTCCTTGCTCCAGGAATTGGTTTTAGATCCTTGATCAAATATAAGTTGGCTGTAGATGTTTGGGTTGATTTCTGGTGTTTTAATTCTGTTCCGTTGGTCTATCCATCTGTTTCTGTACCAGTACCATGCTGTTTTGATTACAACTGCCCTGTAGTATGTCCTGAAATCTGGTATTGTGATGCCTCCAGCTTTGTTTTTGTTGTACAAGATTGCTTTAGCTATTCGAGGTCTCTTGTGCTTCCATATGAATTTCAGCATCATTTTTTCTAGATCTGAGAAGAATGTCTTTGGTATCCTGATTGGAATTGCATTGAATCTATAAATTGCTTAACTCAAACATACCCCTAACCCTAACACTAACCCTTACTCTAGCCCTAGCACCAGCCCTAACTCTAACCCTACACCTAAAACTAACCCTACCTAATCCTTCAGCTAGCCCTGGCCCTAAGGCTAACACTAATCCAAGCCCTAACCCTAACCTTAAACCTAGCCCTAGCCTTAGGCCTAACCATAACCCTAATCCTAAATCTAACCCTAACCCTAAAACTACCCCTAACACTAACCCTAATCCTAACGCTAGTCCTAAACCTAAACCTAACATGAACCCTAGCCTTAGCCCTAATCCTAACCCTAACCCTAACAATCTCCCTGGCCCTAATCCGAACCATAAACCCAACCCTAGCCCTAACCCTAAACCTAACACTAACCCTGGCACTAGCCCTGACCCTAAACCTAACCCTAAACCTAGACATAAACGTAACCCTAACCGTAACACTAGTCCTAGTCCTAATGGTAAACCTAACCCTTTCCCTAATCCTAGAACTAACCCTAAACCTAAACCTAGACCTAGAACTAGCCCTAGCACTAACCCCAACGTTAACACTAACCCCATATTAACCCTAACCCTAACCCAAAACCTAGCCCCAAACCTAACCCTAACCCTAACCCTGGCACTAGCCCTGACCCTAAACCTAACCCTAAACCTTGACATAAACGTAACCCTAACCGTAACACTAGTCCTAGTCCTAATGGTAAACCTAACCCTTTCCCTAATCCTAGAACTAACCCTAAACCTAAACCTAGACCTAGAACTAGCCCTAGCACTAACCCCAACGTTAACACTAACCCCATATTAACCCTAACCCTAACCCAAAACCTAGCCCCAAACCTAACCCTAACCCTAACCCTAGCCCTAGCCCTAACCCTAACACTATCCTTGGCCTTAGACCTAACCCTGAACGTATCCATAACCGTAACCCTAACCATACCATAACACTAGCTCTAGCCCAAACCCTAACCCAAGCCCTAACCCTCACCCTTACCCTTTCCCTAGCCATAATGGAAGTCCTAGCCCAGGCATAGCCCTAACTCTAGCCCTAACCCTATCCCTATCCCTAACCCTAGCCCTAATGTTAAAACTTAACCTAACCCTAACCATAACCCTAGCAATAGCCCTAGCCCAAACCATAAGCCTAACAATAGCCCTAGCCCTAGCACTAACACTAACCCTAACCCTAGTTGTAGCCCTAACCCTAACTGTAGCCCTAACTCTAACCCTAACCTAATCCTAACCCTATCCCTAGCTCTAATTCTAACCCTAACCTTAAGACTAGCCCTAAACCTAACCCTAACACTAACCCTAGCCCTAACCTTAACCTAGCCCTAGCCCTAACCCTAACCCTAGCCTCGACCTAGCCCTAGCTCTGACGCTAACCCTAACCCTAGCCCTAAGACTAACCCTAACCATCACCTAAACCCAAGCACAGCCCTAGCCCTATTCCTAACCCAATCCTAGCCCTAGCCATAACCTTAACCCTAGCCCTAATGCTAACACTACCCTAATCCTAACCCCAGCCCAAGCTCTAACCCTAATCCTAACACTAACCATATCCCTAAACCCAAGTCTAGCCCTAACCCTAACCATAGCCTGAACCCTAACCCTAGCCCTAGCCCTAACCATAACTCTAACACTAGCCCTAACCCTAACCCTGACCCTATCCCTAAACCTAACCATAGCCTGAACCCTAACCCTAACCCTATCCGTAGCCCTAACCAAAACTCTAACACTAGCCCTAAACCCAACCCTAAAACTGAGCTAGACCTAACCCTAACCCTAACCCTAGCCCTAACCCTAACCCTGACCCTGACCCTAACCCTAAACATGGTCATAGCCCTAACCCTAACACTAACTGTATCCCTAGCACTAGCCCTAGCCGTAACCCCTACCGTAACCCTATCTGAATTCTAGCCCTAACCCTAACACTAAACTTAGCCCAAGCCATAAACCTAACCCTAACTGTAGCCCTAACACTAACACTAACCATAGCCCTATCCCTAACCCTAACCCTAACCCTAACCCTAACCCTAACTCTGGTCCTAATCCTAACCCTAATCCTAACCCTAACCCTAACCCTAACCCTAACCCTAACCCTAACCTAACCCTAAATCTAACCCTAATACTAAAACTAGCCCTAGCACTAACCCTAATCCTAACCCTAGCCCTAAACCTAAACCTAACCTGAACCCTAGCCCTAGCCCTAACCCTAACCCTACCCGAAACCTGTTCCTCGCCTTAATCTGAACACTAAACCAACCCTAGCTGTAACCCTAAACCTAACACTAACGCTAGCCCTAGCCCTAACCCTAAACATGGACATAGCCCTAACCCTAACACTAACTCTAACCATAGCACTAGCCCTAGCCGTAAGTCGAATTGTAACCCTAACCAGAAACCTAGCCCTAACCTTAACCCTAACACTAGGCCTAGTCATAGCAATGACCCTAACCCTAACCCTAACCATAACCTTAACCCTAACCCTAACCCTCGCTGTCGCCATCATCCGAACCCTAGTACTAACCCTAACCTTAACACTAGCCCTAACCCTAACCCTAACCCTAACGCTAACCCTAATCGAACTCTAACCCTCGCCCTTGACCTCACCCTAAACTTAAACCCAACCCTAGCCCTAACTTTTACCTAACCCTAACCCTAGCCCTAGTCCTAGCCCTAATCCGAACCATAACCCTAACCTAACCCTAGTTCTACCACTAATCCTAACCCTAACCCTAAAATTAACCCTAACCCTAAAACTAACCATAGAACTAATCGTAACCCTAGCCCTAGCCCTAGGCCTAGCCCTAACCCTAACCCTGACCTTTGCCCTAACCGTAACCATAGCTGTAAACCTAGCCCTAACCCAAACCCTAAACTTCGCCCTCGGCTTCGCCCTAACCTAGCACTAAACTAAGCTTAAACGTAGCCATAACCCTAACCCTAAATCTAACCCTCGCCCTCGCCCTCACATTAAACCTTACCTTAACCCTAACTCTAGCCCTAGTACTAGCCCTTACCCTACCCTAACCATAACCCTACTCTAACCCTAGCCCTAGCCCTAGCCCTAACCCTAACCCTAATCCTAGCTCAAGCCCTACCCTAACCATAACCCTAACATGAAACATAACCCTAACCCTAACACTAACCCTAGCCATAGCCCTAAAACTAAACTTAACCCTAACCCTAACACTAGCCCCCTAGCTCTAACCCTAACCATAGACCTAGACCTAGCTCTAACCCTAAACCTAACCCAAACCCTAAACTTAGCCTTATTCCTAACCCTAACCCTAAACCTAACCCTAACCCTAGTCCTAGACCTAGCCTTGGCATACTCCAACCCTAACCCTAATCGTAGCCCTAAACCTAACAGTAACCCTAACCCTAACACCCTAGCCCTAACCCTAACCCTAACCCTTATCAAAGACCTAGCCCTAGCCCTAGCCCTAACCCTAACCCTGAACCTATCCCTAGCCCTAATCAAACCCTAATTCTAATCCTAAACCTAGCTCTAGCCGTAGCCCTAACCCTAACCCTTGCCCTAACACTAACCCTTGCCCTAGCCCAAACCCTAACCCTAACCCTAACCTTTAACCTAGTCCTAACCCTAACACTAATGCTAGCCCTAGAACTATCCGTTGCCCTAGCCCTTACTCTAACCCTAACACTAAACAGAGCCCCAGCCCTAAACCTAACCCTAAACCTAGACCTACACCTAGCCCTAGACCTAACCCCATCCCTAACCCTAACCCTATCCCTAACCCTAGCCCTATCCCTAGCCCTGATCCTAACAGTTGTAATCAAAACAGCATGGTACTGGTACAGAAACAGATGGATAGACCAACGGAACAGAATTAAAACACCAGAAATCAACCCAAACATCTACAGCCAACTTATATTTGATCAAGGATCTAAAACCAATTCCTGGAGCAAGGACAGTCTATTCAATAAATGGTGCTGGGAAAACTGGATTTCCACATGCAGAAGCATCAAGCAAGAGCCCTACCTTACACCTTACACAAAAATCCACTCAACATGGATTAAAGACCTAAATCTACGACCTGACACCATCAAGTTATTAGAGAACATTGGAGAATGTTCCCTTCAAGATATTGGCACAGGCAAAGAGTTTCTGGAAAAGACCCGGAAGGCATAGGCAGTCAAAGCCAAAATCAACTATTGGGATTGCATCAAATTGAGAAGTTTCTGTACTGCAAAAGAAACAGTCAGGAGAGTGAAGAGACAACTGACAGAATGGGAAAAAATATTTGCAAACTATGCAACAGATAAAGGGTTGATAACTAGAATCTACAAAGAGATCCAGAAACTCCACAAAAACAAAACCAACAACCCACTTAAGAGATGGGCCAAGGACCTCAATAGACATTTTTCAAAAGAGGAAATCCAAATGGCCAACAGGCACATGAAAAAATGTTCAAGGTCATCAGCAATCAGGGAAATGTAAATCAAAACCACAACGAGGTTTCACCTCACCCCGGTTAGAATGGCTCACATACAGAAATCTACCAACAACAGATGCTGGCGAGGATGTGGGGAAAAAGGGACACTAACCCACTGTTGGTGGGAATGCAAACTGGTGAAGCCACTGTGGAAGTCAGTCTGGAGATTCCTCAGAAACCTGAATATAACCCTACCGTTCGACCCAGCCATCCCACTCCTTGGAATTTACCCAAAGGAATTTAAATTGGCAAACAAAAAAGCAGTCTGCACCCTAATGTTTATTGCAGCACAATTCACAACAGCCAAGACCTGGAACCAACCTAAATGCCCATCAACAGTAGCCTGGATAAAGAAATTATGGGATATGTACTCTTTAGAATACTATACCGCAGTAAGAAACAATGAAATCCAGTCATTTGCAACAAAATGGAGGAATCTGGAACACGTCATGCTGAGTGAAATAAGCCAGTCCCAAAGGGACAAATACCATGTGTTCTCCCTGATCGGCAACAACTGACTGAACACCAAAAAGAAAACCTGTTGAAGTGAAATGGACACTATGAGAAACGGTGACTTGATCAGCATAGCCCTGACTGTTAATGAAAAACTTAATTCATTATCCCTCTTAGTAGTGTTTTTTTTTTGTCTGTTCTACTTAATATGACTGGTTTAATTCTGTAATTAATCCACAGTTATTCTTAAGTGTTGAAATTTAACTGAAATGTGATCCCTGTTAAACATAAGAGTGGGAATAAGAGAGGGAAGAGATGTACAATTTGGGACATGCTCAAGCTGACTTGCCCCAAATGGTAGAGTTAGAAACATACCAGGGGACTCCAATTCAATCCCATCAAGGTGGCATGTACCAATGCCATCTCACTATTCCAAGTGATCAATCTCAGTTCACAATCGATCATAATGAAAGGACTAAGAGTCAAAGGCAGCACATAAACAAGTCTAGTACCTGCTAATACTAACCGATAGAATAAATAAAGGGGAGAGTGATCCAACATGGGAAGCAAGATACTCAGCAGACTCATAGAATGGCAGATGTCCTAAACAGCACTCTGGCCTCAGAATCAGCCCTAAAGGCATTCGGATCTGGCTGAAAAGCCCATGAGAGTATTTCAGGCATGGAAAGCCAAGACACTCTGGCAAAAAAAAAAACAAAAACAAAAACAAAAACAAAAACAAAACAACAACAACTAAGGAAAGATCTCTGTGAGTGAGATCCCAGTGGAAAGAACAGGTCTTCAAAGATGGAGGTACCTTTCTCTGAAGGGAGGAGGGAACCTCCACTTTGACTATGACCTTGTCTAAACAAGATAAGAGTCGGAGAACTCAAGGGGCTTCCATAGCCTTGGAAACTCATGACTGGAGTATAGGGAGATTACTGATGCCATAGACAGGAGTGTCAATTTGTAAAGCCAACAACAGGAGTCACTGTGCACTTACTCCTCATGTAGGATCTCTGTCCTTAATGTGCTGTACTTTGAGACTTAATGCTATAATGAGTACTCAAACAGTATATTTCACTTTGTGTTTCTATGTGGGTGCAAACTGTTGAAATCTTTACTTAATGTATATTAAACTGACCTTATGTAAAAAAAAGAAGAAGAAATTATCAATTCCCAACATGACTCTCACTGGGATTAAACATGACAAGAGGTCTGATCTGATTTCATCATCATTTAAAAAATCATCTATTATTTTTCACTTTATGTTTCTGTGTGGGAGCAAACTGTTGAAATTTTTACTTAATGTATTCTAAACTGATCTTCTGTATATAAAGAGAATCAAAAATGCATCTTGATGTGATAGGAAGGGGAGAGGGAGTGGGAAAGGGGAGGGTTGCAGGTGGGAGGGACGGTATGGGGGTGGAAGCCATTGTAATCCATAAGACGCACTTTGGAAATTTATATTCATTAAGTAAAATTTTAAAAAAAGGCTTTCAAAACCGTAAAGGCCAAAGATAATGTCCAGAAAAACAAAAACAAACACAGAAGCTGTAGCAAGATCTGGGATTGAGATTGCCACAACACACCAGATATTTTTCCTTTCATCCAGGCATATCCAGAAAAATTGTTGTGGAATTGGTGCAATTTAACCAAAAAATCACTGTCAAAATCGTTTTGGAGAAAACTACAATCTTTCTGTTCAGCAAGTGCATCCAATGTCATGTTTACAAACACAAATATCATGTTTTCTCAGGTTTCTGAAGCTTTTTGCCTAGAAAACTGGAATGTGTGGAGGATTTGACTCCATGTGTATCCAGTTAGTGTTTTCCTGCAGAAAACAAAAACTTACATGCTGAAATGCATTCAAAACCGTAAAGTATGTAGGAAATGTCCAGAAAACACAAACAAACACAGAGGCTGTAGCAAGATCTGGGATTGAGATAGCCACAACACACCACATAATTCTGCTTTCATCCACACATATCTGGAAAAACTGCTGTGGTATTCCGGTGTAATTTAACCAAAAAATCACCGTCAAATTGGTTTTGGAGAAAAGCACAATCTTTCTCTTAGGCAAGTGCATCCAATGCCATGTTTACAAACAAAATATCGTGTTTTCTCTGGTTTCTGAAGCTTTCTGCCTAGAAAACTCGAATGTGTGGAGGATTTGACTCCATGTGGAACCAATTAGTATTTGCCACCATAAAATAAAAAGCTGCATGCTAAATGCATTCAAAACCATAAAGTCCGTAGATAATGTCCAGAAAACACAAACAAACACAGGGGCTGTAGCAAGATCTCGGATTGAGATAGCCACAACACACCAGATTTTTCTGCATTCATCCATGCATATCTGGAAAAACTGTTGTGGAATTCCGGTGAAATTTAACCAAAAAATCACCTTCAAAATAGTTTTGGAGAAAAGCACAATCTTTCTCTTTGGCAAGTGGATCCAATGTCATGTTTACAAACACAAATATCATGGTTTCTCAGGTTTCTGAAGCTTTCTGCCTAGAACACTCGAATGTGTGGAGGATTTGACTCCATGCGGAACCAATTAGTGTTTGCGGGCAAAAAATAAAAAGTTACATACTGAAATGCATTCAAAACTGTAAAGTCCATAGATAATATCCAGAAAACAGAAACAAACACAGATGTGGTAGCAAGATCTGAGATTGAGATAGCCATAGCATACCAGAGATTTTTGTTTTCATCCAGGCATATCAGGACAATTATTGTGGAATTGGGGTGAAATTTAACCAAAAAATCACCGTCAACGTGGTTTTGGAGAAAAGTATAATCATTATGACTGGCAAGTGCATTCAATGTTATGTTTACAAACACAAATATCATGTTTTCTCAGATTTCTGAAGCTTTCTGCATAGAAAACTCGAATGTGTGGAGGATGTGACTCTATGTGGAACCAATTAGTGTTTGTTGGAAGAAAACAAAAATCTACATGCTAAAATGCATAAAAAACCATAAAGTCCATAGATAATGTCCAGAACACACAAACAAACACAGGGGCTGTAGCAAGATCTAGGATTGAGATATCCACAACACTCCAGATTTTTCTGCGTTCATGCACGCATATCTGGAAAACCTGTGGTGGAATTCAGGTGAAATTTAACCAAAAAATCACCTTCAAAGTGGTTTCGCAGAAAACCACTTTCTGTTCGGCAAGAGCTTCCCTTGCCATGTTTACAAACACTAATATCATGTTTTCTCGGGTTTAATGCTTTCGGCTTAGAAAACACGAATGTGTGGAGGATTTGACTCCATGTGGAACCAATTAGCGTTTGCCAGCAGGAAACAAAAACTTACATGCTGAAATGCATTCAAAACCGTAAAGTCTGTAGGTAATGTCCAGAAAACACAAACAAACATGGAGGCTGTAGCAAGATCTGGGATTGAGATAGCCACAACACACCAGATATTTCTGCTTTCATCCAGATATATCAGGGAAAATTGTTATGGAATTCGAGAGAAATTTAACCAAAATATCACTGTCAAAGTGGTTTTGGAGAATAGCACCTAAATCTAACCAGAAACCTATCCCTAGATCTAGCACTAAGCTCAACCCTAAACCTAGCCCTACCCCTAACCCAACACTAAACCTAACCCTACACCTATACCTAACCCCAATCCTGGACCTAGCCCTAACCCTCACCCTAACCCTAAACAGAGCCATAGACCTAAACACAACCCTAATCCTAAACCTAGCCATAGCACTAGACCTAACCCTAACCCTAACACTGGCCCTAGACCTAGCCCTAACCCTAAAAATAATCCTGGCCCTAACCCTAAACCTAACCCTTGCCCTAGTCCCAACCCTAACCCTAGCCCTAGCACTAGCCATAGCCCTAACCCTAACCGTAGCTGAGGTACTATCCCTAATCCTTATCCTAACTGTAACCCTAACACTGACCCCTAACCCTAACCCTAAACCTAACCGCAACACTAAATCTAACCATAGTCCTAACCCTAACCCTAACCCAAGCTATAGACCTAACACTAACGCTAACCCTAAGCCTAGCCATAGCCCTAAACCAAACCCTAACTCTAACCCTTAACCTAACCCTAACCCTAACCCTAGCCCTAACCCTAACCCTAGCCCTAACACTAGCCCTAGCCCTAGCCCTAACCCTAACCCTAACTCTAACCCTAACCGTAAGGTTAACCCCAACCCTGAAACCTAATGCTAAACACAACCCTAACAATAAACTTAGCCCTACCCTAACACTAAGCCTAACCATAGAACTAACCCTAACCCTAGCCATAACAATAGCCCTAGGCCTAGCCCTAGCCCTAACCCTAACCCTAACTCTAGCCCTGGCCCTCACCCTAACACTTACCCTAGACCTAATCCTCACCCTAACCCTTACCCTAGACCTAACCCTACCCCTAGCTCTATCACTAGTCCTAGCCCTAACCTAACCCTAACCCTAACCCTAGAACTAACCCTAATTCTAACCCCAGCCATAACCCTAACCCTAGCCCTAACCCTAACCCTAACCGGAGAACTAACACTAACCCTAACCCCAGCCATAACCCCAACCTAGCCCTAACCCTAAACCTAGCCCTAACCCTAACCCTAACACTAGCCCTAACCCTAAACCCAACCTTGGTGCTATCCCTAACCCTAGCCCTAAACAAAACCCTAAACCAAACCAACCTTCACCCTCGCACCCATCCTAAACCTAGCACTAACACTAACCCTAACCCTAGCCCTAGCCCTAACCCTAACCCTAACTCTAACTCTAGCCCTCGCTGTCAACTCAACCAAACCCTAACCCTAATCCTAGCCATAGCCCTAGCCCTAACCATAACCCTAAACATGGCCCGAGCCATAACCCTAACCCTAAATCTACCTCTAGAACTAGCACTAAATCTAACCCTAACCCTGACTCTAACCCTAACAGTAAGCCTAGCACTAGCCCTAACCCTAACATTAATCTTAACCCTAGCACTAGCTCTTACCCTAACAATGGCCCAAGCCCTAGCCATAAAAATAACCCTAACCCTAACCCTAAACTTAACCCTAATCCTAATGCTAACCCTACAGAAGCCCTAGAGCTAGCCCATGCCTTACCCAACCGTAACCCTAACCCCAGCCCTAACAGTAACCCTAACCCTAGCCCTAACCCTAACCCTAACCATAGCCCTAGCCCTAACACTAAACACAACTCTAACCCTAGCCCTGACACTAACCTAACCCTAACCTTAACCCTTACCCTACTCCTAACCCTAACCCTAACACTAGCCCTAGAAGTAGCTGCAGCCCTAGCCCTAACCCTAACCCTAACCATAGCCCTAGCCCTAACACTAAACACAACTCTAACCCTAGCCCTGACACTAACCTAACCCTAACCTTAACCCTTACCCTACTCCTAACCCTAACCCTAACACTAGCCCTAGAAGTAGCTGCAGCCCTAGCCCTAACCCTAACCCTAACACTAAACAAAGCCCCAGCCCAAAGCCAACACTAACCCTATCCCTAGATATAGCCCTAGCCCTAACCCTAACCTTAACCCTAGCCCTAAACCTAACCCTATCCCTAGCCCTAACCCTGACCCTAAACCTACCTCTAGAACTAATACTAAGCCTAACCCTAACCCTGACTCTAACCCTAACAGTAAGCCTAGCCTTAGCCCTAAGCCTAACACTAACCCTAACCCTAGCCCTAGCTCTAACCCTAACCATAGCCCTACCCCTAGCCCTAACCGTAACCCTAACCCTAACTCTAATTATAGCCCGAACCCTAACCCTAACCCTAAACCTAGCCCTTGCACTAAACCCAAACCTAACCCTAAACCTAGCCATATCCTAAACATAGCCATAGACCTAAACAAAATTCTAACCCTAGCACTAGCCCTAGCCCTAACCTATCCCTAACACTAACCCTAACCCTAGCTCTAGCCCTAACCCTAACCCTAGCCCTAACATAACCCTAGCCCTAGCCCTAGCCCTAACCCTAACCCTAACACTAGGCATAGGTCTAACACTAAAAATAGCCATATCCCTAGCCCTAGCCCTAACCATAACCCCAAACCTAAACCTAACCAGAAATATAGCTCGTGCTCTAACACTAACCCAAAACCTAGCCCTAGACCTAGCCCTAGCCCTAAGCCCAAACCTAACCATAACCCTAGCGCTAGACCTAACCCTAACCCTAGCCCTAGCCCTAATCCAAACCCTAACCCTAGCCATAACCCTAAACCTAACCATAGACCTAGACTTAACTCTAAGCTTAACCTTAGCCCTAGCCCTGACCATAACCCTTACCCTAACCTTAGCTGTAGACCTAACCACAGCACTAAACAATACCATAGCACTAACACTAACCATAACCCTAACCCTAGCACTAACCCTAACCCTAACCCTAACTGTAACCCTAACCCTAACTCTAGCCCTAACCCTAACCCTAACCCTGGCCTAATCCTAACCCTAACCCATATCCTAGCCCTAACCCTAACTCTAACCTTCAACCTAAGCCTAGCAGAAAACTAACACTAAGCCTAACCGTAATCCTAGTCCTAACCCAAACAGTAGCACTAGCCCTAGCATTAACGCTAACCCTAACATTAACCCTAACCATAGCCCTAGCACTGACCATAAACCTAAACCTAGCTCTAACCATTACACTAACCCTAACAGTAAACATAGCCATAGCCCTAACCCTAACCCTAAGCCTAGCCCTAGCCCAAGCCCTAACCCTGACCCTAATCCTAGCCCTAACCAAAACCCTAGCCCTAGCCCTAGCCGTAATCCTAATGGTAACCCAAACCCCAACCCTGGTTCTAGCCCTAACCTTAACCCTAACCCTACTTAACCCTAACCTTAAAACTACCCCTAGACCTAACCCTAGCCCTAGCCCTAGCACTAGTCCTAACCTAAACCTAACCCTATGCCTAGACCTAAACCTAATACTAACCCTAACCCTATACCTAAAGCTAACCCTAACCCTAGCCTTAGCCCTAGCCATAACCCTAACCCTAACTCTAGCCCTAGATTTCACCCTAACCCTTACCCTATCCCTAACCCAAACCAACCCTAACCCTAGCACTAGTCCTAGCCCTAACCCTAACCCTAGCCCTAACGCTAACCTTAACCGTAACGTTAACCCTAAGCCCTAAACCTAACACTAACCACAACCCTAACCCTAACCTTAGCCCTAAACCTAACCCTAACCCTAGAACTAACCCTAACCATTACCCTAGCCCTAACAATAGCCCTAGCCCTAGCCCTAACCCTAAACCTAACCCAAACTCTAACCCTAGCCCTCACCCTAACCCTTACCTTAGCCCTAACCCTCACCCTAACACTTACCCTAGCCCTAACCATAACCCGATTCCTAGCCCTAGCACTACTCCTAGCCCTAACCCTAACCCTAACCTTAGTACTAACCCTGACCATAGCCCTAACCCTAAACCTGATCTTGGCCCTATCCCTAACCCTAGCCCTAAACATAACCCTAACCCAATCCCTAACCTTCACCCTCGCCCTCGTCCTAAACCTAGCACTAACACTAACCCTAACCCTAGCCCTAACCCTAACCCTAACCATAACTCTAACCCTCACCTTCACTCTCACCCTAACCCTAATCCTAGCCCTAGCCCTAACACTAAACCTAATACAAACCCTAACCCTAACATAGCCCGAGCACTAACACTAACCCTAAACCTAGCCCTAGACTTAGACCTAGCCCTAACCCCAAACCGAATCCTAACCCTAGCCCTAACCCTAAACCAACCCTAGCCCAAGCCCTAACACTAACCCTAACCTTAGCCCTAACCCAAACATTAACAATAGACCTAGACCTAATTCTAACACTAACCCTAGTCCTAGCTCTGACCTTAAGTCTAACCCTAACCCTAACCCTAGCTCTAGCCCTAACCCTACCATAGAACTACCCTAAACTAGCCCAAACCCTAACCATAACCCTAACCCTAGCCCTAACCCTAACCCTAACCCTGGCCCTAACCCTAACCCTAACCCTAGCCCTAACCCTAACCCTAACACTGGCAATAACACCAACCCTAACCCTATCCCTAACCCTAAAACTAACCCTAAACCTAAACCTCGCCCTCGCCTTAAGCCCAACCCCAACCCAAACCCTAACCAAGGCTCTAACCCTAAAACTAATACTAAACCTAAACCTCGCCCAAGCCCTAAGCCCAACCCCAACCCAAACCCTAGCCCTAGCCCTAACACTAACCCTAGCACTAACGCTAACCCTAACCATAGACCTAGCCCTAACCCTAACACTACCCCGAGCCATAGTCCTAACCCAACCCTAACCCTAACCCTAGCTCTAGCCTAAACCTAATCCAAGCCCTAGCCCTTGCCCTAGCCTCAACCCTAACCCTGTGCCTAACACTAACCGTAACTCTAACCCTTACCCTAGCCCTAACCCTAACCTTATACCCAAACCTAAACCTAGCTCTACCCTTAACCCCAACACTAACTCTAACCCTAATCTTAGCCCTCAACATAACCCTAAGGCTAGCTTTAAACCTAACACCAGCACTAACCCTAAGCCTAACCCTAACCATAGACCTAGACCTAACCCTAACCCTAACCCTAACCATAGCTCTAACCCTTAATCTAACCCTAACCCTAGATCTAGCACTAACCCTAACTCAATCTAACTCTAACCCTACCCTAGCCCTAACCCTACCCCTAACCGTGGCCCTAACCCTAACCCTAACCCTTACCCTTACCCTAGCACTAACCCTAACCCTAACACTAGCCATAGCCCTAGCCCAAGACCTAGCTCTAAGCCTAACCCTAATGCTAACCCTAACCCTAAACTTACCCTAGACCTAACCCAAAACCTAACCCTAACCCTTGAATAGCATTAACCCTAACCCTAACCTAACCCTTACCCTAAACCTGGCCCTAACCCTAACAATAACCTTAACCCTAGCTGTAGCCTTAACCCTAACCCAAAACTTAAACCTAACCCTAAATCCAACCCTAGCCCTAGCCCTAACCCTAACCCTAACCCTAGCCCTAGACATAGCCCTAGCCCTAACCCCAAATCTATCCCTAGCCCTACCCCTAACCCCAACACTAATCCTAACCCTACATAACCCTAACCATAACCCTAGCCATAGCCCTAACCCTATCCCAAAACATAATAATAGAGTTAAACACAACTCTAATCTTAGTCCTAGCCCTAGCCCTAGCCCTAACCTAAACCTAACCCTATCCCTAACCCTAACCCTAGCTCTAGCCCTAACCCTAACCCTAGCCCTAACATTAATCCTAGCCCTAGCCCTAACCCTAAGCCTCACACTAGCCATAGCTCTAAAACTAAACCTAGCCCTATCCCTAGTCCTAGCCCTAGACCTAACCCTAACCCTAAACCTAACCAGAAATATAGCTCGTGCCCTAACCCGAACACTAACCCTAACCCTAGCCCTAGCCCTAGCCCTAACCCCAAACCTAACCCTAACCCTAAACCTAACTTAACCCTAACCTTAACCCTACCCCTAACCCTAATCTTAACCATAGACCTAGACCTAACTCTAAACCTAACCTTAGCCCTAGCCCTGACCCTAACCCTTACCCTAACCTTAGCTGTAGCCTAACCCCAGCATTAACCAATACCCTAGCTCTAATCTAACCATAACTCTAAACCTAACCCTAACCCTAACCCTAACCCTAACCCTAACCCTAACCCTAATCTTAGCTGTAGCCTTAACCCCAGCATTAACCAATACCCTAGCTCTAACCCTAACCATAACCCTAAACCTAACCCTAACCCTAGCCCTAGCCCTAGCCCTAACCCCAAACCTAACCCTAACCCTAAACCTAACTTAACCCTAACCTTAACCCTACCCCTAACCCTAATCTTAACCATAGACCTAGACCTAACTCTAAACCTAACCTTAGCCCTAGCCCTGACCCTAACCCTTACCCTAACCTTAGCTGTAGCCTAACCCCAGCATTAACCAATACCCTAGCTCTAATCTAACCATAACTCTAAACCTAACCCTAACCCTAACCCTAACCCTAACCCTAACCCTAATCTTAGCTGTAGCCTTAACCCCAGCATTAACCAATACCCTAGCTCTAACCCTAACCATAACCCTAAACCTAACCCTAACCCTAACCCTAACCCTAGCCCTAACCCTAACCCTAACCCTGGCCTAACCCTAACCCTAACCCATATCCTAGCCCTAACCCTAACTCTAACCTTGAACCTAAGCCTAGCATTAAACCTAACCCTAACAATAACCCTAACCCTAGTACTAAGCCTAACAATAGCCCATGCCATAGCCATGCACTAACACTAACCCTAACCCTAGTCCTAAAAATAAACCTAACCCTAACCCTAACCCTAGCACTAGCCCTAATCCTAACCCTAAAACTAACCCTAAACCTAGCCCTAACCCTAAACCTAATCCTGGAACTAACACTAACCCTAACACTTACCCTAGCCCTAACCCTAACACTAACCCTAGCCCAAGCACTAGCCCTAGCCCTAACCCTAAACCAAACCCTAGCCTTAGCCCTAAACCTAACCCATACACTAGCTCTAACCTTAAGCCTAACCCTAGCCCAAACACTAGTCCTCGCCCTAACACTAAACCTAAACAGAGCCCTAGCCCTAACCCTAACCCGACTCTAGCCCAAACACTAGTCCTAGCCCTAACACTAACCCTAAACAGATCCCTAGCCCTAACCCTAAACACAACCCTAACCCTAAAATTATCCCTAACCCTAACCGTTACCTAGAACTAAACCTAACCCTAACACTAGCCCTAACCCTAACCCTCACGCTCGGCCTCACCCTAACACTAAACCTAACTCTAGCCCTACCCTTAGCCCTAGACCTTACCCTAACACTAACCCTAACCCTAACCCTAAGCCTAACCCTAGTCCTAACCCTAACCCTAACCCTAGCCCTAGACCTAACCCTAACCCTAACCCTAACCCTAGCCCTAACCCTAACCCTAGCCCTAACATTATTCATAGCCCTAACCCTAACCCTAACAATAGCCGTAGACCTAACCCTAAACTATCCATAACCCTGGCCATAATCCTAACCCATAACATAGACCTAGCCTTAACTCTACCCCTAAACCTAACTATAACCCTAACCCGAGCCTTAGCACTAACACTATACCTAACCCTAAGCCTAACACTACCCTAGATCTAACCCTAACCCTAGCCCCAGCCCTAGCCCTAACCCTAGCCATAGTCCTTGCCCTAGCCCTAGCCCTAAACCTAAACCTAACTCTAATGCTAGCCCTAGACCTAGACATAGCCTTAACCCTAACCCTAAACCTAGCCCTAGACCTAGCCCTAGCCGTAAACCCAACCCTAGACTAAAGCCTAACCCTAACCCTAGCCCTAGCTCTAACCCTAACCTAACCCTAGCCCTGACCCTAACCCTAAACATAGACCTAGCCTTAACCCTAACCATAACCCTATCCCTATCCCTAACCCTAACCCTAACCCTAGCTCTAGCCCTAACCCTAGCACTAGCCCTAACCCTAACCCTAACCCTAGCTCTAACCTTAACCCTTACTCTAGCCCTAATCCTAACCCTAACCCTAGCCTTAGCACTAGTCCTAGCCCCAAAACTAACCCTAACACTAACCATAACCCTAATCCTAGTCATAGCCCTAGCCCTAACCCAAACTCTAACCCTAACCATAACCGTAACCCAACCCCCTAACCCTAACCCTAAATACAACTCGAATCCTAACCTTAGCCCTATCTCTAACCTTAACTCTAACCTTAGAACTAACCCTAACCCTAACATTAGCCATAACCCTAACCCTAGCCCTGGCCCTAACAAAAACCTTAACCCTAACCCTATCCCTAATGCTAACCCTAACCTTTGCCCTCACCCTCGCCTTAAACCTAGCACTAACCCTAATTATAACCCTAACTCTAAATCTAGCCCTAACCCTAACCCTAGGACTACCCTATCCGTAACCCTAATGGTAATCCTAAACCTAACCCTAAACCTAACACTAACCCTAGCAGTAACCCTAACCCTAATCCTAACACTTGCCCTAGCTCTAACCCTAACCCTAGCCCTAGGCTAGCACAAGCCCTAACCCTAAACTTAACCCTAACCCTAAACCTAAACCCTAACCCTAAACCCTAGCCATAACCCTAGCCCTAACCCTAGCCCTATCCCTATCCCTATCCCTATGCCTAGACCTAGCCTTGCCCTAACCCCAACCCTAACCCTAGCCCTTAACCTAACCCTAACCCTTACCCTAGCCCTAACCCTAACCCTAACCCAAACTCTAATCTTAGACCGAACCCTAACCATAACCCTAGACTTAGCCCCAACACTAACCCTAACCCTAGCCCTAGCAGTAGCCCTAGTACTAACCCTAACCCGAACCCTACCCCTAACGAAACCCTAACCCTAACATTAGCCCAAACCCTCACCCTAAGCGTAATGCTAACCCTAACACCTAACCCTAACCTAACCCTAACCTGTACAGTAACCCTAATCTTAGCCCTAACCCTAACCCAAGAACTAACTCTAACACTAACCCTAGTCTTAAACCTAACCCTAGCCCTAACCCTAACCCTAACCCTAATCCTAACCCAAACCCTAGCCCTAAACCTAAACCTAAACCTAACCCTGCCCCTGCCCCTAACCCTAACCCTAACCCTAGATCTTAGCCTATCCCTAACCCTAACACTAAAACTAACCCTCGCCCTAACCCTCACAATAACCCTAACGCTAACCCTGGCCCTAACCCTAACCCTAAACATAACCCTAACCATAGCCCTAATCCTAGCCCTAGCCCTAGCCCTAGCCCTAACCCTAACTCTAATCTTAAACCTAACTGTAGTCCTAGCCCTAGCCCTAACCCTAACCCTAACCCTAACCCTAGCCCTAACCCTAACCCTTACCCTGATCCTAACCCTAAATCTTTTTTTAAACTTTTATTTAATGAATATAAATTTCCAAAGTACGATTTATGGATTACAATGGCTTCCCCCCCATACCATCCCTCCCACCCGCAACCCTCCCCTCTCCCACTCCCTCTCCCCTTTCATGAACATCAAGATTCATTTTCGATTCTCTTAATATACAGAAGATCAGCTTAGTATACATTAAGTAAAGATTTCAACAGTTTGCTCCCACACAGAAACATAAAGTGAAAAATAATAGCTGATTTTTAAAATGATGATGAAATCAGATCAGACCTATTGTCATGTTTAATCCCAGTGAGAGTCACGTTGGGAATTGATAATTTCTTTTTTCTTTTTTTTTTTTTTTTACAGAAGATCAGTTTAGTATACATTAAGTAAAGATTTCAACAGTTTGCACCCCCATAGAAAAACAAAGTGAAATATACTGTTTGAGTACTCATTATATCATTAAATCTCAATGTACAGCACATTAAGGACAGAGATCCTACATGAGGAGTAAGTGCACAGTGACTCCTGTTGTTGACTTTACAAATTGACACTCCTGTCTATGGCATCAGTAATCTCCCTATACTCCAGTCATGAGTTTCCAAGGCTATGGAAGCCCCTTGAGTTCTCTGACTCTTATCTTGTTTAGACAAGGTCATAGTCAAAGTGGAGGTTCTCTCCTCCCTTCAGAGAAAGGTACCTCCTTCTTTGAAGACCTGTTCTTTCCACTGGGATCTCACTCACAGAGATCTTTCCTTAGGTTTTTTTTTTTTTTTTGCCAGAGTGTCTTGGCTTTCCATGCCTGAAATACTCTCATGGGCTTTTCAGCCAGATCCGAATGCCTTTAGGGCTGATTCTGAGGCCAGAGTGCTGTTTAGGACATCTGCCATTCTATGAGTCTGCTGAGTATCTTGCTTCCCATGTTGGATCACTCTCCCCTTTATTTATTCTATTGGTTAGTATTAGCAGGTACTAGACTTGTTTATGTGCTGCCTTTGACTCTTAGTCCTTTCATTATGATCAATTGTGAACTGAGATTGATCACTTGGACTAGTGAGATGGCATTGGTACATGCCACCTTGATGGGATTGAATTGGAGCCCCCTGGTATGTTTCTAACTCTACCATTTGGGGCAAGTCAGCTTGAGCATGTCCCAAATTGTACATATCCCATAATTTCTTTATCCAGTCTACTGTTGATGGGAATTTAGGTTGGTTCCAGGTCTTGGCCATTGTGAATTGTACTGCGATAAACATTAGGGTGCAGACCGCTTTTTTGTTTGCCAATTTAAATTCCTTTGGGTAAATTCCAAGAAGTGGGATGGCTGGGTCGAATGGTAGGGTTATATTCAGCTAACCCTAAATCTAAACACGACCCTGAGTTTGTTTCACCTCCTGCCTTCCCAAATTTTGTACTCTGATGCAATACAAACAAGAGTCTAGACAGAGTAGCCATTATGAAATAAAAAACTCTACAAATTTGCATTTCATGCTTAGAAATCTACAGGCAACACGACCAAGAGGAGTTTTTGTGTTTTGGAAAATGAAATGGAACACTTTTTCTGGGGGTACATATATCAATTCCCTCCAAATCTAGTGTGAGTGTGATTTTCAGTTTAATTCAATCAGAATTCCACAGCCAGTCAGCTAGCAGCGTTGGATGAATCCAGAAGCAGCCGGTTTCCTTGGGAATAAATCAAGCCTGATATCCCTAAATCTCTTGGATTTCTTTGGATTTTTTCACATTTTTCTTCTTTATCATGGTTTGTAATGAATTTTCTGATGTGAGCTCTGGATTTGAGGCTTTAATATGGAGTTCAGGGCACAGGAGGAATGATCATTTTCTTTTTTCTTTTTTTTTTTTTTTGCTCGTTCAAATTTTTATTTATTTAACCAATATAACAAAGGCCAGGAATGGGGGAGGAACTGTTTTTTTTTTTAACTTTTATTTAATGAATATAAATTTCCAAAGTACGACTTATGGATTACAATGGCTTCCCCCCCCACAACATCCCTCCCACCCACAACCCTCCCCCCTCCCACTCCCTCTCCCCTTCCATTCACATCAAGATTCATTTTCGACTATCTTAATACACAGAAGATCAGCTTAGTATACATTAAGTAAAGATTTCAACAGTTTGCTCCCACACAGAAACACAAAGTGAAAAATAATAGATGATTTTTTTTAAATGATGATGAAATCAGATCAGACCTATTGTCATGTTTAATCCCAGTGAGAGTCAAGTTGGGAATTGATAATTTCTTTTTTTTTTTTTTTACAGAGGATCAGTTTAGTATGCATTAAGTAAGGATTTCAACAGTTTGCACCCCCATAGAAACACAAAGTGAAATATATTGTTTGAGTACTCGTTATATCATTAAATCCCAATGTACAGCACATTAAGGATAGAGATCCTACATGAGGAGCAAGCGCACAGCAACTCCCGTTGTTGACTTTACCAATTGACACTCCTGTCTATGGCATCAGCAATCCCCCTATGCTCCAGTCATGAGTCTCCAAGGCCATGGAAGCCCTCTGAGTTCTCCGACTCCTATCTTGTTTAGACAAGGTCATAGTCAAAGTGGAGGTTCTCTCCTCCCTTCAGAGAAAGGCACCTCCTTCTTTGATGACCTGTTCTTTCCACTGGGATCTCACTCACAGAGATCTTTTGCCAGAGTGTCTTGGCTTTCCATGCCTGAAATACTCTCATGAGCTTTTCAGCCAGCTCCGAATGCCTTTAGGGCTGATTCTGAGGCCAGAGTGCTATTTAGGACATCTGCCATTCTATGAGTCTGCTGAGTATCTCACTTCCCATGTTGGATCACTCTCCCCTTTATTTACTCCATCGGTTAGCATTAGCAGGTACTAGACTTGTCTATGTGCTCCCTTTGACTCCCATTTCCTCCACCATGACCAACTGTGAACTGAAATTGATCACCTGGAACAGTGAGATGGCATTGGTACATGCCACCTCGATGGGATTAAATTGGAATCCCCAGGAATGATCATTTTCAATCAGGGCTCAACTGTTGGCTTGCTCCAATTCTGGCTTTCTGTCATGGTGTTGGGTTTCTCAGGTGATTTTTGGTTTCTTGAGTGGCAATTTCCTAAATTGTTTCTGGGTCTGAGTTTGTTTTGCCTTCTTGCTTCCCAAATTTTGTATTCTGACACAATACAAACAAGAGTTTAGACAGAGTATCCATTATGGAATAAAAAACACAACATATTTTGTTTCATGCTTAGAAATCTACAGGCAACACGACCAAGAGGATTTTATGTGTTTTGGAAAATGAAATGGAACCCTTTTGCTGAGGGGACAGATATTAATTCCCTCTGAATAGAGTGTGAGTGTGATTTTCAGGTTACTTCAATCAGAATTCCACAGCCAGTCAGCTGGGAGGGGTGCATTCAATCCCGGAACAGCCGGTTTCCATGTGAATAAATCAAGCCCAGTATCACTAAGGACTCTTGGATTTCTTTGGCTTTTTTCACATTTTTCTTCTTTATCATGGTTTGTAATGAATTTTCTGATGTGAGAGCTTTGGATTTGAGGCTTTAATATGAAGTTCAGGGCACAGGAGGAATGGTCATTTTCAATCAGTGCTCAACTGTTGGCTTGTTCCAATTCTGGCTTTCTGTCATGGTTTTGGGTGGCTCAGGTTATTTTTGGTTTCTTGAGCGGCAATTTCCTAAATTGTTTCTGGGTCTGGGTTTGTTTAGCCTTCTTGCTTCCCAAATTTTGTACTCTGACGCAATAGAAACAAGAGTTTAGACAGAGTATCCATTAAGAAATAAAAAACACAACATATTGCATTTCATGCTTAGAAATCTACATGCAACACCACCAAGAGGAGTTTTCGTGTTTTGGAAAATGAAATGGAACCCTTTTGTTAAGCGGAGAGATATTAATTCCCTCCAAATCGAGAGTGAGTGTGATTTTCAGGTTACTTCAATCAGATTTCCACAGCCAGTCAGCTGGAGGGTTGGATGAATCTGGAAGCAGCCAGTTTCCTTGTGACTAAAAAAAGCCCAATATCACTAAGGACTCTTGGATTCCGTTGTCTTTTTTCACTTTTGTTTTGTGCCTGCAAACACTAATCGGTTCCACATGGAGTCAAATCCTCCACACATTTGAGTTTTCTAGGCAGAAAGCTTCAGAAACAAGAGAAAACATGTTATTTCTGTTTATAAACATGACATTGGATGCACTTGCCAAACAGAAAGATTGTGCGTTTCTCCAAAACCACTTTGACAGTGAATTTTTGGTTAAATTTCACCCGATTCCAGAACAATTTGTCCGGATACACCTGGATGAAAGCAGAAATATCTGGTGTGTTGTGGCTATCTCAATCCCAGATCTTGCTACAGCCTCTGTGTTTGTGTTTTCTGGACATCATCTACGGACTTTATGGTTTTGAATGCATTTCAACATATAACATTTATTTTATGCTGGCAAACACTAATTGTTTCAACATGGAGTCAAAACCTCCACACATTCCAGTTTTCTAGGCAGAAAGCTTCAGAAAACCGAGAAAATGTGATATTTGTGTTTGTAAACATGGCATTGGATTCACTTGCCAAAGAGCAAGCTTGTGCTTTTCTCCAAAACCACTTTGACGGTGATTTTTTGGTTAAATTTGACTGAATTCCACAAGAATTTGCCTGGATATGCTGGAACAAAATATCTGCTGTGTTGTGACTATCTCAATCCCAGATCTTGCTACAGCCTTTGTGTTTGTTTGTGTTTTCTGGACTTTACCTATGGACTTTACGGTTTTGAATGCATTTTCGCATGTAGATTTTTGTTTTCTGCCGGCAAACACTAATTGGTTGCACATGGATTCAAATCCTCCACACATTCCAGTTTTCTAGGCAGAAACTTCAGAAACCCGAGAAAACATGATATTTGTGTTTGTAAACATGACATTGGATGCACTTGTCGAACAGAAAGTTTGTACTTTTCTCCAAAACTCGTTTGACAGGGATTTTTTGGTTAAATTTCACCTGAATTCCACAATAATTTTTCTGGATGCACCTGGATGAAAGGAAAAATATCTGGTGTGTTGTGGCTATCTCAATCCCAGATCTTGCTACAGGCTCTATTTTTGTTTGTGTATTCTGGACATTATCTACAGACTTTACAGTCTTGTGTTTTTTTTTTTTTTTTTTTGCTTTCAAACTTTTATTTAATGAATATAAATTTCCAAAGTACAGCGTATGGATTACAATGGCTTCCCTGCAATAACGTTCCTGCCACCTGCAACCCTCCCCTTTCCCAGTCCCTCTCCCCTTCCATTCACATCAAGATTCATTTTGAATTCTCTTTATATGTAGAAGATCAGTTTAGTTTACATTAAGTAAATATTTCAACAGTTTGCTCCCACACAGAAACATAAAGTGAAAAATACTGTTTGAGTACTAGTTCTAGCATTAAATCTCAATGAAATAGCACACTAAGCACAAAGATCCTACATGAGGAGTAAGTGCACAGTGACTCCTGTTGTTGACTTAACAAATTGACACTCTTGTGTATGGCCTCAGTAAACACCCTAGGCTCTTGTCATGAGCTGCCAAGTCTATGGAAGCCCCCTGAGTTCACTGACTCTGATCATATTTAGACAAAGCCATGGTCAAAGTGGAAGTTCTCTCCTCCCTTCAGAGAAATGTACCTCCTTCTTTGATGACCCATTCTTTCCACTGGGATCTCACTCGCAGAGATCTTCCATTTAGCTTTTTTTTTTTCCCAGAGTGTCTTGGCTTTCCATGCTTGAAATACTCTCATGGGATTTTCAGCTGGATCCGCATGCCCTAAGGGCTGATTCTGAGGCCAGAGTGCTGTTTAGGACATCTGCCATTCTATGGGTCTGCTGAGTATCTCGCTTCGCATGTTGGACCATTCTCTCCCTTTTTTATTCTATCAGCTAGTATTTGCAGACACTATTCTTGTTTATGTGATCCCTTTGGTTCTTAGTCCTATCATTCTGATAAATTGTGAACAGAAATTGATCACTGGGACTAGTGAGATGGCATTGGTACATGCCACCTTGATGGGATTGAATTGGAATCCCCTGGTATGTTTCTAACTCTACCGTTTGAGGTAAGTCAGCTTGAGCATGTCCCGAATTGCACATCTCTTCCCTCTCTTATTCCCACTCTTACATTTAACAGTGATCACTTTTCAGTTAAGTTTCAGCACTTAAGAAGAATTGTGTATTGATTACAGTATTCAACCAAAAGTATTAAGAAGAACAGACAAAAAAATACTAAGAGGGATAACATATCAAGTTTTTCATCAACAGTCAGGGTGAGGGTTGATCAAGTCACCGTTTCTCATAGTGTTCATTTCTCTTTAACAGGTTTCCTTTTTGGTGCTCAGTTAGTTGTCACCTATCAAGGAGAACAAGTGGTATTTGCGGTTTTTTATGAATTTTTACATGTACCTTCTCTTTTCTGCTGGCAAATGCTAATAGGTTCCACATGGAGTCAAATCATTCACACATTCGAGTTTTCTAGGCAGAAAGCTTCAGAAACCGGAGAGAACATGATATTTGTGTTTCTAAATATGACTTTGGATGCCTTTGCCGAAAAGAAAGATTGGGTTTTTCTCCAAAACTAGTTTGAAAGCTTCAGAAACCCGAACAGACATATTGGAGTTTGCAAACAGGACATTGGATCCACTTGCCAAAAAAAAAAAATTGGGCTTTTCTCCAAAACCACTTTCACGGTGATTTTTTTGATTAAATTTTTCCTGAATTCCACAGCAAATTTCCAGATATGCTGGGAAGAAAGCAGAATATCTGGTGTTTTGTGGCTATATCAACCCCAGATCGTGCTACAGCTTCTGTGTTTGTGTTTTGTTGACATTATCTTTGGACTTTACGGTTTTGAATGCATTGTAGCATGTAACATTTTGTTTTCTGCGGTTAAGCTAATTGGTTCCACATGGAGTCAAATCCTCCACACATTCGAGTTTTCTAGGCAGAAAGTTTCAGAAACCCAAGAAAACATGATATTTGTGCTTGTAAACAGGACATGGGATGCACTTGCTGAAAAGAAAGATCGTGCTTTTCTTCAAAATCACTTTGACAGTGATTTTTTGGTTAAATTTCACCCGAATTATGCAACAATTTTTCCGGATATTTCTGGATGAAAGCAAAAACATCTGGTGTGTTGTGGCTATTTCAACCCAAGTACTTGCTACAGCCTCTGTGTTTGTGTTTTCTGGACATTATCTACGGACTTTACGGTTTTGAATGCATTTTAGCATGTAAGTTTTTGTTTTCTGCTGGCAAATGCTAATTGGTTCCACATGGAGTCAAATCCTCCACACATTCGTGTTTTCTAGGCAGAAAGCTTTAGAAACCCGAGAAAACATCATATTTGTGTTTGTCAACATGACGTTTTATCCACGTGCCGAACAAAAAGATTGCGCGTTTCTCCAAAACCACTTTGACGGTGATTTTTCGGTTAAATTTCACATGAATTCCACAGCAGCTTTTCCAGATATGCCTGGATGAAGCAAAAAATATATGATGTGTTCTCAGTCACTGAACTTGTTACAGACTCAGGGTTTGTTTGTGATTTCTGGACATTATCTACGGACTTTACGATTTTGAATGCATTTTAGCATGTAAGTTTTTGTTTTCTGCTGGCAAAAGCTAATTGGTTCCACATGGAGTCAAATCCCCCACACATTCGAGTTTTCTAGGCAGAAAGCTTCAGAAACCCAAGAAAACATGATATTTGTGTTTGTATACATGACATTCAATGTATTTGTTGAACAGAAAGATTGTGCTTTTCTCCAAAACCACTTTGAAGGTGATTTTTTGGTTAAATTTCACACGAATTCCACAACAATTTTCCAGATACTCCTGGATGAAAGCCAAAATATCTGGTGAGTTGTGGCTATCTCAATCCCAGATCTTGCTACAGCCTCTGTGTTTGTTTGTGTTTTCTGGACATTCTCTACGGACTTTAAGGTTTTGAATGCATTTTAGCATGTAAGTATTTGTTTTCTTTCGGCAAACGCCAATTGGTTCCACATGGAGTCAAATCCTCCACACATTCAAGTTTTCAAGGCGGAAGACTTCAGATACTCGATTAAACATGATATTTGCATTTGTAAACATGACATGGGATGCATTTGCTGAACAGAAAGATTGTGCTTTTCTCCAAAACCACTTTCAAGGTGGTTTTTTGGTTACATTTCACCCGAATTGCAAAACAATTTGTCAAGATACTCCTGGATGAAAACAAAAATATCTGGTGTGTTGTGGCTATCATAGTCCCAGATCTTTCTACAGCCTCTGTGTTTGTTTGTGGTTTCTGGACATTTTCTACGGAATTTATGGTTTTGAATGCATTTTAGCATGTAAGGTTTTGTTTTCTGCTGGCAAACGATAATTGGTTCCACATGGAATCAAATCCTCCACACATTCGCGTTTTCTAGGCAGAAAGCTTAAGAAACCTGAGAAAACATGATATTTGTGTTTGTAAACATGACATGGAATGCATTTGCTGAACAGAAAGATTGTGCTTTTCTCCAAAACCACTTTCACGGTGGTTTTTTGGTTAATTTCACCCGA
Source organism: Oryctolagus cuniculus (assembly GCF_964237555.1). Lineage (NCBI taxonomy): Eukaryota > Metazoa > Chordata > Mammalia > Lagomorpha > Leporidae > Oryctolagus > Oryctolagus cuniculus. Next base: position 86,306,394 of record NC_091444.1, on the reverse strand, counting down.
ATTCCACAACAATTTGTCCGGATATGCTGGGATGAACTCAGAGATATCTGGTGTTTATGGCTATCTCAATCCCAGATCTTGCTATAGCCTCTGTGTTTGCTTGTGTTTTCTGGACATTTTCTACGGACTTTACAGTTCTGAATGCATTTTAGCATGTAAGTTTTTGTCTTCTCTGGCAAACTATAATTTTTACCACATGGATTCAAATCCTCCACACATTCAAGTTTTCTAGGTAGAAAGCTTCAAAAACCTGAGAAAAAATGATATTTGTGTTTGTAAACATGACATTGGATGCAGTTGCTGAACAGAAAGATTGTGCTTATCTCCAAAACCACTTTCACGGTGATTTTTTGGTTAAATTTCACCCCAAAACCACAACAATTGGTCTGGATATGCCTGGATGAAAACAAAAATATCTGGTGTGCTGTGGCTATCTCAATCCCAGATCTTGCTACAGCCTCTGTGGTTGTTTGTGTTGTTTGCCGGCAAACGCTAATTGGTTCCACCTGGAGTCATATTCACCATACCTTCGCGTTTTCTATGCAGAAGGCTTCAGAAGCCTGATTAAACATGATATTTGTGTTTTCAAACATGACATGGGATGCATTTGCCTAACAGGAAGACTGTTCTTTTCTCCAAAACCACTTTGACGGTGATTTTTTGGTTAAATTTCACCTGAAAACCACAACAACTTGGCCAGATACTCCTGGATGAAAACAAAAATATCTGGTGTGTTGTGGCTATCTCAATTCCAGATCATGCTACAGTCTCTCTGTTTGTTTTTGTTTTCTGGACATTTTCTATGGACTTTACGGTTTTGAATGCATTTTACATGTAAGCTTTTGTTTTCTGCTGGCAAATGCCAATTGGTTCCACCTGGAGTCAAATTCTCCACACATTCGAGTTTTCTAGGCAAAAGGCTTCAGAAACCAGATTAAACATGATATTTGTGTTTGTAAACATGAAATGGGATGCATTTGCTGAAAAGAAAGATTGTCCTTTTCTAAAAAACCACTTTCGCGGTGATTTTTTGGTTAAATTCCACCCGAAATCCACAACAAATTTTCAGGATTTATCGGGATGAAAGCAGAAATATCTGGTGTATTGTGGGTATCTCATTCCAAGATGTTGCTACAGCCTCTGTGTTTGTTTGTTTTTTCTGGACATTATCTATGGACTTTGCGGTTCTGAATGCATTTTACATGTAAGTTTTTGTTTTCTGCTGGCAAATGCCAATTGGTTCCACTTGGAGTCAAATTCTCCACACATTCAAGTTTTTAGGCAGAAGCCTTCAGAAACATGAGAAAACATGATATTTGTGTTTGTAAACATGACATGGGATGCATTTGCCGAAAGGAAAGATTGTGCTTTTGTCCAAAACCACTTTCACGGTGATTTTTTGGTTAAATTTCACCCGAAAACCACAACAACTTGGCCAGATACTCCTGGATGAAAAAAAAATATCTGGTGTGTTGTGGCTATCTCAATCCCAGATCATGCTACAGCCTCTCTGTTTGTTTGTGTTTTCTGGACATTCTCTATGGACTTTACGGTTTTGAATGCATTTTACATATAAGTTTTTGTTTTCTGCCGGCAAATGCCAATTGGTTCCACCTGGAGTCAAATTCTCCACACATTCGAGTTTTCCAGGTAGAAGGCTTCAGAAACATGAGAAAACATGATATTTGTGTTTGTAAACATGACATGGGACGCATTTGCCGAACAGAAAGATTGTGCTTTCCTCCAAAACCACTTTGACGGTGATTTTTTGGTTAAATTCCACCTGAAAACCACAACAAATTTTCAGGATTTATCGGGATGAAAGCAGAAATATCTGGTGTGTTGTGGCTATCTCATTCCAAGATGTTGCTGCAGCCTCTGTGTTTGTTTGTGTTTTCTGGACATTCTCTATGGACTTTACGGTTTTGAATGCATTTTAGCATGACACTTTTGTTTTCTGCCAGCAAATGCTAATTGGTTCCCCTTGGTGTCAAATCCTCCACACATTTGAGTTTTCTAGGCAGAAAGCTTCAGAAACCTGAGAAACATAATTGTGTTTGTAAACATGACATGGGATGCATTTGATGAACAGAAAGATTGTGCTTTTCTCCAAAACCAGTTTAACGGTGGTTTTTTAGTTACATTTCACCCAAATTCCACAACAATTTGTCCAGATACTCCTGGATGAAAACAAAAATATCTGGTGTGTTGTGGCTATCTCAGTCCCAGATCTTGCTACAGCCTCTGTGTTTGTTTGTGTTTTCTGGAATTCTCTAAGGACTTTGCGGCTTTAAATGCAGTTTAGAATGTAAGTTTTATTTTTTGGTGACAAACGCTAACTGGTTCCCCTTGGTGTCAAATCCTCCACACATTCGAGTTTTCTAGGTAGAAAGCTTCAAAAACCCAAGAAAACATGATATTTGTGTTTGTAAACATGACATTGGATGATTTGCCGATCAGAAAGATTGTGCTTTTCTCCAAAACCAATTTCAAGGAGGTTTTTTGGTTAAATTACACCGGAATTCCAAAACAATTTGTCCAGATACTCTTGGATGAAAAAAAAAAATCTGGTGTGTTGTGGCTATCTCAATCCCAGATCTTGCTACAGCCTCTGTGTTTGTTTGTGTTTTCTGGACATTCTCTAAGGACTTTACAGTTTTCAATGAATTTTAGCATGTAAATTTTTGTTTTCTGCTGGCAAACGCTAATTGGTTCCACATGGAGTCAAATCCTCTGCACATTCGAGTTTTCTAGGCATAAAGCTTCAGAAACCTGAGAAAACATAATTGTGTTTGTAAACATGATATTGGATCCACTTGCCAAAAAGAAAGATTGTGCTTTTCTCCAAAACCACTTTGATGGTGTTTTTTTTTTTTAATTTCACCTGAATTCCACAACAAATTTCAGGATTTTCTGGGATGAAAGCAGATATATCTGGCGTATTGTGGCTATCTGAGTCTCAGATCTTGCTACAGCCTCTGTGTTTGTTTGTGTTTTCTGGACATTCTCTAAGGACTTTACGGTTTTGAATGCAGTTTAGAATGTAAGTTTTTGTTTTTTTGCTGACAAACGCTAACTGGTTCCCCTTGGTGTCAAATCCTCCACACTTTTGAATTTTCTAGGCAGAATTCTTCAAAAACCCGATTAAACATGATATTTGTGATTGTAAACATGACATTGGATGCACTTGCTGAACAGAAGGTTTGTGCTTTTCTTCAAAACTACTTTCACGGTGAATTTTTGGTTAAATTTCCCCTGAAAACCACAACAATTTTTCAGGATTTCCCGGGATGAAAACAGAAATATCTGGTGTGTTGTGGCTATCTCAATCCCAGATATTGCTACAGCCTCTGTGTTTGTTTGTGTTTTCTGGACATTCTCTATGGACTTTATGGTTTTGAATGCATTTTAGCATGACGCTTTTTGTTTTCTGCTCACAGACGCTAATTGGTTCCACCTGGAGTCAAATCCTGCACACATTCGGTGTACTAGGCAGAAAGCTTCAGAAACCTGCGAAAACATGATATTTGTTTTTGTAAACATGACATCCGATGCATTAGCCGAACAGAAAGATTGTGCTTTTCTCCAAAACCACTTTCATGGTGAATTTTTAGTTAAATTTCCCTGGAAAACTACAACAATTTTTCAGGATTTACCGGGATGTAAACACAAATATCTGGTGTGTTGTGGCTATCTGAAACCCAAATCGTGCTATAGCCTCTGTGTTTGTGTTTTCTGGACATTCTCTACAGAGTTTACGGTTTTGAATGCATTTTATCATGCAAGTTTTTGTTTTCTGCCAGCAAACGCTAATTGGTTCCACATGGAGTCAAATCCTCCACACATTCGATTTTTCTAGGCAGAAAGCTTCAGAAACCTGAGAAAACTTAATTGTGTTTGTAAACATGACATTGGATGCATTTGTCGAACAGAAAGATTGTGCTTTTCTCCAAAACCACTTTGACAGTGATTTTTTGGTTAAATTTCACCTGAAAACCACAATTTTTCAGGATTTGCTGGGATGAAAAGCAAAATGTCTGGTGTGTTGTGGCTATCTCAATCCCAGATCGTGCTACAGCCTGTGTGTTTGTTTGTGTTTTCTGGACATTCTCTATGGACTTTACGGTTTTGAATGCATTTTAGCATGACACTTTTTGTTTTTTGCCGGCAAACGCTAATTGGTTCCACATGGATCAAATCCTCCACACATTCGAGTTTCTAGGCAGAAAGCTTCAGAAACCTGAGAAAACATGATATTTGTTTTTGTAAACATGACATTGGATGCATTTGATGAACAGAAAGATTGTGCTTTTCTCCAAAACCACTTTGATTTTGATTTTTTGGTTAAATTTCGCCCAAAACCAAACAATTTGTCCAGATACTCCTGGATGAAAACAAAAATATCTGGTGTGTTGTGGCTATCTCAATCCCAGGTCTTCCTACATCCTCTGTGTTTGTTGGTGTTTTCTTTTTTTTTCTTTTTTTTTTGTTCTAAAACTGAGTGGCAGTTTATTCAATGGTGTCAATAATAATGAAAACTGAGTAATTTTTCCAAAAGCTTCCATATTTTATGCCTTAATAGTTTAAAAATATTACCCAACATAATTATTATAAATGGGAATTGGGCTACATTAATAAAATAGTGTTTGTTTTGTATTTGGAGTAGGAGGTAAGCCACATGAGTGTCCTGGAAAACACAGTTTATGCTAAAATGATTATTGCCCCAACTTTAATTTTGTCTATATTATAAAGCAGATGCAGTTAGTATTTGCTGATGAATTTATACCACTGAGAAGGTATTTGAAACCATACTAAAATACATATAATGACAATTTCAAGGAACTACATCCAGTACTTATGACAAAGATAAAACAACTTAAGAAATACCACCCACGGAAGGATTTTCAGAAAATATTTGCTGTAAATACCTCATGAGAACTAAGAAAATTTCTTCCTACCTTTGCATTTGCTTGAGACATTCCTTATTAAAACAGTGCTAACATTGTCAAAAGATTGTTACCAGGATCCAAGCTAATATCATCTTAAAAAAGGGGTAGGGGAACCCAAATTGTTGACCAAAGTTTCTTTTTATCAAAGTAGCCATTACTTTACAGGAAAGATTTATACTAATTTATGATCAGCTATATGCTTTCATATGGTAGCATCACAAGTTTGAATTAGGATTAAATAACTTGATGATATACTAATACGTTTTTACATGATTGGAACAAAGCTGTTTGAAGGAAATAATTTTTATTAAATATTTGGTGAAATAAGGCAAATACTTTAATAGTCATGTGGCAACCACAAAAGAGTTGTTTTATAAAATAATCAGCATTTGCACAGCTTTATCAAAAACATATAAGAACTACATTTCATTTCCCAATTGCACTACGGTTGCTCTATTTGACTTACTGAAAAAGGAAATAAAAAGCAAGCTTATCTTTAAGATAGATCCTATTTTTTGTTATGAATTATTTAGATGTAATACTGTAAGTGCTGCTGGTTTATGAAAAGGGAGGGGAAAAAGTCTACTATGCAGATATGTTATTTCTGAGATACAGAATGTATTTAGAAAGTTAAAAAGAAGAAAAAAAAAAGCTTGAGTTTTAGTATCAACACTTATAGGAGCAGAAGTACCTAATACAGAATTTGCTAACACATGTGCTTACTAATACATCAATTTTGAAGATGTAAATATAGTATTTTTATTATAAGAAGAGTCATATGTGTTTCTCTATTGTTTAATTAAGGTAAAGCTAGATCCTGAAATATGTATATTACATGTTTGTAAAGTCAATACAGTCAGCTACGGATTTTTATCAGTCTGAGGTACTTGAGGCCTTATCAAATTTGGATGATTCAAGGATACTACACATTCCAAAATATTTTACAGTTTTTTTTTTATTTGACAGGTAGAGTTAGACAGTGAGGGAGATAAGAGAGAAAGGTCTTCCTTCTATTGGTTCACCCCCCAAATGGCCACCACAGCCGGAGCTACGCTGATCCAAAGCCAGGAGCCAGGTACTTCTTCCAGATCTCCCACATGGGTGCAGGCGCCCAAGCACTTGGGCCATCCCCCACTGCCTTCCCGGGCCACAGCAGAGAGCTGGACTGGAACAGGAGCAAATGGACAAGAACCCAGTGCCCATATGGGATGCCGGTGCTGCAGGTAGAGGATTAACCAAGTGAGCCACGGCTCCGGCCCAAACCCCAACAGTTTTAAGATCACTATTTAATGTTGGTTAGCTACTACTTAGCATCTTATTTAGAATTTAATTTTCCAACTTAGGAACTGGACAAGGATTCTTTTTCTAATATAAATTACACATATTATGTGTTACCTGCTGTTCTTTAACAGTAGCTTAAATAAATACAAAACATCTCGCAAACATAATAATTTCCTAGCAAAAAATTTTCAGAATGTAATTCTAACGTAAGGCACTTCCAATAATTTTCAAATAAAAGCCTCATAAAATTTTTTTTGTAATCAAGTCTTTATAAGTTATACAGTAATGGTACTTCAAGTAAAGCTTTATTAATAATCAACTTCAGCATAATTACCATAAATATCTTTGCCTCCAAAAAGAATGAAGATTGGACATCAAGTTCTGTGCAAGCTAAACTTCAGTGAAGGTGCCCTTCATCTGTGTTAGATTTAGATAACTGCCAGTGTTTTATCTTGTTGCTTTCCTTCAAGAATCTTAAAATCCTCCAAAGGAAGACTACTTAAGGCAGTTGGTAAAATGTGTTCTGATGTGCCCTTAGGTAATATGTTATTTGCTTCTAAATTCTTCACCAAGCACGTGGCTTGGATCCATCTACGAGTTGCTCTACGTTCTTTCTGTAGGCAGGTCTTCATTTTTCTTTTCAAGCTTGCAATTTCTTTTTCCAGCTTAATTATCCTCCTCTTTGCCTCCATTGGATTCCTAAAGGCATAACTGTGTTCAAGTAGTACTTGTTGAGTATTTAGGTTTGGTTTTAAATAAGACGGTCCAGATGGAGCACAACTGTTTTTTTTTTTTTCAAAAGATTCTTTGACTTGAGTTTCTGCTGGCCGCCCTCGGGGGCAACTCCTTGCCCAGCGCCAAAGACATCAAGAAGATCCTGGACAGCATGGGCATGGAGGCGGATGACGACCGGCTGAACAAGGTCATCAGTGAGCTGAACGGGAAGAAGATTGAGGACGTGATTGCGCAGGGTATTGGCAAGCTGGCCAGTGTGCCCGCCAGCACGGCTGTGGCCGTCTCTGCCACCCCGGGCTCCGTGGCCCCTGCTGCCAGATCAGCGCCCACCACCTGACCAGTCCCAAGCGGTCGGTAGGTGTGAGCCACAGGCCAGATGGACAAAGCTGCTGAGACTCACGCACCAACCTCTGAAATTGCATCACTTGCTTTTCTGTTTGTGTTTTCTGGACATTATCTATGGACTTTGAATGCATTTTAGCATGACACTTTTTATTTTCGGCTCACAGAGGGTAATTGGTTCCACCTGGAATCAAATCCTTCACACATTCGAGTGTTCTGGGCAGAAAGTTTCAGAAACCCTAGAAAACATGATATTTGTGTTTGTGAACAAGACATGGGATGCATTTGCCGAACAGAAAGACTGTGTTTTTCTCCAAAACCACTTTCAGGTCGATTTTCTGGTTAAATTTCACCCGAATTCCACAACAATTTATCCGGATATACTGGGATGAACACAGAAATATCTGGTGAGTTATGGCGATCACAATAGCAGATCTTGTTAAAGCCTCTGTGTTTGTTTGTGTTTTCTGGATGTTCTCTACGAACCTTAAGGTTTTGAATGCATTTTAGCATGACACTTTTTGTTTTCTGCCGGCAAACACTAATGGGTTCCACATGGAGTCAAATCCTCCACACATTCGAGTTTTTTAGGCAGAAAGCTTCAGAAACCTAGAAAACATGATTTTTGTTTTTGTAAACATGACATGGGATGCATTTACTGAACAGAAAGATTGCGCTTTTCTCCAAAACCAGTTTCACGGTGATTCTTTGGTTAAATTTCACCTGAAAACCACAACAACTTGGCCAGATACTCCTGGATGAAAAAAAAAATAGCTGGTGTGTTGTGGCTATCGCAATCCCAGATCATGCTACAGCCTCTCTGTTTGTTTGTGTTTTCTGGACATTCTCTATGGACTTTACGGTTTTGAATGCATTTTAGCATGTAAGTTTTTGTTTTCTGCTGGTAAATGCTAATTGTTGCCACATGGAATCATATCCTCAACACATTTGAGTTTTTTTGGCAGAAAGCTTCAGAAACCTGAGAAAACATGATATTTCTGTTTGTAAACATGGCAGTGGATGCATGTGCAGAACAGAAAGATTGTGCTTATATCCAAAACCACTTTGATGGTGATTTTTTAGTTAAATTTCACATGAATTCCACAAGAATTTATCCAGATACTCCTGGATGAAAGCAGAAATATCTGGTGTGTTGTGGATATCACAATCCCAGATATTGGTACAGCCTCTATGTTTGTTTGTGTTTTCTGGATATTAGCAATGGACTTTTGTTTTGAATGCATTTTAGCATGACACTTTTTGTTTTCTGCTCACAGACAGTAATTGGTTCCACATGGAGGCAAATCCTTCACACATAAAATGTGTCTATGCAGAAAGCTACAGAAACCAGAAAACATAATATTTGTGCTTGTAAACATAACATTGGATTCACTTGCCGAAAAGGAAGATTTTGCTTTTCTCCAAAACAACTTTCGTGGTGATTTTTTGGTTAAATTTCACCTGAAAACCACAACCATTTGTCTGGATATGCTGGGATGAACGCAGTAATATCTGGTGTGTTATGGCTATCTCAATCCCAGATCTTGCTACAGCCTCTGTGTTTGTTTGTGTTTACTGGACATTCTCTACAGACTTTATGATTTTGAATGCATTTTAGCATGACACTTTTTGATTTCTGCCAGCAAACGCTAATTGGTTCCACCTGGAGTAAAATCCTCCACACATTCGAGTGTTCTAGGCAGAAAGCTTCAGAAACCCTAGAAAACATGATATTTGTGTTTGTGAACAAGACATGTGATGCATTTGCCGAACAGAAAGATTGTGTTTTTCTCCAAAACCACTTTCAGGTCGATTTTCTGGTTAAATTTCACCCGAATTCCACAACAATTTATCCGGATACACTGGGATGAATGCAGATATATCTGGTGTGTTATGGCGATCTCAATCCCAGATCTTGCTACAGCCTCTGTGTTTGTTTCTGTTTTCTGGATGTTCTCTACGAACTTTAAGGTTTTGAATGCATTTTAGCATGACACTTTTTGTTATCTGCTGGCAAACACTAATGGGTTCCACATGGAGTCAAATCCTCCACACATTCGAGTTTTTATGCAGAAAGCTTCAGAAAGCAAGGAAACATGATATTTGTGTTTGTAAACATGACATGGGATGTATTTACTGAACAGAAAAATTGTGCTTTTCTCCAAAACCACTTTGACAGTGATTTTTTGGTTAAATTTCACCCGAAAACCACAACTTGGCCAGATACTCCTGGATGAAAAAAAAATAGCTGGTGTGTTGTGGCTATCGCAATCCCAGATCATGCTACAACCTCTGTGTTTGTGTTTTCTGGACATTCTCTATGGACTTTACGGTATTGAATGCATTTTAGCATGTAAGTTTTTGTTTTCTGCTGGCAAAGGCTAATTGCTACCACATTGAGTCAAATCTTCCACACATGAGTTTACCAGGCAGAAAGCTTCAGAAACCTGAGAAAACATGATATTTGTGTTTGTAAACATGACATTGGATGCAGTTGCCGAACAGAAAGATTGTGCTTTTCTCCAAAACCACTTTGACAGTGATTTTTTGGTTAAATTTCACCAGAAGACCACAACAAATTTTCAGGATTTCCCGGGATGAAAGCAGAAATATCTGGTGTGTTGTGGCTATCTTATTCCAAGATGTTGCTACAGCCTGTGTGTTTGTTTGTGTTTTCTGGACATTCTCTACGGACTTTACGGTTTTGAATGCATTTTAGAATAACACTTTTTTTTTCTGCCAGCAAACGCTAATTGGTTCCACCTGGAATCAAATCCTCCACACATTCAAGTTTTCTAGGCAGAAAGCTTCAAAAACCTGAGAAAACATGATATTTGTGTTTGTAAACATGAAATGGGATGTATTTACTGAACAGAAAATTGTGCTTTTCTCCAAAACCACTTTGATGGTGATTTTTTTGTTAAATTTTTCCCAAAACCAAACAATTTGTCCAGATACTCCTGGATGAAAACAAAAATATCTGTTGTGTTGTGGTTATCTCAATCCCAGATCTTGCTACAGCCTCTGTGTTTGTTTGTGTTTTCTGGACATTATCTATGGACTTTGGTTTTGAATGCATTTTAGTATGACACTTTTTATTTTCGGCTCACAGAGGGTAATTGGTTCCACCTGGAATCAAATCCTTCACACATTCGAGTGTTCTAGGCAGAAAGCTTCAGAAACCCTAGAAAACATGATATTTGTGTTTGTGAACCAGACATGTGATGCATTTGCTGAACAGAAAGATTGTGTTTTTCTCCAAAACCACTTTCAGGTCTATTTTCTGGTTAAATTTCACCCGAATTCCACAATAATTTATCCGGATACACTGGGATGAATGCAGAAATATCTGGTGAGTTATGCTGATCTCAATCCCAGATCTTGCTACAGCCTCTGTGTTTGTTTGTGTTTTCTGGACGTTCTCTATGAACTTTAAGGTTTTGAATGCATTTTAGCATGACACTTTTTGTTTTCTGCCGGCAAACACTAATGGGTTCCACATGGAATCAAATCCTCCACACATTCGAGTTTTTTATGCAGAAAGCTTCAGAAAGCAAGAAAACATGATATTTGTGTTTGTAAACATGACATGGGATGTATTTACTGAACAGAAAAATTGTGCTTTTCTCCAAAACCACTTTCACGGTGATTTTTTGGTTAAATTTCACCCGAAAACCACAACAACTTGGCCAGATACTCCTGGATGAAAAAAAAAATAATAGCTGGTGTGTTGTGGCTATCGCAATCCCAGATCGTGCTACAGTCTCTGTGTTTGTTTGTGTTTTCTGGACATTCTCTATGGACTTTACGGTATTGAATGCATTTTAGCATGTAAGTTTTTGTTTTCTGCTGGCAAAGGCTAATTGTTACCACATTGAGTCAATTCTTCCACACATTCGAGTTTTCTAGGCAGAAGGCTTCAGAAACCAGATTAAACATGATATTTGTGTTTGTAAACATGACATGGGACGCATTTGCCGAACAGAAAGATTGTGCTTTTCTCCAAAACCACTTTGACGGTGATTTTTTGGTTAAATTTCACCCAAAAACCACAACAACTTGGCCAGATACTCCTGGTGAAAACAAAAATATCTGGTGGGTTGTGGCTATCTCAATCCCAGATCTTGCTACAGCCTCTGTGTTTGCTTGTGTTTTCTGGACATTCTCTACAGACTTTACGGTTTTGAATGCATTTTAGCATGTAAGTTTTTGTTTTCTGCTGGTAAATTTTAATTGTTACCACATGGAATCATATCCTCCACACATTCGATTGTTCTAGGAAGAAAGCTTCAGAAACCTGAGAAAACATGATATTTGTATTTGAAAACATGACATTGGATCCACTGGCCGAAAAGAAAGATTTTCCTTATCTACAAAACCACTTTGATGGTGTTTTATTTTTTTTTTTATTTCACCCGAATTCCACAACAATTTGTCAGGATTTTCCGGGATGAAAGCAGATATATCTGGCATGTTGTGGCTATCTCATTCCAAGATGTTGCTACAGCCTCTGTGCTTGTTTGTGTTTTCTGGACATTATCTATGGACATAGGTTTTGAAGGCATTTTAGGATGACACTTTTTATTTTTGGCTCACAGAGGGTAATTGGTTCCACCTGGAATCAAATCCTTCACACATTCGAGTGTTTCAGGCAGAAAGCTTCAGAAACCCTAGAAAACATGATATTTGTGTTTGTGAACCAGACATGTGATGCATTTGCCGAACAGAAAGATTGTGTTTTTCTCCAAAACCACTTTCAGGTCGATTTTCTGGTTAAATTTCACCCGAATTCCACAACAATTTATCCGGATACACTGGGATGAACGCAGAAATATCTGGTGAGTGATGGCGATCTCAATCCCAGATCTTGCTACAGCCTCTGTGTTTGTGTTTTCTGGACGTTCTCTATGAACTTTAAGGTTTTGAATGCATTTTAGCATGACACATTTTGTTTTCTGCCAGCAAACACTAATGGGTTTCACATGGAGTCAAATCCTCCACACATTCGAGTTTTTATGAAGAAAGCTTCAGAAAGCAAGGAAACATGATATTTGTGTTTGTAAACATGACATGGGATGTATTTACTGAACAAAAAAATTGTGCTTTTCTCCAAAACCACTTTGACAGTGATTTTTTGGTTAAATTCCACCTGAAAGCCACAACTTGGCCAGATACTCCTGGATGAAAAAAAAAATAGCTGGTGTGTTGTGGCTATCGCAATCCCAGATCGTGCTACAACCTCTGTGTTTGTTTGTATTTTCTGGACATTCCCTATGGACTTTACGGTTTTGAATGCATTTTAGCATGTAAGTGTTTGTTTTCTGCTGGCAAAGGCTAATTGCTACCACATTGAGTCAAATCTTCCACACATTCGAGTTTTCCAGGCAGAAAGCTTCAGAAACCTGAGAAAACATGATATTTGTGTTTGTAAACATGACATTGGATGCAGTTGCAGAACAGAAAGATTGTGCTTTTCTCCAAAACCACTTTGACAGTGATTTTTTGGTTAAATTTCACCAGAAGACCACAACAAATTTTCAGGATTTCCCGGGATGAAAGCAGAAATATCTGGTGTGTTGTGGCTATCTTATTCCAAGATGTTGCTACAGCCTGTGTGTTTGTTTGTGTTTTCTGGAGATTCTCTATGGACTTTGGTTTTGAAGGCATTTTAGGATGACACTTTTTATTTTTGGCTCACAGAGGGTAATTGGTTCCACCTGGAATCAAATCCTTCACACATTCGAGTGTTCTAGGCAGAAAGCTTCAGAAACCCTAGAAAACATGATATTTGTGTTTGTGAACAAGACATGTGATGTTTGCCGAACAGAAAGATTGTGTTTTTCTCCAAAACCACTTTCAGGTCGATTTTCTGGTTAAATTTCACCCGAATTCCACAACAATTTATCCGGATACACTGGGATGAACGCAGAAATATCTGGTGAGTGATGGCGATCTCAATCCCAGATCTTGCTACAGCCTCTGTGTTTGTGTTTTCTGGACGTTCTCTATGAACTTTAAGGTTTTGAATGCATTTTAGCATGACACTTTTTGTTTTCTGCCGGCAAACACTAATGGGTTCCACATGGAGTCAAATCCTCCACACATTCGAGTTTTTATGCAGAAAGCTTCAGAAAGCAAGGAAACATGATAATTGTGTTTGTAAACATGACATGGGATGTATTTACTGAACAGAAAAATTGTGCTTTTTTCCAAAACCACTTTGACAGTGATTTTTTGGTTAAATTTCACCCAAAAACCACAACAACTTGGCCAGATACTCCTGGATAAAAAAAAAAAAAAAAAGCTGGTGTGTTGTGGCTATCGCAATCCCAGATCGTGCTACAACCTCTGTGTTTGTTTGTGTTTTCTGGACATTCTCTATGGACTTTACGGTATTGAATGCATTTTAGCATGTAAGTTTTTGTTTTCTCCTGGCAAAGGCTAACTGCTACCACATTGAGTCAAATCTTCCACACATTCGAGTTTTCTAGGCAGAAGGCTTCAGAAACCAGATTAAACATGATATTTGTGTTTGTAAACATGACATGGGATGCATTTGCCGAACAGAAAGATTGTGCTTTTCTCCAAAACCACTTTGACGGTGATTTTTTGGTTAAATTTCACCCGAAAACCACAACAATTTGTCCAGATACTCCTGGTGAAAACAAAAATATCTGGTGGGTTGTGGCTATCTCAATCCCAGATCTTGCTACAGCCTCTGTGTTTGCTTGTGTTTGCTGGACATTCTCTACAGACTTTACAGTTTTGAATGCATTTTAGCATGTAAGTTTTTGTTTTCTGCTGGTAAATGCTAATTGTTACCACATGGAATCATATCCTCCACACATTCGATTGTTCTAGGAAGAAAGCTTCAGAAACCTGAGAAAACATGATATTTGTATTTGAAAACATGACATTGGATCCACTGGCCGAAAAGAAAGATTTTCCTTATCTACAAAACCACTTTGATGGTGTTTTATTTTTTTTTATTTCACCCGAATTCCACAACAATTTGTCAGGATTTTCCGGGATGAAAGCAGATATATCTGGCATGTTGTGGCTATCTCATTCCAAGATGTTGCTACAGCCTCTGTGCTTGTTTGTGTTTTCTGGACATTATCTATGGACATAGGTTTTGAAGGCATTTTAGGATGACACTTTTTATTTTTGGCTCACAGAGGGTAATTGGTTCCACCTGGAATCAAATCCTTCACACATTCGAGTGTTCTAGGCAGAAAGCTTCAGAAACCCTAGAAAACATGATATTTGTGTTTGTGAACCAGACATGTGATGCATTTGCCGAACAGAAAGATTGTGTTTTTCTCCAAAACCACTTTCAGGTCGATATTCTGGTTAAATTTCACCCGAATTCCACAACAATTTATCCGGATACACTGGGATGAACGCAGAAATATCTGGTGAGTGATGGCGATCTCAATCCCAGATCTTGCTACAGCCTCTGTGTTTGTGTTTTCTGGACGTTCTCTATGAACTTTAAGGTTTTGAATGCATTTTAGCATGACACTTTTTGTTTTCTGCCGGCAAACACTAATGGGTTCCACATGGAGTCAAATCCTCCACACATTCGAGTTTTTATGCAGAAAGCTTCAGAAAGCAAGGAAACATGATAATTGTGTTTGTAAACATGACATGGGATGTATTTACTGAACAGAAAAATTGTGCTTTTCTCCAAAACCACTTTGACAGTGATTTTTTGGTTAAATTCCACCGGAAAACCACAACTTGGCCAGATACTCCTGAATGAAAAAAAAAATAGCTGGTGTGTTGTGGCTATCGCAATCCCAGATCGTGCTACAACCTCTGTGTTTGTTTGTATTTTCTGGACATTCCCTATGGACTTTACGGTTTTGAATGCATTTTAGCATGTAAGTGTTTGTTTTCTGCTGGCAAAGGCTAATTGCTACCACATTGAGTCAAATCTTCCACACATTCGAGTTTTCCAGGCAGAAAGCTTCAGAAACCAGATTAAACATGATATTTGTGTTTGTAAACATGACATTGGATGCAGTTGCCGAACAGAAAGATTGTGCTTTTCTCCAAAACCAATTTGACAGTGATTTTTTGGTTAAATTTCACCAGAAGACCACAACAAATTTTCAGGATTTCCCCGGATGAAAGCAGAAATATCTGGTGTGTTGTGGCTATCTTATTCCAAGATGTTGCTACAGCCTGTGTGTTTGTTTGTGTTTTCTGGACATTCTCTATGGACTTTGGTTTTGAATGCATTTTAGTATGACACTTTTTATTTTCGGCTTACAGAGGGTAATTGGTTCCACCTGGAGTCAAATCCTCCACACATTTGAGTTTTCTAGGCAGAAAGCTTCAGAAACCTGAGAAAACATATTTGTGTCTGTAAACATGACATGGGATGTATTTACTGAACAGAAAATTGTGCTTTTCTCCAAAACCACTTTGACGGTGATTTTTTGGTTAAATTTCTCCCAAAACCAAACAATTTGTCCAGATACTCCTGGATGAAAACAAAACTATCTGGTGTGTTGTGGCTACCTCAATCCCAGATCTTGCTACAGCCTCTGTGTTTGTTTGTGTTTTCTGGACATTATCTATGGACATTGGTTTTGAAGGCATTTTAGGATGACACTTTTTATTTTTGGCTCACAGAGGGTAATTGGTTCCACCTGGAATCAAATCCTTCACACATTCGAGTGTTCTAGGCAGAAAGCTTCAGAAACCCTAGAAAACATGATATTTGTGTTTGTGAACCAGACATGTGATGCATTTGCCGAACAGAAAGATTGTGGTTTTCTCCAAAACCACTTTCAGGTCGATTTTCTGGTTAAATTTCACCCGAATTCCATAACAATTTATCCGGATACACTGGGATGAACGCAGAAATATCTGGTGAGTTATGGCGATCTCAATCCCAGATCTTGCTACAGCCTCTGTGTTTGTTTGTGTTTTCTGGACGTTCTCTACGAACTTTAAAGTTTTGAATGCATTTTAGCATGACACTTTTTGTTTTCTGCCGGCAAACACTAATGGGTTCCACATGGAGTCAAATCCTCCACACATTCGAGTTTTTATGCAGAAAGCTTCAGAAAGCAAGGAAACATGCTATTTGTGTTTGTAAACATGACATGGGATGTATTTACTGAACAGAAAAATTGTGCTTTTCTCCAAAACCACTTTCACGGTGATTTTTTGGTTAAATTCCACCTGAAAGCCAAAACTTGGCCAGATACTCCTGGATGAAAAAAAAATGGCTGGTGTGTTGTGGCTATCGCAATCCCAGATCATGCTACAACCTCTGTGTTTGTTTGTGTTTTCTGGACATTCTCTATGGGCTTTACGGTTTTGAATGCATTTTAGCTTGACACTTTTTGTTTTCTGCCGGCAAACACTAATGGGTTCCACATGGAGTCAAATCCTCCACACATTCGAGTTTTCTACGTAGAAAGCTTCAGAAACCTGAGAAAACATATTTGTGTTTGTTAATATGACATTGGATGCATTTGCTGAACAGAAAGATAGTGCTTTTCTCGAAACCATTTTCACGGTGAATTTTAATCTCACCCAAAAAGCACAACAATTTGTCCAGATACTCCTGCATGGAAACAAAAATATCTGGTGTTGTGGCCATCTCAATCCAAAATCTGCTACAGCCTCTGTGTTTTGTGTGTTTTCGGGACATTTTCTACGTACTTTACAGTTTTGAATGCATTTTTTGCATGTAAGTTTTTGTTTTCTGCCGGCAAAGTCTAATTGTTTCCACATGGAGTCAAATCCTCCACACATTTGCGTTTTCTAGGAAGAAGGCTTTAGAAACCCTATTAAACATGATATTTGCATATTAAAAATGACATGGGATGCAATTGCCGAAGAGAAAGATCGTGCTTTTCACCATAACCACTTTGACGGTGATTTTTTTGTGAAATTTCACCTGAAATCCACAACAATTTGTCTCGATATGCTTGGATGAACGCAGAAATATCTGGTAGTTATGGCTATCTCAATCCGAGATCTTGGTACAGCCTCTGTGTTTGTATGTGTTTTCTGGACATTCTCTACGGACTTGACGGTTTTGAATGCATTTTAACATGTAAGTTTTTGTTTTCTGCCGGCAAACACTAATTGGTTCCACATGGAGTCAAATCCTCCACACATTCGCGATATCTAGGCAGAAGGCTTTAGAAACCCGGGGTAAACATGATATTTGCATTTGTAAACATGACATGGGATGCATTTGCTGAACAGAAAGATTGTGCTTTTCTCCAAAACCACTTTCACTGTGATTTTTTGGTTAAATTTCACCCGAATTCCACAACAATTTGTGCAGATACTCCTGGATGAAAACAAAAAATTCTGGTGTGTTGTGGCTTTCTCAATCCCAGATCTTGCTACAGCCTGGTTGTTTCTTGGTGTTTTGTGGAATTCTCTACGGAGTTTATGGTTTTGAATGCATTTTAGCATGACACTGTTTGTTTTCTGTTCACAGACTGTAATTGGTTCCACCTGGAGTCAAATTCTTCACACATTCGGTGTACTAGGCAGAAAGCTTCAGAAATTTGAGAAAACATGATATTTGTGTTTGTAAACATGACATGGGACGCATTTGTGAACAGAAAGATTGTGCTTTTCCCCAAAACCACTTTCACAGAGTTTTTTTTGTTAAATTTCACCCAAAAACCACAACAATTTGTGCAGATATTCCTGGATGAACACCAAAATATCTGGTGTGTTGTGGCTATCTCAATCCCAGATCTTGCTACAGTCTCTGTGTTTGTTTGTGTTTTCTGGACATTCTCTATGGACTTTAAGGCTTTGAATTCATTTTAGCATGTAAGTTTTTGTTTTCTGCCGGAAAACGCTAATTGGTTCCAAATGGAGTCAAATCCTCCACACATTCGAGTTTTCTACGCAGAAAGATTCAGAAACCAGAGAAAACATAATTGTGTTTGTAAACATGACATTGGATGCATTTGTTGAACAGAAAGATTGTGATTTTCTGAAAAACCACTTTCACGGTTGTTTTTTAGTTAAATTTCCCCTGAAAATCACAACAATTTGTCCGGATATGCTGGAATGAACTGAGAAATATCTGGTGGGTTGTGGCTATCTCAATCCCAGATTATGCTACAGCCTCTGTGTTTGTTTGTGTTTTCTGGACATTCTCTACGTACTTGACGGTTTTGAATGCATTTTAGCATGTAAGTTTTTTTTCTGCCGGCAAACACTAATTGGATCCACATGGTGTCAAATCCTACACACATTCGAGTTTTCTAGGCAGAAAGCTTCAGAAACCCGAGAAAAGATGATATTTGTGTTCGTAAACATGACATTGGATGCAATTGCGAACAGAAAGATCATGCTTTTCTCCAAAACCACTTTCTTGGTGGTTTATTGGTTAAATTTCCCCCAAATTCCACAACAATTTGTCCAGATACTCCTGGATGAAAACAAAAATATATGGTGTGCTGTGGCTATCTCAATCCCAGATCTTGCTACAGCCTCTGTGTTTGTTTGTGTTTTCTGGAATTCTCTATGGAGTTGACGGTTTTGAATGCATTTTAGCATGTACGTTTTTGTTTTCTGCCGGCAAACGCTAATTGGTTCCACCTGGAGTCAAATCCTTCACACAATCGGTGTTCTAGGCAGAACGCCTCAGAAACCTGAGATAAATGATATTTGTGATTGTAAACATGACATTGGATGCATTTGCCAAAATGAAAGATTGTGCTTTTCTCCTAAACCACATTCACCGTTATTTTTTGGTTAAATTTCCCCTAAAAACCGCAACAATTTTTCAGGATTTGCCGGGATGTAAACAAAAATATCTGGTGTGTTGTGGCTACCTCAATCCCAGAACTTGCTATAGTCTCTGTGTTTGTTTGTGTTTTATGGACATTCTCTACGGACTTTATGCTTTGGAATGCATTTTAGCATGACTCTTTTTGTTTTCTGCTGGCAAAAGCTAATTAGTACCACATGGAATCAAATCCTCCACTCATTCGAGTTTTCTACGCAGAAAGCTTCAAAAGCCCAAGAATATATGATATTTGTGATTGTAAACATGACATTGGATGCATTTGCTGAACAAAAAGATTGTCCTTTACTCCAAAACCACTTTCACGGTGATTTTTTCCTTAAATCTCACCCAAAAACCACAACAATTTGTCCAGATACTCCTGCATGGAAACAAAAATATCTGGTGTGTTGTGGCTATCTCAATCCTAGATCACGCTACAGCCTCTGTGTTTCTTTGTGTTTTCTAGACATTCCCTAAGGACTTTATGGCTTTGAATGCATTTTAGCATGACACTTTTGGTTTTCTGCTCACAGACGGTAATTGGTTCCACCTGTAGTCCAATTCTTCACCTATTCGGTGTTCTAGGCAGAAAGCTTCAGAAACCCGAGAAAACATGATATTTGTGATTGTAAACATGGCATGGGATGCATTTGCCAAACAGAAGGATGGTGCTTTTCTCCAAAACCACATTCACTGTTATTTTTTGGTTAAATTTCCCCTGAAAACCACAACAATTTTTCAGGACTTGCCGGGCTGTACCCAAAAATATGTGGTGTGTTGTGGCTATCTCAATTCCAAATCTTACTACAGCCTCCGTGTTTGTTTGTGTTTTCTGGACATTCTCTAAATTCTTTTAGGTCTTGAATGCATTTTAGCTTGACACTTTTTGTTTTCTACTGGCAAACGCTAATTGGTTCCACCTGGAGTCAAATCGTCTACACATTCGAGTTTTTATGCAGAAAGCTTAAGAAAGCAAGAAAACATGATATTTGTGTTTGTAAACATGACATGCGATGTATTTACTGAACAGGAAAATTGTGCTTTTCTCCAAAACCACTTTGGCAGTGATTTTTTGGTTAAATTCCACCTGAAAGCCACAACTTGGCCAGATACTCCTGGATGAAAAAAAAAAAGCTGGTGTGTTGTGGCTATCACAATCCCAGATCATGCTACAACCTCTGTGTTTGTTTGTGTTTTCTGGACATTCTCTATGGACTTTACGGTATTGAATGCATTTTAGCATGTAAGTGTTTGTTTTCTGCTGGCAAAGGCTAATTGCTACCACATTGAGTCAATTCTTCCACACATTCGAGTTTACCAGGCAGAAAGCTTCAGAAACCAGATTAAACATGATATTTGTGTTTGTAAACATGACATGGGATGCATTTGCCGAACAGAAAGATTGCGCTTTTCTCCAAAACCACTTTGACGGTGATTTTTTGGTTAAATTTCACCTGAAAACCACAACAATTTGTCCAGATACTCCTGGTGAAAACAAAAATATCTGGTGGGTTGTGGCCATCTCAATCTCAGATCTTGCTACAGCCTCTGTGTTTGCTTGTGTTTGCTGGACATTCTCTACAGACTTTACGGTTTTGAATGCATTTTAGCATGTAAGTTTTTGTTTTCTGCTGGTAAATGCTAATTGTTACCACATGGAATCATATCCTCCACACATTCGATTGTTCTAGGAAGAAAGCTTCAGAAACCTGAGAAAACATGATATTTGTATTTGTTAACATGACATTGGATCCACTGGCTGAAAAGAAAGATTTTCCTTATCTACAAAACCACTTTGATGGTGTTTTTTTTTTTTATTTCACCTGAATTCCACAACAATTTGTCAGGATTTTCCGGGATGAAAGCAGATATATCTGGCATGTTGTGGCTATCTCAATCCGAGATCTTGCTACAGCCTCTGTGTTTGTTTGTGTTTTCTGGACATTCCTACGGACTTTACGGTTTTGAATGCATTTTAGCATGTAAGTTTTTGTTTTCTGCTGGCAAACGCTAATTAGTACCACATGGAGTCAAATCCTCCACACATTCGAGTTTTCCAGGCAGAAAGCTTAAGAAACCTGAGAAAACATGATATTTGTGTTTGTAAACATGACATTGGATGCAGTTGCCGAACAGAAAAATTGTGCTTTTCTCCAAAACCACTTTGACAGTGATTTTTTGGTTAAATTTCACCAGAAAACCACAACAAATTTTCAGGATTTCCCGGGATGAAAGCAGAAATATCTGGTGTGTTGTGGCTATCTCATTCCAAGATGTTGCTACAGCCTGTGTGTTTGTTTGTGTTTTCTGGACATTCTCTATGGACTTTAAGGTTTTGAATGCATTTTAAATAACACTTTTTTTTTTCTGCCAGCAAACGCTAATTGGTTCCACCTGGAGTCAAATCCTCCACACATTCGAGTTTTCTAGGCAGAAAGCTTCAGAAACCTGAGAAAACATGATATTTGTGTTTGTAAACATGACATGGGATGTATTTACTGAACAGAAAATTGTGCTTTTCTCCAAAACCACTTTGACAGTGATTTTTTGGTTAAATTTCTCCCAAAACCAAACAATTTGTCCAGATACTCCTGGATGAAAACAAAACTATCTGGTGTGTTGTGGCTACCTCAATCCCAGATCTTGCTACAGCCTCTGTGTTTGTGTTTTCTGGACATTATCTATGGACATAGGTTTTGAAGGCATTTTAGGATGACACTTTTTATTTTTGGCTCACAGAGGGTAATTGGTTCCACCTGGAATCAAATCCTTCACACATTCGAGTGTTCTAGGCAGAAAGCTTCAGAAACCCTAGAAAACATGATATTTGTGTTTGTGAACCAGACATGTGATGCATTTGCCGAACAGAAAGATTGTGGTTTTCTCCAAAACCACTTTCAGTTCGATTTTCTGGTTAAATTTCACCCGAATTCCATAACAATTTATCCGGATACACTGGGATGAACGCAGAAATATCTGGTGAGTGATGGCGATCTCAATCCCAGATCTTGCTACAGCCTCTGTATTTGTTTGTGTTTTCTGAACGTTCTCTATGGACTTTAAAGTTTTGAATGCATTTTAGCATGACACTTTTTGTTTTCTGCCGGCAAACACTAATGGGTTCCACATGGAGTCAAATCCTCCACACATTCGAGTTTTTATGCAGAAAGCTTCAGAAAGCAAGAAAACATGATATTTGTGTTTGTAAACATGACATGCGATGTATTTACTGAAGAGGAAAATTGTGCTTTTCTCCAAAACCACTTTCACGGTGATGTTTTGGTTAAATTTCACCCGAAAACCACAACAACTTGGCCAGATACTCCTGGATGAAAAAAAAAAAATAGCTGGTGTGTTGTGGCTATCGCAATCCCAGATCGTGCTACAACCTCTGTGTTTGTGTTTTCTGGACATTCTCTATGGGCTTTACGGTATTGAATGCATTTTAGCATGTAAGTTTTTGTTTTCTCCTGGCAAAGACTAATTGCTACCACATTGAGTCAAATCTTCCACACATTCGAGTTTTCTAGGCAGAAGGCTTCAGAAACCAGATTAAACATGATATTTGTGTTTGTAAACATGACATTGGATGCAGTTGCCGAACAGAAAGATTGTGCTTTTCTCCAAAATCACTTTGACAGTGATTTTTTGGTTAAATTTCACCAGAAAACCACAACAAATTTTCAGGATTTCCCGGGATGAAAGCAGAAATATCTGGTGTGTTGTGTCTATCTCAATCCTAGATCTTGCTACAGCCTCTGTTTTCGTTTGTGTTTTCTGGACATTCTCTTCTGACGTTACAGTTTTGAATGCATTTTAGCATGACACTTTTTGTTTTCTGCTGGCAAACGCTAATTGGTTCCACATGGAGTTAAATCCTCCACACATTCGAGTTTCCGAGGTAGAAAATTTCAGAAACCCGAGAAAACATGATATTTGTGTTTGTAAACATGATATTGCTTGCATTTGCCTAACAGAAAGATTGTGCTTTTTCCCAAATCAATTTGATGGTGGCTTTTTTTTTAATTTTACCAAATTCCACAACAATTTGTCCAGCTACTCCTGCATGAAAACAAAAATATTTGGTATGTTGTGGCTATCTCAGTCCCAGATCTTGCTACAGGATCTGTGTTTGTCTGTGTTTTCTGGACATTCTCTATGGACTTTACGGTATTGAATGCATTTTAGCATGTAAGTTTTTGTTTTCTCCTGGCAAAGGCTTATTGCTACCACATTGAGTCAATTCTTCCACACATTCGAGTTTTCTAGGCAGAAGGCTTCAGAAACCAGATTAAACATGATATTTGTGTTTGTAAACATGACATGGGATGCATTTGCCGAACAGAAAGATTGTGCTTTTCTCCAAAACCACTTTGACGGTGATTTTTTGGTTAAATTTCAGCCGAAAACCACAACAATTTGTCCAGATACTCCTGGTGAAAACAAAAATATCTGGTGGGTTGTGGCTATCTCAATCCCAGATCTTGCTACAGCCTCTGTGTTTGCTTGTGTTTGCTGGACATTCTCTACAGACTTTACGGTTTTGAATGCATTTTAGCATGTAAGTTTTTGTTTTCTGCTGGTAAATGCTAATTGTTACCACATGGAATCATATCCTCCACACATTCGATTGTTCTAGGAAGAAAGCTTCAGAAACCTGAGAAAACATGATATTTGTATTTGTAAACATGACATTGGATCCACTGGCTGAAAAGAAAGATTTTCCTTATCTACAAACCACTTTGATGGTGTTTTATTTTATTTTTTTTTATTTCACCTGAATTCCACAACAATTTGTCAGGATTTTCCGGGATGAAAGCAGATATATCTGGCATGTTGTGGCTATCTCAATCCGAGATCTTGCTACAGCCTCTGTGTTTGTTTGTGTTTTCTGGACATTCTCTACAGACTTTACGGTTTTGAATGCATTTTAGCATGTAAGTTTTTGTTTTCTGCTGGCAAACACTAATTAGTACCACATGGAGTCAAATCCTCCACACATTCGAGTTTTCCAGGCAGAAAGCTTCAGAAACCTGAGAAAACATGATATTTGTGTTTGTAAACATGACATTGGATGCAGTTGCCGAACAGAAAGATTGTGCTTTTCTCCAAAACCACTTTGACAGTGATTTTTTGGTTAAATTTCACCAGAAAACCACAACAAATTTTCAGGATTTCCCGGGATGAAAGCAGAAATATCTGGTGTGTTGTGGCTATCTCATTCCAAGATGTTGCTACAGCCTGTGTGTTTGTTTGTGTTTTCTGGACATTCTCTATGGACTTTAAGGTTTTGAATGCATTTTAGAATAACACTTTTTTTTTTCTGCCAGCAAACGCTAATTGGTTCCACCTGGAGTCAAATCCTCCACACATTCGAGTTTTCTAGGCAGAAAGCTTCAGAAACCTGAGAAAACATGATACTTGTGTTTGTAAACATGACATGGGATGTATTTACTGAACAGAAAATTGTGCTTTCCTCTAAAACCACTTTGACGGTGATATTTTGGTTAAATTTCTCCCAAAACCAAACAATTTGTCCAGATACTCCTGGATGAAAACAAAACTATCTGGTGTGTTGTGGCTATCTCAATCCTAGATCTTGCTACAGCCTGTGTGTTCGTTTGTGTTTTATGGACATTCTCTACAGACTTTACGGTTTTGAATGCATTTTAGCCTGTAAGTTTCTGTTTCTCCCGGCAACGCTAACTGGTACCACATGGAGAAAATCCTCGAAACATTCGAGATTTCTAAGCAGAAAGCTTCAGAAATCCGAGAAAACATGATAGTTGTGTTTGTAAACATCACATGGGATGCATTTACCAAAAAGAAAGATTGTGCTTTACTCCAAAACCACTTTCACTGTGATTTTTTGGTTAAATTTCACCCGAATTCCACAACAATTTGTCCGGATATGCTGGGATGAACGCAGTAATATCTGGTGTGTTGTGGCTATCTCATTCCAAGATGTTGCTACAGCCTGTGTGTGTGTTTGTGTTTTCTGGACATTCTCTATGGACTTTAAGGTTTTGAATGCACTTTAGAATAACACTTTTTTTTTTCTGCCAGCAAACGCTAATTGGTTCCACCTGGAGTCAAATCCTCCACACATTCGAGTTTTCTAGGCAGAAAGCTTCAGAAACCTGAGAAAACATGATACTTGTGTTTGTAAACATGACATGGGATGTATTTACTGAACAGAAAATTGTGCTTTTCTCCAAAACCACTTTGACAGTGATTTTTTGGTTAAATTTCTCCCAAAACCAAACAATTTGTCCAGATACTCCTGGATGAAAACGAAACTATCTGGTGTGTTGTGGCTATCTCAATCCCAGATCTTGCTACAGCCTCTGTGTGTGTTTGTGTTTTCTGGACATTATCTATGGACTTTGGTTTTGAATGCATTTTAGGATGACACTTTTTATTTTTGGCTCACAGAGGGTAATTGGTTCCACCTGGAATCAAATCCTTCACACATTCAAGTGTTCTAGGCAGAAAGCTTCAGTATCAGTAGAAAACATGATATTTGTGTTTGTGAACCAGACATGGGATGCATTTGCCGAACAGAAAGAATGTGGTTTTCTCCAAAACCACTTTCAGGTCGATTTTCTGGTTAAATTTCAGCCGAATTCCATAACAATTTATCCGGATACACTGGGATGAATGCAGAAATATCTGGTGAGTTATGGCGATCTCAATCCCAGATCTTGCTACAGCCTCTGTGTTTGTTTGTGTTTTCTAGACGTTCTCTACGAACTTTAAGGTTTTGAATGCATTTTAGCATGACACTTTTTGTTTTCTGCCGGCAAACACTAAGGGTTCCACATGGAGTCAAATCCTCCACACATTCGAGTTTTTTATGCAGAAAGCTTCAGAAACCAGATTAAACACGATATTTGTGTTTGTAAACATGACATGCGATGTATTTACTGAACAGAAAAATTGTGCTTTTCTCCAAAACCACTTTCACGGTGATGTTTTGGTTACATTTCACCCGAAAACCACAACAACTTGGCCAGATACTCCTGGATGAAAAAAAAAAAATAGCTGGTGTGTTGTGGCTATCGCAATCCCAGATCGTGCTACAACCTCTGTGTTTGTGTTTTCTGGACATTCTCTATGGGCTTTACGGTATTGAATGCATTTTAGCATGTAAGTTTTTGTTTTCTCCTGGCAAAGACTAATTGCTACCACATTGAGTCAAATCTTCCACACATTCGAGTTTTCTAGGCAGAAGGCTTCAGAAACCAGATTAAACATGATATTTGTGTTTGTAAACATGACATTGGATGCAGTTGCCGAACAGAAAGATTGTGCTTTTCTCCAAAACCACTTTGACAGTGATTTTTTGGTTAAATTTCACCAGAAAACCACAACAAATTTTCAGGATTTCCCGGGATGAAAGCAGAAATATCTGGTGTGTTGTGGCTATCTCATTCCAAGATGTTGCTACAGCCTGTGTGTTTTTTTGTGTTTTCTGAACATTCTCTATGGACTTTAAGGTTTTGAATGCATTTTAGAATAACACTTTTTTTTTCTGCCAGCAAACGCTAATTGGTTCCACCTGGAGTCAAATCCTCCACACATTCGAGTTTTCTAGGCAGAAAGCTTCAGAAACCTGAGAAAACATGATACTTGTGTTTGTAAACATGACATGGGATGTATTTACTGAACAGAAAATTGTGCTTTCCTCTAAAACCACTTTGACGGTGATATTTTGGTTAAATTTCTCCCAAAACCAAACAATTTGTCCAGATACTCCTGGATGAAAACAAAACTATCTGGTGTGTTGTGGCTATCTCAATCCTAGATCTTGCTACAGCCTCTGTGTTCGTTTGTGTTTTCTGGACATTCTCTACGGACTTTACGGTTTTGAATGCATTTTAGCCTGTAAGTTTCTGTTTCTCCCGGCAATGCTAACTGGTACCACATGGAGAAAATCCTCGAAACATTCGAGATTTCTAAGCAGAAAGCTTCAGAAATCCGAGAAAACATGATAGTTGTGTTTGTAAACATCACATGGGATGCATTTACCAAAAAGAAAGATTGTGCTTTACTCCAAAACCACTTTCACTGTGATTTTTTGGTTAAATTTCACCCGAATTCCACAACAATTTGTCCGGATATGCTGGGATGAACGCAGTAATATCTGGTGTGTTATTGCTATCTCAATCCGAGATCGTGCTACAGCCTCTGTGTGTGTTTGTGTTTGCTGGACATTCTCTTCTGACGTTACAGTTTTGAATGCATTTTAGCATGACACTTTTTGTTTTCTGCTGGCAAACGCTAATTGGTTCCACATGGAGTTAAATCCTCCACACATTCGAGTTTCCGAGGTAGAAAATTTCAGAAACCCGAGAAAACATGATATTTGTGTTTGTAAAGATGATATTGCTTGCATTTGCCTAACAGAAAGATTGTGCTTTTCTCCCAAACCAATTTGATGGTGGCTTTTTTTTAATTTTACCAAATTCCACAACAATTTGTCCAGCTACTCCTGCATGAAAACAAAAATACTTGGTATGTTGTGGCTATCTCAGTCCCAGATCTTGCTACAGTGTCTGTGTTTGTCTGTGTTTTCTGGACATTCTCTATGGACTTTACGGTATTGAATGCATTTTAGCATGTAAGTTTTTGTTTTCTCCTGGCAAAGACTAATTGCTACCACATTGAGTCAATTCTTCCACACATTCGAGTTTTCTAGGCAGAAGGCTTCAGAAACCAGATTAAACATGATATTTGTGTTTGTAAACATGACATGGGATGCATTTGCCGAACAGAAAGATTGTGCTTTTCTCCAAAACCACTTTGACAGTGATTTTTTGGTTAAATTTCTCCCAAAACCAAACAATTTGTCCAGATACTCCTGGATGAAAACAAAACTATCTGGTGTGTTGTGGCTATCTCAATCCCAGATCTTGCTACAGCCTCTGTGTTCGTTTGTGTTTTCTGGACATTATCTATGCACATTGGTTTTGAAGGCATTTTAGGATGACACTTTTTATTTTTGGCTCACAGAGTGTAATTGGTTCCACCTGGAATCAAATCCTTCACACATTCGAGTGTTCATAGGCAGAAAGCTTCAGTAACCCTAGAAAACATGATATTTGTGTTTGTGAACCAGACATGTGATGCATTTGCCGAACAGAAAGAATGTGGTTTTCTCCAAAACCACTTTCAGGTCTATTTTCTGGTTAAATTTCACCCGAATTCCACAACAATTTATCCGGATACACTGGGATGAACGCAGAAATATCTGGTGAACTATGGCGATCTCAATCCCAGATCTTGCTACAGCCTCTGTTTTCGTTTGTGTTTTCTGGACGTTCTCTACGAACTTTAAGGTTTTGAATGCATTTTAGCATGACACTTTTTGTTTTCTGCCGGCAAACACTAAGGGTTCCACATGGAGTCAAATCCTCCACACATTCGAGTTTTTTATGCAGAAAGCTTCAGAAACTAGATTAAACACGATATTTGTGTTTGTAAACATGACATGCGATGTATTTACTGAAGAGGAAAATTGTGCTTTTCTCCAAAACCACTTTCACGGTGATGTTTTGGTTAAATTTCACCCGAAAACCACAACAACTTGGCCAGATACTCCTGGATGAAAAAAAAAATAGCTGGTGTGTTGTGGCTATCGCAATCCCAGATCGTGCTACAACCTCTGTGTTTGTGTTTTCTGGACATTCCCTATGGACTTTACGGTTTTGAATGCATTTTAGCATGTAAGTTTTTGTATTCTGCTGGCAAACACTAATTAGTACCACATTGAGTCAAATCCTCCACACATTCGAGTTTTCCAGGCAGAAAGCTTCAGAAACCTGAGAAAACATGATATTTGTGTTTGTAAACATGACATTGGATGCAGTTGCCGAACAGAAAGATTGTGCTTTTCTCCAAAACCACTTTGACAGTGATTTTTTGGTTAAATTTCACCAGAAAACCACAACAAATTTTCAGGATTTCCCGGGATGAAAGCAGAAATATCTGGTGTGTTGTGGCTATCTCATTCCAAGATGTTGCTACAGCCTGTGTGTTTGTTTGTGTTTTCTGAACATTCTCTATGGACTTTAAGGTTTTGAATGCACTTTAGAATAACACTTTTTTTTTTCTGCCAGCAAATGCTAATTGGTTCCACCTGGAGTCAAATCCTCCACACATTCGAGTTTTCTAGGCAGAAAGCTTCAGAAACCTGAGAAAACATGATACTTGTGTTTGTAAACATGACATGGGATGTATTTACTGAACAGAAAATTGTGCTTTTCTCCAAAACCACTTTGACGGTGGTTTTTTGGTTAAATTTCTCCCAAAACCAAACAATTTGTCCAGATACTCCTGGATGAAAACAAAACTATCTGGTGTGTTGTGGCTATCTCAATCCCAGATCTTGCTACAGCCTCTGTGTTTGTTTGTGTTTTCTGCACATTTTCTAGGGACTTTACAATTTTGAATGCATTTTAGCATGTAAGTTTTTATTTTCTGCTGGCAAACAGTAATTGGTTCCACATGGAGTCAAATCCTCCACACATTCCCGTTTTCTAGGCTGAAGGCTGCAGAAACCTGATTAAACATGATATTTGTGTTTATAAACATGACATTGGATCAACTTGCCAAACAGAAAGATTGTGCTTTTCCAAAACCACTTTGACGGTGATTTTTTGGTTAAATTTCACCTGAATTCCACAACAATTTGTCCGGATATGCTTGGATGAACTCAGAAATATCTGGTGGGTTGTGGCTATCTCAATCCCAGATCTTGCTACAGCCTCTGTGGTTGTTTGTGTTTTCTTCTGGCAAATGCTAATTGGTTCCACCTGGAGTCAAATTCTCCACACATTCGTGTTTTCTAGGCAGAAGGCTTCAGAAACCAGATTAAACATGATATTTGTGTTTGTAAACATGACATGGGATGCATTTGCCGAACAGAAAGAATGTGGTTTTCTCCAAAACCACTTTGGTGGTGGCTTTTTTTTTATTTCACCCAAATTCCACAACTATTTGTCCAGATACTCCTGGATGAAAACAAAAATATCTGGTATGTTGTGGCTATCTCAATCCCAGATCTTGCTACAGCCTCTGTGTTTGTTTGTGTTTTCTGGACATTCTCTACGGACTTTACGGTTTTGAATGCATTTTAGCATGTAAGTATTTGTTTTCTGCTGGCAAACACTAATTAGTACCACATGGAGTCAAATCCTCCACACATTTGAGTTTTCTAGGCATAAAGCTTCAGAAACCCTAGAAAACATGATATTTGTGTTTGTAAACCTGATATTGGATGCATTTGCCAAAGAGAAATATAGTGCTTTTCTCAAACCACTTTGACGGTGAGTTTTTGGTTAAATTTCACCCAAAAACCAGAACAGTTTGTCCAGATACTTTTGGATGAAAAGAAAAATATCTGGTGTGTTTTGGCTATCTGAATCCCAGATCTTGCTACAGCCTCTGTGTTTTTTTTTTTTTTTGTGTTTTCTGGACATTCTCTACAGTCTTTACAGTTTTGAATGCATTTAACATGTAAGTTTTTGTTTTCTGCCGGCAAACGTTAATTGGTTCCACATGGAGTCAATTCCTTCACACATTCGAGTTTTCTAGGCAGAAAGCTTCAGAAACCTGAGAAAACATGATCGTTGTGTTTGTAAATATGACAGTGGATGCACTTGCCGAACAGAAAGATTGCGCTTTTCTCCAAAACCACTTTGACGGTGATTTTTTTTGTTAAATTTGATATGAAAACCACAACAGATTTTCAGGATTATCCGGAATGAAAGTAGAAACATCTGGTGTGTTGTGGCTATCTCAATCCCAGACCTTGCTACAGCCTCTGTGTTTGTTTTTGATTTCAGACATTCTCTACGGAATTTACTGTTTTGAATGCATTTTAGCATGATGCTTTTTGTTTTCTGCTCAAAGATGCTAATTGGTACCACCTGGAATCAAATCCTCCACACATTTGAGTTTTCCAGGCAGAAAGCTTCAGAAACCTGAGAAAACATGATACTTGTGTTTGTAAACATGACATGGGATGTATTTACTGAACAGAAAATTGTGCTTTCCTCTAAAACCACTTTGACGGTGATATTTTGGTTAAATTTCTCCCAAAACCAAACAATTTGTCCAGATACTCCTGGATGAAAACAAAACTATCTGGTGTGTTGTGGCTATCTCAATCCTAGATCTTGCTACAGCCTCTGTGTTCGTTTGTGTTTTCTGGACATTCTCTACGGACTTTACGGTTTTGAATGCATTTTAGCCTGTAAGTTTCTGTTTCTCCCGGCAACGCTAACTGGTACCACATGGAGAAAATCCTCGAAACATTCGAGATTTCTAAGCAGAAAGCTTCAGAAATCCGAGAAAACATGATAGTTGTGTTTGTAAACATCACATGGGATGCATTTACCAAAAAGAAAGATTGTGCTTTACTCCAAAACCACTTTCACTGTGATTTTTTGGTTAAATTTCACCCGAATTCCACAACAATTTGTCCGGATATGCTGGGATGAACGCAGTAATATCTGGTGTGTTGTGGCTATCTCATTCGAAGATGTTGCTACAGCCTGTGTGTGTGTTTGTGTTTTCTGGACATTCTCTATGGACTTTAAGGTTTTGAATGCACTTTAGAATAACACTTTTTTTTTTTCTGCCAGCAAACGCTAATTGGTTCCACCTGGAGTCAAATCCTCCACACATTCGAGTTTTCCAGGCAGAAAGCTTCAGAAACCAGATTAAACATGATATTTGTGTTTGTAAACATGACATTGGATGCAGTTGCCGAACAGAAAGATTGTGCTTTTCTCCAAAACCACTTTGACAGTGATTTTTTGGTTAAATTTCACCAGAAAACCACAACAAATTTTCAGGATTTCCCGGGATGAAAGCAGAAATATCTGGTGTGTTGTGGCTATCTCATTCCAAGATGTTGCTACAGCCTGTGTGTTTGTTTGTGTTTTCTGAACATTCTCTATGGACTTTAAGGTTTTGAATGCATTTTAGAATAACACTTTTTTTTTTCTGCCAGCAAACGCTAATTGGTTCCACCTGGAGTCAAATCCTCCACACATTTGAGTTTTCTAGGCAGAAAGCTTCAGAAACCTGAGAAAACATGATAATTGTGTTTGTAAACATGACATGGGATGTATTTACTGAACAGAAAATTGTGCTTTCCTCTAAAACCACTTTGACGGTGATATTTTGGTTAAATTTCTCCCAAAACCAAACAATTTGTCCAGATACTCCTGGATGAAAACAAAACTATCTGGTGTGTTGTGGCTATCTCAATCCTAGATCTTGCTACAGCCTCTGTGTTCGTTTGTGTTTTCTGGACATTCTCTACGGACTTTACGGTTTTGAATGCATTTTAGCCTGTAAGTTTCTGTTTCTCCCGGCAATGCTAACTGGTACCACATGGAGAAAATCCTCGAAACATTCGAGATTTCTAAGCAGAAAGCTTCAGAAATCCGAGAAAACATGATAGTTGTGTTTGTAAACATCACATGGGATGCATTTACCAAAAAGAAAGATTGTGCTTTACTCCAAAACCACTTTCACTGTGATTTTTTGGTTAAATTTCACCCGAATTCCACAACAATTTGTCCGGATATGCTGGGATGAACGCAGTAATATCTGGTGTGTTATTGCTATCTCAATCCGAGATCGTGCTACAGACTCTGTGTGTGTTTGTGTTTGCTGGACATTCTCTACAGACTTTACGGTTTTGAATGCATTTTAGCATGTAAGTTTTTGTTTTCTGCTGGTAAATGCTAATTGTTACCACATGGAATCATATCCTCCACACATTCCATTGTTCTAGGAAGAAAGCTTCAGAAACCTGAGAAAACATGATATTTGTATTTGTAAACATGACATTGGATCCACTGGCTGAAAAGAAAGATTTTCCTTATCTACAAACCACTTTGATGGTGTTTTATTTTATTTTTTTTTATTTCACCTGAATTCCACAACAATTTGTCAGGATTTTCCGGGATGAAAGCAGATATATCTGGCATGTTGTGGCTATCTCAATCCGAGATCTTGCTACAGCCTCTGTGTTCATTTGTGTTTTCTGGACATTCTCTACGGACTTTACGGTTTTGAATGCATTTCAGCCTGTAAGTTTCTGTTTCTCCCGGCAATGCTAACTGGTACCACATGGAGAAAATCCTCGAAACATTCGAGATTTCTAAGCAGAAAGCTTCAGAAATCCGAGAAAACATGATAGTTGTGTTTGTAAACATCACATGGGATGCATTTACCAAAAAGAAAGATTGTGCTTTACTCCAAAACCACTTTCACTGTGATTTTTTGGTTAAATTTCACCCGAATTCCACAACAATTTGTCCGGATATGCTGGGATGAACGCAGTAATATCTGGTGTGTTATTGCTATCTCAATCCGAGATCTTGCTACAGCCTCTGTGTGTGTTTGTGTTTTCTGGACATTCTCTTCTGACGTTACAGTTTTGAATGCATTTTAGCATGACACTTTTTGTTTTCTGCTGGCAAACGCTAATTGGTTCCACATGGAGTTAAATCCTCCACACATTCGAGTTTCCGAGGTAGAAAATTTCAGAAACCCGAGAAAACATGATATTTGTGTTTGTAAACATGATATTGCTTGCATTTGCCTAACAGAAAGATTGTGCTTTTCTCCCAAACCAATTTGATGGTGGCTTTTTTTTAATTTTACCAAATTCCACAACAATTTGTCCAGCTACTCCTGCATGAAAACAAAAATACTTGGTATGTTGTGGCTATCTCAGTCCCAGATCTTGCTACAGCGTCTGTGTTTGTCTGTGTTTTCTGGACATTCTCTATGGACTTTACGGTATTGAATGCATTTTAGCATGTAAGTTTTTGTTTTCTCCTGGCAAAGACTAATTGCTACCACATTGAGTCAATTCTTCCACACATTCGAGTTTTCTAGGCAGAAGGCTTCAGAAACCAGATTAAACATGATATTTGTGTTTGTAAACATGACATGGGATGCATTTGCCGAACAGAAAGATTGTGCTTTTCTCCAAAACCACTTTGACGGTGATTTTT
This sequence comes from Oryctolagus cuniculus, assembly GCF_964237555.1. NCBI lineage: Eukaryota > Metazoa > Chordata > Mammalia > Lagomorpha > Leporidae > Oryctolagus > Oryctolagus cuniculus. The sequence goes on along the minus strand of NC_091444.1, from coordinate 86,272,255 downwards.
TGGTTAAATTTCTCCCAAAACCAAACAATTTGTCCAGATACTCCTGGATGAAAACAAAACTATCTGGTGTGTTGTGGCTATCTCAATCCCAGATCTTGCTACAGCCTCTGTGTTCGTTTGTGTTTTCTGGACATTATCTATGCACATTGGTTTTGAAGGCATTTTAGGATGACACTTTTTATTTTTGGCTCACAGAGTGTAATTGGTTCCACCTGGAATCAAATCCTTCACACATTCGAGTGTTCTAGGCAGAAAGCTTCAGTAACCCTAGAAAACATGATATTTGTGTTTGTGAACCAGACATGTGATGCATTTGCCGAACAGAAAGAATGTGGTTTTCTCCAAAACCACTTTCAGGTCTATTTTCCGGTTAAATTTCACCCGAATTCCACAACAATTTATCCAGATACACTGGGATGAACGCAGAAATATCTGGTGAACTATGGCGATCTCAATCCCAGATCTTGCTACAGCCTCTGTGTTTGTTTGTGTTTTCTGGACGTTCTCTACGAACTTTAAGGTTTTGAATGCATTTTAGCATGACACTTTTTGTTTTCTGCCGGCAAACACTAAGGGTTCCACATGGAGTCAAATCCTCCACACATTCGAGTTTTTATGCAGAAAGCTTCAGAAACCAGATTAAACACGATATTTGTGTTTGTAAACATGACATGCGATGTATTTACTGAACAGGAAAATTGTGCTTTTCTCCAAAACCACTTTCACGGTGATTTTTTGGTTAAATTTCACCCGAAAACCACAACAACTTGGCCAGATACTCCTGGATGAAAAAAAAAAAAATAGCTGGTGTGTTGTGGCTATCGCAATCCCAGATCGTGCTACAACCTCTGTGTTTGTGTTTTCTGGACATTCCCTATGGACTTTACGGTTTTGAATGCATTTTAGCATGTAAGTTTTTGTATTCTGCTGGCAAACACTAATTAGTACCACATGGAGTCAAATCCTCCACACATTCGAGTTTTCCAGGCAGAAAGCTTCAGAAACCTGAGAAAACATGATATTTGTGTTTGTAAACATGACATTGGATGCAGTTGCCGAACAGAAAGATTGTGCTTTTCTCCAAAACCACTTTGACAGTGATTTTTTGGTTAAATTTCACCAGAAAACCACAACAAATTTTCAGGATTTCCCGGGATGAAAGCAGAAATATCTGGTGTGTTGTGGCTATCTCATTCCAAGATGTTGCTACAGCCTGTGTGTTTGTTTGTGTTTTCTGAACATTCTCTATGGACTTTAAGGTTTTGAATGCACTTTAGAATAACACTTTTTTTTTTCTGCCAGCAAACGCTAATTGGTTCCACCTGGAGTCAAATCCTCCACACATTCGAGTTTTCTAGGCAGAAAGCTTCAGAAACCTGAGAAAACATGATACTTGTGTTTGTAAACATGACATGGGATGTATTTACTGAACAGAAAATTGTGCTTTTCTCCAAAACCACTTTGACGGTGGTTTTTTGGTTAAATTTCTCCCAAAACCAAACAATTTGTCCAGATACTCCTGGATGAAAACAAAACTATCTGGTGTGTTGTGGCTATCTCAATCCCAGATCTTGCTACAGCCTCTGTGTTTGTTTGTGTTTTCTGCACATTTTCTAGGGACTTTACAATTTTGAATGCATTTTAGCATGTAAGTTTTTATTTTCTGCTGGCAAACAGTAATTGGTTCCACATGGAGTCAAATCCTCCACACATTCCCGTTTTCTAGGCTGAAGGCTGCAGAAACCTGATTAAACATGATATTTGTGTTTATAAACATGACATTGGATCAACTTGCCAAACAGAAAGATTGTGCTTTTCCAAAACCACTTTGACGGTGATTTTTTGGTTAAATTTCACCCGAATTCCAGAAGAATTTGTCCGGATATGCTTGGATGAACTCAGAAATATCTGGTGGGTTGTGGCTATCTCAATCCCAGATCTTGCTACAGCCTCTGTGGTTGTTTGTGTTTTCTTCTGGCAAATGCTAATTGGTTCCACCTGGAGTCAAATTCTCCACACATTCGTGTTTTCTAGGCAGAAGGCTTCAGAAACCAGATTAAACATGATATTTGTGTTTGTAAACATGACATGGGATGCATTTGCCGAACAGAAAGAATGTGGTTTTCTCCAAAACCACTTTGGTGGTGGCTTTTTTTTTATTTCACCCAAATTCCACAACTATTTGTCCAGATACTCCTGGATGAAAACAAAAATATCTGGTATGTTGTGGCTATCTCAATCCCAGATCTTGCTACAGCCTCTGTGTTTGTTTGTGTTTTCTGGACATTCTCTACGGACTTTACGGTTTTGAATGCATTTTAGCATGTAAGTATTTGTTTTCTGCTGGCAAACACTAATTAGTACCACATGGAGTCAAATCCTCCACACATTTGAGTTTTCTAGGCATAAAGCTTCAGAAACCCTAGAAAACATGATATTTGTGTTTGTAAACCTGATATTGGATGCATTTGCCAAAGAGAAATATAGTGCTTTTCTCAAACCACTTTGACGGTGAGTTTTTGGTTAAATTTCACCCAAAAACCAGAACAGTTTGTCCAGATACTTTTGGATGAAAAGAAAAATATCTGGTGTGTTTTGGCTATCTGAATCCCAGATCTTGCTACAGCCTCTGTGTTTTTTTTTTTGTGTTTTCTGGACATTCTCTACAGACTTTACAGTTTTGAATGCATTTAACATGTAAGTTTTTGTTTTCTGCCGGCAAACGTTAATTGGTTCCACATGGAGTCAATTCCTTCACACATTCGAGTTTTCTAGGCAGAAAGCTTCAGAAACCTGAGAAAACATGATCGTTGTGTTTGTAAATATGACAGTGGATGCACTTGCCGAACAGAAAGATTGCGCTTTTCTCCAAAACCACTTTGACGGTGATTTTTTTTGTTAAATTTGATATGAAAACCACAACAGATTTTCAGGATTATCCGGAATGAAAGTAGAAACATCTGGTGTGTTGTGGCTATCTCAATCCCAGACCTTGCTACAGCCTCTGTGTTTGTTTTTGATTTCAGACATTCTCTACGGAATTTACTGTTTTGAATGCATTTTAGCATGATGCTTTTTGTTTTCTGCTCAAAGATGCTAATTGGTACCACCTGGAATCAAATCCTCCACACATTTGAGTTTTCCAGGCAGAAAGCTTTAGAAACCGAGAAAACATGATATTTGTGTTTGTAAATATGACATTGGATGCAATTGCCGAACAAAAAGATCTTGCTTTTCTCCAAAACCACTTTTACAGTGTTTTTTTTTTTTTAATTTCATCCACATTCCACAAGTATTTGTCCAGATACTCCTGGATGAAAATAAAAATATCTGGTGTGTTGTGTCTATCTCAATCCCAGATCTTGCTACAGCCTTTGTGTTTGTTTGTGTTTTCTGGACATTATCTATGGACTTTACGGTAATAACCAGAATTTACAAACAGATCAAGAATCTGGAAAAAAATGGTGCTGAAATTTATATGGAGACACAGGAGACCTCGAATAGCTAAAGCAATCTTCTACAACAAAAACAAAGCTGGAGGCATCCAAGTACCAGAGTTCAGGACATAGTACAGTGCAGTTGTTATCAAAACAGCATGGTACTGGTACAGAAACAGATGGATAGACCAATGGAACAGAATTGAAACACCAGAAATCAATTCAAACATCTACAGCCAACTCATATTTGATCAAGCATCCAAAAGCAATCCCTGGAGTTAGGGCAGTCTATTTAAATAATGGTGCTATGAAAATTGGATTTCCACATGCAGAATCATGAAGCAAGACCCCTACCTTTCACCTTACACAAAAATCCACTCAACATGAATTAAAGACTTCAATCTATGATCTGACACCATCAAATTATTAGAGAGAATTGGAAAAACTCTGTAAGATATGGGTACCGGCAATGAGTTCTTGGAAAACACCCCAGAAGCACAGGAAATCAAAGCCAAAATTAACATTTAGGATTGCATCAAATTGAGAAGTTTCTGTACTGCAAAAGAAACAGTCAGGAAAGTGAAGAGACAACTGACAGAATGGGAAAATATATTTGCAAACTATGAAACTGATAAAGGGTTGATAACCAGAATCTACAAAGAAATCAAGAAACTCCACAAGATCAAAACAAAGAACCAACTTAAGAGATGGGCCAAGGACCTCAACAGACATTTTTCAAAAGAGGAAATCCAAATGGCCAACAGACACATGAAAAAATTTTCAAGATCACTAGCAATCAGGGAAATGCAAATCAAAACCACAATGAGGTTTCACCTCACCCCAGTTAGAATGGCTCACATTCAGAAATCTACCAATAATAGATGCTGGAGAGGAGGTGGGGAAAAAGGGACACTAACGCACTGTTGGTGGGAATGCAAACTGGTGAAGCCACTGTGGAAGTCAGTCTGGAGATTCCTCAGAAACCTGAATATAACCCTACCACTCAACCCAGCCATCCCACTGCTTGGAATTTACCCACAGTAACTGAAATTGGGAAACAAACAAGCAGTCTGCACCCTAATGTTTATTGCACCACAATTCACAATAGCCAAGACCTGGAACCAACCTAAATGCCCATCAATGGCAGACTGGATAAAGAAATTATGGGACATGTACTCTATAGAATACTATACAGCAGTAAAAAACATTGTAATCCAGTCATTTGCAACAAGATGGAGGAGTCTGAACACCATTTCGCTGAATGAACTAGGCCAGGCCCAAAGGAACTAATATTATATGGTATCCCTGATCGGCGACAAATAACTGAACACCAAGGGGAAACCTGTTGAAGTAAAATGGACACTAGGAGAAACTGTGACTTGATCAGCTCTTTTCATGACTGTTGATGTACAATGTAATACTTTATCCATGTTAGTATTTTTTTTCTAGTACTATTGGTTGAACTCTGTAATTAACACATATCATATCATATGTTCTCCCTGATTAGTGACAAATAACCGAGCACCAAAAATGAAATCTGTTAAAGAGAAATGAACACTATGAGAAATGGTGACTTGATCAGCCCTTGCCCTGACTGTTGGTGAACAACTTAATACGTTATCCCTCTTAGTAACTGTTTTGTTTGTATTTTGGTTGAATACTGTAATCAATACACAGATATTCTTAAGTGTTGAAACTTAACTGAAAAGTGATCGTTGTTAAACATAAGAGTGTGAATAAGAGAGGGAAGTGATGTACAATTCGGGACATGCTCAAGCTGACATACCTCAAACGGTCGAGTTAGAAACATACCAGGGGATTCCAATTCAATCCCATCAAGGTGGCATGTGCCAATGCCATCTCACTAGTCCCAGTGATCAATTTCTGTTCACAATTGATCATAATGATGGGGCTAAGAGCCAAAGGGATCACATAAACAAGACTAGTGTCTGCAAATACTAGCTGATAGAATAAAAAAGGGAGAGAATGGTCCAACATGGGAAGCGAGATACACAGCTGACCCATAGAATGGCAAATATCCTAAACAGCACTCTGGCCTCATAAGCAGCCCATAAATCATTTGGATTTGGCTGAAGAGCTGATGAGAGTATTTCAGGCATGGAAAGCCAAGACACTCTAGCAAAAAAAAAAGGACCTAAATTAAAGATCTCTATGATTGAGATCCCAGTAGAAAAACAGGCCATCAAAGAAGAGGTGCCTTTCTTTTAAGGGAGGAGTGAACTTCCACTTTGAATATGACCTTGTCTAAATATGATCAGAGCCGGTGAACTCAAAGGAATTCCATAGCCTTGGCAGCTCATGACAAGAGCCTCGGGTGATTACTGATGGCATACACAAGAGTGTCAATTTGTTAAGTCAACAACAGGAATCACTGTGCACTTACTCCCCATGTAGGATCTCTGTCCTTAATTTGCTGTACGTTGTGATTTAATGCTATAACTAGCACTCCAAAAGTATTTTTAACTTTGTGTTTCTGTGTGGGTGCAAATTGTTGAAATCTTTACTTAATATATGCTAAACTGATCTTCTGTATAAAAAGAGAATTGAAAATGAATCTTGATGTGAATGGAAGGGGAGAGGGAGCAGGAGATGGGAGGGTGGTGGGTGGTTGGGAATTTATGGGGGAAAAAGCCCTTTTAATCCATAAGCTGTACTTTTTTACTAAATAACAACAAAAAAAGATGTGTAACAACCGGGTCTCTAACCGGCACCCATTTAATGCCAGCACTTCAGGCCAGGGAATTAACCCACTGTGCCACAGTGCTGGCCACAACTTTTTACTAGTTCAGTGTATATTACTATGTTGGCACTAAACCACCTCTACTATATCATTGAAAAGACCAATAAATACAAATTCAGGCTTTATATTTTACAATAATTTAGGAGATCCTATGTTCCAATTTGAATAACATGATAAGTATGTTAACATTATAGCATCACAGAGACTAGAAACAAATTTGATATCAGGTTTGATATTTCTAATGCTTTATAATCATGACAATTTTATGTTGTCAAATATTTATTTCACGATTTTAATGAAATATACTCATAAAGCTGTTATATCACAATATAATGCAAACAAAAATAAACAACTTACTGGTGGTGTGTTCATTTTCTTTGGCCTTGGAAACATGTAGTGGGAATTAGGACTGTACCTGGATGAGAAGATAAATGGAAATGTGAGAGAACTGGTGTTATTTGCTCCTAGACTCAGAGCAATATCATGATAGAAGTGAATACAAAATACCAAATACATTAGCTGTAGAAAAGAACACCAATCAGCTTCCCTCAGTAGTAACAGTGCTTTACACATGACAAGGACCAAAGAAGATGTCCTTGAAAGAGCACCAACAGTGACTTGATTAGCTCTTGTCCTGACTGTTGATGTACAATATAATACTTTATCCATGTTAGTATTTTTTTGTTCTAGTACTATTGGTTGAACTCTGTAATTAACACAATTATTCCTGGTGTTTAAATTTCAACTGAAAAGTGATCCCTGTTAGGAATTTGGAAAACATTATGCTGACTGAAATAAGCCAGTCCCAAAGGGACAAATATCATATGTTCTCCCTGATCGGTGACAACTAACTGAGCACCAAAAAGGAAACCTGTTAAAGAGAAATGAACACTACGAGAAACCGTGACTTGATCAGCCCTTGCCCTGACTGTTGGTGAACAACTTAATACGTTATCCCTCTTAGTAATTGTTTTGTTTGTGTTACTTAATACTTTTGGTTGAATACTGTAATCAATACACAGATATTCTTAAGTGTTGAAACTTAACTGAAAAGTGATCGTTGTTAAATATAAGAGTGTGAATAAGAGAGGGAAGTGATGTGCAATTCGGGACATGCTCAAGCTGACATACCTCAAACGGTCGAGTTAGAAACATACCAGGGGATTCCAATTCAATCCCATCGAGGCGGCATGTGCCAATGCCATCTCACTAGTCCCAGTGATCAATTTCTGTTCACAATTGTTCATAATGATGGGACTAAGAGCCAAAGGGATCACATAAACAAGACTAGTGTCTGCGAATAGTAGCTGATAGAATTAAAAGGGAGAGAATGGTCCAACATGGGAAGCGAGATACACAGCAGACCCATAGAATGGCAGATGTCCTAAACAGCACTCTGGCCTCAGAATCATCCTTTAAAACACATGAATCTGGCTTTAAAGCCCATGAGAATATTTCAGGCATGGAAAGCCAAGACACTCTGGCAAAAAAAAAAAAAAGACATAAATGAAAGATCTCCGTGATTGAGATCCCAGTGGAAAGAACAGGTCATTAAAGAAGGAAGTACCTTTCTCTGAAGGGAGGAGAGAAGTTCCACTTTGAATATGACCTTGTCTAAATATGATCAGAGCCGGTGAACTCAAAGGAATTCCATAGCCTTGGCAGCTCATGACAAGAGCCTAGGGTGATTACTGATGCCATACACAAGAGTGTTAATTTGTTAAGTGAACAACAGGAGTCACTGTGCACTTACCTTCATGTAGGATCTCTGTCCTTAATGTGCTGTACATTGTAATTTAATGCTATAACTAGTACTCAAACAGTGCTTTTCACTTTGTGTTTCTGTGTGGGTGCAAATTGTTGAAATCTTTACTTAATATATGCTAAACTGATCTTCTGTATAAAAAGAGAATTGAAAATGAATCTTGATGTGAATGGAAGGGGAGAGGGAGTAGGAAAGGGGAGGGTTGCAGGTGGGAGGGAAGTTATGGGGGAAAGCCATTGTACTCCATCAGCTCTACTTTGGAAATTTATATTCATTAAATAAAAGTTAAAATAAAGAAAGATCACCAACAATTATACTGATTGGCAGTGATAAGGCACACGTAATCTTTATGTCAAAAGAAACATGTACTTGCTACTTAATTTGTTTAAAATGTTACTGCCAAGAAGCAATTTTTTATTTTAAGAATGCTTGTGAGTCAAGTGGCAAAATACCACAGAAAGAAACAAATGCTGCCACTAAAATCTACCCTATAGAAAAATACTTGGGTGATGTTAACTATTGTTTTGTTGCTACAAATACACTTCATGGTACTTCATATTGTTAGTTTCACTAGAACATATTTTGATGTTACACACTGAAAATTCTATAGAATATATTCTGCTTGTAACCACGATATTTTTGTCCACAGCTGTGTAGAAAAATGAATATAATACACATTTATTATGCTATATCTTTATAGTAATTATTGCAAAAGACACCTCCCAGTTTCCAAATATTCATGTAGTTCTTCCCTAAAATGCTTCTTGGCATTCAGTGAATATAACACCAACATGATTTGAAAAGTTATATTATGAAGAAGCCTCAGAACTTCCTGTTGGAGATACAGGACCCAGGCAAAATTTCATAGCAAACCATCAGACTTGGGAATGTTAAATGTTGTGATGCAAGTTAGTCTGCTGCTTGGGAAATACTATATCTAATACCAACATGCCCAGATGCGTGATTGATATTCTGCATATTCAAGGCAGCACCCTGCTAAGATGTCTATGAGGCAGTAGTTGGCGCATAAGCACTTGGATTCCTACCACCCACACATTATTAAAGGATGGAGTCCTGTACCTGAACACATATGTTAATTTCTTCTGATTTAACTTTGCATGGAATTAAATTCTTCCCTTCTCATCAAGGTTATTAATATTTGATGTTGAACAAATCCAGATACGTGTAAGCTCTCCTCCATTAGAAAACAATAATAGGGATCAGGGGCAAGATTGCAGAGTAGGGAAGGAGCTTGCTGCTCTATTCTTGGGGAAGATAGTTTTTAAAAAATGGAAAGAGTGCAGATTCAGGCAAGAGTTTTGGGTTAAAAAGCAGAGGAAGCTCTACATATTGGAGGGACAAAGTGGACCTACATGGAGGGATTCACAACTCAGAACTCCAGCAGCCAAGAGCCTCCACATCAGAGAGGAGAGTGTGGTGAGACCAGACTGCATAAGCCAACTCCATGGGTGAAAAAGCTGCAGGAAGAGCCTAGAGAGAATCTGACTTGGAGCCAATTGGGGGATAATGTACCTGCCAAACTAGAGGAGAAAAAAAAGAGGGGGCACATTTTCTCTGTCCATAGCACCCTGCAACTGCAACATGTAAGCAAGTGATATAGAACAAGTGCCATTTTGACACATATGACAGCTGCGCTAGCTTGTGTAAGCATCTTGAAAGCAGCCAAGCAGAGAATCCTGATCTGGTGGGGAGATCTGGCAGGGGGGTATGCTGCTTGAGACTGTGTGAGGCTTCTGTGCTAGGACTGTGTAAATACTGAGGTTGTGTGGGAGCAAAAAGGGAGTCACCGGGACTTTGAGCAGTCAGTGTGGGAGGCTCCACACAATCAGCATTCCCTGGTTACCAGGCAAGGGTCATTGCTGGAGAATCCAAACTTATACTGAAAACTGCACAGATCCTTTGTGTGGTCCTTGTGGCAGTGCCAATAAATAATATACCCTCTGGGGCTAGCACCCAGGCACTGGTCTCATTTGAGGAGAGGAGCTCAGATGAATCTACACCAACAGACAAGAAGAAACCTCCCCTCTAATAAAAAAAAGAGATTTAAGATGCCAAAATTGGTGTGTCACTTCAGACACACCCTTCACTCTGAAGCAATGAACAGAGCTCCCTGGCTACAATCACCACATGCCTTTAGGTATTTCCTGAAAGCAGACAATCTGATAATGAACACAGACATAGTCCACAGATAAAAGCTGCAACAGCAAAAATAAAATGACTATGTCCACAAATACTAAATAACAAATGCACCAAACAAGAATACGGAAGACAAAATGATGCCCCCCGAAGAACACAACACTACAATAATAGATTGTGAAGATGATGAGATTAAAAATATCCAGAAGTAGAATTCAAAATATTGATCACAGGATTGCTTAAAAGTAATCAGAAGAAAATGCATGAACTAATAAAATCTATACATGACATGAAAGAAATTTTCTCCCATGAAATTGAGAACTTAAGGAGAAATCAAAATGAAATCTTGGAAATGAAGAAGTCAATAGAGCAAATTAGAAAATGCAGTGGAAAGCCTTAACAAAATAATCTGTGAATCAAAAGAAAGAATATCTGACTTAGAAGACAAAAAAAAGGAAATCATTCAGAGAGATCAAACATAAGAAGAAATTAGAAAGTTAAAATACACTGTTGGTAAATTATAGATACTATCAAATGACCCAAAATAAAAGTTCTAGGAATTTATGAAGTTTTGGAAAGATGGGATGGATGAGAAGGCCTTTTTAGTGAAATAATTCCAGAAAACTTCCCTAATTTGGAGAAATAAAGGGACATTTAAGTCCGAGGAGCATATAGAACTCCTAAAAGAAATGACCAGAAAATATATTCACCATGATAGATTATAAGCAAACTTTCCACAGTAAATAAATAAAGAAAAGATTCTAAAATCTTCACAAGAGAAACACTAGATTTATTTCAGGGATCTCCAGTTAGACTCAGAGTGGACTTCTCATCAGAAATCCTACACGCTAGGAGGGTATATCACTATTATAAATGCATATGCACCTAATTACAGGGCACCTGACTATTTAAAACAAACATTAAAGGAAGCAAAGGGAGACATAAATTCAAACATAATAGTAATGGAGGGCTTCAATACCCCACATTCAGGAATGGACAGATCCACAAGACAGAAATTCAGCAAGGAAACAGCAGAGGTAATCAACACTATAGACCAAATGGATCTAATAAATATCCACAGAAATTTTCACCTTACAGTTCCAGAATACATATTATTCTCAGGAGTGTATGGAACTTTTTCTAGGATTGACCACATACTAGACCATAAAGCAAACATCAGCAAATTCCAAAACCAAAAAAAAAAAAAATCAGAATCATACTACGCTTCTTCTCACACCACAATGGAATGATGCTGGAAATCAGCAACTTAACAATCTCTGAAACATATGCAAACATATGGAGACTGAACAATATGCTTCAGAATAAAGAGTGGGTCATAGAAGAAATAAAAGTTGAAATAAAAAATTTTGGGAAACAAATGAAGCAACAACAAAATATCAAACTTACGGTGTACAGCAAAAGCAATGTTAAGAGGAAAGTTTGTAACAATTGGTGCCTATATCAAGAAACTGGAAATACACCAAATAAATGAGCTATCAATGCATCTCAAGGATCTAGAAAATGAGCAAACCAAACCAAAACTAATAGGAGAAAAGAAATATCAAAATTAGAGAGGAAATTTAAAAAATGAATCCAAAAAACAATATAAAAGATCAGCAAAATAAAGAGCTGTGGCCGGCGCCGCGGCTCAATAGGCTAATCCTCTGCCTGGTGGCGCCAGCACACCGGGTTCTAGTCTCGGGCGGGGTGCCGGATTCTGTCCTGGTTACCCCTCTTCCAGGCCAGCTCTCTGCTGTGGCCAGGGAGTGCAGTGGAGGATAGACCAAGTGCTTGGGTCCTGCACCCCATGGGAGACCAGGATAAGCACCTGGCTCCTGCCTTCAGATCAGCATGGTGCGCCAGCTGCAGTGTGCCGGCCATGGCAGCCATTGGAGGGCGAACCAATGGCAAAGGAAGACCTTTCTCTCTGTCTCTCTCTCTCTCACTGTCCACTCTGCCTGTAAAAAAAGAGATTTTTTTTAAATAAAATTGACACATAATTGGGCAACTAACCCAAAAAAAGATGCAAATGAATAAAACTAGAGATGAAAAAGAAAATGTAACAACAGACACCATGAAGTGAATTACAAGAAATTAATACAAAGAGCTGCATGTCAACAAGCTGGAAACATAAATGAAATGGACAGGTTCCTGGAAACAAACAACCTAGCTACATGGAGCAATGAATACATAGAAAACCTAAACAGACAAATTTCCAAGATGAAAATTGAATCAGTAATAAAGACCCTCTCGACAAACAAAAGCTGAGGTCCCGATGTCTTCACTGCTGAATTTTAACAGAAATTTAAAAGAGAACTAATATCAATTCTTCTCAAGTTATTCAAAACAATTGAAAGAGAGGGAATTTTCACAAATCTTTCCCTGAAGCCAGCATCACCTTAATTTCTAAACACGGAAAAAGACACAATAGAGAAAGAGAACTACACACCAATTTCCCTAAATCAAGTAGCGGCAAAATTCCTTAATAAAATTCTAGTCAATGGAATCCAACAACACATCTAAAGATCATTCACGCAGACCAAGTGGAATTTATCCTTGGAATGCATGGATGGTTCAATACTTGCAAATCAATCAATGTGATACATCACATTAACAAATTTAAGAACGAAACCAAATGATTATCTCTATATGCAGAGAAAGCATTTGATAAAATACAACACCCTTTCATGATGAAAACTGAGCAAATTGAGTATAGAGGAAAATCTCTTGACACAATCAAGGAAATTTATGACAAATATAGTCAGCATCCCATTGAATGAGGAAAAGTTAGAAGCATTCTCACTGAGATCTGGAACTAGACAAGGATGCCCACGCTCAACATTGCTATTCAGTATAATCCTGGAAGATTTAACCAGAGCCATTAGCCAGAAAAAGAAATCAAGGGACACAAATTGGTAAAGAGAAAGTCAAACTATCTCTATGTGCAGATGACATCTCTATTTGCAGATGGATCCAAAAGACTCCTCCAAGAGATTATGTGAACTCATGGAAGAGTTTGGTAATGTAGGAGGATATACAACCAATACACAGACATTAAAACAGCCTTTGTATACACAGATTGTATACACAATGGCATGTTTCAGAAAGAATTTCTCAGATCATTCCCATTCACAATAGCATGGAGTAAATTTAACCAACAATGCCAAAGATCTTTATGATGTGAATTATAAAATATTAAAAAAGAAACAGAAGATAAAAATGAAAAAAAAATCCATGTTCATGAATTATAAGAAGCAATATCATCAAAATGCCCGTTATTCTAAAAGCAATTTACGAATTCAATGTGATACCAATCAAAATAGCAAAGACATTCTTCTAAGATCTAGAAAAATGATGAAGAAACACAGGAGACCTTGCATAGCTAAAGCAATATTATAGAACAAAAACAAAGCCAGAGGCATCACAATACAAGGTCTCAAGACATGCTTCAAGGCAGTTATAATAAAAGCAGCCTAGTAATTGTGAAAAAAAAAGATGGATGGACAAAATGAACAAACAAACAAACAAACAAACCACCAGAAGTCAATCCAAGCATCTTCAACCAACTTATATTCAACCAAAGAGCATAAACACACCCCTGGAGTAAGGACAGTCTCTTCAGCAAGTGGTGCTGGGAAAACTGGATTCCCACATGCAAAAATATGAAGCAAAACCCCTGCTTTACACCATACACAAAAATCCATTCAAAATGATCAAAGACATAAATCTATGAGCTGATAACACCATATTATTAAAGAACATTGGGGAAAGCCAGGAAGATAATTGGCTCAGGCAAAGAGTTCTTCGAAAAGAAACCAGAGGCACTGGCAATCAAAGCCATAATTAAGAAATGGGATTACACTCAGAAAGTGAAGAGGCTACTGATAGAATGGGAGAAATTATTTGTAAACTATGCAGCTGATGAAAGATTTATAACCAGGATATATAAAGAGATCAAGAAACTCCAGAACCATGAAACAAACAACCCAGTGAAGAAATGGGCCAAGCATTTAAATAGATGTTTTTCAAAATAGGAAATCCAGATGGCAAAGAGACAAATAAAAAATGTCTAGAATCACTAGCCATCAAGGAAATGCAATTTAAAACCACAGTGATGTGGTTGGCACTGTGGTGCAGTGGGTTAAATCCCTGGCCTGAAGTGCAGGCATCCCATATGGGTGCCAGTTCTAGTCCCAGCTGCTCCTCTTCCTATACAGCTCTCTGCTATGGCCTGGGAAAAAATAGAATATGTCCTAAGTCCTTGGGAACCTGCACCCATGTGGGAGACCCTGGAGAAGTTCCTGGCTTTGGATCAGCACTGCTGTAGGCATTGCAGCCATCTGGGGAGTGAACCATCAGGTGGAAGACCTCTATCTCTGTCTCTACCTCTCTCTGTAACTCTGTCTTTCAAATAAATTCAATAAATCTTTAAAAAGAACACAGTGAGGTTTCACCTCATTCCAGTTAGAATTGCTTTCATACAGAAATCAACAAGCAGCAAATGCTGATGAGAATGTGAGGCAAAAGGTACCCCAACCCATTGCTGGTGGGAATGTAAACTTGTAAAGCCACTATGAAAGACCATTTGGAAATACCTCAGAAATCTGAATATAGACCTACCATAGGACCCAGCCATTTCACTCCTGGGAATTTACCCAATGGAAATGAAATCAGCAAATGAAAAATGTTATCTGTACCTCGATGTTTATGAAAGCTGCATTCACAATAGCTAAGACATGGAATTGACCTAAATGCCCTTCAACTAAAGACTGGATAAGGAAATTATGGGATATATACTCTATTGTATACTACACAATGGATAAAAACAATGAAATCCATTCATTTGCAACAAAATGAATGAATCTGGAAAACATACTGAGTGAAATAAGACAGTCCCAATATACTAATACCATAATAGTTAGTGACAACTAAGAGAGCACCTAAAAGAAAATCCATAAAACTAAGATTGTCATTTTGAGAAGCAATGACTTGAACAGCTTTGGTCTTGACTGTTGAGAAACAGTTTTTTTTTTTTTTTCTGTACGTCATACTATTTGTAGAACTCTTTCTTAACATTGAGTTAATCATGTGTTTATCTTTTTATTTAATAAATGTGAATTTACAAAGCGCAACTTTTGTATTGTGGCTCCCCCCCAAACTCCCTCCCTCCTGTGACCCTTCCCTCTCCCACTCCCTCTCCCATCCTGCTCTTCATCGAGTTTCATTTTCAATTACCTTCATATACAGAAAGCAACTTAGTATATACTAAGCAATGATTTCAACAGGCTGCCTTCACACAACCGCACAAGGTATAGGGTATTGTTCAACTAGTAATGTTGTCTTTAAGTTTCATAGTAAAGCACATTAAGGACAGAGATCCTACATGGGGAGCATGTACCCAGTGACTCCTGTTGTTGATTTAACAATTGGCACTCTTATTTATGATGTCAGCAATCACCCGAGGGAGCCCCTTGAGTTCACCAACTCTGAACTTGTTTAGTCAAGGCTGTATCACAGTGGAGGTTTATAAAGTCAATTGAAAATAAATCTCATTAAGCATAATGTTTGGAATAACACAGGAAGGAGGGATTTTGTAACTGTGAAGCTCTATTGTCCTGCATACTTTCCTACAGATTACTTCTAAAGGTACAATTTAAAATCTTGGTATGGGACCTCAAATCCCATCAAACTGGATAGTAAAAAATGCCATCTTAATTGTTAGAGTGAACATATTAAGTGTTAAATTGATAATATAGATAGGATTACATGTTAAATGGATCATATAAATAATATGAAATGTCTGGTAAAAATAAACAGAATTAAAAAGGAGAGAATATTCCAACATGGGAAGCAGTACACAGAGCAGACACATAGAATGAGAATCACATTAAAAAACACTCTGTCCTCAGAATCAGCCCATAAGGCATTCTGGTCAGGTTAAAGTCACATGAGAGCAAGTCAAGCATCAAAAGCCAAGACAATGTGGTACAAAATGTTCTACATAAAGGATCTCTGTGAGAGAGACCCCAGTGGAAAGAAGTGGCCATAAAAGAAGGATGTACTTTGGTCTGACAGGTGGAGAGTACTTCAACTTTGCTTGTGGACTTGTCTAGATACTGATGCAGATTTTGGATACAAAGGCTACTATAGCCTTTGTAGCTTCCATAACCTAGGCAGCTCATGATAAGAGTTTTGGGTGATCACTGATATCATACATAAGACTGTTATTTGTTACATTAACAACAGGAGTCACTGTGCGCATACTCTCCATAAAGGACTTCTGTCTGCAATGAATTGTATTATGAGAATTAACTGTAAAACTAGTTCTCGGTTTGTGTGTGTGTTTGTCTGTGTGTGTTTGTTCGTATGTGTAAATTGTTGAAATCTACTTTGTAAAAGTTGGTCTTCTATGTATAAAGTTAAATAAAAATGTATCTTAAAGGATAATGGGACTTGGAATGAGCAAGGAAGGAGGAGTGGGGTGAGAGTGGAGGAGGGAGGGCAGCATAGTGAGAAGAATCACTATATTCCTAAAGTTGTACTGATGAGATCTGTACTCAATAAATAAAATGTTTCTTTGAAATATAAAAAGAAACAAGAAGAATGATTTGTATGTTTCCTGAGTAATCGCTTCACTCTCAACACAAAATGCATGATGCAAAAGAATTCATCTTCAACCACACACTAATGAAGTGGAACTCCAGTGGTTAAATTTTAGGGTTTCAAACTCATATTTGAAAGGCATGTGTCAAAAATAGATGAATTCTTATTTCAGCTCAATTCACAATAGCTAGAACCTGGAATCAACCCAAATGCCCATCAACAGTAGACTGGATAAAGAAATTATGGGTCATGTACTCCATAGAATACGATACAGCAGAAAAAAAAAAAACAACGAAATCCTGTCATTTGCAACAAAATGGAGCAATCTGGAAAACATCATGCTGAGTGAATTAAGCCAGTCCCAAAGGGACAAATATCATATGTTCTACCTGATTGGTGACAACTAACCGAGCACCAAAAAGGAAACATGGTGAAGTGAAATGGATACTATAAGAAACAGTGACTTGATCAGCCCTTGTCCTGACTGTTGATCTACAAGTTAAAACTTTATCACTTTTAGTATTTTTTGTTCTACTTAAAACTGTTGGTTGAACTCTTTAATTAACACACAATTATTCTTAGGTATTTAAATTCAACTGAAAAGTGATCTCTGTTAAATGTAAGAGTGGGAATAAGAGAGGGAGGAGACGTACAATTTGGGACATGCTCAATTGGACTTGCCCCAAATGGTGGAGTTAGAAACATGCCACGGGATTCCAATTCAATCCCATCAAGGTGACATGTACCCATGCCATCTCACTAGTCCAAGTGATCAACTTCAGTTTACAATTGATCATACTGATAGACCTACGAGTCAAAGGGATCACATAAACAAGATGAGTGTCTGCTAATACTAGCTGACAGAATCAAAAAGGGAGAGAATGATCCAACATGAGAAGCGGGATACACAGCAGACTCATAGAAAGGCAGATGTCCTAAACAGCACCCTGGCCTCAGAATCAGCCCTTAAGGCATTCGGACCTGGCTGAAGAGCCCATGAGAGTATTTTAGGCATGGAAAGCCAAGACACTCTGGCAAAAAAAAAAAAAAACCCTAAAGGAAAGATCTCTGCGAGTGAGATCCCAGTGGAAAGAATGGGGCCATCAAAGAAGGAGGTACCTTTCTCTGAAGGGAGGAGAAAACTTCCACTTTGACTATGACCTTGTTGACATAAGATCAATGTCAGTGAACTCAAAATGCTTCCATAGCCTTGGCAACTCATGACTAGAGCCTAGGGAGATTACTGATGCCTTAAACAAGAGTGCCAATTTTTTAAGTTAACAACAGGAGTCACTGTGCACTTACTCCTCATGTAGGATCTCTGACCTTTATGTGTTGTTCAATGTGAACTAATGCTATAATTAGTACTCAAACAGTATTTTACACTTAATCGTTCTGTATGGGTGCAAACTGTTGAAATCTTTACTTAATATACACTAAAGTGATCTGTACATAAAGATAATTGAAAATGAATCTTGATGTGAATGGATTGGGAGAGGCAGCAGGAGATGGGAGGGTTGTGGGCGGGCGGGAATTTATGGGGGAAGCCATTGTAATGCATAAACTGTACTTTAGAAATTTATATTTACTAAATAAAAGTTAAAAATGGATAAATTCAAATGTGGGAACAGGTTTTATGATGCTTATTATTTGTTTTCCCTTTGTTTTCAATTCTGATAATTATACTGTATTTCTAAACACACATCTGCTTATTACAGATACATGTATAAAATATGGAAAACATGATGCTATTCTACTTCAAGATACTTAAACAAGAAGCCAATATTCCTATGGCAACTTATATCTAATCCATCAAAAGATATTTGCTGTGACCTAATCAAATAATTAGTGTGTTATTCATGGGTAATATTCCAGAATTCAGAAAACTACTATAGTACATTTACTAGAATAAAATAATGAGCTTTACTGTGGGTGCATTTAAATTCATTGCACAAAACAAAAGTTCCAGTCTCTGGGAATTAATTCAAAACTCTTGAAATCCATTTCTCTATACATTCATCTGATGATCTATCAAATCTTTATTTATAGCTCTGAGAGTCAGATCTTAACTTTCTCTGTTCGCTAGTTTCTTCTATAAATCATGCAAGATGTCAACACAAGAATTACATAGAGCCTCTACTGCCACGTTGTTCTTCTCTAACAGGGAATGGCTATGGCTAATATGAACTTCAGTGGGAGTAAGACAGTGTACTGGTTTTAGGCCCACAACCTCTCCCTGGTTTCCTTTATTGCACAGATATGATTTTCCCTGTTCAAATTCCTGTGTTTTCTCTATACTACCATTGTCCTAAGTGATATTGTACAAATGTGGGAACCTTAAACTTGAGCTTCCAAGCCTAAGTTCCCTCATCTCAGAGCTCAGAAACTAGTACATGATGAAAAAAATAGGTCTTGGCTGGCACCGCCGCTCACTAGGCTAATCCTCTGCCTTGCAGTGCTGGCACACTGGGTTCTATTCCCGGTCTGGGCACCAGATTCCGTCCCGGTTGCCCCTCTTCCAGGCCAGCTCTCTGCGGTGGCCAGGGAGTGCAGTGGAGGATGGCCCAAGTGCTTGGGCCCTGCACCCCATGGGAGACCAGGATAAGTACCTGTCTCCTGCCTTCAGATCAGCGAGGTGCTCCAGCCACAGTGTGCCGGCCATGGCGGCCATTGGAAGGTGAACAAATGGGAAAAGGAAGACCTTTCTCTCTGTCTCTCTCTCTCTCACTGTCCACTCTGCCTGTCAAAAAAATTTAAAAAAGAAAAAATAGGTCTCAATTTCATATTACTTGAGATAAAAATGAAATTTCAGGGATTAATGAGCTAGCTCAGCACCATGGGCTTTGTGAGTTTATATGTCCTTTCCAGGAATTTGCTCTCTTTGTTCATCACACACCTCTGCCAACAGGAGTTGTTCCTTCTGGGAATGGAGATATAGTTTCCAAGGGAAACTCCAATATGAGAAAAATTGTGAACATCATACTCACCAAAAATTGGCTAATCACAAGCCACTCCTTTGTCTGACTCTTCTGAGTCAATAAGGAAGCTATAGTGATTAATTTGTCCTGAATACAGAAGATTATATAGTCCAAGTGGTACAAATAAAGGGAGTGATGAGCAAAGAGTGAGTCTAGCGAATTAAAATAACCTCAAGGATTATTAACTGAATTTAGCCTTTTCTTTTTAAATATTTAATTATTTGCAAGGCAGAGAAATGAAAGACAAAAACAGAGACACTGACACATGAAGCATCTTTTTTCCTGGCTCACTTCCCAAGATGCTAAAATAAACAGGTTTTGGCGAGGACAGAGCCAGGAGCAAGTAATTTTATTTACATCTGCTATATGGGCACATTCCAAAGCATTTGGGTCATGTTCCATTGCCTTCCCAGGTTCATTAATAGAATATACACAAAGTAACACTACAATATAGGAGGCCAGCATTGCAAGCAGTGGCCAATCCCATTGCAAACTAATGTGTGCCACAAACACTAGTCATTTCAGATCCATCATTAAAATATTTAGTCATATACCTCTGTTGCCTCATCATGTATTTTTCTATTAATTTAGTTCATAATTTTATTGTTTAAAAAGACAAACAATATACACCTTGAAGTTTTAGACATAACCATTTGATAAGAAGAGGAAATCAAAGGGATACAAATTAAAAAGTGGGAATTCAGATTATTTCTATTTGAAAATGACATGGTTCTCAATATAGGGAAGCCAAAAGAGTCCACTTGTAAATGATTAGAATTCATAAAAAACTTTGTTAAAGTAGCATAATATAATAGTAACACGTAAAAGTCAATAGCCTTTCTATACCCAGACATTGCCATGGCCAAACATCTAAACAGAAAGATTTCCAATAAACAACCTAAGTATCCATCTCAAGAGTCCTAGAAAACAAGAATAAGCCAAATACAAGATGAAATGAATAGCATAGGTCATAAATGGAATGTTAACATTAAAGATAAGCAAAATAAAATTTTATTTTTAATAGAAGAAACAATCCTTTCGCTAGGTTATAAAAACTAGGTTCAAGTAAATAAAATCAAAGAAGGGGAAACTATAATGCATATCACAGATATAATAGGCATCACTAATTTATATTAAAAAGGATAAATGAAAAATTTTAAAAAAATTGTTTATTTGTGGATACATATAACCTACCAAAACTGAGCCAAGTAGATATAACATATCTGAGAATCCAGGTCTCCCATGGGGCTGCGGCTTTGGGTGATGATCATTGTGAATGTTGTTCTTTAGCTACAGCCAACATGCTCTCGATGCAGGATGTTGGTCATAGAGGAAGCCACCTGCTAGCAAGAGGTAGGAAGTACACAGTGACCTTACTTTCTGCTTGCTGTCGCTGCCAATCTATAAATGCCCTTTAGAAGAAGCCTATTGGCAGCCAGTGGTGGTTACAAGATAGCAGAATAGGGAGGGAGCGTATTTCTCTAGCCCAGGGGAAAATGGTTTTAAAAAAGTGGTAGTCTTGGGGAAGAGTTATGAAAAAAAGGCAGAGGAAACTCTATTACATGGAGGGCATGGGCTCGCATGGCTCAGGACTCCAATATCCAAGAGCCTATGCACCATTGCTGCAAAGTGAGGTGAGACAAGACGGCAGTAGCCTGAGACTCTGGTGAAAAAGCAGAAGGAAGACCCTAGAGGAAGTGAGGTTTGAAGCTATATGAGGGAAAGTGCACCAGCCTAACTGGAGGAGAGAGAAAAAAAAAGAGGGTATGAACACATTTCTCTCTGATCACCTTACAAAGCCATACAAGCCAATAGAGCAGGCACCAATTTGGACATACATAAAAGCTGCACCAACTCATTTCTGTGCCCAGCAATCAGCCGACTGGAGATTACTGACTCCAGTGGGGAGAAATAACAGAAGGTTAGGAGCTTGTGAATGTGTGAAGCTTCAGAACTGTGACTGTGGAAAAAAATGAGTGTGTGTGGAAGAACTCATGGTGTGCATGAGACTTTGAGCAGTCTCAGTGGGACACCACAAGCTCCAGAAGTCCTGGGCACCTGGTTAGAGACATTGCTGGAAAATCTTAACTTATACTGAGGATTGCACAGATCCTTTGTGCGATCCTTGGGACAGAGCAGAGGAATATTATATCCACTTTGGCTGGTGCTCAGGCACTGGACTCCATCAAGAAGAAGAGCTCAGCTGAGCAGAAATAATTCCATTCTGATTAAAAAAAGAGAGTGACGATTTACCATGTCAAACCTGAGAGTATCAACTTAGGCATGCCCTTAACTCTAGAGAACTGAACAGAGCTCTCTGGCTACATCCACTGCAAGCCTCTAGACATTCACTGAAAGCAGACATTCCACTTATCTATAGAGTCATAGTACAAGGATAAAAGACGCCAAAGTGGGGGGAAAAAAAAAGAAGAAACCAACGAGTACCTCCACAAATGCTGAACAACAAATGCAACAACCCAAAGGACAAGAATAAGGAAGACAACATCATGCTCCCAAAAGAACAGAACACTTCATTACAAGATTATGAAGATGATGAGATAGAAGAAATGCAAGAAATAGAATTCCAAAAATTAATGATAAGATTATACAGAAGTAATCAAAAGCAAAAGCATGGACTACTAAAATCCATGGAGAACATGAAAGAAAATCTCTCATGAAATTAAAATCCTTTTTTTATTTTTTTATTTAGTAAATATAAATTACCAAAGTACAGATTTTGGATTACATGTGCTCACCCCTTAACTTCCCTCCCATATGCACACCTCCCATCCCCCACTCCCTCTCCCATTCCATTCACATCAAGATTCATTTTTAATTATCTTTACATAAGAAGATCAATTCAGTATATATTAAGTAAAGGTTTCATCAGTTTACACCCACACAGAAACACAAAGTGTAAAAATACAGTTTCAATACTAGTTATAGCATTACTTCACATTGGACAACACACTAAGGACAGATCCCACATGAGAAGTAAGTACACAGTGACTCCTGTTGTTGACTTAACAATTTGACACTCACAAATGAACTCTCAAATTTATAAACCATTTTATAGCCAGCAGAATCTGATCTTCTGAGATATTCTCAAATGCTACAAGTTATCATTTGACTAAACCACATTTGGATGCATAATGCAACTACTGTGTGTTCAACAGTTTATTTGATTCTCAGTTCTCACACCAGTTAGCTTGGGGTTGGGGAGTGAATGATTGGCTTTGACAAAGATTTTACTCTCCACACAAGGGTGTGAAGGCATTTAATCCCAATTAGGAGAGATTAATCATTGGGAACAGGTGGGACCCTAATGAAGTGATTAGGCTAAATCAATTCATGTGATTATTGAGTGACTGCTTATTCCCAGGTGTGTGCTATAGAAACTACTTCATATTTGAAGCTCCTGCAATTTCATTATTTTTCATTTGGTCTCTGTGCCACCCAAACCTCTGCCAACAAGATGACCCTCAACAGATACTGCCCTCCGACCTTTGGACCAAACCAAGAGACAAATACCACTTCTTTCTAAATGACTGAGTCTGTACCATTCTGTTATTAGCATCAAACAAAACCTGACTCAGAACCTAGGAAGAGCTGTGCTGACAGCACTGAATTGTAAACTAGTGACCTCGTTTCTCAACCAAAGGATATCAGATCCCATGTGGAAGTTCATTTCCCCATGTGGATTCTGTAATCACCATCAATTTGGAAAGCTGTGAGGCCCCAGGGTTCACACAAACCCTTTTCCTTTAGACACAGGACAGGACATCAGGGTCCTGGCTACTGGCCCAGCTCCCCTCCTGTGCCCATAGAATACTGGTCTCTGACACTCACCACTTTCCAGCTTCCAATGAGTCCCAGCATCCTCCTGAGGGCTCCTGAGTGTGGTGAGGGAAGTTCACAGAGCAGCAATGGGTGAAACACCCGAGACCTCTCTCAGGAACTAACCCAGAATGCCTAACATTGGGATGCCAGAAAAGAAGACGCTGTGTGGTTCAGCAGTGTTGCCTTTGAACACCTGATTTTAAAGTCTGCCCTAACAATGCATAACATCAGAGAACACACAGCCCATCCAAATGCTCCTAGCATGAGGGCCATAGCTTGGGGTTGTGGCAGGTGGGGGCAGAGAGGAACTCTGCTTGGTCTCAGGTCTGAAACTGCCTCATCTTTGCAGCTTGATCCTCCCAACAGCAGGGGCCACTCTCACCTCCCTGATGATCATGACATCAGAGCACTGTCCCTCCCTCCTTTTTCCAGGACCCTATTAAAATCTTGTGACCCTTGGACTTTCAATAATGGTCTCGCGTGTAACAGAATGCTGAATCTTTCCGGTATTCTGGGTCTTTATATTATTTATATTCTTGGCTCCTTTTTAAGGTCATTTGACTTTTTTTTAAAAAAAATTGACTCCAGGACTATTTTAAGATACTAAAACATACATTACATAGATTGACCTCGCTTTCTCTTGTATCTATTACAGATATTCACTTGTAGTTCTGTATTCTGTAATTTAATATTGTTGTCTGTTTCATTCTTACTGGCACGCATTGGGTTTATATATTGATCTTATACACAGTAATCCTGCATAATTCTCTGGTCAGTTTTTATTTGTTTTGAATTTTATGGGAGTATCTCCGTATATAATAGTTTAATTAACATTTATTGATGGTTTTGCTGCTTAGAAGCATATCCTTATACATAAAATTTTCTGTTTTTTAAATTTCCTAACTGCACATCTGGACATTGTTGAAGACAGAAAATAAAAGGAGAGCAGCTTATACAGCTGTGTTCTGAGGGAGATAGCTTTCAGTGTTCTATGACAATTATGATTTAATCTTCTAATGCAGTATTACATTGCATGCCCATCTTAGTTATAGTAAAAAACTAAAAGTAACTTATTTTTACTGCTTTACTTACAGTTTATGTTTGTGATTAGATGCTTAATTTTATTCAAAACGTTTCATCTTTTAATTGCAGTTACCGTGTGATTTTTTTGTGTTTCTCTTCCACATGAATTATTTACATGATTTAAACTGGCATCTTTGACTCTATCTTGCTTTTTTATCGATCTCTTGTGATTTCATAGTTTGCTCTATATTAACATGTTGCTTAAAATATTTGTACCTCATTTTATAAAGATATGTTTATAAAGATATGTTCTTTAAGTTCCTTTTTAGTTCATGTCTTGATCTGACAGTGGCATCAATGTAATACTGCATTCAGAAAAGAAATTAAATCATATCTTTATTTATAATTGTCATAGAACACTGAAAGCTATCTCCCTCAGAACACAGCTGTATAAGCTGCTCTCCTTTTATTTTCTGTCTTCAACAATGTCCAGATGTGCAGTTAGGAAATTTAAAAAACAGAAAATTTTATGTATAAGGATATGCTTCTAAGCAGCAAAACCATCAATAAATGTTAATTAAACTATTATATACGGAGATACTCCCATAAAATTCAAAACAAATAAAAACTGACCAGAGAATTATGCAGGATTACTGTGTATAAGATCAATATATAAACCCAATGCGTGCCAGTAAGAATGAAACAGGCAACAATATTAAATTACAGAATACAGAACTACAAGTGAATATCTGTAATAGATACAAGAGAAAGCGAGGTCAATCTATGTAATGTATGTTTTAGTATCTTAAAATAGTCCTGGAGTCAATTTTTTTTAAAAAAAAGTCAAATGACCTTAAAAAGGAGCCAAGAATATAAATAATATAAAGACCCAGAATACCGGAAAGATTCAGCATTCTGTTACACGCGAGACCATTATTGAAAGTCCAAGGGTCACAAGATTTTAATAGGGTCCTGGAAAAAGGAGGGAGGGACAGTGCTCTGATGTCATGATCATCAGGGAGGTGAGAGTGGCCCCTGCTGTTGGGAGGATCAAGCTGCAAAGATGAGGCAGTTTCAGACCTGAGACCAAGCAGAGTTCCTCTCTGCCCCCACCTGCCACAACCCCAAGCTATGGCCCTCATGCTAGGAGCATTTGGATGGGCTGTGTGTTCTCTGATGTTATGCATTGTTAGGGCAGACTTTAAAATCAGGTGTTCAAAGGCAACACTGCTGAACCACACAGCGTCTTCTTTTCTGGCATCCCAATGTTAGGCATTCTGGGTTAGTTCCTGAGAGAGGTCTCGGGTGTTTCACCCATTGCTGCTCTGTGAACTTCCCTCACCACACTCAGGAGCCCTCAGGAGGATGCTGGGACTCATTGGAAGCTGGAAAGTGGTGAGTGTCAGAGACCAGTATTCTATGGGCACAGGAGGGGAGCTGGGCCAGTAGCCAGGACCCTGATGTCCTGTCCTGTGTCTAAAGGAAAAGGGTTTGTGTGAACCCTGGGGCCTCACAGCTTTCCAAATTGATGGTGATTACAGAATCCACATGGGGAAATGAACTTCCACATGGGATCTGATATCCTTTGGTTGAGAAACGAGGTCACTAGTTTACAATTCAGTGCTGTCAGCACAGCTCTTCCTAGGTTCTGAGTCAGGTTTTGTTTGATGCTAATAACAGAATGGTACAGACTCAGTCATTTAGAAAGAAATGGTATTTGTCTCTTGGTTTGGTCCAAAGGTCGGAGGGCAGTATCTGTTGAGGGTCATCTTGTTGGCAGAGGTTTGGGTGGCACAGAGACCAAATGAAAAATAATGAAATTGCAGGAGCTTCAAATATGAAGTAGTTTCTATAGCACACACCTGGGAATAAGCAGTCACTCAATAATCACATGAATTGATTTAGCCTAATCACTTCATTAGGGTCCCACCTGTTCCCAATGATTAATCTCTCCTAATTGGGATTAAATGCCTTCACACCCTTGTGTGGAGAGTAAAATCTTTGTCAAAGCCAATCATTCACTCCCCAACCCCAAGCTAACTGGTGTGAGAACTGAGAATCAAATAAACTGTTGAACACACAGTAGTTGCATTATGCATCCAAATGTGGTTTAGTCAAATGATAACTTGTAGCATTTGAGAATATCTCAGAAGATCAGATTCTGCTGGCTATAAAATGGTTTATAAATTTGAGAGTTCATTTGTGAGTGTCAAATTGTTAAGTCAACAACAGGAGTCACTGTGTACTTACTTCTCATGTGGGATCTGTCCTTAGTGTGTTGTCCAATGTGAAGTAATGCTATAACTAGTATTGAAACTGTATTTTTACACTTTGTGTTTCTGTGTGGGTGTAAACTGATGAAACCTTTACTTAATATATACTGAATTGATCTTCTTATGTAAAGATAATTAAAAATGAATCTTGATGTGAATGGAATGGGAGAGGGAGTGGGGGATGGGAGGTGTGCATATGGGAGGGAAGTTAAGGGGTGAGCACATGTAATCCAAAATCTGTACTTTGGTAATTTATATTTACTAAATAAAAAAATAAAAAAAAGGATTTTAATTTCATGAGAGATTTTCTTTCATGTTCTCCATGGATTTTAGTAGTCCATGCTTTTGCTTTTGATTACTTCTGTATAATCTTATCATTAATTTTTGGAATTCTATTTCTTGCATTTCTTCTATCTCATCATCTTCATAATCTTGTAATGAAGTGTTCTGTTCTTTTGGGAGCATGATGTTGTCTTCCTTATTCTTGTCCTTTGGGTTGTTGCATTTGTTGTTCAGCATTTGTGGAGGTACTCGTTGGTTTCTTCTTTTTTTTCCCCCCACTTTGGCGTCTTTTATCCTTGTACTATGACTCTATAGATAAGTGGAATGTCTGCTTTCAGTGAATGTCTAGAGGCTTGCAGTGGATGTAGCCAGAGAGCTCTGTTCAGTTCTCTAGAGTTAAGGGCATGCCTAAGTTGATACTCTCAGGTTTGACATGGTAAATCGTCACTCTCTTTTTTTAATCAGAATGGAATTATTTCTGCTCAGCTGAGCTCTTCTTCTTGATGGAGTCCAGTGCCTGAGCACCAGCCAAAGTGGATATAATATTCCTCTGCTCTGTCCCAAGGATCGCACAAAGGATCTGTGCAATCCTCAGTATAAGTTAAGATTTTCCAGCAATGTCTCTAACCAGGTGCCCAGGACTTCTGGAGCTTGTGGTGTCCCACTGAGACTGCTCAAAGTCTCATGCACACCATGAGTTCTTCCACACACACTCATTTTTTTCCACAGTCACAGTTCTGAAGCTTCACACATTCACAAGCTCCTAACCTTCTGTTATTTCTCCCCACTGGAGTCAGTAATCTCCAGTCGGCTGATTGCTGGGCACAGAAATGAGTTGGTGCAGCTTTTATGTATGTCCAAATTGGTGCCTGCTCTATTGGCTTGTATGGCTTTGTAAGGTGATCAGAGAGAAATGTGTTCATACCCTCTTTTTTTTTCTCTCTCCTCCAGTTAGGCTGGTGCACTTTCCCTCATATAGCTTCAAACCTCACTTCCTCTAGGGTCTTCCTTCTGCTTTTTCACCAGAGTCTCAGGCTACTGCCGTCTTGTCTCACCTCACTTTGCAGCAATGGTGCATAGGCTCTTGGATATTGGAGTCCTGAGCCATGCGAGCCCATGCCCTCCATGTAATAGAGTTTCCTCTGCCTTTTTTTCATAACTCTTCCCCAAGACTACCACTTTTTTAAAACCATTTTCCCCTGGGCTAGAGAAATACGCTCCCTCCCTATTCTGCCATCTTGTAACCACCACTGGCTGCCAATAGGCTTCTTCTAAAGGGCATTTATAGATTGGCAGCGACAGCAAGCAGAAAGTAAGGTCACTGTGTACTTCCTACCTCTTGCTAGCAGGTGGCTTCCTCTATGACCAACATCCTGCATCGAGAGCATGTTGGCTGTAGCTAAAGAACAACATTCACAATGATCATCACCCAAAGCCGCAGCCCCATGGGAGACCTGGATTCTCAGATATGTTATATCTACTTGGCTCAGTTTTGGTAGGTTATATGTATCCACAAATAAACAATTTTTTTAAAATTTTTCATTTATCCTTTTTAATATAAATTAGTGATGCCTATTATATCTGTGATATGCATTATAGTTTCCCCTTCTTTGATTTTATTTACTTGAACCTAGTTTTTATAACCTAGCGAAAGGATTGTTTCTTCTATTAAAAATAAAATTTTATTTTGCTTATCTTTAATGTTAACATTCCATTTATGACCTATGCTATTCATTTCATCTTGTATTTGGCTTATTCTTGTTTTCTAGGACTCTTGAGATGGATACTTAGGTTGTTTATTGGAAATCTTTCTGTTTAGATGTTTGGCCATGGCAATGTCTGGGTATAGAAAGGCTATTGACTTTTACGTGTTACTATTATATTATGCTACTTTAACAAAGTTTTTTATGAATTCTAATCATTTACAAGTGGACTCTTTTGGCTTCCCTATATTGAGAACCATGTCATTTTCAAATAGAAATAATCTGAATTCCCACTTTTTAATTTGTATCCCTTTGATTTCCTCTTCTTATCAAATGGTTATGTCTAAAACTTCAAGGTGTATATTGTTTGTCTTTTTAAACAATAAAATTATGAACTAAATTAATAGAAAAATACATGATGAGGCAACAGAGGTATATGACTAAATATTTTAATGATGGATCTGAAATGACTAGTGTTTGTGGCACACATTAGTTTGCAATGGGATTGGCCACTGCTTGCAATGCTGGCCTCCTATATTGTAGTGTTACTTTGTGTATATTCTATTAATGAACCTGGGAAGGCAATGGAACATGACCCAAATGCTTTGGAATGTGCCCATATAGCAGATGTAAATAAAATTACTTGCTCCTGGCTCTGTCCTCGCCAAAACCTGTTTATTTTAGCATCTTGGGAAGTGAGCCAGGAAAAAAGATGCTTCATGTGTCAGTGTCTCTGTTTTTGTCTTTCATTTCTCTGCCTTGCAAATAATTAAATATTTAAAAAGAAAAGGCTAAATTCAGTTAATAATCCTTGAGGTTATTTTAATTCGCTAGACTCACTCTTTGCTCATCACTCCCTTTATTTGTACCACTTGGACTATATAATCTTCTGTATTCAGGACAAATTAATCACTATAGCTTCCTTATTGACTCAGAAGAGTCAGACAAAGGAGTGGCTTGTGATTAGCCAATTTTTGGTGAGTATGATGTTCACAATTTTTCTCATATTGGAGTTTCCCTTGGAAACTATATCTCCATTCCCAGAAGGAACAACTCCTGTTGGCAGAGGTGTGTGATGAACAAAGAGAGCAAATTCCTGGAAAGGACATATAAACTCACAAAGCCCATGGTGCTGAGCTAGCTCATTAATCCCTGAAATTTCATTTTTATCTCAAGTAATATGAAATTGAGACCTATTTTTTCTTTTTTAAATTTTTTTGACAGGCAGAGTGGACAGTGAGAGAGAGAGAGACAGAGAGAAAGGTCTTCCTTTTCCCATTTGTTCACCTTCCAATGGCCGCCATGGCCGGCACACTGTGGCTGGAGCACCTCGCTGATCTGAAGGCAGGAGACAGGTACTTATCCTGGTCTCCCATGGGGTGCAGGGCCCAAGCACTTGGGCCATCCTCCACTGCACTCCCTGGCCACCGCAGAGAGCTGGCCTGGAAGAGGGGCAACCGGGACGGAATCTGGTGCCCAGACCGGGAATAGAACCCAGTGTGCCAGCACTGCAAGGCAGAGGATTAGCCTAGTGAGCGGCGGTGCCAGCCAAGACCTATTTTTTTCATCATGTACTAGTTTCTGAGCTCTGAGATGAGGGAACTTAGGCTTGGAAGCTCAAGTTTAAGGTTCCCACATTTGTACAATATCACTTAGGACAATGGTAGTATAGAGAAAACACAGGAATTTGAACAGGGAAAATCATATCTGTGCAATAAAGGAAACCAGGGAGAGGTTGTGGGCCTAAAACCAGTACACTGTCTTACTCCCACTGAAGTTCATATTAGCCATAGCCATTCCCTGTTAGAGAAGAACAACGTGGCAGTAGAGGCTCTATGTAATTCTTGTGTTGACATCTTGCATGATTTATAGAAGAAACTAGCGAACAGAGAAAGTTAAGATCTGACTCTCAGAGCTATAAATAAAGATTTGATAGATCATCAGATGAATGTATAGAGAAATGGATTTCAAGAGTTTTGAATTAATTCCCAGAGACTGGAACTTTTGTTTTGTGCAATGAATTTAAATGCACCCACAGTAAAGCTCATTATTTTATTCTAGTAAATGTACTATAGTAGTTTTCTGAATTCTGGAATATTACCCATGAATAACACACTAATTATTTGATTAGGTCACAGCAAATATCTTTTGATGGATTAGATATAAGTTGCCATAGGAATATTGGCTTCTTGTTTAAGTATCTTGAAGTAGAATAGCATCATGTTTTCCATATTTTATACATGTATCTGTAATAAGCAGATGTGTGTTTAGAAATACAGTATAATTATCAGAATTGAAAACAAAGGGAAAACAAATAATAAGCATCATAAAACCTGTTCCCACATTTGAATTTATCCATTTTTAACTTTTATTTAGTAAATATAAATTTCTAAAGTACAGTTTATGCATTACAATGGCTTCCCCCATAAATTCCCGCCCGCCCACAACCCTCCCATCTCCTGCTGCCTCTCCCAATCCATTCACATCAAGATTCATTTTCAATTATCTTTATGTACAGATCACTTTAGTGTATATTAAGTAAAGATTTCAACAGTTTGCACCCATACAGAACGATTAAGTGTAAAATACTGTTTGAGTACTAATTATAGCATTAGTTCACATTGAACAACACATAAAGGTCAGAGATCCTACATGAGGAGTAAGTGCACAGTGACTCCTGTTGTTAACTTAAAAAATTGGCACTCTTGTTTAAGGCATCAGTAATCTCCCTAGGCTCTAGTCATGAGTTGCCAAGGCTATGGAAGCATTTTGAGTTCACTGACATTGATCTTATGTCAACAAGGTCATAGTCAAAGTGGAAGTTTTCTCCTCCCTTCAGAGAAAGGTACCTCCTTCTTTGATGGCCCCATTCTTTCCACTGGGATCTCACTCGCAGAGATCTTTCCTTTAGGGTTTTTTTTTTTTTTTGCCAGAGTGTCTTGGCTTTCCATGCCTAAAATACTCTCATGGGCTCTTCAGCCAGGTCCGAATGCCTTAAGGGCTGATTCTGAGGCCAGGGTGCTGTTTAGGACATCTGCCTTTCTATGAGTCTGCTGTGTATCCCGCTTCTCATGTTGGATCATTCTCTCCCTTTTTGATTCTGTCAGCTAGTATTAGCAGACACTCATCTTGTTTATGTGATCCCTTTGACTCGTAGGTCTATCAGTATGATCAATTGTAAACTGAAGTTGATCACTTGGACTAGTGAGATGGCATGGGTACATGTCACCTTGATGGGATTGAATTGGAATCCCGTGGCATGTTTCTAACTCCACCATTTGGGGCAAGTCCAATTGAGCATGTCCCAAATTGTACGTCTCCTCCCTCTCTTATTCCCACTCTTACATTTAACAGAGATCACTTTTCAGTTGAATTTAAATACCTAAGAATAATTGTGTGTTAATTAAAGAGTTCAACCAACAGTTTTAAGTAGAACAAAAAATACTAAAAGTGATAAAGTTTTAACTTGTAGATCAACAGTCAGGACAAGGGCTGATCAAGTCACTGTTTCTTATAGTATCCATTTCACTTCACCATGTTTCCTTTTTGGTGCTCGGTTAGTTGTCACCAATCAGGTAGAACATATGATATTTGTCCCTTTGGGACTGGCTTAATTCACTCAGCATGATGTTTTCCAGATTGCTCCATTTTGTTGCAAATGACAGGATTTCGTTGTTTTTTTTTTTTCTGCTGTATCGTATTCTATGGAGTACATGACCCATAATTTCTTTATCCAGTCTACTGTTGATGGGCATTTGGGTTGATTCCAGGTTCTAGCTATTGTGAATTGAGCTGAAATAAGAATTCATCTATTTTTGACACATGCCTTTCAAATATGAGTTTGAAACCCTAAAATTTAACCACTGGAGTTCCACTTCATTAGTGTGTGGTTGAAGATGAATTCTTTTGCATCATGCATTTTGTGTTGAGAGTGAAGCGATTACTCAGGAAACATACAAATCATTCTTCTTGTTTCTTTTTATATTTCAAAGAAACATTTTATTTATTGAGTACAGATCTCATCAGTACAACTTTAGGAATATAGTGATTCTTCTCACTATGCTGCCCTCCCTCCTCCACTCTCACCCCACTCCTCCTTCCTTGCTCATTCCAAGTCCCATTATCCTTTAAGATACATTTTTATTTAACTTTATACATAGAAGACCAACTTTTACAAAGTAGATTTCAACAATTTACACATACGAACAAACACACACAGACAAACACACACACAAACCGAGAACTAGTTTTACAGTTAATTCTCATAATACAATTCATTGCAGACAGAAGTCCTTTATGGAGAGTATGCGCACAGTGACTCCTGTTGTTAATGTAACAAATAACAGTCTTATGTATGATATCAGTGATCACCCAAAACTCTTATCATGAGCTGCCTAGGTTATGGAAGCTACAAAGGCTATAGTAGCCTTTGTATCCAAAATCTGCATCAGTATCTAGACAAGTCCACAAGCAAAGTTGAAGTACTCTCCACCTGTCAGACCAAAGTACATCCTTCTTTTATGGCCACTTCTTTCCACTGGGGTCTCTCTCACAGAGATCCTTTATGTAGAACATTTTGTACCACATTGTCTTGGCTTTTGATGCTTGACTTGCTCTCATGTGACTTTAACCTGACCAGAATGCCTTATGGGCTGATTCTGAGGACAGAGTGTTTTTTAATGTGATTCTCATTCTATGTGTCTGCTCTGTGTACTGCTTCCCATGTTGGAATATTCTCTCCTTTTTAATTCTGTTTATTTTTACCAGACATTTCATATTATTTATATGATCCATTTAACATGTAATCCTATCTATATTATCAATTTAACACTTAATATGTTCACTCTAACAATTAAGATGGCATTTTTTACTATCCAGTTTGATGGGATTTGAGGTCCCATACCAAGATTTTAAATTGTACCTTTAGAAGTAATCTGTAGGAAAGTATGCAGGACAATAGAGCTTCACAGTTACAAAATCCCTCCTTCCTGTGTTATTCCAAACATTATGCTTAATGAGATTTATTTTCAATTGACTTTATAAACCTCCACTGTGATACAGCCTTGACTAAACAAGTTCAGAGTTGGTGAACTCAAGGGGCTCCCTCGGGTGATTGCTGACATCATAAATAAGAGTGCCAATTGTTAAATCAACAACAGGAGTCACTGGGTACATGCTCCCCATGTAGGATCTCTGTCCTTAATGTGCTTTACTATGAAACTTAAAGACAACATTACTAGTTGAACAATACCCTATACCTTGTGCGGTTGTGTGAAGGCAGCCTGTTGAAATCATTGCTTAGTATATACTAAGTTGCTTTCTGTATATGAAGGTAATTGAAAATGAAACTCGATGAAGAGCAGGATGGGAGAGGGAGTGGGAGAGGGAAGGGTCACAGGAGGGAGGGAGTTTGGGGGGGAGCCACAATACAAAAGTTGCGCTTTGTAAATTCACATTTATTAAATAAAAAGATAAACACATGATTAACTCAATGTTAAGAAAGAGTTCTACAAATAGTATGACGTACAGAAAAAAAAAAAAAACTGTTTCTCAACAGTCAAGACCAAAGCTGTTCAAGTCATTGCTTCTCAAAATGACAATCTTAGTTTTATGGATTTTCTTTTAGGTGCTCTCTTAGTTGTCACTAACTATTATGGTATTAGTATATTGGGACTGTCTTATTTCACTCAGTATGTTTTCCAGATTCATTCATTTTGTTGCAAATGAATGGATTTCATTGTTTTTATCCATTGTGTAGTATACAATAGAGTATATATCCCATAATTTCCTTATCCAGTCTTTAGTTGAAGGGCATTTAGGTCAATTCCATGTCTTAGCTATTGTGAATGCAGCTTTCATAAACATCGAGGTACAGATAACATTTTTCATTTGCTGATTTCATTTCCATTGGGTAAATTCCCAGGAGTGAAATGGCTGGGTCCTATGGTAGGTCTATATTCAGATTTCTGAGGTATTTCCAAATGGTCTTTCATAGTGGCTTTACAAGTTTACATTCCCACCAGCAATGGGTTGGGGTACCTTTTGCCTCACATTCTCATCAGCATTTGCTGCTTGTTGATTTCTGTATGAAAGCAATTCTAACTGGAATGAGGTGAAACCTCACTGTGTTCTTTTTAAAGATTTATTGAATTTATTTGAAAGACAGAGTTACAGAGAGAGGTAGAGACAGAGATAGAGGTCTTCCACCTGATGGTTCACTCCCCAGATGGCTGCAATGCCTACAGCAGTGCTGATCCAAAGCCAGGAACTTCTCCAGGGTCTCCCACATGGGTGCAGGTTCCCAAGGACTTAGGACATATTCTATTTTTTCCCAGGCCATAGCAGAGAGCTGTATAGGAAGAGGAGCAGCTGGGACTAGAACTGGCACCCATATGGGATGCCTGCACTTCAGGCCAGGGATTTAACCCACTGCACCACAGTGCCAACCACATCACTGTGGTTTTAAATTGCATTTCCTTGATGGCTAGTGATTCTAGACATTTTTTATTTGTCTCTTTGCCATCTGGATTTCCTATTTTGAAAAACATCTATTTAAATGCTTGGCCCATTTCTTCACTGGGTTGTTTGTTTCATGGTTCTGGAGTTTCTTGATCTCTTTATATATCCTGGTTATAAATCTTTCATCAGCTGCATAGTTTACAAATAATTTCTCCCATTCTATCAGTAGCCTCTTCACTTTCTGAGTGTAATCCCATTTCTTAATTATGGCTTTGATTGCCAGTGCCTCTGGTTTCTTTTCGAAGAACTCTTTGCCTGAGCCAATTATCTTCCTGGCTTTCCCCAATGTTCTTTAATAATATGGTGTTATCAGCTCATAGATTTATGTCTTTGATCATTTTGAATGGATTTTTGTGTATGGTGTAAAGCAGGGGTTTTGCTTCATATTTTTGCATGTGGGAATCCAGTTTTCCCAGCACCACTTGCTGAAGAGACTGTCCTTACTCCAGGGGTGTGTTTATGCTCTTTGGTTGAATATAAGTTGGTTGAAGATGCTTGGATTGACTTCTGGTGGTTTGTTTGTTTGTTTGTTTGTTCATTTTGTCCATCCATCTTTTTTTTTCACAATTACTAGGCTGCTTTTATTATAACTGCCTTGAAGCATGTCTTGAGACCTTGTATTGTGATGCCTCTGGCTTTGTTTTTGTTCTATAATATTGCTTTAGCTATGCAAGGTCTCCTGTGTTTCTTCATCATTTTTCTAGATCTTAGAAGAATGTCTTTGCTATTTTGATTGGTATCACATTGAATTCGTAAATTGCTTTTAGAATAACGGGCATTTTGATGATATTGCTTCTTATAATTCATGAACATGGATTTTTTTTTCATTTTTATCTTCTGTTTCTTTTTTAATATTTTATAATTCACATCATAAAGATCTTTGGCATTGTTGGTTAAATTTACTCCATGCTATTGTGAATGGGAATGATCTGAGAAATTCTTTCTGAAACATGCCATTGTGTATACAATCTGTGTATACAAAGGCTGTTTTAATGTCTGTGTATTGGTTGTATATCCTCCTACATTACCAAACTCTTCCATGAGTTCACATAATCTCTTGGAGGAGTCTTTTGGATCCATCTGCAAATAGAGATGTCATCTGCACATAGAGATAGTTTGACTTTCTCTTTACCAATTTGTGTCCCTTGATTTCTTTTTCTGGCTAATGGCTCTGGTTAAATCTTCCAGGATTATACTGAATAGCAATGTTGAGCGTGGGCATCCTTGTCTAGTTCCAGATCTCAGTGAGAATGCTTCTAACTTTTCCTCATTCAATGGGATGCTGACTATATTTGTCATAAATTTCCTTGATTGTGTCAAGAGATTTTCCTCTATACTCAATTTGCTCAGTTTTCATCATGAAAGGGTGTTGTATTTTATCAAATGCTTTCTCTGCATATAGAGATAATCATTTGGTTTCGTTCTTAAATTTGTTAATGTGATGTATCACATTGATTGATTTGCAAGTATTGAACCATCCATGCATTCCAAGGATAAATTCCACTTGGTCTGCGTGAATGATCTTTAGATGTGTTGTTGGATTCCATTGACTAGAATTTTATTAAGGAATTTTGCCGCTACTTGATTTAGGGAAATTGGTGTGTAGTTCTCTTTCTCTATTGTGTCTTTTTCCGTGTTTAGAAATTAAGGTGATGCTGGCTTCAGGGAAAGATTTGTGAAAATTCCCTCTCTTTCAATTGTTTTGAATAACTTGAGAAGAATTGATATTAGTTCTCTTTTAAATTTCTGTTAAAATTCAGCAGTGAAGACATCGGGACCTCAGCTTTTGTTTGTCGAGAGGGTCTTTATTACTGATTCAATTTTCATCTTGGAAATTTGTCTGTTTAGGTTTTCTATGTATTCATTGCTCCATGTAGCTAGGTTGTTTGTTTCCAGGAACCTGTCCATTTCATTTATGTTTCCAGCTTGTTGACATGCAGCTCTTTGTATTAATTTCTTGTAATTCACTTCATGGTGTCTGTTGTTACATTTTCTTTTTCATCTCTAGTTTTATTCATTTGCATCTTTTTTTGGGTTAGTTGCCCAATTATGTGTCAATTTTATTTAAAAAAAATCTCTTTTTTTACAGGCAGAGTGGACAGTGAGAGAGAGAGAGACAGAGAGAAAGGTCTTCCTTTGCCATTGGTTCGCCCTCCAATGGCTGCCATGGCCGGCACACTGCAGCTGGCGCACCATGCTGATCTGAAGGCAGGAGCCAGGTGCTTATCCTGGTCTCCCATGGGGTGCAGGACCCAAGCACTTGGTCTATCCTCCACTGCACTCCCTGGCCACAGCAGAGAGCTGGCCTGGAAGAGGGGTAACCAGGACAGAATCCGGCACCCCGCCCGAGACTAGAACCCGGTGTGCTGGCGCCACCAGGCAGAGGATTAGCCTATTGAGCCGCGGCGCCGGCCACAGCTCTTTATTTTGCTGATCTTTTATATTGTTTTTTGGATTCATTTTTTAAATTTCCTCTCTAATTTTGATATTTCTTTTCTCCTATTAGTTTTGGTTTGGTTTGCTCATTTTCTAGATCCTTGAGATGCATTGATAGCTCATTTATTTGGTGTATTTCCAGTTTCTTGATATAGGCACCAATTGTTACAAACTTTCCTCTTAACATTGCTTTTGCTGTACACCGTAAGTTTGATATTTTGTTGTTGCTTCATTTGTTTCCCAAAATTTTTTATTTCAACTTTTATTTCTTCTATGACCCACTCTTTATTCTGAAGCATATTGTTCAGTCTCCATATGTTTGCATATGTTTCAGAGATTGTTAAGTTGCTGATTTCCAGCATCATTCCATTGTGGTGTGAGAAGAAGCGTAGTATGATTCTGATTTTTTTTTTTTTTTGGTTTTGGAATTTGCTGATGTTTGCTTTATGGTCTAGTATGTGGTCAATCCTAGAAAAAGTTCCATACACTCCTGAGAATAATATGTATTCTGGAACTGTAAGGTGAAAATTTCTGTGGATATTTATTAGATCCATTTGGTCTATAGTGTTGATTACCTCTGCTGTTTCCTTGCTGAATTTCTGTCTTGTGGATCTGTCCATTCCTGAATGTGGGGTATTGAAGCCCTCCATTACTATTATGTTTGAATTTATGTCTCCCTTTGCTTCCTTTAATGTTTGTTTTAAATAGTCAGGTGCCCTGTAATTAGGTGCATATGCATTTATAATAGTGATATACCCTCCTAGCGTGTAGGATTTCTGATGAGAAGTCCACTCTGAGTCTAACTGGAGATCCCTGAAATAAATCTAGTGTTTCTCTTGTGAAGATTTTAGAATCTTTTCTTTATTTATTTACTGTGGAAAGTTTGCTTATAATCTATCATGGTGAATATATTTTCTGGTCATTTCTTTTAGGAGTTCTATATGCTCCTCGGACTTAAATGTCCCTTTATTTCTCCAAATTAGGGAAGTTTTCTGGAATTATTTCACTAAAAAGGCCTTCTCATCCATCCCATCTTTCCAAAACTTCATAAATTCCTAGAACTTTTATTTTGGGTCATTTGATAGTATCTATAATTTACCAACAGTGTATTTTAACTTTCTAATTTCTTCTTATGTTTGATCTCTCTGAATGATTTCCTTTTTTTTGTCTTCTAAGTCAGATATTCTTTCTTTTGATTCACAGATTATTTTGTTAAGGCTTTCCACTGCATTTTCTAATTTGCTCTATTGACTTCTTCATTTCCAAGATTTCATTTTGATTTCTCCTTAAGTTCTCAATTTCATGGGAGAAAATTTCTTTCATGTCATGTATAGATTTTATTAGTTCATGCATTTTCTTCTGATTACTTTTAAGCAATCCTGTGATCAATATTTTGAATTCTACTTCTGGATATTTTTAATCTCATCATCTTCACAATCTATTATTGTAGTGTTGTGTTCTTCGGGGGGCATCATTTTGTCTTCCGTATTCTTGTTTGGTGCATTTGTTATTTAGTATTTGTGGACATAGTCATTTTATTTTTGCTGTTGCAGCTTTTATCTGTGGACTATGTCTGTGTTCATTATCAGATTGTCTGCTTTCAGGAAATACCTAAAGGCATGTGGTGATTGTAGCCAGGGAGCTCTGTTCATTGCTTCAGAGTGAAGGGTGTGTCTGAAGTGACACACCAATTTTGGCATCTTAAATCTCTTTTTTTTATTAGAGGGGAGGTTTCTTCTTGTCTGTTGGTGTAGATTCATCTGAGCTCCTCTCCTCAAATGAGACCAGTGCCTGGGTGCTAGCCCCAGAGGGTATATTATTTATTGGCACTGCCACAAGGACCACACAAAGGATCTGTGCAGTTTTCAGTATAAGTTTGGATTCTCCAGCAATGACCCTTGCCTGGTAACCAGGGAATGCTGATTGTGTGGAGCCTCCCACACTGACTGCTCAAAGTCCCGGTGACTCCCTTTTTGCTCCCACACAACCTCAGTATTTACACAGTCCTAGCACAGAAGCCTCACACAGTCTCAAGCAGCATACCCCCCTGCCAGATCTCCCCACCAGATCAGGATTCTCTGCTTGGCTGCTTTCAAGATGCTTACACAAGCTAGCGCAGCTGTCATATGTGTCAAAATGGCACTTGTTCTATATCACTTGCTTACATGTTGCAGTTGCAGGGTGCTATGGACAGAGAAAATGTGCCCCCTCTTTTTTTTCTCCTCTAGTTTGGCAGGTACATTATCCCCCAATTGGCTCCAAGTCAGATTCTCTCTAGGCTCTTCCTGCAGCTTTTTCACCCATGGAGTTGGCTTATGCAGTCTGGTCTCACCACACTCTCCTCTCTGATGTGGAGGCTCTTGGCTGCTGGAGTTCTGAGTTGTGAATCCCTCCATGTAGGTCCACTTTGTCCCTCCAATATGTAGAGCTTCCTCTGCTTTTTAACCCAAAACTCTTGCCTGAATCTGCACTCTTTCCATTTTTTAAAAACTATCTTCCCCAAGAATAGAGCAGCAAGCTCCTTCCCTACTCTGCAATCTTGCCCCTGATCCCTATTATTGTTTTCTAATGGAGGAGAGCTTACACGTATCTGGATTTGTTCAACATCAAATATTAATAACCTTGATGAGAAGGGAAGAATTTAATTCCATGCAAAGTTAAATCAGAAGAAATTAACATATGTGTTCAGGTACAGGACTCCATCCTTTAATAATGTGTGGGTGGTAGGAATCCAAGTGCTTATGCGCCAACTACTGCCTCATAGACATCTTAGCAGGGTGCTGCCTTGAATATGCAGAATATCAATCACGCATCTGGGCATGTTGGTATTAGATATAGTATTTCCCAAGCAGCAGACTAACTTGCATCACAACATTTAACATTCCCAAGTCTGATGGTTTGCTATGAAATTTTGCCTGGGTCCTGTATCTCCAACAGGAAGTTCTGAGGCTTCTTCATAATATAACTTTTCAAATCATGTTGGTGTTATATTCACTGAATGCCAAGAAGCATTTTAGGGAAGAACTACATGAATATTTGGAAACTGGGAGGTGTCTTTTGCAATAATTACTATAAAGATATAGCATAATAAATGTGTATTATATTCATTTTTCTACACAGCTGTGGACAAAAATATCGTGGTTACAAGCAGAATATATTCTATAGAATTTTCAGTGTGTAACATCAAAATATGTTCTAGTGAAACTAACAATATGAAGTACCATGAAGTGTATTTGTAGCAACAAAACAATAGTTAACATCACCCAAGTATTTTTCTATAGGGTAGATTTTAGTGGCAGCATTTGTTTCTTTCTGTGGTATTTTGCCACTTGACTCACAAGCATTCTTAAAATAAAAAATTGCTTCTTGGCAGTAACATTTTAAACAAATTAAGTAGCAAGTACATGTTTCTTTTGACATAAAGATTACGTGTGCCTTATCACTGCCAATCAGTATAATTGTTGGTGATCTTTCTTTATTTTAACTTTTATTTAATGAATATAAATTTCCAAAGTAGAGCTGATGGAGTACAATGGCTTTCCCCCATAACTTCCCTCCCACCTGCAACCCTCCCCTTTCCTACTCCCTCTCCCCTTCCATTCACATCAAGATTCATTTTCAATTCTCTTTTTATACAGAAGATCAGTTTAGCATATATTAAGTAAAGATTTCAAGAATTTGCACCCACACAGAAACACAAAGTGAAAAGCACTGTTTGAGTACTAGTTATAGCATTAAATTACAATGTACAGCACATTAAGGACAGAGATCCTACATGAAGGTAAGTGCACAGTGACTCCTGTTGTTCACTTAACAAATTAACACTCTTGTGTATGGCATCAGTAATCACCCTAGGCTCTTGTCATGAGCTGCCAAGGCTATGGAATTCCTTTGAGTTCACCGGCTCTGATCATATTTAGACAAGGTCATATTCAAAGTGGAACTTCTCTCCTCCCTTCAGAGAAAGGTACTTCCTTCTTTAATGACCTGTTCTTTCCACTGGGATCTCAATCACGGAGATCTTTCATTTATGTCTTTTTTTTTTTTTTTGCCAGAGTGTCTTGGCTTTCCATGCCTGAAATATTCTCATGGGCTTTAAAGCCAGATTCATGTGTTTTAAAGGATGATTCTGAGGCCAGAGTGCTGTTTAGGACATCTGCCATTCTATGGGTCTGCTGTGTATCTCGCTTCCCATGTTGGACCATTCTCTCCCTTTTAATTCTATCAGCTACTATTCGCAGACACTAGTCTTGTTTATGTGATCCCTTTGGCTCTTAGTCCCATCATTATGAACAATTGTGAACAGAAATTGATCACTGGGACTAGTGAGATGGCATTGGCACATGCCGCCTCGATGGGATTGAATTGGAATCCCCTGGTATGTTTCTAACTCGACCGTTTGAGGTATGTCAGCTTGAGCATGTCCCGAATTGCACATCACTTCCCTCTCTTATTCACACTCTTATATTTAACAACGATCACTTTTCAGTTAAGTTTCAACACTTAAGAATATCTGTGTATTGATTACAGTATTCAACTAAAAGTATTAAGTAACACAAACAAAACAATTACTAAGAGGGATAACGTATTAAGTTGTTCACCAACAGTCAGGGCAAGGGCTGATCAAGTCACGGTTTCTCGTAGTGTTCATTTCTCTTTAACAGGTTTCCTTTTTGGTGCTCAGTTAGTTGTCACCGATCAGGGAGAACATATGATATTTGTCCCTTTGGGACTGGCTTATTTCAGTCAGCATAATGTTTTCCAAATTCCTAACAGGGATCACTTTTCAGTTGAAATTTAAACACCAGGAATAATTGTGTTAATTACAGAGTTCAACCAATAGTACTAGAACAAAAAAATACTAACATGGATAAAGTATTACATTGTACATCAACAGTCAGGACAAGAGCTAATCAAGTCACTGTTGGTGCTCTTTCAAGGACATCTTCTTTGGTCCTTGTCATGTGTAAAGCACTGTTACTACTGAGGGAAGCTGATTGGTGTTCTTTTCTACAGCTAATGTATTTGGTATTTTGTATTCACTTCTATCATGATATTGCTCTGAGTCTAGGAGCAAATAACACCAGTTCTCTCACATTTCCATTTATCTTCTCATCCAGGTACAGTCCTAATTCCCACTACATGTTTCCAAGGCCAAAGAAAATGAACACACCACCAGTAAGTTGTTTATTTTTGTTTGCATTATATTGTGATATAACAGCTTTATGAGTATATTTCATTAAAATCGTGAAATAAATATTTGACAACATAAAATTGTCATGATTATAAAGCATTAGAAATATCAAACCTGATATCAAATTTGTTTCTAGTCTCTGTGATGCTATAATGGTAACATGTTTATCATGTTATTCAAATTGGAACACAGAATCTCCTAAATTATTGTAAAATATAAAGCCTGAATTTGTATTTATCGGTCTTATCAATGATATAGTAGAGGTAGTTACACTGAACTAGTAAAAAGTTGTGGCCAGCACTGTGGCACAGTGGGTTAATTCCCTGGCCTGAAGTGCTGGCATCAAATGGGTACCGGTTTGAGACCCGGCTGTTCCACTTTTTGTTTGTTTGTTTGTTTAAACTTTTATTTAGTAAAAAAGTACAGCTTATGGGTTAAAAGGGCTTTTCCCCCCCATAATTTCCCTCCCACCCACTACCCTCCCATCTCCCGCTCCCTCTCCCCTTCCATTCACATCAAGATTCATTTTCAATTCTCTTTATATACAGGAGATCAATTTAGTATATATTAAGTAAAGATTTCAACAGTTTGCACCCACATAGAAACACAAAGTGAAAAATACTTTTGGAGTACTAGTTATAGCATTAAGTCACAACGTACAGCCCATTAAGGACAGAGATCCTACATGGGGAGTAAGTGCACAGTGATTCCTGTTGTTGACTTAAAAAATTGACACTCTTGTTTATGGCGTCAGTAATCTCCCTAGGCTCTTGTCATGAGTTGCCAAGG
The DNA here is from genome assembly GCF_964237555.1 of Oryctolagus cuniculus. NCBI lineage: Eukaryota > Metazoa > Chordata > Mammalia > Lagomorpha > Leporidae > Oryctolagus > Oryctolagus cuniculus. The sequence goes on along the minus strand of NC_091444.1, from coordinate 86,228,495 downwards.
CTATGGATGCCTTTTGAGTTCGTCAACTCCTATCTTATTTAGACAAGGTCATAGTCAAAGTGGAAGTTCACTCCTCCCTTAAGAGAAAGGCACCTCTTCTTTGATGGCCTGTTCTCTCTACTGGGATCTCACTCACAGAGATCTCTCATTTAGGTCCTTTTTTTTTTTTTTTGCTAGAGTGTCTTGGCATTCCATGCCTAAAATACTCTCAAGTGATCTTCAGCCAGATCCAAATGCCTTACGGGCTGATTCTGAGGCCAGAGTGTTGTTTAGGACATCTGCCATTCTATGAGTCTGCTCTGTATCCAGTTTCCCATCTTGGATCGTTCTTCCCTTTTTTTATTCTGTCAGTTTGTATTAGCCAACATTAGTCTTTTTTTAAACTTTTATTTAATAAATATAAATTTCCAAACTACAGCTTATGGAGTACAATGGCTTCCCCTCATAACTTCCCTCCCACCCGTAACCCTCCCATCTCCCGCTCCCTCTCCCCTTCCATTCACAAGATTCACTTTCAATTCTCTTTATATACAGAATGTCAGTTTAGCATATATTAAGTAAATGTTTCAACAGTTTGCACCCACATAGAAACACAAAGTGAAAAATACTGTTTGAGTACTAGTTATAGCATTAAGTCACACTGTACAGCACATTAAGGACAGAGATCCTACATGAGGAGTAAGTGCACAGTGACTCCTGTTATTGACTTAACAAATTGACACTCTTATTTATGACATCAGTAATCAGGTTAGGCTCTTGTCATGAGTTCCCAAGGCTATGGCAGCCTTTTGAGATCACTGACTTTGATCATATTTGGCAAAGTCGTATTCAGAAAGGAAGTTCTTTCTCTCTTCCCTTCAGAGAAAGGTACCTCCTTCTTTGATGACCTGTTCTTTCCACTGGGATCTCACGGAGATCTTTCATTTATGTCTTTTTTTTTGCCAGAGTGTCTTGGCTTTCAATGCTTGAAATACTCTCATGGGCTTTTCAGCCAGATTCATGTGCTTTAAGGGCTGATTCTGAGGTCATAGTGCTGTTTAGGACATCTGCCATTCTATGGGTCTGCTGTGTATCTCGCTTCCCATGTTGGATGATTCTGTCCCTTTTTTATTCTATCAGCTAGTATCTGCAGACACCAGTCTTGTTTATGTGATCCCTTTGGCTCTTAGTCCCATCATTATGATCAATTGTGAACAGAAATTGATCACTGGGACTAGTGAGATGGCATTGGCACATGCCACCTTGATGGGATTGAATTGGAATCCCCTGGTATGTTTCTAACTCGACCGTTTGAGGTATGTCAGCTTGAGCATGTCCCGAATTGCACATCTATTCCCTCTCTTATTCCCACTCTTATATTTAACAGCAATCACTTTTCAGTTAAGTTTCAACACTTAAGAATAACTGTGAACAACTTAATATATTATCCCTCTTAGTAGTTTTTTTGTCTGTTCTACTTAATATGACTGGTTTAATTCTGTAATTAATACACAGTTATTCTTAAGTGTTGAAATTTAACTGAAATGTGATCCCTGTTAAACATAAGAGTGGGAATAAGAGAGGGAAGAGATGTATAATTTGGGACATGCTCAAGCTGACTTGCCCCAAATGGTAGAGTTAAAAACATACCAGGGGATTCCAATTCAATCCCATCAAGGTGGCATATACCAATGCCATCTCACTATTCCAAGTGATCAATTTCAGTTCACAATTGATCATAATGAAAGGACTAAGAGTCAAAGGCAGCACATAAACAAGTCTAGTACCTGCTAACACTAACTGATAGAATAAATAAAGGGGAGAGTGATCCAACATGGGAAGTGCGATACTCAGCAGACTCATAGAATGGCAGATGTCCTAAACAGCACTCTGGCCTCAGAATCAGCCCTAAAGGCTTTCGGATCTGGCTGAAAAGCCCATGAGAGTATTTCAGGCATGGAAAGCCAAGACACTCTGGCAAAAGTTCTCTGTGAGTGAGATCCCAGTGGAAAGAACAGGTCTTCAAAGAAGGAGGTACCTTTCTCTGAAGGGAGGAGAGAACCTCCACTTTGACTATGACCTTGTCTAAACAAGATAAGAGTCAGAGAACTCAGAGGGCTTCCATAGCCTTGGAAACTCATGACTGGAGCATAGGGAGATTACTGATGCCATAGACAGGAGTGTCAATTGGTAAAGTCAACAACAGGAGTCACTGTGCACTTACTCCTCATGTAGGATCTCTGTCCTTAATGTGCTGTACATTGAGATTTAATGATATAATGAGTACTCAAACAATATATTTCACTTTGTGTTTCTATGTGGGTGCAAACTGTTGAAATCTTTACTTAATGTATATTAAACTGACCTTATGTAAAAAAAAAAAAAGAAAAGAAATTATCAATTCCCAACTTGACTCTTACTGGGATTAAACATGACAATAGTTCTGATCTGATTTCATCATCATTTAAAAAAATCATCTATTATTTTTCACTTTATGTTTCTGTGTGGGAGCAAACTGTTGAAATCCTTACTTAATGTATACTAAGCTGATCTTCTGTATATTAAGATAATCGAAAATGAATCTTGATGTGAATGGAAGGGGAGAGGGAGTGGGAAGGGGAGGGTTGTGGGTGGGAGGGACGGTATGGGGGGGAAGCCATTGTAATCCATAAATCGTACTTTGGAAATTTATATTCATTAAATAAAAGTTAAAAAAAAGAAAATAATAAAAGAAAGAATAACTGTGTATTGATTACAGTATTCAACCAAAAGTATTAAGTAACACAAACAAAACAATTACTAAGAGGGATAACGTATTAAGTTGTTGATCAACAGTCATGGCAAGGGCTGATCAAGTCACCGTTTCTCATAGTGTTCATTTCTCTTTAACAGATTTCATTTTTGGTGCTCGGTTAGTTGTCACTGATCAGGGAGAATATATGATATTTGTCCCATTGGGACTGGCTTATTTCAGTCAGCATAATGTTTTCCAAATTCCTAACAGGGGTCACTTTTCAGCTGAAATTTAAACACCTAAGAATAATTGTGTGTTAATTACAGAGTTCAACCAATTGTACTAGAACAAAAAAAACTACTAACATGGATAAAGTATTACATTGTATATCAACAGTCAGGACAAGAGCTGATCAAGTCACTGTTTCTCATAGTGTCCATTTTACTTCAACAGATTTCCCATTTGGTGTTCAGTTATTTGTCGCCAATCAGGGATACCATATAATATTAGTCCCTTTGGGACTGGCTTATTTCACTCAGCATGACTTGTTCGAGATTCCTCCATTTTGTTGCAAATGACTGGATTTCATTGTTTTTGACTGCAGTATAGTATTCTAAAGAGTACATATCCCATAATTTCTTTATCCAGCCTACCACTGATGGGCATTTACGTTGGTTCCAGGTCTTGGGTATTGTGATTTGAGCTGCAATAAACATTAGGGTGCAGACCGCTTGTTTGTTTCCCAATTTCATTTCCTTTGGGTAAATTCCAAGGAGTGGGATGGCTAGGTCGAACGTTATGGTTATCTTCAGGTTTCTGAGGAATCTCCAGACTGACTTCCATAGTGGCTTCACCAGTTTGCATTCCCACCAACAGTGGGTTAGTGTCCCTTTTTCCCTACCTCCTCTCCAGCATCTATTGTTGGTAGATTTCTGAATGTGAGCCATTCTAACCGGGGTGAGGTGAAACCTCATTGTGGTTTTGATTTGCATTTCCCTGATTGCTAGTGATCTTGAACATATTTTCATGTGCCTGTTGGCCATTTGGATTTCCTCTTTTGAAAATATCTTTGAGGTCCTTAGCCAATCTGGTTTTTGTTTTCTTTTGTGTGGAGTGTCTTGATCTCTTTGTAGATTCTGGCTATTAACCCTTTATCTGTTGCATAGTTTGCAAATATTTTTTCCCATTCTGTTGGTTGTCTCTTCACTCTCCTGTTTCTTTTGCAGTACAGAAACTTCTCAATTTGATGAAATCCCAATAGCTGATTTTGGCTTTGACTGCCTGTGCCTCCTGGGTCTTTTCCTGAAACTCTTTGCCTGTGCCAATATCTTGAAGGGTTTCTCCAATGTTCTGTAATAACTTGATGGTGTCAGGTCATAGATTTAGGTTTTTAATCCATATTGAGTGGATTTTTGTGTAAGGTGTAAGATATGGGTCTTGCTTCATGATTCTGCATGTGGAAATTCAGTTTTCCAGCACCATTTATTGAATAGACTGTCCTTGCTCCAGGAATTAGTTTTAGATCCTTGGTCAAATATAAGTTGGCTGTAGTTGTTTGGGTTGATTTCTGGCATTTCTATTCTGTTCCATTGCTCTATCCATCTGTTTCTGTACCAGTACCATGCTGTTTTGATTACAACTGCCCTTTAGTATGTCCTGAAATCTGGTATTGTGATGCCTCCAGCTTTGTTTTTGTTGTAGAAGATTGCTTTAGCCATTCAAGGTCTCTTGTGCCTCCATATGAATTTCAGCATAGTTTTTTCTAGATCTGAGAAGAATGTCTTTGGTATTTTGATTTGAATTGCATTGAATCTATAAATTGCTTTTAGGTGAAGGGACATATTGATGATGTTGATTCTTCCAATCCATGAGCATGGAAGATTTTTCTATTTTTTGGTAGCCTCTTCTATATCTTTCTTTAAGGTTTTTTAATTTTCATCGTAGAGATCCTAACGTCCTTGGTTAAGTTTATTCCAATGTATTTGTTTTTGTAGCTATTGTGAATGGGATTGATCTTAGAAGTTCTTCCTCAGCCATGGCATATCCTGTGTATACAAAGGCTGTTGATTTTTGTGCATTGATTTTATATCCTGAAACTTTGCCAAACTCTTCTATGAGTTGCAATAGTCTCTTAGTAGAGTTCTTTGGGTCCCCTAAATAAAGAATCATATCATCTGCAAAGAGGGATAATTTGACTTCTTCCTTCCCAATTTGTATCCCTTTAATTTCTTTTTCTTGCCCAATAGCTCTGGCTAAAACTTCCAGAACTCTATTGAATATCAGTGGTGAGAGTGGGCATCCATGTCTGGTACCAGATCTCAGTGGAAATGCTTACAACTTTTCCCCATTCAATAGGATGTTGGCCATGGGTTTTTCATAAATTGTTTTGATTGTATTAAGGAATGTTCCTTCCATACCCAGTTTGCTTAAATTTTTCATCATGAAAGGCTGTTGTATTTTATCAAATGCTTTCTCGGCATCGATTGAAATAATCATATTGTTTTCTTCTTCAGTCTGTTAATGTGGTGTATCACATTGATTGTTTCATGCACATTGAACCATCCTTGCATACCAGGGATAAATCCCACTTGGTCTGGGTGGATGATCTTTCTGATGTGTTTCTATTGGCCAGAATTTTATTGAGGATTTTTGCATCTATGTTCATCAGGGATATTGGTCTGTAATTCTCTGTCAATGCTGCATCTTTCCTTGGCTTAGGAATTAAGGAGATGCTGGCTTCATAGAGAGAATTTGGGAGGATTCCCTCTTTTTTGATTGTTCTGAATAGTTTGGGAAGAATTGGAGTCAGTTCTTCTTTAAATGTCTGGTAGAATTCAGCAGTGAATCCATTTGGTCCTGAGCTTTTCTTTTTTGCGAGGGCCTTTATGATCATTTCAATTTATGTCTCAGTTATGGGTCTGTTTAGGTTTTCTATGTCTTCCTGCTTCAATGTAGATAGGTTGCATGTGTCCAGGAATCTATCCATTTCTGATAGGTTTCCATATTTGCTGGCATACAAGACCTTGTAGTAATTTTGATGATTCTCTTTATTTCCGTGGTGTCTGTTTTATGTTTCCTTATGATCTCTGATTTTATTGATCTGGGTATTTCTCTTCTTTTTTTAGTTAGTTGGGCCAATGGGGTGTCAATTTTTTAATTTTTTGAAAAAAACAGCTTCTCGTTTGGCTGATTTTTTAAAATTTTTTTTTATTAATCCTGTTGATTTCTTCTCTGAATTTATTTATTTCTCTTCTCCTACTAGATTTGGGTCTGCTTTGCTGAAGATTTTCTAGATGCTTGAGATGAATTGAAAGCTCATCTATTTAGTGCATTTCCAATTTCTTGATGTAGGCACCTATTGATATAAACATTTCTCTTAACACTGCTTTTGCTGTATCCCATAAGTTTTGGTATGTTGTGCTGTTATCCTCATTTACTTCCAGAAAATTTTTGATTTCTCTTTTAATTTCTTCTATGACCCATTGTTCATTCAGGAGCATGTTGTTCAATCTCCATGTGTTTGCATATGCTCTAGGGATTCCTGAGTTGCTAATTTCCAACTTCATTCCTTTATGGTCTGAGCAGCTGCATGGTATGATTCTAATTCCAAATGGTATGATTCTAATTCTTTTGAATTTGCTGAGACTTGCTTTATGGCCTAGTATTTGGTCAATCCTAGAGAAGTTTCCATGTACTGCTGAGAAGAAAGTAAATGCTTTCTGTGTAGGATGAAAAGTTCTGTATATATCTGTTAGCTCCATTTGGGCTATAGTGTCATTTAAATCTACTGTCTCCTTGTTTATTTTCTGTCCTGTTGATCTGTCTATTTCTGAGAGTGGAGTATTGAAGTCCCCCAGAACTATTGTATTGTGGTCTAAGTCTCCCTTTAAGTACATTAACAAATCTTTTAAATAAACTGGTGCCCTGTAATTAGGTGTATATACATTGATAATCGTCATATCTTCCTGTTGAATTGATCCCTTGATCATTATATAGTGCCCCTCTTTTTCTCTCTAAACAGTTTTTGTGGTAAAGTTTATGTTGTCTGATATTAATATGGCTATGCCCGCCCATTTTTCATTTCTGCTGGTGTGGTATATCTTTTTCCAGCCTTTCACCTTCAGTCTGTATGCATCTTTGCTGGAAAGATGTGTTTCTTGTAAGCAGCAAATAGATGGGTTTTGTTTCTTTACCCAGTCAGCCAATCGGTGTCTTTTAACTGGACAGTTCAGGCCATTAACATTCAATGTGACGATTGCTGCATAGTAACTTTGCCCTGCCATTTGCCAAAGATATTTTCTAATATAGGTTTTGAACTTCCTGTGATCTTTTGCTGTGAGGTTTCCTTCATTTACCTTCTTTCATATTGATGACCATATTTCTGTGTTTCTGTGTGTAACACATCTTTAAGCATCTTTTGCAGGGCTGGACAAGTGGCAACAAATTCTTTCAACTTCTGTTTGCTGTGAAAGGTCTTTATTTCACCTTCATTCACGAATGAGAGCTTTGCAGGGTATAATATTCTGGGCTGGAAGTTTTTCTCTCTTAGTACCTGGGCTATATGTCACCATTCCCTCCCAGCTTGTAGGATTTCTCATGAGAAGTCAGCTGTGAATCTGATTGGAGATCCTCTGAGAGTAATCTGACGTTTCTCTCTTGCACATTTTAGGATCTTTTCTTTATGTTTCACTGCAGTGAGTTTAATTACAATGTGACGTGGTGAGGATCTCTTTTGGTCATGTATATTAGGGGTTCTATGAGCTTCCTGTACAGGATGTCTCTGTTCTTCTTTAAACCTGGGAAATTTTCTGCTAGTATCTCACTAAAAAAGGCCTTCTAATCCTTTCTCCCTCTCCATGCCTTCAGGAACTCCTAGAGTTCTAATGTTGGGTTTTTTAATAGTATCTTGAAGATTCCTGACAATATTTTTTAGATCTCTAATTTCCTCTTCTTTTCTTTAGTTTGACTGTATATTTTCCTGTGCTCGGTCTTCTAAGTCCAATATTCTCTCTTCTGCATCACCCATTCTGTTTTTAAGGCTCTCTAATGTGTTTGTCATTTGATCAATTGAATTCTTCATTTCCTTATGATTTCTCATCACTATCGCTGTTTCATGTTCTACTGGTTCTTTAATTTCATTTTGATTCCTCCTTAATATTTCATTTTCGTGAGAGAGATTTTCTATCTTGTCCATTAAAGATTTCTGTAGTTCAAGAATTTTTTTTGAGAACTTCTTAGTGTTCTTATCAATTTTTTGAGATCCACTTCTTGCATTTCTTCTATCTCATCATCTTCATAATCTTGATTTGGGATGTGTATTTCATTTGGGGGTGTCATACTGTCTTCCTTGTTCTTGTTACCTCATTTTCTGCGTTTGTTGTTTGGCATATTGGAGATATTTGATTTCTCCTCATTATACTGTGACTCTATATTAAGTGGACTGTCTGCTTTTCATGGATCCTTAAAGGCTGTGATGGGTGTGGACAGAGAGCTCTGTTTGGTTCTTTGGGGATAAGGGTGTGCCAAAGGTGACTCACCCAGATTGTTCTCCCACTTGCTTGCTCTCTCTCTCACTCTCTCTTTTTTTTCTGACTCAGTTGGGAAGTAATTCCACACAACTGAGTGGAATTGAGGGTAGTTGAGGTATGAAATCTGGCCCCTGTGGGTATTTGTCTGGTTACCCCTGGGACCACACAAAGAGTCCATGCAGCCCTCAGTGTGGTCTCAAATTTCTCAATAGTCTCTCCCCAGTTTCCCCAAGTTACCGAGTTTGTGTACTCGGTGAGTTCTCTCGCCCTCCCCTCAGATTTTCACAGTGTCAGTTCGTTAGCTCCTCACTTTCACTAACTAGGTCTTAACCTTCTATTATTTCTCCCCACCAGAGTCAGGTTTTTCTGCTTGGCTAATGGCCGGCACCTCTTTACATACATAAAATGGCACTGGCTCATTGTCTTGCTTGGCTTTGTAAGGTGAGTGGAGAGAGACATTAATGTCTGTGCCAGTTCCCCTTATTTGTTCATTTTTTCTCTCCACCAGTCTGCCTGGTGAGCTTTCCCCAGTGAGGCTTTCATTCCCTGTAGGCTCTTTCTGCCTTTCCCCACCAATGTCTTGGGTTACCGAGGTTTTTATTTCACCTCCCCTTCCAGCGCTGGTGCACAAACTCTGCAGCACGGCTTCTGCGGCGGCGCAGCTTGTGGGGCTCGGCTTCTGCTTCTGTGGTGGCGTGGCTCCCATGGCTCGGCTTCCACATGGTGGGCAACATTGCTCTCTTCGTAGGTCCTCCGTGTCACCTCCAATAGATCCAGGAGACTTTCCTCTGCAATTTTTTCCTGAGCCTTTTCCTGTGGCTATGGTAGCTCCACTTTTATTAAACTATCTTTTCCCAGACTATCGGTGCGCACCTTCACTATTCCACCATCTTGGCTCTGCTTGTTTGTTTTTTTTTGACAGGCAGAGTTAGACATTGAGAATGGCTGCTCCAAAGCTAGGAGCCAAGTGCCTCTCCTGGTCTCCCATGTGGGTACAGGGCCCAGGGGCATGGGCCATCCTCCACTGAACTCCCGAGCCACAGAAGAGAGCTGAACAAAATCCAGCACCCTGACCGGGACTAGCACCCAGGGTGCCAGCGCTGCAGGCAGAGGATTAGCCTATTGAGTTGTGGCACCAGCCTTGGCTGTTCCACTTCTGATCCAGTTCTCTACTTTGTGCTGGGAAATCAGTAGAGTATGGCCCAAGTTCTAGGGCCCCTGCACCTGTGTGGGAGACCTGGAAAAATCTCCTGGCTCTTGGCTTGGTATTGGCACAGCTCCAGCCACTGTGGCCAATTGGGAAGTGAACCATCAGATGGAAGACCTTTCTCTCTCTCTCTCTACCTCTCCTCACTCTGTATAACTCTGACTTTCAAATAAATAAATATTTAAAAAAAAAACTAGGAAAAAGTTACCTAGTGTTAAGAAAACAAATTACTGAATATTATTTTTTGTGGTTGAATTTCTTGCATAGTGTGGTTCCTAATAGTTTCTTGGAGGCTGAATGGAATTCATGGGCAGGAATAGGAATGTGTAGGGAACAGAATCTGCAGCATTTAGCTTTTTTTTTTAGGATTTATTGCTTTATTTTCAAGGGGGCAGAGTTACAAAAATAAAAGAAGGGGAGAATGAATCTGAGAATCTTAGAATCTTACATCTGGTGGTTCACTCCCCTAAGAGTCACAATGGTGAAGGTTAAGCAATATTAAAGCCAGGAAGCAAGAGATTCATCTGGGTCTCCCACCCAATGCAATGGCCCATCTCCCAATGCTTTCCCTGGCACATTTTCAAAGGCTTGGATTGTAAGTTGAGTTGCTAGGACTGAAAGCTCCATCGATATGAGATGCCAGCCCTTGCAGGTGGTAGCTAAACCTGTTATTTCTCAATGCCAGCTCCCATGGCAAGTCCTTAAAGAGCTCTCCATACAATTCTCCCAGCCTGTCTATAGATTCATGTTGCATTGCTGCCTTTCCAAAATAATATCTTAAGGCAAATCATTCCTTTCTTCATTATTACTTTATGCTACTGAAAGTGTTTTCTGTAGTTGAATTTGTTTTGTTTTGTTTTATTATTTATTTGACAGATAGAGTTAGACAGTGAGAGAGAGAGAGACAGAGAGAAAGGTCTTCCTTCCCTTGGTTCACTCCCCACATGGCTGCCACGGCCAACACTGCACCCATCTGCAGCCAGGTGCCAGGTACTTCCTCCTGGTCTCCCATGCAGGTGCAGGGGCCAAAGCATTTGGTCAACCCTCCACTGCCCTCCTGGGCCAGAGCAGGGAGCTGAATTGGAAGAGGGGCAACTGGGATTAGAACCCAGTGCCCATATGGGATGCCAGTGCTGCAGGTGGAGGATTAACCAAGTGAGCCTCATTGCTGGCCCCTGTACTTGAATTTTTTATGCAATAAAGTAAATTATGTATTTGGCAGGTAGAAAGACACAAAGTGAGTGAAGTAAGCTAAGAAAGACAATAGTGGGGACAAAACTGTGGTATAATGTGTTCTACCACTGCCTACAATGTGGACACTCCATATTTAGGCTGGTTCAAGTTCTTTCTGCTTTGCTTCCAAACCAGTTCCTTGCTAATATAATTCTACTTTCTTCTCAGTATTACACATCCAAGTATTCCATACACTCTCCCATTCACAACACCTTGTAGTTCTTTACAGATTTGACCCTCTTGGATATGACATTCCTGCTTCCTTCCCAGGGTAGCCTCTCCCACAGGTTTCAGAACATAGTTGCTATTCCCCATTGAATACTTATTTGTAGCTATCCAATGTGAATTTATGCTGAACATATCTAAAATGAAAGCCTCGTTATTCATTTCTCCATTTACTTGTATAAGGTATTACTATGAGCTAGCCTTGGCCAAAACATCAAAATGTTTTTTTTTTCTAAACTCCTCCCACTTTCTCATTTTTAAAGTCATCTGGTTTAAAATCCTAGTACTTTTGCTTTTTTGTTTTGAAATATTTATTTTATATCTAAATATACTCTCTAAAAATGGAAGTAATCATATATATATCCTTATATGCTTAGAATTGTTTTTGAATTACAGTAAATCTATTCTCTTGATATTTGTAAAATAGAATATAAATAATAACTACTGCTTTCAGTTTAAAAATTGAGAATTATTAATTTGGCAAACATCTTGAAGAATGTATTAGCTCAGTGCTGAGCTTTTATCTCTCCTCAGATGGGATGACAGGCTTAGGAGTCAGTAGGGGAATGCAATCAGTAGTTAGGACATGCAAGTGAACCAGACTCAAAATCAAGAATGTAAATAAAGGAGACATAGAACATGAACAATTTCCTGGTTACTAAGATGGTGAGTGTTTGTCACTAGCTTAAGTTGCCATTTTGAATACCCACATACCCTATCAGATTGCTTCATTTTGAGTCTCACTACTCTCCTCTTTCTCCATTTCCTGTGAATATGTGTCCTCGGAGGCAGTAGTTGATGGCTAAAATATTTGACTCCCTACCTCCCAAATGGGTGACCAAATTAAATTTCAGTATCCTGGTATATTTTTGGATGAAGTGATTTTGGGTGGAATTAATTGGAAAATGAAATATTCCCACTCTCCCTCATCTCTCTCTCCATTTGAATCAAAATGAAAACAAATCAATAAAATTTTAGAAAATATACCTCTGTCATCACCTGAATTCCATATAGATTGTGTGTGTTTATGTCCTGAATCTGCTCCTAATTCCAGCTTCCTGCTAATACAGAGTTAGGAGACTGCAGGTGAGTCTCTGTCATCACCCGAAGATACCCAGCCTGACACAGCCTTCATTATTTAGGCATTTGTGGAGTAAAGAAGATTATGGGATTTCTATGCTTCTGTGTCTATTTCTCTCTCTCTCTCTCTCTCTCTCTCTCTCTCTCCTCTCTTTCTCTTTCTTTATCTCTCCCTTCCTCTTTCTCTTTCTCTCTCTCTCTCTCTATCTATCTCTCTCTGTGCATGTGTGTGTTTCAAATAAAAGTAAATGAATAAGGATACACTTTCAGATATGTCTTGTACATTTTGCATACACACATGTATATATATGATTCTTTCTGTAATTTGATATAATACAAAATTGTATATTTCTACCCTCTCCTGATAAAATAGCTTGTCATGTTTTCAAGTACTGTTAAATGTTATATCATCATATTTCATTGGTTACACCTAAATTTACATCTAAATTAGCATTAAAATAGATGTATGTATGTATAATTGCAAATGATTATGGAAGAGGACTTGGTTATTAATTTGTTAAAATCCAGTATTATATATGATAAAAGTATAACCTATCATTTGGCATTTTAAATTGTGAATGTCTATGTCAGTAAGCCTATACACATTCTTCTGCAATAATCAACACCATCCATCTATCTTTCTTTAATCTCCCCAGGTAAAACTTTGTGCCTCAGAAACCAAATCCCTATGCCCCTCCACCACAGACCATGGAAGTCAATTCTCTACGTTATATATCTATTAATTTGTCTCCTCTAGTTACCTCATAGAAGGTGAATCACAAAATAATTATCATTTTGTAATGGCTTATTTCATGTACCGGTATGCCTTTACAGTCAGTCCATATTGTACTATATTGTACCATATTATACTTTACTGTATGCTGAAATGGTTTGAATATGATTTACTGTGAATAAATCCAACTTGAGACATGAAGAAGGTGGAATTTTAATCTTACAATAGTGTTAAGAGTTAGAGCCTTACCTAGATGAGTAAGGATTAATTGGGGGTAATCCTGTTAGGTCTCAGAATTGCTTGGATACGGACATTTTTAAAAGAAGATGGAGGCCATCAAAACAATCCCACACTCTTTCTTTCTGATGTACTGCACTGCTTCTGAACTTTCTGAGTGAGAAAGTGAACAGCATCAGCAGGTCTTCAGTACTGTGGGCCATATCATCTGCATCACTTTACATTTGCATCAGTACTGCATGATAATTTCATTTCTCTGATATTATGGGCACTTGTTATTTTAAATTTATTTTTATTTAGTAAATATAGAAATCCATAGTACAGTTAATGGATTACAATGGCTTCCTCCCCCCATAATTTCCCTCCCACTGATACCCCTCCCATCTCCTCCTCCCTCTCACATTGCATTCACATCAAGATTCATCTTCAATTATCTTTATATACAGAAGATCGATTCAATATATATTAAGTAAAGATTTCATCAGTTTGCACCCACACAGAAACAGAAAGTGTAAAATACTGTTTCAGTACTAGTTATAGCATTACTTCACATTGGAAAACACACTAAGCACAGATCCCACATGAGAAGTAAGTACACAGTGACTCCTGTTGTTGACTTAACAATTTGACACTTTTGTTTATGGCGTCAGTAATCTCGCTAGGCTCTAGTCATGAGTTGCCAAGGCTATGGAAGCCTTTTGAGTTCGCCAGTTTCGATCTTATTCTGACAGGGTCATAGTCAAAGTGGAAGTTCTCTCCTCCCTTCAGAGAAAGGTACCTCCTTCTTTGATGGCCCCGTTCTTTCCACTGGGATCTCACTCGCAGAGATCTTCCATTTAGGTCTTTTTTTTCCAGGGTGTTTTGGCTTTCCATGCCTAAAATACTCTCATAGGCTCTTCAGCCAGGTCCGATTGCCTTAAGGGCTGATTCTGAGGCCAGAGTACTATTTACAACATCTGCCATTCTATGAGTCTGCTGTGTATCCCGCTTCCCATGATGGATCGTTCTGTCCCTTTTTGATTCTATCAGCTAGTATTAGCAGACACTAGTCTTGTTTGTGTGGTCCCTTTGACTCTTAGACCTATCAGTGTGATCAATTGTGAACTGAATTTGACCACTTGGACTAGTGAGATGGCATTGTACATGCCACCTTGATGGGATTGTATTGGGATCCCCTGGCATGATTCTAACTCCACCATTTGGGACAAGTCCAATTGAGCATGTCCCAAATTGTACATCTCCTCCCTCTCTTATTCCCACTCTTATATTTAACAGGTATCACTTTTCAGTTAAAATTTAAACACCTAAGAATAGTTGTGTGTTAATCACAGAGTTCAACCAATAGTACTAGAACAAAACAATGAGAAAATACTAGAATGGATAAAGTATTACATTGTACATCAACAGTCAGGACACGAGCTTATCAAGTCACTGTTTCTCATAGTGTCCATTTTACTTCAACAGGTTTCCCCTTTGGTGCTCAGATAGTTGTCGCTGATCAGGGAGAACATATGAAATTTTTCCCTTTTGGCCTGGCTTAATTCACTCAGCATAATTTTTCCAGATTGCTCATTCTTGTTGCAAATGACTGGATTTCGTTGTTTTTCACCTCTGGATAGTATTTGATAGAGTGCACGTCCCATAATTTCTTTATCCAGTCTACTGTTGATGGGCATTTGGGTTGGTTCCAGCTCTTAGCTATTGTGAATTGAGCTGCAATAAACATTAATATGCAGACAGCTTGTTTGTTTCCCAATTTCATTTCCTTTGGGTAAATTCCAAGGAGTGGGATGGCTGGGTTGAATGGTAGGGTTATCTTCAGGTTTCTGAGGAATCTCCAGACTGACTTCCACAGTGGCTTCACCAGTTTGCATTCCCACCAACAGTGCGTTAGTGTCCCTTTTTCCCTACCTCCTCTCCAGCATCTATTGTTGGTAGATTTCTGAATGTGAGCCATTCTAACCGGGGTGAGGTGAAACCTCATTGTGGTTTTGATTTGCATCTCCCTGATTGCTAGTGATCTTGAACATTTTTTCATGTGCCTGTTGGCCATTTGGATTTCCTCTTTTGAAAAATGTCTGTTGAGGTCCTTGGCCCATCTCTTAAGTGGGTTGTTTGTTTTGATGTTGTGGAGTTTCTTGATTTCTTTGTAGATTCTTGTTATCAACCCTTTATCTGTTGCATAGTTTGCAAATATTTTTCCCATTCTGTCAGTTGCCTCTTCACTTTCCTGACTGTTTCTTTTGCAGTACAGAAACTTCTCAATTTGATGCAATCCCAAATGTTAATTTTGACTTTGACTGCTTGTGCTTCTGGGGTATTTTCCAAGAAGTCTTTGGCAGTACCTTTATCTTGCAGGGTTTCTCCAATGCTCTCTAATAATTTGATGGTGTCGGATCTTAGATTTAAGTCTTTAATCCTTGTTGAGTGAATGTTTGTGTAAGGTGAAAGGTCGGCATCTTGCTTCATGCTTTTGCATGTGGAAATCCAATTTTCCCAGCACAATTTATTGACTAGACTGTCCTTACTCCAGGGATTGGTTTTGGATTCTTGATAAATATAAGGTGACTGTAGAAGTTTGGATTGATTTCTGGTGTTTCTATTGTGTTCCATTGGTCTATCCATCTGTTCTGTACCAGTACAATGCTGTTTTGATAACAACTGCCCTGTAGTATGTCCTGAAATCTGCTATTGTGATGCCTCTGGCTTTGTTTTTGTTGTAGAAGATTGCTTTAGCTATTCGAGGTCTCTTGTGCCTCCATATGAATTTCAGCATCATTTTTCCAGATCTAGAAGCAGGTCTTTGGTATCTTGATTGGAATTGCATTGAATGTATAAATTGCTTTTGGGAGAATGGACATTTTGATGATATTGATTCTTCCAATCCATGAGCATGGAAGATTTTTCCATTTTTTGGTAGCCTTTTCTATATCTTTCTTTAAGGTTTTTTAATTTTCATTGTAGAGATCCTAACGTCCTTGGTTAAGTTTATTCCAAGGTATTTGATTGTTTTTGTAGCTATTGTGAATGGGATTGATCTTAGAAGTTCTTTCTCAGCTGTGGCATTGCCTGGGTATACAAAGGCTGTTGATTTTTGTGCATTGATTTTATATCCTGAAACTTTGCCAAACTATTCTATGAGTTGCACTAGTCTCTTAGTAGAGTTCTTTGGGTCCCCTAAATAAAGAATCATATCATCTGCAAAGAGGGATAGTTTGACTTCTTCCTTCCCAATTTGTATCCCTTTAATTTCTTTTTCTTGCCTAATAGCTCTGGCTAAAACTTCCAGAACTCTATTGAATAGCAGTGGTGAGAGTGGGCATCCATGTCTGGTACCAGATCTCAGTGGAAATGCTTACAACTTTTCCCCATTCAATAGGATGGTGACCGTGTTTTTTTCATAAATTGCTTTGATTGTATTAAGGAATGTTCCTTCCATACCCAGTTTGCTTAAAGTTTTCATCATGAAAGTGTGTTATATTTTATCAAATGCTTTCTCAGCATCTATTGAGGTAATCATATGGTTTTTCTTCTTCAGTCTGTTAATGTGGTGTATCACGTTGATTGTTTTGCACACATTGAACCATCCCTGTATGCCAGGGATAAATCCCACTTGGTCTGGGTGGATGATCTTTCTGATGTGTTGTTGCATTCTATTGGCCAGAATTTTATTGAGGATTTTTGCATCTATGTTCATCAGGGATATTGGTCTGTAATTCTCTTTCTTCTTTTTCTTTTTTTTTTTTTGACAGGCATAGTGGACAGTGAGATAGACAGAGAGACATAGAGAAAGGTCTTCCTTTTGCTGTTGGTTCACCTTCCAAAGGCCGCCACAGCCAGCACACTGCAGCCAGTGCACCGCACTGATCTGAAGGCAGGAGCCAGGTCTTATCCTGGTCTCCCATGGGTTGCAGGGTGCAAGCACTTGGGCCAACCTCCACTGCACTCCCTGGCCACAGCAGAGAGCTGGCCTGGAAGAGGGGCAACCGGGACAGAATCTGGAGCCCCGACCGGGACTAGAATCTGGTGTGCTGGCGCAGCAAGGCGGAGGATTAGCCTAGTGAGCTGAAGCGCCGACCTGTAATACTCTTTCAATGCTGCATGCTGCATCTTTTCCTGGCTTAGGAATTAAGGAGATGCTGGCTTCATAGAAAGAATTTGGGAGGATTCCCTCTTTTTTGATTGTTCTGAATAGTTTGGGAAGAATTGGAGTCAGTTCTTCTTTAAATGTCTGGTAGAATTCAGCAGTGAATCCATCTGGTCCTGAGCTTTTTTTTTTGTTTTTTTTTTGGAGGGCCTTTATGATCATTTCAATTTCTGTCTCAGTTATGGGTCTGTTTAGGTTTTCTATGTCTTCCTGCTTCAATGTAGATAGGTTGCATGTGTCCAGGAATCTATCCATTTCTGATAGGTTTCCATATTTGCTGGCATACAATTCCTTGTAGTAATTTTGATGATTCTCTTTATTTCCGTGGTGTCTGTTTTATGTTTCCTTATGATCTCTGATTTTATTGATCTGGGTATTTCTCTTCTTTTTTTAGTGAGTTGGGCCAGTGGGGTGTCAATTTTGTTTATTTTTTCAAAAAAAAACAGCTTCTCGTTTGGCTGATTTTTTGTAATTTTTTTTTGGATTCAATCCTGTTGATTTCTTCTCTGATTTTAATTTTTTCATTTCTCCTACTAGATTTGGGTCTGGTTTGCTGCAGTTTTTCTAGATGCTTGAGATGAATTGAAAGCTCATCTATTTAGTGGATTTCCAATTTCTTGATGTAGGCACCTATTGATATAAATGTTCCTCTTAACACTGCTTTTGCTTATCCCGTAAATTTTTCTGATTGAATTAACCTGAAAATCACACTCACACTCGATTTGGAGGGAATTAATATCTGTCCCCTCAGTATAAGGGTTCCATTTCTTATTCCAAAACATAAAAATTCATGTTGGTCGTGTTGCCTGTAGATTTCTAAGCATGAAACGCCAATTTGTTGTGTTTTTTATTTCCTAATGGCTACTCTGTCTAAACTCTTGTTTGTATTGTGTCAGAACACAAAATTTGGGAAGGAAGAAGGCAAAACAAACTCAGACCCAGAAAAAGTATAGGAAATTGCCGCTCCAGAAATGAAAAATCAGCTGAGGCAACCAAAATCATGACAGAAAGCCAGAATTGGAGCAAGCCAACATCTATGCCCTGATTGAAAAAGACCATTCCTCCTGTGCCCTGAACTCCATATTTTAGCCTCAAATCCAAAGTACACATCAGAAAATTCATTACAAACCATGATAAATGAGAAAAAATGTGAAAAAAGACCAAGAAATCGAAGAGTCCTTAGTGATATTGGGCTTGATTTAGTCAATGGAAACCGGATACTTCCAGATTCATCCACACCTCCCACCTGACTGGCTGTGGAATTCTGATAGAATTAACCTGAGCATCAAACTCACACTCGATTGGGAGGGAATTAACATCTGTCCCCTCATTAGAAGGGTTCCATTTCTTTTTCCAAAACACAAAAATTCATGTTGATTGTGTTGCCTGTAGATTTCAAGCATGAAACATCAAAGTGTTGTGTTTTTTATTTCATAATGGCTACTCTGTCTAAACTCTTGTTTGTATTGTGTCAGAATATCAAATTTGGGAAGGAAGAAGGCAAAACAAACTCAGACCCAGAAAACATTTAGGAAATTTCCACTCAAGAAAGCAAAAATCAGCTGAGGAACCCAAAACCATGACAGAAAGCCAGAATTGGAGCGAACAAACAGCTGCTCCCTGATTGAAAAAGACCATATCTGCCGTGTCCTGAACTCCATATTGCAGCCTCAAAACCAAAGCTCACATCAGAAAGTTCATTACAAACCATGAGAAATAAGAAAAATGTGGAAAAAGCCAAATAAATCCATGAGTCCTTGGTGATATTTGGCTTGATTTAGTCACAAGGAAACCAGGTGTTTATGATTCATCCACACGCCCTGCTGACTGGCTGTGGAATTCTGATTTAATTAACCTGAAAACCACACTTATAAAAATCGGCTGAGGCACCCAAAACCACAACAGAAAGCAAGACTTGGAGCAAGCCAACAGCTGTGCCCTGATTGCAAAACACCATTCCTACCGTGCCCTGAACTCCATACTCCTGCCACAAAACTAAAGGTAACATGAGAAAATACATTACAATGCATAATACATAAGAAAAATGTGAAAAAAAACCAAAGAAATCCAAGAGTCCTTAGTCATATTGGGCTTGAATTACTCACAAGGAAACCAACTGTTTCTGGATTCATCCACCCCTCTCACCTGACTGGCTGTGGAATTCAGATTGAATTTACACTCGATTTGGAGGGAATTAATACCTGTCCCCTCAGCAAAAGGGTAACATTTCATTTTTCAAAACACAAAAACTCCTCTTGGTCGTGTTGCCTGTAGATTTCTAAGCATGAAATATGAATTGGTTGTGTTATGTATTTCAAAATGGATACTCTGTGTAAACTCTTGTTTGTATTGTGTCAGAATACATAATTTGGGAAGGAAGAAGGCAAACTCAGACCCAGAATACATTTAGGAAATTGACGCTCAAGAAACCAAAAATCAGCTGAGGTCCCCAAAACAATGACAGAAATCCAGAATTGGAGCAAGCCAACAGCTGTGCCTGATTGAAAAAGAACCTTCCTCCCATGCCCTGAACTCAATATGCCAGCCTCAATACCAAAGCTTACATCAGAAAATGCATTACAAACAATGATAAATAAGAAAAATGTGGGAAAAGCCAAAGAAATCCAAGAGTCCTTAGTGATCTTGGGCTTGATTCAGTCACAAGGAAACTGGCTGCTTCCAGATTCATCTACACCTCCCAGCTAACTGGCTGTTGAATTCTGATTGATTTAACATGAAAATTGCACTCACACTCAATTTAGAGGGAATAAATATCTGTCCACTAATTGGAAGCGTTCCATTTTATTTTCCAAAACACAAAACCCATGTTGTTCGTGTTACCTGTAAATGTCTAAGCGTGAAATGCCAGTTTGTTGTGTTTTTATTTCATAATGGATACTCTGTCTTAACTCTTGTTTGTATTGCATCAGAATACAAAATTTGGGATGGAAGAAGGCAAAACAAACTCAGAGCCAGAAACAATTTAGGAAATTGTCACGCATGAACCCAAAACTCAGCTGAGGCACCCAAAACCATGACAGAAAGCCAGAATTGGAGCAAACCAACAGCTGTGCCCTGATTGAAAAAGACCATTCCTCCCATGCCCTGAACTCCATATTCCAGTCTCAAATACAAAGCTCACATCAGAAAATGCATTACAAACCATGATAAATAAGAAAAATGTGGAAAAAGCCAAATAAATCCAAGAGTCCTTAGTGATACTGGGGTTGATATAGTCACAAGGAATCTGGCTGTTTAAGATTCATCCACCCCTCCCAGCTGACTGGCTGTGGAATTCTGATTGAATTATCCTGAATATCGCACTCACACTTGAATGGAGGGAATTAATATCTGTCCCCAAGCAAAAGGATTCCATTTCAATTTCCAAAACACATAAAATCCTTCTGGTCATCTTGCCTGTAGATTATTAAGCATGAGACGCCAACTTGTTGTTTTTTTTTCTTTCCTAATGCATATTCTGTTAAACAATTTTCTGTAATGTGTCAGAATACAAAATTTGGGAAGGAAGAAGGCAAAACAAACTCAGAGCCAGAAACAATTTAGGAAATTGATGCTCAGGAAACCAAATATTGGCTGAGGGACTCAAAACCATGACAGAAAGCCAGAATTGGAGCAAACCAACAGTTGTGCCCTGATTGAAAAAGACCATATCTCCTGTGTCCTGAACTGCATATTCCAGCGTCGAAACCAAAGCTCACATCAGAAAGTTCATTACAAACCATGAGAAATAAGAAAAATGTTGAGAAAGCCAAATAAATCCAGGAGTTGGTGATATTGGGCTTGATTTACTCACAAGGAATCCGGCTGTTTAAGATTCATCCACCCCTCCCAGCTGACTGGCTGTGGAATTCTGATTGAATTCACCAGAAAATTGCACTCACACTCAATTTGGAGGGAATTAATACCTGTCCCCTCATAAAAAGGGTTCCATTTCATTTTCCAAAACAGAAAACTCCTCTTGGTCGTGTTGCCCACAGATTTCTAAGCATGAAAGGCCAATTTGTTGGGATTTCTTTATTTCATAAGGGAAACTCTTTCTAAACTCTTGTTTGTATTGCGTCAGACTACCAAATTTGGGAAGGAAGAAGGCAAAACAAACTCAGACCCAGAAAAAATTAGGAAATTGCAATCAAGAAAGCAAAAATCAGCTGAGACAACCAAAACAATGAAAGAAAGCCAGAATTAGAGCAAGCCAACATCTATGCCCTGATTGAAAAAGACCACTCCTCCCCTGCCCTGAACTCCACAATCCAGCCTCAAATCCAAAGCTCGCATCAGAAAATTTATTACACACCATGATAAATAAGAAAAATATGAAAAAAGCCAAAGAAATCCAAGAGTCCTTGGTGATATTGGACTTAATTTAGTCACATGGAAACTGACTACTTCTGGATTCATCCACCCCTCCCAGCTGACTGGCTGTGGAATTCTGATTGAATTAACCTGAAAATTGAATTCACACTCGATTTGGAGGGAATTAATATCTGTCCCCTCAGCCACAGGGTTCCATTTCATTTTCCAAAGCACAAAAACTCACCTTGGTCGTGTTGCCTGTAGATTATTGAGCATGAGACGCCAATTCCTTTTTTTTTATTTCCTAATGGATACTCTGTGTAAACTCTTGTTTGTATTGTATCAGAATATAAAATATGGGAAAGAAGAAGGCAAAACCAACTCAGACCCAGAAAATTTAGGAAATTGCTGCTCAAGAAAACAAAAATCGGCTGAGGCACCCAAAAACAATGACAGAGAGCCAGAATTGGATGAAGCCAACAGCTGTGCCCTGATTGAAAAAGACCATTCTTCCTGTGACCTGAAATCCATATTCCAGCCTCAAATCCAAAGTACACATCAGAAAATTCATTACAAACCTTGATAAATAAGAAAAACATGAAAAAAGCCAAATAAATCCAAGAGTCCTTAGTGATATTGGGCTTGATTTATTCACATGGAAACTGGCTGTTCCTGGATTCATCCACCCCTCCCAGCTGACAGGCTGTGGAATTCTGATTGAATTAACCTGAAAATTGCACTCACATTCCAATTGGAGGTAATTAATATCTGTCCACTAATTTGAAGCGTTCTATTTCTTTTTCCAAAATACAAAAACTTATGTTGGTCGTGTTGCCTGTAATTTTCTAAGCATGAAACGCCAATTTGAGGTGCTTTTTATTTTGTATTGGCTAGTCTGTCTAAACTCTTGTTTGTATTGCTTCAGAATACAAATTATGGGAAGGAAGAAGGCAAAACAAACTCAGACCCAGAAACAGTTGAGGAAATTGTCGCTCAAGAAACCAAAAATTGGCTGAGGCAACCAAAACCATGACAGAAAGTCAGAATTGGAGGAAGCCAAGAGTTGTGCCCTGACTGAAATAGACCATTCTTGCCATGCCCTGAATTCCATATTCCAGCCTCAAATCCAAAGCTCACATCAGAAAATACATTACAAACCATAATAAATAAGTAAAATGCAAAAAAAGCCAAAGAAATCCCAGAGTCCTTAGTCATATTGGGCTTGATTTAGTTACAATGAAACCGGCAGGTGCCAGATTCAGCCACACCTCCCAGCTGACCTGCTGTGGAATTCTGATTGAATAAACCTGAATATTGCACTCATACTCGATTTGGAGGGAATTAATATGTGTCCCCCCAGCAAAAGTGTTGCATTTCATTTTCCAAAACACAAAACTCATGTTGGTCTTGTTGTCTGTAGATTATTAGGCATGAGACACCAATTTGGTGTTTTTCTTTTTATTACCAAATGGATACTCTGTCTTAACTCTTGTTTGTATTGTATCAGAATACAAAATTTGGGAAGGAAGAAGGCAAAACAAACTCAGATCCAGAAAATTTAGGAAATCGCTGCTCAAGAAACCAAAAACCAGCTGAGGCACCCACAACAATGACAGAAAGCCAGAATTGGAGCAAGCCAACAGCTGTTCCCTGGTTGGAAATGACCATTCCTCCCATGCCCTGAACTCCATATTCCAGCCTCAAAACCAAAGCTTACATCAGAAAGTTCATTACAAACCCTGAGAAATAAGAAAAATGTGAAAAAAGCCAAAGAAATCCAAGAGTCCTCAGTGATACTGGGCTTGATTTAGTCACAAGGAAACTGGCTGTTTCTGGATTCATCCACCCCTCCCAGCTGACTGGCTGTGGAATTCTGATTGAATTAACCTGAAAACTGCACTCACACTCGATTTGGAGGGAATTAATAGCAGTCCCCTCAGCCAAAGGGTTCCATTTCATTTTCCATATCACAAAAACTCCTCTTGGTCATGTTGCCTGTAGATTTGAAATGCCAACTTGTTGTGTTTTTTTTTTTTTTCTCATAATGGATACTCAGTATAAACTCTTGTTTGTATTGCATCAGAATACCAAATTTGGGAAGGAAGAAGGCAAAGCAAACTCAGACCCAGAAACAATTTATGAAATTGCCACTGAAGAAACCAAAAATTGGCTGAGGTTACCAAAACTATGACATAAATCCAGAATTGAAGCAAGCCAACAGTTGTGCCCTATTTGAGAAAGACCATTCCTCCCTTGACCTGAACTCCATATTCCAGCCTCAAAATCAAAGCTCACATCAGAAAATTCATTACTAACTATGAGAAATAAGAAAAACATGAAAAAAGCCAAAGAAATCCAAGAGTCCTTTGTGATATTGGGCTTGATTTAGTCACAAGGAAACCGGCTGCTTCCGGATTCATCCACCTTTCCCAGCTGACTGGCTGTGGATTTCTGATTGAATTTACTTGAAAATCACATACACACTCGATTTGGGGGAATTAATATCTGTCCCCTCAGCAAAAGGGTTCCATTTCTTTTTTCAAAACACAAAAACTCCTCTTGGTTTGTTGCCTGTAGATTTCTAAGCATGAAATGCCAACTTGTTTTGTTTTTATTTCATAATGGATACTCCGTCTAAACTCTTGTTGTGTTGCATCAGAATAAAAATTTGGAAAGCAAGAATTTAAAAGAAACTCAGACTGAGAATACATTTAGGAAATTTCCACTCAAGAAACCAAAAATCGGCTGAGGCACCCAAAACCATGAGAGAAAACCAGAATTGGAAGAAGCCAAGAGCTGTGCCCTGATTGAAAAAGACCATACCTCCTGTGCCCTGAACTCCATACTCCAGCCTCAAAACCAAAGCTCACATCAGAAAGTTCATTACAAACTATGGGAAATGAGATAAATGTGAAAAACAAAACAAAACAAAACAAAAAGAAATCCAAGAGCCTTAGTGATATTGGGCTTCATTTAGTCACAAGGAAACAGGCTATTCCTGCATTCATTCACCCCTCCCAGGTGACTGGCTGTGAAATTCTGATAAAATTAACCTGAAAATCGAATTCACACTCAATTTGGAGGGAATTGATACATGTCCCCTCAGCCTAAGGGTTCCATTTCATTTTCCAAAACACAAAAACTCCTCATGGTCGTGCTGCCTGTAGATTTCTAAGCATGAAATGCGAATTGGTTGTGTTTTCTCTTTCCTCATGGATACTCTGTCTAAACTCTTGTTTATATTGCATCAGAATACAAAAGTTGGGAAGGAAAAAGGCAAAACCAACTCAGACCCAGAATACCTTTAGGAAATAGCCGCTCAAGAAACGAAAAATCAGCTGAGGTACCCAAAACCACGACAGAAAGCCAGAATTGGAGCAAGCCAACAGTAGTGCCCTGATTGAAAAAGACCATTCCTCCCATGCCCTGAACTCAATATGCCAGCCTCAAAACCAAAGCTCACATCAGAAAATTAATTACTAACCATGATAAATAAGAAAAATGTGAAAACAGCCAAAGAAACGCAAGAGTCCTTAGTGATCTTGAGCTTGATTTAGTAACAAGGAAACCGGCTGTTTCCAGATTCATCCACCCCTCCCACCTGACTGACTGTGGAATTTTGATTGAATTTACCTGAAAACTGCACTCACACTCTATTTGGAGGGAATTAATATATGTCCCCTCAGTAAAAGGGTTCCATTTATTTTCCAAAACACGAAAACTGCTCTGGGTCGTGTTGCCTCTAGATTTCAAAGCATGAAATGCCAATTTGTTGTGTTTATTAATTTCCTAATAGGTACTCTGTCTAAACTCCTGTTTGTATTGCGTCAGAACACAAAATTTGGGAGGGAAGATGGCAAAACAAACTCAGACCCCCAAAAAATTTAGGAAATTGCTGCTCAAGAAACCAAAAATTGGCTGAGGCACCCAAAACAATGACAGCAAGCCAGAATTGGAGGAAGCAAACAGCTGTGCCCTGATTGAAAAAGACCATTCCTCCTTACATTGAAATCCATATTCCGGCCTCAAAACCAAAGCTCACGTGAGAAGGTTCATTGCAAACAATGAGAAAGAAGAAAAATTTGAAAAAAAAAAAAAAAACAAGGAAATCCAAGAGTCCTTAGTGATATTGGGTTTGATTTAGTCACAAGTAAACCGACTGCTTCTGTATTCAATCACCCCTGCCAGCTGACTGGCTGTGGAATTCTGATCAATTAACATGAAAACTTAATTCAAACTTGATTTGGTGGGAATTACTATCTGTCCCCTCAGCAACAGGGTTCCATTTCATTTTCCACAACACCAAAACTCCTCTAAGTCATGCTGCTTATACATTTCTAATCATTAAATGCCAATTTGTTGTGGTTTTATTTCAAAATGGATACTCTGTCTAAACTCTTGTTTGTATTGCATCAGAATACAAAATTTGGGAAGGAAGAAGGCAAAACAAACTCAGACCCAGAATACATTTAGGAAATTGCCGCTCAAGAAACCAAAAATCGGCTGAGGCACCCAAAACCATGACAGAAATCCAGAATTTGAGGAAGCCAACAGTTGTGTTCTGATTGAAAATGGCCATTTCTCCCGTGCCCTGAACTCCATTTTCCAGTCTCAAATTCAAAGCTCATTAGAAAATTCATAACAAATCATGATAAATAAGAAAAATATGAAAAATGCCCTAGATATCCATGAGTCCTCAGTGATATTGGGCTTGATTTAGTCACAAGAAAACTGGCTGTTCCTGATTTATCCACCCCTCCCAGATGACTGGCTGTGGAATTCTGATTGAATTAACCTGAAAACCGCACTCACACTCGATTTGGAGGCAATTAATATCTGTCCCCTCAGCAAATGGCTTCCATTCTGGTGGAATAAGAAAACAATATGCCCTGGGAATGAGAAACCCACAAGCAGAGTCCTACACTTGGAACAGAAGAAAATTTTCTAGTCCTTGTCCCATGTTCCCATGTAAAAAAGGAAGAGGTTCGTTAATTGCCATAGTTTCTCCCAGCTCATATACACTATTGTTTGATAGTCTGTCTCTCTTTCATGTTCCATGAATCCTATATGAGAAAGGCAGCACTAAATTAGGATAATTTCCACTTCCAAATAAGAGCTCAAGTAATGAAATTCTTTTCTTTTTTGATAAAACATGAGCCCACATTGTTTTATTGTTTCCCAAACTTATCATCTGCTGGCACCAGGAAGAACATAGCCACAATCTCTTTACTGTCAAGGGAGAACTTCTGCTGGAAGCCTGGGACATTATGACAAGAGACAGAATTTTAAACCATCTTACTCACAGAATACATTGGCCCTCCTGAAGTTCAACTAAGGGAATAAGGACAGAATTGCCACCCAGCACTAGAGATGATTAGAACTCCAAATGTCACATTTGGCAACCTGCACCAAGATCTTTGTGTCATGCAAGGAATTTCTATCCCTGAGCCAATTGGAATGACAGAGAGGGGGCACTAGAATTTTCTACACTATTCAGCTACAGAACTTTCTTTTTTTAAAAGGTTTGTTTATTTGAAAGGCAGAGTTTCAAAAGGCAGAGGCAGAGGAAGAGAACTTCCATCCATTGGTTCACTCCCCAAATGGCCACAACAGCTCAAGCTGGGCTGATCTCCCACATGGGTACATGTTTGCAAGCACTTGGGCCATCTTCTACTGCTTTCCCAGGCCATAGAAATAGCTGGGTCAGAAGTAGAGCACCTGGGTCTCAAATGGGCACTCATAATGTATACCAGCACTGCAGGCATTGGCATTAACTACTACACCACAGCACTATCCCTAGAACTTTCTTTAAAATAATGAATGTAAGCAAAGGAAAAGCCATTTTTGGTCCATATACTACACTGAGGCTTCAAAAAGTTCATAGAAAAAACTAGATGGACTTATTTTCATGCAAAAATGTTGAAATCCATACATAGCTTGTGCTTCATTCTATTTGAGCACTACTGCTAGGTAAAATGATGCTGTTTCTGGTCAAAAGCCAAGAGATGCTTCCAGGTATCCCATGTGGGTGCAGTGACCCAAGCACTTGGGCAATGCTCTGCAACTTTCCCAGGCACATTAGCAGGGGGACAAATCAGAAATGGAATAACTGGGACTCAAATGGGGCACCCATATGAAATGTCAGCAATACAGGAGATGTCTTTACCCGCTACACCAAAATGTCAGCCCCCACTCTTTATATGTTTTATATTTCATCTCTAAATTGTTCATTATAAGTTTAAACATGGGGTGGCACTGTGGTGTAGCAGGTAAAGCTTTTGCCTGCAGTGCTGGCATCCCATATGGGCACCAGTTTGAGTCCTAGCTGCTCCACTTACAATCCAGTTCACAGCTATAGCCTGGAAAATCAGTAGAGGATAGCCCAAATTCTTGGGCCCCTGTATCTATGTGGGAGACCTGGAAGAAGCTCCTGGCTCCTGGCCTTGGATAAGCACAGCTCCAGCTGTTGCAGCCAATTGGGAAGTGAACCAGCAGATGGAAGATCCCCCACCTCTGCCTCTGCTTCTCTCTCTGTGTAACTCTGACTTCCATATAAATGAATAAATCTTTTTAAAAAAACTAAGTTTAACCAAATGCAAAGTTCATAATTTCTAGTAAAGTAAGATTTAAATTATAAAAGTGGCTTACTACTCATAAATGCATCCTGCATGATAGAAGTACCCTTGTGATTTGGTGCTTACTAATGTAAGAGGAATTTTTTTTCCCACTTTGATTAGAAGTTTTTGAACTGGCTATATTGTCTATTGAGTTGAATTATTAAACACTTTATGTCATTAATTGAAGACTTGCACATCTATCAATGCTCTTATTGTCCACAACATGTTCCACCACCAGGGATCCACTGAGATACATCCATAGCTTGATGCTTCATTACTCTTTAACAGAGCATTGAGTTCTCCATTCTAGTGATGTTTATGATTGGAACATGTTAATTACAGCTTGTTTTATCATCTTAAGATTATTTCTGTTTTAAGCAGAAGCACTTTGCCACCAGCTATCAATTAAAAATAGTGTATTTGGGGGAAAAAGTAATAAGTTTAGAGTGGAGGTTTCTTAGGAAGTTTAACACTGTTAGCACAAGTCCAGCAGAGTATGTAAGCAGCCTAGGACTTGTTCTCTTCTGAATGAGATGAATTGCTAGAATTATATAGCATAACCCAGAATCTTGAAATTCAGATAGACATCTACACCAATGAATACTGACTTATAGTTTAAGGTATATGTTAAGCACTTTCAGCTATAATTTATATATATATATATATATATATAGAGAGAGAGAGAGAGAGAGAGCACATTTTTATGATCATCCCGATTCTAGGACATAAAACACTTGATACACATTGCTATATGCAATAAAGACAAAACTGTATATTAAACTTTAATTTTTGGTTTTAAAAATTTGTTCTAAAAGTGCAGAAAGCTTCCAAGTGATTCAACTAGCTACAATTATGATAATTTACACCCATGAAAATTAGTTTCCATCTCTGATTAATCTAAAATTAATAACTGTGGCTATAAAGCATTTTAACATACCTATCATTTTAATGCTGATAATATTAACCGAACAGGTGGTTATGGGGGTAAAACAAGAAAGGCTATAAAAAAAGTCTAAATTATGATAGTACTCCAATGAAGCCTTATAATATACTTACATAATTTTGATGATAGTATAATCTGCTATGTCCCTTTCTCTTGAGAAAAATGATCTTTGGCTAGTAGATTTATCTATACTCTCTTGCCAAACTAGTCCCCAGACAATGGACTTTCTAAAATCACTCAAATTGTGGCCACTCTGACTTCATCAACTTATGTCAATTTAATATTATTATATCACATATGCCTTAGAGAAAGAAAGGAGTTTGCCACCCAGAAATAGATTTCACTTTGGGATTTCACTGCATCTACTCTTCCTAACAGTAGCTTTCAAGGCTAAATAACCTTTTCATGCTAATGGCCCTAGCTACAGAAGTATAATCTTTTAAGTGAGAAAAATTGCTGTGTCTAAAAAGAAACAGTTGCAAGGCCTAGCCAATATGTATTATCAGGAGTGGCAGAGTGTGCATGAGACTGAGTCCTGAGGGTGGAGGAAAAATTTAGAAAAGGGAGGGTTTCTCAATGTGAGAACACTCATCAACAACAAAGGTTTTAACCCATTGTCAAAGATCCCAAAGGATGATGGTAATACTATGATGACATTTGAAAACTTAAACCAAAAACAGTCCATGCTAAGGGAGGTAGAAATAGCTGAATTTCTGTGATAGAGAAAGAAACAATCAAAATCTCACAGGAATTATGCTACAGTTACTAAAATGATACAGCTGAAAAAGTTATAAAATGACTATGTTCTACAAGAGGCCCAAAGACATTCCATTTACAAAAGCAATAAAATTGGTGTTGGTGCGAAGGGCACTGTTACTGCTGAGAACCACAGAGGTGGATCTTTTCTGTGGGTCATTCCTCATGGTAGGGAATGTCATAATCACTGGGAACTCAGATAGCAACTTGAATGTTAAGATTCCAAAATAATAGTGACTATGGTAGAAAACAGTGCTCTAGTCCAAGGTAAGTTTTCAAAGAGTCTATTGTTTCCTCTAGCCCAACATGGTTAACCTCTCTGCTCTCAAATTGTAAAATGGGGGGAAAATACTTGGTAATGGGAAGGACACAACATTGGTTCCGTGACCTACAATGCAAGAGCAGATACAAATGATACCCTCTAACCATCCTTCCAACTATACCTAAGTCAGAATCTATGTTACATTTCAGAAACAATGGATATTAGATAATATTAAATTATCAATTTTGAAAGTTGGTATACTGATACTGGATTTACGTGTTAAAGAGCATTATCTGTTTAAGTTCTTTCCTTAAAAATAAATAAGGCAAGAATCAGAGATTGTGAACACCAACATATCCAGATTTAATTCAACAGTTTAGATAGTTAAAATCAGACAGATACTGGAGGTTGATATTAGACTATCACAAATTCAAGGCATGCCAAGGATCAGAAATGGTAAATGAGAGGTGGGGAGGAACAATGCCAGATTTCATGAGAAAACATGTGTCCTGCATTAATAATGTTAACCATGAAATTATCCTAAGTCTGTCAGTGACCCAGCAGGGCTGATGCACTGCAATAATAAATTGAAGAGAGCATGCCCTGTAATTCAGTCTCCAATCAGGCCACAATTATCTATGTCATGAGCCAGTAAAAGGTGACTGTCATCCAGAGGAGTGCCTGTGGGGTTTCAGACCCAGTATGCCAGTGGGCCTATCACTGGTGACTATCTTTTTTTGTGTACTATATGGGTGGATGAGCCTCATCAATGTCAAGGAAGGTCCAGAGGAACCCATGAGATTTCCCTGAAATCCATCAACTTAGGAGCCCCTTCAGGACAGCATCAAGTAGAGAGTATTCTGCTTTTGTTGTGGATGGCCAGATTGGGTACCAGCCGGTGGATAATGAATAAAGGGAAGTCAGGGAGAACATCACATGGTGGTACACTCAGTAGTGTGGCAGGAAGCTGCTGCTGTGAACGCTTCTTGGATGCTTGTGCTTGGGGATTTTCCAGGGCAGTTTGATAGTGAGAGCCTAATTTCAGGGGCTATTAGACATCAGAGCCAGGAGATTTGGTTTGACCTGAGGGTCAAATATATACTTATATTCAAAATCCAGTATTTCAATAGGTTATATTTTGAATATCTATTCTGCACAGTTGTCTCATTCAATAATAAGTGGTTTCTGGTTCCTTGTTGCAGGGCAGGCATTGTTCATGGTTATGCCATTTGTGTGTAACATTAGCATTTTGTTTTGAAAAATCGGAAAGGACACTGCAGCTGTACTGATAGCAAATATCTGTGTGATTTCTCAACTGATTGTCCACCAACCAACTTTCAGGCCAGGCAGTAATTCTCAATATATTTGCAACAGTGAGACAAATATTGCAAACCAATTGGGAATTTTAGCCTTCTTTAGAGGAATGCAGCAATAACCAGGAATTAGGACTGAAGTCATTGTGTATAAAGGAATGGAGACACAGGTATCCTGACATGGGCTGTATGAATCAGAGAGGTCAGCATGTGAGGGGAAGATAATGGCTACATGTAGAGGAGCTGGAGACTCATGAGGATTGGCATGAGATACAAGCACAGTAGGAGCCACTTGAGGAAAGACGTGGTGTAAATAGAAGGGATGGAGACTCTGAAGCCAGCCCTTGCTGCAGGCACAAGGATAGGCTACTAAGAGCAGGCTTGGATGTCAAAGATTTTTAAATGCAAGATTACAAGGATGAACATCAGACCCAGCCAAATAAAATGGTAAAATTGCTGATAATATATGGTTTCAGGAGCAAGATCAGAGATACATAAAGTCTGGCATACCTGGAAGGCACACAGGGCTTGAGACATCACGAGGCAAATAGTTGGCAGAGTGATGGAGGATTGGAAAACACAGAAAGAAATAGAGGAGATGTCATATAAATCAGTGCACAGATAAATTTATAGGCTCAAGATATTATGTGAGAAGACAGAGACCTAATCATTGTGACATCCTTCTTAAGATCTAAGATGAACTATACAGCAATATAGGATAGTGAAAATGAAGAATATCATCAATATAATGTGTTTAGAAAGACTGTACAACAGAAATGAATTACAAAGGAAAAGTGTTTTTAAAACATATGAGCAGATGGTTGGAACTGTGGCGTATTAGGTTAAACTGCCATCTGCAGTGTTGGCATCCAATATGCATGCCAGTTCAAGTCCCAACTGCTCCACTTCCAATACAGCTCTCTTCTATGGCCTGGAAAAGCAGTAGAAGATGGCCCACATCCTTGGGCCCCTGCACCCACATGTCAGTGCCAGAAGAGTCTCCTGACTCCTGGTTTTAGGTTTGCCCAGCTCTGGTCATTTCAGGCATTTGGGGAGTAAATCTTTGATGGAATACATCTCTCTAACTCTCTGCCTCTGCTTCTCTGTAACACTTCCTTTCAAATAAATTAATATTTTTATAAAATGAGTAGAATTAATAAAGACTAGTATAATCTTAAGATAAAGTAAAAATATGCAACACAGATAACCAGTGACAGAAATTCAAACAGCATTGTTCTTGACCAAATTAATAAAGTTTAGCAACACAGTTAAAGAATATTCTGAAATGCATAGAAATAAGTTTTTTTTAAAAAAAACCTTAAACCCAGAGCCACCACGTTATGAAATAAATTTATCAAAAATCTTCAATAACATAGGAATCTGCTATATAAACAAAATAAGTTGACTCTGTTTGAAAAATCAAAATAACCGATGAACAAATTCAAAAGCAAAATTTCTGGCCTAGATTTGTAGAATTTCCCTCATATTCAAGGCAGTAAAACACTCCTCAATTTCCCAGATTCATAAAAAGTGGTAATAAATATGGAATATGATTTAATTTCTTTTCTGAATGCAGTATTACATTGATGCCACTGTCAGATCAAGACATGAACTAAAAAGGAACTTAAAGAACATATCTTTATAAAATGAGGTACAAATATTTTAAGCAACATGTTAATATAGAGCAAACTATGAAATCACAAGAGATCAATTAAAAAGCAAGATAGAGTCAAAGATGCCAAGGTGTTTAACATTTCAAAATAAATCATGTAAATAATTCATGTGGAAGAGAAACACAAAAAAATCACAGGGTAATTGCAATTAAAAGATGAAACATTTTGAATAAAATTAAGCATCTAATCACAAACATAAACTGTAAGTAAAGCAGTAAAAATAGTTATTACTTATTATAACTAAGATGGGCTGCAATGCACCTATAATATAAAGCATAATTGTCATAGAACACTGAAAGCTATTTCCCTTGGAACACAGCTGTATAAGCCGCTCTCCTTTTATTTTCTGTCTTCAACAATGTCCAGATGTGCAGTTAGGAAATTTAAAAAACAGAAAATTTTATGTATAAGGATATGCTTCTAAGCAGCAAAACCATCAATAAATGTTAATTAAACTATTATATACGGAGATACTCCCATAAAATTCAAAACAAATAAAAACTGACCAGAGAATTATGCAGGATTACTGTGTATAAGATCAATATATAAACCCAATGCGTGCCAGTAAGAATGAAACAGGCAACAATATTAAATTACAGAATACAGAACTACAAGTGAATATCTGTAATAGATACAAGAGAAAGCGAGGTCAATCTATGTAATGTATGTTTTAGTATCTTAAAATAGTCCTGGAGTCAATTTTTTTAAAAAAAAGTCAAATGACCTTAAAAAGGAGCCAAGAATATAAATAATATAAAGACCCAGAATACCGGAAAGATTCAGCATTCTGTTACACGCGAGACCATTATTGAAAGTCCAAGGGTCACAAGATTTTAATAGGGTCCTGGAAAAAGGAGGGAGGGACAGTGCTCTGATGTCATGATCATCAGGGAGGTGAGAGTGGCCCCTGCTGTTGGGAGGATCAAGCTGCAAAGATGAGGCAGTTTCAGACCTGAGACCAAGCAGAGTTCCTCTCTGCCCCCACCTGCCACAACCCCAAGCTATGGCCCTCATGCTAGGAGCATTTGGATGGGCTGTGTGTTCTCTGATGTTATGCATGCTCATTGTTAGGGCAGACTTTAAAATCAGGTGTTCAAAGGCAACACTGCTGAACCACACAGCGTCTTCTTTTCTGGCATCCCAATGTTAGGCTCAGGTGTTTCACCCATCGCTGCTCTGTGAACTTCCCTCACCACACTCAGGAGCCCTCAGGAGGATGCTGGGACTCATTGGAAGCTGGAAAGTGGTGAGTGTCAGAGACCAGTATTCTATGGGCACAGGAGGGGAGCTGGGCCAGTAGCCAGGACCCTGGTGTCCTGTCCTGTGTCTAAAGGAAAAGGGTTTGTGTGAACCCTGGGGCCTCACAGCTTTCCAAATTGATGGTGATTACAGAATCCACATGGGGAAATGAACTTCCACATGGGATCTGATATCCTTTGGTTGAGAAACGAGGTCACTAGTTTACAATTCAGTGCTGTCAGCACAGCTCTTCCTAGGTTCTGAGTCAGGTTTTGTTTGATGCTAATAACAGAATGGTACAGACTCAGTCATTTAGAAAGAAATGGTATTTGTCTCTTGGTTTGGGCCAAAGGTCGGAGGGCAGTATCTGTTGAGGGTCATCTTGTTGGCAGAGGTTTGGGTGGCACAGAGACCAAATGACCAAATAATGAAATTGCAGGAGGTTCAAATATGAAGTAGTTTCTATAGCACACACCTGGGAATAAGCAGTCACTCAATAATCACATGAATTGATTTAGCCTAATCACTTCATTAGGGTCCCACCTGTTCCCAATGATTAATCTCTCCTAATTGGGATTAAATGCCTTCACACCCTTGTGTGGAGAGTAAAATCTTCGTAAAGGCTAATCATTCTTCACTCCCCAACCCCAAGCTAACTGGTGTGAGAACTGAGAATCAAATAAACTGTTGAACACACAGTAGTTGCATTATGCATTGAAATTTGGTTTAGTCAAATGATAACTTGTAGCATTTGAGAATATCTCAGAAGATCAGATTCTGCTGGCTATAAAATGGTTTATAAATTTGAGAGTTCATTTGTGACTGGTAGAAGAAAAAAATTCTTTTCTCCTCAATTCCTATACCTTGGATTTTAACACTCAATATTCCATGGGCAATATGAGTGGCTATGATTCTGTCTAATACAGAAATTTCAGGCCATAGCTAACTCATGCAAATAAGATAACTTAGAGGGGACCTCTGGGTGACTTAATAATTTTGACTGGAGCCAAAAATCAAATACATGTTTTGCATTGGATTATGCCTGGGATGTGTTTACGCAAAATCTTAATCCATTATGGCTACTAACTCTATATAATGTCAGAATTGATCTATTGTAAAGTCATATGTGTGAAATTTAACCCAAAAATCACCCTCAAGGTAGTTTTGGAGAAAACAACAATCTTTCTCTTCGGCAAGAAAGTTACATGCTCAAATTCACTCCAAACCGCAAAGTCAGGAGATAATGTCCAGAAAACAGAAACAAAAACATAGGCTGTAGCAAGATCTGGGATTGAGATAGCCACAACACACCAGATATTTCTGCTTTCCTCCAGGCAAATCCAGAAAAAGTGGTGTGGAATTCAGGTGAAATTAACCAAAAAATCACCTTCAACGTGGTTCTGGAGAAATGCACAATCTTACTCTTCGGCAAGTGTATCCAATATGATATTTGCAAGAAAAAATATCATGTTTTCTCAGGTTTCTGAAGCTTTCTGCCAGGAAAATTTGAATGTGTCGAGGATTTGACTCCATGTGGAACCAATTAGCGTTTGCCAGGTGTAAACAAAAAGCTACATGCTCAAATTCAATTAAAACGGTGAATCCCGTAGATAATGTCCAGAAAACCCAAATAAAACCAGAGGCTGTAGCAAGATCTGGGATTGAGATAAGCACAACACACCTGATATTTGATTTTTCTCCAGGCATATCCGGACAAAGTGGTGTGGAATTCAGGTGAATTTAACCAAAAAATCACCATCAAAGTGTTTTTGGAGAAAAGCACTATCTTTCCTTTAGCAAGTGGATCCAATGTCATGTTTACAAGCACAAATATCATGTTTTCTCGGGTTTCTGAAGCTTTCTGCCAGGAAAACTCGAATGTGTGGAGGATTTGACTCCATGTGGAACCAATTAGCGCTTGCCAGCAGTTAAATGTAACAAAATGTTACATCCTCAAGTTCACTATAAACCGCAAAGTCAGGAGATAATGTCCAGGAAACTAAAATACAGAGGGTGTAGCAAGACCGGAGATTGCGATAGCCACAACACACCAGATATTTCTGCTTACATCCAGGCATATTCGGACAAAGCAGTGTGGAATTTGGGTGAAATTTATCCAAAAAAAAAAAAAAAACAGTCAAAGTGGTTTTGGAGAAAAGCACAATCTTTCTCTTTGACAAGCGGTTCTAATGTCATGTTTCCAAACACAACTATCATGTTTGCTTGGGTTTCTGAAGTTTTCTGCCTAGAAAACTTGAATGTGTGGAGGATTTGACTCCATGTGAAAACAATTTGTGCTTGCCAGCAGAAAACAATAAGTTACATGTCAAAATGCATTCAAAACCATAAATGCCTTACATAATGTCCAGAAAAATCAAAAAAACAAACCTAGAGGCTGTAGCAAGAACTGGGATTGAGATAGCCACAACACACCAGATATTTCTACTTTCCTCCAGGCATATCCAGACAAATTGGTGTGGAATTCGGTTGAAATTTAACCAAAAAAATAACCGTCAAAGTGGTTTTGGAGAAAAGCACAATCATTCTGTTTGGCAAATGCATCCAACGTCATGTTTACAAACACAAATATCATGTTTTCTCTGGTTTCTGAAGTTTTCTGCAGGAAAACTCGGATGTGTGGAGGATTTGACTCCATGTGGAACCAATTAGCGTTTCCCAGCAGAAAACAAAACATTACTTCCTAAAATGCATTCAAAAGCATAAAGTCATTAGATACTGTCCAGAAAACACAAACAAACCCAGAGGCTGTTCCAAGATCTGGGATTGAGATAGTCACAACACACTATATATTTCTGCTTTCATCCCAGGAAATCCTGATTTGTTGTGGTTTTCAGGTGAAATTTATCCAAATACAGAGGCTGCAGCAAGATCTGGGACTGACATAACCACAACACACCAGATATTACTGCGGTCATCCCAGTATATCCAGACAAATTGTTGTGGAATTCGGGTGAAATCTAACCAAAAAACCACATTGAAAGTGGTTTTGGAGAAAAGTACAATCTTTCTGTTGAGCAAATGCATCCCATGTCATGTTTACAAACACAAATATCATGTTTAATCGGGTTTCTGAAGCTTTCTGCCTAGAACACCGAATGTGTGGGGGATTTGACCCCATGTGGAACCAATTATCGTTTGCCAGCAGAAAACAAAAACTTACATGCTAAAATGCATTCAAAACTGTAAAGTCCCTAGAAAATGTCCAGAAAACACAAACAAACATAGAGGCTGTAGCAAGATCTGGGATTGAGATAGCCACAACACACCAGATATTTTTGTTTTCATCCAGGAGTATCTGGACAAATTGTTGTGCTTTTCAGGTGAAATTTAACCAAAAAACCACCAAGAAAGTGGTTTTGGAGAAAAGCACAATCTTCCTGTTCGGGTAATGCATCAGATGTCATGTTTACAAAAACAAATAGCATTTTTTTCTCAAGTTTCTGATGTTTTCTGCCTAGAAACCTTGAATGTGTGCAGGATTTGACACCAAGGGGTACCAATTAGCGTTTGCCAGCAGAAACCAAAAACTTGCATGCTAAAATGCATTGAAAACCTTAAAGTCCTTAGAGAATGTCCAAAAAAACACAAACACAGAGGCTGTAGCAAGATCTGGGATTGAGATAGCCACAACACACCAGATATTTTTGTTTTCATCCAGGAGTATCCGGAAATATTGTTGTGGTTTTCGGGTGAAATTTAACCAAAAAATCACAGTCAAAGTGGTTTTGGAGAAAAGCACAATCTTTCTGTTCAGCAAATGCATCCCAAGTCATGTTTGCAAACAGAAATATCATGTTTTCTCATGTTTCTGATGCTTTCTGCCTAGAATACTCGAATGTGTGAAGGATTTGACTCCAGATGGAACCAATTACTGTCTGTGAGCAGAAAACAAAAGTGTCATGGTAAAATGCAATCAAAACAGTAAAGTCCATAGAGAATTTCCAGAAAACACAAACAAACACAGAAGCTGTAGCAAGATCTGTGATTGAGATAGTCAGAACTCACCAGATATTTTTGTTTTCATCCAGGAGTATCTGGACAAATTGTTGTGGAATTTGGGTGAAATGTAACCAAAAGCCACCGTGAAAGTGCTTTTGGAGAAAAGCACAATCTTTCTGTTTCGCAAATGCATCCCATGTCATGTTTACAAATGCAAATATCATGTTTTCTCAGGTTTCTTCTGCCTAGAAAACAAGAATGTGTGTGGGATTTGACTCCATGTGGAACCAATTATCGTTTGCCGGCAGAAAACAAAAACTTCCATGCTAAAATGCACTCAAAACCTTAAAGTCTGTAGAGAATGTCCAGAAAACACAAACACACACAGAGGCTGTACAAGACCTGGGATTGAGTTAGCGATAACACACCAGATATTTCTGCGTTCATCCCAGCATATCCGGAAAAACTGTTGTGGAATTTGGGTGAAATTTAACCAAAAAACCACATTGAAAGTGGTTTTGGAGAAAAGCACAATCTTTCTTTTTCGCAAATGCATCCCATGTCATGTTTACAAACACAAATATCATGTTTAATCGGGTTTCTGAAGCCTTCCACCAAGAAAATGCAAATGTGTGGAGGATTTGACTCCAGGTGGAACCAATTACTGTCTGTGAGCAGAAAACAAAAAGTGTCATGGTAAAATGCATTCAAAACAGTAAAGTCCGTAGAGAATGTTCAGAAAACACAAACAAAGACAGAGGCTGCAGCAAGATCTGGGATTGAGATAGCCACAACACACCAGATATTTTTGTTTTCATCCAGGAGTATCTGGACAAATTGTTGTGGAATTTGGGTGAAATGTAACCAAAAACCACCATGAAAGTGGTTTTGGAGAAAAACACAATCTTCCTGTTTGGCAAATGCATCCCATGTCATGTTTACAAATGCAAATATCATGTTTAATCCGGTTTCTGAAACCTTCCACCAAGAAAATGCAAATGTGTGGAGGATTTGACTCCAGGTGGAACCAATTACTGTCTGTGAGCAGAAAACAAAAAGTGTCATGGTAAAATGCATTCAAAACAGTAAAGTCCGTAGAGAATGTCCAGAAAACACAAACAAAGACAGAGGCTGTAGCAAGATCTGGGATTGAGATAGCCACAACACACCAGATATTTTTGTTTTCATCCAGGAGTATCTGGACAAATTGTTGTGGAATTTGGGTGAAATGTAACCAAAAACCACCAAGAAAGTGGTTTTGGAGAAAAACACAATCTTCCTGTTTGGCAAATGCATCCCATGTCATGTTTACAAATGCAAATATCATGTTTAATCCTGTTTCTGATGCCTTCCACCTAGAAAACTCAAATGTGTGGAGGATTTGACCCCAGGTGGAACCAATTATCGTTTGCCGGTAGAAAACAAAAACTTACATGCTAAAATGCATTCAAAACTGTAAAGTCCATAGAGAATGTCTAGAAAACACAAACAAACATAGAGGCTGTAGCAAGACCTGGGATTGAGATAGCCACAACACACCAGATATTTTTGTTTTCATCCAGGAGTATCTGGACAAATTGTTGTGGTTTTCGGGTGAAATTTAACCAAAAAACCACCAAGAAAGTGGTTTTGGAGAAAAGCACAAACTTCCTGTTCGGCTAATGCATTGGATGTCATGTTCACAAACACAAATATGTATTCTCAGGTTTCTGAAGCTTTCCGCCTAGAGAATTCGAATGTCTGGAGGTTTTGACACCAAGGGGAACCAATTATCGTTTGCCGGGAGAAAACAAAAAGTGTCATGCTAAAATGCATTCAAAACTGTAAAGTCCATAGAGAATGTCCAGAAAACACAAACAAACAGAGACTGTAGCAAGATCTGGGATTGAGATAGCCACAACACACCAGATATTTTTGTTTTCATCCAGGAGTATGCGGAAATATTGTTGTGGTTTTCGGGTGAAATTTAACCAAAAAATCACAGTCAAAGTGCTTTTGGAGAAAAGCACAATCTTCCTGTTCGGCAGATGCATCCCATGTCATGTTTACAAACACAAATATCATGTTTAATTGGGTTTCTGAAGCTTTCTGCCTAGAAAACTCGAATGTGTGTGGGATTTGACCCCATGTGGAAGCAATTATCCTTTGCCGGCAGGAAACAAAAACTTACATGTTAAAATGCATTCAAAACTGTAAAGTCCCGAGAAAATGTCCAGAAAACACAAGCAAACAGAGAGGCTGTAGCACGATCTGGGATTGAGATAGCCACAACACACCAGAAATTTTGTTTTCATGCAGGAGTACCTGGACAAATTGTCGTGCTTTTCGGGTGAAATTTAACCAAAAAATAACCGTGAAACTGGTTTTGGAGAAAAGCACAATCTTTCTGTTTGGCAAATGCATCCAACGTCGTGTTTACATACACAAATATCATGTTTAATCGGGTTTCTGACGCTTTCTGCCTAGAAAACTCGAATGTGTTTAAGATTTGACTCCATGTGGTAGCAATTAGCGTTTGCCGGCAGAAAACAAAAAATTACATGCTAAAATGCATTCAAAACCAAAGTCTGTAAGGAATGTCCAGAAAACACAAACAAACAGAGAGGCTGTAGCACAATCTGGGATAGAGATAGCCACAACACACCAGATATTTTTGTTTTCATCCAGGAGTATCTGGACAAATTGTTGTGGGTTTTGCGTGAAATTTAACCAAAAAATAACCGTGAAACTGGTTTTGGAGAAAAGCACAATCATTCTGTTGAGCAAATGCATCCCATGTCATGTTTACAAAAACAAATATCATGTTTCCTCAGGATACTGAAGCTTTCTGCCTAGAAACCTCGATTGTGTGGAGGATTTGACACCAAGGGGAACTAATTAGCGTTTGCCAGAAGAAAACAAAAAGTGTCATGCTAAAATGCATTCAACAGTGTAAAGTCCATAGAGAATGTCCAGAAAACACAAACAAACAGAGAAGCTGTAGCAAGATCTTGGAATGAGATAGCCACAACACACCAGATATTTCTGCTTTCACCCCGGGAAATCCTCAAAATTTGTTGTGGTTTTCGGGCTATATTTAACAAAAAATCATGGTCAAAGTGGTTTTGGAGAAAAGCACAATCTTTCTGTTCGGCAAATGCATCCCATGTCATGTTTACAAACACAAATAGCATGTTTAACGGGTTTCTGAAGACTTCTGCCTAGAAAACACTAATGTGTGGAGGATTTGAATGCCAATTTGAGGTTTCTTGAGCAGCCGGTTTCCTTGCAAGTAAATCAAGCCCAATATCATTATGGATTCTTGCATTTCATTGGATTTTTTCTTATTTTTTTTATTTATCATGGTTTGTAATGAATTTTCTGATGTGAGCTTTGGTTTTGTGGCTGGCATATGGAGTTCAGGGAACAAGAGGAAGGGTCTTTTTCAATCAGGGCACAGCTGTTGGCTTGCTCCAATTCAGGTGTGCTGTCATTATTTTGGGTGCCTCAGCCGATTTGTGGTTTGTTGAGAGGCAATTTCCTAAATGTTTTCTGGGTCTGAGTTGGTTTTGCCTTCTTCCTTCCCAAATTTTGTATTCTGAGGCAATACAAACAACAGTTTGGACAGAG
Organism: Oryctolagus cuniculus; assembly: GCF_964237555.1. NCBI lineage: Eukaryota > Metazoa > Chordata > Mammalia > Lagomorpha > Leporidae > Oryctolagus > Oryctolagus cuniculus. The sequence continues at coordinate 86,186,706 of NC_091444.1, read as the reverse complement.
TAGCCATTATGAAATAAAAAACACAGCAAATGGGCATTTGAAGCTTAGAAATCTACAGATAACACGACCAAGGTGAGTTTTTGTGTTTTGGAAAATCAAATGGAACACTTTGGCTGAGGTGACAGATATTAATTGCCTCCAAACTGAGTTTCACTGCGATTTTCAGGTTAATTCAGTCAGAATTCCACAGGCAGTCAGCTGGAGGGGTGGATGAATCTGGGAACAGGCGGTCTCCTTGCGACTAAATCAAGCCCAATACCATTATGGATTCTTGCATTTCTTTGGATTTTTCTCTTTTTTCTTATTTATCATGGTTTCTAATTAATTTTCAGATGGGAGCTTTGGTTTTGAGGCTGGCATATTGAGTTCAGGGCACAAGAGGAATGTCCTTTTTCAATCAGGGCACAGCTGTTGGCTTGCTCCAATTCTGGCTTGCTGTCATTGTTTGGGTGCCTCAGCTTACTTTTGGTTTCTTGAGCGGCATTTGCCTAAATGTTTTCTGGGTCTGAGTTGGTTTTGCCTTCTTCTTTCCCAAATTTTGTATTCTGACGCAATACAAACATGAGTTTGGACTGAGTAGCCATTATGAAATAAAAAACACAACACATAGGCGTTTGAAGCTTAGAAATCTACAGGTAACATGACCAAGGTGAGTTTTTGTGTTTTGGAAAATCAAATGGAACACTTTGGCTTAGGTGAGAGATATTAATTGCCTCCAAACTGAGTTTCACTGCGATTTTCAGGTTAATTCAGTCAGAATTCTACAGGCAGTCAGCTGGAGGGGTGGATGAATCCGGGAACAGCCGGTCTCATTGCGACTAAATCAAGCCCAATATCATTATGGATTCTTGCATTTCCTTGGCTTTTTTCTCATATTTCTTATTTATCATGGTTTGTAATGAATCTTCTGATGTGAGCATCGGTTTTGAGGCTGCAATATGGAGTTCAGGGTACAAGAGGAAGGTTCTTTTTCAAACAGGGCACAGCTGTTGTCTTGCTCCAATTCTGGCTTGCCGTCATTGTTTTGGGTGCCTCAGCCGATTTGTGGTTTCTTGTGTGGCAATTTCCCAAATGTTTTCTGCGTCTCAGTTGGTTTTGCCTTCTTCTTTCCAAATTTTGTATTCTGATGTAATGCAAGCAAGATTTTGGACAGAGTAGCCATTATGAAAGAAAAAAAAAAACACAGCAAATTGGCCTTTCAGGATTAGAAATCTACAGGTAACACGACCAAGATGAGTTTCTGTATTTTGTAAAATGACATGGAAGCCTGCTGGTGAGGGGACAGATTCTAATTCCCTCCAAAATGAGTGTAGTCCGATTTTGAGGTGAATTCAATCTGAATTCCAAAGTCAGTCTGTGGAAGGGGTGGATGAATCTGGAAACATTCAGTTTCCTTGTGTCTAAATCCAGCGAAATATCACAAAGGAGTCTTGCATTTCTTTGGCTTTTTCACATTTCCCTTATTTTTCATGGTTTGTAACGAATTTTCTGATGTGAGCTTTGGTTTTGAGGCTGCAATATGGAGTTCAGGGCACCGGAGGAATGGTCTTTTTCAAACAGGGCACAGCTGTTGGCGTGCTCCAATTCTGGCTTGCTGTCATTGTTTTGGGTGCCTCAGCTGACTTTTGGTTTCTTGAGTGGCAATTTCCTAAATGTTTTCTGGGTCTGAGTTGGTTTTGCCTTCTTCCTTCCCAAATTGTGTATTCTGACGCAATACAAACACGAGTTTGGGCATAGTAGCCATTATGAAATAAAAAACACAACAAATAGGTGTTTGAAGCTTAGAAACTACAGGCAACACGACCAAGGTGAGTTTTTGTGTTTTGGAAAATAAAATGGAACACTTCGGCTGAGGTGACAGATATTAATTGCCTCCAAACTGAGTTTCACTGCGATTTTCAGGTTAATTCAGTCAGAATTCCACAGGCAGTCAGCTGCAGGGGTGGATGAATCCGGGAACAGCCGGTTTCCTTGCGACTAAATCAAGCCCAATATCATTATGGATTCTTGCATTTCCTTGGATTTTTTCTCAATTTTCTTATTTAGCATGGTTTGTAATGAATTTTCTGATGTGAGCTTTGGTTTTGAGGCTGACATATTGAGTTCAGGGCACAAGAGGCAGGTCCTTTTTCAATCAGGGCACAGCTGTTGGCTTGCTCTAATTCTGGCTTGCTGTCATTGTTTGGGTGCCTCAGCTGAATTTTGGTTTCTTGAACGGCAATTTTCTAAATGTTTTCTGGGTCTGAGTTGGTTGTGCCTTCTTCCTTCCCAAATTGTGTATTCTGACGCAATACAAACAACAGTTTGGGCAGAGTAGCCATTATGAAATAAAAAGCACAACAAATAGGCGTTTGAAGCTTAGAAATCTACAGATAACACGACCAAGGTGAGTTTTTGTGTTTTGGAAAATCAAATGGAACACTTTGGCTGAGGTGACAGATATTAATTGCCTCCAAACTGAGTTTCACTGCGATTTTCAGGTTAATTCAGTCAGAATTCCACAGGCAGTCAGCTGCAGGGGTGGATGAATCCGGGAACAGCCAGTTTCCTTGCGACAAATTCAAGCCCAATATCATTATGGATTCTTGCATTTTTTGGATTTTTTCTCATTTTTCTTATTTATCATTGTTTGTAATGAATTTTCTGATGTGAGCTTTGGTTTTGATGCTGGCATATGGAGTTCAGGGCACAAGAGGAAGGTTCTTTTTCAATAAGGGCACAGCTGTTGGCTTGCTCCAATTCTGGCTTTCTGTCATGGTTTTGGGTGCCTCAGCTGACTTTTGGTTTCTTGAGCACCAATTTCCTAAATGTTTTCTGGGTCTGAGTTGGTTTTGCCTTCTTCCTTCCCAAATTTGGTATTCTGACGTAATACAAACAAGAGTTTGGGCAGAGTTGCCATTATGAAATAAAAACACAACAAATAGGCGCTTGAAGCTTATAAATCTACAGGTAACACGACCAAGGTGAGTTTTTGTGTTTTGGAAAATCAAATGGAACACTTTGGCTTAGGTGACAGATATTAATTGCCTCCAAACTGAGTTTCACTGTGATTTTCAGGTTAATTCAGTCAGAATTCCACAGGGGTGGAATTCCATGATTTGTAATGAATATTCTGATGTGAGCTTTGGTTTTGAGGCTGGCATATGGAGTTCAGGGCACAAGAGGAAGGTTCTTTTTCAATAAGGGCACAGCTGTTGGCTTGCTCCAATTCTGGCTTGCTGTCATTGTTTTGGGTGCCTCAGCCAATTTGTGGTTTCTTGAGCGGCAATTTCCTAAATGTTTTCTGGGTCTGAGTTGGTTTTGCCTTCTTATTCCCAAATTTTGTATTCTGATGCAATACAAGCAAGATTTTTGACGGAGTAGCCATTAGGAAAGAAAAAAAAAACACAGCAAATTGCCCTTTCAGGATTAGAAATCTACAGGCAACACAACCCAGATGAGTTTCTGTGATTTGGAAAATCACATGGAACCCTTCTGCTGAGGGGACAGATTCTAATTCCTTCCAAATTGAGTGTGAGTGCGATTTTGAGGTGATTTCAATCAGAATTCCAAAGTGAGTCTGTGGAAGTGGGGGATGAATCTGGAAACAGCCAGTTTCCTTGTGTCTAAATCCAGCCAAATATCACAAAGGACTTTTGCATTTCTTTGGCTTTTTCACATTTCCCTTCTTTATCATGCTTTTTAATGAATTTTCTGATGTGAGCTTTGGTTTTCAGGTTGGCATAGTTAGTTCAGGGCACAAGAGGAAGGTTCTTTTCCAATCAGGGCTCAGCTGTTGGGTTGCTCCAAATCTGGCTTGCTGTCATTGTTTTGGGTGCCTCAGCCGATTTGTGGTTTCTTGAGCGGCAATTTCCTAACTGTTTCTGGGTCTGAGTTGGTTTTGCCTTCTTCCTTCCCAAATTTGGTATTCTGACGTAATACAAACAAGAGTTTGGGCAGAGTTGCCATTATGAAATAAAAAACACAACAAATAGGCGCTTGAAGCTTATAAATCTACAGGTAACACGACCAAGGTGAGTTTTTGTGTTTTGGAAAATCAAATGGAACACTTTGGCTTAGGTGACAGATATTAATTGCCTCCAAACTGAGTTTCACTGTGATTTTCAGGTTAATTCAGTCAGAATTCCACAGGGGTGGAATTCCATGGTTTGTAATGAATATTCTGATGTGAGCTTTGGTTTTGAGGCTGCAATATGGAGTTCAGGGCACCGGAGGAATGGTCTTTTTCAAACAGGGCACAGCTGTTGGCGTGCTCCAATTCTGGCCTGCTGTCATTGTTTTGGGTGCCTCAGCTGACTTTTGGTTTCTTGAGTGGCAATTTCCTAAATGTTTTCTGGGTCTGAGTTGGTTTTCCCTTCTTCCTTCGCAAATTGTGTATTCTGACGCAATACAAACACGAGTTTGGGCATAGTAGCCATTATGAAATAAAAAACACAACAAATAGGTGTTTGAAGCTTAGAAACTACAGGCAACACGACCAAGGTGAGTTTTTGTGTTTTGGAAAATAAAATGGAACACTTCGGCTGAGGTGACAGATATTAATTGCCTCCAAACTGAGTTTCACTGCGATTTTCAGGTTAATTCAGTCAGAATTCCACAGGCAGTCAGCTGCAGGGGTGGATGAATCCGGGAACAGCCGGTCTCCTTGCGACTAAATCAAGCCCAATATCATTATGGATTCTTGCATTTCCTTGGCTTTTTTCTCAATTTTCTTATTTAGCATGGTTTGTAATGAATTTTCTGATGTGAGCTTTGGTTTTGAGGCTGACATATTGAGTTCAGGGCACAAGAGGCAGGTCCTTTTTCAATCAGGGCACAGCTGTTGGCTTGCTCCAATTCTGGCTTGCTGTCATTGTTTTGGGTGCCTCAGCTGAATTTTGGTTTCTTGAACGGCAATTTTCTAAATGTTTTCTGGGTCTGAGTTGGTTGTGCCTTCTTCCTTCCCAAATTGTGTATTCTGACGCAATACAAACAACAGTTTGGGCAGAGTAGCCATTATGAAATAAAAAGCACAACAAATAGGCGTTTGAAGCTTAGAAATCTACAGATAACACGACCAAGGTGAGTTTTTGTGTTTTGGAAAATCAAATGGAACACTTTGGCTGAGGTGACAGATATTAATTGCCTCCAAACTGAGTTTCACTGCGATTTTCAGGTTAATTCAGTCAGAATTCCACAGGCAGTCAGCTGGAGGGGTGGATGAATCCGGGAACAGCCGGTTTCCTTGCGACAAATTCAAGCCCAATATCATTATGGATTCTTGCATTTTTTGGATTTTTTCTCATTTTTCTTATTTATCATTGTTTGTAATGAATTTTCTGATGTGAGCTTTGATTTTGAGGCTGGCATATGGAGTTCAGGGCACAAGAGGAAGGTTCTTTTTCAATAAGGGCACAGCTGTTGGCTTGCTCCAATTCTGGCTTTCTGTCATGGTTTTGGGTGCCTCAGCTGACTTTTGGTTTCTTGAGCACCAATTTCCTAAATGTTTTCTGGGTCTGAGTTGGTTTTTCCTTCTTCCTTCCCAAATTTGGTATTCTGACGTAATACAAACAAGAGTTTGGGCAGAGTTGCCATTATGAAATAAAAACACAACAAATAGGCGCTTGAAGCTTATAAATCTACAGGTAACACGACCAAGGTGAGTTTTTGTGTTTTGGAAAATCAAATGGAACACTTTGGCTTAGGTGACAGATATTAATTGCCTCCAAACTGAGTTTCACTGCGATTTTCAGGTTAATTCAGTCAGAATTCCACAGGGGTGGAATTCCATGATTTGTAATGAATATTCTGATGTGAGCTTTGGTTTTGAGGCTGGCATATGGAGTTCAGGGCACAAGAGGAAGGTTCTTTTTCAATAAGGGCACAGCTGTTGGCTTGCTCCAATTCTGGCTTGCTGTCATTGTTTTGGGTGCCTCAGCCAATTTGTGGTTTCTTGAGCGGCAATTTCCTAAATGTTTTCTGGGTCTGAGTTGGTTTTGCCTTCTTATTCCCAAATTTTGTATTCTGATGCAATACAAGCAAGATTTTTGATGGAGTAGCCATTAGGAAAGAAAAAAAAAAACACAGCAAATTGCCCTTTCAGGATTAGAAATCTACAGGCAACACAACCCAGATGAGTTTCTGTGATTTGGAAAATCACATGGAACCCTTCTGCTGAGGGGACAGATTCTAATTCCTTCCAAATTGAGTGTGAGTGCGATTTTGAGGTGATTTCAATCAGAATTCCAAAGTGAGTCTGTGGAAGTGGGGGATGAATCTGGAAACAGCCAGTTTCCTTGTGTCTAAATCCAGCCAAATATCACAAAGGACTTTTGCATTTCTTTGGCTTTTTCACATTTCCCTTCTTTATCATGCTTTTTAATGAATTTTCTGATGTGAGCTTTGGTTTTCAGGTTGGCATAGTTAGTTCAGGGCACAAGAGGAAGGTTCTTTCCAATCAGGGCTCAGCTGTTGGGTTGCTCCAAATCTGGCTTGCTGTCATTGTTTTGGGTGCCTCAGCCGATTTGTGGTTTCTTGAGCGGCAATTTCCTAACTGTTTCTGGGTCTGAGTTGGTTTTGCCTTCTTCCTTCCCAAATTTGGTATTCTGACGTAATACAAACAAGAGTTTGGGCAGAGTTGCCATTATGAAATAAAAAACACAACAAATAGGCGCTTGAAGCTTATAAATCTACAGGTAACACGACCAAGGTGAGTTTTTGTGTTTTGGAAAATCAAATGGAACACTTTGGCTTAGGTGACAGATATTAATTGCCTCCAAACTGAGTTTCACTGCGATTTTCAGGTTAATTCAGTCAGAATTCCACAGGGGTGGAATTCCATGGTTTGTAATGAATATTCTGATGTGAGCTTTGGTTTTGAGGCTGCAATATGGAGTTCAGGGCACCGGAGGAATGGTCTTTTTCAAACAGGGCACAGCTGTTGGCGTGCTCCAATTCTGGCCTGCTGTCATTGTTTTGGGTGCCTCAGCTGACTTTTGGTTTCTTGAGTGGCAATTTCCTAAATGTTTTCTGGGTCTGAGTTGGTTTTCCCTTCTTCCTTCGCAAATTGTGTATTCTGACGCAATACAAACAAGAGTTTGGACAGAGTAGCCATTATGAAATAAAAAACACAACAAATGGGCATTTGAAGCTTAGAAATCTACAGGTAACACGACCAAGGTGAGTTTTTGTATTTTGTGAAATGAAATGGAACACTTTTGCTGAGGGGACAGATATTAACACCCACCAATCGAGTTTGACTGTGATTTTCTGGTGAATTCAATCAGAATTGCACAGCAGTCAGCTGGGAGGGGTGGATGAATCCAGAAACAGGTGGTTTCTATGTGACTGACAAAGCCAAATTCACTAGGGATTCTTGCATCTCTTTGTTTTTTTGACTTTTCTCAATTATCATGGTTTGTAATGAAGTTTCTGATGTGAGCTCTTGTTTTGAGGCTGCAATATGGAGTTCAGGGCACCGGAGGAATGGTCTTTTTCAAACAGGGCACAGCTGTTGGCGTGCTCCAATTCTGGCTTGCTGTCATTGTTTGGGTGCCTCAGCTGAATTTTGGTTTATTGAGCGGCAATTTCCTAAATGTTTTCTGGGTCTGAGTTGGTTTTGCCTTCTTCCTTCCCAAATTCTGTAATCCTACACAATACAAACAAGCATTCAGATAGAGTCACCATTATGAAATAAAAAAAAAATCATATGGGCGTTTCATGCTTAGAAATCTAGAGGCAACATGACCAAGATGAGCCTTTGGTTTTGGAAAATAAAATGCTACACTTTTGCTGAGGGGACAGTAATTAATTCCCTCCAAATCAATTGTGAGTGTGTGTCCAGGCATGGCCTTGTGAGCTCCAGGCATGTCATTCTGGTTCTCTGTCTCTCAGTGAAAAAAACTGGCTTGGAGCAATTCTGCAGCATGAAATCCTTTAATCCCATTTCCTACTCCAATGACCCCAGGGTTCTGGCTGGCTCCAGCCAAAACAAACTGCCCAGCGGAAGCACAGGAGTTTGTAGGGGGCCCCCTGAGAACAGGCAGTGCCGAATCTGGAAGATGCTATGGTGTTCTGGCTTGTACTCTCTTGTACAAAAGTGGTTAAAAGACATCCTCATACTTAAGAATGAGGTATGCCTCCTAAGTAGTGGTTTACCCTGCTGCACCACAATGCTCATCCTTGGCATTTTATGTGATGTTTCCCTGGCATTTGGACTTGTTTACCTAAGTTCATTTGTTGGAGCCAGTGTTGTGATGCATTAGGATAATCTGTTGCCACTGATGCTGGCATCCCATATGGCCACTGTTTGTGTCTCAGCTGCTGTACTTCCCATCCAGCTCTCTGCCAATGCATCTGAGAAAGCAGCAGACAACCCAAGTTCTTGAGTCCCTGCCACCCATGAGGGAGACTTGGGTGGAGTTCCAGATCCTGGCTTTGATCTGACCCAGTCCCAGCCATTGTGAGTATTTGGTGGGTTGACCTGCAGATGGAAGATCTCTCTCTCCCCCTCCCTGTCTCTCCTTCTTTATAACTCCGTCTTCCAGATAAATAAATCCTTTTCACATATTTATTTTTCAACATTTTTTCCCTACTTTTTCGCACACTCCCTAGGTGCTGCTGCCCTCTGTGGACTTGTCCTCCTCGGCCTCTGAGTAGAGCACAGCCACCTCTCCAATGCTGACATCCTCTGACACATGTTTCACTCTTCTGTTCTCTCTAAACTGCAGACTCTTGATCTACCCAACTAACTCTCATGCATAGACACACACACCTGAGGACTCCGGAGTCTTGGATTTCAGGTTGTAATTAACTTTCCTTTTCAGAGGACTGGTGAAAAAACAAGTCTGGAAGCCAGTGTGCAGCCTTGTGGTTCAGATGCCTGTGTCCCACATTGGAGTTTCTGTGTTTGATTCCCGGATCCAGCCCCTGCCTCCAACTTCCTGATAATGCAGACCCTGGGAGCTAGCAAGTGATGGCTCAGATGATTGGGTTCCCTGCTCCTGGGCCAGCCCTGACCGCTGTGGACATTTCAGCAGTTAACTAGAGGGTGAATACCACTTCTCTGTCTACTTGTTCATTTCTTTGCATCTCAAAGTAAAAAACAAAACAAGTATGTTTGTATCATCCATTAAAATAACTTCCTCAATGGAAAAAGGTAGTTTCATTGTTAAATTTGGGGAAAAATAATGCTTCTTGGTTGTAAATGATATTAGAATAATGCATAACTGTACATCAGACTTCCATTGTGGACAAGGAAGAGAAAGATGGAAGCAATAATTTTTGCTTCTGGTTTTGGTACTTGTCATGTAACCTTGAAAAATTCATTTAAACTCATGGGGCCTGAGTGTCCTTAAAATTACAGGCTCATCTAGTTGAGGCAGGTGGTGTAAGGGGAGGTGGCAGGAAGCTGAGAGATTGCCTTGTTTCTGTGCCAACAGAGCTAAGTGACATTAGCAAGTCATTTGACCCCTCTGGATCTTCCTCCCTTGTGAGATAAGATTGTCTTTATAGTTAAAGGATTTATTCTACACAGTCCTATCTTATGGTAAGGTTCACATGACTGTGAAGTGCTGTATAAACTGGCAGTGTAATCATCAAGTTGGCACTGAAGATGAAATGTTAAACAGCATAGAACTTCTAAGGCTTGTAGTTCTATGAGGAGCTACACAGAAACATTGAAGTTCATGGGCATTTTAAATTTAAAAGCAGAATCATTGAATCACTGTTCAGAATCAGTATAGTTGCTAAAATTCTTATTTATAATCATTGAGATTGGTAGTGTAATTACTGATAGCATACTCCTAGTGTTGTATATTTTAGTTTATACAATACTTAGACTATATAAAGTATAGGTAGCATGGGAAGTGCGATACACAGCAGTCTCATAGAATGGCAGATGTCGTAAACAGCACTCTGGCCTCAGAATCAGCCCTTAAGGCACTCAGATCTGGCTGAAGAGCCCATGAGAGTATTTTAGGTATGGAAAGCCACTCTGGCAAAAAAGAAAAAAAAATGACCTAAATAAAAGATCTCTGTGAGTGAGATCCCAGTAGAAAGAACAGGCCATCAAAGAAGGAGGTACCTTTCTCTGAAGAGAGGAGAGAACTTCCCATTTGACTATGACCTTGTCTAAATGAGATTGAAGTCAGTGAACTCAATAGGCTTCCATAGCCTTGGCAATTCATGACTAGAGCCCAGGGAGATTTCTGATGCCATAAACAAGAGTGTCAGATTGTTCAGTCAACAACAGGAATCACTGTGTGCTTACTCCTTATGTGGGATCTCTGTCCTTAAGGTGTTGTCCAATGTGAAGTAATGCTATAACTAGTACTCAAGCAGTATTTTACACTTTATGTTCTGTGTGCTGCAAACTGATGAAATCTTTACTTAATATATACTAAAACAATCTTCTGTATATAAAGATAATTGAAAATGAATCTTGATGTGAATGGAATGGGAGAGGGAGTGGGAGATGGGAGGGGTGCTGGTGGGAGGGAAATTAGAGGGGGAAGCCTTTGTAATCCATACACTGTACTTTGGAAAATTATATTCACTAAATAAAAGTTTAAAAAATTAAAAAATAAAAATAAATAAAAATATAGGTAGCAATATTTAATGCTTCTCTTTCACTGGATTGGATTATAGCATACATTAATAAACCTTTTTTAAAGATTTATTTATTTATTTATTTGAAAGGCAGAATGATAGGGAGAGACACATAGACAGAGATGTTCTCTCTGCTGTTTTACTCCCCAAGTGGCTGCAAGCAGCTGGAGCTGGGCTAATCCAAAGCCAGGTGCTTCTTCCAGGTCTCCCACATGGATTCAGGCACCCAAGTATTTGGGCCACCTTCTGCTGCTTTCCCAGACACATTAGCAGGGAGCTAGATTAGAAGCTGAGCATCTGGGACATGAACCAGTGCCCATAAGGGATTCCAGCACTGCAGGTGGTGGCTTTACCTTATATGCCACAGCACCAGCTACAGCCTATTCATTTTAAATTAATAACTAAAGATTATCTGCTGTTCAGCCTCCAGGCTTTGGCTTGGCCCAGCCTCTGCTGTTGTGGACATTTGGGGAGTGAGCCAGAGGTTGAAAGATCTCTCTTCTTATGTCTCTCCCTCTCTAACCTTGCCTTTCAAATAAATAAATGAGTCTTTGAAATAAAAATACATACACACACACACACACACACACACACACGGTACCAACTCAGTGGGTAAAGCCATGGCCTGCTGTGCCAGCATCCCATATGGGTGCTGATTCAAGTCCCAGCTGCTCCACTTCCAATCTAGCTCCCTGCTAATGTGCCTGAGAAAGCCTCAGAAGGTGGCCCAAGTGCTTGAACCACTGCATTCATGTGGGAGGCCTGGCACAAGCGCCTGGCTTTAGATTGGCTCAGCTGAGGCCAATTTGGGAAGTGAACCAGCAGATGGAAGATCTGTCTCTACCCCTTCTCTGTAACTCCGCCTTTCAAATAAATAATAGATTTTAAAAATGGGGTAAAAGGCAGTTTTGTTGCCTTCCCTTTCCCTAGAGTATCATAATCAAAATCTGTTAGGCAAATGAATAAGGGAAATTCTGAGATCATGTATTGACCACAGAAGAGAATGGATTCACTGTACATTTTCTGGAAGCCCATGCTAGTTGGAACCAAGGGAAGGATAACAAAAAAGGGGAGGCCTATATCCCTCTTATTTGTCTTAGTTCATTGGAGCAGTGGAGAGTTGAGTAATGTAACATTGGTGTTTGTCTCCATACAGTTCACTTCTATTTTGCTGGTTCTTTTTTTTTTTTTTGCGTTTCCTTTTTATTTATTTTAAGAGATTTATTTGAAAGGCATAGAGACAGGGGTCTTCGATCTGCTGGTTTGATTCCTGAATGTTTGGGTGAGGCTGAAGGCCCACGAGTCCCAACCCATCTCCCACGTGGTGTGGAGTCCAAGCACCTGTCCATCACCACTGCACTCGTTGGCTGGAGTGAGACAGGAAGTAGGACGGTAGGGAATGGAACCGGTGCCCGTGATGTGGGCCCTGCAGGCTGTGGTTGCACCCCCACGCCATGGCGCAGGCCTCAATAAACCTTTCTTTAAAGTGGAATTAGGGGTAAAAATGGTCTGAGGTGCATGTGCGGTTCCGTTGTGAGAGAGGCTGAGGCCCTGTGGGTGCCCGGGGGCCAACAGGAACACCTGCAGCCTTGGCCTGCAGGTCCTGGGTGTCTCCCCTCTGCTTGTGCCCCGCCCACGGGCCCGGCCCAGGCCCCAGTGGCACCTCAGGAATATCTGCCTCAAACTGGTCACTTTAAGTCACTTTGTGATCCCTGACCTCTACCCAAGTAAGGAAGCAGGAAGCAGCCCAGCAGGCTTCCCCCGACCTCTGGAGCCCTGAGCCGTGGTGCCAGCCCATGCCCCGGGGAGCCCACAGCCATTCTGGGCCAGCCATTGGGACCCACGAACCCTGAGCCTCGTCCCCAACCCCTTCGAGGTCACCACTGCAGCCTCCTATTTAGCTGGTTCTTAATCCTCAAGAAGGGATTTAGGTCAATGTTCTATTCTCATCAAAGACTTTGATGTTTAATAAAAGATTCTGTCAGTAATTGTAACGCTGGGTCATTCTAAAGATGTGCTGTGACTTAGGTTTAGAAAAGAGCATCTTGCTTGCCACCCTCATCTCAGCTCTGGGGGCTGTCTGTTCTCCCTGCACAGATTCAGTAATGCATGCTTCTTCTCTACTACAAAGATCTTATGTTGGTCATATTTCCAGTTACCAAAATCAAATCAACTCACACCTGGACTCTGAGTATTCAATGGCATTATTTATCAAATTAAATGTATTCAAATATTCAAAGACCACTTCAAAGCTTAACTGCCTTCAAGAGTGTTTGGCACTTGGAACAGCCACTGTGGTTTTCTACACATGAGCACTCACTATTTTATATACCATTTAACAATTCAAACATCACTTCAGCTTCAGCAATACACAGCAATAGAATGGATGATTCTACATAATAAACACGTTACATTAGTTTGGACTTAAAACCTAGAACTAAAACCATGTGGTAACCTGGATGGATTTAAGGAAAGGTGTAGAGCTAGGTAGCTAAGGCCACAGAATCCCAGACCTATTGATTTTAAGTGAGTCTGGAACAACAGCATTCCATTGCATTATCTTCCATCTCAGAGTCCTGCTTTTCCAGTGAGACCCACCCCACTCAGACCACGTATTTCCTGCCTGTGTCTTCACGGTGGTGGAAGCTGTTCTCATACAGGCATCTCCTGGACAGTCACCAGCTTCCTGATTTACTACCTGAACTGGAATCCCCAGTTGCGAGGTATATTTCCCAAACACCCAGGCTGAATTGAATGTTCATCTCTGGCAGTCAAAAACTTCTGCCTTAGGAAACAGAACATGTCCTCTACTCTGCGGCTCCTTTTTCTTCTCATGGGGTTCTGTGGTGATCTGTGGTTTTCAACACAAATCCTGGTAGCATTCTGACTCAAAAGAAAGACCAGGGATAAGAGTTCCTACTGGGGGCTGCTGTTGTGGCATAGCAAGTTACACTGCTGCCTGCAGCACTAACATCCCACATGGATGCCAGTTTGACTCCCAGCTGTGCTACTTCTTCCCCAGCTCCTTGCTGGGTAAAGCAGCAGAGAATGGCCCAAGCACTTGGTCCTCTGCCCCCACATGGGAGACCTGGAGGAAGCTGCTGGCTTCAGCATGGCCCAGCCCTGGCCATTGTGCCCATTTAGGGAGTGAGCCAGCAGATGGACCTCTGTGTTTCCCTCTATTTTTCTCTCTGTAACTATGCCTCACAAAGAAATAGAACTTCAGAAAGTTATTCTCCATCAAGTAATACACCCTTTTCCAGGCAGTTGTAAAGCTGGGAGTCATAGCTTCTTGTATATTTTGGATAATAAGAGTTTTGGTTTGAAAGCACGTTCATCTGAAACAATGATCACTCATTATCCTTTGTTAGAGAAGGGGGCTCTGCTCTTTGAAAGTGAAAATCAGAAGCTGTAATGTGTAAAAGCCCATGAGAGTATTTCAGGCATGGAAAGCCAAGACACTCTGGCAAAAAGATCTCTGTGAGTGAGATCCCAGTGGAAAGAACAGGTCTTCAAAGAGGGAGGTGCCTTTCTCTGAAGGGAGGAGAGAACCTCCACTTTGACTATGACCGTGTCTAAACAAGATAAGAGTCGGAGAACTCAAGGGGCTTCCATAGCCTTGGAAACTCATAACTGGTGCATAGGGAGATTACTGATGCCATAAACAGGAGTGTCAATTGGTAAAGTCAACAACAGGAGTCACTGTGCACTTACTCCTCATGTAGGATCTCTGTCCTTAACGTGCTGTACACTGAGGCTTAATGCTATAACGAGTACTCAAACAGTATATTTCACTTTGTGTTTCTATGGGGGTGCAAACGACTGAAATCTTTACTTAATGTACACTAAACTGATCTTCTGTAAAAAAAAAAAAAAAAAAAAAAAAGAAAGAAATTATCAATTCCCAACTTGACTCTCACTGGGATTAAACATGACAATAGGTCTGATCTGATTTCATCATCATTTAAAAAAAATCATCTATTATTTTTCACTTTATGTTTCTGTGTGGGAGCAAACTGTTGAAATACTTACTTAAGGTATACTAAGCTGATCTTCTGTATATTAAGATAATCGAAAATGAATCTTGATGTGAATGGAAGGGGAGAGGGAGTGGGAAAGGGGAGGGTTGTGGGTGGGAGGGACGGTATGGGGGGGAAGCCATTGTAACACATGAGTCGTACTTTGGAAATTTATATTCATTAAATAAAAGATTAAAAAAAAATAAATAAATAAATAAATAAAATAAAAAAAAAAAAAGAAGCTGTAATGTGTGATGAGCTCCACCTGTCAGGTCTGGGGATACTTATTTGAAAGACAGGGCACCAGGAGAGGAAGCTTTTCTGATTCCCTGGCCCTTGCTTTAGTCTTATGTCTTTACTTCTTTTGCTGCATCTTGATGTCAAGAGTGTACTCTTTATGCTGAAATGAGGAATTGTGTCTTACCACTTTTAGGCCTTTTTCTAAGTGTCGCTCCCCGTCTTCGTGGGGGAACGACACAAGACCCTGCGCTGTTCTTTTGTCTGCTCGGCCCTCCCCAGGTTTGCTGCTGGTTCTTCCCGGGTTGGCTGCAGTCCCTCCACCTCCGTGAAAGGGCGGTTCCCCCTGCCACATTCCCCACTTCCACGGGGGAGCGGCACACCGCTGGCCGGCTCTCTCAGGGGCTGCATGGGTGTTCCTTCAGATAGATGTTCCCGTTAGATGTTCCTGGTGCATGTTGTCTCTCTCCTCCTTTATAGTCCTCTTCCGCCAATCCCAACTTGGCTGCCCACACGCCGAGTACGCTGCTCTCCTCCAATCAGGAGCAGGATCAGCTCCTGGAGGTCATCACTCAAGTTAGCAAGAGGCAGCTGCGTAGAAGCTGTTTTCTCCTCTCCCAGCGCCATATTGTGGGAGAGCAGATGCATAGAATAAGTCTTAATTCCAGTAACTCAGTCCAGTCCGAGTTGCTCCCCACAGATCCCCCTTTCTTTTTATTTTTTGGCGTTGATACGCACCTGTCTTCGGTGCCCCGTGGCACACACTCTGCTCTGCTTGCTAGAGTTGCCCACAGGTGCTTACAAGTCCTATCAATCAGGCAAACCAAATACGGGTCCTCTCTTCACCATGTTGTGAGGAGGTTTTTAGGTGCTGATGCGTGCCTGTGTTCGGTGCCCTGCAGCGCATGCTCTTCTCTGCTAGAACTGCCTGCAGGTGTTACAAGCCCTACCAATCAGGCAAACTGAATCCAAGCCTTCTCATTGCGGTATTGTGGGGAGACTTATTGATGTTAATTCGTGCCTGTCTTCGGTGACCTGCGGCGCATAAGCTGCTAGCTGCCCGCAGGTGCTCACCACCTCCCTAATCAGGCAGACCGAATCCAAGCTCTCTCATTGCCATGTTGAGGGGAGGCCTTATTTTTTTTTTCTATTTCTCTATCTCCGGGCATTCCTATCTCTCCTATTTTACTTCTATCTGCCAGCATTCCTATTTCTCTCATTTTACTTCTAAACTTCCCGCGGCTTCTCTTATCCCCGCGGTTTCCCAGCGCCCGCCCCGAGGCTGCTTCTCAGCACCTCGCCCCGTGGCAGCTTCACGGCTCTGCGCGGCTTCCTGGCTTCCCGCCCGCACCACGGCCTCGCACTAGCCCAGCGTTCCCTATCTACTTGTGCCCCGCACGCTCTCTCTGAGCGCAGCAGCCTCCATGAGTCACACAGCCCCAGCTCACGTTTCTGCCAGTAGCATTCAATCCAAGTTCCCCGGGCTAACCTAGCGAATTCAACCCAGCTCACGTTTCTGCCCCACGATTTGGCTTCTCGTCCTTTGCTCCCTGGGCTAATCTGACGGATTCCAACCTGGCTTACATTTCCGCTTCTGGTTTTAACTTTTCACCCCTTATTCCCAAGCTGACTCGACGAATCCCAAGGTAGCTTTCGTCTCTGCCTCAGCCTGCCCCTGCGGCTACATCCTCCCTAACATTTTTCTCTACCTGGTATGTTTCCCTAAGTTTTCTTCCAACAATATTCCTCCCTCATTTCTCCTGGCCTCTCCCCACAGTCTGCATCCAAGTCCAAGCCTCCTCCAGGTTTCACTTTTGCTTTCAATCTCCTAGCTTCCCCACCATAATCCGCATCCGAGTCTATGAAAGCTTTCACTTTTGCTTTCAATCCTAACTTCTTTCCCACAGTCCATATCCGAGTCTATGCCTAGGCTTTCGATAGCTTCTTCTGGCACATTTTCCGTCCGGCTTTCCCTAGGCTCTTTGCTAGTCTCTCTCTCCGGTATTTTCCACTTCTTCCCGTTTCTTCCCTCCTAAGTTTCCTATCCGAGTCACGGCACCATTATGTCGCTCCCCCTCTTCGTGGAGGAACGACACAGGACCCTGTGTTGTTCTTTTGTCTTCTCGGCCCTCCCAGGGTTTGCTGCTGGTTCTTCCCGGGTTGGCTACCATCCCTTCCACCTCTGTGGAAGGGTGGTTCCCCCTGCCACATTCCCCACTTCTGCGGGGGAGCGGCACACCCCCAGCCGGCTCTCTCGGGGGCTGCACAGGTGTTCCCTTAGATGTTCCCCTTAGATGTTCCTGGTGCATGCCATCTCTCTCCTCCTTTATAGTCCTCCTCCGCCAATCCTAACTCGGCTGCCCACACGCCGAGTACGCTGCTCTCCTCCAATCAGGAGTAAGTCCTACAGTTTATTGGTTGAACTGGAGGCAGCTGTGTAGAAGCTGTTTCTCCCTTCTCAGTGCCATATTGTGGGAGAGCAGATGCATAGAATAAGTCTTAATTCCAGTAACTTAGTCTAGTCCGAGTTGCTCCCCACACTAAGAAGAGTGTATATATTTATCTTGGATATAAGGATAGCTTCTGGGGTGGGTTGATTTTTTTTTGGAAGTTTTCTCAAGCCAGCCAGTAGCCTATATTTTCTTCACAGAATTCAGTTTTTAGAAAAGCCTCCAATACAGCCAGACCATCTGTAGGTAGGGAAGAGAAGGTAGAAAAATAAAAAGAAACATGAGGAATATGAGGAAGCTAATGATCAAATAATCCCTTGTGCTTTTCTAGTACTAGGATTAGCTATTCTCTTGTTTTTATTGAATCCTGTAATCCTGCAGATTTAGCTTTTAACACAAAGATGCCTGTAGGCAAAATACTTCAGTTGGTTCCATACTACTAAAACAGAAATACTTCAGTTTGTTTTAATGCCAAAAATGTATTTACAGGAGAGCATAAATCCTCAGGGAACTAAGTCTCTTGCAAACACTGCATGCAATGAAAAGCATCCTCAGCCTCAACCAAGAGCACTGCCATTGCAGAGCTGAAGGCTGATTTATCTTCCCCACCTGGTGTGAATATGCTGAGAAATAAGCGGAGATAAACAGACCTTCTACTAGGTTAAGTCGAATTCTCCTTGGTGAGCTGCTGATTTGAGGACACAGCCTTTCTGCACTCTTGTGATACTTGCAATGGATTCAATTCAAGCCTAATTCACAATTGCTGGCCAGCAGCTCCTGGAATGCTTCTGACCACAACAGTGCTTCCTTCGGGGAAGGTCTGCAAGAGCAGTTCTCTAATGAGTTGTGCTCAGAGCAGTTCCCCTCCCAGCTCAGCAGTGAGCTCTTCAGATTGCAAACACAGGAATCTCAACTTACTTGATGAAAGCTTGCTACCTGCTTTTCTTGCCAATTGTGGCCTTCCCAGGAATGGTGGAGTTTTGCCATAGGTAGCTCAACCCAGTCTTCAGTACTCTTATTCTTACAAAAAAAAAAAAAAGACAATTCAGTAAGTGGTCATCCTTGAATACACTACTGAGCCTGAATGCATTTTTACCAAATAAAGTTGCCCAATAGCTATAAACCAAAAGCCAACAACAGGCTTACCCACCTAATATTACACTCAGCCCCAAAGTACTGAGCAGTTTCATCAGTTCCTCAGAATGTAACTATGCTGTGAGCACTAAAGATAGGACTGCCCAAATTTTAATTATCAATACACTGCACAGCTAATAAGGCAGATGCTGTCTCTGGCCCACAAAAGGAGACAGTTTCCCTGCAAGGTTAATCACAATTGGGAGACATTTTGCACCTGATGGAACCTGCAGTGGTACTGCCTTGAGCCTACTCCTCTCCTTCCCTTTCCACCTTTAGTCCTGGATGGGCCAGAGACCATGCACAGGAGGTGCCACCAGTCACCCATTTCCACCTGTCCACCTGCAATGCTCCAGGGAGGCAGATGCTGCAGAACAGTGATTTGTTCCATGATTGTCACTCTGTGAGATCAGCCCAGTATGAGAAAATGACCATGGACTCCAATGAGATATCAACCGCAGAAGCACTGCCCCCAGCAGCAGTGCAGGAGGGTGGATGACAGAAGGCACAGCATGGCCAGGATCTCTAGGGATCCTGCAGGACTCTGCTGCCCTGGATGCCTACTGCAGGCAGCTGCTCGAAGGCCCAGTGCGCCTCCAGCACCCTCCTGCCAAACTCTTCCCCCTGTCTGCCCATGCAGACCACATAGATGCTGTGTCAGTGAGCAAATCAGCACCTCACACTTGGTTTTCCTGCTGAGACTCGGCCTTCATTGCTTCCCCAAGTACAGCACGTGCTGCAAGCCTCAGCTAGCAGGGCTGGCAGGAGAGGTGGGCAGTCGCACTCACCAGGTCTGTCTCTTCTTCTCCTGCCCCTCCTGACTCTCGGGCCACCACCTGCACTCTAGCCCCAAGGTATGAAATGGGAAGACCAAGAATCTAACACCACCCTCATCACCTGCACACACTGCAACTACCAGCTGCCCACCAATGACCATCTCCTTTATAGCCAGCCTGGCATGGGGTGGGTCTGGCAGCGCTGGTCCTTCCCCAGGGCAGCAAGGATTGGCCTGAGGCCCCCTGCTGGGCTGAGCCTGAACTGCCCTGCAGCAGATTCTGGAAGCAAGAAAGATGCTGATGGCTGAGGCCCTGGCTCAGAGCACACTTAGGGAGACCCCATGCCCAGCAAGGGTGCTGGGGCCCTGGACTTTCCCAGGCTGCAATCCTAGTGTGGAGTCTGGCTTGGCTCTTCTTCCCAGAGCCCTGACTGCAGATGGAGCGGGGTTCCCACGGGGGCATCTTCCTTTGTGGGAGAGTGGGTGAACCCCAAATGTCGTGACTCCCAGTGCCGGGTGCTGGCCTGCAGCCTTCCGGGAGGGAGTAGGAGACAGTGACTTTGTGTGGAGGTGACACTTGAGCTGGGCCTGTATTTTGGGTTAGCTCTGGATGCACATCCCAGTGCCCCTGGACCTGTGGGTCTGCTGCAGGCCTCCTGGAGGCTCTGAGTGCCAGGCGTCCTGGTGGGGAGGTCGAGGTGCTGAGCTCCCGCTGGGTGCACCAGGCACTTTGGAGCTGTTCAGAGTAAGGAGTCGAGGTCACCTCCTGAACCACTCCTGGTCCCAAACTCCTGGTTTGGGATTTGCCAGAACCCTGAAGTAGGGGTGTGGTGGGGGTGGTAGTGGTTGGCTTCAATGCACTGTATTTGTGAGTTCTTCAAACACAGCTTCTCCCTACTCCTGCAGGTTTTCAGGTCATTGACGAAGACAGAGTCCCTCAGCTGTAAAGTGACTGAAGTTTGGAAACTACGTCCAGAACATCACAGTGTGTATTCAGCTGGTCATCCTTCAGGCCTGCAGGTGGACAGCAAGAGCAACAGTAAGATATTAATTACTGTAGATACTCTCCTTTCGTTCCGGTAGACCCACCAAAAGAGAATGGGAGATGAGTACTTGAACATTGGAACCAGTCAGTTTGCTAGGGTGAGCGTCAGTACTTGGAGCTCAGGAGTGGACATGGAGAGCAAAACATGCATTGTTACTAAAGAGGACAGTTAGGCATTTTACTGTGAAAAGGTAAATCATTTAGAAGTGTGCAAGACACCTTAAGAAAAGTCTGTATATTTATTTTTGTTTATTTGCAAGGCAGAGAGAGCCCTTCTATTTACTGCTCATTCCTCAAATGTCTGCACCAACCAGAGCTGGTTCAGGCTGAAGCCAGGAACTCAGTGTGGGTCTCCCACACAGGTGGCAGGGACTCAAGTACTTGAGCCATCAGCTGCTGCTTCCCAGGGTTCTGTTAGCAGGAAGCCAGAAGCAGAAGCAGGGCTAGGGCTTGAGCCCTGGGCATGCTGACTGGGATGTGGAAGGCTTTACCACTATGCCAAACACATGCTCCAGTAAGCTGTTTCAACACGTTTGCAAAATGTAAGAATGTGGTTTTAAATATATGCTCTTCATCTTAAAAATTTGCATAATCTTATATTCAGTTTCATGTGATTCAATACTTATTATTAAATACAAGTAACATTTAGACACATGCTTTCCTCACCAATACAAACCTCAGTAATTTTTTCACTTAGAACCTTGAACATTAGCATTCATTCAGACTGAAGTTCACTCATAGGCTGGGAATTCTGACAAAGAGACAGTAGGGAAAAAAATCTGGATGTGTATCTGATACCTAGTAAGATTCTGAACCTGACTGATAGAATCTGAGTAACTCTTCAGAGAGTCACTTCATACCTCTCCCCTCTGTAATGAGAAGACTGTGTCCTTTGGCCACTTTCACATGATGTTATGTAAATTTTACCTGAAAAGCCTTCTATAAATTCTGAAGTACCATACAGAAGCATATTATGCATTTCCATATGTGTGAAAAAAGGCAATGTCAAAGGCATAGCTATTCCAGAGAGAAGTTAGGAGGATTAGCTCAGTTGTAAGTGTGTAAATACCATTAAATATCAACATATTTGAAATAGATTTATAAAGTGTGGAGTTCATGATAGATATTTAAAAAATGCACTCTGGATAATAAGCAAATATCAGAAATAATGCCACACCCATCAGTGTTTAAACTCTTCAGACAGCTCCATGCCAGGGAAGTGCAGTGATCCCTGTAAATTAACAAAAATAAATCTGTGTATAGCCATGGAAGCAACTGGTTTATGCAGCCTATACTAGAGGTTTTTATGTTTAGTAAAATTACTTGATTTTTTAATGAATGCTTTCAGACTGATACCTGATGCTGAGTGGCAGACAATTTTTTCTGAAAG